>NC_065598.1:127711037-129084787 GCF_024542745.1 Macaca thibetana thibetana
ATTGTCAATGTACCTGCATATAACAAAAGAAAAATGTATTAGACACTTAAGGACAGAGCCTCTATATGTTCTATATTCACAGCTGTGTTGCTCCACAGAGAGCTTGGCATGTTCTGTAAATATTTGCAGAATGAATGAAAGAAAAAAAATCTATCTACCACTGATAGAATTACTTGCATACATTAAAAAATCTCAGGCACACCTGACCCAGCATATGTGTATGTGTCTATGCACACATTTGCTCTCACAAAATTCCCACCTGTTCATCATTCAAGCTGAGTATATCATCTTTCCCCTTGGCATGTGCATTTCTTAAACAAAACACTGAAACAAGATTAACCATAATAAGTGTCCAAAGAAAGATGATTTTGGCCAAGCATGGTGGCTCACGCCGGTAATCCCAGCACTTTGGGAGGCCAAGGTGGGTGGACCACCTGAGGTCAGGAGTCCAAGACCAGCCTGACCAACATAGTGAAACTCTGTCTCTACTAAAAATACAAAATTAGCCAGGTGTGGTGGCACATGCCTGTAATCCCAGCTACCTGGGAGGCTGAGGCAGGAGAATTGCTTGAATCCAGGAGGCGGAGGTTGCAGTGAACTGAGATCACGCCATTGAACTCCAGTCTGGGTAACAAGAGCGGAAAAAACCCCGCCTCAAAAAAAAAAAAAAAAAAAAAAAAAAAAAGAAAAAGAAAAGAAAGATGATTTTAATTAACATTTCTTCCAAACATGCCAATCTTCCAGCACCTAAAAACTGAACTCAATTTTCATCTTGGAAAGCTGTTCCCTTATCCCTAGAAAATATAAACCTTTTAAAGTTCCAACTGCCAATTGACATCTCCAGTGCATAATAACAGAAATTCACAGTTTATCTGTTATGCCTCCCCTGGAAAGCTCAGTTTGAAGCACTTTACTAACTTAGACCACTTTTACTTCTGCTCAGACTGATGCTCCACACTTGTGCCTTATTTTCAATCCTTAATACCTCTGAAGCTAGATTCCTCCATCTGCATTCCTGAGAAGGATGACAAAAGCCAGACTACGCTTTCAGTCTCCTAGGACATCCTGCCCTGGAGATTCTCAGCAGGCAACTGGAAATTGGAGTTAGCCTGGAGCTCCGGAATGAATTAAGGGTTGGAGAGGTCAATTTGGGAATCATTAGTGTAGAGGTTAAAGGTGAAGCTATGTGAGGAGATGAAATTACCCAGGGAGAAAATATAGCAACAGAAGAGAAGCAGATCAATGACAGGACCTTGGGAATTGCTCTACTTAAAGGGGCAGGGGGGAGGGAGAAGATGTGGGCATGCGTGTGTGTGTACATATGGAAAAGAGATCCCAACAAAGGAAGCCTAATGAATGTAGAGAAGACATCAAGATAGATTATGAACCCTTTCAAGCAAGAGAATATGTGCAAAAGTGCTAGAATCTCCAAAGAGGTCAAGAAGACTGAGGCCTGGGAAGAGGTCATTGAATTGTGAAACATGGTGGTCACAGGTAACCTTTGAGAAAGCAGTCTTTCTGATGCAAATCTTATGAACTTGTGTGCCCAAATATGCATGTGTACAGGTGTATGTGTAAGTACCCCAAATCACCGTAAGATTAAATATACTATTGAGTGAGGCTGCCACTGGGTATGCCAAACAATAATGGTAATAACCACCATTATCAACTGTTGACTATGTGCCAGGAACAGTGCTAAGCACTTGATATGCAAGATCTAATTTTAATCCTCAAAGCAAGCCTATATAGTGGCTACATTTCACATGTGAGAAAACTACCTGAAGCCAACAGAGATGAACTAAATTACCCAAGGTCACACAGTTGGAAAGTAGCAGTGCCAGGATTGGACCTGAGGTCAGTTTGACTCTAAATGCCCAGACTGTCAGTCATTGATGTAATGTTTCCACTATGGCAATATTAATTAGGTAATCTATGCATGAAGGAAAGAGAGCTGATATTGGTTGAGTGTCTCATTGCCAGGTGCTCTGCATAGAACATCTGCTTTCACACATATACCATCAACATTATGGCTATGTTTAGGTAAGCCTTATGAGGGCATATTTTTAAAATTCTGATTCAGTTGTTTTGAAAATAAGTTGAAGCAATATGATTCCGAAACAACCAGTTATCATTCAAACTTACTATAATAGTTCTCAACGTTTGAAAGGTACAAAAAAAAAGTGTGGCATCATTGATTTGGTGGTTGTTATCAAGATTCAAATTACTGACAATCATACTCATCTGAAAAAGGAGGGAGTGGGAGTGTGACAGGATGATCTTAAAGCTTCCCTCCAGCCTGGACTTTCTATGATTCTTGTATGCAGGTCTAATGCCAATAATTTTAAAGATATGCAATATGTAGTAGAATGTAAATGCAGCAGCAGAACTGATTGGCATGTCGGCATCCTTTTATTCATTAAATTTATAGAAGTCTATTGTTAAAATATTATAAAAATAAGTCTGGCTGTTCAAGGCATTGATTGCTAACTGCAACAGAAACCTGGAAACTCCATTACAAGATGATACACTGAAAATCCAACCAAATAATTTGCTTACAGTCAACTGCAGACCCTATGATACAACTGGCTATAGGAAAAAGAGAGAGAGATTGACAGGCACTCTGGCTATTAATGTTTTTGCTGTCCTTAGAAAAACAAATGAGGTTCTGGTCTGAAGCAATTAGTATCGCTGTTAATTGTGCATGTGTGTAGCAATAATACTAGGCATTTGGGATGGCTTCCACTGATTGTTCCCTTCTTTCTCTGGATTACAAAAATCTATTCAGACAACTAAAAAATAGCAAGTACTTAGGCAAATTGTTAATTATGAGGCAGAGATCATCATAATCTTGTACATTTATGAAACTGCATATACGATGGGGATTACTAAAAATATTGCTTGTTTTATTATTTTACTAGCGGTTGAAAAATATGCTAGCCTTGCAAATAGTTTTCATACATCATTCAGCTCACCAAAATTCAAAAAGGGCCCCATTGATATTTACCAAAACCGTTTCTTTCCTATCTCACCACCTGCACTCCTCTTTTTTTCTCTCATTAAGGCCAGGTATTAGTTGCTCTGACAATAATTTCTGGTCCAACTAATCAACACCATAATAAAAATAAGTGTGTCAGGATTTGCTTTGTTATACAGCAAAACTGTTTTAAAGAGATGGTGCTATCATCTAGTAATTTTAAAGCAAAAAGAAAACAAAATTCTCAAGACTTCCCCATAAAAGCTATTATAGGGATAGTAGTCCCTTTGTTATTGACCATTGTCTTAATGGTCATCCACTCCACTTTATTTTACAGGCGAGGAAATTAAGGCTCAGAGTGGAGCTAGTGCTTGATAAAAGTCACCTCATTAGTAACAGAACTTGGTACTTTGCCTCCATGACACACCCAATTGATGATATTTCAATGTTCTCCCATACTAATACTGTGTGATTAGGTGTCTATGTGTGTCTGTACTATTTAGCTCAATAAATTATAATCTGACTACAAAATTAAACACTAAATTTACTATTCTCAGCTGTCAAGTAAATCCATTGAGGCCCTAATGGGAGTATGGAAGCCCAGCTACAAAAAGCTAAACTAGGCATCCCCAAAATGGCTCAAGTAGTCTATTTTAATGGGAGTCTGTCCTTGTGGAAAAATGCCAGAGCTACAGTCTTTGCTCTTGCTGACCTATCTGGCCAGGGACCACAGGGTGGATTGTAGGTGGGTATTAAGAAAAAGCAGAGGCACTAGTAAATATTTCTGGAGCCAATAAGCCTACAAAAAGCTAAAGACAGTATTGGTGAGCATCATGACCTTAGAAAACAATGTGCCAAGCGACTAGAGCACACATTTCCAAAATGGTTTATGGTTCCTGCTAGCCTCTCCGGCTCTGGTGGCAATATGATGGTATGGCTCTTAGCAACAGTTGTTGCCTGCAGGGGCATCATCCGGGAGCATTCTCAGCGTCCCTCTTCCCCACAGAGAGGAACTTTCTTGTATTTGATTAGATTTGCTCTCCTGCAGGGTTCATGTCATAAAGGCCCCTGGCCTATGGGATTACTTGTAAATATGCAAGTCTACATATTTACATACGTTAAAAGCCCTGATATTTTCAAATAATTGATTTCCCTTCAAGGAAATGCTGACCTACTTGTTCTCTAAATCACAGTCCAGCCTAGGGACAGGTAGATGTGCCCGAAGCACTGTAAAGAACACTTTGCCAATGGTTGGGGTCTTCTTAACAACACACTGTACTATGTCATCCTATTTCAGCAAAAAGAGGAAAAAGAGCTAATGACCTACTGCACACCTGTCTGGGGTGGTCACCCTGAACGTTCATCCCACTTCTGCACTAAGTTGGCCTTCAGAACTGAGACTCCAAGGGTAGTTTCAGCTGTTTTAAACGAAAAAAAAAAAAAGAGCCCTGGAAAGAATTTGTCCAAGCCAAAAACTTAACTATTTGTTGTACTGAAATTAAACTGACAGGCAATTGCAGAGTCTCTTTATTCTAGCTTACTTGGTTCAGTCAAACTAAAAATACATCGTTACTTACCTTGCTGCATCTAGAATCTGAAAAATCCTCCACCTGTTAAAGGAACAGTAAAACCAGTCGCTAGCAAGAGCTTGGTAGGAGAGGAGTTAAAATAATAAAAGTTTTCCATTTTGCTTTAATAGCATATTTCTCCAGCTTCCCAAACCTCAGGGAAACAGCTCATAGATGGCTTCTCCACTTTGCTCCCCACTGGCTCCTCTCAAGTAATGGGGAGATTCCCAGTCAGAAGGCTAAAAGGGGCAAGGCTGCACTGAGAGCCAGATCCCTGGAGTGCTGTGGGCTGGGAATGATGGATCTACCACTCGCTCATGCTAATTCCATTCTCCTTCACAGAGAGCAATGGGAATCTAGGTAAAAAAACAAAAGCCAATAAAGCAAAACCCAAACCAAACCCAACCCTGTGGCATCACCGAAATGGAAATGCCTGATTGAAAGGTCCTAGGAGGAATTGGCAAGGATTTTTCATATTATCAGGAATATATGAAACACAAATAACAAAAGGAAAATAAAAGAACAATTAGACTTTACTCATGCTCTTTAAAAAGATGAAAATTCAAAGCACACGTAAAGTGATATATAAATCATCTCTCTAGTCCCTTCCACTCAAACACAAGACATCCATCAAAGTAAACAGTGTTTCTCCATTCAAAAAACATGCTTAGCTGTTTTTATAATGTATGTCTTAAGGATCACAAAACACTCATTCCACTGGCTGAATTTCTGATATTATTAGCAGGCAGAGACTGTGAAGTTATACACAGGTCAGTTGCTAATTTGAGGGTTCAAATGGGCTCAGTTAGCTTTTTTAATTATTATTATGCCAGAACAAGGAATTTTACAATGTAGCAACACTTCTTTTATGCCCGAAGTGGGCTATATAGCCTGTGCATTTTCTTGGGAGAAATGTTTCTTTACAGCAAATACGTTCTGCAGGCCTTAAAAGTGAGTTAAGAGAGCCTTTTTTAATAGCATGGCTAGCAGCAGAGCCTTTGAATCATCATTTGAGAAGCAATACATGGCTCTTTTATTATCAGTCTCTGGTGTGGTTAAGCCCCCTTTCCTTGTTTCTGAGCTGTTAAGACTGCTGGGGAAGCGAATGTCATGAGAAACAAAAGCGATATACTTGGTGAGGCCTAACATCAAATCTGTTAGACAAGGCACTCCTATTAGTGGACTTACCATCCAGAGCCCAATGTGCTCGTCTTCTACTCCAGCCATAAGAAATAAGTAATCCACAATGTACTGACCTATCCCATGATTTAGAGTCCCTACACGGTGAAGAGAGGCTATGATCCCTTCCACAGCACTTGGCCTTGTGAACAAAAATAACACAACTTTGGATGAAAAGACAAAACACACACACACACACAGACACACACACAAGAATATATTTTTAAAAGGAAAACATAAAGCCATATATTGATTCCTAGGATCAGAAAATTCCGAAGTGAAGCAAGCAGCAGTTTCCAAAGCCATAATTTTCATTTCACTGTACTGATAGAAATTCTCAAATAATGTTAAGTGTATAAATAATTGATTTATGTGGGAACGGGATCAAATTTAACTTTAAGCAAGGAACTATTATTGTCTCTTGAGATTTATTTTTTATTTCTAGGTCAACTTCTTGACTGCCTAATAAAATTTGCCCAGTGATTGCACTGAGAAGACTTTTGGAAGCTCATTGCCTTACCTGGGAGCCCAGGTGGGTAGAGGTGGAGTATTGACAGTCCGTGAAGACGTTACAGGTGCATCAATCAAAAGGGTGGCCAGTCATCGGAAGTGTGCCAAAGTTCATAGGGAAAAGGTAAAACAAAAGAGACATACTAATTAGAAGAAAATGAATTAATTTTAAGAACCCATTTTATGCATATACACACACACTCACTCTCTTTGGGAAGGTTCTTAAATGAAATCCTTTAAAAATGCCCTTTAATCATGATGTTTTATTAAAAATATTTATTATCGATTATGTGCCAGCCATTGTTAGAGATACTGAGGATACAGTAGTGAATAAAACAGACAAATATCCCTGACTACATCTTGTGGAATATTTTTAGGCCATCTGCTTGGAAAAGGGTTCTACAGAAATGTACTCTATGTTATCACTTCTAGGAAAGAGTTTCTCCCTGTTTCATTTATGCCTTTGTTTATGTATGGAGAACATACTCGATGGCATCAGATTAAACATTTGCATTAGAAAGAATTCACTTTCGGATTGGAGGGGATATTATAAATTCATAATTTCTCCTTGTGGAAAGCCCTCCCAACAGGCTATAAATCAGGTTTCTTTTCAGTTGGGCCATTTGCTACCCAGAGAATGCCACGTGCTTGCACCTTGAAATACTGTAAAAACAGGAAGCCTCTAAGTGGCAGTTTCATAATACTGTAGTCCCACATCCCAACAAAGTGTTTCTCATTTATTGCTGTCATGTTCTGTAGCAGCTGGCCTGGCTGACACTCTAAGATGGGATTCATCAGCCCTCAGCAAGCCATATCCTGGAAAAGCAGCAGCACTGGATGGACAAAAGGAGCTGTGGTTATCATGCCCATTACCCAGACACTGGCTGGAGAAAAAGCCATAGGAATAACCTTCCTCTGAGCCAGGTTCCAGAAGATATGGCTAAATGTCACTCAAATGGTACTTAGGCAACTGCCTAAGCATCCCATCAGCAGGGAAGGCAAAAGATGAAAATGAAGGAAACACATATATAGCACTGGAGTAATGGGAATAGCGGGAGACTTGGGAATCCAAAAACTCCAGATGTGGATTCATCCTAATCAGGAACCTCAGACCATGACACTTATGCTTGGCATTTACATTCTCAGGATGGGTGCTTAGGGCTTCAGAAATGAAAGTGAAACGATTCACTTTTGTATGAAGGATCCAAATTAACACCTGGAAAAACCAGGATGAGGTAAAAATCCAAGAGCCCTTGACTGAGAATCAGGATCCCTGGTTTTTAATCCAGGTTTTACCAATGACTCATTTGATCTTGGGCAAATTCTCTTCTCCACTCTCCCAGGGGGCTGTATGACATGAAGGAGCTTGACAAGATGGTTTCTAAAATTCCCCCAGTTCCTATATTCTTTCATTATCTAATAGCTTTCCCTTGAATTTGGGTGCCACGTTACTTAGAAGTATACAAATCCCTAGTCTTTTCCTCAGTACAACATGTTATTAGTAGTTCATACAGCCCAGAGCACAGCCTTCAAAGAGTTTATGAGTAAATGAGAGTATGTCCAAAATAATAATGGCCAAATTTAAATGCAGCTGAACATCATTCTGTCCAGAGAAACAGCTTTGTTAATTTGAAACATAGAGTAGCAGATTCTTTATGATGGAAAAATTATACAAGGAAACTTAATTGAGAAAAACAAGAAAAATCGAATTGATGAACAACTGACCCTCTTGCACCGCCACCACCCTCCACATTTCTCTTTCTGCTCATGCAGATTCTTCATCTGCCGGGAGCCTGGGATATTGGTGATGGCTGTTCATTAGCAGAGACCTCCACAGCCACACACTTCCATATAACGGCTAGAGAGAAGAAGTTGTTAAGAAACCCACACCAACAATGTTTGGGTCAGATTGCAAATCTGCAGCAGATAGTACACTCTATTAGAAATAACTGCCTACCGCTGTTCCAGAGCTGCCAAGCAAATGGCCCATTCAACCTCTCTGGTTTCTGACACTGAACCGGCATGCTCACCCTCCCTTTAACTGCCACACCAAGAGCTGACATGTTTTAGAATTTCCACGTTCTCCCAGTAGGATGCCCTTCCACCATCATTCTGGTCTCACCTACTCTATGGCTGCCCAGAAACCCACCACTTCCTTTTGTATTTCAAGCCACCTTCCTCTTTTGATCTCTGAAGGCCAAATACGGTATATCCTAGTGAAAAATGCCTTATGTTAATACATGCTAAATTTTATTTCCCTAAATGGAAAGGGATGTGGTGCCCCCAAAGTCCCAGGCTAAGGACTCTTGCTCAAACTGGTGGAGGTGAAGGGAGGAGCCAGGCAAAGGGCCTGGGTGTTTCTTACGGCCCTAAGCAAAACAAGCTACCGGTCTTTTTTACTCGCAAAGTGTTAAAATGCTTGACCTCAGCCTTTTGCTTATGCACAGTCCTGAGAGGTGGTGTGGGACCATGAAATAAGTCCAGTAGTCACACAGACTGGATTCTGGTCCTAAGGCTCTTTCACTTACCAACTGCATGACACTGCAAAGGCATCTTAATCTCTCAGCCCTGATTTCCTCACCTACAAAATGGGGACAAGGCGGGGCATGGTAGCTCATGTCTGTAATCCCAGCACTTTGGGAGGCCGAGCAGGTGGATTACCTGAGGTCAGGAGTTCGAGACCAGCCTGGCCAACATGGTGAAACCCTGTCTCTACTAAAAATACAAAAATTAGCCTGGCGTGGTGGAGGGTGCCTGTATTCCCAGCTACTCAGGAGGCTGAGGCAGGAGAATCACTTGAACCCAGGAGGAGGAGGTTGCAGTGAGCCGAGATCATGCCACTGCACTGCAGCCTGGGTGACAGCATGAGACTCTGTCTCAACAAAACAAAACAACACAACCAGCAAAAACAAAGTGGGGACAAGTATAGTGCCTACACTGGTGATGACATTCACCATCTTTAACAACAGATATGGTATCAGAACTGACCAATCAGAAGAAAAGACAGCTCTATCAGAGCAGAAGCCAACAGCAAACAACCTGGGTAGGTAGGCCCATGTGTTTCCATCTAGAAGGGTAGTTCCTAAAGTACTTGGGAGGATTAGATGTGATCGTGCATGTAAATCATGTAGCAGAATGTCAGGTCCACAGTCATCATACAATATGTTTTAGGCATTATTACTGTCACCTAGGGAGGAAGACCAATCAGAGAATTGTCTAGAGGCATAGTGAGTCTGTGGCAGGCCTGCCACACAACTCCCAGTCCCCTGTAGCTGAGCCATCTTGTCGCCCTGCGAAAAGAACCAGCTTTTCAAAAGCAGGGCTCAAAGACATGTGCATGTAAAGGCCATGTGGAAAGTAACCACATCACTGATATGGTAGAGGGCTGTCCCCCACATCTGTGTTCTACTGTTTGACCGCTCTTAATTCCTCCTTGTTCCATGCCAAGTCCACTGGAAATCACGCATACCTCATGAGAGGGAGATCCTTATGGTTGGCCTGAGAATACTGGAACCCAGAATATTCTTTCAAATATGTATTCTTTGAGTATTTGTTTTAACCTCCCAAGGAACAGCCTTTGGCACAACTGTGAAGTCCCCTGAGGTTGTCTTGACTGCTCTTTTCACAGTGTCTGCCCTCCCCCAAGATACTAAACCTGGTTTCCAGACCCACCCTCCCATCCTTTCGTTCCTTGCCAGCTGACAAGGATTCCAACCTGATCCTTGCTTTTGGGCAAGAGCATCTCAAGACTTCAGAGCCTTCTAGATCCAGAGGAATGACCCTATATTGGTTTGATCTCCAGTCCTACGACATTTAAAAAGGACATATTTTTGATAGGGATGTGTCCCCATATCTTTCCACTGGTACCACCTTAAATGACACAATCCGTAAACACAGCTATTCTAGCTATGTCAAAAACCCTTAGGTTCATAGCCATTGGTCACTTATTCCCTAGAATGGACATTGGAGGAGAGAGAAAAATATAGCACAAGGTAACACAAAGAGGCCTGGAATAGAAATAAAAAACTGATATCCCAATGCCAGCTCAGCCATTAACTGGCTGTGAAACCCTGGGCAACCCCATTCCCAAATGAATGGGGTTTCCCTATCTCTACAGTGATGGTGTTGGACTAACTGATTTCCCAAAGGTCCCTGTTCATGATAACAATTTTTTTTCTTTTTTTTTTTTTTTTTTTTGGAGATGGAGTCTCACTCTTGCCCAGGTTGTGCAGTGGCTTGATCTCGGCTCACTGCAACCTCTGCCTCCCAGGATCAAGTGATTCTCCCATCTCAGCTTCCTGAGTAGCTGGGACTACAGGTGCCCACCACCATGCCCAACTAATTTTTTTGTATTTTTAGTAGAGATAAGGTTTTGCCATGCCCGGCCAATAACATTCTAAGACTTTATAATGAATTTGACTCAATCAGGAACATTCCTATGAAGGATAGCCCGGGTTCTTACAAGCAGAGACTTAGACAAAAACACTCATGCATTTCTCTAACAAATGCTGGGGCCAAAATCAGAGTAGATAACTCTGTCTTCAGTGTGCCACTCTTCCCATTAAGTACCCAGAGCGTCTGCCCCATACTGACTCCTCAGGGAGGGACACATGGGCATGCCTGAGATTCTGGCTGATGCTAGCACACAAGTGAGGGATCAGGCCTAACTTGGACATAATGAGCCAATTTGAGGGGACCTACTGATGGCTTAGTGTGGTAAGTCTCTGAGGTTATATTTGGACTGAGCCATAAACCTAAAGCAATGACTAATACAGGCAAATAAGCCCCTCTGTGCTGGCAAATCATTTCGGTACCATCCTGTTGACAGCATAGAGTCACCTTCTACCCCAGGGTGCCTACCATATCTTGTTCGATTCATAACTCAAGTGACTGCTATAAATGACTGATATGGGACGTTCTGGCTGAGCACAGTGGCTCATGTCTGTATTCTCAACACTTTGGGAGGCCAAGGTGGGAGGAACTCTTGAGCCTGGGAGTTCAAGACCAACCTGGATAACATAGTGAGACCCTATCTCTACAAAAAATGTGAAAAATAGCCGGGCATGGTGTCGTGTGCCTGTGGTCCCAGCTACTCTGGAGGCTGAGGCAGGAGGAGCGCTTGAACCCAGGAGTTCGAGGCTGCAGTGAGCCATGATCATGACACTGCACTCCAGCTTGGGCAACAGAGCAACACTGTCTCTAAAACCAAACCAAAACAAAAGTTATTTCTGCAATCATCAATCATAAACTCAGGGATTTGTCTTCTAGTGATCTTTTAGAGACCTCTAGTGTCACCCAACTCTTCCCTGACCCTGAGACTTTGAGAGGGTAGGGACTTGCCACAGATCACAGAGCACATCAGTGCCAGAGGCAAAACCAAGTCCATTTGTCCCCTCACTTGACAGCACATCATCCACCCTGTGTCCATCAGAGCCTGCCTAAGGGCAGCAGACAAGCAAGCACCTACTCTCCCAGACTCAATCACACAACCCTTCAGAACAATTCACAGAGCAAGGGCTGCAAAAGATTGGGAAAACAACCATAAAAGACCCCAAGGATTTGAAATTCTTCTTTTTCAGTAGCTGTTAAGTTGTAAACACATTCTCCTATGCTTCTCTCCACATTTTGTTTTCTGCCTAAATGTGCTTTTACTACATCACATGGTAACAATCAGAGATTCTTATATTTCTTTCATTTTGAGAAATAATGCCTTATACCTGGGCCCTGTTTTGCCAAAGCACCAACTGCATTTTGGAAACCAAGTGGATCTGATAGGGAAGATTGCCAAACAGCCCTTTCCAAATAGTGTTTCATCTGTTGGCGAGCCAGTCAATTCCCAGTTGCACATGTCTTTAAGCTGTCTGTTGTCTGCAGTTCTTACAGAATCTGCCCCCTCCTCGTCTCCTCTCCCACACCCCTGCCCAGCAGATTTTAGTAAAAATTTCCCATTTTGGCATCATAAGAGTGCCCTCTAGTGCTGATCTAATTAACAATCTAGACACTGAAGGATTCTTGTTTTTGTGGAAAATGGGTTCGTCTATAACATGTCCTTGGGTATGGCAGGATACATTGTTTCTGAAAACATTTCCAAAGCAACTATTTGACAATTTAGTCTTTCAGAAAGCAGTGAAAAGGATGTTTTGCCATTGAACAAACAAAGTAAAACAAAATAAAACAAAATTGAAGGCCATAAAAAGAAAACCTGGCTTGTTTTCCCTTCTGAGAAGCCTTTCCACTCATGATGCGGGGAGCTAGTTGAGTTACTAAAAAATATGTGCATAGGCACAGGCTGACTTCATCAATTGAAACTTGACAATGATTTTCATACGTGTTTTGGAGTTCTCCAAACGCAAGCATCTGTATTTGTATGGTAGATTCCAGTGATGCATTTCAATTTGATCATATACATACAGTATTTTTGATTTAAAGGAAAGAAAGAACAAATAAGGAATCCCTTAGAAATTTTCTGGGTGTAACAGGGCCTGCTTTCTGTTAATAAAGGCCGAAAAGTTTCATTTACAAGGTAAGTATAAATAAATGTGCTGGGAGTTATTTTGTCCCATTTTATTTCCGTGTTTCAGATCTTTGGGTCTGGAAGGTCCACAAATGGTGCTATTTCAGCACTGTTTCAAATAAGAAGGAAGGTTTTCATTGTATCTTTTACACAGCTTTGCAAGGGGCTGCTACTCTATGGAATCCAAAATATTTTATGCTGACACAGACCAAGGATGGCAAGCTGCCAACACAATATATAACTGCTTCATTCACATTTTTACACATTTAAAACACAGAGAACGAAAAACTCCCTAACAAGTAGTGATTTGGCTAGTGCTAAAATAAGGATCAAGATCATTCTCAGGGAGTATTCCACTAAGTCACTAAAAGGATCAGACAATGGAGACACATGAAATGGTCCATCTGGATATATGTCACCTGCTTTCGGCAAAGGAGCTTAGGTCTTTGCTGAAGTCAAGGCATAGTGGGAACCACTGAATTTGGTCTGAAACTTCCAGCCAGCCCCTAATGAAAAGAGGCTATGTGCTAGAGTGAAGTGAGCACAAGCACAGGAGTTGATGGAACTATGTTCAAATCCCAGCTCTCCTACTTTTCATTGGTCACTTCAAACCTGTTAGTCTAATTTTTCTCAATGAAACTGTGACTTCCTTGTGATCAATAATACCTAACAGGGCACAAAACAGGTGATTAATGAAACCTGCTGAATTTAATACAACCAACGGTTTTGATGAAAGATATGAAAAGTACCCCCATGTTGTCCAGATGTTTCCAAAGACCTGAGTGTCTGGGGTCAAGTACATGAAACATCTGGATAATTAACTTCATTGTCAAAGATCCATGACAAAGGCTTTAAGCCATTGCGGTTCTTGTCCTCATGTACCTTGCTAGTAGTCTCTGTTACTGTGGCAAATCCACACATCCAGGGCTGTGCTTGAGACCCGTGGCTAAAGGATTCTTTCTGTTTGGCAGGTGTAGTATTCATAATTGGATTAACACCGCTGCTCCCGATGGAGGCACTGCTTTTGAAATATCATGACCACTTCAACAGTTTTGTAGGCTTCAAACAGCTGTCTACATGAAGGTGTAGCACCATTGTGAGTGCGAACTTGCTTTCCATGAGGAAACAGGTATCTTTTTATTGGAGGAGTCTCAGTTTCATGTCTTACCTATAGTTTCAAAACCAGGACCAAAAAATACCCAGTGCTTTTTCCCCAAGCATGTAAAACATGGACGAAGTTTGCCAAACCATCTGGCAGAGTACACAAAATATCTTTTCTAGAATTATTGGAAATTTTACCTATATGACAAACAATAACAATCATACCATTAGCTAACATTTAATGAGTGCTTACTATATGCCAGATGCCACATGCTTTATAGGAATTATCTCATTTCATCCTGAACAAAAGTCTATACTCATTGCCTAAATGAGAAAACTGAGGCTCAGAGGGACTTGCATGATAAGTGGTAGAGTCTGGATTCAAATCCAGAGTTGTAGGATGCTAGGACCCAAGCTCATGAGCCACTCAGCTGTACTAACTATATTTCATTTTGCCTTCACAGTAACTCTGTGAGGTAGGCGGTATTCTTCTCACTTTACAGGGAAGTCAGAAAGGCTCAAAGTGTAATTTCCTCAAGGCCGTACAGTTAATAAGTGAAGGCCCTGAGATGGGAATATTCAATATTTCCTGTCTCCAAATCTTATGCCTTGTCTAATTCTAATGCACTGTGTACCACACCTACACAAGGCACTAATGTGGAGAGGGATCACTGTATATAATCTCTCTGGGCATATCACACCTCCACTGAGAGCTGGAGACTGCACCCTACTTACTGTACAAGGCTGCAGCACACTCTGAAGTGCTTCCTGTTTGCCTCTCTGTAGGCCTCTCACGGGACTATTTTTCATTTTGAATTCCAGAATAAACTCACAGGCTATGAGTGCCAAGCACTTGAATACACAAGGAACAGTGGTAGTAGCTCATTTGAAGATGAAAACCTGGTATAAATCTTCACCATAGCTATGCTGCTCCCCTAGGACATAAATCAGGTAGCAGTGGATGGGCCAGGGACCCACAGGGAAAGAGAAATTGGCAGACAGATCAGGTCTCTCTCTCGCTCTTTTTCTCTTTGAAGCAGTGGGGGGTGAGGTGCTCCTTACTATTATACCTATATTTCTTATCTATAGGAACATGCAATCAAATTACATATAGACAGAATCCAAAAAGTCCAAGCCAAGATAACCAAGGGGGGAAAAACTGGAAGAAGCTAGAGTATGTGACTCATTCCAACAGGGCCCATGTAACTACAATGGTAAGAAGGGCAATGTTGCCTTGGGAAAGAGTTGTGCTTGCCAAATGATCAGGGATATCCTCTAGCACAGTGAGCCAGGCCATTCAGAATTTGACCTTGATATCGTTTAGAAACCTATCAAAATTGGAAGGTACCCTTAAAGATCATCAAGCCCAAACTCTGCATTTTATAGGTCCCGAGAGAGAAAGGGACTCATCCAAGGTCACACAGCCATAACAGGGTCAAAACCATCTCTCAGACCTTGTGAATTCCAGTTCAGGAATCTTAAAAGTACCAGGGTCCCTCTACAAGAAAATGAATGCAGCAATCTATGCTAGAGAGATAGGAGGAAAAACGTGAGTTGGGAGCCAGCGGCAGAGATCCAGGCATGAGGATTGGACATTGTTTAATTAGAACAATAGCCCCTGTAAGATGCTCTTTCCTATCTCCTTTTACAGGTGAGGAAATTAAGGCTCAGAGGTGAAGGCCTTTGACAAGGTCATGCATCTAAGATATAAAGAATGGGACTTGCAGGTTGATCTGACTCCAAAGCCTATGTGCTTTTCACACTAGCAATGTTTTGGCCCCCTTGTTTCTCCGTGGTTATCTCCCAATTAGAAATGATGCCCCTTCAAGTTACAAGTGAATTTTCACATGTTCATTTTTTGCAATTGTAATGAAGATTGAATGAGCCCTCATCTACAAACCCAGATCTGACAAAGCCTTGGCTGATGCCTGGTTCTCACTTCCCAGGAATAACTTTGGACTGTCCTTCATAACCACAGAGGGCTTTATAATCTCCCCACAGAAACTGCTGTGCCACCTAAGGTTGCTGGGGCTGCCCGTCTGACTGTGACATCCAAGCTACCACCTAGCTGGGATGGTGCTATGGGAGTTTCTTCCTGCCTAAGGGCAAAGGATACAGTTGCAGTCTGCATCCAACACTAGGCAGTACTTGCCTCCACACACAGCCCCACCATGGTTCCCCTGTAGCCATGGCGTCTCTTCTTTCAGAAAAGCTGATAGACACTGAAGTAGTAGGGACAGCCCCTGGAGTAGGAAGAATTTAGAACTGCTTATTTGAACTTGAACTTGCTGAATTGCTAATTGTATAAGTGGCATATCATTAGACTGCTTGCTCATTCCTCCTCATGAAAATGGGGACACCCCATATATCCTACAGGCAGTGCAGAAATCATCAGGCAGCTGGGTTTGTGTAAATCGAATCCTAGTTTCCCACTGACACACATTCTGATCAATCTCCAACTGTCCAACAGTTGGCAGTTGCCCTTCACACTCTGCCTTTAAGCTACTCTGCCCCCAGCCCCTCATCAAGTAGGTAATGATCTGGAAACTCACATGAATTGCTGCTGGAAGGAAAGCCCAATTTAAAGGGATCTTTCCAAAACAACCAGAAAATAAATAACAAAATGGGAGGAGTAAGTCCTTACTCATCAATAATAACATTGAATGTAAATGGACTAAACTCTTCAATCAAAAGACATAGAGTGGCAGAATTGATTTTTAAAAAAATGACCCAATGATTTGTTGCCTACAAGAAACACACTTCACTTATAAAGACACAAATAGATTGAAAATAAAGGGATGGAAAAAGATATTCCATGCCAATAGAAGCCAAAAAACTTAAAAGAGTAGGAGTAGCTATACTTGTATCAGACAAAATAGATTTCAAGACAAAAACAATAAGAAGAGAAAAAGAAGGTCACCATATAATAATAAAGGGGTCAATTCAGCAAGAGGATATAACAATTTTAAATATATATGCACCCAACACTGGAGCACCTAGATATATAAAGCAAATGTTATTAGAGTGAAAGAGAGAGATAGGCCCCAGTATGATAATAGTCAGAGACTCCAACACCCCACTTTCAGCATTGGATCTATCTTCCAGACAGAAAATCAAGAAAGAAATACCAGACTTGATCTGCACTATAGACCAAATGGATCTAATGGATACTTACAGAACATTTCATCCAATGGCTGCAGAATACACTTTATTTTCCTCAGCACATGGATCATTCTCAAGGATAGACCATATGTTAGGTCACAAAACCAGCCATAGAACATTTTAAAAACCTGAAATAATATCAAGCATCTTTTCTGTCTGCAATGGAATAAAGCTAGAAATCAAAAATAAGAAGAATTTGGGGAACTACAAAAATATATAAAAACTAAAAAATATGCTCCTGAATGACCAGTGGATAATGAAGAAATTAAGAAGGAATTGAAAAACTTCTTGAAACAAATGATAATAGAAACACAACATACCAAAACCTATGGGATACAGTAAAAGCAGTACTAAGAGATGAGTTTATAGCTATAAGTGCCTACATCAAAAAAGAGGAAAAACCTGTCTTCAAAGGGAATGATCTAACTTCTTGCCATTTGGGGTGACTGTTGTAAGCTTTCATTAGATTCTGCTTATCAGGTTAAGAAAGTTCATTTTAATTTTTATTTGCTAAGAGTTCTTCAAAATCATGAATTATTTTGGAATAATAAAAATTCATTTCCCCCATCCATTGAAATATTCATTTCTTTTATTTTCTTTTGCTGAAGTGGTTGAATTATACTAATTAGGTTTTCTAGTGTGAACCCATCTGAAACTGGACTCAATGCATTATTTATTTTATACACTGCTGGTTCAATTTAATAATAATTGATGTAGGTACTTTTAAATTTATGTTTTAAAATAAATCTGGTTTATTCTCCTTCTGGCAAAAAAAGAGGAAAAACTTCAAATAAGCAACCTAACAATGCATCTTAAAGAACCAGAGAAACAAGAGTAAACCAAACTCAAAACAGTAGAAGAAAAGAAATAATGAAAATCAGAGCAGAAATAAACGCAATGTAAATGAAGAAAACAATACAAAAGATCAGTGAAACAAAAAGTTGGTTCATAAGACTATTTTGTGATGCATTAAATCATTTACTATTGCAAAGTTGGGGTTTTTAAGGACAGTTAAAAGCTTTCAGGTATGCCAAAATAATGTTGAAAACTTTTCATGATTAAAGAAAGTCACAATATGCGTTAAAAAAGGGATCAGGTAATTTAAAAAATAAATCCATGCTCTAAATGTTATTTAAAAGTTTTCAAGTTGTTCCCCAGAATGTTTTTGAAAACAGGTGTTTTTGTAAAACAACTCTATGGAGAAATGTTAACATTTTCATAATAAAACTAGTAGAGTCCAGTCTTGAGAACAATGCCAGATATACATAGTAGGAAAAAACCACAAATATTTTTGAATACACGAAGTAGTATTTTCCATTAGGTTTAGGTCCCAATTATGAATTAGGGACAGTCATGTCATTTGACAAAATATATAGTGAGGCTAAAGGAAAGAATGCTTTGTAGAATCATTGTGCTGTGAAGGTGATGGAGATTTCAAATATTCAAACTTTTAGGTGTATTAAAATAAAATTGTTATAAATTTTTAAAAACGCAAAAAAAAAAACCAAAAAGCAAACAAACAAACAAAAAAACCTCAAAAAGTTGGTTTTTCTTACTAAGGAAAAAAGAGAAAAGATTCAAATAAATAAAAAATCAGAAATGAAAAAGGAGACATTCCAACTGATAGTGCAGAAATTCAAAGGAGCATTAGGCCAGTATGAGCAAGTATATGCCAAAACAATTGGAAAATCCAGAATAAATGGACAAATTCCTAGATGCATACAACCTACCAAGACTGAACCATGAGGAAATCCTAAACCTGAACAGACCAATAGCAAGTCATGAGATCAAAGTTGCAATAAAAGACTCCTAGTAAAGAAAAGCCCTGGACCTCATGGCCTCACTGCTGAATTCTACCAAACATTTAAAGAAGAACTAATACCAATCCTACTCAAACTATTCTGGAAAATAAGAGGAAGATACTCCCAAACTCATTCTACCAGGCCAGTATTACCCTGATACCAAAACCAGACAAAGACACATCAAAAAAAAAAAAAAAAAAAGAAAGAAAGAAAAGAAAACTACAGGCCAATATCGCTAATGAATATTGATGCAGAAATCCTTAACAAAACACTAGCAAACTGAATTCAACAATACATTAAAAAGATCATTCATCATGACCAAGTGGGAAATACCCTGTGGATGCTAGAATGGTTCAACATACACAAATAAATATCAGCAGAATGAAGGACAAAAACTATATGATCATTTCAACTAATGCTGAAAACACATTTCATAAAATTCAATCTCTCCATGATAAAAACCCTCAAAAAACTGGGTATACAAGGAACACAGCTCAACATAATAAAAGCTATGTATGACAGAGCCACAGCTAGTATCATACTAAATGAGGAAAAATTGAAAGTCTTTCCCCTAAGATCTGGAACATGACAAGGATGCCTACTGTCACTACTGTTATCCAATACAGGACTGAAAGTCCTAGCTAGCATAATCAGACAAGAAAACGAAACTTATAGTTTTGGCAGGGCACAGTGGCTCACGCCTATAATCCCAGCACTTTGGGAGTCTGAGGCGGGTGGATCACAAGGTCAGGAGATTGAGATCATCCTGGCTAACACGGTGAAACCCTGTCTCTGTTAAAAATACAAAACATTAGCCAGGTGTGGTGGCGGGCGCCTGTAGTCCCAGCTATTTGGGAAGCTGAGGCAGGAGAATGGAGTGAACCTGGGATCACGCATGGCCGTGGCTGAGATCACACCACTGCACTCCAGCCTGACAACACAGCAAGACGAAAGAAAGAAAGACAGAAAGAAAGAAAGAGAGAGAGAGAGACGAAAGAAAGAAAGAAAGAGAGAGAGAGAGACGAAAGAAAGAGAGAGAAAGAAAGAAAAAGAAAGAAAGAAAGAAAAAGAGAAAGAAAGAAAGAAAGAAAGAAAGAAAGAAAGAAAGAAAGAAAGAAAGAAAGAAAGAAAGAAAGAAAGAAAGAAAGAAAGAAAGGCAGGCATCCAAATTGAAAAAGAAGAAATCAAATTAGCCTTGTTTGCAGATGATATGATCTTATATTGGTAAAACCTAAAGACTCCACCAAAAAAACAATTAGAACTGGTAAACAAATTCAGTAAAATTGCAATTACAAAATCAACATACAAAAATCAGTAGCATTTCTACACGCCAACAGTGAACAATCTAAAAAAAGAAATTTAAAAAGTAATCCCATTTACAATAGCCACAATTATAATCAAATACCTAGGAATCAACTTAGTCAAAGAAAAAGATCTCTATAATAAAACACTGATGAAGGAAATTGAAGAGGACACCAAAAAATGGAAAGATATTTCATGTCCATGGATTGGAAGAATCAATATTGTTAAAATGTCCATACTACCAAAGCAATCTACAGATTTGATGCAATACCTATCAAAATAGCAGTGATATCCTTCACAGAAATAGCAAAAAAAAATCATCCTAAAATTTCTACGGAACCACAGAAGACCCAGAATAAGCCAAAACTATACTAAGCAAAAATAACAAAACTGGAGGAATCACACTACTTGATTTCAAGTTATACTACAGAGCTATAGCAACCAAAACAGCATGGCACTGGCATAAAAACAGATCAATGGAACAGAATAGAGAACCCCAACACAAATCCATACATGGACAGTGAACTGATTTTTGATAAAATTGCCAAGAACATACACTGGGAAAAAGACAGTCCTTTCAATAAATGGTGCTGGAAAACCTGAATATCCATATGCAAAAGAATGAATCTAGACCCCCATTTCTTGCTATATAAAAATCAAATCAAAATGGATTAAAGACTTAAATCTAAGACATCAAACTCTAAAACTACTACAAGAAAACATTAGGGAAAGTCTCTAGGACATTTGTTTGGGCAAAGATTTCTTGAGCAATACCCTACACACATAGGCAACCAAAGCAAAATGGACAAATAGGCTCACATCAATTTAAAAAACTTCTGCAGAGCAAAGAATATAATAAATAAAGTGAAGAGAGAACCCACAGAATGGGAGAAAACATTTTCAAACTACTGACATTACAAGGGATTAAAAAACATAATACATAAGGAGCTCAAACAAGTTTATAGAAAAATCTAATAATCTGATTAAGCAATGGGCAAAAGATTTAAACAGACATTTCTCAAAAGAAGATGTGCAAATGGCAGACAGGCATATGAAAAGGTGCTCAACATCACTGATCATCAGAGAAATAAAAACTACAATGAGGTATCATCTCACCCTAGTTAAAATGGCTTATATCTAAAAGACAGGCAATAACAAATGCTGGCAAGAATGTAGAGAAAAGGGGACCCTCATACACTGTAGGTGGGAATGTAAATTAGTATGACTGCCGTGGAGAACAGTTTGGAGGTTCCTCAAAAGCTAAAAATAGAGTTACCATATGATCCAGCAATCCCACTGCTGAGTATATACACAAGAGAAAGGAAATCAGTATATGAAAGAGATATCTGCACTCCCATGTTTGTTGCAGCACTGTTCACAATAGCTAAAATTTGGAAGCAACCTAAGGTGTCCATCAACGGATGGATGGATAAAGAAAATGTGGTACTTATATACAATGAAGTACTATTCAGTCATAAAAAAAGAATGAGACCCTGTCATTGCAACAAATGGATGGAACTGGAAGTCATTATGTTAAGGGAAATAAGCCAGGCATAGAAGAACAAACATCACATGTTCTCACTTATTTATGGGATCTAAAAATCAAAGCAATTGAACTCATGAAGATAGAAAGTAGAAGGATAGTTACCAGAGGATGGGAAGGGTAGTGGGAGGGGGTGGGGGGAAGGTGGGGATGGTTAATGAATACAAAAATAGAAAGAATGAATAAGACCTAGTATTTGATATCTCAATATGGTGACTATAGTCAATAATAATTTAATTGTACCCTTTAAAATAAGTAAGTATAATTGGACTGTTTGTAACACAAAAGATAAATACTTGAGGGGATGGATACCCCATTTTCCATGATGTGATTATTATGCATTGCATGCCTGTACCAAAACATCTCAGGTACTCTGGAAATATATACACCTACTATGTACCCATAAAAAATTAAAATTTAAAATTAAAAAAATAATAAAAAGTAGAGGAATCTTTTCCTAGAGAAACCCTTTGAATATACCCGGGCAGTTATTTTATATTTTAGATGAAGATCTCTCCCAAACCACAGTCACACTTGTTTTTGATTCAAAGTGTATTCTTTACTTTTCTGAGATGTATCTAAATTTCTAACAGCATTATGGAGGTATAATTCACATGCCATGCAATTCATCCAATTAAAGTATACAATGGGTTTTAGTATATTCACAGATATGTGCAACCATCACCACAGTCCATTCCTGAACATTTTCAGTCACCTCCAAAGAAACCCTATACCCTTTAGCTGTCCCTGTCCTATCTGGCTATTCCTTCCAGCCCCTACTACCATTCATCTACTTTCTGTCTCAGTGGATTTTCCTACTCTGGACATTTCAAATAAATGTAATCATGCAACAGTGATCTTTTGTGTCTGGCTTTTTTTTCACTTGCAGAATGTTTTCAAGGTTCATTCATATTGTAGCATTTATCAGTACTTCGTTCCGTTTCATGGCCTGGATAATGTTCCGTTTTATAGATATCCACAATTTTTTTAAAGTAAAATGCATCTAAACAGTCTCATCCTCTTATTAAAGCTGAGAACTCTCCCTGACTCTTTTTGAATCTCCATAAGCAAAATCTCCTAGTTTTCTACATCTTGTCCAATTTTTATATCTCATTTTTTTTTAAAAAGTGTTTTTAGTGAATAGTAATGAAACCCTAATCAAAACCCCAATAATACTCCTTATGGAACTTAAGTTTACTTTAAGGTTCATTTGAAATAAATAACCTTAAAAAAAAACTAAAAATAAAACAATCTCATTCCCACTCACTCGACAAATCCATATATCTGTTCTGAGCACCAGCTGTGGTAGAACTATTACTAGCATTATTGGGGAGGGGGAGGCATAGAGATGAATAAAGAGGTGTCACAAACATATTCATTCAGCAAACATCTATTGTCTTCTATGTGCTGGGAATGGTGCTTAGGCACTTGGAATTCAAGGGTGAACAAGACATGGTCCCTGCTTTCCATGAGCCCACAGTGAAGAGAGCAATATGGGAAACCATACATGATATCTCCACAGTATATAACTATTGAGTGTCTACGAATTATTGGAAGCCCATTTTCCACTCTGGAGGAGTTCACGGCCCAGGCTTGGGTTCCTTATTCCACAAACATTCACAAGAGAAACTAGCTCGAAAGAGGGTAGCAGCCACGGATTCAGGTGTTTTGTGTTGTTTTGTTTTGTTGTTCATTTGTTTTGAATTTTTTATTGAGGTGAAATTCATGTAACACAAAATGAACCATTTTAAAGTGTATAATTCAGTGGAATTTAGTACATTACATGTTGTGCAACTGTCACCTCTATCTAGTTCCAAAATATTTTCATCATCCTAGAAGAAAACCTTGTACCCATTAAGTAAAGCAGTCACTCCCCCTTCCACCCTCCCCTCAGCTCCTGGCAATCATCTGTTTTCTGTCTCTATGGATTTGTCTATTGTGGATTATTCATATAAATGGATCATACAGTATGTGGCCTTTTTTGTCTGGCTTCTTTCACTTGGGGCATCAAGTTTCTAAGGTTCATCCATGTTGTAGCATGTATCAATCAGCACGTCAGTCCTTTTTACAGCTAAACAATATTCCATTGTATGCATACACCACGTTTTGTTTATCCATTCATCCATTGACGGGCATCGGGGTTGTTGCCATTTTTTCGCTATCATGATTAATGCTGCTATGAATGTTCATGTACAAGTTTCTGTGTGGACATATGTTTTCATTTCTCTTAGGTATATACCTAAGAGTAGAATTGCCGGAGCATATAATACTCTGTTTAACTTTTTGAGAAACTGCCAAAGTGTTTTCCACAGCAGCTGCAACATTTTACATTCCCACCAGCAATAGACAAGGGTTTCGGTTTCTCCCAGGGATTCCAGTTTTATTTCTTACTTTCAGAGAAGAGTTCCACTAAATCGGAAACACTCAATTAGCCCAAATGATTGACCCTAATGGTGGGCATTTGAGTCTGGGCCTCTTAATTAATGCCTAGGCTGGTGGGAGAAACAAAACAAACAAGGACAAGGAAGCGGGTGTGGCAGCCTCCCCTCCTCCACAGCTCTGAGAGTACTTCTGCGCATGCTCACAGCCTAAAGCGGGCACGTTGGCAAGATGGCTGTGGAATTGTCCCCTGATCCACAAAGATGGGATTCACAGCATCAGGCTCAGCAGAGGGCTGAGGAGAGAACATTCTCGGCTATAAGAGCCAAGCCTAGGAAAACCCAGGAGGTGATTTTGTAAAAGGAATGACATGAAATCAATGACTCTGGCAATAAGGGAAAGAACAGCACGGCCTTCTTTATTAAACAAGAAATTGGAGGAAGCTTCAATGGGTTGTGAAGGCACTTAGATCCCATGGTATTCGACACTGGCTCCTGTCCCTTGGAATGAAGGTTCGACATAAATCTAGGAAATAAATAATAATGATGAATGTCTAGCTCTAAAGATGACGACATAGTATATCACTGAAACTTGCCCTTATGGCCCATCTCTCTGCTTCAGTGATCAGACAGCTCTACAAATATTGAATCCCCTCCACCTTCAGCCTATATCACTCCCCGGGCAGGTCGGTCCCATTGTGAAGTGGCATTAAATCTTTCAAGTCATTCAGTGGCATTTTCATGTGCTAAGACTGTCACTGTCAAGATGACATGCCAGTCACTGTCCAGGAAGGGCTGAGGCGCGATGCCAAAGGACCCTCCTCAAAGCCCAAGAGTTTGAGGGGAGAAAAACTCTTGGGCTTTTAGGGGAGAAAAATCCCAGTGATAGGATCTCAATCAGCTCCCAAATCCTTAGGTCTTCAGTAACCTAAGATTAAGGTGGGTGAATTTCAAACACTTTTAGAGGCAGACTCCTTTTTTCAAATAAAATCTTCCAGTAACTTCATTATATAAAATAGAAAAACTGAGCCGCTTTAAATAAAGAGGGGATACAGTGAAGGGGGAGGGAGTGAGAGAAGAGCTGCCATTCATTGCCCAGCAGGATGGGCACGTACATCTCCAGGAAGTGCCATTCAGGTAGAGAAGCAGTTCTCAAAGTGTGGTATAAAGACACTGGTGGTCCCCAAGATCATTCAGGGAGTCCGTAAGGTCCTCTCTTTTCCAAATACATGTCTGTGTGAGGCTGGATTTTCTTCATATACTTCAACCAAAACAACATACCACAACAGATCAAATGTAGAAGCTGATAGAATCCATGTATCATCATTGGAGCCAGATATCAAAGACATTTGCAAAATATAAAACAATGCCACAGTTATTTTTTTACTTTGGAAATGTTATTTTTTATTAAAATGTGTTAATATGCAATAGGTACTATTGTTCATTTAAATGGATTAATACATATTTTTGAAAATTTCTCAGTTTTAAATTCTAATGCAGTCAATATCAATAGATAAATCCCACATGAACCAAAGCTCTTTGAGGTCCTCAGTCATTTTTAAGAGTATAAAGGAGTTTTGAGATGGAAAAGTTTGAGAACTGGTGACATAGACTATGATGTGAATGGCAGTTTGTTCTTGGGGCTCTAGGTGGTCAGTTACAGGGTCTGAGTTCTGCCTGCTCAGTCGCCTCTTCCACCTTCCATATCCCTGAGGCAGCCCTCAGGGTGCCTCCTCAGAACACTGAGAGTCCAAGTTTGAAAATAACTGATCATGTCCAGCCTCCTCATTTTAGAGACCAAGAAACTTAAGGAAGCTGAGAGTTCTGGATCTGCAAGTCAAGAAGAGCAGAAGAGCTGGGGTTACATTCAGGTCTTCTTCAGGGAGCTTCTCTTCCCTTACACTGTGCTGTCACTACAATAACACAGCAGCTATCATTTGTTGCACTCTCCTCTGTGCTCAGAAGCTGTGCTAAGAAGCACTGTGCCCTGTACATTCCAGACTGAGCCATCCCCTCAGTGCCTCCTTGTTTCCACTCAGCAAGCACATTTGGCCTGTAACGCTCCATGTTTGCTAAAGTGACAAAGAGAGAAAAGCAGGCAATAGGCTGCCCTCCCTCCTCTACCGTATCCATGTCTGAATCAAGCCGGCTCTGGCCTTCTCAGTGCAAGGAATTTAACTTGGCATCAGCTTCCCCAGAACATCTTGATAAACAGCATGCAACCCACCAGAGAGGGATTTTCGAAAAGCCAGGAATCAATTAATTTAATCAGGTTCCTGCATAGTTCAAGAAAAGCCCACGTGGGCAACAATTGGGAGGTTAAGAGCAGCGTCATGGCGGCTTGCCACATTGTGACTCCACAGAGTATGTCTTTGTGCTTCCTGCCCTCTGCACAGCTCCCATCCTGTGAAATCACTCTGCTCGGAAAGGGTGAGCTGAAAATGTGGTTGAGCTAATCCCTGTGCCACCAGAATACAGCAGCAGGACACACAGTTCCTGAAAAGGCCCCTAAAAATGCCCATTCATCTTCCAGAATGGCAGAGCTGGGAAGGCCCACAGAGACTGGCCAGTCAGGGAACTAAGCTAGAAGTACACATCGGAGTGACCTGGGAAGTCACTGAAACACACAGACCTGCAGCGCCCTGCCCCAGGGGAAGCCCTGCTTTAGTTAGCTGGGGATGGACTCTGTGTGTGTGTGTGTGTGAGTGTGTGTACATATATACACACTCTTGGTGGGTACCAATGAAAACCCAACACCCTCTCCTCATTCTACAGATGGGGAACAGAGATAGAGGGCAAGAGATTTACTTTAGGATCCACAGAGAGTTCAAGAAACAGCTGGGATGAGAACCCAGATATCCTGACTCTCATGCTCCCATGCTCAACTGAGGGGAACTGACTCCCATGCTCAACTGAGGGGAAAACTAGTGTATGCATGCATGTGTGTATGTTGGGGAGTGGAGGAAGGTAAGGGAGCATTCAGAAATAACAAAGCCACTTTTATTTGATTCATCCTCTTCATTTCAAATTCTCTCCCTTTCCTTCCAGTGTGATCACTGACTGGGTCCAAGCCTCATAGTTTATAGATGAAGAGCCTGAGGGTCAGAGTGGAGATGGGAATTGCTCTGGATCAGATTTAGGATCCAGATCTCTGTGATTTCCTGCCTGTGTTCCTTCTACTACATTTTGACCCCTAAGATACACCCCTAGAGAAATATATTATCATAGACTGTCTTTCATTATTATTCCTCCTACCAAGAGGCAAATCTTGTTAGAAGCCAGCACACTCCCTGGTTCTATAGCATCAGCCTACCCTGGGAGCTACTCTGACTGCTTTTTTTCCAATCTAAACTCATATTTCAGGGCCGCCCTGGAAATATTGGTAAAGCCAGCGCTGCTAATACAGACAAACGATGGCAACCCTAAAGGGTAGTGTTGCACTGCAATAAATTATTTGCATAGGTGGAATTTCTCTTCTAATTTTACTCTGTTAAGGTTACAAATTGTTTTCTGGCCTTTATGTATAATTAAATATAGATGTTCTTGGAGCTTAATGTCAATTTAAATTTCAGCCTTTGGAAAGTAATTTGCTTGCACGTTCAATGAACAAACCATTTCTTATTGGTTTCAAAGACCCAGGCTCATGCATCATGAATCAAGGTTGCCTTTATCAAAGCTAAAATGGTCAGGCAAAGTAGGCTTGTAACTCCAGTTTAGCCACCCTCTACAAGAGAAAAATCAAGGTTTTGGTTCTCTGTCTTAGTTTCATTAGGCATAGGAATAATAATACAAATGATTCATCTGTCCCCTCTCCAAACACACAAAACCAGTTAAATACTGCTTGATATGGTTTGGCTGTGTCCCCACCCAAATCTCACCTTGAATTGTAATAATCCCCACGTGTCAAAGGCGAGGCCAGGTGGAGATAATTGAATCATGGGGGTGGTTTCCCTCATACTGTTGTTGTGGTGGTGAGTCTCACCAAATCTGATGGTTTTAGAAATGAGAGTTCCTCTGCACAAGCTCTCTTGCCTGCTGCCATGTAAGATGTGACTTTGCTTCTCCTTTACCTTCTGCCATGATTGTGAGGCCTCCCCAGCCATGTGGAACTGTGAGTCCATTAAATGTTTTTCCTTTATAAATTATCCAGTCTCAGGAATGTCTTCATTAGCAGCATGAAATTGAGCTAATACACTGCTCCTTATGCTACCAAGGATTAAACCATTGGGAGGGCTTTGAACTATTCCTCTGTCTCTAGGCCTCAGTTTCCTCATATTACATATAAAGAGATCTATGAGGTTCTTTCAGCTCTGATAATCTAAGGTAACTAGACATAGAAAGGCTCTCCCCACCAGCGATTTAAAATGACACTGGTTTGTCTTAGAAAGCAGTTTATAAGGCTTGAAGTGTTTTAGGCCAAGCAATCACCAAGGACATTAGAGTCATGAGTTCTTAGGCAACCTTCTTCCTCTACCTTTCCTCCCTTTGTCCTCTCTACTCTCAGAAAGATGTCAGCTGTCTCAGTCCCTTTCTCAATGGCTCCAAGGATATTCCCACTCCTTTAGACAGCCCTGCAGTTCCAGAAATCTCTTCCTCTCATGCATTTTCCAATCTCTTAGGGTTCCCCTACTAAATCTGCATGTACACTAGGGCTTATAAGGAGTTATTTGCTCATTGATAATACATGACCAAGATATATTAAGTGAAAATAACAACAGGCTATTAAACAGGATATCTAGTATGATACTATTCCCCCTGCCCAAACCCCACAAGTAAACCGATCAGTCACTCTTTCTGGACATGGCTTAAGTCTAGACTAGCTCCGGGTCTCTTTTGCTTGCCTCTCGAAGTTAACAAAGGAGAATTTAAGAAGTCACCTCACAAGTACTTACTAATGAGCTCTCTGTTTTATCTTTCTTTGCACTAATCTGAGGTATTAACATTTGCAGAAACTCTCTTTTTCAAAAGATGTTGAAACTCTACTTCAATTTGAATTCTTTACATGGTTAAGACCATAGGATTCAGAACAGCAAAAAACTTCAGAGTCTAAATGCTCCATATTAGAAAGATAAGATTTAACAGTAAGTATGGAAAGGTCTAGAAGAATGTTAGCAGTGGATCTGGAACTGAGGTAATCTCGTGTAGAGTCCATGTGATGCTAAATCTTTTATGCTATTTTCTCATGTGATTCTAACAAACATTCCTTTAAATAAAGTAATTTCATTTCATTTTACAGATGAAGCACAGAGAGATTAAGCTACTTACCCACGATCAAAGCTAGAAAATGGTAGAGATGAGTGGAGACTTGACTTAGTCATTTCTGTCTAAAGCCTATGAACTTTACCTATATTTTAGGGTCGTGTGATGTAAAAAAAAAGCAACATTCTAGGAATCTTAGACTTGAGTTCCAGTCTCAGCTTAACTACTAACCCTCTGACTCCCTGAGACAATGAAAACTCCATACTAGATCACCTCTTAGGTTACCGGCAGTTCTCAAATTTCTTGATTCTTAATAGAATCAAGAAAACTTGCCAATTAATATGCAGACAGCAGAGAAATGATGGTGATGGAATAGCCCAAGATGACAGTGATGTTTCCATCTTGGAAAAAAAAGTGGCACTTCATTAACAAAACAGGAAGGCATGATGATGAGTTTGGTTTCTGATTGGTGGGTCCAGAAAGTTGGCAACACATACTTATAGGAATGTCCATGAGATCTTTAAGAAGTCTAAGAAATCCAAGTTAGAGAGAGGGAGAAAGAAGACCTAGCAACAAAGAAAAGCAGGGAAAAAAATCACAGAAATAACACATCAATCAAGCCAAGAGAAGACAGTATTTTAAAATGGGAGGTGAAATAAAGTGGTCAGAGTTGGTGAAAACTAGGCAAGAGAGCCAAGTCACTCCCACTTGTGAACTCTCACAGCCTTTTCCCCTCTCTGAAGATATGTATTTCCCCACATGGGCTCCCAAGGTAAGGGTGAATCTCCCCCTTTCTTTAGATTCCTAGTTGTAATAGGCACTCAGTGTTCTTCCACCGAATTGAATTGCACTGGGCTGACTGGTTTCAACCACCATAGCCTGAGACATAGGCTGTCTCTTTACAAGCCAAGCCAACAGGCTTCCCAAAAAACAGAGAGGCAGGAATAAACAGCTACAAACCAAAGCACCATCTTTAGGAAAAGAAAATGCCATGTTGGCCCTTTCAACCAAACCTGCATAGGCCTGGATACCGTCTTTAGCTGTGTCATCTATGAACGGGAACAGAAAGAGCAATAATGACAGAGAGACCTGCAAAGATACAGTATGTGAGTAGAGATCAGTACAGCTACAATGGAGTGTGTCTTTTCCAGAAAGAAAGTTGGTGGGGAGATGGGGATGGGGGGTGGTGGCTGGTGGTATGTGTGAGAAGAGGCCTAGGGAAATATGAGAATAACAAAAATTAAATAAACAAAAAGGCAATTTCATTGTCGTTTCAATTTGGGAAACCAAATTGTATTGTTTTCTTGATTTTTCAAACATACTTGAAAGATGTAAACACAAGAGCAAAAACATAATGAAGTCTTGTCAATATTCTGAATCAGTTGTCAACGGAGCCATCCCTCAAACACAGCTGTCATTTGGTGCTCCAGCTTCCTGGGAAAGAGGATTGTACGTGCCCAGAATCGTCATTGTCACACTGATGGGGGATGGTATCAAGGCAGCCCAAGTAAGGCAGGCTAGGATGCGGGTTCCACAGGCAAGATGCATGTTTCAAGCCTTTTGGGTAAAAGTTCCAGGATCTAGAAGGTCAAAGCAGGTGTCAAAAACATGTAAATATTCCAGGAAATTCCAAGGAAAAAAGCATGCAAGACACCAGGTGGGAAAACTGGTCCGTGACAGAATATTCAGGCAGTTAATCATGCCTGTGGGGTCAGGAAGGTTGCAAAAGTCTGAGTAGGACAATAATCTGAAATAAAGGTGTGTGAGTAAAGTTCCTGGCGTCAGTCACTACAGCTTAAACAGCAAGGCTGGTCTCAAGGCTTTCTGCAGTTCTGCTTTCTCTGGACATCCACATGGAGTTGGGATATAGCTGGGCTTTGGCCCGAGGACACCACAGAGAAAGAACTGTTGGAGCTGGAGACCCAGGCCCTTGTGACTTTTCCTGATACCAGGATTGAGCGCTCTTCATCTTCTCCCTAAAATAAAAGAGGAATTTTGCAGCACTGCAACTGTGTGCTTTTTTTTTTTTTCTTTTGAGTCAGAGTTTCACTCTGTCACCCAGAGTGGAGGGCAGTAATGCAATCTCGGCTCACTACAAACCCCACCTCCTGGGTTCAAGTGATTCTCCTGCCTCAGCCTCATGAGTAGCTGGGATTACATGCCATGCGTGCACCATCATGCCCGGCTAATTTTTGTATTTTTAGTACAGACAGGGTTTCACCACGTTGGCCTGGCTGTTCTCGAACTCCTGACCTCAAGTGATCCACCCGCCTTGGCCTCCCAAAGTGCTGGGATTACAGGTGTGAGCTACCATGTCTGTACAACTGCAACTGTGTTCTAAGCAACCAGACACTATAGTGAAGGCCACATAGGGCCTCAGTTTCCCTTTCTGTAAAACAGGTAAAGGGGTAAGAATTATACAAGAGTATCATTGAAAGCATCTGACTCCAAGTTTGACTGATTTAATCAAAAGTCTTAAGAATAGCCCTGTTAACACTAGGTCTGATACTCAAAGTCTCCTGAGTGTCCCATCAAAGGAATGAAAACACACACATATAGCTTCTGTTAGTTTGCACACTTTTTCCTCTTTTCTTTTAGGTTTAACGTCTTTTAAGTACTCTCTATTCTAGATTGCTTAGCCTATGAATTGATCATTTGCAATACTCTTAAACACAGGTAGCTTGTATTTCTAATGACACGGTGTAAGTTGCAGGGTCCCTGCCAGGGGTGGTATGTAGTAGTGCAGAGTGACTCCAGTAGGGTGACAGCTCAAGATAGCAGCAGGGTTCATTGTGAATCACCTCCCATTTTACAAAAGTGATCATGCTGTATGTTCTTATGCATATGCATTGCCCATCATGATACTATGCATGAGGTAGTCACACCGTTGATATTGCTGAGTGAGAGAATGAATACATACATACATGAATGGATCATCAAACATACCTAAGACGGAAGGGTGGTATCAGGTGATGGGCCTGAGTATCTTATATAAATACGAGATTCCTCCTTGCCCCTCTTGAAAAGAAACCTTAATGCAGACCATTTTCTTTGTGAAAGGAACAAAGTGGACCCATATGTCCACATTTGTAGGGAGTCAAAAAGATAGAAAAGAATTGAGTTTATAAGAATATTGGTAGGAACAAGACACTTGGGGCATCCCATGAAGGCAGCTTCAGTTTGGACAAAAAGAGGGCAAACCTGAATTCACAGAATGAATACTTGAGCTGTAAGGTACCACCAAGCTCATCCGACTTAACTATCTCATTTTACACATGGAGACCCTGAGGCTCAGAAGGGAGGTACCACTTGACATAGATCACATAGCTAGACCCTGTGGGGAGTCGAGCAAAAAAATCTTAGACTGAGAATAACCTGGGCTTTGGGAACCTGGACAAACCGAAGAACATAGTGAAAAATGGCTCCAAACCTAGTCTTCATATTGATGTATGAACCTGAGAGTCTCTTCCTGGTAACTCACTTGGCCCCTTACATATCTTAACATCTGCTAGACAACAGTTTCTGGTGCTCTTGGGAAGGGATGTGCACTGCTGTCATGAGATCTTACTGGGCAGGGTTGGGCTAATGGAGCGGGACAACAGTTAGCAGTTGGATGGAAGCAAACATGCACAAAGCTTTTGTTATCTCCATTCATTCCCACTGGGGCCCTCCCTTTATCTTCTTGTTCCTCCCACCTTTAGCAACACGGTGGGGAGAGATGGTCAGGAACTATGGCAGGAGTCTACCGCTGCAAGCCCATCTGCCAGAATAAATTCAGCTTAAATACCAGTTTGACTAACTTTCTAATGGAATCAACTAATTTTTTCTTTGAATCATTTCACTGAATTTCTCAGGTCCATTCCGGGAAAACAGTCAAAGCAGCGGAAGGGGCGAGCACAGCTGTTTGGCATTTCTCTAGCTAGAACATACCCTGCCCCCACTAGGGCAAGAATGAAGGCTCCAAAGCCAGGGCAGGCAAGTGCCCACTGCAGCAGCTGGCAGATTAGGCGTGGGAGGGCTGGTGTGACCTCCTGCTGAGTTCTGAGACTGAGTTCCTGGAAGTAGGCGCCTCTGCACCAGACAAGACGCCAGCAGGGTCTGATCAGGACCTCATGGTGTTGGCTCCCGTGGCCAGTGCCCATCCTGTTCTCAAACCCACTGAGCTGTTTCTGTTCTCTGCCAACCCTTGGGTCTAGGCCAGAGCAGGTTTCTGACCTAGTCCTGACCTGAACCGGCAGACCTCAGTGAGTCACCTCCCTTAGAACTCTCACTGCACTTGGAGGAGTCAGCCTGTCTTTTCTGGCTTGTTCTTTCTTTCTTGTGTATTTCTCTTGCCACTTCTGTGGGAAGGAAAACTCTACTGTGTCTTCCTTGCCCTTCTTCATAGTCCCTGCGATGGGACGGGGACCATCCGTATACAGGGATAAGCAGTAATGGACTGAATCTCAGGTTCCTTTGCCTAACTCACAGTCAGCATCCCAAGATCAAAGAAAGTTGTCTCCCTGCCTGTTGCTTTCCCATGACATTGACAAATCCGAGTGGGTCTGTGACTAGACCTTGCAGTGGAAGTGTACAAATGCTTTCCCAAGGCGGGATGCAGAGTTGTGGGAAAAGAATGGAGCAAGACTGCTGACAGCTCTAAGGGAACCTCTGCATTTTGATATCAATGGTTAATCTACTGTGTCACATCTCTTAGGAAACTAAACAAAATGCAGTAACTGCTATGACATTGAAGCTGTGTTGCAAAAACGATCTTGTAGGGCAAATAACCATCTTATACTGCCTATTTTATGCCTTATTGAACAAGCAGCAGTTTATGAAAACAACGTTTCATAAATATGGTTGCAGATTCCTGAGTGGAGACTGCTAGAATTTGCAGCAAGGTGGACTCATTGATTTCTTCATTCTCCCCCTGAGCTCCTTCCATGTTCACCTTACTCTGGACCTTAGCTAGCATGTGGCCCCACATCCAAGCACATCTTTCATGGCCCAAAAGATGATGTATGAGGCATCATGGGAGGGGTCAGAGCTATAGCAAGACCAACATAAACTCAATCAAAGGAGATACTTGAATGAAACTAGACTCTGGATTTTGTGGAGGGCTGGAACAAGCCTCAGACTTGGAGTCAGGAAACCTGGACTGCAGTCCTATCTTATCCACCAGCTACACAAGTCACTTTACCACTGGGAGTCACTTCAACTCAGGATCCTCATCTGGAAGATGCAGATAAATGTACTTGTTCTCCCTGCCTCCCAGGGTTCGTGAGAGGAAAAGGTGCCTTTAGAAGCTTCACAGACTATAAATCACTAGACGCGCACCAGGGATGGGATTATCACTATCATTATACTTTGAAGAAGCAGTCGCCAGAGGCAGTGAGCAAGTTCCTTAACCACAGTATTTAAAGAGAGACTGCCTGAACCAGTGTGTCAGGTAGTCACCGAAGGGATTTCAGTGGCATTTGTGGGACTGACACTAGATGTACTCTAAGGTCCTTTTAAGCTCTAACTCCGTGAGTCCAGAATGTACAGGCTTTTAGTCATTTTCTTAGTAATGACCATGTGTTTAAGCTGGACTATCATTCCCTTAGCCTTATTTTTAATTCTATAAATTGTGGCTCATGCCGGTAATCCCAGCACTTTGGGAGGCCGAGGCAGACGGATCACTTGAGGTCAGGAGATCAAGACCAGTCTGGCCAACATGGTTAAACCCTGTTTCTACTAAAAATACAAAAACTAGCTGGGTGTGGTGCTGGGTGCCTGTAATCCCAGCTACTCCTGAGGCTGAGGCACGATAATTGCTTGAACCCAGGAGACAGAGGTTGCAGTGAGCCGAGATCACATCACTGCACTCCAGCCTGGGTGACAGAGCGAGACTCCATCTTATGAAAAATTTAAAAAAAGGTATATTGTACAAAGAAGAGATACGATTACTTTTGTACTCTGAGAGAATTTTTTAAAAAATATTATGCCATAAGCGTTTTCCTAAAACCTTAAATCCTTAAATATTTGCTAAGAACATGATTTTAGATAAATTGCTATGTGATATCCTAGTCTATTATTATACCTTAATTTAAGAAACACTTTTTAGACATTCAGAGTCTTGTTTTTTTCTATTATAATAGGGAAAGTTAAGATTTGTAGACATGTACAGTAGTGTCTGATGATTTCTTTATGTGAAATCTAGTAACAAAGCTACGGGGTCAAAGCACATAAACATTTTTAGTTCTCTTGACATCTTAGTTCTGTCAACATGTTCTCCACAAAGGCTGAGTAATTTATGACTCCCACCAGCAGTGTAGAAAAACAACTACTTCACGAAATCTTCGTCAACCCTGGGAATTTTGATTTTAACATTTCTCAGCCAATTTTATATGCAAAAATAATTTCTCTTGTTAGTTTTAATTTACAGTTCATTGATTACAAGTGAAGTTGATTTTTTGCCTTTTGTTTATTACCTACTTGTACGTAATCTGTTGTGAATTGTCCTTTGTATCAGCCCCTTTTAGAACCTACTATTCACACTGCTCTGCAGATGTAATCAGAGTTTTGAGCCATCAATACCAAAGGAGAACAGGATTTTCTGAATGAGCCGAACCCCATCAGAAGCTCCTAGAGCTTCTCTCCCAGCAAACCATTCACAATAGCGGGGGTGTGGGGGTGCTGAAATCCGGCAGTGATTTGTATTTCCCTGCATTTACTTCTCCTGCTCTGCTTCTTGTATAAGAGCTAATGAGCAGCAAAGCTGACAAAAGACTAAGAAAAAAGAGAAGAAAGGGCATAGTTAATCCCTTAAGTAGGATTGAGGAATGGATGGTGTTTGCCTTTAGAAAGGGGGGAAAAAAATTCAAGACTTTTTTTTTCATCCATGCAGTTCCCAATATGTACCACTGGATGGCAATCCTCTATTGGTTAGGCAAAAAGCTCCTACCTGCCAAGGTTGCCAATGCTGGGGAAACTGAGGAAGCAGCTGCTAAAACTGAGAGGTAGGCACATGCAAGGCAGCTAACAGTTGAATACAGGTGGCCTTTAGACACCACTGGGAACATGGATCACTGATGTGCAAGGAAATGAAAAGCAAGGAGTATATATTATAGACAATGACACGGACAGTGGCTAAGGAGAGTCACAGAAGAGAATGCATTTCTTCCTACTTCATTTGTTCCTTCTTTTCCTCTGCTCTATATTCGGTATAATTTGATTTACCTTTTTGTGCTTGAAAGGGCAAAATTACCTACTTTGGGCATACAATTGTCAGTAAGTAGTACATGCTTCTGGGAGATGGAGTGGGGTGGATGCTGCTCTTGTACTATGGGAACCCTGAATTGCCCAAGCCTGGCCAGCTGTGCTGGCAAAGCCATTCAGAAAAGCAGTGCCAAAATTCCTGGGAGCAGAGAATAGAAAGCAAACCCACAAGCCTCTTTAAGACTTGTTCTAGCCCTAAAATCAGCATGGTATAGAAGAAACAGCACGGGTTTTGTTTTTTGTTTTTGTTTTTCTGAGACAGAGTCTTGCTCTGTTGCCCAGGCTGGAGTGCAGTGGTGTGATCTTGGCTCACTGAAGCCTCTGCCTCCCAGGTTCAAGCAATTCTCCTGCCTCAACATCCTGAGTAGCTGGGACTACAGGTGCACGCCACCATGCCTGGCTAACTTGTGTATTTTTAGTAGAGATGGGATTTCACCATGTTGGTCAGGCTGGTCTCGAACACCTGACCTCAAGTGATCCACCCACCTCAGTCTCCCAAAGTGCTGGGATTATAGGCGTGAGCCACCATGCCTGGCCAACAGCATGGGTTTGAGGGCAGTTAGCCTCAGATTCATTTCAGCGTGGATTCTTGTAGTTATGCAGTGTTGGGCAAGTTACCATATCTCTCTGAGCCTTGGTGTCTTCCTCTGTAAAATGGAGGATAACAGTACCTACCTCACTGCATATAAGAGATACTGCCACTGTTGTTATTATTAATATATCCAAGTTCCACCCAGGGATGCAAAAAGAATACTTATAATACTCATTAAGACCCTGGGATCTGGCAGTACTAAGAGTGCAAGTTACTAGCTGTCTGTCACTTCCATGAGTCATCCCTCCTCTCTCTCTGTAAAAGGGATTAATAACAATGCCAACTCCATAGAATTTTATAAGGATCAAAAGAATAAATATACACAAAGCATACAGCACAGTGCCTGCCACACAAGACAGTCATTGGTAGGTGCTATTCATGGCAGTAGTAACAGTATTGTAAAAAATCTCTCCCAATATTCTGAGAGCACAGTCAAGAAAAAAGACATGCACATCTAGTGCTGAGATGAAAAGGTCTTGTATGGTCAGCCAGTGTGTGGAATCAGGCAGGTCTGAGAAAGAATGGGCAGCAGGACACAATCCAAAGATGGAAGCTGCTATTTCGAACTGGGGGTCATTTGCCTACGATGTGGTTTTGGTTCTTTTCAAAGGTGCAAGACAGACGTTTGCACTTGGATTCAGCTGTTTCTCTTGAAGTCACTAAAATAGTCAAAGGTCAAATGTGGAAGAAACCTTCCAATCCAACACCCTCTGGAAACTGAAACCCAGAGATGGGCAATGGCTTTCTTGCCTAAGTCACAGGATGAGTCAGTTGCCTAGCAGGAAATGGGTTCCAGACCCCAAGACCATCAATAAGTGCTTCTCCCACTGTGTACCCCACCCCTAGACAAGCTACCACATGGCTAGTCCTTTAGAAAGCCCATTGCATAAAGGTCAAATAAGGACTTCCCCAAATTGGGGTGAGCCATTGTTGTATATCCTCATCTAGCCCATCTAGCCTTATTGTAACCAGCCAAATCTTCCCAACAACAGGTGCAATACAGGTTTTTTGTGTGTTTCTGTCCATTCAGAATCTGACTCTTATTTTTGTATGCATCGATTTAAGGAAACAATTATGTGGACAATCCACAAGTCACACATGTACATCTGGCTTTCCATGTCACTACGTAATTTCCCTAATTTATGAAGTTCAGACAAATACTTAAAATCATACACATTTCTCACATTCCTTAACACTTAAGGGATTTAGGAGTGCAAGGTAAGCCTTATAGAGTCCTGTCTAGGCACCATGGTAACATTTCAGGTAAATGCCTCCAGATGACCAGCAGTGCATGTTTGAAAGTATAGGTGCAGCAGGTAGGGTTTTCAGGAAGGCTAAATGAGGAGCGCACATGTCAATTCAAGACTCACAAAACCACAAAGAGCAATGGGGGAGATGGTGGCATGATTAAGCACCATTATGTGTCTCTGCAACACACAACGCCTAATTAAAAACACAACCAAAATAATCAAGAAAGTGGGATACAAAGAGCCAATGACTGGCTGGAATCATGGGCCAAAACCCAAGAGATATTTGACAAGGATAAAGGTCAAGCTGCAGTCTGAGGTTTTAGAGTATCAATTAGGTAGAAGCTGGGGGAGACCTGGTTTCACAACAGGCCTTACAATAGGACCTTGGGGCTTTCATTGATGGGAAGCTCTGCATAAGCAAACAGGAATGATTGGGGCAGGGTTACTAAAAGGCTAGGCCCCAGGGCATGGATCTAGGGTTCATTTTGTATCCCACACTTCACGTGGGAGTAAATGGCAAACCAAAACACAACCAAAAAAAGGGGACTGGAATGACTAGCAGTAAGGAAAATGCTTCCTACTGATGAGTGACTGAAGAACTAGGGCAATTTCCCAGTAACTATCATGACGTTGATGGCGATTGACAATCATAAAAACCAGCATTTACTGACCATGTACATACCAAGCCCATTGCTAAAGGCTTACATCACCTCACCCTTCGGCTGTGAGAGAGGGCGAGGGAAGTGGGACCTACCAAGAGATTTTAAACTGACTTGCCCTAGGCACCCAGCTAGGAAGTGGTAGAGCCAGAATTCTAACCTAGATCATGTGACACCAAAGTCTGTGTCCTATCCACTGCACCCATTGCAGCGTTTTTTGTTTGTTTGTTCGTTTTTTTGAGACAAGGTCTCACTCTGTTGCCCAGGCTGGAATGCAATGGTGTGAACATGGCTTACTGCAGCCTCAACCTCCTGGGCTTAAATAATTCTCTCACCTCACCCTCCTGAGTAGCTGTGACACCCAGGCACTGAGCAAAGATGTGCTGCCACGCTTGGCTAATTTTGTCTGTGTGTCGTATGTTTATTGCGGCACTATTCACAATAGCAAAGACTTGGGACCAACCCAAATGTCCATCAATGACAGACTGGATTAAGAAAATGTGGCACATATACACCATGGAATACTATGCAGCCATAAAAAAGGATGAGGATGAGTTCATGTCCTTTTTTCTTGTCTGTGTATGTGTGTGTGGTGAAACGGGTCTTGCCATGTTGCCCAGGTTGATCTCAAACTCCTGGCCTCAAGCGATCTCCTGCCTTGGCCTCCCAAAGTGCTTGGATTACAGGCATGAGCCACCATGCCTGGCCTCAGCATTCTATTTTATAAGAATCATCAAGGCTACCATTTATTAGATGCTTCCTATGTATATGCATCAAGCATTTTTCTAAGCATTTTCTGTGTCTAACCTCACTGAACTCTCCCAACAACCCTATGAAGTACCTAATATATTTACTCCTATGGCCGGAGGAAGCAACTGAGGCTCAGAGAGGTCAAGTTACTTGCTCAAGTCCACACAGCTGAGAAGCTTTAGAGTCACTACAGAGCTGTGCTCTCTTCTCTCTTTTCTTAAGAAGAAACTTGGAGGTAATAAGCTACACGGCCCCTGAGATCTGAAGGACTACAGTATGATGAGGAAGAAGATTCACCTGTTGTCATGGTACCCAAGTGCACTTGATATCTTTGTTACTCAAATGTGGTTCCAATAGCTTGTGTCAACTGGGTTCCAGTGATTGCTAAGCAGATGCTTTTGGCATCAGCTGTTTATCTGGCCTGGCAAGTTATAGCACTGTAGTTTCTTCTTGAGTGGCTCCACCAGCCCAGTCAATCAAATAACCTATCAGCCTATCAGTCCACTCAGCTGAATTGTTTTTTTCACTCTATTGATCTGTTTGGCTGCACAGAATACATTGACAGGATGCCTCAGGGTTATGTAAACACACCCCTCCTCCTACTGAGGGCTCTCTCTGTAAGCCTCAAACCTCAAAAGCCCCAAAGTCAAAGATCTGTTTCCACCATGTGCCCACTACACATTCAGACCAAAGAAAATGGATGAATGGAAGCCAGACATTAAACATTCTCACTCACAGTTTAAATTTACTTAAAACTGCTCTGGCTGTACTATTATGAATGTACTTTGGAGGTAACTTTTTATGCTTTGGTTTTTGTTTTGTTTTTTAACTTTTAGTTTAGATTCAGGCGTTACATGTAAAGGTTTGTTACCTGGGTGTATTGTGTAATTGCTGAGGTTTGGGGTAAGAATGATCCCATCACCCAGGTACTGAGCAAAGTATCCAACATATTTGTTTTATTATTATTATTATTATTATTTTGAGACAGAGTCTTGCTCTGTCACCCAGGCTGGAGTGCAGTGGCTCAATCTCGGCTCCCTGTAACCTCTGCCTCCCAGGTTCAAGCAATCCTCCTGCCTCAGACTCCTGAATAGCTGGGACTACAGGAGCACATCACCATGCCCAGCTGATTTTCGTATTTTTGGTGGAAACGGGGTTTCACCATATTGGCCAGGCTGTCTCCAACTCCTGACCTCAAGGGATCTGCCCGCGTTAGCCTCCCAAAGTGCTAGGATTACAGGCGTGAGCCACCACGCCCAGCCCTGATAGTTTTTTTTTTAAGACCTGAAATTCTGTAATCTGTGAGGAAGGACTAGATGCTCTGCCCAAGCAATGAAATCAAAGTCAAAATTATGAGTGTCTGGGGCCTTATAAAGCGTGGTTGGAAGAGAATTGCCTTCCCCAAATACTTCGTACCCTTACCCATGTGCTTGATGTGGACCCAGAGACAACTTAGACTGAAGCAAATCTCTAGGTGAGAGCAGAATGAGTATCTCTCTCAAAATCTGTTGTGTCTCAAACCTTCACAGAGTTGGGGGAAATCCTGAGAGTTCTGGTTTCAAGGGTCACTGGCTTTTAGAATCCCTTAGAAAGTAACTGAAAACAAGGAGAGAACACATTATCACCTTCTACTTAGACCAGCGGTTCTCAATTCTGGCTGCACATTAAAAAACATCTAGAGAGTGTTTCCAAGGCTAACCCATGAGATTCTGACGCAATTGGTATGAGTAGGGCCTGAGCAACAATTGTTTTTCTTATTAACTCTGGTATCAGTTTCTGGTTTTTTTTCTTACTTAAAATCTTACATGAATTTTCAACTTTACATAAAAAACTCTGAATGTAGGGTCAGCATTGAGTGTGACAGACAATCCTTCCTACAACAGCCTTGGCTACAGTAAAAAAAAAAAAAAAAAGAGATGTTTTGCTCATTTTCCTGGAGCAAATGAGTCTAAGTAAAAGATACTGCCTCGACATGAGCCACCATGCCCAGCTGTGAAAAAACTTTAGGACAACACTAATTCATACAAAATAAGATGAGCAAATGGAAAGACACCCAGAAACACTCACCATTATTAAAGATGTTAGTTTTCTGGTGGGGGTGTGTGTGTGTGTGTGTGTGTGTGTGTCTGTTTTTGAGACTGGGTCTCGCTCTGGCACCCAAGCTGGAGTGCAGTGGTGTAATCTTGGCTAATTGCAGTCTTGAAGATATTGTTTTTTTAAGAATATTAATAGATGTAATCAGATTTCAATAAAAATTCCTATAAGTTTAAAAAAAAAAAAAAGATACTGCCTCGAATGACCCAGGATCCTACAGTACATGGCTTTTAGGAATGGGAATACCTTTGAATGTAAACCCATAGGGCTTACTCCAAGGCCAGAGAACGAAAACCAAGCTATAGGTTGGTGCAAAAGCTAATGCGGTTTTTGCCATTAAAAGTAAGGGCAAAAACCGCAATTACTTTTGCACCAACCTAATACATTCAGATGAGACAAAACATTCTGACCTGAAGCTCTGGCCTCCTCATAATCAGCCAATTCCCACCTCAATCCCTCTGCCTAGGAAGGTGCCTCCCTCCTATAATGTTTAGCTGAAGGACAACAGAATTCAGCCATGGCCTTTCCGCCTAACTGAAATCTATTGAACAACCTGCATCCTGTTCCTGAAGTCTACAGTCACAGACATCTAAGCAAGACAATCCCATGGACCCACCAGGGATTGTACAGGTGGGCCCATGGCAGACATACCAACACAAAGCAGGGCTCTTCAGGACTTGTGCTAGCAGAGTCCCATGAAGTATCCTGCCCAGTGAATAACAAACAACTTGTTTGGATTTCCCATTTTCCTACCTGCAGTGGTTGGTTTTTCAATTCACTGAGGAAACAAGAGTCAAACTTTTGTTACCATGGGAATCTGAGTCCTCGGTCATTTAAAAAACACTGATTGTCTACTTTGGGCTAGACCCCGTGTTATCCACTTGGGACGTGAAGAAGACATGATCCCTGTCCTCAAGAAGTTCAAAGCCCAGAGAAAGAGACAGATGAGTCAACCATGACAGACAGTTGATAAAGGCTACGGTGAGGAGGGATTGTGCAACTCAGTCTTGGAAATCAAGAAATGTTCCCTAGAGGAGGTGATGCATGAACTGTGCCTCAGTATGATGGTTTGAGGACAAAACCTGTGCCACAAGGGGACTTAGGTCTATAACATGGCTTTGTCCACCTGAATCTCCTCTGTAACTGAGGAACTTCATTGATTCTCTACTTACAAGGCATATGACATAGGAAAGCTCGCTGGAAGGGAAATGTGACTAGAAACAGACAAGGCTGTTTACCCATGGGAGGAGAGCAGCAAGTAGGCCTGTCCCTCTTTTCTATACCTTTCCCTATTGGCAGCAATTAAAGGATGCCCCTGCCCCTCTAGGAGACTAATCTGCTGCTTGGGCCTACTGAGACAGACTGCAGTCCATAGTTGCAAAGACTAGAAGAAAGAATCCTGAGTTCAAATCTTAGCTCTATCTCCATAGCTGTGTGACCATGAGCAAGTCCTTTCCTCTCTGTGGGCCTCAGTTTTCCCACTTGTACAAGGGGGAGGGAGGTTGGACTCAGTGTTCTCCAAGGCCCCCTGCAGTCCTAATGCTCTCAGATCTTTTGCTTGCCCAAGGTTAGACAGGCATAGGGCAAAAACAAATTTCCAGCCAGAGAGGAGTCAGCTGTCTCATCTATTTGCAGATGTTGGGACCACCAGAGGATGCTGCTTCTTGGGGCTCCACACTCTCCAGGTGGGAGGCTCAGTCTCCTCCCCACTATGGGAAGGAAACTGCAGGCTGGCCAGGTTTGGAAAACAAAGTCATGTGGAAGGCATGCCATGAGTGACAAAAATCCTATGTTATTTTCTTTGATTTTTTTTAAAAGGTTGATATTTTTCAAATTAAAGCTGTTGCTTCTCTGCCACAATGCATGGGGCGGTCAGCGTGTTCATGAATCAGACATGAAATATTTTTCTTCTTCCCCAACATAGCTCTCTCTGTGGGAACAGAGAGTCTACTATCAATAATAGCATTAGAGGGGAACTACCCTTCAACATACCTAAGCTGCAATTCCAAACTGCCAATCAGGGAAAAAGTGATCCCAAATCCTATAGCCATTACTGTCTACTTCTTTTCTTTTGAAGGACCCTTTGATTTCTTTCTTTCTTTTCATCTTCTTTGGATTTTCAAGTCTACCCTGAACACTTTGGTGATACTCAGGAGTTCGTTAGGTGTTTGCCTCTTGTTAAGTCTCACTCAGAAAAGGACCACTGGTAATAGAACCAAAACAAATCTTCTCACATTTAACTCCTCTCTCCCACAAAGTGGCTGTCCTTGGCTGCCAACACTGTTGCTACAATTTAAAGGAAGGTGGCTACATACCAACCTTTGGTGCCCAGGGAGGAGCCATCCAATGACACACACTTGATCATCTACAAATGCTGACCAGGATGGAGCTGAGTCCTAACGCATAGATCATACTTGGGAAAAACCTTTCTACAGCCAGGTGATTTTTTTTTTTTTTTGAGACAGGGTCTCACTCTGTCACCCAGGCTGGAGTGCAGTGGTGCAGTCATGGCTCACTGCAGCATTGATCTCCTGGGCTCAAACAATCCTCCTACCTCAGCTGCCCAAGAATCTAGGACCACAGGTGTGTGCCACCACATCCAGATGATTTATTATTATTACGATTATTTGTAGAGATGGGGTTTTGCAGCATTACTCAGGCTGGTCTTGAACTCCTGGGCCTAAGCAATCCACCTGCCAAAGGCATATAACACAGGCAAGCCTCCCAAAATGCTGGGGTTATAGGCATGAGCCACTGCTCCCAGCCTCAGATGCTCTTGATTTCATTTATTCTCTGGAAAACCTGTGCCCATGGGAGGCCTCTCATCTCTAAACCGAGATTCCCCAAATACGGCAAATGCATGCATGCCTTTGCTCTCACAGTTCTCCTCGCTTGGAATAGCTTTCCCACCTGACCCAGCTCAAATATCACCTCCTCTGAGCAGCCTTTCCTGACCCTCTCCCCTCGCAGGCAGAGTAATCCATCCTTCCTTTGGATTCTCACAGCACACTTTGTTCTTGCCGCTACCATGGTACTTATTACATTACATTAGAGCCAGGTGGTGACTGCCTTTTACCTCTGAGTGACTGTGAGCTTCTTGAGGACAGGGGCTTCAGCTAATATTGGAACAATTAGCCTTGGGCTCAGTCCATAAAAGTTTTCAGAGCTTGAATTGAAGGGGTAAATTCAGACTTCAGCAATGAAGTCGGAAAGCAGTCCTCCCCAGCCATAAAATTCTATAACTGTACAAATAAAATGTGATCCCACGGACACACTTGTTTTGGGGACTTGGGGAGGTACATATTTGGCCGTGTTAGACTGGTCTAGAAATCACCATTCCCTTAACTAAACTCACCAGATGGTTGGCAATCAAGCTCAATCACTTAGTTAAGGTGAACCAACTTGATGTGTCTGTGTCAGGCAACAGACAGCTGGTTAAGTGACTGACACCCCTGAGCTGCAGGCCACATGCTTATGGGGAATGGAATGGTGTGTGGGGGTTGGGAGAGGACAAGGGAGTCTTTTGGATGCATTTATTTTGAATTGGGTGATGCACTTGTATAAAAGCAAATTGGAACCCTTGGCAGAGTCATTCAGCAGTATCAAAGATCTATAGTCACTGCAGCCTGGTTGGGGGAGTGCTACTAGTTACAGTTGCTTGGCTGTAAATAAAATCTCCCCTGGAATGAAGCATTTTAATTTGAAGTGATTCTATCAGGAGCAGCTGACAAACCTTTCAAGGAAGCTGGCAGTGTTAAGAGGAACCTCTATACCAATAGGAAAGGGCTTTGAAAAGAGCTAATGAAGTTCCAGCACGCAGCCCTGAACATGAGCTAGGCCCATTTAGCTACTGGTCAGTGTGTTTCAGAAACAAAGCAAATTAACCAGGGTGGGGGGCCTAGGGAGGCCACATCCCCCAGCTTCCTTCTTGAAGTTTCCTGTGAAACACCAAGAGCCAACAGCCTCATCCCCAGCCAGTCTCCCACCACAATCTGTGGGGCCAGATCTAGCCTTCTTTCCAGACTGGACACGGTCGAGTTTGGGCATGTGTACTTGTAACATTCTTCTCCAATTGCAGTGCCTGGTACAAGACCATGAACCTGGTAGGTGCTCAATAAATGTTGACTGACTCGAATTTCTGGAGGAAATTTTTGTTTGGTTTTCCTAGAAGTGAAAGATGCCCATCAAGAAAAAAACAAATCCAAGGAAACGCTGCAAAGGTGACTTTGCTGGTCAGTATCACACCAACAGGAAATGGGGTAAGGAGTGAGCAAGTAAACCAAAAGCCACAACAATTTGTTTTTAAAACTACAACAATATGTGGGCTGTACAGTAGTGCTGCTAGCTTTGTTTTTATCTACAGACATCTGTTTAGGGTTTCTTTGGCTCCAGCACTTTATTTTGTGGTGTGATGGGCCAAGGGTAAGGGAACTGGGTAGAATCACGTGGGTATATATGTGTGTAGTTCCCCAAACAGGCATAATGTTGTCTACAGTAGATAAAGGAGCTCTCAGGATACTGCGATTTAACAAATGCCCAGGAAATTCCCCTGTCTCTAAATCCCCACCACCTCTAACTTGCAGCTGGGACCTCAAATTACACTATTAGTACACCAAGCCTTTGGCTTCAGTATTCACCCCTGTGCTTGGAAGCTTAGTACATCTCTCTTGATATTTTATTCAGGGAAGGTGGGGAGTATGTAATAAGCCACAAACACCAGGCTGCATGATCTGTTGCTACTCAGATCTTTGACAGCATGTCAAACCAGCTCCAAGCCGACAGTGGGAGGGATGGTGGCTTGACCAGAGGATGAGATGCAGGGCACGGACTCTAATCCAAAAAGAGAAAGGAGGCAAATCATAGACACATGTGGTCCTGGTAGAGCAAGCTAAATGGAGATTTCACAGGCCAAGAATTTGTTTTGGAAACACTCTTCATGGTTTCTTAATCCACAGTCTAGTCACCCACAGCTCAGCCCAACCTCTGCATACACAAAGAAAGATCTGGGTAGAGGACAGCTGCCATTCTGGATCCACCCCCACTCCAAAGAACTCAGAAGCAGTGTGTCTCCTGAGGTGGGGAGGGGGGCTTATTTCCTGTGGCAACAGCTGCTTCTGTCTCCCACTTTTCAATGAGGTCATCTAGTCTTCAGCTGCACAATCAAAAACAGTAAAGAGCAGGCCTCTGGAGTTATGATTGTCATTAAAACTAAACTCCATCAGCACATTCTCAGGACTGCACCTGGGAAGGCAGATGCAAGATGCTGCCCATTCTCAGGGCTGTTCCTAGCTCCCAGGGATCTCAATGCAAAGCCCAGACAGGGGTCATCACACATTCCAAATGCAAAGAATTTATGGACAGGAGAGGAAGGAGGAGTAAGACTCTGAGCCACTTTCTTCTGGAAACCCTTTCTTGACCAAAGACTTCCCCTTCTTCCTGTGGGCATGGAAAAGGAAGGACAAGAAATCTCAGTCCTAGGGGATACCACCTTGGAAAGCCATCATTTTTCACACTGTCGCTTCTGGGATTCTCCCAAGAGCAAGCTATTGATCCTGAGCCATTTCCCATGTATTAACCAGCACAAAGGACACACTCCAACAAAGCTGGCAGGCCTCCTGCAACATGTCTTCAGAGTCATTCCTGGGTCTATACTCTAGTGGAAGTGTCCCCTACCCTAGTCCCAAGCTGCAGAGTTTCAACGATGAAAGCTATCATCCAGTAGGCACCTTTCCTGCACCAGGCAGTGGGATGAGTGTTTGAATGAACTCCTTTAATCTCACAGCAACCGTATCAGCATCCTCATTTTATAGATAAACACACTGCGGCTCTGTGGGGGCTACACGACTTGCCAAGGTCACACAATTAGGAAATTCTGGGACCCAAACCCAAGTCTCTCTGAAGCCAGAGCCAATGGTCATATACATGAAACTGGACAAAGTCTCTGGCATTCACTCTGCAGCAATTCCCCTGCTAAATCCCACGTGGCGGAACTGTTAAAGAACTGACACCAGGTCTGGCGTGGTGGCTAATGCCTGTAATCCCAGCACTTTGAGAAACCGAGGCGGGCAGATCGCCTGAGGTCAGGAGTTCAAGACCAGCCTGGCCAACATGGTGAATCCCCATCTCTACTAAAAACACAAAATTTAGCTGGGTGTGGTGGTGCACACCTGTGGTCCCAGCTACTTGGGTGGCTGAGGCAGGAGAATCGCTTGAATCTGGGAGGTGGAGGTTGCAGTGAGCCAAGGTTGCACCACTGCACTCCAGCCTGGGTGACAGAGTGAGACTCCGTCCAAAAAAATAAATGAATGAATAAATGGAACTGACACCAGATTTAGATTTAGCCACTTCTTCCAATGAGACTCAAATTGCCTAGCTTTGAAGGATCCTCTCGCGGAGACACTGATCAGAAATGGGATGGTACACTCTGTGAGTTAGTATCAGAATCACCTTCTCCCAGATCCCAATTCCTCGCAAAACACATCTTTCTGCCAAGTCAAGTCAGCTCAATGTTGTACTTTCATGGCTGCAGTTTCCCCTGAGGGAATAAAGTGAAAGCAGTGTCTCTACCCAGCTTTCTGCTCCAGGCTGGCAGCTTCTTCACCCTGAGGAAGACAGTGAGAAGTCCATGCCTATGACATTATGTCTTAATTGAACACTTGTCCTCTCTTATTGGTATTGATGTAAAAAGAGGGAAAGGAGGAAAGAGAGCAACAGGAAAGACGAAACCCACTTTAGTCTTGTCATTTTCTAGGACAAAGGTCCAGGCTTCCAGAGCTCTATCTGAGAGGCAGGCCCAGGCAGCAGAGGGTCCAATGCTCTTTGCGAGGATGGCTTTGCTTGGCAGGAATAAAGCAGCTACAGGAGAAGCTCTGGCTGCTGGGCACAGCATTGTAACTTTTCTTGGACTGTACTCTGTTTCTGTGGCTTAGGCTTCCAACCACTGCCTCTTCTCTTCACAGGGTTGTACAACTGCAACTTTGGGAAGTGCACACTGAGCTTCATCTAAAGTCATTCCTTGTCAGAAGCCAAGGAATGTAATTCAGCTTATGCGAAGGAGAAGGTTGTAGAGGAAAGAATACTATGGGTTTATTTATATACAAATAAAGAGAATGCAGTGTGTATAGATGATATGGTTTGGCTGTGTCCCCACCCAAATCTCACCTTGAATTGTAATAATCCTCCATGTCAAGATGGGGGGAGGTGGAGATAATTGAATCATGGGGGCGGTTCCCCCCATACTGTTCTCATGGTAGTGAATAAGTCTCACGACATCTGATGGTTTCATAAATGGGAGTTCCCTTGCACAAGCTCTCTTGTCTGCCACTATGTAAGGTGTGACTTTGCTTCTCCTTTGCCTTCCGCCACGACTGTGAGACTTCCCTATTCATGTGGAACTGTGAGTCCATTATACCACTTTCCTTTATAAATTACCCAGTTTCGGGTATGTCTTTATTAGCAGCATGAGAACAGACTAATACAACAGGTATCTCCTAGGAAATCCAGTGCTACAAATGTATTTTGCATTCAGACAGGAGGGCCAGGATGAAGGTGAGGCAAGCAAGGTGCTCACCTTGTGTGTAAAATTTAAGGGGGCACCAAAACATTCAGTCATCAAGATACTTTTTCAAATAATGTTTTGTATTTTAGAATAGTTTGGGATTTGCAGAAAAATTGTGAAATAGTACAATGAGTTCCCATAAGCCCTACACCCAGTTTCCCACATTAACATCTCTTGATTAGTAAGGTACCTTTGTCACAATTAATGAGCTAATATCAATTTGTTATTAACGAAAGTCTATGCTTTATTTAGATTTCCTTAGTTTTTACTTTTTTCTGTTGATCTCATATTACATTTAGTTGTCACATATCCTTGAGCTCCTCTTGGCTGTGACAATTTCTCAGACTTTTCTGGATTTTGATGACTTGATAATTTTGAGGAGTACTGGTCAGCTATTTTGTAGAATACTACTCTACTGGAATTTGTCTGATGTTTTTCTCATCAGTAGGCTGTGGTTATAGATTTTAGGGAAGAAGACCACGGAGGTAAAGTGCCATTCGCATTCCATCATATCCAAAGACACATACGATCAGCATGATTTATGATTGGGGACATTCACATTGATCACCTGGCTGAGGCAGTATTTGTCAGGTTAATCCATGGTAAAGAAACTTGTCTTTCCCTTTCCATACTGCACTTTTTTTTTTTTTTTTTTTTTTTTTTTTGAGACAGAGTCCCACTCTATCGCCCAGGCTGGAGTGCAGTGGCGCAATCTTGGCTCACTGCCATCTCCGCCTCCCAGGTTCACGCCATTCTCCTGCCTCAGCCTCCTGAGTAGCTGGGACTACAGGCACCCACCACCATGCCCGGTAGAGACAGGGTTTCCCTGAGTTAGTCAGCATGGTCTCAATCTCCTGACTTCATGATCCGCCTGCCTGGGCCTCCCAAAGTGCTGGGATCACAGGTGTGAGCCACTGCGCCCAACCTGTACTCTTTTTTTTTTTTTTTTGATAGGATCTTGCTCTGCTGCCCAGGCTGGAGTGCAGTGGCATGATCATGATTCACTGCAGTCTCAACCTCCCAGGCTCAAGTGATCCTCCCATGTCAGCCTCAAGAGTAGCTGGGACTACAGGCACATGCCTCCACACCTGGCTAATTTTTAAATTTTTTGTAGAGAGGGAGTCTCACTATGTTGCCCAGGCTGGTCTCAAACTCCTGGTCTCAAGCAATTCTCCTGCCTCAACCTCCCAAAGTGCTGGGATTTCAGGCATGCGGCACCACACCTGGCCCATACTACACTCTTTTACAAGGAAGTCACTATTCACAGTTACACTCCACCTCCTTGAGGGCAGAGTATCTACACAAATTATTTGGAATTGTTCTGCACAAAAGATTTGTCTTTTATCCATTTATTTAATCATTTAATTATATCAATATGGACTCTTGGATGTTTATTTTATACTTTGGGTTATAGTCCAATAATACTAGTATATTTTCTCAAGTTTTTATACCTTTGGCCACTGGTAGCTCTTTTAGTTGGCTCCTGTGATGTTTTGCTTTTTGTTTTTGTTTGTGTATTTGTTAACACTTCCTTACTTTCTGGCAATACAAGATGCTCCAGGCTTATCTTGTGTATTTTCTGCCTCGGTCCTGGAATCGGCCATTTCTTCAAGGAGCCCTGGTTGCTTTTATTGAAAAACAGCATTAGAAAACAAGATTTGGATTCTGCTTGAATAAATAACATTTAAGACAATTTTTTTTAAGTCAAGAAAATATGGCCCACAGGATGGCTGCCTGATTTTGTATATAAAGTTTAACTGGAACAAAGGATGGTGTTAGGGTGGGTCAAGAGAGGCAGGGGTGTGCAAGGGCAGAGTTGGAAACTGTATTTAAAATTTTGATATTTGTTCATTTTGGATTTGTCTACATTAATTTTGTGTCTTTAAAACATATCATTACAGCTATTCAGGAAACCAAGGCAGGAGGATCACTTGAGCTCAAGAGTTCCAGTCTCTAGTATGCCATGATTGCGCCTATGAATAGACACTGCACTCCAGCCTGGGCAACATAGGTAGAAACTTCTCTTTTAAAAATCATATCATTAAAATGTTATTTATGTTGATTACTGATATTTTTGGTACCCCCTTTAGTTTGGGCCTTGTTGGAAGGCAATCTGGCTTCAGGTCAGTGGCCCAACTGAACTCGTTACTGCTTTCCGAAAAAGGGTATAGCTTAAGCCAGTGTCTTGCTGGGCAATGGAATCTCCCAATGGAGCCACGTATTAAAGCCATAGAATTCCAGGCCTCAGCCCAGCCCTCCAAAATCATGGCAATGATCTACTTCTGATGTTTGGCAACCAGTAAGGTAAGCTGTCTAACACAGGTCTGTGGATAGGGAGGTGGTTTGATTAAAACATACTCCAAAATGATCTTCCTTTACTTTGTGTAGAATAATGGCAGTTGTTCTAAAATTTCAAATAATACTGAAGGATAGGGAGGTGTATTTGTGGTTCCAATTGGAATCTGGGTCTTTAAAGATGACATTGATCCTGAGCATGTATGTCCCAGAAGTTCCATTTTGGATTCCTGAAAGCTGGAGTCTGTGCCCTGTGCATCTTCTCTTCCTCTTCCACCCACTCAACAAGTTGGGGGAGAGCAGCTCCTCATTTGGACTTTCTCTTCATCCGCCCACAAATATGTGCTGATCTCTCTAGTTGACTCCTTTGCCCTGCAGGCTCACTCTCCCTCTCCCACCTCCTTTCCCCCTTTCTTGATCTCTTGCACTCTCTTGCTTTTGCTTGCCCAGCCTCCTGGCCCCACAGATTCCCTTTGCTGTCACTGATGCTTTTTTTTCAAGGTTGCTGAAAAAGAGCACACACTCCCATGTGTGCTCTTGCTCCTGCATGAGCTTTCTCCATCCATCTTGGGCTCCTTCTCTACCTGTAAAACACTGGCTTGCTGTCTCATTCTCAGGCCTGTGATCTCGCTTTCTTTATTGCTTTATCCTACTCTTTCTCCCTGTCTCTCTTCAAGTGGCTCTCTCTCACACGTTCTTGCTCTCCCATTCCCCTGTGCATGGTGTGTGTGTGTGTGTGTGTCTGTGTGTGTGTCTTTTCAGAACCTGAGAGTCATGAATAATTTCCCTAAATGCAGAGTACCCCAGAGCAGAACAAGAACAAGGCTGATCTAACGGGGAGAACAGGAAAGATAGTATTTTTTTATTCACAAGAAGAAAAACGCCACTGGATCCAAGAAGAAAAATGCCACTGGATCCAAGGTTCTCAAGAGTGATCTCAGAAAACGTAAAGCCCTGGGGGTAAAAGGTGCTGTAAAGACATAGATGTGTAATCTAACATTGTCTATTACAGATAAAGCCAGCAGCCTCATTAGAAGCAATCAAAGTCACAAGGAGCAGCCGCTGGGAAACCCTAACAGCTGGGGCTATTTAGGACTAATTGCTTAACTCGCCCTTAGGCACAGGAAGCTGAGACTGAGGGAGGAAGACATTTAACTCACCTCAAATGTGTTACTAGCAAAGGAACTTCCCAAAGTGAAAAGTCAGCAACTCTGAGAAGTCAGAGAGGAGAGGCTTCTGAAGGGTTGCTAAAGGATTTCAGAAACAAGCCTTGAGCGCAGAGTCACTGGTTAAGCCCCTGGTTTCTGCCACCGAAGCAGTTGCGCAGGCTCACTTCCTCACCTCCAGAAACTTCTCTCTGGCCACTCTCTGCCAGGGAGCAAAGTTGTACTATGATTCGTGGCACCTGGGCAGATGCTGGGTTCATGTGTGGGTGTGGTCAGAATGCAGAGTGGGATGGGGACATCCTGAAGAGCAAAATGGAGAGAAACGAGAGGGAGCTCCAAGTGAAGGTTGGCCCTGTGTGTTCTCTCTCTCTCTCTCTCACCACCCCCACCCACCATGTGCAACTTCCCTTGCACTCCTATAAGCAAAAAGTTAGGAAGGGATGATTTAGGCAGTGCTTTAGTGTTTTGTGACACTTCTAAAAGTCTTTTTAGACAAACACATGCCAGGAGCCAAAATAAGACTTGGGCCGTTCCTCCTTGTGTATGTTATTTGCCTTTTATGAGAGATTTAGCCAGCATGTTTTGGGCTCATTTATAGGACTCCATCTAACTGCAGCAAAATACAAAAATCATTCAGTTTCCAGAATGCAGTCTGATTTTTCATAAATACTTTCCTCCAGGAACAGAAAGAGCTAATTCAGAAGGAGACACTAAATCACCTACCGAGTGAATAGGAGGCAAAATTAATTCTTCCCAAATTTGAACATATGAGAAAAACAAAATACCCTTGGGCATACAACTTTCAGAAATTTCTATTTATTAAAACCCAAAGATGGGTCTTCAAAAATACTTGTCAAATTTACTGATGTGGATGAAGTTAACCTATAAATGTTAAAACTCATCCTGCAACTTTACTTAATGTATTTTCAGTCATGGATAATGGCCAATAATTAAAAACTTTCTTAGTAAAGTAGGAACTGTGAATAAATAGAAATGAGTGAGAAGACTTACTTCAGAGTCACTTTTTCTGAGTGAAACTTCTTATCTTTCTCAACAGGCATCTCCTGACCAGGTGATTCTGCTGCAAGCTAAAGTGTGAGGATCAGTGATTCAATGCAAGACCCAACAGAGGAAGCACATTCAAGTTACAGACACTCTTCATATATTTCCTTCTAGAATTCATATGAGAGTCCCAATCACCACCCATCAAAGCAAGGTTTGTCCAATTACGTTAGTCTTCTCTACTGACTTTTCTGGTCTTAAAGGCTACCGAAAAGTTGCCCAAGGCAGGGTCATGGTTTCCTAAGAAGAGGATGCTCTTGATGACATTGACCAAAGCTTTGCACCCCACGCAAGCAGAAAACCTGCCTCAATGTGGACTGCCAAGTAGCCTGTAGAGCCTAAAGAAAGGATCTCCCTTTCAGCTCGCAAGGCCACCAGAAGCCTTCTCAGGCAGACCCACAGCTCCAAGGGCAAACTGGCTGACCTACAAAAGCCTTCACTTCCATTTGCCAAATCTCATAGTATTTTCACCACTGAGTCCTCTTAACTGTTGGTCCTTCTTTCCACTTCTCACTTGAGCATCAAGCCAACTGAAGTTTCTCACCTTTCCCCTTTTCAGCTGACTCATCAAGCCTGTCTCGTCTGCACACAGCCTGACATAGAAAGCCTATAAACCATCCCCATGCAAAGAAGTGGCCAGGTCCACTGTATTTGAGTGCTGAAGAGCTGGGCCCCTCCAACCTGGGTAGTGTGAGTAGATGGGCAGCTGCAGAAATAGACAACCAGGAACTTAAAAGGGCCACATTTCCACTGAGGGTTATTTGGTGCCTCCCAAGACTAAAATTCCTCCCTTGGAATGTGGCAAGATGGAAATTCAAGGCAAAGAGGCTGACCTGCTAACCTCTTCCCAGGCTTTACCATCATTTTTGTATAGGGGATTTAGAAAATCTTTCCCTCCCCTTACTCAAAATTTCAAGCTCCTTTTCTCTCTGAGCTACCAGGCAAAGAAAATAATGTGAAATATGGGCAATAAGTATTAAAGGAGTAATTTCTGTGTTGGCCAGAATGAGACTATATCACTTCTGATTTTTCACTTCACTCTCTGATAAGGCAGTCCCAGAATATCAGAGTATGTTTCTTTTATTTAGGAATATGTTTCTGATTGATTTTTAGAAAAAAGCTCACCATCTAGCCTTCCTGAATTTCTCAGATTTATGGAATGGCATATGATCTGAAAGCAACATTAAAAAAATGATTTGGTTAGGTGGGGGTGATAAGGAGTGACTGTTTAATGCATACAGGTCTCATTTTGGGGTGACGAAAATGTTTTGAAACTAGATAGTGGTGATAATTTCAGAACATTATGGGTGTCACTAAATGCCACTGAATAGTATAATTTTAAAAAGTGAATGTTATGTTATGTGAATTTCACCCCAATAAAAAAAAGCAAATAATCTGGCAATGGAGAAACTTGTTCTGCCTTCTGAGCAGCAAAGAAACATAACCTAAAAGATGCAAAATCTTCAACAGCAACAACAACAACAATACAATCAGCTAAGATCACCACGCTTGGTGATAACAGCAAACATTTATTGATCACATGGGCCAGTCACTGTGCTAACTTACATGCCCTATTTCACTGAATCCCCACACAACAATCCTATGAGATAGGTTCTATTTATGATTCACTGAGGAAGTAGAGGCTCAGAGAAGTTAAGTAGTATCCTCAAGGTCACATAGCTGATAAGTAAAGACATGGCTCCAACTCACTGCTATCTAATTCCAGAGTACATGCTCTTGATGGCATGTGTAGGTGACCAATCAGTGTGCATATAGGAGGAAGAGAGTTTTCTGTGTCTATAAAAGCTTAGTTTTTGAGGTGAGTGGGGTGAGCTCCTTGAAATGGCACACATGAGAAAAGGCAGAGTTCGTGACCACAGCATTGGCCACCAGAGCAGTAACGTGGAGTGAGGCCAGGGAGAGAGTACATGATATGGTTTGGTTGTGTCCCTACCCAAATCTCATCTTGAATTGCAGTTCCCATAATCCCCATGTGTCATGGGAGGGACGTGGTGGGAGGTAATTGAATCATGGAGGCGGTTACCCCCACGCTTTTCTTGTGATAGTGAGTTCTCACGACATCTGATGGTTTTATAAGGGGCTTTTCTCCTTTTGCTCATTCTTATCCTTCCCGCCACCATGTGAAGAAGGACATGTTTGCTTCCCCTTCCACCTAATTGTAAGTTTCCTGAGGCCTCTTCAGCCCTGCAAAACTGTGAGTCAATTAAACTTCTTTCCTTTGTAGATTACCCAGTCTCGGCTACTTCTCTGTAGCAGTGTGAGAACAGACTGTATCTACTCAGAGCAAAGAAAAGTTTTAGCAAGGAGAAAGTGTGCATGTGCAAGTGTGTGTATGCATGAGCATGTGTGGAGAGAGAGAGGGCACAGGCATGGGAGAGAATGAGCACTTCGGTTCAGTGGAGGGGGCAGGGCGAGTAAACACCCACTTTTCCACTCTGCTCTCAACACACATAACTCACCCTTGTAGCCTGGGCATCCCTCACTTGTAAGTGTGCTTGCCTGAAGGAAAAAAGGAATTTGAGGCCCAGGTCAAAGGCGTTATGCTTTTTTTTTCTTTAAAAACAAAAACATATGTAAGAACTGAAATAAGGCTCAATAAAACCTTGGTAACTAACAAGACTTGCAATTACTCAATTTGGGGTGATATGATTTGTAGTCATTCAGTTTAAAAAGAAGGCATTGTTTCCTGGGATAAGATATGGGTGAAAAAAACCACTTTTTGCCTAAGAATCTTCCATCATATGCAAGGAATAAATGGTGGAAAAAGACTTGTGCCTCTGCTTTGGAGCTGAGACGCCTGCAGAGACCTGGCTAATTGACCCTGGAAACTTTCAGAAAGGTACAGAAAATGAAGCAAAATTACCCTTTATCTGTCTGAGCACAATTCACTAGGTGAAAGCCCTCCACAGGCAAAGTACATTCATTCTTGGTGCAACATCGTCTGCAAACTCTCAGAGTGAAAAGAACTTCTGATTCTCAGGGACTGAAAAGGGCCCTGGGAAATGAGCACCCAGAAGTCAATGGACCTGCTGCTGTGGGAGGGGACAGACTGCCAATGGGATCCCACTGAGAGAGAAACCCCAGGAGCCCACCCCAGCAGGGGGCGAGCCAGCACCAGGGCATCCTGAGAAGCCAATCCTGGAAGTGGGCATGAAGGTCTTTGACCCTGAAAGCATGGATCCCAAGCCCTGCCATTTCCCAGGTCAATCATCCTCTCGCCAGCATTTCTGTTTCCCTGTGAGCAGAGGCAGATAATGAAGTGCCTGTTCTGGCTCATGCTGTTGCTTTACAAAGGGAGTTTTTCTGTAATTGGTCCATGCAAGGAGAGTTATTGCATCTTCTGAACCGTTAGGTCCCAAATGGCAAACCAAAGCACAATGGCTACAGTCACAGCCTTTGGAGACAGTATATTCATAGTCACTTCCTGTGGAGTGACAGGGAAGACAGAAACGGCCGAGAAATGTGTGCACCAGCCTTATGAAACACGGGTCTGAATCTTCTGTAAAAACTGCATTGAAGTTATCACCCCTTGTATTACTTATGGATCCACAAGATAATTCCTCCTCACCCTAATTACTTCATCTGTACAATGGGGGTAATTATATGCATACATTATGAAGACATTTGTGAGGATTAAATGGGATAATGCATGCAAATGGGATAATGCAGCTATTGCTTACTGCAATAGCTGGGGCATGATGAGCTCTCAAAGAATATTAGCTATTATTAATATGAAATAATTCATCATTATTATTCAGCATTATAAAGCAGCTTGTGTCTTCTGAAGAATAGACACTACTCCATTTATCAAATGAGTACTAGATAATCCATCATGTTTCACTTATTGTCTTGGCTTGAACTCAAACTGAATGTTCAAATTCAGTAATTCAAATGCTACTAGATATTGAGCCCTTTGAGGGCAGGAGCCATGTTTTACTCAGCTCTGCATTTTTAGAGGCAATCCCACGGCCAGGTTTACAGTGCTTATGAAATGTGTGAAATGACTTCCACCCCAAGTTCTTGATAGAACCATTGTTCATGTCTTCTCCCTTGACTTTCTTCCACAAGGTTTCAGATCTTTTTGTAAACTTCAAATTACTTAATAGATAGATTTTCTTCAGATCCTTTTCAGAAATAGGTGGGGAATAAATAATACTGATTCTGAAATATTTATTTACAGTAACCCTATATATCTCACCTAAAATGGAGAGTGGTGCATGTCCAAAGAAGGATGACAATGTTGCTGAGGATCCAGAGGGAAAGGAATATGGAGGCCAGGGACAGGGACAAGAATGGCAGAGGCCACAAAAGACCCAGAAACAAGCTTTCAGACATATTGGTCCATTTTGGCATGATGTCAGCTGCTAATGGCCCTTTCCAAGAGGCTGGCTTAAAACAGCATTTCCCCTTGGGCCTCTGTTGCTAACATAGCCCAGGAGGGAAAACTCATTCTTCTTTTTTTCCTATTCTTAATTTTTTTGGAAAGGATAAGGGACAGGGAGTTGCTAGCAACAGACCATCATAGTTAAGAATTTTTCTACTTTTCAATTGACTCAGCTTCAGTCTTAACTCTGTCATTTACTATCGTGTGACCCTGAGTAAGTTTCTTAACCTCTCTGACCTTCATTTTCCTCCTCTGTAAAATGCAGATGACAATAATGATATGATCCTCACTAGGTTGTTGTGAAGATTAAATTAAAATTATGTGAAGTGTCTGGGACATAGTAAGAGTTCAATAAATGTGAGTTGCTATGATTACGTGTCCTGCAGGCAATAGCTACAGGCTCGAATAACTGAGCACCTCAGGATGATGGAAAGACCAGACTAGAAGCCATGGGTTCAAGCCTTGAAGAGTGGCTTGTGGGGCCAGGGATCAGAGATTAAAGGGCATACCTAGTTCCTCATTTGTAACATGGTAAAAACGTAGGATCTATCTACTTCCCATGAGTAAAAGTTTTAAGAATTTAATGAACTAATGCATGTGAAAGTACTTTGCGAAATGCAGGCATTCTGTGCATATGTAAGTGGTATTCTCACTGGGCATTCCCAGAGAGAGGGAAACATTATGTTTAGCTCATAAATACTTGGGTTTTAATCCTTTGAAGGCTTTCCTGCTAGCACACCGTGGTACGGAGAAATAGCAGACAGTGCAGCCTCGAGATGTTCTCTCTGCACTGAGCTGGGCTCTGCTCTCAAATCCCTCCATGTTCCACCCTGTTCAGGAGCTGCTAAGATGGCCTTGTCACTTTTAAAGGTTCTTGTCACCAAGCCATCAGTTTTAGGCATCATCTTGCAATTGTGACATGTCTAATCTTGCTCACTTGACCATGCTAGGGCCATGGCGAAGTGACTGAGGGCTTGGAGCTGCCTGTCACAGCTAATGGCTCAGTCCACACAAGACTTAGATGCTGCTTGTGTCATCCTCTGTCCAGTTGGCAGACAGAGAGATGTGAAGACTTGTCATCCATCACCAAATAGAAAGCAATCTCTCCTGATGGAAATAAAACAATCAATACGTTTGGATTTCAATCACAGAAAATATGTTTTCTCAGAATAGGTCTTAATCAGTGTGTGCCCTGACAGATAGCATGCTGGTGTGAAGAGTAAGCTGTGCAAGAACAAATGTCACTTGGAATACCAAAATAGATTTAATAGAAGAAACATACATCAGAATATATCTTTGTTCCCTACCTCCTTACAGAATTTGTGAGACAATTCTTGTAACATGGTTACCTGACTCACTGGACTGCCAGCATTTCAACATTAGGAAAGAATGAATTTTCCAAAAAAAGGAGTGGTGCATTTCTATTTCTGGGAGACTCTCCCATATTTAGAGCTAAAAAGAACCTTAAGATCTTTCAACCTGTTTTTCAGCTTTCAAACAAAAGTTTGCTCCTTTTATAAAAGGAACTGAAGTCCCAAAAGGGCAACTGTGTGCCCAAGGTTACACAGCCAGTCAGTGGCAGAGCTAGAGTATAAACCCAAGAAATACCAATCATTTAGGAATCAGATAATATGCAGTAAAATAGCAACTAAAGGCATTTGAACGACCATTGACATTTTGGTAACACTAACAAAACAATGGTGGGTGGTCTATACTTCTTATTCTAGATGATTCCTAAAATCCCTTCAGCATTGGCAGTCTGGGAGTTTATGATGTGACATTTGCATTACATCTCTTTGGGACCAAATCCCTGTTCTATAAGGTGTAAGTAGTGGTGACACACATTGAATATAAACCTTGAAGCAGACAGTTGAAAAGTAGAAAATTCAACCAGCCTCTTGTTTCATGTGGTGTGATGGGAAATGCCCCTCCTTATTTAATTGTCTGTTGAGTGCCCCTGCAACAATCCACCTCCTTCCAGGCCAAGCTGAATCTTCCCTACTTACCAAGTTAATGAACACCCACTCACAGGAATGGGCTTTTTCTTTCTCCAAGAACCAAAGTTGTGATTTCAGGAAACGTCCCCCATCTGGTTACGATTTTTTAAAACAACAGTAATTGCTGGGGTGGTTTTGGGGGTGTTCTTCTCAATTCTACATTTTTGGACATGTTCTCCCAATCCTACCACAGAACAAACAAGCCAGAGAAGACCCAACACTTCCCAGTTTTATTCTCTCACCTCCCACTTGCTCAGATCAGAAAGAGTAAAGAGATTCTGGTCTTGAGTATTTCATTTGAGGCTTCTCACTTCCAGAACTTCAGGTGAATATAGCAAGTGTGGTTTTCAGTACTACAGAGTGCTAAGTACTGGATAAGACCTGGGCCACGGTGTATGAGTTGGGATGGCTACAACTGCTCCCCTGTCCTTTAGCAGCTTGCAAGCCTGGAAGAGAGAGATGCAAACTTCTCACTAGAATTTGTTGTAGAACAAAATGCCTTCTATGGGAGGCACAAGTGGGAGAGATATAAAAGGAACAATTATTCCAGTAAAGAGGAAGATCACAAACACCTCAAGGACAAAAGAACGTTAGCACTAAGCTTTAAAGAATGCATTTGGAGATACATGTGTGTTAATGCAAGGAGAATCTTCTGTTAACACTAATTACCATTTAATAACCAGAAAAACACATTGTAGACGCTGTGCGTGTGTGTGTGTGTGTGTGTTTCAATAGATTTATTTCTCTTTTGTATTTATTTTTTGACACGCTGTCTTGCACTGTCACCCAGACTGGAGTGCAGTGGTATGAACATATCTTGCTGAAGCCTCAACCTCCTGGGCTCAAGTGATCCTCCCACCTCAGTCTCCCGAGTAGCTGGCACCATGGGCATGCACCACCATGCCCAGCTAATATTTTTTGTAAAGACACGGTCTCATATTGTTGCCCAGGCTGGTCTTCAACTCCTGGACTCCAGCAATCCTCCTTCCTCGGCCTCCCAAGGTGCTGGGATTACAGGCATGAGCCACTGCACCCAGCCCTAGATTTTAAAATAATATTACTTAACATTTCTTGAGTGCCAACTGTAGGTTCACCACAATACTAAGTGCTCCACATTTATTATCTCATATAATCATCATAGCAACCTTACATGGACTAGTATGTATTATCATTCTCCTTTTTAAGTCTAGGAAACCAAGGCCCAAGGACTTCCAGCTAGTCAATGGCAGAGCCTGGATTTAAAGCCAAGCAGTCTGACTCAAAGCCAAGCAGTTTTCTAAAGGTGTGGGTTGCATACCACCAGCCTTAGACTCAAGTGGCAAAGCCCGTTAAAAGTGCAGATTCTGAGCCTCGGCCCAGATTCAGGAACCAGAATCCTGTTATATGGGGCACAGGAATTTGCATTTTCAACAAGACCCCAAGGTGAAACTAATGCAACTAATGTTTGAAAATCACTGTAGTACAGCATTCATTTGCATGGAGAAAGCTAGAATATTATTACAGGGATCCCAGAACACATGAAGAGCAGTCAAAATTATTGGTAAATGAATCTTTCACCATTAATTTAACTAACTAAAATAACAAATTCTTTTTATATTTTGAAATGATATGATTGATATCATATCTAAGAAAGGCAGGCCTCAAAGGCTGGCCATCTGGGATTTGAGGGGAACAAAAGAAGTGCTTAAATGGAGAGCAGAAACTACAGAAAGGAAGGTGAATCAGTATGCGAAGGCAATGGCTCTGGAGGACGATATCACAAAGTGGAATCTTGGGGTCTTGACAGTCTGATCCTGGCCCTGCCACTAAACAGGCCAATTGACCTAGAGCACTCAACTTTTCCAGGTGTATTAGTCTGTACTCACACTGCTATAAAGACATACCTGAGACTGGGTAATTTATGAAGAAAAGAGGTTTAATTGATGCATAGTTCCACAGACTGCCCAGGAAGCATGGGTGTGAGGCCTATGGTAATGTGGTTGCATTTTCATACCAGCAATTCTCACCTAATTTTAGTATCATGAAATGCACTCAATTGTAAATCAACACCACATGTAATGAGGTCTTGCTTCCATACTCAGAAGATACCTTTATTAGGCATTTACCATGCTCCAGTGAATGGCTGAGGTACTTTTACATGAATTATCCTATTTCATTCTCTTAATAACCCTATGCAGCAAATAATTATTGTATTATAATCTTGCAGCCAAGAACAATGGGGCTCTGCGAGGTTGAGTAACTCAACTTGCCCAGTGTCACACAGCTGGAAAATGACAGAGCTTGGATTGGAACTCGATTGTCTGACCTCAACGACCTGATTACAAAGGACTTCTATAGTAGTCCATGCAAGATCAGCCAGTTCTAGGTAGGCAAAAAAGGCCAAGGACAAAGAACATAGTCTCCCTCAAAGAGAGGTTCAATGAAACTACTGCTCCAACAGACCTCAAGATGACTGAGACCTTCCATCCTCAAGGGGCAATGCCACCGCTGCTATCAATCCTGCTACTCCTCTCCCTTTTCTCTTTTTGAGACAAGGTCTCGCTCTGTCACCTAGGTTGGAGTGCAGTGGCGCGATCACAGCTCACTGTAGCCCCGATCTCCAGTGCTCAAGCAATCTTCCCACATCAGCATCCTGAGTAGCTGGGACTACAGGCACACACTACCATGTCCAGCTGATTTTTTAAATTTTTGGTAGAGAAGAGGTCTTGCTGTGTTGCCCAAGCTGGTCTTGAAGTGATCAAGTGATCACTGTCAAATGGGAATAGTAGTAATTTTCAAGGTGTTTGTGAGGATCAAATAATAAGGATTTTACCTGTTTTTATTTTCCTTATATGATGTACATGTTCTTTACATTGAAAAAATTATTTCTCCAAACTAGAATCTAAGTTCCATGGGTATGGTGTGTCTGATAAGGTAACCAAGTGATACTCCCACCTCGGCCTCCCAAAATGCTGAGATTGCAGGCATGAGCCACCCCGCCGGGCCGCCACTCCTCTCAACTGCCCTTTATTGAGCCTCTATGCTCGGCATGGTGCTCCTATGCTTTGCATACTTAATCTCATTTAATTTCTGCTCCCCTTTGAGGTGGGTAGTATGATGCTTGTTACTTTTTGAATGATGAACCTGAACCACAGCGATGTTAAGTAGCTTGCCCAAGATTATAATTGCTAAGCAGGAGGGCTGAGATTCAAAACAACACCTGGCTCGACACAAAAGGCTTTCCTTTTAGCCATGATGTTGTGGTGCTTCCACTTAACTTAGTAGACCTAGCCAGGGTCTCTCAGAGTTGATACATCTTTACATCAAACGCTTTACTAATGACCCAAGGTATCCATATCTTCCATGGGCTCCATTAAGTCAAATCTCAGGGTGGCAGCACTTTGGGAGGCCGAGGCAGGCAGATCACTTGAGGTCAAGAGTTCGAGACCAGCCTGGCCAACATGGTAAAACCCCATCTCTGCTAAAAATACAAAAATTAGCCAGGTGTGGTGGTGGACGCCTTTAGTCACAGCTACTCGGTGCTAGGGTGGGAGAATCACTTGAACCCTGGAGGTGGAGGCTGCAGTGAGCCAAGATCGCACCATTGTACTCCAGCCTGGGTGACAGAGTAAGACTCTGTCTCAAATAAAAAACAACAACAACAGCAACAAAAAATCTCAGGGTGAGTGGGACCTACCTAGTAAAAGAGATAACAAATACTTTTATCAGACCCACCATACCATGGAACTTAAGATTCTAGTTTGAAGAAATTTTTTCAATGTAAAGAACGTGTACATCATATAAGGAAAATAAAAACAGGTAAAATCCTTAGTACCTGATGATCCTCACAAACACCTTGAGAAGTATTACTATTCCCATTTGACAGATGAGGAAAATGATCATTCACTTGTCCAGCAACTGAGCTATGCAAAATGCAGGACTGCACAAAAACTGAGAATTCTTTCACTGGAGTGTAGTGACTATTGGGAACAGCCTTGGCTTTTCAGCTTCCTTACCATGTTCAACCTATCATCTCTCTTACTTTCATTAGGCTTATCCATTGGTGTGGTTTTTGGATTTTGTGGATCTTTGCATTAGAATGTGTCCAGAATTGGTGGGTTCTTGGTCTCGCTGACTTCAAGAATGAAGCTCCGGACCCTTGTGGTGAGTGTTACAGTTCTTAAAGATGGTAGTCTGGAGTTTATTCCTTTAAATGTTCAGATGTGTCCACAGCTTCTTCCTTCTGGTGGGTTCGTGGTCTCGCTGACTTCAGGAGTGAAGCTGCAGACCTTCACAGTGAGTGTTACAGCTCATAAAGATGGTGTGGACCCAAAAAGTGAGCAGCAGCAAAATTTATTGCAAAGAGTGAATGAACAAAGCTTCCACAGTGTGGAAGGTGACCTGAGCAGGTTGCCACTGGCTGGCTAGGGCAGCCTGCTTTTATTCCCTTATCTGAACCCACCCACATCCTGCTGATTGGTCCATTTTACAGAGAGCTGATTGGTCTGTTTTACAGAGAGCTGATTGGTCCATTTTGACAGGGTGCTGATTGGTGCATTTACAATCCCTGAGCTAGACACAGCATGCTGATTGGTGCATTTACAATCCTCTAGCTAGACATAAAAGTTCTCCAAGTCCCCACTAGACTCAGGAGCCCAGCTGGCTTCAGCTAGTGGATCCCATACCCGGGCTGCAGGCAGATCTGCCTGCCAGTCCCACTCCGTGCACCCATACCCCTCAGCCCCTGGTGGTTGATGGGACCAAGCGCTGCAGAGTAGGGGGCGGCTCTCGTCGGGGAGGCTCAGGCCTTGCAGGAGCCCCCGGCAATGGGAGCGGGAGGCTCAGTCGTGGCGGGCCGCAGGTCCCGAGCCCTGCCCTGCAGGGAGGCAGCTGAGGCCCAGGGAGAACTCGAGCGCAGCGCCAGCGAGCCGGCACTGCTGGGGGAACTGGTGCACCCACCGCAGCTGCTAGCCTGGGTGCTAAGCCCTTCACTGCCTTGGGCCGGCGCGCCGGCCAGTTGCTCCAAGTGCGGGGCCCACCGAGCCAGCACCCACACCTGCCAGAACTCTCGCTGGACTGTGAGTGCAGTGTGCAGCCCGGTTCCCACCCGAGCCTCTCCCTCCACACATCCCTGCAAGCAGAGGGAGCCGGCTCTGGCCTTGGGCAGCCCAGAGAGGGGCTCCCACAGTGCAGTGGTGGGCTGAAGGGCTCCTCCAGCACCACCAGAGTGGATGCCGAGGCCGAGGAGGCGCTGAGAGTGAGGGCTGCTAGCACACTATCACCTCTCAAGAATATACTGAATTTTCTTTCTCAGAAGAAATGTCTGCCCACATAAATCCAAGCCATGAGCTTCTCATAGTACTCCTTTTTACTTTTCATCAAAATTTTACTTTTCATCAAAATTCTGGGCATAAGCAACATTCAAATTTACTTCTTTTATGTGGTGTGATTAAAAGTCCTGTATAGTGCCTGTATGAATCATCCACCCTCCTGAAAGCTTCTCTGTAATAACATTCCCACCTTTGAATAATGTGCTGATCCATTGATTAAATCAGTTCCAAAGGTTGAATCAGTGAGGTGAAATTGGCAGGCAGGAAGGTATTGCCAGACACTAATTCCCTTTCCTCGGGGTGTGCTCTATAAATGTGTAGCAATTGAATAGCTTTGTAATCTTCAGGGAAGTCTACGGTGCTGAAATTAAACCCATCAGACAAAGAATACCTTTTCCCAACCACAAATGATCCTGCATTTTATGAGCAACAGGTAAACAAGTAACTTTTGAAAGCAAGAAGACAATAATATTTTCCATTCTGCAAAGGTTTTATTTCACAAGGGCCTGCAGCATTAGTACTTTAGAAGAACAGTTAATTTGTCCTCATTCTTTTGAAACCTGGAGGCACTCAATGCATGGGCTCCAGAAGGGGAGAAGTCAGCACACATCATCGAAATAGACCAGTTTCCACCTCCTAACAGGAAAGCGGCTCAGGGGGAAAAGTGTGTTCATCAATTGCATTTCACAGACATCCTCTGCAGCTTTTCCAGCCACTAACTTTTTTTTGCCAGACACTTAGAGCCCTTGAATGCCTGTTTAATCTCAGACTACAAAAGTCATTATTCAGTGATGGCACAAGAAACAAATATCACCAACTGCTAAAAAACTTTGGGCTTGGTAGACAATTCCAGGCCAGCAATAGGCATGTTGTCACGGTTGTACCAAAAAAAAAAAAAAAAAAAATCACACTCCAGGTGCCTCAAATGAGGTAGGCGCAAAAGCAGAAGTGACCAACAGTTGTGTAGATCAGAACTTGCAACTGCTTTGAATATCTGATTTTAATAAGTCTTGGTGTCACAAGATGTGGAGAGCCAACACTGTCTTCTTCAGCAACCCATGCCAAGACTCACCTTCTCTGAGACAAGAGGCAAGTTACCCTTTTGTTACTCATTTATGTCTGGTACAACTCACTTGTGATATGTTTATCTGTTCCTCACCAAAAAGGTTGTCATTATCATCAGTATCGTCATCTTAATTTGAGACTGTAGCAGTACTAAGTGTTTTGCATTTGTTACTTCATTGAATCCTCACAAAATCCTTGGAAGATAGGAAACATCATTACCAAAGCAATGGTAGTTATTATTTCCTGAGTGCTCCTATAGTGTTATGTGCCACATACTCTCCTAAGAACATTATACACATTATCTCATTTTCTTCGTACAAGAACTCTGTTATTCACCCTGTTTTACAGATGAGAAAACAAGATCAGAGACATCAGGTAACCTCTCCAAGGTCACTGCTATAATGGATAGAAGAATCAGAACTGGAATCCAGGTCGTTCAAATTCCAGCTCACACACACTTTTCCCTGCTACTGGATTTTAACATTCTGGGGAGCCAAGAACTGTGTTTAGTTCATCCATGCATCACTCATAGCACCTAACTCAAGCTCTGACACATAATAGAGAATCAATAAAATTTGGATTGCCTCTCTGAGGTTATGCCAACACCATTTATCAGGTTCACTCTTAGCTTTGTAAAGATAATTTATAAATGTATGTAAATAATCAACCTGCGCCACTGCTTATTCTTCCCCCCAAATCCCAGCACTATTATATTGAGAGAGCTCTCCCTAGTGTTTTTCAATTATCTTAAACAAACTGGCTTCCCCTCTGGTGGCAGTGGTCATTCTGTCTCTCCTTGGAGGCAAAGGGATGTATTGGGTAAGTCTTCCAGTTCCTTGGGTCTGCCATTTTGGAACTTCCTTCAACTGCATTTGAGAAATACTCATCTACTGCTGGTAGATGCTTAAATTAGTAGGGCTTTTCTGGTGGACAGTGTGGCTAATACAACACAAGCCATAAAAATGTGTATACCCTTACACATGCTGTTCAAAATGGAATTAATTATAGTTACCAAAAATAGCAGAATAAAAAGAGAAAATATCTTAAATGACCAATAGGGAAATAGCAAATTCTGGTAGACGCTGAAAGTGAAGTCTTATGCAACCATTAAAATTTTTATTTTCAAAGAATATTTAATGACCTGGTAAATGGTCACAATATGATGTATGGTGAGTAAGATGGTCCTGGACACCAAAGTCTAGGAGAGGAGGCATGGACTATACCAACAATTATAAACCTAATTATTATAAAGAAAATTAGGATCACAATTTGTATCTTACCACAATGCAAGGCACATAGTAGGTGCTCAGTAAATATGTAATGAGTGAAACAAAGAATGAATGAATGCAAGCAAACAAACAGTGTAAGAAACTAAAGCAAACTGATACACCTTGGGTTGTGAGACTGCAGGTGATCTTTATTTTCTTTTTAGTATTTTATGGATGTTTAACTGTTTTCTAATGAACAATGTATTACTCTCAATATCTGAAAAATATCTTACTGAATGGATACTACCTACAAAAGAAGAGGAGCCAAATCTGTTAATGTAAAGAGAAAAATGTGAGTGAGAAAAGTAAGAACTATCTGGAGGACCTGGGGGTATTTTTCAGATGAGATGTTATTTTTTCCCCATAGGATGACAAGAAGCAGCTGTTGAAACCCCCCTTTGTGTTCGGCATATAACTTTAGAAATGAAGACAACTTTTAATTCTTCAATTAATTTCAAAAGAAGGAAATGGGGGAGCACATCACAAAAATGGGCTTCTTGTCCTTTGAGTTCAAATTCAAAGTATAAGTTGGTTGCTTGAGCTTGGGCCCCAGGAATCCCTGCTCACATGGGTAGCCTTGGGCATAGAAAACAGGCAAAGCTTTGGGAAAAACACTGTCACATCAAATCATCTTTGAAGTAACTTTCATAATGAGACTTGACGATACTGTATTTGCCTAAAAATAAAGTTTGGAGTGAGTTCAAAATTTGTAATTTATGAGAGCCTTTGGCATATATTGGATGACTTCATTTTGATCTCCTCTTTGATGTGATGTATCAATTGATTTTCTTTTCTCCTACCATTGTTCTTGGATGTGTACAATGGAGCCCTTTATTTTCAGAAAAGCAATTAGCATGAAATGTTACTTATGGTGTCCTAAACTATGTGTTCTATAAATGGTAAATTATTGTAATTACCAGAAGATGAAAGTCATATATTGGATACATTCTTATAATTATTACAAAGAAGTGGCCTGGTCACGGACTGAAATCAAATTACAGATGCATAAAATTCAATTTCACTTTTCTCAAGATCTGTGTAAAAGTTGAACACACACAAAATGTGGTTTCAAATGTAACATGCTGGCACAGAAGCAGTTTCTGCACAGATGCTGTGAAATGATACATTTCTAGAATTTTCCGTGCTGTCTCAAGACCCAGTTGTGTTTTCTTGTGACCACCGCACTCTAAATTTAAAAGGTGCTAACATCTGGTTTAGCAGATCCCCAATCCTTCTTTTTCATTTGCTTTATGAGGAAATAAAACAACAACACACCAAACTAAAGATGCAAGAAGGGAAATATTGTACCAGCAAGGCCATTTCTGAGGCAAAGTATAAGCCTTTCATACTTGTTAATATATATATAATTAATATATGTATATATTACATACAATATAAATAATTGTATGCAATATAATTATATTGTAAAAAATATATATATAATTATATTGTATACAATATAAATAACTGTAATAATATATAATATATAAAAATAGAGAATAATTATATTAATATAATTATATTATATTTTATAGAATCCAACTATATTAATATATAATTTAGATTATATATTAATATGTAATATATTAATGTAATCTTTTATCTTTATATATAGATATAAAAATATACATATGTTTATATATTTATAACACATTAATATAAACTTTCATATTTATAGATTTATAATCTATAAATATATTATAAATATATAATATATAATATTGAAGATCATATTAATATATTAATCATGTTAATATATTGATTATATATTATATACTATATAATATATTATATTTTATAAATATGTAATATATAATAAACATGTATTATATATTTATAATATATAAATATAATACATTTATAATCAAAAAGTCAACATTAACTCATTAACATTATAAGATGATTATATAAAAAAGACCGGGAATAGCCAGTGTTGACGAAGATGTGGAGAAATTGGAACCCTCATGCACTATTGGTGGGAGCGTAAAATGTTGCAGCCATTTTGCAATACAGTCTGATAGTCCCTCAAAAAGTTAAACTTGAAATCATCATATGACCCAGCAATTCCACTCCTAGGTATATACCCAAGAGAAATGAAATCACCAGTCCACCCAAAAACCTCTATATGAATGCTCATAGCAGCTCCATTCATAATAGCCGAGAAATGGTAATAACCCAAATGTCCATCAAAGGATAAATAGATAAATAAAATGTGATTAACTCATGCAGTGGAATGTTATTTGGCCACAAAAAAGAAGTGAAGCTCTGATAGTGCTAGAGGAGGGATGTACCTTGAAAACATTTAGCTAAATGAAAAAAGCCAGTCACAAAAAAACACATATTGTGTGATTCTGTTTACATGAAATGTTCAATATAGGTAAATCCATAGAGATAGTAAGCAGATTTGTGACCGCCAAAAGCTGGAGGGAAGAGGAAATGTGGAGTGCCTGCTGACAATTACGGGATTTCCTATGGAGGTGTTAAAACTGCTCTGGTATTAGTAGTGATGGTGGCACAGCTCTGAATAAACTAAAAACCACTCAATTGTATCCTTAAAAAGGTGAATTGTAATATCATAGGAATTATATTTCAATAAAGCTGCTATTTTTAAAACTCAATATTAAATGGATGAACTGAAAATAAAAATGATTATTCAAATAATGTCTCTGTCAAAAATGGAAAGTTTATGAATTCCACAGCACATGATTTAAAGGGAGAAATGTAGAGCATCTACTGTGTTCCAGACACTGTTCTAAAGGCTGGGAATAGAGAAATGAACATAACAAAGTCCCTGCCCTCACAAATTTCACATTCCGAGGACTCAGCTTTACACAATCTGGTAGATGGGTGTGACTTTAGGTTTGGAGGAACTCCAAGAAGAAGGTTTAGGGGGTTGAGAGAAAAGCTCCTGAACCTCCTTGTTCATTTATAAAACAGTGCTATTTGCTGTTTTCTGTTCTCCACCCCAAACATTTTTAGGACCAAGTGCAAATAGTCTTGCTTCTTGAAAAATTGCTCCTACAGACCATGTCTCAAAACTGCTATGAAGCTAAATCCCAGCTTCTCACGCAGAGAGACCTTATCTGTCTGGGGAAAGCCAGAGTGAGTCATGAAAGGCATGGACGACTGAAGTTGAGGTTGGTTTAAGCACCTTCAGGGAACAGATCATCATGACCTATATTTACAGATTTACAGGAATCATCACAATTCATTTTATGTAAACTTGGGTTATTGAACACTTTAGTACTGCTCCAGTTTTAAAGGAGTTTCCCCTTCAAGGTAGGTTTTTTGTTTGTTTGTTTTTGTTTGTTTGTTTTTGTTTTTGATATGGAGTCTCGCTCGGTCGCCCAGTCTGGAGTGCAGTCGCGTGGTCCTGGCTCACTGCAGCCTCTGCCTCCTGGGTTCCAGTGATTCCCCTGCCTCAGCCTCCAGAGTAGCGGGGATTACAGGTGTGCACCACCACACCCAGCTAATTTGTGTAGTTTTAGTAGAGACGGGTTTTCACCATGTTGGCCAAGCTGGTCTCAAACTTCTGACCTCAAGCAATCTGCCCACCTCGGCCTCCAAAATTGCTGGGAATTACAGGTGTAAGCCACTGCGCCTGGCCCAAATTACCATTTTCTTCATGGTCTGTCTCTGCTCCATGGACTGCAGTGGTTACCATTGCTGGCGACACTAAGTAGCCTGTTTTCCAAAACACTCTCTTCAGAGCCAGAGGCATCCTGTCCATCAACCTTACTTCCACTCTTTCCCTAAATATACAGCTTCTCTGCTTCCCTCCACCAGCTGAGCAGAGCACCCAGCTTTTTCCTACAGACACCATGCTAGTTCTGTTCTCATGTTACTCGAAATGCCCATACCTTTCTCTCTACGTTACTTTTCAAAGCCAAGTATAAATTCAGCCTCCTCCAGGAAACTTTCTACAGTTCTCCAGACCGTAGTGACCTTACTGTGTGCCACACACAGCTACTCAATGACCTCAACTCAGTGGTGAGCTCCTTGAGGTCAGCGATCATATGGTTTGCCGCTCTTCCTCCAGTTCCTCTCACACAATAAGAGGCATGTAGAAGCTTCAGGGCTAGTACTGATTCTACAAGCTTATCCTACCTCAGATATATGAAAGGGTACATTGAGTATTTCCTTTTCTAGGTGAAATTACTAAAAAGATTTCTTTATGAGACATAATGCAAGAAAACGGGGGTGTTGTTTCTGCTTCTTTCCTATATAAACTGAGCTTGAATAATACTGAGCCCTCCACTGACTCACCATCTGCCAAGGCCACATCATTTTATTACTAAATGGCAAGCTGATTGAGCTCAGATTCACTGAACCAAACTATGGTACTTTTAAAACTGTTCTCATGCCATTTTCTACCTTAACTTTTAGATTTTGATAACTTTGAGATTAGTTGTGATAGAGATCATCTCTATCACCTTTCCGCTACTAAACCAAATGAATTTTCTTTTTGCAGCTAACTTGTGCTTCAGTGATATCAGCCACAGTACAAGGCTCATGTTTTGCAGCCATTTTTGTTTTTCTCAGGTCCTGAAAAAAAGAATTCCTGAGATCATGTTGCAGCCCTAAGCATTCAAATACTCAAACTTAGATGCTGGTTATGTGGAGTTCTTCGTGGACATTCTACATGTCATGTAGTTGTTAAACTCATCAATATAAATACTATAAATTTTGACAAAAATAAAGAAAAGTATTTTTTCAGGTGTATGCAAAAATTGTATGATCATGGGGCGGATGGCGAATAAGGTAATACATTGCCATATTATTGGAGGAGAGAAAAGAGAAAGTGCCAGTAAAATTGATTGAGAACATTTTGAAAGAAATATGAAAGTGGCACAACATAATTGAAAAGAGAACTGTCGCAGGACACAGTTGCAAAGAGAACTGTCTGAAGAATATGGATTTTAGCCCCAGGAGCTAATCTAAAAGACCTAACGAAGTATAGTAATGTGAAGAACAAGACAATTACTTTCTAAGACAAATCTGTGGCATCTACATCTTCTGATCTCCAAATCACAGGCAAAAAGGAGAAAGAAAAACAAATCCGCATAACCTATCCTATGACATGAGCGATGTGATGTCTAGTGCACACAAAGCTTAAGAGATGCCATTGCTGCATTAGGAATCTGTGTTCACTATTTCAACTTGTTTACCCTTCTCTCTTTGTAAAAGCATGGATAAGGGGAGTTACAGCCTTTCCCCCATCCATCCTCGCTCCAAACCATCCTACACACTACTGGCAGAGTCACTATCCAAACCCCATTTGCATCCTGCCGCTCTTTTAAACTGGCATTGTGGCAACGAGCCTACCTTATTCACCTCATTGTCCACTATCTGCATTCCTCTCCATTCACTGAAGTCAGTCAGTTTAGTCACTAGGCCATGCCACAAACCCACCAAATTGCAGCACTGCAGTCTTAGAACCATAGCACATGCAATTTTCTATACCTGCAATAACCTTGCCACTTATCAAAATCCCACTCAGTTTTTTAAAGGTCCAGTTTAAGTCTCTGATTACTCCAGCTCATTCACACCAGTGAATTCCCCTCCCTCTTACTTCCTCATTTGACTGTCTCATACTAATTTGCATGACAGATCACTTTTTACACCAGTGGTTTGCAGTAGGAGGTGATTTTGCATCACAGAGGAAATGGAAGGCCGTGGAAATGTCTAGACATTTCTCGTTGTTACAACTAGGAAGGGGGTACAACTGGCATCTAGTAAGCCAGGGCCAGGCCAGGGATGCTGCTAAACATCCTGCAATGCACAGGGCAACCCCCTACAACAAAGAATTATCCAGCTCAGAATGTCAATAGAACCAGTGTTGAGAAGGGTTGTCTCTTCAACAGGATTGGAAGCTGTTTGAGCAGGAACATTGGCATTCCCTGTGTCTGGCACGGTGTTGAGTACCTACGATAGCATCCCTTGATAAATGTGTGTTGATTATATGTCACCAACTATCTGGTTGAGTAAAAAGAAAAAAAAATAAGTTAAGATGATGGGTTTGGCTTTCTCCTACTTTTATCTAATGAAGTTTAAATATCACTTTTATTTTATTTATTTATTTATTTTTGAGACAGAGTTTCACTCTGTTGCCTGGGCTGGAGTGCAGTGGCACGACCTTGGCTCACTGCAACCTCTGCCTCCAGGGTTCAAGCAATTCTCCTGCCTCAGCCTCCCGAGTAGCTGAGATTACAGGCATGCCACCACCACACCTGGCTAATTTTTGTGTGTGTGTGTGTATTTTTAGTAGAGACAGGGTTTCACCATGTTGGCCAGGCTGGTCTCAAACTTCTGACCTTAGGTGATCCACCCACCTAGGCCTCCCATAGTGCTGGGATTATAGGCCTGAGCCACCACACCCGGCCTAAATATCACTTTTAAAGAATGGCATTTTAGACTAATGCTCCATGTCCTTTCCTCTTAAGCCCTTTATGAGATGGATAGCCCTTACTAAGGAAATGGGGACAGCGAGTAGTTGAGGGGCTTGTCTAAAGTTGTCGATTATGATGGAACTTGAGAGAATAGTTCTCGGTCTTTCATGTTCCACATAATTGTGTCTGAACAGAATTTAGACAATTAATTCACTCATTCAACAGACTTTGAATGAATTCCTATTATGCAGCAGACACTGGGCTATGCTCACTTCTCCAGTTTTGGTATGATGTATTTATTGCTGCAGGCCAGAAGTCATGTCACTGTCATGGCAAACATTTTCCCATGAAAATAATGCTGCAATCTTGACCAGAGATTAGGCTCCAAGTATATCACAGATACGACTATGCATGTAACATTAAGGCAATCACAACCAAACTATAGTGTAGCTTCTATAATAAATTAAAATAGACAATTGTTCTATAAGTTCTTTAAATAAACAATGGCCTCTGGATACAATGATGTATGTATTCAACATGCAGAATATAACTCTATTAAATATAAATTCAACTCAATCTGAATAAAGTAGTTAAAAATGTATGTCAGATGCTGGATTGAGCAAAAACTGTTTTTTTATTTATTTGTTTTTCGTTTTTGAGATGGAGTCTCACTCTGTTGCACAGGCTGGAGTGCAGTGGCATGATCTTGGCTCACTGCAACCTCTGCCTCCCAGGTTCAAATGATTCTCCTGTCTCAGCCTCCTGAGTAGCAGGGATTACAGGCACGTGCCACCATGCTCAACTAATTGTTTTTGTTTTGGTTTGGTTTTGGTTTTTTTTTTTTTTTTTTTTTTTTTTTTTTTTTTTTTTTTTTTTTTTGTATTTTTAGTAGAGACGGGGTTTCACCATGTCGGTCAGACTGGTCTCAAACTCCTGACCTCGTGATCCACCCAACACGGCCTCCCAAAGTGCTAGGATTACAGGCCCAGCCAAAATGTTTTTACCTTCTATTAATTAGAGAGGACTTGGGAGGTAGTATGTGAAGCTGAATTTAAAGCCCCGAATCTTTTCTAAAAGTTGCCTTAAAGGAATTGGAATTGGCCTCTTCTTTTTCTCCAAGGCCTTCTTGACACTTGGCTGCCAGCTATCATAACATTTCACACTTCCCGAAAAGCTATAAAAACATTTAGTTGATCATCAGCACTACGTTTCTTTTTTCAAAAGGTGCTTCAAAACATTTTTCCAAAAAAATGTAAAAACAAGAATAAACAGTATCCTGGAATGGAGGAAGAAAACAGAACTGCTGTGTGGGTGTTTAATTAGGCAGCAACCACATACCTGAGTAGCACAGGGAAAAGCAAAGGGGTGCACAAACTGCCAGGAGGGAACTGAGGACTGGATCAAGTCACAAGGAAAAATTGGTGGCAACTCAGGCTGGAATACGTGCTATGTGGGCTTGGGCAATGGCTGTGATTTAGCAGCAGCTCAATCCACTCTGAAAACAAGACTCCATCCTTTAAAACCTGCTTCATACCTCATTGGTGATATTTTACATCCTTTCCCCAAACCCGTGAGGACCATCTAATAAATGAAGCCACTCTGAAGTAGATTAAATGTGCAAGCTGCATCCTAGCAGTTAAGCCCCATCTAATCTAAGAATTAGTGGAAATTCATAATTTGCACTAGATGCAAATATCACATTACTATCATTTCAAATAAAATGCCTGAAAGAGTACAGCAGTACTGTCAGATGCTGATATCTTACAGGGTAGTCTGAAATTGGATCAAAACCTCTATAGTGTTTTTTAAGCTCATTAAGACAAAATAAACTTAAGAGAAAAGAATGCAAAGCTTCTTTAAATTAATGGAGGCAGAGGCAATATTTGCAGAGGTCAATTTGAAGAAGATTCATTTGGGATTTTTTCAGCAAGCCCTATGATCCTCCACATTGGCCCCATCTCCCCTGCCACATCCAGAACACATAATAATGATGAAAAACCAACATTTCTTGAACCTTTACCATGTGCCTGGTCTATGCTAAGCAGTTCACATGAATAAATTCGTCTGTTCCTCCCAATAACCCTATAAGGTTGGTACTCTTACTATTTCCAGTTTACAGATAAGGAAACTGAGACTCAGAGAGATAGTGGATAGCCCAAACCCACACAGCTAGCAAGTGGCACAGTCATAATTCTAACCCAGGAGGTCTGCCGCCTGAGTCAATAGCTCCAGCTCCACCCACTGTCAATCACCCAACTTCACTCACATCCCTTTTCCAGATGGTCCTCCACATCTGTGAGCTGCATTTCTCACAGGAGTGGATGAAGCTGCCCTTACGGGGAAGGCATCAGAAACCACACTGCACATGCAAGATCAGCTACGTGGGATACATGTTGAGCTCATCTCTGATTTGCACAGGAGCCAAGCTTCACTGACTTTGTTCAGTCTCCACATGGCCAGCCCTTTACACATCAAGAGCTCTGGTACCTGGCTGCCATCTCCCTCCCTGTGTTTGAGATAAACTTTCCCTCCTTTGCCTCCCAAAGGATTGTGACCTTTTCATCATCCAAATAATTTTTAGACCTACCCTCTCCTTCAGTATAAAACTGCCCCCATGCCTCCCTTCATTCTGGCTGAAAACAATGTCTCTAATGTGAGCGCATAATAGCTACCATTTATAGAGCACTTACCAAGTGCCAGACACCATGCCAGGCACTTTGCATGCATCCTATCATTGAACCCTCATAACTATTCCATGAGATAGACACTAGTATTGTTCCTATTTTACAGATGAGGACATTGAGGCTCAGTTAGATTAACTGATTTGCCCAAGGTAACCCATCAAGGTAGTGCCACAGGCTGGATTAGGGTCTGAAGCTATGGCTCATTGACAGGTCGTTTTACTTGCCCAGCCTCAGTGTAGTCACTCATCTGTTACATGATGAAAATAAGAGTTTCCACCTAATGGAGTTGTGAGAATGACATGAGATAATGTGGGCAAAGACTTAGCACAGTGCCTGAACATAGTAAGCCCCTGACAGTGAATATTCTGCTTACTGATGAGCAGGATTCATGAGGTGGGCTGCTACTCTGAGTCCCCAGCCTCAAGATGACTGGAAAACTGAATACAGATCCAGGCTAACTAGCTGAAGCTGAGCCTTAAGCCTGTCTCGGGGGCAGTGGATGAGGTGCCTTTGGGTTTTGTTTCTGTGCCAAGATGTTATTATCCACTGTATACTTATAATCGAACCTATCTCCACACCATCTAGGTGAGACAACATACTGTGGCACATGCTATTGTGGACTGTAGCTGAACACATTAGCAAACACTCTGGATTGACATGTCCTCCGACCATACCTAGCTATAAGGTTTCTCACATATACTGTCTTACCAAAAGCTAGAAAGGATGAGACTGTTTTCTGTTGGGTCAGTGATGAGTCCAAACTTCTGACAAGAGATAAAGGTAGTCTTAACGTGAAAAGATATAGACAATAACACAATTGGTTTAAAAGGTTAAAAGGCTAGGTAGACACAGAATAACTTCATATGTCCTAGGTGTAATATTCAAGGTATGAAGGAAGATTCTAAGTAAAAAGAAGGGGTGACTACTTCTCCCTTGCAGAAAATAAGAGAAAGCTTCATAGAGGGGAAGACAGTTGAGCTGGGTCTTCAATGATGAGTTGAAGGCAGGCTGAGATGGCGAGGGGAGGGGAATAGCTTTTCAGGCAAAAAACAAAAACAAAACCACAACACAGAGGTGTGTGAGGAAGATGAGTATTCTCAAGAATGGTGAGAGTAGTGAGAGTTTAAGGGGGAGAGGTGGCTAGACAGGTGTATTAGTCCATTTTTATACTGCTATAAAGAACTGCCCAAGACTGGGCAATTTATAAAGAAAGAGGTTTAACTGACTCACAGTTCTGCATGGCTGGGGAGGCCTCAGGAAACTTATAATTGAGGTGGAAGGTGAATGAGAAGCAAGGCACGTCTTCCATGGTGGCAGGAGACAGAGCACAGGCAGGGGAAATTGCTACTTACAAAACCATCAGATCTGATGAGAACTCACCCACTATCACAAGAATAGCATGGTGGAAACTGACTCCATGATTCAATCACCTCCACCTGGTCTCTCCCTTGAAATGTGGGGATTATGGGGATTACAATTTAAGATGAAATTTGGGTGGGGACACAAAGCCTAACCACATCGACAGGTGAGCAGAGGTCAGATGAACAAGAGCCTTGTATGGCAGGCCAAGGATCAGAACATTCATCCTGTGGTTACAAATGTGTTCTGCAGAAGGTTGTGAGCAGGCCCCATGCTTAAAAATATGAGTGTTTGGGAGGAGGGGTGATTCCATGATGAAATCCATTTGGGATGCTGAAGTATATAAATGTAAGCCTGTTTTTAACTTAAGGGATTCTCAGGACATTTAACATGCTATCTGAATCTCCAAAAGGAAACAAAAAGTATAGTACACAGAAAGTTTCCAAAGCTACTTGACCACAGTCCTATTTTTCACAGAGTATCCTGGAAAAATAGGCTGCAAATGTACTTTGGAAAATAGAGGTTCTGAGAGCCATAGAACCGTTTAGCCCCTCAAAAGATCTCTTTTAGCAGCATGGAAAACAGACTCGTGCAGTGAAGCAGATTCAGAGAGACTTTTTAGGAGGCTCTTGAAAAGAATCCTCAGTTAAAGAAGGAGTCTTGGGCATAGAGAAGAGAGAGGTCATGTTTAAGAAATAATCACAAAACAGAATGCAGAGAACTTGATGGACTGATTTAGATGAGTGGGTGAGGGAAAAGATAACGCCCAAGTTGCTGGCTTCATAGATCCTGCAAAAGGGATTGAATGGGGTGGTGGTTAGGGGAGTGTGTGGAGCCTCTGTCGAATATCCCAAATGAATAAGTCTAGTAGGCAGTAGATGGATAGGCCTGAAGCTTAGGAGAGAGGTCAGGACTGCAGAGGTAGATTTGAGATTGATCAGCATAGAGCTGGTACACCTATGAGAATGAATGAAATAGCCCAATTCAAGAGAGAGAGAGACCATTAGTGCTAAATACTATGAAGGCAGGTTAGATAAGAACTGATTAGGGTTGGGTTTGATGGTTTGGTCATCAAACGACCTACAGGAGTATTACTTTCATTGGAGATGCTGGGATAGAAGCCAGATTCAGGAACCAAAGAAGAGTGGAAGGTGAAACTATGGAGAAAGCAAATCTAGGCAACATTTAGGGGAAAAAAAAGTAACAATATGTATATCTTTTTAAAAAGACATAGGGGAAGAGGGTCATGATAGGTGAAGTAAAAGAAGCATAACTTCAATTACATGTCAGGTTAACCCAGGTTCTTACACAGTTTGTGTAACCTTGAGTAAATCATGTCAATGACCTGGGCCTCAGTTTCTAAATCCATAAAATTGGGATAGTAATCATGGGCACCTCAGGGCATACTTTGAAAATCAAATTATTTGTTAGGGTAACATACGGGTGAATGTACTCACCCTGGTGCCTGGTGCTTGGCACACAGTAGGTATTTCACAAGTGTTCAATCTCATTTCCTAAATCACAGAGACGATGAAATGATGCTGGTGCTGTTTTGCAGACTCAAAATCTTTACATAGATTTGTGTGATAGATGGAGATGGTGTCTGTAAATCTCTCTCAAATTTGTCTCTTTGTCAAGAACCTGAAACCTGTCCAGACTCGCACTGTCTCCTCTCTCCCAAGCCCCAGTCCTTGTTTGTTTAAGTCATTCACCACCATCTGAAGCAGCTGGAACTTTCCCCTTCATCTCTACCCACCCACACACACCCAAAGTGGTCCCTGGGGTCCCTGGCAGGGCAAATTTCCTCAACAATAGCTTTCTTTCACCCAAACACACACAGGGGCCTCCCAAGGGAATTCTCAGGGAGACCCCAAGCCTGGGAATTTCAGTCTGGAATTACTGTACTCTAGGAATCCCTCCCTCAGGTCCCAATAACTCTGCCTCAGGAAGCCGCCTCCAGGAAGGCCAGCCCAGGAGCACTGAGGCTTGTATTGGGAAAGTTCCTGGGAATGAAACCTTAAATGGAAGACGAGGTCTTCTTTGCTTGGGGCCTCCTAAAAGTCTCCTCTCCATAGACTTTTGCATACTGGGAGAGTCATAAAGTAATGAAGGCAAGCAATTCTTCTGAATGCAGATGGCAAGGTTGCCAAAAATATTCTCCTGGAAAGCTAGCAATATTAGCTGGAATCAGGTAGGAAAGGGAGGCAATCCAAACCACCGAAGCAAGGTGCCGAAGGAATTTGGCACAGGCATTCGGAGTATTGAGGCCAACGTATACACTTCTCACTCTTGTCACCAAGAAGAATGTGACTCTCCCTCTAAGTTGCAAGCGGATGGGTGAGCAGAGCAGAAAAATGTCCCCAAATTCAACAAGACACTCCAAGCTAGGGGTTCTCCACCTCAGTTGCACATGAGTCACCTGACAAGCCTTTAAAATTACAAACGCCCCAATTCTTACTTAAGACTGAATGAATTAGAATCTTAGGATATAGGAACTGACCCTCAGTGTCTCTTTTTGCTTGCTTGTTTGCTTGTTTGTTTGTTTTTTGAGACAGTCTCACTCTGTCGCCCAGGCTGGAGAGCGGTGGCGTGATGACTCACCGCAATCGGCGCCTCCCAGGTTCAAGTGATTCTCCTGCCTCAGCCTCCCAAGTAGCTGGGATTACAGGCAAGCGCCACCACGCCTGGCTAATTTTTGTATTTTTAGTAGAGACAGGGTTTTGCTATGTTAGCTAGGCTGGTCTCAAACTCCTGGCCTCAAGTGATCTGCCCACCTTGGCCTCCAAACGTGCTGGGATTACAGGTGTGAGCCTCAGTGTTTCTGAAAAGCTCCCTGGGTGACTGAAATCACAGCCAGGGTTGAGAATACTTCCAGAACATGTGAAATGCTCTAGCATAGTGCCTAACACACAATGGTTGTGAGCTAAACAAGAGTCCCCTCTTCTGCTTTCTCAGCAGACACCAACCACACCATTGAAAGAAACTGCATTTGGTCAGGCTGGCACCACATCAAAAAACAATCCCACAGATTGCCAAATGAGGTCCTAAAGAAATGACCAGATGGTATTTGAAATCTTTACACATTAGGCTCAGCCACTTCCAGGTGCCAGACATGTCCCTTGGGAAAGCTCTCTAGAATCTGTCCTTTTCTGTCCCACTCTACCTCATCCTTGGTTCAGTTCAGAAAAGTGGATATCCTTGTCCAGAGATATGGACCCCTGAGTCACTCCAGATTGCAGGCCCCAGTTGTAATAGTGACTGAAACACATTTGTTAGCTGTCTCCTTAGCCTTTTAATATATGATATAAACCTTCTCACTCAGTTACACTTTTCAATTTAAAAGCTACATTTGAGTTTTCTCAACTTAATTGAAGCAAAAGAAGACAATTAAACGTTTTATCAAAGTCAAGTCGTACTGGTGGCTTTCAACATACCCCCAGAGAGACCTTGCATGGTGACTCTATCACACAAGACTTCAGGCTGATGCTGAGGCTCAAGTATGGCCCTTGGAAGTGTTCAGAAGACAGAAATGTGGAGAACCGAAGCATGAAATTGCTTTGAAATGATGAAACAAAGATGCATTTTTCTTCCCAATCAAATCATCCCTGGAAATCCTGACAGCAGGTTTACTCAACGACCTTCAAATCTAATCTCTAACATTGCTGGTCATACTTTGGTCCCCTGTTCAGCACATCACCCTATAATGCAGCCCATTTGCCTATAAATCACTCCCAAAGGGACACACTAACATCATTGGACACTTGAAGGATGGCTTCTAACACGATCACTGAATTGAACTGAAGCACAAAAATACCTTCTGCCAGCTCCAAAACACACACTGCTCAAATGGCAATGCCATGATGGAAGTTAAAATTGGGGGCAGACCAGCCCCAAAACTAGGCTGAATTCATGTGCTCTCAGAGGTAGAACCATTCCAAAAACGTGGGGATGGGGAGACTGAAAAGTTCATTCTCATCCTTGCAATTACTATGGGACTATGTTATTTACAACCAACTGAGGGAGCACTGTCGAGTTCTGGTTACCATAGTAGAAAGGGCACTGCACTGGGAGACAGCCGAGTCCATTCTTGGATCTGCTGCTATCCAGCTGTATGATTTTTGAGAGATACAGACAAGTGGTTATACCCAAGGTCTACAGCATCACTAATGAACTGTGTGACTCTGTAGGCAAGTCACTTAATTTCTCTGTGTCTCAGTTCCCTCATCTGTAAATTGGAATCATAATAGTTTCTACTTCACTGGGTTGTTCTGAGGATTAAATAGGGTAATATACAGTAAACGCTTAGAACAGTGACTGCCACATGTGCATTACTTTGTAAATTTTAGTTATCAGTACTTTGTAGCTATAAAATGAAAATTGGACTCAATGACCCCAAGTCGCCTTCGAGCTGGATGACTATGTTCCATTTATGTGACATCTAGAACCTCTGCCAGATGTGGAAGTTAAAGCACCAGCTTATGGTAGGAATGCCAGGGCCAGCCTGCTTGCTTTTACAGTAAAATCTTGAAGATGTGACATATTTGCGGAATGAGTCATTCTGGTTAACCAAATCTTCCAAACTACAAAGGTTCAGCACTTTACATTTTCTGAGGAGTCACTCAGCTGTACCTCCTACCACCACCTTGAGTTTTGTCATTACTTTTAATGGTGAAACTGGCAGTTACCTTTGCACCAACCTAATAGTTCTCCTCTCTGCGGTTTTGCCATCCTCAAAGCTGCATCTTTAATCGTTGTCACTATCTTCTTTCTCTTTGCTTCCTGTCTTTGTTTCTATTACTTTTTTTTTTTTTTTTTTTAACAGAGTTTCACTCTTGTTACCCAGGCTGGATGGAGTGCCAAGGCCCTGTCTTGGCTCACTGCAACCTCCACCTCCAAGATTCAAGCGATTCTCCTGCCTCAGCCTCCCAAGTAACTGGGATTACAGGCACCCACCACCACACCCAGCTAATTTTTGTATTTTTAGTAGAGATGGGGTTTCACCATGTTGGCCAGGCTGGTCTCGAACTCCTGACTTTGTGATCCACCTGTCTTGGCCTCCCAAAGTGCTGGGATTACAGGCATGAGCCACCACGCCTGGCCTATATGCTCAAAAGTATTTTTAACACAGTGGCTCACACCTGTAATCCCAGCACTTTAGGAGGCAGAGGCAGGTGGATCACCTGAGGTCAGGAGTTTTGATACCAGCCTGGTGAACATGGCAAAACCCCCGTCTCTCCTAAGAATACAAAACTGAGCTGGGCGTTGTGGTGCATGCCTGTAATCTCAGCTACTCGGGAGGCTGAGACAGGAGGCAGAGGTTGAACCCGGGAGGCAGAGATTGTGGTGAGTAGAGTTCGAGCCACTGCACTCCGGCCTCGGTGACAGAGCAAGACTCCATCTCAAAAAAAAAAAAAAGGTATTTTTGGATGAATTGATGACATTTATTTATCTGTCCATCATTCATTCATTCATCCTTTGGTTATTCAAGGCATTTCTCTTTGTTTGGTTATGAAGCTAACAATAGGGTATTGAATAACCCTTGAAGTCTCAGTGTTTGGATCTTTTCTCATGTTTTTTGCAGAATGATTCTTTGCAACCAAAAGCATATTCAGAAACTAGAGACAAGCATACTTCATTTCATTGTGCCTCAAAGATACCGGGATTTTAATAAATTCAAGGTTTGTAGTAACCCTGCGTTGAGTAAGTCTATTGGCTCCATTTTTCCAACAGCATGTGCTCACTTCCTGTCTCTGTGTTACATTTTGGTAATTTTCACAATATTTCAAATTTTTTCATTGTTACTATATCTGTTATGGTCATCTGTAATCAGTGATCATTGATGTTACTCTTGTAACTATTTGGGGGCACCATAAACTGCACCCAAATAAATCGGTGAACTTAAATGGTAAAAGTTGTGCGTGCTCAGACTGCTCCACTAACTAGCCATTCCTTCATCTCTCTCCCTCTCCTTGGGCCTTGCTATTTCCTGAGACACAACAATACTGAAATTAGGCCAGTGATTGCCCTACAATGGTCTCTAAGTGTTCAAGTGAAACAAAGAGTCTCACACCTCTCACTTTAAATCAAAAGCTGGAAATGATTAAACTTAGTGAGGAAGGCACGTTAAAAGCCAAGATAGTCTGAAAACTAGGCCTCTTGTGCCAAATAGTTAGCCAAGTTGTGATTGATCAGGAAGAGTTCTTGAAGGAAATTAGAAGTGCCACTCTGATGAACCCACAAATGATAAGAAAGCAAAACAGCCTTATTGTGGATATGGAGAACATTTTAGTGGTCTGGATAGATTAAAACAGCCACAACATTCCCTTAAGCCAAAGCCTAATCCAGAACAAGGCTCTAACTCTCTTCAATTCTGTGAAGGCTGAGAGTGCTGAGGAAGCTGCAGAACACAAGTTGAAAGCTAGCAGAGGTTGGTTCATGAGGTTTAAGGAAAGAAGCTGTCTCCATAACATAAAAGTTCAAAGTGAAACAGCAGGTACTGAGTTAAAAGCTATAGCCAGTTATCCAGAAGACACAGGTAAGATCATTTATGAAGGTGGCTATGCCAAACAACAGATTTTCAATGTAGATTAAACAGACTTATATTGGAAGTAAATGCCATCTAGGGCTTTCACAGCTAGAGAGAAATCTATATTTGGCTTCAAAGCTTCAACAGACAGCATCACTCTCTTGTTAGGAGCTAATGTAGCTGATGACTTTAAGTTGAAGCTAATGCTCATTTACCATTTCAAAACTCCCAGGGCCATTAAGAATTATGTTAAATCTACTCTGTCTGTAATCTATAAATGGAACAACAAAACCTGGATGACAGCACATCTGTTTACAGCATGGTTTAGTGAATATTTAAAACTCACCATTGAGACCTATTGCTCAGAAAAATGATTCCTTTCAAAATATTGTTGCTCACTGACAATGTACCTGGTCACCCGAGAGCTCTGATAGAGATCTACAAAGAGATCAATGTTTTCATGCCTGCTAACACAACATCCATTCTTCAGTGCAGGGATCAAGGAATAATTTCAACTTTCAAGTCTTATCATTTAAGAAATACATTTTGTAAGGCTATAGCTGCCATAGTGATTCCTCTGATGGATCTGGGAAAAGTAAAGTAAAAACCTTCTGGAATGGATCTACCAATCTAGATGTCATTAAGAACATTTGTAATTCAATGGAGGAGGTCAAAATTTCAACATTAACGGGAGTTTGGCAGAAGCTGATTCCAACCCTCATTAATCACTTTGAGGGGTTCAAGACTTCAGTGCAGGAAGTCACTGCAGATGTGGTAGAAACAGCAAGAGAACTAGAATTAGAGGAGGAGCCTGAAGGTGTCACTGGATTGCTACAATCTCATGATCAAACTTGAAAGAAGGAGTAGTTGCTTCTTATGGATTAGCAAAGAAGGTGGTTTCTTGAGATAGAATCTACTCCTGGTGAAGATGCTGTGAATAGTGTTGAAATGACAAGAAAATATTTAGAATATTACATAAACTTAGTTGATAAAGCAACAGCAGAGTTTGAGAAGATGGACTCCAATTTTGAAAGAAGTTTTTCTGTGGGTAAAATGCTCTCAAACAGCATCACATGCTACAGAGAAATCTTTTGTGAAAGGAAGAGTCAATTGATGTGACAAACTTCACTGTTGTCTTATTTTAAGAAAGTGCCACAGCCACCCCAGCCTTCAGCAATGAACACCCTGATTAGTCAGCAACCGTGCACATTGAGGCAGGACCCTCCACCAGCAAAACAATGACAACTCATTGAAAGTTTAGATGATAGCCTCTTTTTTTTTTTAAGCAATAAACTCTTTGTAAATTAAGGCACGTACATTTTTTAGTCATCATAATGTTATTCACACTTAACAGAACACAGTATGGTGTAAATATAACTTCTATATACACTAGGAAACCAAAAAATTCATGTGACTCATTGTTTTGCAATATTCACATTATTGTGGTGGTCTGGAACTAAACCTGCGGTATCTCAAAGATATGCCTGTATTCAAAAGTATTTTTGTATAAATGGATATGTATTCATGTATCCATTCATTCACTCATCTTTTCAGTTATTCAAGGCATTTTGGTCCTGAAACTAATTATAGAGTATTGGATAATCCTTGAAGTCACAGTATTTGGCTCTCTTTCATGATGTTTGTAGAATGACGCTTTGCAACCAAAAATGAATCCAGAAAATAGATACATACATATCTCTAAAAGTAGCACTGTTCTGGGTACTAAGGCATTAACAGGGTAACTGACAATGGTTAAACTTTAAAATGCATATTACATTTTCTTACATGTTGGTGAAATAATTTTTTAAACCCTCTTCAGGCTGGGCGTGGTGGCTCATGCCTGTAATCTCAACACTTTGGGAAGCCGGCGGGGAAGATGACTTGAGGCCAGAAGTTCAAGACCAGCCTAGTCTGGTCAACATGGTGAGATCCCATCTCTACATTTTTAAAAAAATTAGTCAAATGTGGTGGCACGTGCGTGTAGTCCCAGCTACTTGGGAGGCTGAGGCAGGAGGATTGCTTGAATCCAGGAGTTTGAGGCTGCAGTGAGTCATGACTGCACCACTGCATTCCAGCCTGGGTGATAGAGCAAGGCCGTGTCTCAAAAAGCTAAAAAACCCTCTTCAAAGAAAATCTTAAGATATGTTTGTGGTCAAAGATATGGAATGGTGACTATCACTTCTCACTGTATAGTATTTTGGGTAATATATTCTGGGAACCACCCTCAGAAAACCATTATAAGTATACCATTGTCTGTTTTGCCAAAACCTTTAATTTTTACCAACATTCAAAATACTTGATACCACAGTCAATCTTTAACTATTGAATAAATATTTTTAGTTGAATTAAAGGCATACTGGCTTTCCAGCATGGACCTCCACTTCCCTCTTCATAATTCTCATCGCAATATGATCTCCTAGAAATATGAGCTTATTGATGAGGCTTTAACAAAAGATACCTATGTCCATCAACAATGGCTAGAAATCACTATCCAATTTATAAAACGAGTATTTTCTTTTTCAGTGTCAAAATAATATTTTGTTACTTTGCACTGATTCCCTTTAAAGTCGGAAACTGGGTGTAGTTTGAGGTGTGAACTAGCAAAAAAGTTTTTCTTTTCTTTTTTCTTGTCCTTTCTTTAAATAAGCAAAAAGAAGATTTAACCAGTGAAGTGTACAGCTCAATGTTTTGGGTTTGTCATGTTAAACCAGGGTTTTCAAAAAGCTACTCCTTTTTCTCTTGAAAGTTACAATTTCCTAGTGAGAGCTCATCTCTACCGAAAAAAAAAAAAAAAATCAAACAAATAGCTGGGTGTAGTGGCACATACTTGTAGTCCCAGCTACCTGGGAGGCTGAAGTGGGAGGATCACTTGAGCCCAGGAAATTGAGGCTGCAGTAAGCCATAACACCTCAAATAGAAACTTCATATCCTTTAACTGTTATCGACCAATCTCCCTCTTCCCCCATCACCTGCCAACCACCAATCTGCTTTCTGTCTCTATGGATTTGCTTATTCTAATATTTCATATAAATGGAATCATACAATTAATGGCCTTTGCGTCTGGCTTCTATCACTTAGTGTAATGTCTCCATAGTTTATCCATGTTGTAGCATATATCAGTCCTGTTTATGAAAAAATAGTATGCCATTATATGGATATACCACATGTTGTTTACCCCTTCGTCAGCTGATGGCATGTAGATTGCTTCCACCTTTTAGCTGATGTGTTTTTAAGATATAGATAGTGAGTTATCAATTAGGATCCCAAATCAGGTCCACAACAACTCTAGAAGAATCCCTGGGAATGTTTCCCATGACAAGTTGCAAATCTCCAAATCAACTCCTTTTTTTTTTTTTTTTTTTTTTTTTGATGGAGTCTTGCTCTGTCGCCCAGGCTGCAGTGCAGTGGCACAATCTCAGCTCATCACAATGTCCGCCTCCCGAGTTCAGGCAATTTTCTTGCTTCAGCCTCCTGAGTAGCTGGCATTACAGGCACCCACCACCACGCCTGGCTAATTTTTATATTTTTAGTAGAGACGGGGTTTCACCATGTTGGTCAGGCTGGTCTCAAACTCCTGACCTCAGGTGATCCACCGATCTCGGCCTCTCAAAGTACTGGAATGCGCCCGGCCCAAATCAACTCTTTTTACATAGCAGCCCCTGTGCTAGATGCTGGGCTTATCGACCAGAATGGAATATGTCCCTGATTTCAGGTAGAAACAGTACTGAAAGAGAGAGAGATGAGGAGAGAGTGTTTTCTTCTGTAATGGTTCCCATCTTCCTCCTGTATCTTTACTGGCTTGCTATAGAATTGGTCAGAGGTTTAGCTTTGTGGACAGAAGGTGTCAACCTACTTACATAGGAACATTTGGCTTGACTTCCATGCCTGGACTTATTACATTTAATAATATTTGGTACCCTGAGCATGGTGTACAGATGTCAAATCAAGTACAATTAGAGTTGGGGTGAAAATGTTTGGTATTTCACAATTAAACACTTTTCAGGACAAGAAGTCAAAGTAGCTATGCTCCTGATAATGTGCTAAGAAAGGAACCTGAGAGAATACTAACCGAACGCAATCTAAATCTCACTTTGTTCATGTTAACTTCTTCCTTTTGGAATTTCAACTACTTAATTATAATCCCGAAACTGTGTTTGATTCATTCTTGACAAGACCATATGTGCCCGTTTTGCCAGATTCTAGTAAAATAGATATTCCGTGCCACGTTTCACCACTCTGCCATTTGTAAAATTAGCAATTTCAGGGAAGCAAAAGGCTACTTGCCGTTTTGCTGGATCAGCACCTCATTTGGTCTGCTTGCATATGCTGTGAGTAGAATTAAAGAATGCACAATTTTGTCTCTAGATAAATAAATCTGAATGCAAAATAGATGCAAAGCTGTGTCTTGAGAGACAGGGTTCATTTAAATCTCAAACTAGCTCTCATATCAGAAATGTAGCACTTGGACTTAGATGAAGGCTTCCTTCTGCTCTGGAAATGTGCTTTAAGGACAAGGGAACCTGTCCACCAAGGGGGTAGGATAGCACCAATTTTCTCTCCTCCAAAGGACAATGTCAATTACGTGACTACCCTTTGTTAAATTTCTTATAATCACTTATTTTTGAAACAGGGTCTTACTCTGTTGCCCAGGCTGGAGTGTAGTGGCATGATCATGGCTCACTGCAGCCCTGTCCTCCCGGGCTCAAGTGATCCTCTCACCTCAGTTTCCTGAGTAGCTGGGACTACAGGTGCATTTCACCACTCCTGGATTATTACTATTATTATTATTATTATTACTATTATTATTATTTGTAGAGACAGGATTTTGCCATGTTGCCCAGGCTGGTCTCGAACTCCTGGGCTTCAGCAATCCACCTACCTCGGTCTCCCACAGTTCTGGGATTACAGGCGTAAGCCACTGCGCCTGGCCCTCATTTAACCTTTGCAATGATCCAGCAGTGCATAATGGGAAAGGATTATGCTAGTTGCTGTGCAGTCGCAGAAATTGTAATTAAGAAACTTGCTCACAGTCATACACCTCAGACATGGTAGAGCTGGCCTTGACGTTAGTCCTTCTGGCACCCATCGCAAGGTCCTTTCCACTGCCCCTATGTATTGGGGGCGACCTTAGGACTGTCACCCTGTCTAGTATGCATGGGTCTTTGTCCTGAAAGCACACTTCCAGACTGAAGTCCCGGTTTTATTCCCTAAGAACCTGCAGGCAGTGGCATTCATAGGCGGGAGCAAAGGGGAAGGTAATTAAACTGGGAGACATAGAAATCTGTCGTCTTCAGCTTTTCCCCTCTTTTCCCTAGCTGGGGCTACTCCTTCCTTCCACTTCACTGAGACTGAGAGGGAAGAGGATGGTGCTGAAGTCTTTCCCCCATCACCTACCAACTGCAAATCTGCTTTCTGTCTGTATGAATTTGCCTATTCTGATTCATATAAATGGAATCATACAATAATATGGTCTTTTGTGTCTGGCTTCTATCAACTTAGTGTAATGTCTCCATGGTTTATCCATGGAAGGCTGTGAGTGTTTCAAAGCCACCCTCCGCATTCTTCTTACCATTCTTTGACTGCGCTAATAGCGGCTGAAGGAATGTGGAATCCTCCCTGTGAGAGAGACCTGTGTGGCCCTACTCCCAGAGCTGCTTAGGCAGATAGATCTGGCTGGCTGCACAGGAGCCACAGCCGACATGCTCAAAGCCCTTCCGTAGGATAAGTTGTGATCCTTTAGCGAAATGTACATGTACTTTTCTTCACTTGCTGGACTTCCTAATAGTATAGAGAACAAGGGCCTTGAAGTCACAGAGACTTTTTTTTTTTTTTTTTTTTTTTTTAATGAAACAGTTTCACTGTGTCCCTCAGGCTGGAGTGCAGTAGTATAGTCTTGGCTCACTTCAGCCTCAAGCTCCCCAGGCTCAGGTAATTCTCCCACCTCAGCCTCCCAAGTAGCTTGGACTACAGGCATGCATGCACCACCATGCCTGGCTAACTTTTGTATTTTTTTTTTTTTTTGTAGGGACAGGGTTTCGCCATGTTGCCCAGGCTGGTCTCAAACTCCAGGGCTCAAGCAATCTGCTCACCTTGGCCTCCCAAAGTGCTGGGATTACAGGCATGCACCACCACACCCAGCCTCAGACAGACCTCTAATCAAAGCAGCTCTGTGACTTCTTAGCTGTATGACCTTGAACAACTTAATGTTTAAGTCTCAGATTTCTCATCTGTAACATGGGGATAATATCCTCCACCTCACAGGATCCATGTGAGGATGATATGAGATGATGCTGGTAGCATGGGGCCTGGCATGTGGCACTTACCATTGATAGATATTATTTTAAAGAAATTCTCAAAGCTTAATAATATTTATTGCACATGTTCAGGGAGAGGTTTGGGTCAAGGGTGGGGCACAGTTCTGAGAATCCTCCCCAAGTTTCCCCTCTGCTCGGCAGAGACTGACTGCCTATGGATCTGCAAATCACATCTAACTTGCTTCTGTTCTCCTTATGGAAGCTCATTAACTATAAATATTTCCCATCCCACCTACGGAATTCCTACTGCCACCTGGATACCATTTTCCTCTTTTTAATTCTTGCTGCCCTTGATGGCACCATAACTGAGTCTGGCCTAGGGTATGCTCTAAGTACCTACCATATGCTTTCAATAAAAAGAGAATGACTGTGCTCTGATTGCATTGAAAGTGGCAATCACACATGGACTGGTAAATTTAATGGGAGTGTTTTCTAAGAAACTTTCATTTGGACTTCCAGTGCCCATCACATAAAATGCAATGATCAGGTTGGAACAGCAGTGTAGCTTTGAAATAAACAAAGGTCCATTCACCAAATAGGCCTTAACTGAGACATCTTCAGAGGTGCCCAGCCAGATGGTCACTATTAAAGTCAACGGCTTTCCATGGCAAATGGAGCCCTGGGCTCTGACAACTACTTTCAACCATTCCCCCCACGTTAAGCTACTGATGCAGCCCCAACCCATGGAGCAAGGGCAACAGAGCAGTTAAAGTCCCTGAAAGGGACAAGACATGCAAGGATCCTTTGGAGCCAATTACCCCCTATTTCATCAGTGGAGGGTGGGGGGGTGAAGCACTACTACACTTCTATTTTCTTCAGCTTACTTTGAGTAACTGAGAGCTTAATGTAAACCCAAAGTGCTAAAATCATACAAAGGAAAGGAAAATTTAGGGTGGAGGTGAAGGGGTGGATTTGTAAACACACTGCATTATATTCTTTGAGCCAGAAAACTTCAGTAGTCCCCGATTAGCCTGCCTGCTTGTCCTTAGCAAGAGGATTCTGGGAAGGTAAATGCACCCTGACTGAAGCAGGGTATTGAGCTCAATTCAGAGGAATAAAAGTAACTCCAATTTCAAGAAGTCCATAGCACACAGGTGCTAAAAAGACACAAAGATTCAATTAATCCGCCATGTCCTTTCTCCTTGATTGTAGTGGGTACTTGGTTGATGGAGAGAGCTATGTAGTTGGTGGGAAGAAAGCATGCTAAGCTCAAAGCTAAGTCATAGGGATGGAAGCTGTAATGCCAAGCCCTTTATATTTTTCAAGTCAGATGAAAGCTCAAGGCTTCCGAATGCCGAACTGCAGATTGATTAGCTTACCACCCTGTAAAAAGCGCTTGCCAAGAACACTATCGCTACTGGAATTCTGGCTTTTCCCCTGTCTGAAACCTGACAGGGAGAATGGAATTCCATTTAATACCTAACTGTGTAAACGTAGAGCTGTCACTTTAAGACTCTGAGTGTGAACAGGGGTTTGAACCTAATTCCTTCTCTCTAGTGATGGCAGTGGAGTGTGTGTATGCACATGTGTGTGCATTAGGAGAAGGAGGAGATGGAGAACAAGAAGAAAGTTCTCATTTGTTCCTCTGAAAGAAGAGCTGATCTGAGTATTGATCTAGTTGAGCATCCAGAAAGAGCAACAAGAAAGGGAGTCAAGTTGAAGCCAGGCACGGTGGCTCATGCCTGTAATCTCAGCACTTTGGGAGGCTGAGGCGGGTGGATCACCTGAGGTCAGGAGTTCAAGACCAGCCTGGCCAACATGGTGAAACCCCATCTCTACCAAAAAAAATACAAAATTAGCTGGGCATGGAGTGCATACCTGTAATCCCAGCTACTCAGGAGGCTGAGGCAGGAGAATCGCTTGAACCTGGGAGGTGGAGGTTGCACTCCAGCCTGGGCGACAGAAGGAGACTTTGTCTCAAAAAAAAAGTGGGGGGGGGGGGAGTCAAGTTGAAAGAAGGGGGTAAGGCGGGGGGCGGCAGTGTCCCATTCACAAGGGGAAAGATGCTTTTCCCTTCAATGCACCCCATACCTCCCCAATGCTGGATGCTCTCAGGAGACACTGCCTGGACACATGCAAGGAAGGAAGCAAAAGGGGCCCCTAATGAATATTGTTGTTCGGAACCTCAGAAGGATGCAGCATTATCGTAGAAGTCTAGGATTTTGCGACTTGAAAAGGAATGCAGATCTTCAGATTGAGATTCTCATCCAATACCCATTCCACCAACCAGGAAACTGAGGTCCCAAGAGGAACAGGGACCTCCTGGGGTCACTCAGCAGAATAGCCAGCAGGGATCCTTGTTTTCCTGTTTACAAGTCAATGCTTGTCTCAGCAAGCCAGGCCGCCTCTTTGTAGTTTATGATTTTTAGCATGTTACGTTTCTTTATATTTTTGAAAGTGCCGTCACTTGTGTATTCCTCATTCAGGCTTCACAGCACACTGATTTATTCCAGTATTGTCCTATTTGTGCTACTTTATAAAGAATGTCCCCTGAAGCCTGTCAAAACATATAGTTAGTTATTTTAAAGGGAAAAAAAGGCTCAGTAAACCTTTACAGAGTACATCTTTTGAGTTTGCATAATAAAAAGTTGATTCTGCTAAAATCAAATCTTTTAAAAGTCAAGTGTTTGGCTTTAGGCTGATCTCAAGTTTAAGGTGGACAAGTCTCCAGATCTGATAGAGCTACCAACATCCTGCTACAACATCCCAAGCTCTCACACTTCCAAAGCACTCGGGGGACAGAGTTGCTTCACAGTAGCACTTATCTCAGAGTTTTATAATGATCTGTTTACTTCTTTTCTTCCCTAGCTGACTGTGATTGCCTCAAGGGTGAGAATTCCCTCATGTCTGTGTCCCCGGAACCTTGCAAGGAGGCCTGACCCAGGGTAATTGCTCAGTAAATGCTTGCTGAATAACTTATTAGAATAGCATTATTCCACTTTACAAAGTTCTATGTATGTTGCCCAGGCTGGTGTTGAACTCCTGGGCAGAGTCCTTAAGAGGAAGAGCAGTACCATTAACAAGAGGTGAGTTTCTAGGTTTTAGAAGTCCTTTCAGAGAAACCGATGGTTAAACTTTGGAAAAACTGCAATGTTCGTAAATGCACTTATCTGATTAAAAATGCCTCTAGTTAGACATTAATTAGAAAGGTGAGGTGCTATGGAGTAGAACAGTGTTATCCCATGTAAGCCCAATCCTGATGCCTGGGTCACTTTATTTCATCCAAGACATTTTTAGTGTCCATTTCCCCATAAATCATCATGCTCTCTTTTACTATTTTTAAAAATTGTTTTGAGACAGAGTCTTGCCCTGTCATCCAGGCTGGAGTGCAGTGGTACAATCACTGCTGACTGCAGCCTCAACCTCCCAGGCTCAATCAATCCTCCAACCTCAGCCTCCCAAGAAGCTATACTACAGGTGCGTGCCATCACGCCTGCCTAAGGTTTTTTCTTTTTTTTTTTTTTTTGCATTTTTTTTTTTGGTAGAAACAGGGTCTCACTATGTTGCCCAGGCTGGTCTCAAACTCCTGGGATCAAGCAATCTACCCACTTTAGCCTCCAAAGTCCTAGGTTTATAGGTATGAGCTGCTGTGCCCAGCCCTCTTTTACTTTTGAGTTGTTGAATCTGCTTCTGCCACAGAATGGTTTTGTGAGCAGTATGTATCCCAGGATAACCTCTCTGAGCTCCATTTTCTTCATCTGGAATGTGGGGATAATATCATTATCAACCACAGAGGATTGTGGAGATGATTCAATGAAGTAATGTGTGTGAGATGCCTAGTGCACTTCAAAAGTTCTCAATAAATCTAATGATTTATCTGCTTCTCTTGTAAATACTTCACAGGACACACTGTTCTCTTTACCTGCTGGCAAAGGTTGAACTAAAAATGAACAATAAAGTTGAAGGTGAGGTGAGATGTGAGGAAGGACCAATTCTCAAGAGTCTGGAACATGCCAGAACAGTGCTATAAAGCAGGGGTCCCCAACCCTCAGGCCACGGACTGGGTCACACAGCAGGAGGTGAGCAGTAGATGAGCGAGCTAAGCTTCATCTGTATTTACAGCCATTCCCTATCACTTGCATTACCGCCTGAGCTCTGTTCTGCCTCCAGTAAGATCGGTAGTGGCATTAGATTCTCATGGCAGTGCAAATCCTATTGGGAACTGCACATGTGAGGGATCTAAGTTGCATGCTCCTTATGAGAATCTAATGCCAGATGATCTGTCACTGTCTCCCATCACCCCTAGACAGGACCATCTAGTTGCAGGATAACAAGCTCAGGACTCCCACTGATCCACATTGTAGTGAATTATATAATTATTTAATTATATTTTACAAAACAATAATTATCAAAATATAGTGCACAATAAATGTAACGCACTTGAACCATCCTGAAACCATCCCCTGCCCCCTAAGCCCATGGAAAAATTGTCTTCCATGAAACCGGTCCCTGATGCTAAAAAAGTTGGGGACCACTGCTGTAGAGCACCTCACTCCCACCAACCCCTATGTTGACTGCTGCCCCACGTGCCTGCCTAAGCCCCAGAGCCCACCTTGCAGTGGAGAAATCTATCATACCATGATCCGCAATTGTGAGCTCCAGAGGGACTACATGCTGACTGGCTGGTTTCTAACTGGGTGACAGAGTTTGGTTTTGTGCCCCTACCCAAATCTCATCTCAAATTGGAATCCCCAGGTGTTGAGGGAGGAACCTGGTGGGAGGTAATGGGATCATAGGGGTGGTTTCTCCCATGCTGTTCTCATGATAGTGAGTGAATTCTCATGAGAACTGATGGTTTTATAAATGTTTGGCAGTTCCTCCTTCACTTTCTTCTCTCACCTGCTACCATGTAAGACGTTCCTGCTTCCCCTTCAGCCATAATTGTAAGTTTCCTGAGGCCTCCCCAGCCATGTGGAACTTTGAGTCCATTAAACTTCTTTTCTTTATAAATTACCCAGTCTCAGGCAGTTCTTTATAGCAGTGTGAAAACCAACTAATACACTAGGTATTGTTCCTGACTCCTGACTCTAGTGTTTCAAGGGGTATACCCAGAAGCCCATGACACAGGAACTTGGCTCATGCCTCCTGGGAGAAATTAACCAACAGGAAGAAAAGAATTGCTTGAACCCAGGAGGCGGAGGTTGCAGTGAGCTGAGATCCCATCACTGCACTCCAGCTTGGGTGACAAAGCAAGACTCCGTCTCAAAAAAAAAAAAAAAAAATTCTATAGTTCTAATATCCTCCTATTTTCTTGCTCAGTCCCATTTGCAGCTTACTCATTCTCCCTCCCTTCTCTTGTGTTGGATTCGTTTTATATTATTTGATTAGTTTCACTGCCTTGAAAATTGAATATTGATTATGAGATAAAGTATGGGAAGAAACATTAACATTTTTTACTTGAAAAGAGGACTTGGCAGGATTGTCCTCTGATGGATTACACAGTGAGATTCCTAAAGCCAGACCACTCCGCAGGCCAGTAGAATTGCAGCACCAGGTGGATGCTATCTGTTTCCTTTCTCCCTTGGTCCAACAAGGGACTAGAGCTTAGAATGTCCTTCTCCTGGGTTCCTTACTTGCTAGGGATCTCCACTTTCCCAGAGAACTTCTGCTGCCTGTACTTTAGCATGTAGCACTGTTAAGCTCACAGCATAGTAGTCAGAAGGAAAACATTAAATGTGTGCATCCTCAAAGGATTTAGAACAAAGGATGGTTCTAGGACGCCCTATGAAACCATCTTCCCAAGTAAGGATTCCTACTATTAGTTTAAAAATTGATACCTAAGGGATCCAAGTAAACATGTGGCTTTTGTTTTTTATTGACAACAAAAACGATCTAACATATAAATACAGGATGAGATGTTTATCCTCTCCAGGGTAGATATTACTGTGAAGCTGTAAGGTAAATGTGTGATTTTTATAGAAGTCTAAGTAGTTTATAGATTTTAATCCGGAGCTGTTCTGAATGAATGCAATTAACATTGCTTGTAATATAAAATACCTGTATAACATATAATTAAATAAATCAACTCATTAATGAAGGCATGTGTGAAAGACAGGTGATGATGACAAGGAAAGCCCTAAGTGGTACTATAGAACACTACCATGATGCTGCTATAGCTCACGGAAAACTAACCAAGTGAGAAGAGAAAAATGAAACCTTGGTTATGCAAAAGGGTGACAGTCACTTATGTAATCTGCTCATTGTTTTTGTCTAAAACCCGGGCAGCACAAGGATAATAACAGATCTCAATAAGTTTGTGTCATATTTTCCTTGTTATCAATTGTCTTGGACTTGAAGAGAAGCCTGGATGCATCTTTTCTCTGTCCTCAAGTGTGTGGTCTTCTCATGCAGCAAGGCTGCCTGCCTTTTCAGTTTCATAGATGAAGGGGACACTGTAAAGTAGTAACACTTTCCCAGGAAAATACATCTTCATTCCAAAATAAACTATGAGATTCTACAAACAGAGCAGAGCAGCTATTTCCCCTAGATGACTTGTGGCTAAACTTCTTGGGGGGCTAACAAATATTTCGAAGGCAAGGGATAACAGGTGAAAATGCACTCAGATACTGCCTGGGAACAGCAGTGTACCAGGAATGCACCTTCACCTCTGCCTCTCGTATTCTGCATGCAAAACCAAACTGAGCCTCTGTGATTTTTCCAGGCTCAGGAAAGTTTCAGTGTCAGGAAGAGTGGCTTCAGATCTGCCTTACGATTGGAACCAGGACTGAAGAAAGCCTGATGAAGGAAGGAGATCAAGCAGAAGGCAGAAGGTGCTCAAACGCTCTCCTTTCACTGTAGTTACCAAGCCAGGTTTGGGGTCTCCCTAGAGGAAATTGCCTTGCTAATAAACTTAATCTCCCCACCCCCATTCTGTCCTCCCTCAGGAACATGATCAATAGGGCTGCTTGACAACAGCCATGAGAAGGGGGCCAGGTTAAAGAGACATTTCAAGGAAGTCAAGACAGGCCTAAGGCCAGCCCTGCCCAGTTACAGATGTTCTGTCCACTTCCTTCCAGATCCCAGGCTCTCTACTTGGTTAGCTAAGCAGCCAACTTCTCTCCTTAGTTTGCCCCTCATTGGCCCCCTACTAGTTAGAGCTTCTTTGCTTACTTTTCCTAGTCTCTTCTTTTTCCTAGTCTCCCAGAAAATAGCTCCCTTTTACTTGCTTTCATAGTTTCTTGCTTTACCTCTAGGTCTCCAGCTCTGCCATATCTGCAGGATATGACCTAATGGACACCTATACAAAAGAAGGGCCCTATAGAAGTTGACATGCATGGTACAGAAAATGGGGTATGAAGGCAGCAGATGTGCTTTATTTTATTTTATTATTTGAGTCAGAGTCTTGCTCTGTCACCCAGGCTGGAGTGCAGTGGCACAATCTTGGCTCACTGCAACCTCCACCTCTCAGGTTCAAGCGATTCTCGTGCCTTGGCCTCCTGAGTAACTGGGATTACAGGTGCCCACCACCATTCCCAGCTAATTTTTGTATTTTTAGTAGAGATGGGGTTTCCCATGTTGGCCAGGCTGGTCTCAAACTCCTGGCCTCAAGTGATCCGCCCGCCTCGGCCTCCCAAAATGCTGAGATTACAGGCGTGAGTCACAGCGCCAGGTCTTCAGATGCATTTTAGAATTTCAAAAATTTCTTAGAATTGCCAGCTGCTGTTTTGGGTAAGTGACTTCCTGAGCCTCAGCTTTCCCGTCTATAACATACATATACAAATAGTAATCTACCTCAGATAATTATGGGTAGTACTACATGAAATAGTATTTGTGAACCCTCTGCACAATGCCTGGCACATAGGAAGTACTAAAAAATTACTGTTTTTATTAATCAGGAGGTGTGACTTTGACACATGCTTCCCTGTACAAAGAAACAGCCTAAAAACAGCTCTCACTGGCCATGGCAAGGGATAAAACTCCAGGCTGTTATTTTTATTATTAAATCAAAACTATATTGATAATTTATATATGAAAACCAATGCTGAACTAAAATAATTGGCTTTATGTACACCTTTGAGCCTATGTCTGTTATAAAAGTGTGATTCCAGTGAGTAAATATGGCAAAAGGACTATTGACAGAAGGTTTTCTCCCTTAAGCTTCTTCCCTGAGCTCGGGAGACTGAAAGATTGTGTGGGAGTTCACAGCTCAGTGACATTGCCATGATTGTTTCTTGTTGGCCATATCCATTCCCACCATTCACTGCTTAGAACCCTGCCCAAGGCAGTGTGCAGATACCTGGACACCACATACCACCTAGCCCAGAGGAAACACATGCACTAGAGGCTGGAAGTCCCAGTGCTCTTCTTGGCCTCATCTCGAGGAAGAAGGCAGAAGCCCACAAGTTGCTATACTACATGGTGTCAGCATCTCTAGCCATACTCACTGCTCTTCTCCTGCTTCACCCATTCATAAGAAAAAGGGGGGCGGACATGGTGGTTCACACCTGTAATCCCAGCACTTTGGGAGGCTGAGGCAGGAGGATCGCTTGAGCTCAGAAGTTTGAGACCAGCCTGGGCAACATGGTGAAACCCCATTTCTACAAAATAAAAAATTTTTAAAAATTAGTTAGGTATGTGTCTATAGTCTAGCTACTTGGGAGACTGAGGTGGGAAGATTGCTTGAGCCCAGGAGGTTGAGGCTGCTATGAGCCAAGATCAAACCACTACACTCCAGCCTAAGCAACAGAACAAGACCCTACGCCAAAAAAAAAAAAAGGAAAAAGACACAGGGCATTGGCTCTGTTACTTTACTGAAGTGGTAGTTTGGACACTGAAATTGATTATTCTTTAAAGAAACTTGTTGAGATAGGCAGATTTATACCCTGTATAATATCATCAAAATGGAAGTCCACTGCTACAGTGTACAAAGAGGAAATTCTGATATACATATACGGCTACCAACTGCCACTGTCCACAGATGTTCAGTGTGCCTCTTAGAGGACAGTAAGAAGGGAAAGACAGGTTAAAAGATGAAAGGAGCCAAGACCAGCCTTGCAAAGGAGGTTCAAATATGAAACCTCAGGGTGTGAGTCAAGACTATTTGGTAGATTGCAGATCTGGTGGCCTCGGAGTATCAATTCTACACTCACGTGGCCACCTTTGGCCTTTACTGGTCTTTGTCAGTGTGGTCTTCTGGTGGAACCCAGAAGTATGGGGTACAACATGGGCAAATCAAATGTTAAAAAGTACATCTCTCCTTAAGACCAGTCCCTTAAGTGTGAAAGCCCAAAGTATAGGAAATGAGAGGAGGGGAGAAGTCTCGGGTCTGAGAGATTTTCTCAACAAGATCTGGCCTAACAGCTCCTCTACAGCCTCCCTGCCTCCCCCATCTCCCTTGGGGCAAACCAGTCTCTGGCCCCTCTCACCAGCAGCTTTTCTAGCCTCTTCCCTGACAGAGACACCCAGATTGGTTCATCTGCATAGCTCAGCTAAACACATACCTTCCCCTAGGAGGCCAGACCTCCAAATGTCCCCCCTCTCCCAGCCCCAAATATACCTCATCCCTACTGAAAAGGCATCTCGCTGGGACCACAGGCCAGGCATAAGATGAATCTGAGGACCAGAACTCCATAGCTTTTAGCTCCTAAATGGGAAAAACTCCTGCCCCCACTTTCACAATCCAAAAGTGGGCATTATGTTTGTGTGTCCGGATGGCTGCACGTTTTGTAAAGCATATAAAATTTAATATCTCACAAGTATTCAAATCTAGTTCCAGTACACAGACACCCACTAGAGGCTACCTTAGTTGAATAGATTGAGTAGACTGGGTTTTATTACACAATGTTTTGCCTTCAAACAGGATATTGTATCTACATCGGCAAAGAGATATTAATATCAATATCATTCCGTCAGATCTCCAGGCTCCTTCCAATCTTGATATTCTAAGATTTTATAATTCTCTACAGAGATTGCCTTTTGGGGGAGAACAGGGTGTTATGGTGGTATTTGCTCAGATGAGACTTTGCCTTGGTATACCACATTCACAACCAACCCAGAGTCCTAGTACACTAACACAAGCAATTCAACTCATCTTACAAGGAGAAACTAATCATCCATTCTCTCCTCCTTGCAGAGAAGGTACTGATGGAGGAAAAGAAAACAAAAGAATCTGTAAATTCTCCTAACCAATATTGCCACTACTTCTAAATTCTTTCTGATCCCTCAAAGGCACAAAGTGTCTTAGCTAAAACTGCCACAAAAGCCTCATCTCATTTGTCTTACATGGACTTGTGTAATTTCTTTGTTTTTCTTTTTGTTATGCCTTGTGTAATTTCTTCCTTTGTAAATCACTCTCCACACACAAACACACACAGTCAGAGTTTTGGAATAACAGTGATGATAATCTGCAAATAATTCCTGAATTATCCATCACAGTGATGTTCCAGAGCTATGGCTAAATGTCTTAGGGCAGGTGGTCGGCAAGGTGGTAAATATTTAGGCTTTCTAGGCCACAGAATCTCTATCACAACCATTCAACTCTGCTATGATAGAGCAAAAGTAGCCATAGACAATATATAAATGAGTGAGCACAGTTGTGTTCCAATAAAACTTTATTTATGGACACTGAAATTTGAATTTCATATAATTTCCCTATGCCACAAAATGGCACTCTTCTTTTGATTTTTTTTCAACCTTTTAAAAATGTGAAAATCATTGTTAGCTCACAGGCAAGCTGCGGGCCGTGGTTTTCCAACCCCTGTCCTAGAGGAAAACTGTGTAGCATCTTATACCCCTAATTGAGAGGGTAAGTAAATTATCATAATTATGATGACATATTAACTCATGGTGTGTGCCAGGGATAAGGCTAAGCTAATGAAATGGAGTCTTTGGCTTAGTCTTCACAACTAACCTATGTGATTGGGACTATTGTGCCCATTTTACAAATGAGGACACTGAGACACAAGAAAGGTGAAATGAGTTACCCAAGACTGCACAGCTACTAAGTATTAGGTTGGTGCAAAAGTATTTGCGGTTACTTTTAATGGCCAAAACGGCAATTACTTTTGCACCAACCTAATAGTAGATTCAGGATTGGAACCACACCTGACAAACTCCAAGGCCTGCACTCCTTACCACTCTCTATAGAAAGGGAGTGCCAAATCCACACTCATTAAACTACCCCAATTATGTGAAATCCTGTCCCAGGAAGATGTGAATACAGTGGCTCCAAATGAAAATCATATCAAGTACATGAACTAGGGGGCCTGAGATGGCCACAATTCACTTAAAATCTAAAGAGTTGAAACAATTTTCATTACATTTTCAGCAAAGCCCTTAAAATGCTTGATTCTTCTCATAGCTAAACTAAGATAAATCACTAAAGAGAGCCTAAAGAATAAAGGGGGTCCAATGAGTAGAGCCGAAGGGAGATTAGTGCCAGCCGGGTAGGGGAGGAGGAGGAAGTGGACAGTGCCAGGGCTCATGCTTATAGGGACTTATTTCTGTCTTTACTCAATTTCTGATGCTCTTTATCGAGCTCAGGTCAGAGTAGGCCAAAAATGCTGAATGTGGTAAAATTGAAAATGTTAACACCTTAAAAGACATCAAACGATTCAGGAAACAGCTGATAGATTCTGCACTGTGAGAAGCAAAATCTCTAGGAATAGAAAAGTCACGAGGCGTTATTTTGGCTGAAATGCAAGCACTGCGAAAGGACACTAAGGAAAGTGACTAAAAGCAGAGAGTGCTGGGCATTAGAGCAAGATGGCATTAGCACTGAACAGCTCCTGGGAAGGTCATGTCACAGCTGAGAGTGCTCTGGCTGGCATTCCCTCCAGAGGGCTGGGAGAAACTCAGCAGCAGTGTTTGGCCATTAGCGCCCAAAGGAAAGGCTCCTGAAAACTCTTCTGTGACAGCACACAAGGATCCCTACAAGACAATTCCAATTTGGCTGGCTTGGTGCATTTACTTCCAAGCTAGATGTGTCTCTGCAGCCTTTCCTTGCCCATCTGGAAATCTCGCCCTTGTGGAGCTGCTGAGAAAATGGCTTCCTCTAAAATCCATCTTCCAGAAGAACCGACAGGTGAATGAAAATCACTATCTGAATAAGACACAGGATGAATAAAAACAAGAGAGATGTACAAAAAGGGAGATGTTTCATTCAAACCCCCAATTACTCCCCGAAAGCCTCTTTTTACATTTCCAAATGTCACACTCCATACTTAAATTAACATGCCTTTCTTCCTAATAGGGAAAAAGTGTCCAATTTGTTTTGATATTTCAAAATGTGCATGTAATATAAATGATTCCTGTAACCGAAGGCCACAGGACAAAGGAGATTATTTGAACTAGAAACTCTGAAGTTCTTACATCCCCAGCCCCATGTGTCATGGGAGGGCATTATCAGCCTACCCCACTTGCCTGGGCTCATGGCTCCACGTTCTCCAAAATTCCAGCACTTGGAAAATCTAAATTGTCAAAGAAAATGGGGAAAGAAGACCTTTCAGAAGCAATGGATACTTTACAGAACTGTAGGAACTTCTCATTGCTTTTGGGGTCAAGAAAGATCAAATTCCTACCCACTAGAAGGAAGACAAAGATCAAATTCCTACCACTAGAAGGAAGACAAAAAAAGTGGCATGAGTTTAAATTCATGTTCCCAAGGAAAAAATCCACAAAAATGGCAAACAAAGAAATTAGAGTGAAATGGCTAAGAGATGCTAAATGATTGCTCCCAATTCCATTATGTGTGGGACGCATGTGGTGGGGGTTCTCAGGTCAGTGCACTGGACCACAGCCTTCCCTCTGGAGGCTCTCAGCTGGGGCAAGGGTAGAGAATGACAATTGCACCACTACTTTCACACAAGACTGCATTAGTGCCAGTTACATCCAGTCCCAGATTTCAAAAAATGTGTAAACTAGGATTTCTCACGCATCAAATGCAAGAAGTAGAAGGTGGGACCCTGGCATTCGTTTTTGTTTGTTTTTTTTTGAGATGGAGTCTCACTCACTTTGTCACCCAGGCTGGAGTGCAGTGGTGCGATCTTGGCTCACTGCAACCTCCACCTCCCCGGTTCAAGCCATTCTCCTGCATCAGCCTACAGAGTAGCTGGGACTACAGGCCTGTGCTACCACGCCTGGCTGGCTTTTGCATTTTTAGTAGAGATGGGGTTTCATCATGTTGGCCAGGCTGATCTCAAACTTCTGACCTCAACTGATCCTCCAGCCTCGGACTCCCAAAGTCCTGGGATTATGGGCGTGAGCTACCATGCCCGGCCCTGGCATTCATTTTTTAAACAAGCCCTGTAGGTGATTCTGATGCAGATGGTTCAGGGACCACACTGTGAAAAACACTATTTACTTATCCTGCTCAATCAGAATCTCTGAGAATAGATCCCAGGAATTAGCAGAAATTCATTCAACAAATACGTTTTGAGTACTGCCAATGTGGCTGGCACTGTGGTTGGTATCAGGAATGCAACAGCATCATGGTCCCTGCCTTTCCTGAGCTCGGGCATTACCTGCAGCCCTCTGATCCCACATTTTAACTAAGGATCTTAGCAATGAAAACCTCATACAACTGGCTAAATAACTGAAATTTCTTCTTATGGTTTCTTTTCTTTCCTGTCCATGTTCTCTTTGCTTGGATTACTATTCTAAGAAAGGTATTGTCCAAGCAACAACCTCAACTTTATGATCCTATCACATGGCCCATAAACCACCTCAATGCTTCATTCCATTACCATGAGCTTCCCCAGGACAGAAATACATATTATAACGAGCAATGCAAAACAAACCAACAATGCCTTCCTGACCTGCTTTGGAAAATAACACTTTATCAGTTTAATCAAACTCCATTGTTCTTTGTAACAAGTAAATGATGAGATTGTCTGAAAAGTAGACAAAGCGTTCGTTTCAGCATCTGCCTCTAAGAGACCAAGAGGTCTGAATCATAAGCTGGAAGTAAGGAAAATAATAAGTGCTCCCTTCCCCACTGAATCTTCAGTTTTCTGAACCTTCAATGATGCTGTTTCCAATCTTGGTGTTAAGAGATACTAGAATAATATTTCTGAAAATATTGTCAAGGGATAGCCTGCATCAGAATCACTTTAGGCCGGGCATGGTGGCTCACACCTATAACCCCAGTACTTTGAGAGGCATAGGTGGGAGGATTGCTTGAGCCCAGGAGTTTGAGATCAGCCTTGGCAACATAATGACACCTCATATCTATATATTTTTTTTAAAAAAACCGCTAGGCGTGGTGGTGCATGCCTGTAGTTCCAGCTATTTGGGAGGCTGAGGCTGGAGGATTGCTTGAGCCTGGGAGCTTGAGGCTGCAGTGAGCTGTGATGGCACCATTGCACTCCAGCCTGGTTGACAGAGCGAGACCATGAGAAAGAAAGAGAGAGAGAAAGAGAGAGAGAAATCACTTTGAGAAGCTTGCTAAATATGTAGATTCTGAGGCTTTACTGAAACCTAATGTAGTAGATTAACTGCATTAGTGGACCCAATCAGTGACCTCTCTACATCCTTGCTCTTGCCCTCTTTGTACACCCCTCCCACTCTGAAGCTCCACTCAGCCATGTAACTTGCTTTGGCTAATGGGATGTTAGCAAATAGGATGCAAACAGAGACTTGAAAAGCTCATGTGCATTTCTTCTTGTTCTCTAATACTATTGTGTTTGCTTGCTTAGACCCCTGCCACAGCACAAAAACAAGCCTGGGCTAATGTTTTGAAGATGGCAGGCCACATAGAGCAGATTAAAGTCATCCCAACTGAGGCCTTCCTGGAAAAGCCAAGCCCTGGTTAGCCCACTGGCTGACTGCAGCTGAGTACATCTATGATCAGCGAAGCCTGGCCCAGATCAGCAGAACCATCCAGCCAACTCATAGGCTATAAAATAATAAACAGTTGTTACGTTAAATCATTTGGTTTCGGGGTGACTTGTTACATAGCACAAACTAACTGACATACCTACTAAATTAGTTTGGTGGATTTTGTGAATCCGCATTTTTAACAAGTTCTCCAAGTGAACTTGGTTACTTGGTTACTCCAAATGATTGGTTCTCATACACTTTCAAGTTTGATCATTTCACTATTGTGTACACAGCAGTGAGAAAGAAAGTGATATGTCAACTGGCTTAAATGTAGTGCGCACAAACCTGAATCATAGTTCTGCTAAGAGGTAGCTCTTACACAAGGTGTCTGCTCTGAATTTGCTATCTGTCAGCAGTGGAAAGAGCCACTACTCTAGATTACGAACAACCCAGGAGACCCCAGTCAAGCTAAAATGGTGGCTCTAGAAGGTTTTTTTCAATGGTGGTAAAACTTATTTTAAGTATTTTTAAGTATGCAGTTCAGTGGCATTAAGTACATTCACATTGTTGTGCAACCATCACCACCATCTCCAGAACTTTTTTCATCTTTCCAAACTGAAAGTCCATACTCCATTCCTCCCTTTCACAGCCTCTGGCAACCTCTACTCTCTGCCTCTATGAATATGACTACTCTAGGTACTTCATATAAGGGGAATCATACAGTGATTTTGTAACTGGCTTATTTCACTTATCATAATGTCTTCAAGGTTCACCCACCCATCACTTACCATAATGTCTACAAGGTGTAGCATGTGTCAGAACTTACTTTGTTTTAAAGGCTGAATAATATTCATATATATATATCACATTTTGTTTTTTGTGGGTACATTGTAGGTGTATATATTTTTAAGGTACATGAGCTGTCTCGATACAGGAATGCAATGTGTATTAATTACATCATATAAAATGGGATATCTGTCCCCTCATGTATTTATTATCCTTTCTGTTACAAACAATCTAATTATACTCTTTTAGTTATTTTAAAATGTACAATTAAATTATTATTGACTATACTCACAAATATCTATTTAAATCCTTGCTTTCAGTTCTTTTGGTATATATTCATAAGTGGAATTGCTGGATTATATGGTAATTCTACTTTTAATTTTTTTGAGGAACCACCATACTATTTTCCACAGTAGCTGCACCATTTTATATTCTCACCAGCAGTGCATAAAGGTTCTAATTTCTCCACATCCTCAACAATACTTACTTTTAACTTTCTTTTAATAATGGCCTTGGTCGGGCACGGTGGCTCACACCTGTAATCCCAGCACTTTGGGAGGCCAAGGTGGGCAGATCACGAGGTCAGGAGTTCCAAATCAGCCTGGCCAACATGGTGAAACCCCGTCTCTACTAAGAATACAAAAATTAGCCAGGCATGGTGGTGCACGCCTGTAATTGCAGCTACTTGGGAGGCTGAGGGAGGAGAATTGCTTGAACCCAGGAGGTGGAGGTTGCAGTGAGCCGAAATCGCGCCACTGCACTCCAGCCTGGGTGACATAGCAAGACTCCATCTCAAAAAATAATAATAATAATAATAAATAAATAAATAAACAATAATGGTCATCCTAATGGGTTTGAAGTGGTATTTCATTGTGATTTTGATTTGCATTTCTCTAATGATTAATGGTGTTGAGCATCTTTTCATGCGCTTATTGGCCATTTGTGTATCTTTTCTTTATTTTTTGAAGAAATTATTCAAGCCCTTCTCCCACATTTAAATCAAGTAGGTTTTTGTGTTTGATTTTGTTGTTCTTGTTTCCATAGGGATTTTACATAGTGTAAAAAGAGCAAGGTTTCTTAGGTAGATAATTCTAAATTAAAGAAAGGAATCAGTCACAAATGCCTCAGACTCTGTTGGAAAAATCCCTTAGTTTATCTGTATCCCTGTGCATCCTCACTTCATAACCCCATCTCAGAGGAAGGGCTCAAGTCCATAGCTAACCATCTCCCTGCGGTTTCCTATTTACTTTTGTTCCTCTTGCTACCTCTCCAATCTTTATCTGTTTTCCCCCAATTTCTCCCCTTCTACTAGCTCCTTCTTCACTGACTCACTCCTCTCAGCCAAAACAAATGCTCAACTTTCTCCATAATAATAATAATAAAAAAAAAGTTATTCGGGATCTGTTTTGTCTCCAAGATTCTGTCATCTCTCTATACCAGACAAGTTTCTAGAAAGAGTTGTCTACACTTACGTCTCCAGGTCTCCATTCCTCATTCAGTTTCCAAACCACTGCCACATAATTTCCACCCAAATATTCTACTTGGTTTGTTTCTTATTACTCAATAACCTCTTTAATTACTAAATTACTTAATTACTAAATCCAAGGGGCATTTTTCAGTCTATCTAACTTGGCCGTTCTTTAGCGCTTAGCAATGCTGACCTCCCTTTCCTTATTAAAATTCCCTTCTACCATGATTTAGGTGCTCTCTCTCTCACTTACTCTTGGTCCTCTTGCTACCTCTCCAACTGTTTCCTCATGGTTCAAGTTGTTTGTTACATTTATTCTGCCCAGATCACACATATAGATATTCCCCAGGGTTCCATCCTTGTTTTCCCTCAAGCTTCAGACCCATATGTCCATCTGCTTACTGAACACGTGGAGGACTCAGAGAAAGTTCGATTATAATAAAATTGAATTGACTTTCCTTCCTTTTCTAAACCCATGCCCAGGCTTTCTGTCTCAGTCCATCAGTTCAATCCATCACAACATACAGGCTGGAAAAATCATGCCTTCATTGTTGACTCTCTCTGACTCCTGCCCTCACCACATCAAATTGGTCACATGTCCTGTCTTGTCAACCCCTCTCTTATATGTGTCCCCTCCTCTCCATTACTACGCCCCTAGTTCATGTCCTCACTGCCTTTTACCTACCGTAAAAGCCTCACAATTGACTTTTTTGCCTCTGATCTCCCCTCCATTTAAGTTGTCCCCTATACTGCCACTAGAGAAAGCAAATAAATAAGTGAATAAATATGCAGTTGGATAAATAAACCGCAATGAAAATATGTTTCCCCCATGTTCAAGAACATTTAAAGCTCCCATTTGCCATAACGACCAAGCTGGTACAGAAGTTCAGAGGTTGGTGTGGCATATGGAGAAAGAATAGGCATTAGCATCAGAGAGAGACTTCAGTTTGAATCTAGAGTCTGCCACATATTGGGTATGATATTGATCAATTTACATCACCTCTCTACACTGCTTCCTCAGGATGATTGTGAGAATCAAAATAGTTACCCATACATATCTAGTATTTGGTATTTTACAGAGTCTGTTATATAGGTTTTTTTTGTTTTTATTTTTGTTTTTTGTAGCCATTGTCTCACTCTGTCACCCAGGTTGGAGTGCAGTGGTGCGATCTCGGCTCACTTTCCGCCTTCCAGGATCAAGCGATTCTCATGCATCAGCCTCCCAAATAGCTGGGATTACAGGAGTGAGCCACTGCGCCCAGCCTCAGAGCCTGGTATATAAAAGGTGTTCAGTAAGTATCAATTCTCCTCCCTTTTCCTACTGAGCACAGTCCCATCTATATTTTCAGGCTCATCTCCCAGGACATCTTCCAAAACCCTATGCTCTGAACACATACAACACTTAGCCTTTCCCCAACCATGGCAAATACTTTGTTTCCTCCAATTCTACTGTTACCTTATCCTGGAATGTCTTCTCTCACCCTCTTCAGGCTGATGAAATCTGGCTGACATTTCAAAACCCAAGTCAAATGCCACAGCCTCCTTGAAGCCTTTCTTATACGCTTTATGCTTCATACATACTTTATTTGGGGCACTTCCTATTGTTTGCCTTGATTTATAGCTACATATCTGTTCACCTGCCTTCCTTACCTCACTGAACTTCTTAGGCACTTGAACTCTGTTTTAAACATCATTTTTATACCTAGCCCCTAACACTCAAAAATGTATGTTGGAAGAAACTAAATAGAAATTATGTATGAATATAGTCAGGATTTAAAACCTGAAGAACAATATTTAAAATATACATTAGGACATTATGAAATGTTTTTATATTTAATAACTAGGTAATGAAATAATAATAGCAATCATTTTATGTATCGATTATTCTGTGCCAAACACTATTTTAAGTACTTCATATAGAAACTCATTTAATCTTCACAAGAGTCCTATAAGGCAGTTACAATTATTATTTCAAACAACAAATGAGGACACTGAAGCTCAGAGAGGTTAAGTAACTTGCCTGAGGTCACACAGCCTATAAAAGGTAAGCCGAGAATCAAATCCACGCAGTCTGGCTCTAGAATCCATGCTCTCAACTGTTACTATGCTCCAGAAGTTTGTATTGTAATTAACATTGCAACAGGTTAAGATAGCAGAATACATGAGTTTTAGTCTTGGCTCTGTTAGCTTTTTGTTCTTGGGCAAGTCATTTCTTGTCTTTGGGTCTCAGTTTCCCCATATGTGAAATGAGAAGTTTATATCTGATGATCTTCTTAGTGTCTCTCAATATCAACATTCTATGATGCTATGATAAGTACGCTTCATCTGTCTGATGTCTCTTTCAATAGCTTGCTGACCTCTCAAAGGCAGGCACTGTGTTTTAGTCAAATTTGTATCCCCACAGTGGTTGCCTAGGGCTGTGAGTGACAGGGGGTTGGGAAAGTGATGGCTAAATGATGCGGGGTTTCTTTCTAGAGTGATTAAATGTTCTAAAATAGACTGTAGTGATGGTTTCACAACTCTGTGACTATACCAAAAATCACTGAACTGTACATTTTAAATGAGTGAATTATATGGTATATTTATTATATCTCAATGAAGCTATTAACAAAATATTGTATCCCCAGGGCCCAGCACATAGCGTTACTCAACAAATGTTTTTTGAGTGATGAACAGTTGTACTACATGGCTTTTAATCTCAAGATTCTGAGTCTATTAATGGAACAATTTGTGCGTACTTACCAGTTCTTTGCATGTGAACTGGCACTTCAAAAAGTGTGCTCTACTTCGCAGTTTAAATAACCCCTTTGCCAACTTACTTTCTTCTTGTCATAGACGTTTCAAGTTTGTTCTTCACACTGCCTGAATTATTACCTTTTGAATTAATAGGGGCTCAATTAAAGAGGTTTAACTGTATTTCTGATAACAATATTCACTGCTATGCTGCCCACGAACAGATTAAACTAGTCCCCAAGATTCAAAGGTTATAAATTGCCCCGAGTTCTTCAAGTGAGAGACCTAATAGGAAAATGTGGTGTCACTACTGTAATTAATCTTCAGGTACAAAATTAGTTATTTGAACCAAATGGATAGGGAGTGATTGTCAATGACTGTTTTCTACCTCAAAGGAAATAAAAGAAGCATATTAATTACTGGGAATATAGTCTGAAGTTTGTGCAACGGCCTCTACTGGAGGGAATTTTTCTCAAAATATTTGCTGGCTTATAATTAGCTCATGCATCTGATTGATTTAGGAAAAAAGAGAAAAAAATCTGAAAAACAACTTTGAAACCAAATGTTAAGCGACTGTACTTGAGAAAACCCAACTCCAAAGCCAGCAACTTTAGAGTTCACTGCCAACAAAGAGTAATGAAGCTTCCGGGCCCTAGGAAGTCTCGCTGCCAGCTGGGTTCTGTGCCTCAGTACAAAGAGGCCCATTAGGCTGAGAGGCAGGCAACAGAACCAGCATGGACTCAGGGCTCTAATCGGCGGTGATTAGAGAACAAAATGAAAAGTAAAATAAGATCGCAGCAGGTAAAATTAGGGAAACAGTGGAGGCCACAATGTTAAACCTTGGAACATGTAATCAAGGTGATTAAAAACTCAGGCTGCTCCACCTTGTTACTCACCAGCTTGCCAACTCACCATACACTCTTCACAGTCACAGCCAATTTTTGTTCTGATTTTTAAGAATGCTCCATCCTAGAGACCTAACTACAGTCAACTTGCATTGAGGTGGTTGAACAGGATTCGCATCTCCCCCCACCTTCCCCTTAATAAGCTTGGCATACCTTGTAGAGACCTACGTTTGAATCATGTCAATATGCAGAGGGTTTGGGTGGCTTCTGGTTGGTCACTTGGAAATAAAAGGCAGGGGAGATTATGCATAGTAATTAGGAAATGAAACACCACATAGATTCACAGGGCCTGCAGAGTTACCTAGCCCATACTTAGGGGTACCTTATAACCAATTGGAACAATCTAGTGAGCCAGTTGGGAGAAGAATGGGCTTGGAAATCAGTGTAACAGCCCTCCAGGGAACACTGATTGAAAGTAAAATGCCTATACTTTACCAAGCCATTTGTCTTTAAAAACTCTAATAAATTATCTTTTGACCATGTTGATTCTTTTCATTCATCCAGCCAGGACTTACGGAGTCATACCTTTGAGAATGATTCCTAAGAAGAAATCTACACAGAGCTGGCAGTGTGCAAATCAATTCAATTGAACAAATATCAATAAACATCCCATTATGTGTCAGGCACTGTGCTAGGAGATATGCAAGTAAATAAAAAGGAAATTGCAGTCAAAAGTGATTAAAAGCAGGAGCTAGACTGCTTGGCCTCAAATTCCAGTGCTGTCACTTAGGAATTGGCTTTATAACCTCTCTTAGTCTCAGTTTACCCTCCTATAAAATGGGCATGATAATCATACCTACCTCCAACAGCTATGGTGAGAATGAAATGAGTTTGCTTAAGTTCATGCACATATTCATGCCTGGCAGGTGCTACATGCACTTTAGGATTATGTGGAAGTTACTAACCCTCTTGTGTGTCATGGACTTCTTCAAGAAAGTGATGAAAACTCTGGCCTATCTCCTTTGAATATACGCATATTTTTGCATCTAGTTTGAAGGGCTTTACTGATACTGCAAGGCTCTACAAAACCTAGGTGAAGAGCCCAATTTTGTGGGAGAGACCCCCAAAAGGTTTGTAATCCTAATACACTTGTGCCCCGACCCCTAGTTGTACTGGGTGACAAACTCTTTTGGCTTTCAAGAGAGACAATGCAAGACAGCGGCTAAGAGCAGGGGCTGCAGGGTAGAAGAGCTCTATGTTCTAACCTTGACCCACCACTTACTGGTTGGTTGAGTGACTTCAGGCAAGTCACTTAAGTTTTTTGACCCTCAATTTTCATATCTGCAAAATAGAGTATTACCCCACAGCGTTGGCAAGAGGGATGATGCTTTGGCATATGTCTGGCACCAGATAAACACTGCAAAACTGTCACTAATACTAATAATATACACTAGGGATAGGCAATAACTGCCATCAAAATATAGGATGGTCAGGAAGGAACTATTCTGCACTAGGATTAAAACAAGCAGCTGGAGGTTTTGTCTCTTGAAAATTACAAGTTCATGTTTCTCACCTACGACTAAAATCTGTATTCATCTGTAACGGAAATGTGTGCAAAACTCAGTCACGGCTTGCTGTGGAAGAGCAAAAGGCAAGAGGTTGGTGTCCACTGACTTTCTCAATGCATAAAAGTCAGTCTATTTTCTGTATTATCAGAGCTAATGCAACATGCCAAGAGAAATAGGTAGGTGTGACCAATTGGGAGTTGCTTTCCATTTCACCAGACTGTTGAATATCTCACCATATCCTTTGTCATCCAAATCAGCAGTGAAAAGCACTGTCAGCCAACCCCCAGCACATTCAGCAGATAGGTTGCTTAATTAAATATGCCACTGAATGGGCTATAGAATTCTATTGCTGATTCTGACAGGTGAAAGACAGAAGGGACAATTTCCTGGGTTTTTATTTAAGATGTATTTTCAATGTATCCTCCACAGAGGGTGTCCCAGGCTGCATTAATTTTTATGTTTTTTTTTTTCTAAACTCTACACAGAATGAGCTAGTTGATGAAAACAAGTCTAAAATCAGTAATGCCCCCATTGTCCCCACACTGAGAACCAACGCGCAATGGGTGGATTAGGCCATTGTGAAAGATTTAGACGATGTTGCAAAGCAGTGTTGGGAAATAGGCTCTCTTTCCACCATTCTCAGTGTTAATGCCTTTAAATCAGGAGTTGGGAACTGTTCCTCAGTACCAACTGGAGGTATGGCATTTGTATATAGCAAACGGACCTAACAAGTTACAAACCATGCTGAATTTAGGGATTATGTGAATGTTGTTAAATGAAAACTTGCAAAACCTGGGATTCACCAGCTTTGAAAAGAAAATGCTGGAGACAAAAAATTAAATACAATACAATACAAAGGTCTGGCACATTGAGCTAGGAGCTCACCAGAACCGGCTAGTGTCCAGGCCCCATCAGTAGTACCAACTGCATGTGATATGTGCAAAAGACAATACCCAGAGAACTAAGAGCATGACCCATGCTTCCTAGAGATCCAACCTTTCTGAAATAAATGGTAAAGAAAGACAAGGTTCCAAATCAATATTCTCTTTTGGAAGAATTTGAGGATTGAAAGAAATCCTCCCTTCTACTTTCCCACCTGGAGAAAGAATTGCAGTTGTCATGCTCCATGTCCCCTGCCATCCCAGAGCCAAGCACTTGACCTGACAAATAAGTGAACTTGCAAGAGAGCCCTCTCAAGCACCTTGCTTTCCTCCCTTTAGTCTAAGTTGCTGAATATGTGATAGCATGAGTCCTTAACGCCAAGACTGCAACAAAACACACCGATAGAGCCCACCCAGTAGCTTAGCAACTGTTTTTATTTCTTTAGGCATTTTTTGAGAAGTAAAGAAAAGAAAAAGAGCTTTGTCAAAGTGAATGTCACGCCACTGTATTTCTTCCCACTTCATGGGGGTGGGGGTGAGGAAGGAGATTGGCCAAATGTTAATTGTGAGCTCTGAAGCGTTTCATTCTAAGGCCCAAGGACGAAGGCTATAAGGCAGCAAGGGTGGCTCTTCCAGCTTTCAGAAGGCACTATGCAAACTGGCTGCCCTAGTAGGCACCTCGAGCCTCCCCAGCCTGAGGTCTATTGAAGGCAAGCAGACTATGCCCCTTAATGCCAGACAGTTTTTTTTTTTTTTTTTAAAAAAAAGAGAGTTTGAGAGCCTGAGCCTCTTAATCCAAAGGCCCCCACTTCACTGCTATTGTCTTTGTCCAAAACAGACAGATGAAAGACCCTAGATAGAGCCCAAGTCAAAGCAATCACCCCTATTTCAAAATGCAGAAAGTTGGGCATCACCATAGGTCTGTCCTAAAGCTAGGGTAGATGGAGGTAGGTAGGAGAGGGGCAGCCAGAGGACTGATAATGATCCCTAGAGATTTCTGAACCCAGAGGCCAGAGAAAGGAAGAATGGAAAAGAGATTTTGCATGTAGGTATCGGAGAAAGCCCATGCAACGTGTGAGAAAGGACAGACAGCAGGCTGAAGACCAAACCACAAGACTAGCATGCAGGGAATGGCGGAGCTATCCAGGGAGCTGTGGGCAAAAGGAGCTTCAGATGGCTGCTATCGAGAACCACTGGCATGAGTTATATCTATGACGGTGCATAAGCGTGAATGCTCACTCTGGTCATTGATAGGAATATTTGGGGTAATGGGGAATGAGCACTGTAATCAACCACAAGTTGGATCAAGGGCCGGAGCTGCTCTTCCATTCAATCAGAATTGAATGGTCATTAGGCTGGTAGTAGGGTGTACAGTGTTAGTGTGATGGCAAACTGGGCAAGATATTTACTGTAACTCCACCCCTGTGAACTGAACACGGAGAATGTCCTGTTTCTACCCTCCATAGCCCAGGACTTTCAGTGTCACTGCAAGGAGGAAATAGTAGCACTCTTGTTTTTTGGCATCAGTTCCCATTAACAAATTAGGGTTTAATTATGAAATTCAGAGCTCCTCCTTTTCAAAGTGATTTGACTGATAATTCTCACCACCTCCCCCCACCATAAAATCCTCATTAACAAAGATAGATAACATTCCTTTTAAATAAGATAATATTTCTTACTTATAGTTACTGAGAGAGCACCAAAAGCAGTTTTTCCTCACTCTAATGAAATCATAGTTCCTGCTCCCCATTCCCATTCTTTTTTTTTTTTTTTTTTTCGAGACAGAGTCACTCTCTGTCGCTCAGGCTGGAGTGCAGTGGCGCGATCTCGGCTCACTGCAAGCTCCGCCTCCCCGGTTCACGCCATTCTCCTGCCTCAGCCTCCTGAGTAGCTGGGACTACAGGCGCCCACCACCAGCTAATTTTTTATACTTTTAGTAGAGACGGGGTTTCACCATGTTAGCCAGGATGGTCTCGATCTCCTGACCTCCTGACCTCGTGATCCACCCACCTCGGCCTCCCAAAGTGCTGGGATTACAGGCGTGAGCCACTGTGCCTGGCCCCCATTTTCATTCTTTAAAGGCAAGAAGAGGCATCTGAGTGATCCCAGTGACCCCCTCCCCACCCAGACCCTCCAACCGCCAGTGTCTAGGTTTTCAGAATCCAACACCAGAGCTGGAGAATGCCAAAATGAAGAATCTAAAAGAGTCCAGTTCTAACAAATGTAACGGTTAATACTGTACTCAAAAAGCATTTGCTGGCAGAGCACGGTGGCTCACGCCTATAATCCCAACACTTTGGAGGCCAAAGTAGGAGGATCACTTGAGTCCAGGAGTTTGAGACCAGCCTGGGCAACATGGCAAAACCCCATCTCTACTAAAAATACTAAACTTAGTTGAGCGTGGTGGCATGCGCCTGTAATCCCAGCTCCTTGGGAGGCTGAGGTGGGAGGATCACTTGAGTCTGGGAAGTAGAGGTTGCTGTGAGCTGAGATCTCACTACTGCACTCAAGCCTGGGTGACAGAGCCAGACCCCATCTCAAAAAATAAATAAATAAAAGCACTTGCTAAGTGCCAAGGAATGTTCCAGCACTTGACAATACAAACTCATTTAATCTTCATAATAACCCTAGGAGTAGGTACTTTTATTGTCCCTGTTAACAGGTGAGGGAACTGAACCACAGAGAGTATAAGTGACTTGCCCAAGTCAGAAAGTTAATAAGTGGTAAAGATGCAAATATCCATAGTTCAGCTCCAGAGTGTGCACACCTGTGTCATAAAATCTCAGAAGAGCTGGCTCTGTCGAGTAAGCCAAAGTGATTTCTGTGTCCCTTTCTTCCCCTTGCCCAGAGCTACCTCTACTTCCATCCCTGCCCATGGTCTCAGAGAGGACACCCTCCTTTCAGAGCCACATCCTGCTCAGCAACTCAGGCTTGCAATGAGGAGCTGGGCAAACCAAGACCATGGAGGAAGGAGAAAAGTAAGGCCCAGTACAATCTCTCCTCATGCTCTGGCTAAGAGAAAAGGATCCTGACAGCTCCCCAAACTCTGCCTGGACTCCTGATATGTGCTATATCACTTTCAAATATAACCAGATTATTACCCCAATACTTCACCTGAAGTGTCCTAATGAAAAATGAGTGGATATTAACTAAGCTGTAAAATCCATAAAAATGCTGTTTACAAGAGACATTTACCTATGAATCAGCAGTTGGGTTAATTCATTATTTAGCAGGGCTGTTATTTATAGCATATTACAGCTTGGTAAATTATTTATATGTGCTTGTTTCTGTGCATGATTTTCCCTTGAGAGAGGGAAAATGTTTATCAACTATTCAGGGAGGTTGTTTTAGTCAGAGGCCTATTGTTAAAATAGCTTGGGTTACTTTCTCTTTCTTACTTCCTGCACAAGATTCCCATCTGGAAGGAACAGGGGCTAAGAGAATTATAACCAAATCAGGCATTTAGCCATTACTGGGGAGCCAAGAGTCCACTATAAAGCAGCATTTCCCATTGTGTGTTCTGCCACAAGGCCCATGGAATATGGACTACGAAATAAAGGCTCTGTAGGAAGACCAGTTTGGTTACTACTGGGTTTAAGTCAAAGTTACAAACTGCAAGACTTTGATAAAAAAGTTTGAAAGCTGTATACCCTTTAATACATGAACATGTCTTTTAAGTCTCCAAGAGGAAGATATGGAATGGCTCGATTACGGAGTCCTTTTTATGCACAAACCTCATGGGGACTAGAACCTATGTTAGGAACACTCCTTTAAGAAGTATTTCTCGAGGCACGCCCAAGATGGCCAAATAAGAACAGCTCCAGCCTCCAGCTCCCAGCATAAGCGACACAGAAGACGGGTGATTTCTGCATTTTCAACTGAGGTACCAGGTTCATGTCACTCGGGTGTGTCAGATTGTTGGTGCTGGTTGGTGGGTGTAACCTGACCAGCGAGAGCTGAAGCAGGGCGAGGCATCCCCTCACCTGGGAAGCGCAAGGGGGAAGGGAACTCCTTTTGATAGCCAAAGGAAACTGAGACACACAACACCTGGAAAATCGGGTCACTCCCACCCTAATGCTGTGCTTTACCAAGGGTCTTAGAAAATGGCACACCAGGAGATTATATACCACACCTGGCCCAGAGGGTCCCACTCCCATGCAGCCTCCCTCATTGCTAGCACAGCAGTCTGAGATCTAACTGCAAGGCAGCAGCGAGGCTGGGGGAGGGGTGTCCGCCATTGCTGAGGCTTAAGTAGGTAAACAAAGCCGCTAGGAAGTTCAAATTGGGTGGAGCCCACCACAGCTCAAGGAGGCCAGCCTGCCTCTGTAGACTCCTATGGCCTATGGGACAGGCCATAGCTAAACAAAAAGCAGCAGAAACCTCGGCAGAGGTAAATGCCCCCGTCTGACAGCTTTGAAGAGAGCAGTGGATCTCCCAGCACGGAGGTTGAGATCTGAGAACGGACAGACTGCATGCTCAAGTGGGTCCCTGATCCCTGAGTAGCCTAACTGGGAGACATCCCCCACTAGGTGCAGACTGACACCTCACACCTCACACGGCAGGGTACACCCTTGAGACGAAGCTTCCAGAGCAAGAATCAGACAGCAACACTCGCTGTTCAGCAATATTCTATCTTCTGCAGCCTTCGCTGCTGATACCCAGGCAAACAGGGTCTGGAGTGGACCTCAACCAAACTCCAACAGATCTACAGCTGAGAGTCCTGACCGTTAGAAGGAAAACTAACAAACAGAAAGGACACCTACACCAAAACTCCATCAGTACATCACCATCATCAAAGACCAAAGGCAGATAAAACCACAAAGATGGGGAAAAACAAGTGCAGAAAAGCTGAAAATTCAAAAGATCAGAGCGCATCTCCCCCTCCAAAGGAACGTAGCTCATCACCAGCAATGGAACAAAGCTGGACGGAGAATGACTTTGATGAGTTGAGAGAAGAAGGCTTCAGTCGATCAAACTTTTCAGAGCTAAAGGAGGAACTATGTAACCAGCACAAAGAAACTAAAACCTTGAAAAAAGAATGGATGAATGGATAACTAGAATAATCAATGCAGAGAAGACCTTAAAAGAACTCATAGAGATGAAAACCATGACACGAGAAATACATGACAAATGCACAAGCTTCAGTAACTGATTTGATCAACTGGAAGAAAGAGTATCAGCGATTGAAGATCAAATGAATGAAATGAAGTGAGGAGAGAAGTGTAGAGAAAAAAAAGTAAAAAGAAATGAATAAAGCCTCCAAGAAATATGGGATTATGTGAAAAGACCAAATCTAGGTCTGGTTGGTGTGCCTGAAAGTGACAGGGAAAATGGAACCAAGTTGGAAAACACTCTGCAGGATATCATCCAGGAGAACTTCCCCAACCTAGTAAGGCAGGCCAACATTCCAATTCAGGAAATACAGAGAATGCTACAAAGATACTTCTCAAGAAGAGCAACTCAAAGACACATAATTGTCAGATTCACCAAAGTTGAAATGAAGGAAAAAATGTTAAGGGCAGCCAGAGACAAAGCTCGGGTTACATACAAAGGGAAACCCATCAGACTAACAGCAGATCTCTTGGCAGAAACTCTCCAAGCCAGAAGAGAGTGGGGGCCAATAGTCAGCATTCTTAAAGAAAAGAATTTTCAGCCCAGAATTTCATATCCAACCAAATTAAGTTTCATAAGTGAAGGTGAAATAAAATCCTTTACAGACAAGCAAATGCTTAGAGATTTTGTCACCACCAGGCCTGCCCTACAAGAGGTCCTGAAGGAAGCACTAAACATGGAAAGAAACAACAGGTACCAGCCATTGCAAAAACATGTCAAAATGTAAAGTCGTTCAAGGCTAGGAAGAAACTGCATAAACTAGCGAGCAAAAAAATCAGCTAATATCATAATGACAGGATCAAGTTCACACATAACAATATTAACCTTAAATGTAAATAGACTAAATGGTCCAATTAAAAGACACAGACTGGCAAATCAGATAAAGAGTCAAGACCCATCAGTTTGCTGTATTCAGGAGACCCATCTCACATGCAGAGATACACATAGGCTCAAAATAAAGGAATGGAGGAAGATCTACCAAGCAAATGGAAAACAAAACAAAAGCAGGGGTTGCAATCCTAGTCTCTGATAAAACATATTTTAAACCATCAAAGATCAAAAGAGACAAAGAAGGCCATTACATAATGGTAAAGGGATCAATTCATCAGGAAGAGCTAACTATCCTAAATATATATGCACCCAATACAGGAGCACCCAGATTCATAAAGCAAGTCCTTAGAGACTTACAAAGAGACTTAGACTCCCATACAATAATAATGGGGACTTTAACATCCCACTGTCAACATTAGACAGATCAACAACACAGAAAGTTAACAAGGATATCCAGGAATTGAACTCAACTCTGCACCAAGCGGACCTAATAGACATCTACAGAACTCTCCACCCCAAATCAACAGAATATACATTCTTCTCAGCACCACATCACACTTATTCCAAAATTGACCACATAGTTGGAAGGAAAGCACTCCTCAGCAAATGTAAAAGAACAGAAATTATAACAAACTGTCTCTCAGACCACAGGGCAATCAAACTAGGACTCAGGACTAAGAAACTCAATCAAAACCGCTCAACTACATGGAAACTGAACAACCTGCTCCTGAATGACTACTGGGTACATAACGATATGAAGGCAGAAATAAAGATGTTCTTTGAAACCAATGAGAACAAAGATACAACATACCAGAATATCTGGGACACATTTAAAGCAGTGTGTAGAGGGAAATTTATAGCACTAAATGCCCACAAGAGAAAGCAGGAAACATCTAAAATTGACACCCTAACATCACAATTAAAAGAACTAGAGAAGCAAGAGCAAACACATTCAAAAGCTATCAGAAGGCAAGAAATAACTAAGATCAGAGCAGAACTGAAGGAGATAGAGACACAAAAAAACCCTCCAAAAAATCAATGAATCCAGGAGTTGGTTTTTTGAAAAGCTCAACAAAATTGACCGCTAGCAAGACTAATAAAGAAGAAAAGAGAGAAGAATCAAATAGACGCAATTAAAAATGATAAAGGGAATATCACCACCGACCCCACAGAAATACAAACTACCATCAGAGAATACTATAAACACCTCTACGCAAATAAACTAGAAAACCTAGAAGAAATGGATAATTTCCTGGACACTTACACTCTCCCAAGACTAAATGAGGCAGAAGTTGAATCCCTGAATAGACCATTAGCAGGCTCTGAAATTGAGGCAGTAATTAATAGCCTACCAACCAATAAAAGTCCAGGAGCAGACAGATTCACAGCCGAATTCTACCAGAGGTACAAGGAGGAGTTGGTACCATTCCTTCTGAAACTATTCCAATCAATAGAAAAAGAGGGAATCCTCCCTAACTCATTTTACGAGGCCATCATCATCCTGATACCAAAGCCTGACAGAGATACAGCAAAAAAAAGGAAATTTTAGACCAATATCCCTGATGAACATCGATGCAAAAATCCTTAATAAAATACTGGCAAACCGAATCCAGCAGCACATCAAAAACATTATCTACCATGAACAAGTGGGCTTCATCCTTGGGATGGAAGGCTGGTTCAACATATGCAAATCAATAAATGTAATCCAGCATATAAACAGAACCAAAGACAAAAATCACATGATTATCTCAATAGATGCAGAAAAGGCCTTTGACAAAATTCAATAGCCCTTTATGCTAAAAACTCTCAATAAATTCGGTATTGATGGAATGTATCTCAAAATAATAAGAGCTATTTATGACAAACCCACAGCCAATATCATACTGAATGGGCAAAAACTGGAAGCATTCCCTTTGAAAACTGGCACAAGACAGGGATGCTCTCTCTCACCACTTCTATTCAACATAGTGTTGGACATTCTGGCTAGGGCAATGAGGCAAGAGAAAGAAATCAAGGGTATTCAGTTAGGAAAAGAAGAAGTCAAATTGTCCCTGTTTGCAGATGACAAGATTGTATATTCAGAAAACCCCATCATCTCAGCCCAAAATCTCCTTAAGCTGATAAGCAACTTCAGCAAGGTGTCAGGATACAAAATCAATGTGCAAAAATCACAAGCATTCTTATACACCACTAATAGACAAACAGAGAGCCAAATCATGAATGAACTCCCATTCGCACTAGCTTCAAAGAGAATAAAATACCTAGGAATCCAACTTACAAGGGATGTAAAGGACCTCTTCAAGGAGAACTACAAACCACTGTTCAGTGAAATAAAAGAGAACACAAACAAATGGAAGAACAAACCTGCTCACGGATAGGAAGAATCAATATTGTGAAAATGGCCATACTGCCCAAGGTAATTTATAGATTCAATGCCATCCCCATTAAGCTACCAAAGACTTTCTTCACAGAATTGGAAAAAAACTGCTTTAAAGTTCATATGGAACCAAAAAAGAGCCTGCATTGCCAAGACAATCCTAAGCCAAAAGAACAAAGCTGGAGGCATCACGCTCTACCTGACTTCAAACTATACTACAAGGCTACAGTAACCAAAACAGCATGGTATTGGTACCAGAACAGAGATATAGACCAATGGAACAGAACAGAGCTCTCAGAAATAATACCACACGTCTACAGCCATCTGATCTTTGACAAACCTGACAAAAACAAGAAATGGGGAAAGGATTCCCTATTTAATAAATGGTGCTGGGGAATTGGCTAGCCATAAGTAGAAAGCTTAAACTGGATCCTTTCCCTACTCTTTATACGAAAATTAATCCAAGATGGATTAGAGACTTAAATGTTAGACCTAAAACAATCAAAACCCTAGAAGAAAACCTAGGTAATATCATTCAGGACATAGGTATGGGCCAGGACTTCATGACTAAAACACCAAAAGCAATGGCAACAAAAGCCAAAATTGACAAATGGGATCTAATTAAACTAAAGGGCTTCTGCACAGCAAAAGGAACTACCATCAGAGTGAACAGGCAACCTACAGAATGGGAGAAAATTTTTGCAATCTACTCATCTGACAAAGGACTAATATCCAGAACCTATAAAGAACTCAATCAAATTTACAAGAAAAAAAAAAATAACCCATCAAAAAGTGGGCAAAGGATACGAACAGACACTTCTCAAAAGAAGACATTCATACAGCCAACAGACATATGGAAAAATGCTCATCATCACTCGCCGTCAGAGAAATGTAAATCAAAACCACAATGAGATGCCATCTCACACCAGTTAGAATGGCAATCATTAAAAAATCAGGAAACAACAGGTGCTGGAGAGGATGTGGAGAAATAGGAACACTTTTATACTGTTGATGAGACTGTAAACTAGTCTAATCACTGTGGAAAACAGTGTGGCGATTCCTCAAGGATCTAGAACTAGAAATACCATTTGACCCAGCCATCCCATTACTGGGGATATACCCAAAGGATTATAAGTCATTCTGCTATAAAGACACATGCACATGTATGTTTATTGCAGCACTATTCACAATAGCAAAGACTTGGAATCAACCCAAATGTCCATCAATGACAGACTGAATTAAGAAAATGTGGCACGTATACTCTATGGAATACTCTGCAGCCATAAAAAAGGATGAGTTCATGTCCTTTGTAGGGACATGGATGCAGCTGGAAACCATCATTCTCAGCAAGCTATCGCAAGAACAGAAAACCAAATACCGTATGTTCTCACTCATAGGTGGGAATTGAACAATGAGATTACTTAAACACAGTAAGGGGATCATCACACACCTGGTCCTATTGTGGGAGGAGGGGAGGGGTAGCATTAGGAGATATACCTAATGTAAATGATGAGTTAATAGGTGCAGCACACCAACATGGCACATGTATACATATGTAACAAACCTGCACGTTGTGCACATGTACCCTAGAACTTAAAGTATTTAAAAAAAAAGTATTTCTCATGCTGTAATGGAACTTACATATGCTTTTTTATTTCAATAGCTTTTGGGGTACAAGTGGTTTTGGGTTACATGTATGAATTATATAGTGGTGAATTCTGAGATTTCAGTGCACCTGTCACCTGAGTATTATACGTTGTACCTAATATGTAGTTTTTTTTTATCCCTGGCCCACTCCCACCCTCCTCCTTCTGAGTCTCTGAAGTCCATTGTATCACTCTGCATGCCTTTGCAGACTCACAGCTTAGCTTCCACTTATAAGTCAGAACAAATGAATTTTGGTTTTTCACTCCTATGTTACTTCACTCAGAATAATGCCTCTAGGCCAGGCACGATGGCTCATACCTGTAATGCCAGCACTTTGGGAGGACACGGCTGGTGGATTACTTGAGGTTGGGAGTTCAAGACCAGCCTGGCCAACATGGTGAAACCCTGTCTCTACTAAAAATACAAAAACAAAAAAAGCCACCTGTAGACCCAGCTACTTAGGAGGCTGAGGCACAAGAATCACTTGAATCCAGTGGGTGGAGGTTGCAGTCAGCTGATATCAATCACACCACTGTATTCCAGCCTGGGCAAGAGTGAGACTTCATAAAATAACAATAATAATAATAATAATGGCCTCCAGCTCCATCCAAGTTGCTGCAAACGACATTATTTCATTCTTTTAATGGCTGAGTAGTATTCCATGGTGTATATATATCACATTTTCTTTATCCACTCATTAGTTGATGGAGAAAATTTCTATTTCGGTAAATTTGGGGCCTGAACTCTGCCATCTTGTCCATCCCTGAGAAATTGTGAAGTGGAATAGTCAACATGGACCAATCTATTGATGCAATACAGAAACAATCTAGCCTAGCTACACCTAAATATCTCTAAGAAGTATCTGCACAGCATCATTCAGTGCACTATTGTATTTTGGGGGATTTGTTCATTGCTTCATGATTTTTAGTCCTGTCCTCTAAAATGACTAGGCTTCACTATGGCAGGGGCTGTCTTCTGTCTTCCTTGTACTGTATAAGCATGACAAGCACCAGGTCCCAGCAGATGCAAGGATAAGCAGCAAACATTAAGTAGCAACTAGCTATTTCAGGCCTTAGTTTTCTAAAATGTTTTTGCTTCCAAGCAAAGTAGAAAAGCAGACAGTGTATCTTTGGACAAAGAAGGCTGGAACAAGGCCGTAAAGTGAAATGATGGCCAAAGTCAGAAGAAAAAGGGTAAAAGAATTCAAAGTGCTGGGACCTTAGAGGCCAGACTTAGAGGGACTGACCACTCTATGTTGTGAACAGTTTGTCAGATAAGGAAGGCAGCCTGAATACCTGCCAAAAGGCCTGGCCTCTATTCTATGGTTACTGTAAGCATTTTGTTGTTGTTGTTACTCTAAGTATTTTTATTCTATGATTTATTCTCCAACTGGAACCGTATTCCAAGTAAGGGATACCATTGAACTTTAATTTTAAAAGTCATTACTTTTCTTTTAAATGCGAGTTTAAAAGATTTGCTGCATTAAAAGGTACCATTTTATTATATTCAGCAGGGTCAACATTTTTTTCCATTTGAAGGACATCTGATTTTATTGAAATCCATAAGGCTATAGAGGCCACTTACCAAAAACTCATTTTATAGCAATTATTACTGAAATCCATCTCTTAATTCAGGGATACCTTCGTCTATGGCAAAGTTTGTCAATTGTTAACCCTAGAAAGCTAAAACAACTACTTAGTGATTGAAATACACTTCCTAATCTGAATTTCTTGCTTTCCATGGAGAAGGTCTTTGGCAAACACTAGCATAGCTCACTGGGTGGAGAGAGTCCTGATGTGGGCCCCAGCTCTAACACTTCCAAAACTGTGTGACTCTGGACAAAGTCCTTTCCTCTCTAAGCCTCTGTTTTCTGTTCTGTAAGAACAGGGCCTTGAACGAAAAGGTCTCTGAGATCCCAGTATTCTAGTATGATGCTGGGGTATACGAGGAGAGAGAAAGGAGGAAACCAACTAGTGGAACAATGGGTTGTAAAGACCTGAGTCAGTGACCTCAGTCAACTTGCAGGGGCTTCATGCTAAAAGGCCCATTTGTATCTTTTCAGAAGACACAAACTGCAGAGAATCCTTGGCCTGGAAATTCTCTGTCATATGTTCAGGTGGTCCGTCGGCCCTTCGGCAGCACCTTTGTCAATAGGGCTGGCGGCATTAATCAAACACAGAGACCACTGCTTCCAACATTCTCAGGAGCATATCTCCTGATGGTTAAGGTAAATGCTCTGAACTCAGAAGGCTCTGTATTCAAAATTTTGGTACACCAACTTGCTGGATGTGTGACGTTGGACAAGTACTTCTACTTCTCTACAGATTCCACTTTCTCATTTGTAATATTCAGTGACAAAAAAATACAAAGAATTTGGTACAGGGACTGGCCCCTAACCAGGCACATGCTAGCTGCGATTATTATTTTCATTCCTGTTGTTAACTGAGGTCTCTTAACCATCTCTCTATATAGTCCAACTCTCTTTAATATAGCCAAAAGGCATCCCACCTTTCTTTCTATAATTTCCTTTTTGTGCATTCTCAGTTACAGCGAAGCTAATCTACTCGCTGTGTCACAATGCTTCTGTACATTTGCTCAAGCTGTCTCCCCTACCTGAACTGCTTGCTCTCCTCTTTCCCCATCTCAGACAAATATTATACTTTGTCCAATGTCCCTTGTCCTCCATGACCATCTCAAATAGTAGGGATTACTTTCTCCTGTAAACTCACAGTTCTAAACTGCCAAAATCACTTGCTTGAGAATTAATCACAAAAACTGCCTTGTGGTTGGACACATTATAAATTACAACCAAAATGATTTCACTTTTCATGTGTGACTGATTTATGGTAGAGGCTGCACTGCACCCTTTTGTCTCCCCACTCTAGTGCCCAGCACGGAGCATGGGACCAATAAACATACTGAGTCACTTTTTGTTTTGGATTTGGTTTTGGTTTTGCCTATGAACAAATGTAGCTCCACCTTTATAGGAAAGACTCCCTTAGAAGTTCCTTTGGGCCTGTGCTGGCCAATATGATCACCAGTAGCCACATATAGCTCTTGAGCACTTGAAATATAGCCAGCCTAAAAGAAGGTGGGCTGTAAGTATAAATTATACACCAGATTTCTAAGACTTAGAACAAAAAAGGTAAACTATCTCATTAATATTTTCATATTATTTACATGTCAAGGTGATAATATTTGGGCCTGCGCAGTTAAATATATATTATTAAAATTAATTTCACATGTTTCTACATTTTTAAATTGACCACTAAAAAACTTTAAAATTATATATATGGCTCACATTATGTTTCTATTGTACAGCACTGCTGTGGCCCTTTAAAAATATAAAGCATGTGAACACGCTAATAATTAGATGTACTAATTATTTTACCACTGTTCTTTTCAGAGAACACCTATAACAACCTACCGGTATTTGAATTTCATGTCTGTTCTAATCTAGCACTATAGGTGTGAACTGTCCACGGGTCCTTGGGGGGAATGGGAGCTCTTGATGCATATGCCAGCTAGGGACCTGTCTACAGAGTCCTGGTAAAGGAATGTACTATGGTCAGGCCATCTCCTTCCAGCTTGATAGGTTTTTGTTATTAATTAAGATGCCTGAAAACTCCTTGGTGAAATACTAAAACCAAAAAGGCTTACACATGCAAGTGGGGAGGGTGGCAAAGGAACAAACTCAATGATCAATGTTGGATAATTATATTCATTTTAAGGCAGCAATTGGGCATTTCCTAAGGCACTTCCATTGATAAGAAATCACTCAAAGGCCTTCCATCGATTCACAAGGACCATTTGTATCTTTATGCTGACAGTGGCTACAGTGTCTTCCCAACAGAACCCCATTTTTGTCACACCTTTATTCAAGTCTAGGAATTGTTGAGTGCTCTGTGAACACAACTTCTATAGGTGCTGTGGGAGCTGCAAAAGATAGAACTCAACACTGAAGGGTCCTATAAACTTACTATGGTTCACAGTGTCAGGGAAGACTTCACAGGGCATGCCACACTGGATAAGTGACAGTTTGTTATGGCACAGGATGTTACAGCAAAGGATGAGAAAGATGTGAAGGAATAGGAAAACAGGAGGAGGATGTGTGTCCTAGAATGTGTCAACAGTGGGAAAAGAGGGGAAAAAAAGAAAGAAAAGAGGGAAGGAAAGAGGCAAAGAGGAAATGTAACTGTGAGACTCTGGACATGTTTCAATTCCCTCCCTTTAAAGGGAGATTTATATAGATCAACCTCATAATCTTATTGCAAATATTAAATGGATTATTACATATGAAAGCCCCTAACGTTGTTCCTAGCCTCCATCTTTGTTAATTTCCTCCTCTCCTTGCCTTTTATGTTGGGCTTAGACCTCTTGATTTCTGACTTGGGACACTGAATTTACACCTACAACCACTGCTGAGCCGTAAGTTCTTGCCCGTGATGTTCCTAACCTTGAGGTTACCCCTCGATTTTGTTGTTAGAGAGGATTTGAGGTGCTTGATAACTCATGAAGAGCCAGTCTATCTCAGAAAGGACAGCTTTCATGGAAAATTGGGAGCCATGATTTTCATAAAAATGAACAACAAAATGACTGTTTAGTCTCAGCAAGGGAGTATTTACTCTCCGAACCTATATTTCGAACTCGATTGACCAACAAAAACATAGCATTTTATCTGCCCAATCCTAATCACTCTGGGAGATCCACTTTTAATCTACTTCCTAGGGACTTGCCATGGCAAAATATTGCAGGATTTGCAAACCAAGCACTTCATACCCTCTGTTTTAACACATCTATAGAAAGAAAACAGCCAGGAGCATTTGGGGGTGGGGGTGTTTCTTTAAAGTCAGCATGGCTCCTACGTTATTTCTGTAACACACCTTCATTGTCACCCCCTACCTGCTACCACACATGGTTCAGAACAGATGGTAGTCGTTTTGTTCATTCTTGAAGAGAAAAAAAAAAGGTAATGGATAAGCTGCACATAGTCACAAAGTGATCCCTAAGGCAACCTGGGCACAGGATAGCTAAGCTCAATACAGGCAACTGGGCAACAATGAAATAAAGACTGTGCATATCTTCTCGGGCCTGCCAATGAGAGATGGCAGAAATCCGAGCAACACCAAAGCCATAGCAATCTTCCTTCAGAGACTGCCTGTCAAATCATTTCAGATGAGAGAAGAACATTTCCGAAATCACTCAAAGATGAGAGACTTTCAGAATAGTGGTTACCTCGGGGGTAGGTGGAGACACCGACTGGGCACTAGATACCAACTGGGCACTAGAAAACTTCCTGGGGATAATGGAAACATATATATATATATATGTATACACACACACACAGGTGTGATTTATATATAATATAAATTATATATGTAAATATTTTATATATATAAATATGTATATTTAAGTATATATATGCTGTACATACTTTTATAATTTAAGTATATAAATATATATGCTGTATTTATATATTTAAATATGCAGATATACATATGCTGTACATATATTTTATATATATAAATCACATGTATCCTTTTTTAACCTAACATTATAACATAGGCATTTTCTAATATTAATTACCATGTTTTCATTTTTAAAAAATGATTACATAATAGTCTATTGAGTAGATTCATGTTAATATATTTAAGTACTTGTTGCTGGAAACCTAGATACTTTCCAGCTTCCTCTTATTCTGATCTGGAAAGACCTAAGTTAATATCTAAGCTGGAAAGTGTCTAAGTTAATGTTGTGTTGGATCCTGTACATAAGGAATATATATATATATTTATATTTATCTATGTAAATATATGTGAAGCATATGTATTTATGCATAAATTAAGCTTATGTGTATATGATTTATACTAACATATAATATATAATATTAAATATCTAAATCTTATATAATGTTATATATCATATATATAAATATAAATGCTGCTCAGGTGAATCAATCTATATATCTATGTATTTATGTATGTATGTATGTATATATCTGTCTACAGAGAGAGAGATCTGGGATCTGGGTGGCATTTACCCAAATGTAGGTATGTAAAAATTCCCCAAGCCTATGTACTGAAGACGTGTCCAGTTTACTGTATGTAAATTACACTCATTAAAAAAAATTTAATGTTAACTGTACCCATGTACAGGTCCAGAGGAAGACTCAGCCTTGCTCCTGCCAGCCATGTCAACTGGCACAGCCTTTCAGGAAGGCAATTTGCCACTACATACCAAGGGCCTTAAAATAGGTTGAGAATCTTTGACTCAGTAATCCCATTTCCGGATGTCTCTTCTGAGGAAATCATTTGAAACATGAGAAAAATGATGTGCAGGGTGATGGTGAAACAAATCATTGGATAGAAGATGTACTTGCCTGTGTGTGACTAGGTTATGTTCTATGAACATGTCAGGTTAAAAAAGCAGGATACAAAAGCTTGTTTGTTCATGATGACTTACTTGTACTGACAGAAAAGGAACAGAGAGAACAGAAAAGACGAAAAGTACCACACAATTGTCACAATGTTTATGTTGTGATGACGGAATTTTTGGTGATTTCTTTTGTGTTTCTCTCCTACGGTTGCCTAAGAATCACTTTGTGTTTGTGCACAACATAGCCACCACTGGTGTTTTCTGTTAAGTATAGTTATATTATTTGCAAAACAAAATCAGGGAGCGGGGAACCCAAAGGTCTCTGGATGGTTCTGCCCTTAACAATTGCATCAGGTAATTGGTATCAGGCCAGACAAATGAATAAAATGATACTTCTTAAAGTAATTCCATACCTGCATGGCTTCTCTTATATTTGTACCATGCTTTAAATATTTTCCAGAGCACTTTTACATATAAACATCAAATTCTGAGAAAGAGGGAATGATAAAATGCAAACCTAAAGGGGTCTTTGGATTGGATCATACAAGGCCCACTAGGATGGACATGGGACCGGGTCACCCAGTGCCTGAAAAGGCAAAACGACTATAGAGGTAAAGTCCTTCAGATCCCTTTCATCTCGTAAGATTTTCTGATCTGGTTCTAGCCTGATTTATTCTGCTAGCTGGAGCAATCCCGGGGCAAGCAAATTGAGACTCACATTTTTTTCCACTGCCTATAATAAAAGCAAGCATTTTTAAGCATTCTTCATCATCCACTACTACTTCCTACATTTTAAACCCAAAATTTTACATTCCTGTCACTTCTCAGAACTTCCAGAGATTTTCTCCTTTCTACCTGTATGAAGTTTGAGAATGATTTCATTTTTCCCCTCCAGGTTTTCCATTAGCTAAAGCCATTAGAAAGAGCCTGAACCTTGTCTTTATGAGGTCTCCTTCAAAGTAGGCTGTCACTGGGGTTGATGGTCCGGTTACAAGATTGAATACTTGGACTCTGTAAAGAACTGCTCTTGAAAAGTCATTAGTGAGGTCCCCAGGTCCAAGTTTTTACACCCAGTGGAGGAATTCCCAGTGCATTTTACCCCCAGTGAATACATAAATTCCATTAATACACATGTACCTTTCTACTAATGCCCAGGGGAATGGTTACATATGCAGAATACAAAAGAAGGCAGTGAAGGGGGCGACAGGGAAGACACTAGGGGTTGTTTTGTTTGATTTTAAAGATTTTAAAGAATACATATGTCAAGAAACTCTCAGGGCTTTTGTTTTTCCAGAAGTTTCCAGAACTTTCTTTCCTATAGGTCTCTTAGACCTAACTGGAAATCCTGTGACAAACTCTATGTACCCGTAATTTCATTATGCTGGATTAAGGGCCAAATAATAAACATGAGGAGAAAGAGGTTTCCCAGAAACCTGACAAAGAGAGGAGAGAAAACAGCTCTGAAATACTGTGATGTTATTATATAGGCAGACGAATTCCACTAACTGACTTTGTAGCATAAAACAAAACACTTAACTAACCTGGGCATCGGTCTTCTAATCTGTAAAATAAGGGATTCCAACAAAATAGCCTTCCAGTTTCCAGAATTTCTGGTACAAAATGAGGGCCTAAGAGGATATTCAAGAGGCTCAAGATGTCCGAGACAAGGAGGACTAATAACGTGCAGGCCTCTCCTCTGTAAGTCCCAGCCACTTACAGACATTCTATAGCACATGAGCTTATCCAACTACCTTCTGGACACTGCCTCTCGCTTCTCAGAACCGAGATACTTCGGAAACGGTTCTCATCTACTAAAATGTACCCAACAGCTGTACTTAATGAGGCTGGGAGGAACACTTCGGTTCTGTTCCAGGGGAGAAACAAAAGGGTCAGGCCTGTCTTAGGCAGAAGCCACCCAGGGCAACAATGTTTCTCTTCACAGTGAGCTTTCCCACCTGTCAACAGATGCTTAAAGTAACAGGATGAATCTGAAACAGCTGAGTTGGACACCAAAGTAGAACAAGGCAGCTGTTTCTTGCCTTTCAGTATAAAAAGCCTGGCAATTATGTTGAGAAGGATCTGGTGGTCCATAAATATGATCGCTTTGCACATTCTCTTCTTTCTGTGGTTTTTAGGGCTTGAGTTATTTAACTGAAATAGCTGCAGAACAACCAAAAGGTTTATGCTACAGGTAGGCCAAAGAAGCAAACGTTATACGAGACAAAGGATAATAATAAATTACCATGGGGAGGCAAGAAGAGCTAGGGAGTCTCTGAGCTTCAGAATTAAGCTCCAACAGAAATAATAGATTGTATGACATTCACTTGCAAAAGTTCATCTCCAACCAGCACTTAAGTACTAATCATTTGAAGATCACTTAGCTGAATGTTTTGATAAAAGCTAATATAATTAATAGATTTAAGATCAGGACATGTAAATTAGGGGTGCATTATGATTACAAAGATAATTTTTAATTTATATTCTGAAAGTTTCAAAAGCTCTAAATCTAAACAAGGATAGATGTTAATTCTGAGAAAACAGTTTATTAAAAATGTTTTTTTATCACAGATTTTCCAATATTTATGCCATGTATTTTATGTATACCATTGTGTTTGGCAATTTCATTAAAAGCCAAAATATTAATGAAAAGGTTAAATACTGATACTTAATCCAGAGCACACGTGGCCATACACTCTATGCTACGTTTTCATCTAGTGTAAAAATAATTTTTTCTCTTACTTTTCAAATGATTTATATTTTCAATTCCATGAGCTGAAAAAGTTGGCATTAATTCATTTGTGTTTATTTGCCTTTCCAATGGTTTTTTCATTTTAATATATGAGACTACATATGTGATCATTAAACTTAATCACTGCATTTAAAAATGTGAAAAAATACAGAAGAAAAATCAGTCACAATTTGCTACTAATTTATATACCCTGTTAGCCTTCTGGAAAATTTCTTTCTGTTCTGTTTTTCTATGTATAAGACTTGTTCTTGTTGTCAGTAACAGCTTTATTGAGATACAATTTGCATAACATACAACACATCCATGTAAAGTGTACCATTCAGTGGTTTTTGGCATATTCACTGATGCAACCCTCACCACAATCAATTTTAGAACATTTTCATCACTCCCAGAAGAAATCCCACGTCCCTTAGCCAATGATTCCCCAATCCTCATTATTCCCTGACCCTGGCAACTACTAACCCACTTTCTGTCTTTATACATTTGCCTATTGTTGTTGTTTTACATTTTTAATTATACTATATATTTTTATCCTTTTTGACCTAACATAATAACGTAAGCATTTTCTAACATTAATGACCATGTTTCATTTTTTTAAAATGATTACATAAGTCTATCAAGTAGATTTACTTTAACATATTTAACTACCTGTTTCTGGAAACTTGGCTACTTTCCAACTTCCTCTTATTTTGATCTGTTAGTGTTGTGTTGGGCCTCACACATAAGCAATTGATCCAAGATTCATTCATTGGAATGTTAGTGCCAGCTGTGACATTAGGGCAATGCCAGCCCTCCTGCCAGCCTGTCTTTCTCCTTCTCTGTCAGAGTTTAGTGCTTGGCTAGAATTCTGCCCATGAAACACTTGGCATGTAGTGGCTAACCTTATCAAGGGGAAACTAGGGCTCAAAAGTGACCCCTGTGACCAGCCGTCAGATGCCGGATGTCTAGTGTCCTGATATCTTCCTGATCTGATCAGTATCACACCCAGAATACTATTCCTCCATTTGGCACTGTAATCTGATGCCCTCAAGCTGCAGCCAGAAGCACATAGCAATTAGGAAACCTGTAAAAATCTAGCAGGAGGCTTCCAGGAGCATTCACAGGAAGGGAAGTTGCACATTCCACTCTCCCCAATGTGAAAAGTGATGGGACAACACACAGCAAACCTGGAGGGAACATAAGTTTTCAGGATCATATCTTAAACCTGATAATGACTGCTGTTAAGGATGAAATGTTAATAACTACAGGTAACACTGAGCATTTACATGCTATTTACATGCACAATTACATTCTATTATCCATCCCCATTTGGCAGATACAGAAACTGAGGCTCTCCTGCTAAGTAACCTGCCCAAGGTCACACAGCTCTCTGCAACCCCATCCTCCCACTCCCTAAAAAAGTGGCATAGGCAGGACTCAACTCCATTCTTTCCCCGTGCCAAAGTTCAAGCCCTCTCATTCATTTAAATGCCGTCCACCTACTATGAAAGAAGAGGAACGAGGCAATATCATGTGTTTATTAGAACACTTACTATGCACCAAGCCCTGGGTAAAATACTTCCTCACATATAAGCACTCAATACATGTGTGAGTTAAAGGCATCCCCATTTTACAGTTAAACAAACTGAGGCTTTGAGAGGTTAAATGATCTGTCTGACTTCTCAGAGCTAATGGATCGCCCAGCTGGGATGACATCCCTGAATCCAACTAAAATAGCTTATTGTTATTCCGAGGCTTAAAGAAAAATATCTCCGCTTTAGGTCATTCATACAGTCAGGGTCCTGTGGCAACATCATTATTTGAAGACCCAAGGCTCAGGAAATTGCACTTTGGCCAAGTTAAAGAAAAGCAGGCTAAACTCATCTCAGGGGGCAATGAGTCCTGAATACTTCATTTCCAAGTGTAAGATAAACTCAATTGAAAAGATATAATTTTCTTCGTGATTTGAGAATTGCACATCAAACATAAATGTGCACTTTGTCAAAGCTTTGTAGTTCACCTTTACGCTTTACAGACCTCTTGGGAAGCAGAAAAATATGACAATTATGCAAATAGCAGTGTTGAACCAATTACATGGAAAAGTGGGTGTACTGAAAGACAAAAAGGGTTTGGCAAAACTTAAGCTTCCCTTGTTAACAATGAAGAGTTTAAATTCAAAGACATTTTTGGCAAACATGAGGGTATAGGTGGCTCTCGCTTTCTCCCTAGGTGTTATTAGTGCCAGAGGGCTCCTAGTCCTTTGTTTTCAGCTTTTAATAACCCAAGTGCTTTCTAATGGTATTTTAAGTGAGTTGCTAAAATGTTCAGAATTCATTTCTCCATATTGAGCTTCACAGAGATGATTCTCAGCAAGCAAATAAAAATAAACATTTAAAAAGATTTCTTCTCTCATCAAATGGTGAAGAAATCCATTCCTTTTAGCCTGTTCCATGCTTGAAAAGGTTAGTGTGGCCTTTGGAAAATACCAGGCTGTGCATTCCATACACTGTTAATGATTCCCGGGATGCGCTGACACTTTCGAGGACATCTTAACCTTTTTAAAATGGGGCCTCCATTGTCTTACCTTAATAAGCAGTTTGCTCACCTTATGTCTTACAAAGGCCACCATGGTGGAAAATACATATGAGATGAAAAGCTGCACGGATGAGTGGTGTAACAGGAGGAGGAGGATGGAGCACCAGTTACACAAAACACAACCTGCAGAGCACCTCCCCCACCTGTCTCTGACCCCAACCCAGTAAAGACAGTAATGACAGTGGCTCGCTTAAACAGTACCCAATGATTACTTCTCCTCTCAGTATCCTCCAAATTGTAGCTGTACGAAGGTAACTCAAATATACATTTATGTATCTCCTTGTAGTCACAAAACTTCAGGTTCACCAAGTGGTCCCTGTGGTTTAGAGAACCAGATTGATAAGAAATCTGCTATAAACATTTTAGGCCACGCCTGTAATCCCAGCACTTTGGGAGGCCGAGGTGGGCAGATCACCTGAGGTCAGGAGTTTGAGACCAGCCTGGCCAACATGGCGAAACCCCGTCTCTACTAAAAATATAAAAATTAGCCAGGCAAGGTAGCAGGCGCCTGTAATCCTGGCTACTCGGGAGGCTGAGGCAGGAGAATCGCTTGAGCCTGGAAGGTGGAGGTGGCAGTGAGCTGAGATTGCGACACTGCACTCTAGCCTGGGTGACAGAGCAAGACTGTCTGGGGTGGAGTGGGGAAGAGATCTGCTATAAACATTTTACTTTCCTGTTTCAATGCCTCACATATTCTGGGGTCAAGAGCTCTGGGCTGTCTGGAGTACCCTTTCAAATTCTTGAGCCTATTAATCCCTTATACATCTCTACACATTTGTTAGGCTTGTCAAGTGAAGCAGTGGACCACACATTTTTTTAGCACAGCTCCAGAGTCCCCTATGTGAAGTTAGCTGGCCCCTCTTCCAGACTCCCACAGTACTTTCTTCCCCCAGCAGTTTAAAACTTTTATTGAGCATCTGCCATATCCAACACTTTGTGCTGGGTTCTTGGTTACAGATGTGGCATCACATAGTCCTCGCCTTCAAGGAGTTCAAGACCAAGAGGGTTGCACTTTTGTGGGGTTTCTGTAAAGTTAAAATAGTTCATATGAGACCTTTTTGATGTGTAATTTACAATCTATCTGTAAACATGAGGGAGTCTCAAGGGTCCTGGCAACAGGGTACCTTAAGGTTGCTAGGGCAGGGGGCCCCTGTGCCCACAAGTGGGAAGGCTGGAAGGCCATTATGAAGATGGAAAAGGCCATTTTGGAGCATTCTTGGACTCTCTGCGTCCCGGGTAGAGGAGGTGCTGCTGTGAGAAGCAACAGCTCTCCTCTCCTCCCATAGTCCTTTGCACACACTTCAACACAGGTTCAACATATCTCATAGAAGTGTCTACTCGCATATCTGCCCTGGCCAATGGCCAGTGAACTGCTTGAAGGAAGCAGCTGGACTTATCTGTGTCCCAGATCCTTTTTCTTTTCTATATCCTCTTTAACAACTAGCATACTACATGGCAGATTCTAAGCCTTTCCTATTGCTCCCAGATGAACAGATAAAGGCAAGTGAGTTTAGGTTGGTTAGTGGCAGGCCTTGATTATGAGGTCAAGGAATTTGAACACGGTTGGACATAATTTTTCATGAGAGGAGTCAGAATAAATAAAGCCTCTAACAGGAAATGTATATTCATTTGTGTGTCCTATAGAATTAAAAATTCTAGCTTCCACAGTGTAAAACAAGATATTAAAAACCCCTTTGAACAATCTGTTTGTGGGAAATGAGGAGTCATTTAGGATTCATCAGAGCAAAGAGGTTTCCTGGAGCCTTGAGGTGCAAAGAAATGGCATTATAAATCCATTTTAAAAAGAAAAGCCAAAAACGCCTAGAAAGCATTTTGCAATACAAGAGAAAAGCAATTTACTTGTTACTGCTTCAATTTCTTAAATCATCTGGCTTCATAGATCAACACTAACTCTCTTTAAATCTACCAAATGAAATCCCATCCAATGACTCATTACCCAGGGCAAGCCACAAATTGTGATTTGTAATTCCAGTAGTTCCTCCAGGAAATGCGGGGAAAATGATTGTCCAGGAAAACAGTATAGCCGTGTGTGTGTGTGTGTGTGTGTGTGTGTGTGTGTGTGTGTGTGTAAATAGACACCATTCACGTGCCTACCTGATTCTGCTCTATGATGTCCAGATTGGGAAGACTAATCATAAATGGCCCTGTGACTTCCTAGACAGGTGTTTCTGACTGAATGCTGGCCCCACTGGCCACAGTTTGCAGTGAAACTAGCAGAATGCAGAAAGCCCAGCTTCACTCTGATTGAGTTCAGGCAGTGTCACTAAATCCCTACCTCAAATAGGAACCCTGTGTGGCAGGTTCCCAAACAGTCCTTATTGTTTCCCTCCATTAGCACTTCTTTCATATCCAGGCAAGCCATTCTTTACAGAGTAGCATTTGGGAAAAGAACACCCCAAAACTCAGATCTAATCTCTCATTCAAACCGTTCTGCACACTTCTAGAACTATGACTGCAGGTGCCCAAGAAGAGTTCAGAGAGTTCTCAGCTTGACCCTGTTTCTCAGAATCATCCTTTCATCTCACAACCATTTTTTTGTTTGGTGTACTCTGTGCATTGTTTGATGCAGCCCCATCTTGTAAGGAATCACTGCTTAATCAATGGCTTTGCTGTGAAAAATTAACATGAGATGCAAATAGCCACAATAAATATATATTTTCTCCTCAAAAAAGCACAGGTTTCTTTATGGTACAGGCACAGTTGCCATCATCAAGTGGTTATTTAGTCTGATGCAGCATATCTTACAGTAATTATATGTTTATGGCTGTATTCCTTCAGACTTACATAGAAACATCATTTTAATTATCATAAATTCCTTAACCATCTGACTCTTCTGTGAACACAAGCTCTCCCTGCCCACCCACTTCACCAGATCCTGGCAGGCCTACAGCAAAGCTTCACAACACACTATTTCCCTTCCTGCTCACGAAACATATCTGCCCTGCCCTCTCCACCCTTTTACTGCCAGAGAGAGTCATCAGTCCTGTCCGGAAAGATGTCACTCACCAGATGAGATCCCAGGAACCATCCGCTGTTTGCTCTGTATCTGAAAGCAAGTAGGTCATTAGCAAAGAAGTATCTCAGTTCCACTATCTAGCACCAGATGGTGTTTACAGTGAAGGGAGCTATGAGATCTCCAAATGACAGGCCTGGATTAAAGGGGTGGTCTAAGGAGGCTTTGGCTCCTAGGACCCAGAATTATAAATTATAGTATCTGAATTGAAATTAAACTCTACTTGGCAACACTGAATTTAGTATTTTATCATTTTAACTTGGACTTGATTTTTTTCTCACTAAAAAAGGACTTACATAGAAATTCCAAAAGGACATGTATTACTTCCAAATGAATGAAAGAAGGTTTTATTTTTTGCTGAATCACACTTGACTATAGAAAAAGTGGTTCTCATACCATGCTCATGGATAGGAAGAATCAATATCGTGAAAATGGCCATACTGCCCAAGGTAATTTATAGATTCAATGCCATCCCCATTAAGCTACCAATGAGTTTCTTCACAGAATTGGAAAAAACTGCTTTAAAGTTCATATGGAACCAAAAAAGAGCCCGCATCTCCAAGACAATCCTAAGTCAAAAGAACAAAGCTGGAGGCATCACGCTACCTGACTTCAAACTATACTACAAGGCTACAGTAACCAAAACAGCATGGTACTGGTACCAAAACAAAGATATAGACCAATGGAACAGAACAGAGTCCTCAGAAATAATACCACACATCTACAGCCATCTGATCTTTGACAAACCTGACAAAAACAAGAAATGGGGAAAGGATTCCCTATTTAATAAATGGTGCTGGGAAAATTGGCTAGCCATAAGTAGAAAGCTGAAACTGGATCCTTTCCTTACTCCTTATACGAAAATTAATTCAAGATGGATTAGAGACTTAAATGTTAGACCTAATACCATAAAAATCCTAGAGGAAAACCTAGGTAGTACCATTCAGGACATAGGCATGGGCAAAGACTTCATGTCTAAAACACCAAAAGCAACGGCAGCAAAAGCCAAAATTGACAAATGGGATCTCATTAAACTAAAGAGCTTCTGCACAGCAAAAGAAACTACCATCAGAGTGAACAGGCAACCTACAGAATGGGAGAAAATTTTTGCAATCTACTCATCTGACAAAGGGCTAATATCCAGAACCTACAAAGAACTCAAACAAATTTACAAGAAAAAAACAAACAACCCCATCAAAAAGTGGGCAAAGGATATGAACAGACATTTCTCAAAAGAAGACATTCATACAGCCAACAGACACATGAAAAAATGCTCATCATCACTGGCCATCAGAGAAATGCAAATCAAAACCACAATGAGATACCATCTCACACCAGTTAGAATGGCGATCATTAAAAAGTCAGGAAACAACAGGTGCTGGAGAGGATGTGGAGAAATAGGAACACTTTTACACTGTTGGTGGGATTGTAAACTAGTTCAACCATTATGGAAAACAGTATGGCGATTCCTCAAGGATCTAGAACTAGATGTACCATATGACCCAGCCATCCCATTACTGGGTATATACCCAAAGGATTATAAATTATGCTGCTATAAAGACACATGCACACGTATGTTTATTGCGGCACTATTCACAATAGCAAAGACTTGGAATCAACCCAAATGTCCATCAGTGACAGATTGGATTAAGAAAATGTGGCACATATACACCATGGAATACTATGCAGCCATCAAAAAGGATGAGTTTGTGTCCTTTGTAGGAACATGGATGCAGCTGGAAACCATCATATTCTTAGCAAACTATCACAAGAACAGAAAACCAAACACCGCATGTTCTCACTCATAGGTGGGAACTGAACAATGAGATCACTTGGACTCAGGAAGGGGAACATCACACACCGGGGCCTATCATGGGGAGGGGGGAGGGATGAGGGATTGCATTGGGAGTTATACCTGATGTAAATGATGAGTTGATGGGTGCAGCACACCAACATGGCACAAGTATACATATGTAACAAACCTGCACGTTATGCACATGTACCCTAGAACTTAAAGTATAATAATAATAAATAAATTAAAAAAAAAAAAAGAAAAAGTGGTTCTGGATTTCAATATCATGAGCTGAAAAATTTAGTTGTAAACGACAAGTCAAATGTGAGGAACATACCACCTGCCGTCACTATTAAAAAAAAAAAATTAAAAAACAGGCAAAAGACATAAATAGTCATTTTTCAAGAAGACATGCAAATGACCAACAAGCATATAATAAAATGCTCACCATCATTACTCATCAGAGAAATGCAAATTAAAACCACAATGAGATACCGTCTTACACCAGTCAGAATGGTTATTATTAAAAAGTCAAAAAAAAATGTTGGCAAGAATACAGAGAAAAGAGAAAGCTTATACACTGTTGGTGGGAATGCAAATTAGTACAACCTCTATGGAAAACAGTAGGAAGATTCCTCAAAAAAAAAAAAAACAATAGAACTAGCATTTGATCCAGCAATCCTAATACTGTGATTTACCCAAAGTAAAAGAAATCATTATATCAAAAAGACATCTGCACTCATGTTAATCACAACACTATTCACAATAGCAAAGACATGGAATCAATCTAAGTGTCCATCAATGGATGCCTGGATACAGAAAATTTAGTGTGTGTGTATATATATATATGTGTGTGTGTATATATGTGTGTATATATATGTGTGTGTATATGTATGTATATATTTGTGTGTATATATATATGTGTGTGTGTATATATATACCATGGCATACTATGCAACCATAGAAAAGAAGGAAATTATGTATTCTGCAGCAACATGGATGTAACTGAAGGCCATTATCTTATATCAAACAACTCAGAAACAGAAAGTCAAACACCTAACATTGTCACTTATAAGTGGGCGCTAAATAATGTGCACATAGTGTGGAATAATAAACACTGGAACCTCGGAAGGGTGGGAGTGTGGGAAGGGGTTGAGGGATGAGAAATTACTTAATAGATACAGTGCACATTATTCCAATGATGATTACACTAAAAGCCTGAACTCCATCACTAGGTAATATATCCATGTAACAAAACTGCACTTGTAAACCTTAAATTTATACACATAAAAAAAAATGTTGCCTATGAGGATCAAGAATTGTTCAAGATGATAAGGATCTGTAACCAGAAGAGGAGGGTAAAAAACAGCTCCCCATGGAAGTGGGAAGATGCAAATGAGTATCCTCTTCAAATCAGAGCCTCTGGCCGGGCGCTGTGGCTCCTGCCTGTAATCCCAACACTCAGGGAGGCCGAGACGGGTAAATCACTTGAGGTCAGGAGTTCAAGACCAGCCTGGCCAACATGGTGAAACCCCATCTCTACTAAAAATACAAAAATTAGCCAGGCATGGTGGTGCACACCTGTAATCTCAGCTACTCGGGAAGCTGAGCAGGAGAATCACTTGAACCCAGCAGGCAGAGGTTGCAGTGGGCTGAGCTAGTGCCACTGCACTCCAGCCTGAGCGACAGAGTGAGACTCCATCTCAAAAAAATAATAATAAATAAATTAGAGCCTCTGCAGAAGTAGTAAGAGCAACTGAAGAGCTGTGAACTGGGTCTAACCACTTGGCTCTTGACTATGAAACAAGTATCTTTTAGTTCTAATTTGATATCATACCCACAAAGATCCAGTTAATTTAACAATTGAATTTAGTTGCATGAGGTAGAGGGTAGACTCAGAATCATGAGATCAATAATGCAGGTTCCCAAAGTCAATCAAGCCCAAATATTTTGAAATGAGGGAAGCGTTGGGTTTCCCTCCTCCCCACTCTCTTTCTCCTTCCCTTTGTCACTCCCTCCTCCTCCTCTTCCGCTTCCTCTTCATCCTCCCTCTCTCTCCCTCCCTCCCTTTCTCTCTAAGTACCTAACACATGTTATTAATATTATTGAGATTTTAAAAGCCTGTATATTGCAAGAACGTTGTGAGGATTAAATGGAATTGGGTGTGTGAAAATGCCTAGTACAGTCCCTGATACATTTTGGAAGCTCATGAAATATTCATTTTACTCTATTTCTCCTTTCCTTCCCCTTTTTTCCTTTTCCTACTTTGCTCTTCCTACAGCCATTATGTCCTTATCTGGTCATGACTGAGAATTGAAGTCAATTCTAATATATGTGCAGGTACAAAAATGCATACATATTAGCACTTATTCTTAAATCATTCTGTATGCTGCCTGTCCTTAATGATAAAAGTGGTTATGTTTAACCTTTTCTATTTCCCTCTCATATATAATGCATACCATGTTTGTGTTTTATTAACTTCACAGGGGTGGTTCATAAAAATCGCAAAGCAATTTTAAAATTGGAGTGGGCCAGTGGAAAGCAATAGGCTTACAGAGCTTAATTCTTTTTCAAGTGCAACAAAGTTTTTCTTAAATTCTAGTTATAAGTGGTGGAAAGCCCTAACAGAGGAAACGAAATCACATGATCTCATACAATCACCCAATTTCATACTTTGAAAGAAATTAGTGAAAGAAATTCAGTCTCTCAATTATTTTTATGAGAAATAATGAGCTAGTACTCTTACGTAGAACTATGGGAGAAACTTGAGACTTATCAACTTTAGGAGAGCTCCAAAGATTTATTGTTCATTTTTCCAAAGGTCTCCAATGAGACTGCTTTTCTTATCTGGAGGTTTTTTCCCCCCAAAATCAAGAAAGTATCTATAATCAGTACACATATTGCTTAGTTGCTGCATCCCTGGTCCTTCATATATTCCACAAATACTCTTCTAGTACCTCCTCTGTAGAAGACCCTTGGCATCTTGTGAATATCCCTACTGGGTGTCAAACTGGGCAACAGAAGTACCACTCACCTTTCTGTATAGAAAATCGACAGGCATGATACTCTTTATGAAGCTCAGGGTAGGGAGGCGTTGCTGGCAATGAAGCTTATTATGGGAATTAGATGAGGAGCCTTCTTGCCAGCAATAGGGCTCCCAATAGAATTAAGAGCAAACTAAATGGGTGCTGACAGCAGCAGTCATTTTGGTGAGCTACCATATAAAATGGGGAGGCCCTACTGTGACAATTCTCAAAAGTACGCTTCAGTTGAACTGATACCCAAATAGCCATTTAAAAGGTGAAAAAAGCAAGGAACCACACATCATGTTTTATAAAGACAAAACGCCAGCTTTGCTGATTTGTTTTTACAAAGCAGTTTTTTTTTTACAACGAAATTAGTCAATTATTTTTATAATCTATAGGTCCATCATACTTGGTTAAACATTTTCTCTGTTTTCATAGAAACAGGTTAGTGAAACTGATGGACACAGCTAACATGCCCATCAGGTGAAGAGCAAAGGAAAGATGAAGGGTTGTATCTTTTAAAGTTTAAGAAGATTGAAAATGAAAGAAGTTGGGTTAAGGAGGAAACTGGCTATGAAGACATGGTATCAAACGCAAATGATTAAAGGTTAGAAAAAATCCAACCCATTGAATCGAGAGGTTTTGCCTACATAACAGGTGGGGAAACACTTGAGATAATTCGGTCACTACACCAGCTAGTTCTGACTGAGTAGATCAAATCACCCTACCACTTTTCAGCAGCCACAGTGGGCTTCGAGCCCATTCCACACAGAGCCACAAACAACAGCTCAGGCTGGCGAATGCTCCCTGACAAGGTTTTCCGCCTCTCTATGGGAACCGTATCAGCTCAATTTTGGTTTTGTTGCAATTATACGCAGCCTAATTTCAGCACATTCATTTTTTCACAAAACAGTTTCATTTATTAATTTATTTTCATGTTCAGTGGATTGGTCCCTAATCACCAAACAGCTTGTGCGCAAGTACCCCTAAATATGTTAATTCGAACTCATAATGCAAGCGCATTGTGCTGCTGTAATGACTTTTCATTACCACCTCTAATTAAATGTTTTGCCAAACTGTCAGGAAAATATTTTCCTTTTGATTCCCAGAAAATCCTGAGAGAGAAAGACAGAGAGAAATAGTGCTTGCAGGCTGGCCTATTCTCTTCCTCCCATCCCCTGCCCTGGATAGAGAGCTCTGTGGATGAAGGCACAGGCCTTCCCAGATTACCACACACAGTAGAATACTCTCATTGGTCATCAGTACATCCGACAGGAGCAGCCTCTGAAGGAGTCAGATCCTGGTGACTCTATTCCCGTATGAGGGGCCTGCCATGCCTGGGATGTTTAAGCCAATCCAGTCCTTATCCACAATTCATTATACACTTGGAACCAGAGGGGGATCTTTAGCTCCACTATAAGTATCTGGATAAATGGCTACTGATTTAACAGCAATGCATTTACAAGAAAATAGTGTTAAGAAACCACTCTATTTCTCCAAGGAGCAGAGCCACCACACATTTACACAAGGATGTTCTTGCTTGTTACTTTATTTGTATACACATGCAATACCGTATGCTTCTAGGCACAGTTGCATTCCAGGCAGCCCCGAGTGGCATTCTCCCATTTTGGCATCTGTTGACAGGAGGTATCTCCACCTCCTACTTGGCTCACGCTATCTTCCTCATCTTATAAATAGCAAGTGACCACTTTCTGCTGCAAATAAATTCTTCATAAGTATTATATTCATTAAAAGTTCTCAATGATACCTGAACTAATCATGTTTACCATTTCATTTCCAGAATGTCCAAATAAAAAATGTTAAAAATTCCTTCAAAAACAAATAATTGATCATGAATTAAATAAACCACTTATGTATTTTCATGTGTGAACATTGTTAAGTATTACACCACTTACATGGATTTTGGTGTTCGTTCTCGAAACATCAAGATGTCCTTAATATTTTGCAAAGCAACAAGAATAATAAAGTTAAATGATGTGTGTATGTTTTTTTAAATCCTAAAGGGAAACTTACTCATCTACATATATGTGCATAACAGTCCTGATTTGGGCATCAATGTGATGCCTTTCTTAAATATAAAAAAGTGGATATAAATAGATTCACATGCCAAACCTCCAAACACAGCGTGGAGGAGGCTTTAGCAATCAAGAGTTCATTATGAGTCAGCAGTGTGAGGGACTATCACAGAAACTAGTTAATTGGGCATTACTAGAAATATATTACCTAGAACGAGGGGATTTAGATAATAGCATTCTGATTTGTGCTGGTCAGAACACTCCCGAAATGCGATCTTCAGTTCAAGTTGCCATGACCTTATGAGGGACAAAGACAAAATAGACAAAACAACCAACCCAGGGAAGAGTCTGTAAACTGCAAATATATGAGAAAAGTTTGGAATGGCTCTTTTCCCTGGGGAAGTCGCCTTAAGGAAGGCATACAAATTGTGTTCTTATATTCAAAGGACCACAGAAGATGGGTGGAACTTATTTTCAGTTACTTTAAGGAGAAGACAAACAAATAAAATGAATTTGGGGAAAGTTACATAGAGATAAATTTCCACTCAATGTAGGGAATAATTTCACAACAATTCCAGCTGTGCTGCCTCATGAAATCCTACATTCGCTTCTATAGGAAGGTCTACATGAGATTAGTCAACAATTGTTTATCAGAATCCCTGTGGAGAGTTCACACATCTTCTAGAGAGGTGCCTTTTAACTTTTTGGGGGAGTGGGGATGAGGGAGGTTTCCTGGACTCATCCTATAGAAAATAATGAAAGCTCTGAATCTTCTCTCAAGGAAAATGCACAGACACATAGCCTTTTCAGGCCACTGACTAACCCAGATGAAGAACCATTGAGCTAGAGGCCTGAAATAGAGGGGCTCTAATGTCTCTTCCATTCTGGATAGCCATGATCCACCTGTATTCTAAGTCTTGATCTAGAGGTACAAATAATAACATTTCTGATCTTACAGGGTATTTAAGTTGTGAACGCAAGATATGGAACTAAATTTAATAAAAGTTCTGCCTGGATGAGCTAATTTTTCCCTTCTCATCTTCCTCTCATTTCTCTTAGCATCACTATTGCCTCTCCCTTCAACTCCACTTCCAAATGGGGTGCTCTACCAGGGCAGCCATCAGCAGAATGAGCTCTCCAGCTAATCCACTGACTTCCAGCATACCACTCTTTACTTTCCTGGCCCCTCCCAACACCACAGGGACTCCTATAAGTGGAATCTACACCCACGGACCTGATGGTGATGGAGCATAAACAAGCTCTTGACAATATCAGTGAAATTACAGAGTGATATTTTCAGGTCAAGTCTCCATCACTGAATAATCTAATCCTAAGGATAAAAATTATATAGACAAAAAAATCTCAAGGCTATTCTCTCGATTAAAGTCAGTTTACTTCCATTCAATCAGCATTTCAGAGGCATCTACTACGCTGATTACCATACGTCGTGCTAGATGAATAAAGTTTCCAAAAATGAAGTTGGAAACTTTATTCATCCAACTTTATTCATCTAACCAAAACTGGAGTTTTCCAGTGTTGGTATCCTAAATGAACTACTAAAATAGAATATTCTGGGTGCTATGATAGAGTCTCTCTAGGGTTAAAACTCAAAGTTCTGGAGAAAATATAAATTTTAAATAAATATATGTGTAGTTACAGTATGTAATTATTAATATATACATTATACATATTGTGTATTTCATCGAGAGAGAGATTATTGATTTAGAGGATGAGTCTCAATCACTGATTAATCTTATCCTAAGAATAAAAATTACATAGATAAATATCAGGGAATATTCTCTCAATATCAATGTCACTTTAGTTCAATTATATGTGAATGTGTGTTGCATGTGTGTATGTAGAATATAAGCAGCTGAAATGTAAAGTTTAGCTTTCTAACATCTCTATGTATGATGAATTATCAGCCATAATTCAAAAGAGAAGAACATAATTTAGCGTCAGTTTAACTGCAACAAAACTGAGGTAGAAGCTCTCTAAACAGAATATATACAAAAAGCTCTGGGAAAGGTCTCCACAATTTTTATCTGGCACACAGGGGGTATAAAAGAATTCTACTGAAAGAATGGAAATAACTGAACAACTCTGAGAGCTAATCAGGAAGCAATTCTCAAAATGTCTATGAACATTAGAAGTTACCTTACAACTCTAGGTTGAGAGGCTATTAGTTGTGCACATAAAAAATCCAGAAATCCCATCCGGCAACTTGAGCTTCTTAAAATATTTCTTCCAGCTCCCAGACCATGATAGTATATATAGAAATAGATGCCTTATTTAGCAGTCTCAAAACTCCTCAGTGCCTTTCTTGAGTCCACACTCAAGACACCAAAAGACTCCCATCAAACACGTTATTCATGAGAAGTTTATTTTCTCAACCCCTAACAGAATAAAAGCCACAAAATGAAGGGTCTTTTACACAAATTAAGCTCTAGACCAGGGGTTGGCATGCTTTTCCTGTAAAAGGCCAGAAAATAAATATTTTAGGCTTTGTGGGCCATAAGGTCTCTGTTGCAACTACTCTAGTTTTGTTTTGAGAAAACAGCATAAATAACACATAAATAAGTGTGGTTGTGTTCTGATGATCCCTCCATAAGGACAATGAAATGTGAATTTCATATAATTTCATATAACTTTCACATGTCACAAAATCTTCTTTTGACTGTTTCCTACCATTTAACAAGGTAAAAACCATTCTTAGTTTGTGTGCCACAGAAACACACCAGGCAAGGTAGAATGGCTGCAGTTTTTGGCCTCTATTCTTGGGGATCAAAAATTGCACATTCGACCCTGGAAAAAACATTTTAGTTATCTGGTAATTTCACTCCAGTGAAAAAATTCATCTCGAGTGAATAAGATAATCAAAACTCTCTTAGTAGGACCCTTATACCAAGCTCATCTCAAGTGGTTTGTTTGCAGGATGCAATATCATTGAAAGCTGAAATGAGAGTCTGATGATCTCGACCAACAGTGGAGCCAATGTGGTCATTAAGTAAGCAACTCTAGCATTGTTTGGCCTAATACAGAAATCAGAATAGATGCAAGAACTTTTTCCTTAAAACAGATCCCATTAGAGACAGCAGGATCTGCCTACCAGTCGCAGTGATTCTCTATCTGTCTAGGCATGTGGAACTAATATCACTGGAACAGTGCTTGGAGTGAATGGATTTTGCCAAGCAACAACCTATGCTATGCATCCTTGTTTCCCCCCACTCCATGCTCTTATGAATGTACATACTTTTCTTTCTGCTGATGTGGCATTTGGAGGCTCCATTTGCAGAGCAGTGGTGCTTGGGTAAACTCTCTCTTGCTAATCTAATTGGGTGGGAGAAGATAAAAATGCCATTCTAGATCACACCTGCTCTCTACTAGGGAAGTCTGGGAGTACCAAAAGTGTAAAAAAAAAAAAAAACAACTGAGCACAGCACCTCCTAATGATTATCAGTCCACCTGCCATGGAATCCCACGTCAGTCTAGGAAAACAATTTGCTTTTGGTTAAGAGGCAAGTTCCCTGAATTTGGTATTAATAGTCCATCAAAAGCAAGAGGGGTTCATGCATGAAGCTGGAGGTACTGCAGATATGCTCGTTGATGATATATATCAAGTCCAAGAAGATCTTAAAATGCTATAGCTGTATGATTTCTAATCAGATGAAATTAAATAGGAATAAGCAAAAGATCCTGATTTGGGTCAACAAAGCTACCTTCACAAGTACAGAGAAAAAATTTGGAAGGAACGTAGACACATGTGGCTTGAAGCAGAGTTCTGTAACCTTGATGCTATTAACATTCTGGGCTGGATAATCCTTTGTCATGGGGGGCTGTCTTGTGCATCATTTTGGATGGTTAGCAGCATCTCTGGACTCTACCCATTAGATGCCAGTAGTATACCATCCCCCAAGCCATAAAAATCAAAAGCACAGACAATAATAAAATTTTTATCAAGTACAAGTTGAATAGGAATCTACAGTATGGTGAGACCACCAACAGAACTAACAGAATCTTGGACTCCACTGATGAATCAAAGTTGAGTATAAAGATGGAGATCATCAACACTAGTGAGACCACATGTGAACATTGTTAAGAGGAATATGGAAGAACTGGAGCCTATTTCTTATCAGAGGGACCAAAAGGGAGAGGGAGAATCAAATCCATGTTATCAGAGGAACAGGTGTGAAACTTCTCACCCCACCCTCAAGTCTTCCTTAATTCAGGTTAATCAATCTCACTGCAGCTGAGATGGAAAGAAAGGGTGAGAGTGGGATGTGACATAAAGCTCCGAAGGGCTGGTATAGCGAAGAACATTAGACTTGTTTTGTATGGTTCCAAGAAGCCCAGCTAGCATCAGTGCATGACAGCAATGGGGAAAAAGATTTCAACTCAATCAATGGAAGGTGTTCTAACGCCCTGTCTTTGAGAACATCATGCATAGGCAAGGATAACAACTTGGTTGTAGAAACAGCTGGTGCATCAGATGGGGGTGGGTGGTGGAGTAGATGACTTTTAAGGGATCTTCTAGCCCCTAGATTCTAATGAGTAAGTGAACAGAATGCTGCCAGTGCTACGTTTTTTTCTAAGCAGGCTAAGAATGCAATACCCTAAAGCACATATACTAAAGATGCCCAGTACTGTATTTAACATGAGATCAGAAAGATCATCTGTTCTCACTGTTCCTTTGAAAAAATATGGCTTGTCTGATAATCAAGTAATGAAGCACCATCCAACCTGCCTTCCTCAGCACTGTCTCCATGCTCAGAGATGCATCCTTCTTGGGTAGGGTGGATGGCAATGAGCCTGTCATAGGACGAAGCTTGGCATCAGCACATGCCCAAAGCTAACTCAAATGGAAACAATGAAAACTGTTTTCCACATCCTTTCTGTTCAAAGGAGCAGTGTCCTCTAGAATTCCTGGCCCTCTTCCACAGGGTGGTGCCTTCTACTTTCCTGGCACTTAGCCTCAGTGGCGCTCAGCACACATTCATCTGGCTGTCACTTGGGCAGTTTTCATAGATGAGCGTCATGGACTCTTGGGGACTGCAAAAGGGAGGTCTCTTAACTCCCGAAAACACAAGTAAAGAACCCAGAATATACTGCTTATAATCACTCACAGATTGTTAAGAAAATTCTATGCAGACTCCAAGAGAATCCTTACTGAAACTTGTTACTGAAAGCCAACAGCATGTGGCAGGAAACCCTAAAGTAGTGGAAGTGCCGAAGTGTCTAACTCTGGAAACAGCACTCTCCCTAAACTCCCACATTCCGATGACTGCAAATTGATAAAAGGGCCATGACTGGAAAGATGCATGCTTACAGAGTCCTCGATCTTTCCTCACATACTCAAATGTACCCAGGTTCCTATATAGCTTATCTTAAAATGGGAAAAAGAGAAAAATCTCTTTGTCCTTGAGCCAGTAAAAAAAAAAAAAAAAAAAAAACCAGAGTGTGCACAGGGGAAAGCTTGATAACTAGATAAAATTCAAACGCATAGGTTTGGAGAGATCTTCTATTTCCTTCATCATTAATGACTGATAAAGCTCAGCAAGCCACTAAAACAAAAAGCAAACAAAGATAAAAATCTCTTTTTAGTGTCTGTTTTTCTCTGTTACAATTTTTAATAAATTCTTTCTGGTGATATTTTGATTGCAAAGATAATTTTTGCTTTTATTCCTTTAGGCAACACAGCATGTTAACTCTCCAGTCCCCCCAATGACAATGGAAACACACAGTCAAAAACGTGGATGCAAGAAGAAGAAGGTATTTTAACTACACATACTGTACTGCTGGCTTTTAAAGAGCCAAAGAAAGAGGTGTATACAGAAAAAAAATCAAGTGGGGAGGTTGCCAGGCAAACACAACTATCTTTTCAAATAAAAATCATGATAATCACAGAAGCCTAGGTTAGATCACAGAGGTTACACTAACAATATCAGACAATTATTCTGACTGCTGGGAAACACTGTACTGCAAATATTAGCGCACACACACACACACGAACAATACTTTTCAGCATTCACCCTCAGCAGAACCCAAGTACTCAACAGTAAATATCTTTGGAAACGTTTCAGTGGGGCACACTGACTTTATAAATTACTTACTTGGTGACATTACAAATGTCAGCAGATCTGCTTTATCTAATACATGAATAATAAGGTTTGATGCATATTTCTTTTACAAACCTTCTATCAACCAAAGGTACATTAGCATCCATCAAATGACCTTTGTACACAAAACTGCCTATGATAACATCAGAAAACTTTTAGAACTATACACAAAACTAGAAGATAGCAATGTTAAACAGTCTAAACATTATAAGACTACAAACTAATCATCTTCCCACTTGCAGAGACTTATAGAAGAGAGAGGTGCTTTCAAAATCACCCAGTTCAACCCTCTTGTTTTACAGAAAATGATATCAAAGTTCAAAGAGGCAAAATGACTTGACCAAGGTCACATAGCATGATATGAAAAAATAAGTTAGAACCTAACTCAACTACCTTTTAGCAGAAGGCTATTTCTCCATGCACTAACAATAGCTCCTCATTTTCTACATCAAGATGAGTTGACTTTTGGCATCTAAGAAACCAAGAGACAGATTTCAGTGGGACTTTGTGTTTGGAGAAAGATATGTTGTATGGTTTTATAATGTTCCCTAAAAAGTTTATTTTTAGAGTATTTTGTGAGAAAGACTTTCATTTTCTTTTTCTTTTAAAGCCCACATCGTAGCCAACGTATTATTATGTAAAGAATGACATGCTCTGGTGAGCCAATTTTCCTCACTTTTTATTCTCTTTAAAGCTTACCTCTGGTCTAGAACTGGTCTCTGGCCACCAGATGAAGGTGCCAGCACATTTTCCCACACTTTTTTTCTAAGGAGCAGAGACTGAGTCAGAAACAGTGAAGGCCGACAGACAGTGCAATATACCAGTACAAATCAGGCAATCTGAGCTCCAGCTTGTGTGACTTTTGCAAATCTCAATTTCTTCTTATCTAAAATGAGGGGAGCACCTATGAATCAGTTGCTGATGACACTGGGACCAAGCATTTCAAATTTGGTTTACTTGCACCATTGCCCACTGGGGAGACAGAAGAAAGGGATGGAGGTGGAGATAGAGGCGTTAAAGCACAGGTGGGAAGTCTACACATACACATGCATGAACATAATTTACTTAACTATGAAGTCTAAAGTCCAGATAAGAAACTGCTATTTTCTACATCTACACACACACACACACACACACACACACACACGCTCCCCCATCATACACACTGATGTATTCTCATCAATGCATCATCAATACAACCTGATATATTCTCTCCCGAGAGCTAGGTCAAAGCTACCTGGTTTGATTTTATGTGCATAGCAACTTCTCAAGCACTAGATGTTGAAACAGTTTACCTTTCCCTTTCTTTACCAATCCTGTGTAAATGATTATTGTTCTACTAACCTAACATTTTCTGCCATGAATTGTCCTCTTCCAGCTTCACAATTAATGGTCTATTTTTTGTAAAATTGAGAGGCATTAATCTATGTAAAGATTAGTAGAAGAGCTATAAAATCTGTGTTATGAATATAATATTAACCTTATCCAACCTGTGCTGCAAGTCACTGAGTTCCTAGGGTCTCAGCACATATCAAGAAGCTAAGGTTATTTCCACATAATACTAAGAGACACAATACAAACCATTAAAGAGGAGCCAAGAGAATAAAAGAGAAAATTTAGTATTAATCAAATTTCTCTTTTCTATTCTACCCGAGGGTAGCCAAAATGCAATCCAGAGACTCCAAAATCAACTTCAGAAATAAACACCCACAATTATGTCCTTTCTACATAAGACACATCTTGTAATGCCTCCTGTAAGATAAGCAAGTGTTAGAAACATCCTAGTCTCTGGCATCAGAAAGGCCTGGGTTCAATCCCTGACTTGCCACTGTGTGAGTCTGGGAAAGTTGCTTAACTTCTCAACTTCAGGGTTGTTGCAGGGGTGAAATTAAACAATGCATGGAAAGGATCTAACACATAGCAAGAACTTAATTGGCATTACTGCCCTCCTCTTGAGGGTTAATGTGGGCAACAGAAACAATATCCATAACCAGAGACAATTTAAATATCACATCATAAATTGGCTGGCTTCACAGATCTATATCATGCATTTCCAACAAGGGTGATATCGTCCATAAGGGGAAGGAAATTGATTTGGGGGAAAAGTGAAAAAAAAAGATATTACCGTAGTTTGTGGCCCTTGACATCCAATCCTCCTCCCCTAAATCTTATTCCTTAGTATTTAAGTTCTCTCATTAGGATGATTTAAATTGAATTTCCTCCTTAGGGGGTGATCATTTTCAAAAGGTTCTGAGGCCAGGCAGGGTGGCTCACGTCCATAATCCCAGCACTTTGGGAGGCTGAGGAGAGAGAACAGCTCGAGGCCAGGAACTTGAGACCAGCCTGGGAAACATAGCAAGACCGTGTCTCTACAAACTTTTAAAAATTAGCTGGGTGTGGTGACACACGTCTGTAGTCTTAGCTATTTGGGAGGCTCAGGAGGGAGGATCACTTGAGCCCAGGAGTTCAAGGCTACAGTGAGCTATGATTGCACCACTGCACTCCAGCCTGGGCAACAGAGCAAGACCCTGTCTCCTAAAAAAAAAAAAAAAAAAGAGAGAGAGAAACTTGTGAAACACTGATCTGTATCCTTTGCATTATTGAAAAGATGCACTCCTGGAAATTTTTACTGTTTCCCTACGCAAGGACTCAAAAAACTGCCGTGTTATTAGTACAAGGGACAGGAGTAACTCCAAAGGGCATTTGACATTATGCATGATATTACAGGCTGTATAAACATGACATTGTCTCTATTTTTAATATAATCATAGTAAATTCCCATGTATTGGGGTTTACCTCATAAACCTTATATATGTCCCTCTTCCTAGCATCCAATTTCCAGCCCTATTTCTAATCCATTTCAGAAAGACAATATCAATGTTACTCACCTTTTCAATCAGGACTTGGGCTAAACAGTTCTATATCAGAACATTCTTGCAGCAGATGTAGATTAAATCTAAAGTTTCATCCTTGCCTATTTGCATTGTTATCCACCCAGAGAAATTCATTGAGTTTTCAAAGGTGACCTCCTTGGAATAAATCCATTCAGCTGTCTCTAATGAATTTGTAGGTGTCAAAGTCTTCTCCTACCCTGTCATCAATTAATGAGCCTAGGGACCCATCTCAGTATAGAATTCTGATTATGGCCCTGTAGTTACCTAGAGCCATTCTATAAAATGGATAAATGGATGTCACAGCTAGTTCGGTCCCTTAAGTATCAGGGTTTTGATTAAAGTAGGAGAGGGGTTCAGAATGAGAGGAGGCCAACACACAGCTGATGGCCCCAGGCTCTGCTACCTGTCCTTGATTATCCCTGAAATCCTGGAAACACTAGGTAACTTCAACTGCGGATTTATTTGGTCATTTGTTTACAGCAAGCTGCCAATAATTTATAGTCCTGGGGTACAACATCAACACGGATAACTAAAATCTATAATCTCCCAAACACCATAGGCAAGATTGTCAGCTCCTTCCTCATTAAACTGTTCTACTTACACAAGCTGTAAGATAAAAAGTAAAATCGTTTCCATCTATCCCCCCACTTTCAGTTCTAAACAAAATTTGTTTTGTTCTTGTTTTGAGACAGTGTCTCTTGCTCTATCACCCAGACTGGAGTGCAGCAATGCAATCATAGCTCACTGCAACCTCAAACTTCTGGGCTGAAGCAATCCTCCTGCCTCAGCTTCCTGAGTAGCTGGGACTACAGGCGTGTGCCAGGGTGCCTGGCTTTTTGTTGTTGTTGTTTTTTAGTTTTTTAAGAGATGGTCTCTTGCTTTGTTGCCCAGGCTTGTCTCGAATTCCTGGGCTCAAGCAATCCTCTTGCCTCAGCCTCCCAAAGTGCTGAGATTACAGGCATGAGCCACCATGCCCCACCCTACACAAACTTTAAATCTGGAGTTTATAAAGGTAATAGGTAGGCATTCAGACAAGAATTAACATGAGACAGAATACTCTCCAGTAAGGATAATCAGACTATGAATAATCAAGAGCTGTACCCATTGTTACCCAGAAACATCAGTCTTCTCACGTTTTACATCAAGTCCTACATTATGATTATAAGTGAATTAGGATGGGGGGCTTACAATCCTAGGGTTGGCACTGTGGGAGGCATGAAGCAGAAGCTCAAGAGCCAGTTACGGACTAATGTACATTAAAAGCACAAATAGGCCAGGCACAATGGCTCACACCTGTAATCCCAGCACTGTGGGAGGATCACTTGAGACCAGGAGTTTGAGACCAGTCTCAACTCATGTTGGGCAACATGGCAAAATCCTGTTTCTACAAAAAATACAAAAATTAACTGGACCTGGTGGTATGCACAGGTAGTCGCAACTACTCGGGAGGCTGAGGTGGGAGGATTATCTGAGCCTGTGGAGGTGAAGGCTGCAGTGAGCCTTCAGTGCAGTGGTGATCACACCACTGCACTCCAGCTCGGTGACAGAGTGAGACCCTGTCTCAAAACAAATAAATAAATAAAGCACAAATACCCCAAAACCATATCACCATATTCCCCATTTGGTAAAAGGACCAGCAGATCATCTTAACAGCATTTTGGAATCTGTGCAATTCTCACAGCTTTTACTCTATCGCTAATCACAATGCTATTCTTTGCTGAGATTTTTAAAGACTGCCTTCTTCATGATCCTACAATATCCATCTTTTTATAGAGGGATATTTTGTTTGAGGAGACTCAGACTTAATTACTTTTCTTCTGTCTTAAAGAATTCAGGTACTAACCTATTCATGTCAATGTGAATAAAACAGCAAAAAGTAGTTGCTATGGCCAAGTGCTGTGAAATAAGAAAAGCTGTGTTTCTCGTCCTGTTATCTGCTTCTAACAAACAGCAGGATCTTGGATAAGCATCTGTACTTCAACGCCTTCACCTATGAAACTCAAGACATAATTTCTGCCCTACTGAGCAGAATAAAATAAGTGCAAAAACATTTTAAAGAGCATAAACCATTACATGTGTTTAACTTTTTGAAAGACACTTGAATCTGGAAGTTAAGCATAATATATTTGTGGCCCTTTCCAATTTACAGTAATATGACAATAAAATAATTTTAATGGACACAAGAACCTTCTGCTTTTAAAAACTGCAGTAAGACTATTTCTTTTACATTTCAGAAACACTTTTAAAAGATCTTTTAAGTGCTCATTGTGGGAAAAAGGTAATGTTGCTTTCTTATGCCCTTTACAAACCTTTACTCTGGACTCAACTGACTAAAATTAACAGCTAGGATTGTTTTGACCTGCTCTAACACAGATGAACCGAATTTCAAATCATTCAACCTCACCTCTTCTCTCCTTCACTCCTGGCAGCTGAGAAGTGAATTGTGCATTCTGTCTGGCCTTTTGATAATTCCAAAATGCTAGAGAAAACGGTCAGCTTTAAATTTCCCATGGTGAGTTCAAGAAATTCCGTGCTTAATGTACTTTGCTCTCTCATTCAAATGTATTTGAACTGATTTTTAAACTCAAGAGAACTTGTAGTCTATACTCAGATTGAATTATAATAGTGTTTCTGGATTTTTGAACTCTCCTAGAAACTAAGTTTCACAACAATGTTCTCATGGTCCAAGCAGACATACATTATACATCTTATTTTCACAACTATTTTGTATCTAGAATACAGTAATATGTTCAATGAATATTTATTGAATAAATTAGGTGAATTTTTATGCTTGGCAATATGCGAGAACTTGAAAACAATAATTTGTTTATAAGACAAGCCACTTACCTGATCTTTAAATATAGCCGTTTTACCACCTTGCTAACCAATGCTACTTAACTAATAGATTTTATATAAATGTTGCCCATCCTCTCTTTTTTCAAAATTAGCAGTCATTTTGACAGACTTGATGGATTTTTTTCTATTATTCCAATTATTTTACAGACAACTCTTAGAAATATGCTGCACTTAATCAAAAGAAATACTTCTTTCCTCCTTCAATCTTGGTTCTAAATTTATCACTTGAGACTTCAAAACATTATTTTTTTCATGTTGCTTTAAATAAAACTGATTGGAACATGACTAAATATATAGATTAAATAAAAGTATTCCTTTTTTATGGGGGGTGGGAAACTTCAGTAATTACAGAATAGTGCCAAGGAGCATGTTAAGCATAGGCATTACCTATATTGAGTAGAAAAATAATAACTAGAATCTCACTAAATAATGCTGTTTTTAACTTCCTGGTGTGGTTACATTTTATTTTTGAAAACAAGTGTAAAAGGCCACACTGTCAGGAAGAATGAAATGTAGACAGTATCTGCCATACAGATTTGGCATAGGATCATAACATATTGAATTCTAAAATTTTAAAACAGATTTATGAGATAAATGCTTCCACATAATTCCACTGCCCTGAATACCTTAAAAACTTGCTGAGATTTTAAACTTTGCAGATTTAAGAAACTGTAGAGTATAGGAATAGTAATTATTGCCAAGATTTTACTTTATTGCCTGCTGAATATTGTTCCATGTCTGAAAATGCCTTGACACAGGTGACTGGTTTTTACCACCGAGCATTTCTTCAATAATGGTCCCACGCTACACTGAGATGATTTAAATTTTATAATTCTTAAAACATTAATGAGAAAACATGTATTTAATGTTGCTTATCATTTTGCATTAAAATTCATATATGCAATACATGAGTGATCTCAGTAGAATAAAATTTTAATTTTTCAGAAGTAAATACTGAGTGTCCCTGCTAGCCTCTTCCATCCCAGGCCAATATCCAGAAATATGCACTGCTAAAGGTTGTGCTTCATTCAATTAGAACTTTTCCTTTGTATTTATAAATGCTATATTTGTTATATTTGTTATATCCTATACATGTAATGCATTTATCAGCTATGAACACAGACTATTTTAAATATAATGTATTTTATAAATAATGTATAGATATGATTTTATACAGAAGTATTCATATATATGAGATCACATATGTATATTAGTTGTGAACTTGAATTTTAAATAATATTTGCATGAAAGCACAATATACAAAAGAACGCAGAAATCACAGTGGGTCTGCTCAGTGATTGTGTAAACACATCTAACTCAAAATATAGAACATTACCAGCATGTTAGAAGTTCCTATGTTCTCTTCTAATAAATAAATGCTCTTGTCTTCCTAAAAAAAAAAAAAAAAAAAGTCCACGTGGGAAAAGTTCAATCCCCGTAGCCTGTTACCTTCAAATCTTCCCACTCAGTGGATTTAGTGGAGATACTCCAAGGGGTGAACCTTCACCAAGAACCTCTTCAATAGCTCTTCAAACCACTGACCTGCACCGGGGCTCTCCAGCACTCACAATGATTATAAAAGCCATCATTTGTTGAGGCTCTACCATGTTCTATGTGCCAAACATCACGCCAGTGCTTTATAGACACAGTCTCATTTTATTCTCACCACAATCCTTCCAGATAGGCATTATGCCTATTTTAAGATAATGAAATTGACTCTCAGAAAAGTGAAATGGCTTGCTTAAAAAGACCAGATTTTAAGTTTCACGAGAGCAGGAACCATGTCTATTTATTTACCAACATAAATTCCCCAGTGCCTGATATAATGTCTATAAAATAGTAGGCATTGCATAAATACTTGTTTAACAACTGATTCAGTAAAATGGCACTATAAGCACATTGCTATATCAACACAGGATTCACTGGGGCTGGAGGACTGGATAAGGGATGATGTATTAATATGAAACAACTGATTTTTCAATAACATTAACAATAATAAACAGTTCCCAGCCACCTACTAACTAGAAATTCATAAAATTATTGAACTGCGTTTAATCCTCTACTCCCTACATTGACACAACCCAAATCTTGGGACCACCTCAGTTGCCATTTGGAATTCAACTATGATAGTTTAAAATGACTCTCACTGTTCCTTGCTCATGCAGAGAAGTGACTTTCTAAAATAAAAGCATTTCCTTTCCATGCCCGGCAACTAGATGTGGTTCCTGGAGTTGGTCAGTGCTTTCCTTATTGACAATTGCAACGCTCACAGCATCCTGGAAACAACAACCAAAGGCAGGTCATTTTTTGAGTTACCATGTACATTCAAACTTGACATGTGTTAAATTATGGGTCGAAAACAGAACCTTCATCCCTTTAGACCAATGCTGCTTAATAATTAAACCTGAATTATAATAGTATGCATTCCAAAAAGAACACATTTAGTTGCCTTGCTCAGACAATATATTAATACCAATCTTACCTTACTATCGTAGTCCCCACCCTTATCTGTGGTTTCATTTTCAATTTTCAGTGAGCCACGGTCACTTACAGTCAGGAAATACGTGATCACAGTATAAGATATTCTGAGAGAAAAAGACTACATTCACATAACTTTTATTACAGCATATTATTATAATTGTTCTATTTTATTGTTGTCGTCGTTAATCTTACTGTGCCTAATTTATAAGTTAAACTTTATCATAGGTAACTATGTGTAGGAAAAAACATACTTTATATAGGGTTTCAGGCATCCGCCAGGGGTCTTGGAACACATTCCCCGCGGATAAAAGGGGACAACGCACCTTGAAACTGAAACTTAATGTGAGAATGATCACTGGACTGCAAACAGTATAAAAATCATACAGGAGTACATTTATCTTTTCTTCAGATTCCTTAAAGTCATTCCATTTTTTAAAAGCTCTATTTTTTCAATAATGACCAAATGCTGCTGCCAAAACAGAAATTTAAGAGACAATTATTATTAATAAACTAATAATCCTCCAGCAATGTTAACTACAATCCCACTGATAGCCAGGGAAGAAAAAGAAAGACGTAAAAACACTAAAAGCTATTTTGGGGAACTCATTAAAAAAGAAAAACGATATCCTCAAAATAAACACTCAAGCTGCGTCAAATCAGGTACCAAATTGTTTGGAAATGAAATTATCTTTGAGAGGATATTTACTATAAGCAGTCAAGATTTAAACAAATAAAATTATAAGACAAAAAAGGCTCAATTTTGTCCTGAGTATTTGTCATGGTTAAACAGGCAATCTCCTGCAGCTTGAGAATCCAAGGCTATAACTCTGGGGGATGCTCTCAGGACAGAGGACTAAAGGAAATAAACGAAAGAAGGCTGATGTTATAATGGGAGAAAATACTTCAAAAACTGAGTAACAGCTCATTGTGAGCTTGGCACTCAAGATGGAAATACAACAGCCACTATCTTTGGGCTAAACAAATTGATGATATTAAAAAAGGAATGATCTAGTCAAACATGGATATAAGTATACCCAAAGGTGAACCATTGAAAAAGGGCATCCTTGTTATTTTCCTTACAGTACTGGATAGTAGGCGAAAATAGATGATCAAGAAAGCAATTAAAAGTACGGAGGTTGATTAAAGAAAAAATAGTAGGAAGGAAAAATGAAAACATTTGTGAAACCTTCAGTGTACAAAGAAGAACACACTTGTTCCAGAGAGGGAAGTGATTTCGTTGAGTCTACACACAGCTAGTAAATGGCAGATCTGGACAAGAATAGAAAGTTCCATGATGGCACAGACTTTTGTCTGTTTTCATTCATTGGAACAAAGACTGAAACATAGCACAGTCTCAATGAATATTTGTTGAAGGAAGGGAGGAAAGGTGGAAGGAAGGATAAATTCAATTGAATTCAAAAAGTATACATTACACAATGTCATTGTGGGGAATTCCAAGACAGTGTATGGCATGGCACCTAACTATAAATTTGTGGAATTGTTGGACTGCCTTTAATTACCTACTCCCTAAATTGACATGGCCCAAATCTTGGGACCATCTCAGTTGCCATGTGGAATTCAACTACAACAATTTAAAATAACCCTCACTGTTCTTTCCTCATGGAGAGAAGTGACTTTCTGAAATAAAGCATTTCCTTTCCACAGCAGGCAACTAGTATGTGGTTCCCTGAATTGGTCCAGGAGTTTACAGTCTATCTGGGGTGAACAAGATGTACACAGGAAAGGGTGACTCACTACCAAATGTTATACACTGAGAGCCAAATAAATGGTGTGTACGTCAACTCTGCAGAAAGTCTGATGAATAGAGACTCAACTATGAACTGTTGTCGACAGGGAATCTTGATGGTGAAACAAGAGGCACTAAATGCCAGTAAAGCCTCTTCACTTCCCAGTGTAACAGGATCTTGTCTAACGATATTGATGAAAACATTCTTCATAGTTTTCAAAGTGCTTTCAGTTTGCCTTACCTCCTGTGTTCCTAACAAAGCACTAGGTGGTGGGCAAGAATGGGATGCTGATCCTCTTTGAAAAGAAGAAAGAAGATGCATTCTCTGAAATGAGAATTCAATCCAGCACGGTATGTGATGGCACCTATCCATCTCGGGGAAGTTGAGAGTCTTAATGTGGATGTTGTTAGCATATGTGAGATAAGAAGATGCAAGATTGGCACAGACAAGTTTAGAAAAAGGGATTGTTTGGCAGTGTAGTACAATCAAAGCACACCCAGGAAATGTGGAGATGGTGGAGAAGAGGCAAGCACTTCCTCTAGCACACAAGTTCATCTATTTGCTCCCTTGTTCTGCAACAGTAGACAATATCCCCTCCTGGGATAGCTAAGGCTACCACTAGTACATAATGGTGTCTTTATGTGGTATAGCAAACTTCTCTAGGCACCCGTTCTTCCAGGTCGGCATGGCCTCACTCCAGAGCACAGGGCTTAGTGAGCAAAGCACGGCCTGCATTTCAGCTCCCATTCATTTTCTCATCCAGGTGTCTTTGAACAATGCACAAACTGAACACCCAGATATGTCCGCCCTGGAAATAGCCCATTCTGTCCTTGGCCTGCTATATTAGAATATGCTTTCTTTTACAGAGTCTAAGTCCACCTCCCAGTGGGATTTGTTGTGCCCTTTCTAGCCACGTGGGAATAGCTAAGCTCCTCTTCCCAGAGACAGTCCTTCAAACACTTAGACTGCTTTTGTGCCCTTCCTCAATCAAGTTACCACACGTAGCTATCTCCTTGAAAAGAAAACCAAACCAGCCCCAAAGCCACAGCAGAACTACTGTGCCATTGAAAGCACACTTGTAGCAGAGTTATCATAAAGGGACTTGAAATACAAGGAAGAACTATATACAGACAAGGATCACGACAAATTTATTGACACTCTAATGGAAGCAATCAAAGCATTAAGGGTTGGGAAAAGCAGAAGTAGCTGAATATGGAGGATACATGCACTCAAAAGAGCCTCAGAGTAAAAATAGAGGAAATGGAGAATTGGAGGAACATCAGGACGAAATAAGGGGGAAAGCGTAGTGGAACTATAAAGTATTCCAGACATACAGGCTAAAGCAGGAGGAAAGAAAGGGAGGGAGGGAGAGAGTGAGAGGAAGGAGGGAAGGAAGGAAGGCAGGAAGAGGGAGGGAGGGAGGGACAGGAAAGAAGGAATGAAGAAAAGAAGGAAGGGAGGGAGGAAGGGAGGAAGGGAGGGAGAGAGAAAGAAAGGAAGGAAGGGATGGAGGGAGAGAGAAATAAACAAAGGAAAGAAGGAAGGAAGGAAGGAAGTCAGGGAGGGAGGGAGGGACAGAGGGAAGGAAGGGAGAGAAGGAGGGAGGGGAGAGGAAAGAACGAAAAGAATTGGGAGGAAAAAGAGAAAGGCAAGTGGGGAAAGGAGGTAGGGAGGGAGGGAAAAATGGCTCCTTATATCCATACCCAAGTCTAGTTGTCCGGTTTGGGTGTGAGAGTTCACTAATGAATGTGAGGCAGAAGCCAAACCAATGCCTTCCAGATCATTATGCATTTACCATATTTATTGAAACATTAGCTCTGTATCAGGCATCTGCGCATGTGTGGGGGACACGGTGGGTAATTTCTTGATTTTTTTCCCCTAAGGGAAATCCACATCAAATGAGCTCTGCAGAATCTGGCTTGAATGATGCTCTCCCTAGTAATGGGCATATCTGAGCTTATGAGCGGCATATTGTCAGTCTGTAGTTGATTGGTTTTATAGTGCCTCAGATGGGCTTTTTCCAAGTCCAGGGCGTTTGGATTTTCTTCTGGTATTTCATGTTCATAAAACTCAGTTTAACTTGCCACAGCACATTCTACCAGATGGGCTCTCCTTTCGTTTTCAGTACTTCTGCTAAATTTGCCCACACAGAGCCTTTGTGCATTCTTTCTTTTGCCAACCATCACACAGTAAATCTCCTTGCATAAAGCAGTGCTTTCTTCTACAGATTATGTTTGACTGAAGGCTGGATAATTCTGATCACTTGCTGCTCATCAAAATGAGGAGTACGCGTCTGAGGGCAAAGGAGAAAAAAAGGCAGCTTCCAACAGGAAACAATGTTTTATGAATATCCTTCATTTCTGTGACTGTGTTTCCATTTCCAGTTTGTGTTTGTTGAGAAAATAGGACAAAAGTAAATAAAAATAAAAAGAAGTCCCACGACCCTAACATACCAACTGTTTTTGTTTGCTGTGAGTTCCCTTCCAGTCTGGGTCCTTACGCATGTGGGAGATTTTTTTGTTTGTTTGTGTTTTTTTTGGACATGGAGTTTTGCTCTGTCACCCAGGCTAGAGCGTAGTGGTACAATCTCGGCTCACCACAACCTCCACTTCACAGGTTCAAGTGATTTTCCTGCCTCAGCCTACCGAGTAGTTGGGATTACAGGCATAGTATGCCACCACACCCGGCTAATTTTTATCTTTTTTTAGTAGACAAGGGGTTTCGCCATGTTGGCCAGACTGGTCTTGAACTCCTGACCTGAAGTGATCTGCCTGCCTTGGCCTCCCTAAGTGCTGGGATTACAGGCATGAGCCACCACCTGGCCCGCATGTGTATCTTTTGACTGGGTTGAAAATTTTAGACAAGATACAAATGTGTATCCTGCTGTTTTTCATTTGCCATTATAAACATTTTCCATGCTGCTACACAGTGGCCATAATTATCACTTTACCAGATGCATAATATTCTACAGAGTATATGTATCATAATATATTTAATGGCCTTCACCAAAGACTCAGCATTTTAGATTGCTTCCCTTCCTTTCCTTATTAGGGCTAACTCTACAAATTAAAATCTTCACATTATTTAATATATGGCCTTTCCTCTACTTTAAAGGTTTGATGATAAAAGGAGGTGAATTTTCCTTAGGATTTTTTCCTCAGATAAATTTTCAGGGGCGGATTATTAAGCCAGACTGAATGAACATTTTTATGGTTCTTGATTACTTCATCAAATTTGCTTCCTAAATTAGAGTAATTTTAGCTGCCGCAGGCAACATATACAGCAGTTTTCTGCCTTATCTTCAACACAAAGAATTATTATTTTCTGAAATGTCTGCTAATTCAAAAGGTATAAGATGCTATCTTGTCATCACTTAATTTGTACCTCTTTGAAAAGCCCTATTTCAACTATTCCCTATAAGCTCAATCACTAGTTATATCCCCTGGTGTGTGAACTGTCTGTTCACGTTCTTTTCCATTAACTTTCCTGGGTATCTTAAGGTTTTCTTATTGATAATGTAATTATCACCCTTGTCTTTCTTATTCATTGCAAATATTCCCCAAATCTGTTTTCCTTTTTATTCTAAGTATATTTTTATTCTTCATTAGTCTTTACTTCTTAAGCAGTCAAATCTGTAATTTTTTCCTTCATGATTTCTTCAGAACTTACCATGGAACAGATGGTTTCTTAAATGAATTTTCTGCTGTTTCTTGTCTGTGATTTGACTATTTAAACAAGTTTGTTCTTTAATAATTGAATCTTAAGCCATTTGAAATATATTTTCATACAATGTGCCAGGTTAGGAGCTTATGGATGTTTAATTGATAACCAGTTTTTCCCAAATCATTAAATAGTTCTTCCTTTCTTATTCTTTTGTGATGCTCAGTTCATCACAGTAATATATGAATATAAAGATAACACATGAACATCTATTTTCATACCTGTATACTTTTTCTTCTGTTTCATTAGTCATACTTCTATTTTGGGACCAGGGTAGTGCTGTTTTAATGACTGTTGTCCTTTATTGTATAATTATCAGTTTTATTTCTTTGAATGGTTAATTGCAAATGTACCAGAGGTGTTTCTTTACAAATTTGGATACAAAAAGAGCAGGCACAGTCTAAATAGTGGCCAAACATTATAGGCATAAGGACATTGACTTCAGAATCAAATCCCTGCTCTGCCATTTGCAAGTTCTGTGACCTTGAGAAAATTATTTAATTTCTTTGAACTGTAGCTTCTCTACATGCAATATGAGAATCAAAGTACTTGTATCTGCATCATCTCAATACCATAGCCACTGGCCACACTAGCTATTTACATTTTAATTAATCAAAACTAAACAAAATTAAAACTTCAGTTTCTTAGTCACACTAGAAACATTTTAAGTGCTTGATATTAACATGTGTTAATAGTTACCAGAGTTGGGGAGTGCTGATATTATAGAAAATTTCAATTACTGCAGAAATGTTTATTGGCCAGACCTGTGTAGGGTTGACGTGACAACTAAGTATTTCATGGAAAACACTTAGTACACAATCTAGCACATAGTAATCACTTTACGGGAACTGTAGTTGCAGTAGTGAAAGTCTGAACCATGAAGTACCTACAAAGAAAACAGAAAGGATCTACATCAAGAAAGCTTATCTGCAACTCAAAGCAAGAGACCATTTAGAAATCAACGGCTGAGGAAGCTGAGGAAATTCACCTGTCTGATCAAGGTAAACAAGCAGGGCCTCACCCCCAGAATACAATTTCAAAAGGTGCTCGGATTCTTCAGGATTGGGATCTGGCACCCTCTGCAGAACAATCTCTCCTGGAAAAGAGGTGGTTTTCTCAGAGAGAATATACATGGAAGTATTTCAACTCTGTTCTCCATGTAACATTCATTGTCTATAATTTGGTGTCTTGAGTGAAATCCTCACACAAGAGTGCATCTTATGGGTCTGAATAATCAGTGTCAGTTGGCAATACAATTAGTAAATAAACTGTCACGTTAGAGTTACAGATCAGTGACTTATACATTTGCCTGTTTTTTTCCACTTTTATTACATATTTATTTATTTAAAGAGACAGAGTCTCACTCTTTTGCCCAGGCTCAAGGGCAGTGGCACAATCATGGCTCACTGCAGCCCCCACCTCCTAGGCTTAAGTGATCCTCCCAACTCAGCCTCCTGAGTAACTCGGACTGCAGGTACACAGTGACACACCCCACTAGCTTATTTTTTTTTTTTTTTTTTTTTTTTTTTTTTTTTTTTGAGATGGGGTTTCACCGTGTTGCCCAGGCTGGTCTTAAACTCCTTGCCTCAAGTGATCCTCCTGCCTTGGCCTCCCAAAATGCTGGGATTATAGGCATGAGCCACTGCATCTGGCCAAATTTGGTTGTTAAAATCATTCCTCCAAAGTTTGATAAACTCTGGGTAAGCTGATGAAACTGAATTGAGGATCAGCAAAGTAAAAGACTTCAGGAACTTCACCAAGGGAGTTTCTACCCAAAAGACTCTATTTAAAAAGAGCTCTACTTTCCTCATAAGCATTGTATCCACTGCAAACAAGAACCACTTAACTTCATCCCTAAAAATATCCATCAGTATGCAGACAATTAAATACTGAAGAAGGCTTACTATGCCTTCATAACATTCCTCATGAAGGAACAGGTAGCAATCTTTGCTGTTCTGCAGCCTCCACTGATGATACCCAGGCAAACAGGGTCTGGATTGGACCTCCAGCAAACTCCAGCAGACCTGCAGCAGAGGGGTCTGATTGTTAGAAGGAAAATTAACAAAGAGAAAGGAATAGCATCAACATTAATGAAAAGGACATCCACAGAGAAACCCCATATGAACGTCAGCAACATCAAAGACCAAAAGTAGATAAATTCATGAAGATGAGGAAAAACCATCGCAGAAAGGCTGAGAATTCCAAAAACCAGCACACCTCTTCTCCTCCAAAGGTTCACAACTCCTGGCAAGCAAGGGAACAAAAATGGATGGAGAATGACATTGACGAACTGACAGAAGTAAGCTTCAGAAGGTGGGTAATAACAAACTCCTTTGAGCTAAAGGAGCATGTTCTAACCCAAGGCAAGGAAGCTAAGAACCTTGAAAAAAGGTTAGAGGAATTACTAACTAGAATAAACAGTCTGGAAGAGGATATAAATGACCTGATGGAGCTGAAAACACAGCATAAGAACTTCATGAAGCATACACAAGTATAAACAGCCAAATCGATCAAGTGGAAGAAAGGATATCAGAGATTGAAAATCAACTTAATGAAATAAAGCGTGAAGACAAGATTGGGAAAAAAAAGAATAAAGCGAAACAAACAAAAGCCTCCAAGAAATATGGGAATATATGAAAAGATCAAACCTATGTTTGACTGGGGTAAATGAAAGGGACGGGGAGAATGGAACCAAGTTGGAAAACACTCTTCTGGATATTATCCAGGAGAACTTCCCCAACATAGCAAGACAGACCAACATTCAAATTGAGGAAATACAGAGAACACCACAAAGATACACCTCCAGAAGAGCAACCCTAATAAACATAATCATCAGATTCACCAAGGTTGAAATGAAGGAAAAAATGTTAAGGGCAGCCAGAAAGAAAGGTCGGGTTACCCACAAACAGAAGCCCATCAGACTAACAACAGATCTCTCTGCAGAAACCCTACAAGCCAGAAGAGAGCGGGGGCCAATATTCAACATTCTTTAAAAAACCAATTTTCAACCCAGAATTTCATATCCAGCGAAACTAAGCTTCATAAGCGAAGGAGAAATAAAATCCTTTACAGACAAGCAAATGCTGAGAGAGATTGTCACCAATTGGCTGCCTTACAAGAGTGCCTGAAGGAAGCACTAAACATAGAAAGGAAAAACCAGTACCAGGCACCGCAAAAACATACAAAACTGTAAAGACCATCAACACTATGAAGAAACTGCATCAATTAATGGGAAAAGTAACCAGCTAGCATCATAAGGATCAAATTGACACATAACAACATTAACCTTAAATATAAATGGGCTAAATGCTCCAGTTAAAAGACACAGACTGGCAAATTGGATAAAAAGTCAAGACCCATCAGTGTGCTGTATTGAGGAGACCCATCTCATGTGCAAAGACACAAATAGGCTCAAAATAAAGGGATGGAAGAAGATTTAACAAGCAAATGGAAAGTAAAACAAAGCAGGGGTTGCAATCCTAGTCTCAGATGAAACAGACTTTAAACCAACAAAGATCAAAAAAGACAAAGGCATTACATAATGGTAAAGGGATCAATACAACAAGAAGAGCTAACTATCCTAAATATATGTGCACCCAATACATGAGCACCGAGATTCATATAGCACGTTCTTAGAGACCTATAAAGAGACTTAGACTCCAACACAATAATAGTGGGAGACTTTAACACCCCACTGTCAATATTAGATCAACGAGACAAAAAATTAACAAGGATATTCAGGACTTCAACTCAGCTCTGGACCAAGTGGACCTAATAGACATCTACAGACCAAATCAACAGAATATACATTATTCTCTGCATCACATAGCCCTTATTCTAAAACTGACCACATAATTGGAAGTAAAACATTCCTCAGCAAATGCAAAAGAACAGAAATGATAACAAACTGTCTCTCAGACCACAACGCAATCAAATTAGAATTCAGGATTAAGAAGCTTACTCGGACGCGCCCGAGATGGCTGAATAAGAACAACTCCAGCCTCCAGCTCCCAGCATGAGTGACAAAAAAGACAGGTGATTTCTGCACTTCCAACTGAGGTACTGGGTTCACCTCACTGGGGAGTGCCGGACAATCAGTGCTGGTCAGCTGGTGCAGACCGACCAGCGAGAGCTGAAGCAGGGTGAGGCATCACCTCACCTGGGAAGCACAAGGGGAAAGGGAAGACCTTTTCCTAGCCAGGGAAACTGAGACACACAACACCTGGAAAATTGGGTAACTCCCACCCTAATACTGCGCTTTACCAAGGGTCTTAGCAAACGGCACACCAGGATATTATATCCCACACCTGGCCCAGAGGGTCCCATGCCCACGGAGCCTCCCTCATTGCTAGCACAGCAGTCTGAGATCTAACTGCAAGGCAGCAGCAAGACTGGGGGAGGGGCGCCCACCATTGCTGAGGCCTAAGTGGGTAAACAAAGCCATCGGGAAGCTCGAATTGGGTGGAGCCCACCACAGCTCAAGGAGGCTGGCCTGCATCTGTACACTCCTCCTCTGGGGACAGGGCATAGCTAAACAAAAAAGCAGCAGAAACCTTGGCAGAGGTAAATGCTCCTGTCTGATAGCTTTGAAGAGAACAGTGGATCTCCCAGCATGGAGGTTGAGATCTGAGAACGGACAGACTGCATGCTCAAGTGGGTCCCTGACCCCTGAGTAGCCTAACTGGGAGACATCCCCCACTAGGTACAGACTGACACCTCACACCTCACATGGCAGGGTACACCCCTGAGAAAAAGCTTCCAGAGCAAGAATCAGACAGCAACACTCGCTGTTCAGCAATATTCTATCTTCTGCAGCCTTCGCTGCTGATACCCAGGCAAACAGGGTCTGGAGTGGACCTCAACCAAACTCCAACAGACCTGAAGCTGAGGGTCCTGACTGTTAGAAGGAAAACTAAGAAACAGAAAGGACACCTACACCAAAACCCCATCAGTACGTCACCATCCTCAAAGACCAAAGGCAGATAAAACCACAAAGATGGGGAAAAACAAGTGCAGAAAAGCTGAAAATTCAAAAGATTAGAGCGCATCTGCCCTTCCAAAGGAATGCAGCTCATCGCCAGCAACAGAACAAAGCTGGACAGAGAATGACTTTGACGAGTTGAGAGAACAAGGCTTCAGTCGATCAAATTCCTCAGAGCTAAAGGAGGAACTATGTAACCAGCGCAAAGAAACTAAAAACCTTGAAAAAAGAATGGATGAATGGATAACTAGAATAATCAATGCAGAGAAGACCTTAAAAGAACTCATAGAGATGAAAACCATAACACAAGAAATACATGACAAATGCACAAGCTTCAGTAACTGACTCGATCAACTGGAAGAAAGAGTATCAGTGATTGAAGATCAAATGAATGAAATGAAGTGAGAAGAGAAGTGTGGAGAAAAAAGAGTAAAAAGAAATGAACAAAGCCTCCAAGAAATATGGGATTATGTGAAAAGACCAAATCTACGTCTCGTTGGTGTGCCTGAAAGTGACAGGGAAAATGGAACCAAGTTGGAAAACACTCTGCAGGATATCATCCAGGAGAACTTCCCCAAACTAGTAAGGCAGGCCAACATTCCAATTCAGGAAATACAGAGAACGCTACAAAGATACTTTTCAAGAAGAGAAACTCAAAGACACATAATTGTCAGATTCACCAAAGTTGAAATGAAGGAAAAAATGTTAAGGGCAGCCAGAGACAAAGCTCGGGTTACATACAAAGGGAAACCCATGAGACTAACAGCAGATCTCTCGGCAGAAACTCTCCAAGCCAGAAGAGAGTGGGGGCCAATATTCAACATTCTTAAAGAAAAGAATTTTCAACCCAGAATTTCATATCCAGCCAAACTAAGTTACATAAGTGAAGGAGAAATAAAATCCTTTACAGACAAGCAAATGCTTAGCTATTTTGCCACCATGAGGCCTGCCCTACAAGAGATCCTGAAGGAAGCACTAAACATAGAAAGGAACAACAGGTACCAGCCATTGCAAAAACATGTCAAAATGTAAAGTCGTGCAAGGCTAGGAAGAAACTGCATAAACTAGCGAGTAAAATATCATAATGACAGGATCAAATTCACACATAACAATATAAACCTTAAATGTAAATGGACTAAATGGTCCAATTAAAAGACACAGACTGGCAATCGGATAGAGTCAAGACCCATTAGTTTGCTGTATTCAGGGGACCCATCTCACATGCAGAGACACATATAGGCTCAAAATAAAGGGATGGAGGAAGATCTACCAAGCAAATGGAAAACAAAACAAAAGCAGGGGTTGCAGTCCTAGTCTCTGATAAAAGAGAATTTAAATCATCAAAGATCAAAAGAGACAAAGAAGGCCATTACATAATGGTAAAGGGATCAATTCATCAGGAAGAGCTAACTATCCTAAATATATATGCACCCAATACAGGAGCACCCAGATTCATAAAGCAAGCCCTTAGAGACTTACAAAGAGACTTAGACTCCCATACAATAATAATGGGATACGTCAACACCCCACTGTCAACATTAGACAGATCAACGAGACAGAAAGTTAACAAGGATATCCAGGAATTGAACTCAACTCTGCACCAAGCAGACCTAACAGACATTTACAGAACTCTCCACCCCAAATCAACAGAATATACATTCTTTTCAGCACCACATCACACTCATTCCAAAATTGACCACATAGTTGGAAGTTAAGCACTCCTCAGCAAATGTAAAAGAACAGAAATTATAACAAACTGTCTCTCAGACCACAGCGCAATCAAACTAGAACTCAGGACTAAGAAACTCAATCAAAACCACTCAACTACATGGAAACTGAACAACCTGCTCCTGAATTACTACTGGGTACATAATGATATGAAGGCAGAAATAAAGTTGTTCTTTGAAACCAATGAGAACAAAGATACAACATACCAGAATCTCTGGGACACATTTAAAGCAGTGTGTAGAGGGAAATTTATAGCACTAAATGCCCACAAGAGAAAGCAGGAAACATCTAAAATTGACACCCTAACATCACAATTAAAAGAACTAGAGAAGCAAGAGCAAACACGTTCAAAAGCTATCAGAAGGCAAGAAATAACTAAGATCAGAGCAGAACTGAAGGAGATAGAGACACAAAAAACCCTTGAAAAAATCAATGAATCCAGGAGCTGGTTTTTTGAAAAGCTCAACAAAATTGATAGACCGCTAGCAAGACTAATAAAGAAGAAAAGAAAGAAGAACCAAATAGACACAATAAAAAAATGATAAAGGGGATATCACCACCGACCCCATAGAAACACAAACTCCCATCAGAGAATACTATAAACACTTCTACACAAATAAATTAGAAAACCTAGAAGAAATGGATAATTTCCTTGACACTTACACTCTCCCAAGACTAAACCAGGAAGAAGTTGAATCCCTGAAGAGACCAATAGCGGGCTCTGAAATTGAGGCAATAATTAATAGCCTACCAACCAAAAAAAGTCCAGGACCAGACAGATTCACAGCCAAATTCTACCAGAGGTACAAGGAGGAGTTGGTACCATTCCTTCTGAAACTATTCCAATCAATAGAAAAAGAGGGAATCCTCCCTAACTCATTTTACGAGGCCATCATCATCCTGATACCAAAGCCTGACAGAGATACAGCAAAAAAAGAGAATTTTAGACCAATATCCCTGATGAACACCGATGCAAAAATCCTCAATAAAATACTGGCAAACCGAATCCAGCAGCACATCAAAAAGATTATCCACCATGATCAAGTGGGCTTCATGCCTGGGATGCAAGGCTGGTTCAACATACGCAAATCAATAAATGTAATCCAGCATATAAACAGAACCAAAGACAAAAATCACATGATTATCTCAATAGATGCAGAAAAGGCCTTTGACAAAATTCAACAGCCCTTCATGCTAAAAACGCTCAATAAATTCGGTATTGATGGAACATATCTCAAAATAATAAGAGCTATTTATGAGAAATCCACAGCCAATATCACACTGAATGGGAAAAAACTGGAAGTATTCCCTTTGAAAACTGGCACAAGACAGGGATGCCCTCTCTCACCACTCCTATTCAACATAGTGTTGGAAGTTCTGGCTAGGGCAATCAGGCAAGAGAAAGAAATCAAGGGTATTCAGTTAGGAAAAGAAGTCAAATTGTCCCTGTTTGTAGGTGACATGATTGTATATTTAGAAAACCCATTGTCTCAGCCCAAAATCTCCTTAAGCTGATGAGCAACTTCAGCAAGGTCTCAGGATACAAAATCAATGTGCAAAAATCACAAGCATTCTTATACACCAGTAACAGACAAGCAGAGAGCCAAATCATGAATGAACTCCCATTCGCACTAGCTTCAAAGAGAATAAAATACCTAGGAATCCAACTTACAAGGGATGTAAAGGACCTCTTCGAGAAGAACTACAAACCACTGCTCAGTGAAATAAAAGAGGACACAAACAAATGGAAGAACAAACCTGCTCATGGATAGGAAGAATCAATATTGTGAAAATGGCCATACTGCCCAAGGTAATTTATAGATTCAATGCCATCCTCATTAAGCCACCAAACACTTTCTTCACAGAATTGGAAAAAAACTGCTTTACAGTTCATATGGAACAAAAAAGAGCCTGCATTGCCAAGACAATCCTAAGCCAAAAGAACAAAGCTGGAGGCATCACGCTACCTGACTTCAAACTATACTACAAGGCTACAGTAACCAAAACAGCATGGTACTGGTACCAGAACAGAGATATAGACCAATGGAACAGAACAGAGCTCTCAGAAATAATACCACACATCTACAGCCATCTGATCTTCGACAAACCTGACAAAAACAAGAAATGGGGAAAGGATTCCCTATTTAATAAATGGTGCTGGGGAATTGGCTAGCCATAAGTAGAAAGCTGAAACTGGATCCCTTCCTTACTCCTTATGTGAAAATTAATTCAAGATGGATTAGAGAATTAAATGTTAGACCTAAAACCATCAAAACCCTAGAAGAAAACCTAGGTAATACCATTCAGGACATAGGCATGGGCAAGGACTTCATGACTAAAACACCAAAACAACGGCAACAAAAGCCAAAATTGACAAATGGTATCTCATTAAACTAAAGAGCTTCTGCACAGCAAAAGAAACTACCATCAGAGTGAACAGGCAACCTACAGAATGGGAGAAAATTTTTGCAATCTACTCATCTGACAAAGGACTAATATCCAGAACCTATAAAGAACTCAATCAAATTTACAAGAAAAAAAAAACCATCAAAAAGTGGGCAAAGGATATGAACTGACATTTCTCAAAAGAAGACATTCATACAGCCAACAGACACATGAAAAAATGCTCATCATCAATCGCCATCAGAGAAATGCAAATCAAAACCACATTGAGATACCATCTCACACCAGTTAGAACGGCAATCATTAAAAAATCAGGAAACAACAGGTGCTGGAGAAGTGGAGAAATAGGAACACTTTTACACTGTTCGTGGGACTATAAACTAGTTCAACCACTGTGGAAAACAGTGTGGTGATTCCTCAAGGATCTAGAACTAGAAATACCATTTGACCCAGCCATCCCATTACTGGGGATATACCCAAAGGATTATAAGTCATGCTGCTATAAAGACACATGTACACATATGTTTATTGCGGCACTATTCACAATAGCAATGACTTGGAGTCAACCCAAATGTCCATCAGTGACAGAATGGATTAAGAAAATGTGGCACATATACACCTTGGAATACTATGCAGCCATAAAAAAAGGATGAGTTCGTGTCCTTTGTAGGAACATGGATGCAGCTGGAAACCATCATTCTCAGCAAGCTATCGCAAGAACAGAAAACCAAATACCGCATGTTCTCACTCATAGGTGGGAATTGAACAATGAGATCACTTGGACACAGGAAGGGAAACATCACACACCAGGTCCTATTGTGGGGAGGGGGTACGGGGTGGGATAGCATTAGGAGATATACCTAATGTAAATGACGAGTTAATAGGTGCAGCACACCAAGATGGCACATGTATACATATGTAACAAACCTGCACATTGTGCACATATACCCTGGAACTTAAAGTATAATAATAATTAAAAAAAAGAAAATGTGGCATATATACACCATGGAATACTATGCAGCCATAAAAAAGGATGAGTTCGTGTCCTTTGTAGGGACATGGATGCAGCTGGAAACCATCATTCTCAGCAAACTATCGCAAGAACAGAAAACCAAACACCGTATATTCTCACTCATACGTGGGAATTGAACAATGAGATCACTTGGACGCAGGAAGGGGAACATCACACACTGGGTCCTATTGTGGGGAGGGGGGAGGAGAAAGGGATAGCATTAGGTGATATACCTAATGTAAATCACGAGTTAATGGGTGCAGCACACCAACATGGCACATGTATACATATGTAACAAACCTGCACAGTGTGCACATGTATCCTAGAACTTAAAGTATAAAAATAAAAAAAAAATCACCATGAAGACTAAGAAATCCATAGAGAAGATCATGAATATAAATAAACATGCATTTAAAAAAATAAAAAAGAAATGTCGTCTCTACTAAAAATACAAAAATTCGCTGGGCGTGGTGGCAAATGCCTGTAATCCCAGCTACTCAGGAGGCTGAAGCAGGAGAATTTTGGGGGGAAACTGGATATCCACATGCAAAATGATGAAATTAGACCCTTAACTTATCCCATACAAAATAATCAATTCAAAGCATTAGGAGATATACCTAATGTAAATGATGAGTTAATTGGTGCAGCACACCAACATGGCACATGTATATATATGTAACAATCCTGCATGTTGTGCACATGTACCCTAGAACTTAAAGTATAATAAAATAAATAAATAAAAGAAGCTTACTCAAAACCTCATGACTACATGGAAACTAAACAGCCTGCTCCTGGATGACTACTGAGTAAATAACGAAATTAAGACAGAAATAAATAAATTCTTTGAAACCAATGAGAACAAAGACACAACGTACCAGAATCTCTGGGACACAGCTAAAGCAGTGTCTAGAAGGAAATATATAGCACTAAATGCCCACAGGAGAAACCGGGAAAGATCTAAAATCAAAACCCTAACATCACATTTAAAAGAACTAGAGAAGCAAGAGCAAACAAATTCAAAACTAGCAGAGGACAAGAAATAACTAAGATCAGAGCAGAACTGAAGGAGATAGAGACACGAAAAACCCTTCAAAAATCAATGAATCCAGGAGGTGGTTGTTTGAAAAGATTAACAAAATAGATAGAAGGTTAGCTAGACTAATAAAGAAGAGAGAAGAATCAAATAGACACAATAAAAAATGATCAACAGGATATCATCACGGATCCCACAGAAATACAAACTACCGTCAGAGAATACTGTAAACACCTCTATGCAAATAAACTACACAATCTAGAAGAAGTGGATAAATTCCTGGATACATATACCCTCCCAAGAGTAAACCAGGAAGAAGTCAAATCCCTGAATAGGCCAATAACAAGTTCTGAAATTGAGGCAGTAATTAAGAGCCTACCAATGAAGGACCAGATGGATTCACAGCTGAATTCTACCAGAGGTACAAAGAAGAGCTAGTACCATTCCTTCTGAAACTATTCCAATCAATAGAAAAAGAGGGAATCCTCCCCAACTCATTTTATGAGGCCAGCAGCATCCTAATGCCAAAACCTGGCAGAGACACAACAAAAAAAGAAAATTTCAGGCCAATATCCTTGATGAACATTGATGTGAAAATCCTCAATAAAATACTGGCAAACTGAATCCAGCAGCACATCAAAAAGCTTATCCACCATGATGAAGTCGGCTTCATTCCTGGGATGCAAGGCTGGTTCAACATACGCAAATCAATAAAAGTAATCCATCACATAAACAGAACCAATGACAAAATCCACATGATTATCTCAAAAGGTACAGAAAAGGCCTTTGACAAAATTCAACACGGCTTCATGCTAAAAACTCTCAATAAACTAGGTATTGATGGAATGTATCTCAAAATAACAAGAACTATTTTTTTACAAACCCACAGCCAATATCATACTGAATGGCAAAAGCTGGAAGCATTCCCTTTGAAAACTGGCACAAGACAAGCATGCCCTCTCTCACCACTTCTATTCAATATAGTAGTAGAAGTTCTGGCCAGGGAAATCAGGCAAGAGAAAAGAAATAAAGGGTATTCAAATAGGAAGACAGGAAGTCAAATTGTCCCTGTTTGCAGATGACATGATTGTATATTTAGAAAACCCCATCGTCTCAGCTCAAAATCTTCTTAAACTGATAAGCAACTTCAGCAAAGTGTCAGGATACAAAATCAATGTGCAAAAATCACAAGCATTCCTATACACCAATAATAGACAAGCAGAGAGCCAAATCTTGAGTGAACTCTCATTCACAATTGCTACAAAGAGAATAAAATACCTAAGAATACAACTTAAAAGGGATGTGAAGGACCTCTTGAAGGAGAACTATAAACCACTGTTCAAGGAAATAAGAGAGAACACAAACAAATGGAAAGATATTCAATTTTCATGGATAGGAAGAATGAATATCATGAAAATGGCCATACTGTCCAAAGTAATTTATAGATTCAATGCTATCCCCATCAAGCTACCATTGACTTTCTTCACAGAATTAGAAAAAACTACTTTAAATTTTATATGGAACAAAAAAAGAGCCCATGTAGCCAAGACAATCCTAAGCAAAAAGAACAAAGCTGGAGGCATCATGCTACCTGACTTCAAACTATACTATAAGGCTACAGTAACCAAAACAGCATGGTACTGGTACCAAAACAGATACACTGACCAATGGAACAAACTGAGGTCTCAGAAATAACGCCACATATCTACAACCATCTGATCTTTGACAAACCTATCAAAAACAAGCAATGAGGAAAGGATTTCCTATTTAATAAATGGTGTTGAGAAAACTGGCTAGCCACATGCAGAAAACTGAAACTGGACCCCTTCCTTACACCTTATACAAAAATTAACTCAAGATGGATTAAATACTTAAACGAAGACCTAAAACCACAAAATCCCTAGATGAAAACCTAGGCAATACCATTCAGGCATTGGCATGGGCAAAGACTTCATGACTAAAAGACCAAAAGCAACTGCAACAAAAGCCAAAATGGACAAATGGGATCTAACTAAACTAAAGAGCCCTGCACAGCAAAAGAAACTACCATCAGAGTGAAGAGGCAACCTACAGGTAACCTACAGATTGGGAAAAAATTGTTGCAATCTATCCATCTGACAAAGGGCCAACATCCAGAATCTATAAGGAACTTAAATTTATAAGAAAAAAAAAAAAAAAACTGCCCCATCAAAAAGTGGGCAAAGGATATGAACAAATACTTCTCCAAAGGAGACATTTATGTGGCCAAGAGACATGAAAAAAAAGCTCATCATCAGGGGTCATTAGAGAAATGCAAATCAAAACCACAATGAGATACTATCTCACGCCCGCCCGGTTAGAATGGTGATCATTAAAAAGTCAGGAAACAACAGATGATGGAAAGGATGTGGAGAAATAGGAATGCTTTTACACTGCACTGTTGGTGGGAGTGTAAATTAGTTCTACCATTGTGGAAGAGTGTATGGAAATTCCTCAAAGATCTAGAATCAGAAATACCATTTGACCCAGCAATCCCATTACTGGGTATATACCCAAAGGATAATAAATCATTCTACTATAAAGACACACGCACAGGTGTGTTTACTGCAGCACTGTTCACAATAGAAAAGATTTGGAACCAACCCAAATGCCCATCAATGATAGACTGGATAAAGAAAATGTGGCACATATACACCATGGAATACTATGCAGCCATAAAAAGGATGAGTTCATGTCCTTTGCAGGGACATGGATGAAGTTGGAAACCATTATTCTCAGCGAACTAATACAGGAACAGAAAACACCACATATTCTCACTCATAAGTGGGAGTTGAACAATGAGATCACATGGACACAGGGAGGAGAACATAACTCATGGGGCCTGTTGGGGGAGTGGGGGGCTAGGGGAGGGATATTATTAGGAGAAATGCCTAATGTACATGACGGGTTGATAGGTGCAGCAAACCACCATGACACGAGTATACCTATGTAACAAACCTGCAAGTTCTGCGTGTGTATCTTAATACTTAAAGTATAATAATAAAATAAGAAAACAAATATTCCTCATGTCAGCAGTGTAAAAATGCTCTTCTTTCCAACAAATGCGTTAAGCTCTAGCCACTGTGTTCCCTTGCCTTCCAACACCTTTTTAGGGGGTCACTTCTCACCAAGATTAGTTGGTATGTGCTAAAGACATGAGCACATTCCAGTATTATTCTGGGGCATGAAACCTGCATCTACTGGGAGTAGGAAGACCTCCAAACGATTCGCATCAGTTGTCATTTATTGGTGCAGATAACTGACTGATAGTCATAGTCATTCATAGTCTGACTCAAGATATCAGTTTAAAATCCTATATAAATAAGGTCCTTGTACTAGATTTTGAAAGCCAGTCTTTCGATTACCTCTCCACTTGTTTAAACTGACTGTATGGAAAATATTGCAAAGAACAGACTGTCTCCTATGAGCTTTTTAAACCTTAAGTGAGGGACTTAGAGGGGACTAACAGACTCCTCGTTTTACAGATCAGGATGTGAAGAGGGAATGGAGGAGAAGTGACTTACCCAAGGTCACAGCTAATTACTGGCAGAGTCACTAGAACCAATAATCACTCATTCCCAGCAGAGTGCTTCTGGAACAAAATCAAGTGCTTCTGTAGTATTTTGCACACATAACAATAACTCTTGGAATTTAACACATCCCTTAATGTGATCATATAAACTCTGTAGGTTTGTTTATTATTTAATATATACAATGTTCACAACCAGAAAAGGTTTATTGAGAAGCTGACTCCTTATCCCTTTGGGATACTAAGAAACTACTAAGATGACTGTGTTTTGAAAGCAGGAAAAAATAAATCAATCTGAGATCATTTCAGAATTTTATCACACAAAGAGGTTTTACAACATAGACACTTTTAACAATAAAAAAAGGTAACCATGATAAAATCGATACTATGCTCTCTTTCTGGACAAGCTGATCAAAGCTCTGCAGAGGCCCAGCGCTTTCTTCCAAGAGTCCTTCAGGAGTAAAAGCAATGCACTGCTGAGTCCCATGGCTAAATCACATGAATGCCCAGCCATTCCCAACCCAGCCAATCACCTCCTGCAATCTCTCAAAACTGCATTAAGGCAGTTAAACATCTCAAGAACCAAAAATCAGAAAGAAGAGGAAAACGTTGGCACTGGTAAACACTGAAATATGTAACATGGCTATTTTGCGATGGGGTGCTCAATGCCAAGTCTACATGAGGTACTAATTGCTCTGTTTTACTCTATTACTACTACTGTAAATGTACAGGATCAGGCTCGATGCTCCAGCTCACTCCTTTTCTACTATATGGGTGATATAAGCTTGTTGCTCTTTTTAGCCCCACACATCCTCTTACATTTCTTCCAGGGAAGACAGGAAGCTAAGTTATTCTATGGGTGACAACAAGAAGCTTTGGGTCATCGCTCATGCATCTATCTTAATATCATGTTATTCCAGAGCCCTCCTTCTCAGCAATTTTCCCAAGCCCTCAGACCTCTGGTTATGAAAAGATATTAAAATACCAGCATTTGGTTTGAGAATTAGATGCCTCTGTGGCAAACTTCATTAAAGTGCATTTGCCTGAAGCATCCATTCATATTTATGGAAATCATATGCCCAGCACTGTGTATGCATAAATGAAATATGCAATCCCTGCTCTTAGGAAGCTCACAGTTTGGTGGATCTGGGTCTTATTAATCACTGAATTCCAGCATAGACATAATTTCAAAACACATTTGTTGACTGACAAGGGAGGGAGAGAATGAATGTATGAATGAATGAATGGCTTTAAAGACACGAGCAGCCATCGGTTAAACAAACTTATGAATTTGTTAAGGATAGAAGTGTCGATAGACTGAATGAGCATCAACAAGCACTAGATATGGGATCTGGAGATCTGGAGAGGAGAGAATTGACCTGGACCTCAGGTGAAATTGTGAGCAGCCCTCAATGCAGGCTCCTACGAGATGAAGCCAAATCCCACTGTCCTCTTGGCAGACAAATTATCCTCCAAGTGAAGAGACATTGTCTTTATGCATTTGACAGCCTTCTACACCTCTCTGTTTCTGAGAACAGTCCCACACACAAGATTTCTCCTCATGCAGCCAGAGGCCTTGTACACTGCCCTCTGCGAGGTCTATTGATAACCCTGAAACTACAGGCTTGCCCTAGATCAGAGAGGGCACTTCCAGAGCATTCCTGCTCTGGCCTTGGGAATGATCTGTGTGTACTTTAGACAAACATGTGATCAGTAAAAACTTGCCAAAAAGAATTCAGCCTAGAGCTGCCCCTGCAAAACAGAAAGACTTTGAATCAATCAACACAACCAACTATGCAACTTTGTTTCAATTTTAAAACACCTTCCGGCTGGGCATAGTGGCTCACGCCTGTAATCTCAGCACTTTGGGAGGCCAAGACAGCGGATCATGAGGTCAAGAGATCGAGACCATCCTGGCCAACATGGTGAAATCCCGTCTCTACCAAAAATACAAAAATTATTTTGGGTGTGTTGGTGCACGCCTGTAGTCCCAACTACTTCGGAGGTTGAGGCAGGAGAATTGCTTGAACCCGGGAGGCGGATGTTGCAGTGAGTGGAGATCATGCCACTGCACTCCAGCCTGGCAAAAGAGCAAGACTCAGTCTTAAAAAACAAAACAAACAAAAAAAAACACCTTCCTTAGGGCACAAGAGAAGCCAAAGAGGCCGGTCATGATAGAGATCTCCACACAACAGCCCAGGATGCCAGATCATAGTCAAACTCCTAGGTACTCATGAGAAGTCTCTCATGGTTCCTTGGGACCCCCACATGTGTTTCTACCCCCTCCAACTGGCTATGTGAGAATAGAAAACCCAAATTCCAGCTCAGTCTTGGTCTAGCAGAACATCTGGCCCAAGATGACTGCCATAGACCTCCCTGGACTTGACTGGTTGTTCTACCATGTGGGAGAGGCTCCCCAATACCTCCTCCTCTGGAAGGGGGGGCCCATGGCAAAAAATGGTCAGCAGAGAGTCAGGGATGTTCTCTCTGCCTCTACCTCAGAGAGAGCCAAGAGTATGAACTCCAAGTAGAGCAGAAGTCCAAGAGTAGAGGAAATGAAGTCCACCACCCAGTGACAAGAAGCTGTTGGCTACTCTCTAATAAGAAGCATGATTCATGAGCAAAGCAATGAAGCTACAGGGAGTGCCAAGGCCTGCGACAGGAAACATGTAGCTGGGGAAGGAGTTCAGATTGGAGACTATGGTTCCAGCAGGTGGCATGTATTGCCATCTTGATTGTCACAGCAGGAACCCAAGGTGTTTATGCATCCCCTGGAGTAGAGAGTGAGCAAAAGGGCAAACTGATTTTAAACATGGGAGTTTGAATGTAATGTTTGCTTCAGGTCAAGGTTCAGGTTCATCATTTAAGTGGTTTGAGGATCCTTGGTTAGCCTTCACATCTCTGGAGATGGAGCTTTGGTATCTGTATGCCCAGCCCTGCTGGAGAGGTAATGAACAATCTCAAAGCCCCCGATCTGCAAAGGCTAGCGGGCTGGAATGTGAAAAAAAAGTCAGGACCTCAGCCAGCTGTTTCCTTTATCTCTCTCAGCCTGCGTCAGCAGCAGCCAAGATGTCTGGGCATTTTGTTATGGACTGAGGATCTTGTGAGCTTACAACTGGCACAGATCTTTCTGGAAAGCTCCTCTTGGGGAACCTCAATGAATGGCAGGGGAAACCTTGAATGAATTCATTTTCCTTAGCTGATAGAAATGGGGATGTAACACCTCTGTGGAAAAATACACTTAAGCCCAAAGTCTACAGCCAAAGGCTTGGACTAGAAGTAGATGTTTTATTTTAAAATCCAGCATGCTTTGAAGACCACAAACTTTGCAGGGGGTGGAGAAAGTGAAGGGATACACTTGGTTCTACACGACACTCTGTTGCTGTTAGCCCATAAAAATACTGCCTCAGGGTATTCAAAAAGATGTGAAGTGAAAATCCAAGAAAAAAAAATTCAGCCTCTTTGGAAGAGATTTTGTAACTGAAGGTTTTTGCCAATTCGTCATTTCAATGTTGGAGATTTAAAAACGACCATGGTCCTACAATGAGAGGCTTCAGTAATGAGAAAATCCTGAAATACCTCTCTTCCAAAATGCAGGTCTATAATCATGTGCTGTGACAAATATGTGCTTGCTTGTGTAATCCTCAGAGCACCCCAACCCCTTTGTGTTGAAAATGTCAAGGTACAAAGGGGACTGGAAGATGGGCAATTTGTGTGAGAATGGAAGGCCTAATCTACCTTCACCTTAGGCAAACTTCATTAATCTTTGAGATGCCAGTCCTCATTTACTAGAGAACTGAGACCCATCCAGAGTTACACAGGCATCAGGTGCTAAGTTAATTGGAATCTGGATCTCCTGACCTTCCTGAATCTTTCACTAGTTCTTTTGGGGGTGGAGCTTAAAGTGAGGCTGTTTGTGATCCGGAGACAGAATAACAGCTTATATTCAAGTAATCAGCATTGCGGGGTAGGTGTTTACCATTAGGATTGTCTTTCCTTGCAAGTTTTAGTTTTGAGGCTTAATTGCCTTTGGTCCCAGGAAAGATAAATCAGCCACAGGGTGGAGAGGTTCTGGGAAGTATGTGTGGGTAGGAAAAAGAGGGATAGAGGGAGGGAGGCGGGTGCACAGTCCTGAAGGAACACCCACTCCTTTATGGTGGGAGGGGGGTGAGAGACAGCTGAAGAGGCAAAAGAGTGAGCGACTGCTAAGGAATTAGCTCTGGTTCCAGCCCACCAGCAGGGGCCCCATCACTCTTTGATGTTAACCCTTGGTTTACCTTGGCAAAGAAAAATCACACTCCTTTGCTGGCAGCTGCCATTGCTGTTTCAATACAGATAACACCTTCAAGTGGGAAATGTAGAGGGTAAAACATTTTTCTGTTTTATTCTAAAAAGCCAAGGCAGGAGTATGTGTAAGTAAATATGATATTTCCTCTACATCAAGGACATGAATTCTAAAAGAATAATATTTAGCCCTTTTTATTGGCTGCGATTCAAAGGCCTGGAAACATTTACTAGCAAATTTAATTACTTTGCATTTTATAGCTGAGAAGTTGGAACTAGCAAGGCTACATTTTTTTAAGCTGCCTAATCCAAGGTACAAGCAGCCTGATTTAAATGCACATCCTCCAAGGACTGGAAAAGCCTCACATCAGGACAGTCCCGAGAGGGGAATTCATATCCAGGCAACATTTATTAAGCACCTCCTATTTGCTAAGTACTTCCACATATGTTATTGTACTTAATCCTCACAATAACCCAATAAGGAAGGTAGGTATTTACATCTCTATTTTACAGATAAGAAAAAAATGAAGCTCTGAAAATGGAAATGTACCACATGTGTTTGCACTTACAATTTCTTAAAGGTTTGCATGTATATTCGTTCTTTTAATCCTTACAGCATTTTTCCAAATTATGTATGTCAGATATTAATATTTACAAAGCTTAAAATGAAGAAACTACACTCAGAAAACTGAAGTAACTGAAAGTCACCCTACTAATCTGTAGCAAGTCTGGGACGTGAGTCCTCCAGCTCCAATCTCTCAGCTCTGTCCACTTAGGGTCAGACCCCCTTTCACACAGGCCATTTGACTCAATGAATGCTGCCCAAAAGGATCAGCTCGGTATAATAAGGAAGGTTGTTCCCACAGCAAACATGCATGTGCCAAGAACTATGTAAGACACTGTAGGATCGAATCCAAACTGTGTACTTGCTTTTCTCAAGTATCTGCTAGTCAAGTGGGACAGTGGCTAGCAGCTCATTGAACCCTACAATAAGCTACACCTCAGCAAGCAGGGAACATAAGAGAGCAGATGATGAAGCCCTTGGTACTAACAGTGACAAACCCATCAATTCTAGTGTAAGGAAAGGGGAGACAGGAGAGGCATCTTGGAGGAGATGGTCTTGGAAATCAAGTAGGAGATGGAGTTGATTGGCATTCCAAAAGAAGGAAACCACGTGAGTAAAAATATTTAAAAAGAGGAGGGGAAACATAGCCATTTGAGGGATAGAATATAAAACCTTCTCAGGCAAGATGTATTCCTTAATAAGCAGTTGTAAAATTGCTACTGATGCAGGAGTTTCTGCTCCCTGGCTCAGTTAAATCCAGGTTCTCATCTTATAACTGGGAAGAATTAGGCACGCAGACACATTAAAGGGTGAAGAGGGTGAAATTTATTAAGTGAAAAGAAAGCTCTCAGTAAGGAGAGGGGTCTTCCAAGCAGGTTTCCCCCTCACAATTGAATACCAGGGCCACCACACAAGAACTGATGAGGCCAGGCTCCTCCCCTGCATAAGGTGTGAACTCCTAGTGGCTCCATCCCATTCCCCCCAGTGCATGTGGGCCTCCAGTATGCTGTGGGCATGCCCAGGGAAGCCCCCTGTGCAGGTTCCCTTATCTGCACAAAACATCTGGTGTCAACAGTTGTGGGGCAGGTCGGAGATTCTCCGGGGACCCTTCCCTATCTGCCTAGGGATTTGGCTGTCTCCTGCCTCTATCACTACCAAGGCTGTAGCAACTGAATCAGCTCATGTTCAATGTGAATTTTAAAGTGAAGAGAGATTCTATGCTACACAGAGTGCATTTGCTTTTTTCTTTTTTTTAATGCTCAAAGATGGTGAATGATGCCAAATGCCAATGAAAAGTTTCTAAATGACACTAGAAAGGAAAACAGAATTGCAAAGACTGCACAAAATATTAATTTTAAAAATAAGATCATTTGGAATCTAAATCAAGGATCATAAACTTATCATATTGTCAAAATTTGGAACATTTTCCATAAGGTACCACATCCAAGAAACCGTATACAATCAGACAATTTTCTTGGATATTACAGCTCTAATACACAGAGTACCACAAAATGCTTCCCTGGCACCCTGAGCTAGTCCCAATACTGAAATAAAAACCAGAAAATAAGTAATGATGCCTGGGAAAGCAATATTTGAAAACCCCATTTCCAAGATGAAGAATGTCATAAAAACAAATTAAATAAACTTCACCAAAGCCAGCAGTGCCCCAGTTGCTCAAGTTCCCCAAACAGATTGCTTGACAAAAACCAATACAGTTCACGAGAATTTCTAATTACAAGCATTTAAGGAATTAGGATCTATGTTGAATTAGCAAGTTGGAATGCAAAACTCACATTTCCAAGGGCCTTCTACCTCTTCTCCCCAAGCAGGAGAATAATGACTTCTACGGTACTGGCTTAAATCACATGCAAAGTAGCTGACGCTACAGGGGCTAACCTCATGGGGAATTATGACCTGTAACTAGAGTCCTGTGCTAAGGTGAGCTAAGGTTGAAAATGCACCCTCAGTCACACTCATTGCTTAACAGCCACCCATCACAGAAATCCTGTGCATCATAAAGAAAAAAGCTTGTTCTAAACTGTAACCCATTTCAGGCCATCGTAAGTGTAGAAAGTGTGGCTACATCTCAACTCCTGAAAACACGTTCTTTGGGCCTTGTTTGAAATCCTATCACAACCTGGTAAGTACAACAAGAAACTGACACCCTCCTAGGACTTGATTTAAAACCTATACTATTCAACCACAAAGAGGTGGTTAAACTAAGGAAGCACAGGGTTTCTCTCAAGGAGGCTTAGCCAGACTGTTATGGTTGAAATCAGAGGAGTCTGAATTTTCAGGCCAGAAGAAACCTTAGAAATCAGATTTTGACTTCAGTTCAATCTTCAATTCAATTTATTCTAATTCATTACATACCTATTGAATGCCTTCTTAGTACAAGCCTCTGTTCTGGGCACTGGAAATACAAGTTGAAGATTCATTCCCTGTGCTATAGCAGCTCATTGGGTAATGGGGAATACAGTCAACAAAAAAGCCAAAAGATCTGTGAGGCCATGAAACCCTTTTCCCATCATTTGGGAGCTGAGCACTCACAATGTGATCACTATTGCTCTCCTGGCACATCTCCTCCACTTCCTGTTCTTGCCTGTTAGTATACTACACTCCAAAAAATACACTGAGCTAGACTTCAGAAGGTACTTGAACCCAACCTTGTACCTAACACAGAAGCCCCTCTGCAGAATGAATGCCTAGCAGCTGGCATCCAACTTCTGCTGGGATACTCCAGGTGTGAGCTAAAACTTCTCCAGGATTTGGCATTACACCACAAATGCTAAAAAATGTTTATTCACTGATGTATTTCTCAAGCACAGTCTCATGCCTTCCTTTCCTCTTCTGCATCTCTCTACTGCCCCCAACCAAAATTAAAATAAATACTGGTAAAGAAGTTCAGAGAAGCCAGGTGCAGTAGCTCATGCCTGTAATCTCAGCACTTTGGGAGGCCAAGGCGGGTGGATCACCTGTGGTCATGAGTTTGAGACCAGCCTGGTCAACATGGTGAAACCCCGTCTCTACTAAAAATACAAAAATTAGCTGGGCGTGGTGGCATGCACCTGTAGTCCCAGCTACTTGGGAGGCTGAGGCAGGAGAATCGTTTGAACCTGGGAGGCAGAGGTTGCAGTGAGCCACTACACTCCAGCCTGGATGGCAGAGTGAGATTCCATATCAAAAAAAAAAAAAATTCAGAGAGAAGAATCTTATCTGGGAAGAGGTGTTGCAAATTTAGCAGAGACTATTTAACCAACAACTTTTTATTGAGTGCCTAACATATGTCAAGCATACATTGTACAGAGCGCCCTTAACGTAACTCACTCCATCTTAGAAAAAGACTCCGCCTTACATTTCATAGGGCACTTTTTTAAGAGGGTCAAGATGTTTTGCTTAATAAATAAAGACTGCATCCAACCAGATAAGGACATAGGCATACTTTTCCACTATCAGTCCTCAACAGAGGACTCTGTGGCCTTAAAAGGAGCAGGACTTCAGCAGCTCCAAATGGCTGTCTTAACTGACACCGTCTTGCTTTCATTCGTGATAAGCACCCAGCATCTGCCACCAAAGGCTCTGCCCACATGAGAGTCTTCCTTGCAAAACTGACAAACCAGCTGGCCCAGACCAGGAGATTCTTTTTGTTTCCATCTGTCTTTCTGGACTAGTTCATTAACCCCTTTTCCTATCCTCTTTCTCTTGATCTTAATTGTTACTTTGTTGTAGAATGTTCAATCTGTAACATAGATAGATAGATAGATAGATAGATAGATAGATAGATAGATAGATAGATGAAATGTACTGTTTTGTGTAGTTTGCAATACTGACTGACTTATGGAGTTACTTCAGCCTCTGTGGCATGGCTCTGACTTCCGAGTGAATGGGAAGTAGGAAGGAGAATTGCCTCCTTGGGAACTCCATGTAGCTCATGGATTTTGTGATCGAAATAGCATCAATAAAAGTTTGACACTGTGGAAAGACGCAAATGTGTGAAACTGGTTGTCTCTGACCTTATACCACTCATAATACATATAAATAGAAATTATTTTTATATACAATGGTAGCGAGAGAGAGGAGAGAAGGAGGGAGAGAGATGAAGGATGGAAAGGAGACAGACTATGAGAAATAACAAATTTGAAAGTCAAAACTAAACCACAACCTGAAGATGTTATGATGTTTTGAGTGTTATCACTTTGCTCTGATCCAATGCTAGGCTGCTCTGGGGATGCAAGAATGAGTAAGAATAAAAGATTATTCTTGCAGCCAGGAGGAAATAAAAAAATTACAACTAAAACAAAAATGACTATTCCACAAGACATTAAGTGCCATCACAAATTACAAAGTGCTATAGAGAAAAGAGTAACTGTGTCTAATCTGAGGCACAGAGAGTGATTTGACTGGTAGGAATGTGGAAGAGGAGTGAAAAATAATTTTCAAAATTAACTTGAAGATAAAATTGACCAGATTTGACAACCAATTAGATGAGAAGAATGATGGGAAGTGTTAAAGATAACTGAAGACTTGGGATCAAACATATCGGATCATGTTTGTAGACTAAGAGCATGGAGTCAGAGGAGAAGATGAAATGACCGTTAAGGAGAGATACTGTGGAAGCAAGAAGAAAGATACTGTTGAAGAGTGATATTGTTGGAGAATGTCCTGCAAGTGGTCATAGAGAATGGGAATAAAATTTAAGAATTCTTCATGGCATAGAAGGTAATTCTTCAACAATGAAAAGTAACTTACAACATTATTATAGTATATACTTTACATTAAATAAAATATAAAGTGGGGAGGTGTAAACCCAAGAGAACCGAAAAGATGTCTGCACTAAAATTTGTATGCAAAAGTTCATAGCAGCATTATCCACAACAGAAAAAAACGTGGAACCAACCCAACGTTCATCAAGTGATAAATAGATAAACCAAATATGATCTACCCTTACAATGGACTATTATTCAGCAATGAAAAGGAATGAAGCAATGATTCATGCTACAACTTCTGGTATCCAGGAGCTGGTGGGAAGAAGAAATGAGAAGAGATCACTAATGGGCACAGGGTTTATTTCTGGGAGATGAAAACATTCTGGAATTAGATAATGATGGTAGTTGCACACCTTTGTGATTATACTAACAGTCACACACAGTTGTGTACTCTGAATGGTGAATTTTACATTAGGTAAATTGTATCTCAATAAAAAAATGAAATTGGAAGTCATGGGTTCTATACCATGTGGCCAACATCTTTTCAGAAAGTGAGAAGGAGGGTCACCTGATGAGACTGAAGAAGCTAGAAAGGAGAGCTACTGGAGAGCAAAAAAGCCTTTGGTGCAACTGCTGAGAGGAAAGAATATACAGTCATAATAATCATAACAACTAAAACTTACAAAGAACACATATGATGTAAGATGGCCCAGTAGAAAGTAATAACCAGGGTAGACTTGAAAATAGCCTAAACCCGGAATGAGCAACTCTACCCAAACACAGACCCACCAACAGAAGATAGTAGCCTTAATGGCACAAGATGTTTGGTCACAGCCTCTGTACACTAAACTACACAGAGAAAACAACCAATAGAAAGCCAGGCTTAAAAATAAAAAACAAGAATTTAAAAACTGGGCAGAGACATCGGGGGCTACACACGATGTGGGAGACATAATTCACATATTTAGATCAGGCAAGTTAATAAACAAAGAAACCACCAAACAAACAACAACAACAACAAAACAGCAACAACACCAACCATCAGAGGAAAATCATCAGAATCCATAGTTGCTACAATATATTATGCAAAATGTGAGTTTTGAACAAAAAATTAGAAAGATAGAAAGAGAAAAGTGAGATGTGCTCAGGAAAAACAAAGCAATCGATAGAGTTTCTGGATGTCCCCATATATTGGACTTGCTGGAAAAGACCTCTTATAAATATGTTCATCACAGAACTAAAGGAACCCATGTTTAAAGAGTTGAAGTATGACAACAAAAAGCAACAAATTGTTAAAATCCTCAGTAAGGACAGAAAAATTATTTTACAAAAGACTAAATAGAAATTCTGAAGTGGAAAATTGGAGAAAGAGAAATTAAAATTTTCCCACAGAGGCCCAACAGCAGATTTAAGATGGCAGAAGAAAGAATTTGTGAACTGGAAGATAAATCTATAGAAATTATCTTATTTGAAGAAGAAAAGAAAAAGTTCTGAATAAAATTAAACAGCCTCAGAGACCCGTGAAACATCAAGTATCATGTGATTAATGAAAATTTTAGGAGAGAAGACAAAAAGGTAGTAAAAGAATTTGAAGAAATAGTAGTTAAAAATTTCCCAAATTTGATTAAAAAATAAATAGCCTGCAACCAAAAAGATCAAAGAATCCCAAGTAGGATTAATACAAAAATTCTATACCTAGGAACATAATGGCCAAAATGTTGAAGCCCAAAGAGAGAGACTGAGGGGAGGGAAGGGGAAGATAATGATGTACACAAAAACAAAAAAGAGAAGACAGATAGGATAGAAAAATCTAGAAAGAAGCAACAGAAAAAAACCTCTTATGTACAGTAGAGCATCAATACAATTAATGCTCTTTTTGTCTGAAACAATAGAGGCTGTAGGCAGTGGAGTAACATTCAAAATGCTGAGAGGGCCAGGCACGGTGGCTCATGCCTGTAATCCCACCACTTTGGGAGGCCAAGGAGGGCAGATCACTTGAGGTCAGGAGTTTGAGACCAGCCTGACCAACATGATGAAACCCCATCTCTACTAAAACTACAAAAATTAACTGGGTGTGGTGGCACACAGTTGTAGTCCCAGCTACTCAGGAGGTCGAGGCAGGAGAATTGCTTGAACCCGGGAACAGAAGTTGCAGTGAGCTGAGATTATGCCACTGCACTCCAGCCTGGGTGACAGAGCAAGACTCTGTCTCAAAACAAAAATTGCTGAAAGATGAAAAAAGGCAACCAATAATTCTACATGCAGTAAAACTGTCCTTTGAAAATGAAGGCAAAATAAGGGTATTCCCAGATAAACAAAGTCTGAGAGAATTCATTATGGGCAGAACTGATAAAGGACTTGTATCTACACTATATAAAGATCTCTTACAACTCAAAAATGAGAACATAAACCAATTATAAGCAAAATATTTGAATAGGCATTTCATCAAAGATATCTATGAATGTCTAATAAGTATATGATGTCAATTGTCATTAGACATCAGGGAAATTAAATTAAAAGCAAAAGGAGAACCACTGTACATTCACTAGAGTGACTACAATAAAAGATAGACAATAACAAGTATCATTGAGAATGTGGTGAAACTGGAATCTCATACATTGCTATTGAGAAGGTATAATGGTACTGACACTTTAAAAAATTCTTTGGTAGTTTCTTAAAAATTAAACACACACCCTCCATGTAACCCAGCAATTCCACTTCTAGGTATAGATCTAAGAGGAATGAAAATATATTTCCACACAAAGATCTGTATACAAATATTCATAGCAACATTATTCATAATTGGAAACATAGAGGAAACAATTCAAATATCCATCTACTAATGAATGGACACATAAAATGTGGTATAGCCACAAAATGGAATATTATTTGGCCATCAAAAGGAATAAAGTACTGATACATGATGCCACATGCATAAACCCCCAAAATATTATAATGTGTGAAAGAAGTCAGATGCAAAAGACTACATGTTATATGGCTCTATTTATATGAAATGTCAAGAAAAAGCAAAAATACAGAAAGTGATTCACTCAGTGGTTGCCAGAGGTCAAGAGTAAAAACGGCAATTGACTACAACTGCCTGTTTGTAAACAGGCACAATGGAATTTTGTGGGGTAATGGAAGTGTTTTAAAACTACATTATGACAATTGCTGCACAACTCTATAAATATTCTAAAATCATTAAATTGTACAATTACAGTTGGTAGACTTTTTTTTAGAAAGAGTTTGTATTAATCTGTTCTCATGCTATTAATAAAGACGTTCCCGAGACTGAGTAATTTATAAAGATTAATAATGGACTCTCAGTTCCACATGGCTGGGGAGGCCGCACAATCATGGTGGAAGACAAAGGAAAAACAAAGGGACATCTTATATGGTGGCAGGCAATAAAGAGCTTGTGCAGGGGAACTCCCATTTATAAAACCATCAGATCTCATGAGATGTATTCACTATCACAAGAACAGCACAAGAAATACCCGCTCCCATGATTCATTTCTCTCCCACCAGGTCCCTCCCACGACACGTGGGAATTATGAGTTACAATTCAAGATGAAATTTGCACAGCCAAACCATATCAGAGCTTCATTACTGTTGCGCAGGCGGGAGTGCAGCAGCACAATCACAGCTCACTGCAACCTCCACCTCCTAGGCTCAAGCTATTCTCATGCCTCAGCCTCCAGAGTAGCTGGATTACAGGCACGCACCACCATGCCCTGCTAATTTTTCTATTTTTTGTAGAGACAGGGTTTCACCATGTTGCTTAGGCTGGTCTTGAACTACTGGGCTCAAGTGATCTGCCCTCCTCGGCCTCCCAAAGTGCTGGGATTACAGGTGTGAGCCACCATGCCCCGCCACAATTGGTAGATTTTACAGTATATAATTCATGCCTCAATAAAGCTGATGTGTATGTGCTTGTGTGCTTGTGTGCGTGTGTATGTGTGTGTGTTTGCACTTCATGTGCCATTCACTGTGTTATAAGTGCTTTCCATATATGATCTCATTTAGTATTCACAAGCAATCCCCTAAGGTGAGGAGCAATCCCAATTTACAGGTGAGGAAAACTAAAGTCTAAGATTAGATCAATTTTCCCAATCATACAGGTAGCAAGTAGCAGACCCAGGATTTCAGCGTCTAAGTCTCATCAGTTGCCTGTGCTTGGGCTATTAACTGCTGTGCCCTCCTGCCTCTCCGAGAAGATGGTAAGAGAGGAATACAAGAGCATTCAAGAGAGCATACAAGCAGTAGGGAGGGCCCAGCTAAGATCAGAAAGCACTACTGATCTGTGTACCCGATGAGCATCATTTTGCAACTTTTTCCATGAACACTTGGTACTTCAAGAGCAGAGAGATTATGCTGGGGATTAAATCAAGAATGACATAAGATTATGGTGTTGAAGGATTTTGGAATCATGAGTCATCTGTTGAAATGACTGACAATGGTGTGCAGGATACAGGAGAGTGTGAATCCATGGCAAGAGAAGCGGGGAAGTGGCTGAAAGTAGGGAGAGGCTTCTATACTGGGTCAAAGGGAACGGTATGAAGATCAATGAGTCCTGGGAATACAAAGAGCAGATTCTGAGGTGAGAAAGGAAGAGATGTATGTAGTCCAAGATGAATGTAGTCAGAGGTTGAGGTCTTAGGGGTGGATCCGCATATGAAAGTATAAGGTTAAATATGTGACCTTGGTAGTGGGTATGTGAGGGAAGTAGAATGCAGCAGAAATGCAGATCATCAAAGCTTGGATGGTGAAGAAACAGAAGAGCAATGTGGAAGTAAGTAGCAACTTGCTTTGATGTTCTGGGTGGAAGGAAAGACGATGATAGATAAATGCCATCATCATTCTTTACAGAACTAGAAAAAACAATCCTAAAATTAGCCCACATAGCCAAAGCAAGACTAAGCAAAAAGAACAAATCTGGAGGCATCACATTGCCTGCCTTCAAACTACGCTACAAGGCTACAGTCACCAAAACAACATGGTACTGGTATAAAAATAGGCACACAGACCAAGGGAACAGAATAGATAACACAAAGATATTTAATTCCCCCTCCACTAACTGAAAGAGCTAAGGTTCATAGGCAACAGTAATTATTTGTACCTAATGCTCCTGTTAAAGAGAACATATTGTTTTTGGCCTAGAAAGTAATAACAACAGTTAGCATTTAGTGAGTACTTACTATGTGCCAGTCATTAGGCTGTGTGCTTGACACAGATCATTTCATTTAATCGGAAAACTACCCCATGAGAGCAGTACGATCTATCACTATTATTATTAGCATCATTATTCTTATTCCTATGTTGCAGGAAGAAGAAATTGAGACTTAGAGAGGACAATAATGTACCAAGGTCATACAACTATTCAGTGGAAGAATTGGGATTTGAATCCATGCAGTCTGACTCCAAGGCCATAGCTCATAAGTGCTCAGGTCTATGAAAACGATGGAAATGCATTAGGTTGGTGCACAAGTAATTGCAGTTTTTGCCATTAAAAGTAAGAAAAGCAAAATGTATTCTTTTTGGTTTCTGTAACTCTAATTACCTCCTGGTGACTAATAATCAAATATTGATCAAGCTCATTTTGCAGAATTGCAAATGCAGACGCCTGGGTAAGTAACGATGAGCCTCACTTCTACTGCGTTGCTGGCTGAGGTTTCTACATGCACAGCCCTAATGACAACCACAAGGGTGGAAAAGAGAAGCTGAAGGTCACTGACTTTCAGCTCTAGGGAAATTAGGGAGTGCTTCTGCCTGGGCTTTGGCCGACAATCATCTGGAAAGTTATCTAAAGGGCCTAGTGCATTTATTTTTACCTAATTATAGCATTCAACTGGCATTTTCTAAGGGCTTCAATTATGTAGTCAGCAGCCTGAGAACTCACAGCACCTGAAACAAATAAATTGCATATATTACTATGTATTCTTCTTGGTCAAGGATTTGGTGATTGGGAATTCCAGAACCATTAGAAGGAGTGCACCTTTCTCCTAGAGCAGTGGTTTGCAAGTCCAAGGAGAATGTGATGAACAGTTCCGATTCTTTCCTCAGAACATGTACAAAGAAACATATATGAATGACTGTGTGTATGATCATGGAGAGGAGGAGTGTGAATCTTCCTGAAGAACATTCAAAGACTTCGGCTTAGAGTGTCAGCAATGTGAGGCTGAATTCAGCAAGTGGGGCAAAACTGTCATCACCTGGATGATACTGTTTTGGTAAACATTTGGATAAGCACATTTCCTTATCCAAATGTTTACCAAAAAAAAAAAAAAATGTTAACTGAAAGAACAAAATGTTTTATCAATTAGAACTTTGCTTCATTTTCAATATGGTCTTCAAAAACAAAAACAAAAAATTTATCCTGTAAATTTTCAACAGTATTTTTGTTAAAAATGTCCAATCGGGTTATAAGATTCTTGACTCCCCTTGTATTTCTGATAGTGCACACTCTTGCTACTCAAAATGTGGTCCATGGATCCGTAGCAGCAGCAGCACCTTGGAACTTGATAGAAACAAAGAATCAAGGCCTCATGCCAGAGGTACAAGATCAGAATTTGTGTTTCCCAAGATTCCCAGGTGATATGTATACAGTCATCCCTCAGTATTCGTGGAGTGTTGCAATGTTCCAGGACCCCTGTGGTACCAAAATCCACAAATGTTCAAAAGCCTGATATAAAATGGCAATGTAGGCCAGGCGTGGTAGCTCACACCTGTAATCCCAGCACTTTGGGAGGCCAAGGCAGGCTGATCACTTGAGGTCAGGAGTTTGATACCAGCCTGGCCAATATGGTGAAACCCTGTCTCTACTAAAAATACAAAAATTAGTTGGGCGTGGGGCTGCACGTCTGTAATCCCAGCTACCCCGGAGGCTGAGGCAGGAGAATCGTTTGAACCTGGGAGGTGGAAGTTGCAGTGAGCCGAGATTGTGCCACTGCCTCCAGCCTGGGTGACAGAGTGAGACTCCATCTTAAAAAGAAACCCAAACAAACAAATAAATAAAATGGCAAAGCATTTGCGTATAACCTCCACACATCCCCCATATGCTTTAAGTCATCTCTAGATTGCTTCTAGTATCCAATAAATGTAAATGCTATATAAAGTTTTTATACTGTATTGCTTTTAAAATTTGTCTTATTTTTATTGTTGTACTATGTTTTATTGCTTTTTATTTGAAATATTTTCTATCTGTGGTAGGTTGAATTCATAAATGTGGAACCCACGGATATAGAGGGCCAACTGCATACATACTGAGTTTGAGAAGCGTTGATATACGCAGTAGAGACATCAGAACATAAAGAGGAAGTGAGATGTGGTAGAATGAGGACCTGGACTCTGAGCCAAGCTTTGCCATTTGCTAGCATCTGACCTTGGGCACATTCCTCAACCTCTGAGGATGCTTCCTTAACTCTAGCAGCACCCCAAAGGGTTGTTGTGCTTGACTTACAGTATTCACTTGATAAACAGTAGTCACTGTTCCCACTGTTAAGATTTGTATTACATCTTAGCAATTGTCATTTGCCAGGGCTTAGTAAGCTAAAAATCTCCCTGTAGATGTAAATGGAAGGAAAGGAGAGGAAGCAATGTGCAATTGCTCTAAGTGGAGTGAGTGGCCCAGATGGTTCATAGGACTTATATTTGCAAAGTTAGGGGTCTGAGGCTCTATTGACTGTCTCTCAAGTGTGTGCCACTGGGCACAAAGGAGAGGACTGAAGCAAAGTCTCAAGGTATGAGCTCCAATGCTAGGCAGACAGCATTGTTCATGAAGTTCAACAGAGCTCTTCCCAGGTTGGGAGACATTCACCCAGGAGCTACGTGGCAGTGGAAGAGGAGGAGGGTGCCCTATGCCAAGATCTGCCTGAAGCCAAGACAGATAGGGTTGGGGAAGAGCGAATATGGCATTGAAGTCTATTGAATGCCACTAAACAGGGTGTCTATTTACTATAGGCATACAGCTTGCTGTGTTTCCCAAATACACAATCCCGAGTCTAATTTCCAAATGATAAGGAAAAAAGTCAGGCCCAGAGCCCAAACCTTAACACTCCAGATCCAGTGTTTTTCCCACTGCATCCCAGGAGCTTCATCCAGAGCTCACTAATTACCTGAAATCTCCATGTAATATGCTTTTGGCTCCATATAAAGTGGGACTGTTCAAATACATTTCTGGCAACTAGCAAATCAAAATTCGAGTGCTTTTGAGGGAACCACAGGTGAACTTGTGAAGTCCATTTTGAGGCTACAGCATCAAGATATAGTCATGATGGGTTTCAGTTGTTGTTTTTGTTTTTTTGCAGGGGAGTGGGGAGAGAGATGAAGTTTTGCTCTTGTTGCCCAGTCTGGATTGCAATGGCCCGATCTCAGCTCACTGCAAACTCTGCCTCCTGGGTTCAAGCGATTCTTGTACCTCAGCCACCTGAGTAGCTGGGATTACAGGTATGCGCCACCATGTCTGACTAATTTTTGTATTTTTGTAGAGACAGGGTTTCATCATGTTGGCCAGGCTGGTCTCGAGCTCCTGACCTCAAGTGATCTACCAGCTTCGGCCTCCCAAAGTGCTGGGATTACAGGCATGAGCCACTGAGCCCAGCCTATTTTTATAATATAAAAGATCATTAGGAAAGTCATGTACTTCATTTTTAAAAGATGATACAGTTTCCAAAGGGACAGAATACAAGGCTAAAAGGCAGGAAGTCCAGTTTCACATGAGAAGCAGAATATGGCCAAGAAAACTAAGTGAATGCATACTTTTAAATTTCACTTCAAGTGCCACCAACTTTATTTTGGCTACAAAACCAAAACCCCTTCTTTCTTTTTGTCTTGCAGTTCAAATTCTATCACTGATCACTGATAGGTTTCCCTATTCAAATAAACGAATAAATTAAAATTTTTCTCCTCTAACTCATTACGTTTTACTGTCACTTAAATTTAACACAGGGAGCATGTCACCAGGAAGAAGGTAGCAATTGTATTACTTTATTTTGAAGTGTGTTCATTAATCTTACCATGGAGACAGAAAAATTTCTTATTTTGTTAAATACAATGGCTCCTCACTTTTCTAGCCTCATTACAGAAAGCAGTGTTGCACTGTGATAACTGAAAGTACTTCTCAATAAACCAAAATTATTTTTTAATTCTAGCTATTTCCATGGAAATCATTCTAAAATGTCATGTATACTTCTCCTCTATAAGGTACAATGTGTATAATGATACACATATAAATACACATATATATTTTATATATAAAGTACAGTGATTACAATTTAGCCTTTTCACTTATAGGTTTGTGTGTATATGTAAAATATATATACATAAACACACATTTTATTCCGTGCTTTATGCGTGTCAGGCATTAGATGAGGGCTTTATATGCATTTTGTCTCAGTCTTTGGGAATATCTATTACTGTACTAGGTTATGATAATGTGATGCTCAATGATGATACCGACATATAAACAACTATCTGGCAGCTGGCCATACTTGTTAGCTCATCCGTTTCCTCTCATTGGTATTGATCATCACTTCTGCTTGCTGACACTGGGCTGTGGGTTCTAATCTGTTGCCTTACATCTTATCAATGGACTGACAGTGACTCTGAATGCCTGTGGTGTATACTACACGACTTTGATGAAAACTGCAACTACACGACTTTGATGAAAACTGTAGAAAACTTTTGGTTCTACAGGAGCATCACTCCAATACTGTCACCAGGCAGATCTTCATGTTAAATAATTGGAGGAATAACAAACATGAAGAGTTTAAAGACTTTATGTTAAGTGAATTAATCCAGGCATAGAAAGACAAACATCATATGTTCTTACTTATTTGTGATCTAAAAGTCAAAACAATTGAACTCAAGGAGACTGAGAGTAGAAGAATGGTTACCAGAGGCTGAGAAGGGAAGTGGGGGGCTGGGGATGGGTGAGGATGGTTAATGGATACAAAAACAATAGTTACAAAGAATGAGCCGGGAGTGGTGGCTCACGCCTGTAATCCTAGCACTTTGGGAAGCCGAGGCGGGTGGATCACCAGGTCAGGAGATCGAGACCATCCTGGCTAACACGGTGAAACCCCATCTCTACTAAAAATACCAAAAAATTAGCCTGGCATGGTGGCGGGCATCTGCAGTACCAGCTACTCGGGAGGCTGAGGCAGGAGAATGGCGCAAACCTGGGAGGCAGAGCTTACAGTGAGCTAAGATTGTGCCACTGCACTCCATCCTGAGCTACAGAGCCAGACTCCATTTCAAAAAAAAAAAAAGAAAGAATAAGACCTACTATTTAATAGCACAATGAGGTGACTATAGTCAATAATAACTTAATTGCACATTATAAAATAACTTAAAGAGTGTAACTGGATTGTTTGTAACTCAAAGGGTAAATGCTTGAGGGGATGGATACCCCATTTTACATGATGTGATTATTATGTATTACATGCCTGTATTAAAACATCTCATGTACCCCATAAATACAAATATCTACTATGTACCTGCCTCGAAAGAGAAGGGCAATGTTAAAATCAGTGTTTTGCTCATATTAGGAACTCAGTGAATATTCTATGATTGGGAATTTTGAGCAGGTTATAATATGAACAGAGGGGTGCTATGTCATAAACATCTAAAAAGCGATTCAAAGTACCATGTGAGAAAGAAAGACCATCTAACCAAATCCAGGGCAAATGCCGATAATTCAAAGCATTAGAAGGATTTCAACAGCATGTGATCCATCAGGAAAGACGAACTGAAAGAGCCAACTAAGTCTTGAGCTTTGAAGGAACATGACATTTAAAGGCAGCAATGATTAAGGTCTAATCAGGAGACAGTGAGGAAGTCCACCATATAGTGTTGAAGGAAGCAAGATGACAAAATTATAAGGTGGAATTCTATCAGAAGGTGGAACATTTTAGAGGTTGAGAGATACCTGTTGCCAAGTAACATCAAGGCTCTTCCTGAGCTGGAGTTGCCTAAAATAGATACTTGGAGGTGCTGGGAGGCGGGGCAGGGGGCAAGGGATGCAAAGAATCGTGGTCAGTGCCAAATAATGCCGAGATCGATTTGGAAGAACAGGAAATCCCTTGCTTTCTTAACAACTCAGGTGAAGACATGAAGGCAAAAGTACAGAGTATGGAGTCAAAAAGCCTGGGTTCTTGTCCTAGCTCAGCCAATCACTAATTTGTATAGCCTTTAAGTATATAATTAAACCTCTCTATATCTGAATTTCCTCATCTATAAAATGGTAATAGTAATAACACCCACCTCATAGGCAGACGTGAGGATTCAGTGAAAGAGAATACATAAACTTAGCACAGTGCAAGGCACATAATCAGCACTGAATAAATGGCAACTTTTATTATTCAGAGATCAGTGATATGACCTGCTCTTTAGATATCAAAAAAAAAAAAAAAATAGGGAAGGCAGCTCCAGGAATAGGGGAAATACAAAAAAGTGTGGATGTGACAACTTCTGCTCTATGCTGATATTCACCACCTCCCTCTGCCCTCTTCCATTTACAATCTTAGTAACATATGTGTTTCAATTCTCACCATTTTGGACCTAGGGCGATTGGAGTCATTGTATAGTCTCAGACAAGTCACTTTATTTCTGTTGCTAAATATCCCCTTAACCATGATGCTGTTAGCCTGAGTGACTTCATGTTCTAAACCAGAAGTCCCCATCCCTGGGCCACGAATGGATACTGGTCGGTGGCTTGTTAGGAACCAGGCTGCACAGCAGGTGGTGAGCAGTGGACCAGCAAGCATTACCACCTGAGCTCCACCTCCTGTCAGATCAGTGGCAGCATTAGATTCTTATAGGAGTGCCAACCCTATTGTGAACTGTGCATGCAAGGGATCTAGGTTGCGCTCCTCATGAGAATCTAATACTTGATGATCTGAGGTGAAACAGTTCCATCCCGAAACCATCCCCCACCTCCTCCTGTCCGTGGAAAAATTGTCTTCTACGAAAATGTTCCCTGGTGCCAAAATGATTGGGGAACACTGCCCTAAATGGCTTAATATCTTCCCAATAGTTTAGAAAACCAAATGTTTTCTCTTCTAGATGCTTCTACTAACTACTCAGTTTGAAAAAAAGGTGTCCTGTCATATATGCTCTATCAACATAAGGTTTTTTATATATATATATATATATAAAATATAATATATATAAGCTTCTCTGCATTTTAATAAGCTGAAGAATTAGCCTTGAACAGCCAAACAATGAAAAGTTCAGCCTGACATCACAAACATGTATTAACAACTTTTGCTTCCAACCATGATGGCGTAAAAGCAATCAGATTAAACAACTGAAAAACCGGACAAAATACATGAAAAAAAAAGGGCTTTCAGACACTAGACAATAGCCAGTACAAGATTCCTAGCCCTCAGAGAAGGGGAACAAATGAGGCACCCCTAAATCTTCCCTAGCTTACTGACTGGAGAGGCTTTCCACGATGCAATGCAAACAGCTCAGTGATTTCCTGCATTGAGAAGACAGAAATCAGGAAACGGGGAGGCCAAAATAATTAAAACTTGTGGGAAAAAGCTCCAGAGAGAAGATAGCTACATAGGAGAGAGCTCTAGAGGTCTTCAGATGGATCCCTTTACGTCTCTGGCTGAGTACTGATTGGCATACGTATGGGAGGAAACTACCCAAGACCAATAAAAGAATTGCTAAATAAAGAAAAAGTAGGAGGGCCAGTCCCCAGAAGCTCACAAAGACACAGGAACAGTTTGTGTTCCTACCAGCAGAATGGGAAGACTATGTTATGGTGCAATAATTAGAGCCCTCAAAAGTGTATTGTCTCGCTAGTGAAATAAAATTAGCTGCAGGCTAAAGTCTACATTGATGCTACCCTAAGAAAGTATAAAAATCAAGCCTCCGGCCGGGCGCGGTGGCTCACGCCTGTAATCCCAGCACTTTGGGAGGCCGAGGCGGGCGGATCACAAGGTCAGGAGATCGAGACCACGGTGAAACCCCGTCTCTACTAAAAATACAAAAAAATTAGCCGGGCGCGGTTGTGGGCGCCTGTAGTCCCAGCTACTCGGGAGGCTGAGGCAGGAGAATGGCGTGAACCCGGGAGGCGGAGCTTGCAGTGAGCGGAGATCGCGCCACTGCACTCCAGCCTAGGCGACAGAGCAAGACTCCGTCTCAAAAAAAAAAAAAAAAAAAAAAAAAAATCAAGCCTCAAAAGGATAAAACTGATTCCAATTAACTGCATGCCACTTCAAAGTTTAATAATATTTATGTATTTATTTTTATTATACTTTAAGTTCTAGGGTACATGTACACAACGTGCAGGATTGTTACACATGTATACATGTGCCATGTTGGTGTGCTGCACCTATTAACTCGTCATTTACATTAGGTATATCTCCTAATGCTATCCCTCCCCTGTCCCCCCACCCCACAACAGGCCCTGGTGTGTGATGCTCCCCTTCCTGTGTCCAAGTGTTCTCACTGTCCAATTACCACCTATGAGTAAGAACATGCAGTGTTTGGTTTTTTGTCCTTGTGATAGTTTGCTGAGAATGATGGTTTCCAGCTTCATCCATGTCCTTACAAAGTACATGAACTCATCCTTTTTATGGCTGCATAGTATTCCATGGTGTATATATGCCACATTTTCTTAATCCAGTCTATCAATGATGGATATTTGGGATGCTTCCAAGTCTTTGCTATTGTGATAGTGCCGGAATAAATATACGTGTGCACGTGACTTTAGAGCAGCATGATTTATAATCCTTTGGGTATATCCTCAGTAATGGGATGGCTGGGTCAAATGGTATTTCTAGTTCTAGATCCTTGAGGAATTGCCACACTGTCTTCCACAATGGTTGAACTAGTTTACATTCCCACCAACTGTAAAAGTGTTCCTATTTCTCCACATCCTCTCTGGCACCTGCTGTTTCCTGACTTTTTAATGATCACCATTCTAACTGGTGTGAGATGGTATCTCATTGTGGTTTTGATTTACATTTCTCTGACGGCCAGTGACGATGAGCATTTTTTCATTTGTCTGTTGGCTGCATAAATGTCTTCTTTTGAGCAGTGTCTGTTCATATCCTTTGCCCAATTTTTGATGGGGTTGTTTTTTTCTTGTAAATTTGTTTGAGTTCCTTGTAGATTCTGGATATTACCCCTTTGTCAGATGAGTAGATTGCAAAAATGTTTTCCCATTCTGTAGGTTGCCTGTTCACTCTGATGGTAGTTTCTTTTGCTGTGCAGAAGCTCTTTAGTTTAATTAGATCCCATTTGTCAATTTTGGCTTTTGTTGCCGTTACTTTTGGTGTTTTAGACATGAAGTCCTTTCCCATGCCTATGTCCTGAACAGTATTGACTAGGTTTTCTTCTAGGGTTTTGATGGTTTTAGGTCTAACATTTAAGTCTTTAATCCATCTTGAATTAACTTTTGTGTAAGGTGTAAGGAAGGGATCCAGTTTCAGCTTTCTACACATGGTTAGCCAGTTTTCCCAGCACCATTTGTTAAATAGAGAATCCTTTCCCCATTTCTTGTTTTTGTCAGGTTTGTCAAAGATCAGATGGTTGTAGATGTGTGGCATTATTTCTGAGGGCTCTGTTCTGTTCCATTGGTCTATATCTCTGGTTTGGTACCAGTACCATGCTGTTTTGGTTACTGTAGCCTTGTAGTATAGCTTGAAGTCAGGTAGTGTGATGCCGCCAGCTTTGTTCTTTTGGCTTAGGATTGACTTGGCAATCCAGGCTCTTTTTTGGTTCCACATGAACTTTAAAGTAGTTTTTTCCAATTCTGTGAAGAAAGTCATTGGTAGCTTGATGGGGATGGCATTGAATCTGTAAATTACCTTGGTCAGTATGGCCATTTTCACGAGACTGATTCTTCCTATCCATGAGCATGGAATGTTCTTCCATTTGTTTGTGTCCTCTTTTATTTTGTTGAGCGTGGTTTGTAGTTCTCCTTCAAGAGGTCCTTCACGTCCCTTGTAAGTTGGATTCTTAGGTATTTTATTCTCTTTGAAGCAATTGTGAATGGGAGTTCATTCATGATTTGGCTCTCTGTTTGTCTGTTAATGGTGTATAAGAATGCTTGTGAGTTTTGCACATTGATTTTGTATCCTGAGACTTTGCTGAAGTTACTTATCAGCTTAAGGAAATTTTGGGCTGAGACGATGAGGAGTTCTAAATAGGCAATCATGTCATCTGCAAACAGGGACAATCTGACTTCCTCTTTGCCTAATTGAATACCCTTTATTTCTTTCTTCTGCCTAATTGCCCTGGCCGGAACTTCCAACACAATGTTGAAGAGGAGTGGTGAGAGAGGGCATCCCTGTCTTGTGCCAGTTTTCAAAGGGAATGCTTCCAGGTTTTGCCCATTCAGTACGATATTGGCTGTGGGTCTGTCATAAATACCTCTTATTATTTTCAGATACATCCCATGAATTTATTGAGAGTTTTTAGCATGAAGGGCTCCTGAACTTTCTCAAAGACCTTTTCTGCATCTATTGAGATAATCATGTGGTTTTTGTCTTTGGTTCTGTTTATATGCTGGATTATGTTTATTGATTTGCATATGTTGCACCAGCCTTGCATCCCAGGGATGAAGCCGACTTGATCATGGTGGATAAGCTTTTTGATGTGCTGCTGGATTTTGTTTCCCAGTATTTTATTGAGGATTTTTGCATCGATGTTCATCAGGGATATTGGTCTAAAATTCTCTTTTCTTGTTGTGTCTCTGCCAGGCTTTGGTATCAGGATGATGTTGGCCTCATAAAATGAGTAAGGGAGGATTCCCTCTTTTTCTATTGATTGAAATACTTTCAGAAAGAATGGTACCAGCTCTTCCTTGTACCTCTGGTAGAATTTGGCTGTGAATCCATCTGGTCCTGGACTTTTTTTGGTTGGTAAGTTATTTATTTCTTCAATTTCTGAGCCTGTTATTGCTCTATTCAGAGATTCAACTTCTTCCTGGTTTAGTCTTGGGAGAGTGTATGTGTCCAGGAATTTATCCATTTCTTCTAGATTTTCTAGTTTATTTGCATAGAGGTGTTTATAGTATTCTCTGATGGTAGTTTGTATTTCTGTGGGATCGGTGGTGATATCCCCTTTAGCATTTTTTATTGTGTCTATTTGATTCTTCTCTCTTTTCTTCTTTATTAGCCTTGCTAGCAGTCTATCAATTTTGTTGATCTTTTCAAAAAACCAGCTCCTGGATTGATTTTTTTGAAGGGTTTTTTGTGTCTCTATCTCCTTCAGTTCTGCTCTGATATTAGTTATTTCTTGCCTTCTGCTAGCTTTTGAATGTGATTGCTCTTGCTGCTCTAGTTCTTTTAATTGTGGTGTTAGGGTGTCAATTTTAGATCTTTCCAGCTTTCTCTTGTGAGCATTTAGTGCTATAAATTTCCTTCTACACACTGCTTTAAATGTGTCCCAGAGATTCTGGTATGTTGTATCTTTGTTCTCATTGGTTTCAAAGAACATCTTTATTTCTGCCTTCATTTCATCATGTACCCAGTAGTCATTCAGGAGTAGGTTAATCAGTTTCCATGTAGTTGAGCGATTTTAAATGAGCTTCTTAATCTTGAGTTGAAGTTTGATTGCACTGTGGTCTGAGAGACAGTTTGTTATAATTTATGTTCTTTTACATTTGCTGAGGAGTGCTTTACTTCCCACTATGTGGACAATTTTGTAGTAAGTACAATGTGGTGCTGAGAAGAATGCACATTCTGTTGATTTGGGGTGAAGAGTTCTTTAGATGTGTATTAGGTCTGCTTGGTGCAGAGCTGAGTTCAATTTCTGGATATCCTTGTTAACTTTCTGTCTCATTCATCTGTCTCATGTTGACATTGGGGTGTTAAAGTCTCCCATTATTGTATGGGAGTCTAAGTCTCTTTGTAGGTCTCTAAGGACTTGCTTTATGAATCTGGGTGCTCCTGTATTGAGTGCATATATATTTAGGATAGTTAGCTCTTCTTGTTGAATTGACCCCTTTGCCATTATGTAATGGCCTTCTTTGTTTCTTTTGATCTTTGTTGGCTTAAAGTCTCTTTTATCAAAGACTAGGACTGCAACCCCTGCCTTTTTTGTTTTCCATTTGTTTGGTAGATCTTCTTCCATCTCTTCATTTTCAGCCTATGTGTATCTCTGCACATGAGATGGGTCTCCTGAATACAGCACACTGATGGGTCTTGACTCTTTATCCAATTTGCCAGTCTGTGTCTTTTAATTGGAGTATTTAGCCCATTTACATTTAAGGTTAATATTGTTATGTGTGAATTTGATCCTGTCTTTATGATGTTAGCTGGTTATTTCGCTCGTTAGTTGATGCAGTTTCCTCCTAGCATTGATGGTCTCTATAATTTGGCTTGTTTTTGCAGTGGCTGCTACCGGTTGTTCCCTTCCATGTTTAGTGCTTCCTTCAGGATCTCTTGTAGGGCAGGCCTGGTGGTGACAAAATCTCTCAGCATTTGCTTGTCTGTAAAGGATTTTATTTCTCCTTCACTTATGAAGCTTAGTTTGGCTGGATATGAAATTCTGGGTTGAAAATTCTTTTCTTTAAGAATGTTGATTACTGGCCCCCACTCTCTTCTGGCTTGTACAGTTTCTGCCGAGAGATCCGCTGTTAGTCTGATGGGCTTCCCTTTGTGGGTAACCTGACCTTTCTCTCTGGCTGCCCTGAACATTTTTTCCTTCATTTCAACTTTGGTGAATCTGATAATTATGTGTCTTGGAGTTCCTCTTCTCAAGGAGTATCTTTGTGGCATTCTCTGTATTTCCTGAATTTGAATGTTGGCCTGCCTTGCTACATTGGGGAAGTTCTCCTGGATGATATCCTGCAGAGTGTTTTCCAACTTGGTTCCATTCTCCCGGTCACTTTCAGGTATGCCAATCAGATGTAGATTTGGTCTTTTCACATAGTCCCATATTTCTTAGAGGCTGTGTTGATTTCCTTTTACTCTTTTTTCTCTAAACTTTGCTCCTCACTTCATTTCATTCATTTGATCTTCAATCACTCATACCCTTTCTTCCAGTTGATCGAATCAGCTACTGAAGCTTGTGCATTCGTCACGTAGTTCTCATGCCATGGTTTTCAGCCCCATCAGGTCATTTAAGGACTTCTCTACACTGTTTATTCTAGTTAGCCATTCATCTAATCTTTTTTCAATGTTTTTAGCTTGTCTGAGATGGGTTCAAACTTCCTCCTTTAGGTCGGAGAAGTCTGATCGTCTGAAGCCTTCTTGTCTCAACTCGTCAAATTCATTCTCCGTCCAGCTTTGTTCCATTGCTGGCGAGGAGCTGCATTCCTTTGGAGTGGGAGAGATGCTCTGATTTTTAGAATTTTCAGCTTTTCTGCTCTGTTTTTTCCCCGTCTTTGTGGTTTTATTTACATTTGGTCTTTGATGATGGCGACATACAGATGGGGTTTTGGTGTGGATATCCTTTCTGTTTGTCAGTTTTCCTTCTAGCAGTCAGGACCCTCAGCTGCAGATCTGTTGGAGTTTGCTGGAGGTCGACTCCAGACTGTTTGCCTGAGTATCAGCAGCGGAGGCTGCAGAACAGCGAATATTGCTTAACAGCAAATGTTGCTGCTTGATGACTCCTCTGGAAGTTTTGTCTCAGAGGGGTACTCGGCCGTGTGAGGTGTCAGTCTGCGCCTACTGGAGGATGCCTCCTAGTTAGGCTACTTGGGGGTCAGGGAACCACTTGAGGAGGCAGTCTGTCCATTCTCCGATCTCAAACTCTGTGCTGGGAGAACCACTACTCTCTTCAAAGTTGTCAGACAGGGACTTTTAAGTCTGCAGAGGTTTCTGCTGCCTTTTGTTCAGCTATGCCCTGCCCCTACAGGTGGAGTCTACAGTGGCAGGCAGGCCTCCTTGAGCTGTGGTGGGCTGCACCCTGTTTGAGCTTCCCGGCCGCTTTGTTTACCTACTCAAGCCTCAGCAGTGGTGGGCGCCCTTCCCCCAGCCTCACTGCCGCCTTGCAGTTCGATCTCAGACTGCTGTGCTAGCAATGAGCAAGGCTCTGTGGGCGTGGGACCCTCCTAGCTAGGTGTGGGATATAATCTCTTGGTGTGCCGTTTGCTAAGACCCTTGGAAAAGCACAATATTCGGGTGGGAGTGACCCAATTTTCCAGGTGCTGTCCATCACAGCTTTGCTTGGCTAGGAAAGGGAATTCCCTTACCCCTTGCACTTCCTAGGTCAGTCGATGCCTTGCCCTGCTTCAGCTCACACTCAGTGCACTGCCCCCACTGTCCCGCACCCACTGTCCAACAAGCCCCAGTGAGATGAATCCAGTAACTCAGTTGGAAATGCAGAAATTGTTCCTATTCAGCCATCTTGGAACCACACCCAAAGTTTAATAATATTTAAAGAAATATGATAAAATAAAGCACTCAAAAATATAAAATCCATAATGTCCAACATCCAATAAAAAATTATCAGACATGCAAAGAATTAGAAAGATACAACTCTTAAATGGAGAAAAATCAATCAGCAGAAACAAACTAAGATGACACAAATTACAGACTTAACACATAAGGATATTAAAATATAGTCATTATACATATATTCCCATTTAATAGAGGAGCTGGAGGAAAGACTGGTCATGTTAAGTAGAAACATGGAGGGTACAGGAAAGACTCAACTCAAACATCCAGACACGAAAAATACAGTTTCTTAATGAAAAACACATAGGCTGGGAGTTCTAGTACAATAGACACTGCAGAAGAAAAGATGAGTGAACCTAAAGACATAGCAATAGAAGCTGTCCAAAATGAAATACATAGAGAAAAAAGACTGAGACAAACAGAACAGAGCATCAATTAGCTATGGGAAACACCACAGGGTTCAATGAAGTACCAAAATATTTGAAGAAGAAGGACCAAAAGTTTTGCAAATTTTATGAAAACTATTAATGTGCAAGTCTAAAAATTTCAATGGACTGTAAGCCAAAAATAAAAGGAAAAAACCACACCATAGCAAATCATTATCTAAGTACTGAAAAAATGTGAAAGGTGTTAAAAGGAACAAAGATAAAAATGATGGCATACTTCTCATCAGAAGCTGTGCAAACCAAAAACAACAGTGTGACATCTTTGAAGTATTGAAAGAAAAAGCTGACACCTTATGATTCTATTTCCAGAAAAAAAAACAAAAACAAAAAACTGTCTTTCAAAAATTAGGTGAAATAAGGGAGCAGTCTGAGAAAATTACTGCCAGAAGTCCAGCTGTTTTTGGATCAGTTATCATCGGTACAGAGAAACGCTATTGATTTTTATAAGTTGTTGCATTTCCTTATTAGTTTTTATCATTTTTCTATCCATTACCTTGTTTTCCTTCTGCAGATGGTCATATCAACTGCAAGTAATGATAGTTTTATATCTTCCCTTTCAATTCTTACACTTACTTCTTTTTCTTTTTTTGAGGGAGAATTCATTGCAAGGAGACCACCACTATAATAAATAATAAAGTTCTTTCATCACAGGGAAAATAACACCAGATGGAATGCTGGAGCTACAAAAAGGAATGAAGAACACTGTAAATGATAAAAATGTGAGTAAATATTAAATATTGTTTCTCATTTGTAAAATATCTTTAAAAGATAACTATTTAAGTCAAAAATAATAGGCCAGATATAATGCCTGTAATCCTAGCACTTTTGGAGGCTGAGGTGGGAGGCCTGCTTGAGGCCAAGAGTTCAAGAACAGCCTAGGCAACATAGCAAGATCCCATCTCTAATAAATTAATTAATTAAATAATAATATATTGTACTATACATGGTATAACATGTAGAAAAATGATGAAAAAGGTAGTTCAAGGACTGGGAGGAGGAAAATTAAAATATGTTGTTATAGGTTTTCACATGAATAATATACCCTCTAAAAGGGTATATTATTATTTCAAGGTAGAATATTAAAAGTTAGAAGGATGTTATTGTAGGCAGCTTCTAAGATGACTTCCGATGATCCACAACATCTATTATTCACGTCATTGTGTAATACCTGCCCTTTGAATGGGTGATGGATATAATGACTCATAACAAATGGAATATGTCACTTCCAAGATTATGGTACAAAAAAAAAAAAGACTCTGGCTTCTCTCTTATTCACCTTCTCTTGTTATCTTTCACTTTCTCTGATGAAAATAGCTGCTATATGGCAAATTGCCCTATGTAGAGTTCCATGGGGCAAGGAACTGATGGAGGTTTCCAGCTGACAGTCAGTGATGAACTGAGGCCCTCAGTCCAACAGACTACAAGGAACTGAATCCTGCCAACAACCACACACATGAGCTTAGAAGTGTATCCTCCCTCAATCAAGCCTTCAGAAGAAATGACTGCAGCCCCAGCCAATATCTTGATTGTAGCCTTGTGAGAGACCTTGAGCCAGAGAACCCAGCAAAGCCATACCTAGATTCCTAACTCACATAAACTATTAGATAATCAATATTTGTTGTTTTAAGCCACTAAATTCGAGGGCAGGTTGTCATGCAGCAATATATAACCTAGTTATATATGTGTACTAATACTAAATTGTTACATATTTTATGTCCTGGAATAAACACCAGGGAAAACACAAAATAAAGAGCATTACTAATGAGCCTATAATAGAAATAACATGAAATCTTAAAAATAATCTTTCCAATAGGCAGCAAGAAAAGAGTTTAAAAGGACCAAACATTTATTGAGCATCCACCATAGTAAAAGCAGGGAGTCATATGCTAAGAATATAAAGTCCCTGCCTGGTCTTAAGAAATTTCATATTGTCAGTATTGGACAAGAACTCAATTACAAAAGTACAAGAAGGAAAACAATTCTAGGTATGGTACCCAAACATCCTATGCCTTGGCAGTTTAAGGGCAGAACTGTCTCTCAGGTACGGGGAAAACCAGGGAAGCAGATTTGAGATGGAGCTTGAAGAATGGCAAAATTTTCAGCAAGCAGAGATGTAAAAGAAAGGCAAAATATCCCAAGCAAAGAGTACACAGGATCAAAGGCTCAGCTGAGAAAGCTAGAGAGATATGTTGAGGGGGAAAGTTGGAGGAGGGAAGGCCAGAGACTTTACAGGAGACCCAGAATATTGCTTTGTAACAGAGATCTAAAGAAGAGAGGGTGGTATAAAGGGGTATGGGCCGTAAGATTTAATGTTGTTGAAGGACTAAGGAGGGCACTGGAAAAAAGGCCACTGGAATTGGTTGAGGCATAGGCACAGTCTAATCCAGAAATTGTATCAATTTGCAGCCCTCCTTACTACCAGACCAGTGACACATATCACTCTTTTTTTTTTTTTTTTTTTTGAGACAGGGTCTTGCTTTGTTACCCAGGCTGGAGTGCAGTGGTGTGATCTCGGCTCACTACAGCCTCCACCTCCTGGGGTCAAGCAATCCTCCCACCTCAGCTTTCTGAGTAGCTGGGACCACAGGCGTGTGCCACCATGCCCAGATAATTTTTGTATTTTTTGGTAGAGACGGGGTTTTACCATGTTGCCCAGGCAGGTCTCAAATTCCTGAACTCAAACAATCTGCCAGCCTTGGCTTTCCAAAGTGTTGGGATTACAGGTGTGAGCCACTGCACCAGGCCAGATAACACTAATTAATGACAGTACTGAGACTTTACATGGCCTCAGATTCCTTCTTAATCCTTCAGGCAGCTACTACCAAAACATCAGAATTGGTACAGGAGATGAAATGTATTTGTTACCTGTGGCCTGATAATTTAAGAAGCCTGGTCTGTAGGGAATGAAGGATGTAAAGACCTTACTTTGGCATCCAACAAGGAGGCTCATTGTATATAGGGTGAAAAACAAGAAGGCCGTCCACTAACTGGGAAGTTTGTAGTCTTTTCAAAATCATGCATATCTTAGAAGGATAAAATGGAGCAGGCTTTAGGAAGGAAGTTTACAATTTCCAAAGCAACAAGACCACCTAAATCCATCCTAAATCAATAGCTTAAAGAAAAAAGGAGAATGGACTTCCTCAACCTGATAAAGAATAACTAGAAAAAACCCACAACTAACATCATACTTCATGGTGAAAGAATGAATACTTTCCCCTTGAGATCAGAAACAAGACAAGGATAATTGTTTTAGCCACTGTCATTCAACATTGTACTGGAAGTTTTAGGTAGGCTAATTAGGCAAGACAAGGAAATAAAGGTACCCCAATTGGAAAAGAGGATGTAAAACTATTTGCAGACAACATGATCCGGTATATAGAAAATCCTAAGGAATAAACTAAACATTAATTAGAACTAATAAACAATTTCAATAAGGTTGCAGGATACATGACCAATATACAACAATATAAAAAAAAAAGAAAAAAAAAAAAAAAAAAAAAAAAAAAAAAAAACAAAAAAAAAAAAAAAAAAAAAAAAAAAAAAAAAAAAAAAAAAAAAAAAAAAAAATTTATTTTATATCTATACAGTAGCAATGGACAAACCAAAAATGAAATTAAGAACACTGTTCCACTTACAATAGCATCGCTAGAAATAAAATACTTAGGAATAAATTTAATAAAATAAGCCTAAAATTTATACTCTGAAAACTAAAATACATTGTAGAAAGAAATTAAAGAGGACCTAAATAAATGGGAAAACATCCCATGTGCACGAATCAGAAAACTTTATATCGTTAACATGACAATACTCCCCAAATTAATCTACAGATGCAATGTAATCCCTATCAAAATCTTACTTTTCTTTACAGAAATCAATGAGTTGATCATAAAATTCACATAGAACTATAAAAGACCCAGAATATCCAAAACAATCATGAAAACTGGAACAAAGTTGGAGGACTCACTTCTCAATTTCAAAACATTAACCAAGACAATAAAATATGGTGTTGGCATAAGTATAGAGGAACAGAATTAAGAGTCCAGATCTTCATATTTTTAGTCAATGATTTTCAACAAGGATGCTAAAACAGTGGGGAAAAGTCCAGTGAGAAAACAATAGCCTTTGTTTTACATCACAATATCAATTTTTGTTACATAGGATTTGTGACCATTATTTTGCAGCACAAAAATATGACTTTCTTGTTTTCATGCTGATATTTCACAATCTATAATATATAGTTTCTTAAAAGATAAACTCAAAAAAGTAGTTTTTAACCACAATTCTGTTACTTGGTTTTAAAAAATTACTATATATTATGTTACAGTAATTGATATGCTAATTTTATAGATTAGTCATAGCATACATACAATGTTTTCATCCATATGTACAAATTAAAGACTGCGCAGTAAGCACCCATGTGGCCATGGACCAAATGTAGCTATAGGACATGACACTGCCCTGAAGCTTCCCTTAGGTCCCTCAAGTCAGTAACATCCCCTCCCTCACCAAGAGGTCTCCACTTCTTCACTTTTTGATCATTATCTTCTTGCTGCTTGCTACCTAATATAGCAATATTAAGTAGTGATAAATTAGGTATTACCACCTAATATAGATGGAAATAAATTAGGCATTGCCAAGTAATATCTAATTTACCACCTAATAGAGTTTAATTTCTCCTGTTTATGAACTTCATATAAATGGAGTTATATTTTACATTTTTTTGATTTACCCTTCTCAGTTAATATTGTGAAACTTAGCCTCGTGTGTTGTTTAGCATTCCATTGTATGACTATATCCTAAGTTGTCCATAGTCCTACTGTTAAAACTTTCCGGCTTTTACTATTAAAAACTAAGAATATTCTCATTTTGTATCTCATAGTGCAATATCTAAGGTCAATAGTTACAAAGTCATTCCTGGGTCAAAAGAGTATGCATATCTTCCACTTTATTAGAGCGTCAAACTGTTTCCTTCTTTTCTTTTTTTTTCTTTCTTTTTCCTGTGTGTGTGTGTGTGTAGAGACAGGGTCTCACTCTCACCCAGGCTGTAATGCAGTGGCACAACCTCGAACTCCTGGGCTCGAGGCATCCTCCTACCTCAGCCTCCTTAGTAGATGGGAGTACAGGCCCACACCACCAGGCCCAGCTAATTTTTGTTTGTTTGGTTGTTTGGTAAAGATAGAGATCTCACTATGTGGCCCAGGCTGGTCTCGAACTCCTGGGCTCAAGCAATCCTCCCAAGTTGGCCTCCCAAAGTGCTGAGATTACAGACGTGAGCCACCACAGCCAGCCCCAAACTGTTTTCTAACCTGCTTGTACCAACTTACACTCAAAGAATTGAGTAAAACTCCATCCCCACAGTACCAAGGCTTGGTGCTTTGGACATTTTTAGTTTTGCCAATCTCATGGTATGATGATGCTTCATCGTGATTTTAATATGCATTTTGATTACTAATAAGGCCAAATACATTTTTTGTTTATTGCCCATTTACTCTTGTCTTTTTATACAGTACTTAATGGTCTTTCCCTTATTTATTTATTTATTTATTTATTTATTTATTTATTTATCCCAGCTATAGTTCTTCTCTGTGTATTCTGGATAACCAACAAACACTGTTGTAATGTTTTTGCAAATATCTTCTTCCAACTTGTGGTTGGCCTTGTTATGATCCTTATGACATCTTTTGAAGAACAAAATGACTTCACTTGAATGAAACTGAATATATGAACTTTTCCTTTACAGTTACTGCTTCAAGTGGCTTGTTGAAGAAGTTATTTTCTATCCTGAGGTCATGGAGACACTCTCCAATATTATCTATCTCTAAAGAGAGTTTTAGCTTTACTTTTCACATCTAGATTTTTCAAAAATCTGGAATTCATTTTTTGTGCATATGATAAGGTAGTAATCTGGAAAAATGTTTTCCACACATGGCTGTCAAATTGTTCTACCACACTTACTGAAAAGTCAATTCTTTCACCACTGATCTGCAATTTCCCCTCTAAGAAATGTCAAAATCCATGTATTCCTGGATCTGTTTCTCAAATTCTGTTCCATTGGTCTAGACAACTACTACAACACTTACACAAAGTCTTATTTATTACAGCCTGACATTTGGAGGGGCACGTATGCCCATTTTGTTGTTTAAGAATACCTTGTCAGTGGAGGTGGGAGGATCATTTGAGCCAAGGAATTTGAGACCAGCCTGGGCAACATAGGGAGACCCCATCTCTATATTAAAGAAACAAATTAAAAGAATATTTTGTTTTAATTTAGCTATTTCCATTACCTCACAAGTTTAAGAATCAGCTTAACAGCCTAGGCAACATAGTGGGACCTTGTCTCTAATAAAAAAAAAAATTTTATTTAGCCAAGTGTGGTGGTGCATGCCTGCAGTCCCAGCTACTCAGGAGGCTGAGGTGGGAGGATCACTTGAGTCTGGGAGGTTGAGGCTGCAGTGAGCCGAGATCACGCCACTGCATTCCAGCCTGGGTGACAAAGTAAGACTGTTTCAAAGAATCAGATTAACAAACCCCACAAAAATACTTGAGGTTTTGATTGCAATTACACCGGATCTGTGGATCAATTTGGGGAAAATTACCAGTTTTATAATATCATGTCATTTAATCTACAGGTGCAGTCTCTCTGCCCACTTAGCTAGCTCATGTTGAATGCTTCTCAGTAAAGCTTTATAAACTTCAAAGAGGTCTTGCATGGCTTTTGTTAGGTTTTTCCTAAACACTTAATGTTTTTGATAACATTGCAAATGACATATTTCTCTAAATGTTATTTTTTGTATATAGAAATGCAGTTGATTTTTGTACTGAGTTTATATCCAACTTCTTAAACATTATTAATTCTAAACATTTATTGTAGATTCTTATGGATTTTCTATTTGTACAATCACATCTATGTAACGTAAAAGTTTTGCTTCTTTCTCCTCAATTCTCATATTATTTTATTTTTCTCACTGATACAGTTTGAATATTTGCCCCTTCCAATCTCATGTTGAAATTTCATCCCCAGTGTTAGAGGTGGGGCCTGATGGGAGGTGTTTGGACCATGAGGGTAGATCTCTCGTGAATGGGCTTGGTACTGTCCTCATGGTAATGACTGGGTTCTCACTCTAGTAGGTCCCTCGAGAAGTGATTCTTTTTTTTTTTTTGAGATGGAGTCTCACTCTGTTGCCCAGACTGGAGTGGCTCACTGCAACCTCCGCCTCCCAGGTTCAAGCAATTCTCCTGCCTCAGCCTCCCGGGTAGCTGGAATTACAGGTACCCACCATGCCCAGTTAATTTTTGTATTTTTAATAGACACAGGGTTTTACTATGTTGGCCAGGCTGATCTCGAACTCCTGAGCTCAGGTGATCTGCCCACCTTGGCCTCCCAAAGTGCTGGGAATACAGGTATGAGCCACTGTGCCCAGCCAAGAAGTGATTCTTAAACAGAGCCTAGCACTCCCTCTCTACTCTCTTCCTCTCTCACACAATGTGATGTCTGCTCTCCCTTGCCTTCTGCCATTAGTGGAAGCTTTCTGAGGTCACCCCAGAAGCAGATGCCACCATCACATTTCTTCTACTGCCTACAGAACCATAAGCCAAATAAAACCTCTTTTCTTTATAAATTACCCAGCTTCTGGTGTTCCTTTATAGCAACATAAATGGACTAAGACACTTGCTTCCCTGTTCTATCTAGGGGTACAGTAAATTATTAAAGGGCTAACCAAAGGCATCCTTGTCTTGTGCCTTTCTGAAATTTCCTCCAATAACTCTATGAGTTTAACAGCCAAACCAAGATATGTAAATTTTGGGCAACAGAAAGAGCTGTGGCATAACTGTGCCATTCTTCTCTAGCTACTGAACCTTCTGCTTTACCCACAATATAATCCATTAACTTTCCACTAGATGCCCGAATACTCTGGCAAGATATTGTAAATAAAAAGGAATCTTGTAAGTTTCTGTACGTGGCTCCAAGTTAATGTTGTTGAAACTGAACAGGTCATTACAGATGAAGCCCCAGAGTGTGGTCATCATGCCACCATCACTGAGGCCTGCTTGCCACAACCTCATACTCACCCCACTGGAAGTTGCCCCATGCATGGCTGCTATGGGGCAGGGAGGGAACTGCTAACAATAGCCTTTTCAGCAAATGATTCTGGGTCAACATCCACATGCAAATGGACAAAGATGGACCCCTACTTTATACCATATTCAAAAATTAACTTGAAATCGATCAGAAACAGAAATGTAAGAGTTAAAACAATAAAACTCTCAGAAGAAAACAGTTGTAAATCTTCATGTCCTTGGATAGACAATGACTTCTTAGCTATAATGCCAAAAACACAAACAACAAAAGAAAAAATACATGAACTGGAAATCATCAAAAGTTTAAACTTTCATGCTTCAAAGAACATCAAGAAAGAAAACTCACAGAATGGGAGGAAGTTTTTGCAAATCCTGTCACTGATAAACGACTTGTACCTAGACTATATAAAGAACAATTATAACTCAAAAACTTAAGACAAGTAATCTAATTTTCAAATAAGCAAAGAATCTGAATAGATATTTCTCCATATAAAATATACAAATAGAAATTAAGCAGATAAAAAGATGATCAATATAATCAATCATTAGGAAAATGCAAATTAAAACTTCAATGAGATAACACTTCACAAACCTGCTAAAACAGCTATTTTGAGAAAGACAGATTATAAGAAGTTTTGGAAAGGATGTGAAGAAACTGAAACCTTCATACATTGCTGGTGTAAACATAAAACGATGCAGTTACATTGGAAAACAGCCTGACAATTCCTCAAATGATTAAACACAGAGTTATCACATGACCAGCAATTCTACTCCATGAGAAATGAAAACATATGTCTGCACAAACGGTTGTACACAAAACATAGCAGCATTATTCGCAATAGTTAAAAACTGAAAACAATCTGAATGTCCATCAACCAATGAATGAATAAATTGTACATTTATGCAATGGAATGTTATTCAGCAATAAAATGAAATTAATTACTGCTTGATGCTACAACATGATGAATCAAGAAGACAGTCACAAAGGACCACACACTGTATTTGTCCATTTATGTGAAATTATCAGAATGCACAAATCTCTAGAAACAGAAAGTAGATTAGTAGTTGCCTAGAGGTGTGAGGATTGGGAGACTATAGAAGTGAAGGCTAAGGAGTGAGGGGTTTCTTTTCTGGGGAATTATAATATTCTAAAATTGATTGTGGTTTTGGATGTACAACTTTGTAAATATACTAAAAATCACTGAATTTTACCCTTTAAATGGGAAATTGTATGGTATGTGAATTATATATCAAAAAGGTAGCTGACTTACATATAGGTTTCTTGTGCCATTGTTTTTCTAAACTAGAAAGGATATAAGTATTTCAAAGCCAGACCCATTGAAGAACTCCACTGGAAAAAAAAAAGAAAGAACTCCACTGGAAGCCCAGGTTTGGGATTAAGAACTTCCAGGGCCTGCAGTTTGCCGGACTTCACCCAGCATGGAGCCAGTCACCAGGCTGTCAATTCTGATTAGAGACAATGGGTAGCTATGAGGTGTTACAGCCTGGCTACCATATAAATGTGATTTTCTGCCTGAGCAAATTCTGCTCTAATTAAGTAAAATACTTTTAAATGATTATCAAAACAGGGCTACTCCTCAGTTCTCTCAAAACATGAAAATGCCAGAATTTTAATGCCTGGGGGTTTCCCAAAGTGAGTTGAACATGCTCTTGTTTCCTGAACTGAGGCAGACAGAGGTTTTTCAACTGTCACCTCCACATTGATTCAATTTATCTCATGGCCCAGTGGCTACACACTGGTATATTTGCCACAGCTAAAGTGGAATTAGCAACACAAGACTATATACTAGGACTAAATGCAAAGAAGTAAGCAAACACAGTGCCTTTACTAAGAGCTATTGATTGGAACTCTTTTTTAAAAACAAAACTTTAAGGCTAGTTTTTTTTCCAGCTACACTCATGAAAAGAGAATGCTTTCCTGAGGTTGAGGAAGGTACGGAGGAAGGGGCACATATTGTGAAGTCATTCCTCAAACCATAACAAATTGAAAGCTGTGGTTTAATATATAACCCAGATGGTCAGTTTTGTAATGATTTTACATTTACAGTATCTTTTTTTTCTGGGGCGTTATATTTCATTTGGCAATAGTTCTTATCCTGGTTTCCCTCCAGCTGCATTTCAAAGGAAAAAAAATGTACATTACTTCATCTTGCGGTTTAATCTTGGTATACGAAACATTACATCAGCAGCAACAATTTCTTGTAATCACCTCTGCCCTGTAGCAAGGTCCTTAGGGAGACAGTATTTCGTGCATCATAATTTAACCACCACCAAGAATGATCATCACTTAAATAGCTACAGAGGTGGAAATAAATGAGGACGTCAGATGCCCCCACCCATCCTGCTTAAACTACATTCTTCACTGGATAGAAGATGACAATAATTGAGCATGACTTTCTAATATATTCACATTCACTCTACCATTTGCCATTCTGGAATCCTGAAAGCCTTCAAATTTGGTCCTGAACCTTATAATGAGAACATTTTATTAGTTTCTTTCTAATTCTTGTCAAAACTGGTTGCTATGAATCTAGACTGTTACCAACAGTTCCTGGAATTTTAGTTAAGAATAAACTGTAGATCCAAACAAATCTAAGCATCTTATTTTAGTAAAATGCTTTCTACTTTATAGCTGGAACAAATCATCCCAGAACCAATTCTTGTTCACCAGTTTTGCATGGTCAACACTGAATATGAAAGAACATAACCTTGAAAAGTATAATCACCCAGGAAAAAAAGGGAGGAGGGGAACAAGAAGCCTAGATTTGGGCTCCATTATCTTTTCTCAGTGGGCAATGTACAAGGCTACTTATATACATGCTTTCAAAGAGCATGATTTTCTTTAAGTCACTACTAAAGAACACCCTGATGATCAATACTATGGAGAATTTAGATTTTGTTAGTGCCTTCACTAATCCCATTGATGAAATTATAACTGTGTTAGAAAGAAGAATGGTGGGCATTTTATGCCTATCAGACATAAAGCAGGAAAGTAAAACTTGCAGAGTTAAAGGCAAGTCAGTTCCAGAGTAGAAAGTAAAATTCCGGCCTTATATTCCCTTGTTCCAGGACCTAGCCCACACAGGAAAGGTTTTATATTTCTAGCACTGGTTCCTTGCCTTTCATTCATTGCCTCTGTAAATACAAGCCTCTGATAGAATAGGAATCCTGCAGCATGACATATGTTAAAAATCTTAGAGGGGGCTGGGTGTGGTAGCTCATGCCTGTAACCCCAACACTTTGGGAGGCCGAGGCAGGTGGATCACTTGAGGTCAGGAGTTTCAGACCAGCCTGGCCAACATGGTGAAACCCCATCTCAACTAAAACCACAAAAATTAGCCGGGTGTGGTGACGCAAGCCTGTAATCCCAGCTACCAGGGAGGCTGAGACAGGAGAATCACTTGAACTCGGGAGGCAGAGGTTGCAGTGAGCCGAGATTGCACCATTGCACTCTGGCCTGGGTGACAGAGCAAGATGTCATCTCAAAAAAAAAAAATCTTAGAGGTGAACTATTTGTCAGTATTTTACCAGTAGCCTAGTCTCACGGGCACATAAAAGACCATTCCTAACTCATTTCCTTCCCACTGCTCCTGGCCCCCTAACCATCCTGATCCCATCCTGCTCCTACCAAAAATTCAGCAGACAAACAAGCTTGAAGGGAAGTTTCATGCCATGAGCCTCTGCTGCTAACTCTTGAATTAGATACACCAACAAAGCAAAAATTTTCCATTGGGAGTTCCAGACGGCAATGAGTTTGTCAAAGAATTACCTCGAAAAAAAGGGCTTAGCCAAGGACATCATCAGGCAAGGACATTTGTCCTGGGGACAAATCAACCTCAGGGTCTTTGCAATTGTGATTACCTCAGCCTGGACTCCCTCCAGCTTTGCTATGGCTAATTCCTTCCCATGATCCCTTAGATTTCAGTTTAAATGTGACCTCTTTAGAGCTGCCTTTCATGAGTACACACTCTTAAGGAATTCTCTCCTCCTCCAACCACAAAACACTCTGTCGTATATCCTTGTAGTTATGTCCACAGACTCTGGAATCAGACAAACCCTGGCTCCTGCCACTTACTAGTGTAGCCTGGGGCAAATCACTTGTTCTCTTGAGTCTCCTGACCCACATCTGTATGATCTCCATTGCAAAGTAACAATAAAGCCTAAAGGGAAGCAAACACTAAATTGAAAATTGGGTAGCCTACCAATTTCAGGTCTGTTCTGCAACTAACCTGGTAGGTGACCTGAAGCAAGTTGCTTCGCCTCATGGGGCATCAGTTTCCTCTTATGTTCATTGGAGGGATTGGATTCGATGAAAGTCACCTGTTCTGCATCTGGACAGTCTGTTTTCACATTTCTGTCCCAAGATCACAGCTGTCCCAGTGTTGGTCCTAATCTGGGACCACTTGGGCTATCCCCTCCCTCTCCCAAATACCATTCAATTCAACTCAATACAATGCATGATTTAATACATGTAGGCTGTGGCATCCTGCTTTATATGGAGCTAGAAAGGTATTTTATAACCAACAAAGGAGTCAGGGTCATCTGTAGCTCGTGGTACAGAATTTAACCCTCTGCGATTGTGCTAACATTTCTCTTGGAACTTTCTTGACAAATCCAAATGTTCATCTTTGTGCTCTTCCATTTGATAAATTTTGTCCCTTTTACTGACCCATTGTAAAATTTCCTAACTCATGGCTCAGACGGGACTCTATTCTGCTTTTGCTCCTGCCTCTGTGTACTGCTCATAACAGCAGAAGGCAGACAAGTTTTAGGCAGACAGGGGTAAGTCCCTGGTGAAACCCCACCTTCAAACCATAGACAGTTTAAAGCTTGAAAGCCAAGCTACAAGTCCTAGATAAGTCCATGAACTGAATTGAGAACCTCTCTTCCCATCTGGCATACTTTCCTTTAATTGATCCCCACTCTTCACCTATTTTACATATACCTACCCTTCCCTAATTGGCTTTTTACACTGTCATGCCCACCTTTGAGTGGTGCCCTTGTTTTAGCCTTTTTTGAATACTCACAAACCAATCAGCTTGCATCCCCCTTCTGAGCCCATAAGAACCCTGGACTCAGCCACACTTTGGGATCACCCACCTTCGGGTGGGGGAGAGAGACCACCCAACTTTGGGTAGAGGGCTGGTCTCTCAAGTCCCCTCTCTGCTGAGAGCTGCCACTCAATAAAACTCTCCTCACACTTCAGTTGTCAACATACCCTCATTCTTCTTGGATGTGGGACAAGAACTCAGAACCTGCCAAACGCAGGTACAAAGAAGGCTGTAAAACTGTATCCCTCTGCCCTCCGCCAGTGCCAGGCAGCCGCCTTGTGCTCAGGGAAGCAGCAGCAGGGCCAGGCTAGCCCTGGGGCTGCAGACTGGAGCAGGGCAATGGCACTAAAGGAGCTGTTAACACATCCCTGTTTGCTGGGGCTATGGATGGTGGGACTAAAACAACTGTTAGCACACTGTAACACCCCCTCTGGGGCTTCAAGGTTGTTGGCATCCCTGTTCAGATGCCACCATGTTTGTTCCCCTCATCCAGATGTCAGCACACAAGGGGGAAGCTCGTTGCAGCATGCCTGGCTCAGCTGCAGGCTGAGTGCGGATCCTGTGGCAAGTGTGGGATCTGGGCAGGAGTGCAAGCCAAGAACAGTCTGCTGGGCCAAGTGAGCGGGTGCCTCCTGTGGCAAGCCCAAGGCCTGAGTGAGATCCAGGCATGCCCATTGCTGGCTGCAGAGGTCTCCAGCTGGCGAATTTATACTGAAAAATCCTGTCACTGCCTTTCCTGCTGAAGTGCTTGCCCCCACTACCCTTAGGTGGCATCTTCTAAAACTCAGCCCTCCCCACTTAGTCAACCACAATTTATAAGCCCCAGTCCTATGAGGATTCAGGTTATAGCAAGTAAAATGAGTTTGCAGTTCCTGATTTGGGATTGGGGAATATGTTACCCATAAGGGACCTGTTCCACCAAATCAAACAGGATTATATATTGTCCTTGCAAATGATGGCTGATTAACCAGCCCCTCTATCCTGCTCTCCTGCTCCCTCAGGCTTCCCACTGCCTGCTCTAAAATGTTGTCTTTTCACCCAGCCTTTTCAATACTGACTTACTAAGTTACCATGGAATTATTTCCATTGAATTACACAAAACTTACTGACTAAACAACTTAGACAAAAATGTGATTGTTTTTGCTTCAATAATAAAAGCAAACCTTTCTGTTTAACCCATTCTGCTCTCCCAAAGGGAGAAAAAGATTAAGGTGTCATGATGTTGCTAATAGTTACTTCCTTCTGTGACAGTGTGCTTTCTGCATGATATCATCACTTTATTAACCCACATATAAATGCTTACATTGACCAGGGAGTTTTGGAATCCACTGACAATTACCACCCCCATAATCTCCCTGTGAACAAGGCAAAAAGGGGACTTCATCCGACAAGACCAAATCATGTAACTTCTGGCTGTGAAGCCTGTGTGCAGAATTAAGGGTAATCATAGCCTACAGCATTTAAGTCTAACCACCAAATGTTCTTTAGAATCCTAAACTTGTTTGCAGAGTAGTTTACTTATAATTGTGTGTTTAGTTATTTTTTTCCTTTTAACTAAGTGAAATTAACAGCACAGAGCTTGCCAACTCTGTAGATGGAAACTTTCTATTCATCCAGAAGAGGGAAATTCAGGGGCGTGGCAGGACCATTTCTTGGGCAACCAACTAATCAACACTATGGCCCTGACCTGGAGGGCACAAGGCCAGAATTCAGAAGATTCAATGTCTTGATGCGACTAGATCATTGCTTTCTGAACTTCAGTGGACATCCAAAGGGCCTGCTGAGCTGGGCTTGCTCTCTCAAACACACAAAAGGTACCAAACAAGTGAGTAGGGTTTATACTCTCCTTTTACATTTTTAAGTATTAAGATTTATAACCATTTTTGTGCCAGCTTAAAAATGATCAACCATTTAAAACTTCAGAAAAGTCACGTCACCACATTTTTAAAAGGAAAGATGTATTTTCAAAGGGAAAATTGCTGCATGCAGCATGCAAAATTGCAGATCAAGAAGCAGCCAAGTGAAATGAGTCCTTGAGGCTCTCCTGTATCCAGCCTGAACTGTACACAGATTACCCAAAGCAGCAGCTAATCCCCACATTAGCCACTGGACTGTTCCTCAGCTCCTCCTTGGTTTGGCACTCTCACTAGCAGTGCAGGAAGCACTGTCATTGGCTATTAGCCCATTGTTAAACCTTAGCTGTCTCTGTTACGATAAAACACCCAATGCTCAGTATAAGGCCATCCTCAGAGCTCAGGGCTCAAGCTATGGAACCAACTTGTAGTTGAAATTACCCAGTGACATGGGATTTCTGGGATATCAGTAACTCAACGTCCCTGGTGAAGATGAGCTGCTTTCAGCAATCAAATGATATTCTTGCAAGCTTCTAGTAAGTAACTCTTTCCTCAAGACATATCTTTAGATTTATGTTTTGCTTTGATGTGTAACAACATTGAATGAGTAAGTCAGGACCCATGGAAGGTCTTCTCAGTTCTGTTAACTGTCTGCATGATCTTGAGCCAATTGATTATTCTCCTTGGGTATCAGTTTACTCATCCATACAATGGAGATGATTGTCTTAATAATGATGATAATAATGATGATGATATCCTCCTTGCTCCACCTAAAAAGCTGTGGTAAAGATGTAAGGAAAAGGAGAATATAAAATTGTTCTGTAAAATGTAAAGGGCTGTAGTAACATAAAATGTTCTTATCATTGGTAACTTTTTTTTTTTAATTTATTTATTATTATTATACATTAAGTTGTAGGGTACATGTGCCTAATGTGCAGGTTTGTTACATATGTATACTTGTGCCATATTGGTGTGCCGCACCCATCAACTCGTCATTTACATCAGGTATAACTCCCAATGCAATCCCTCCCCCTTCCCCCCTCCCCATGATAGGCCCCTGTGTGTGATGTTCCCCTCCCTGAGTCCAAGTGATCTCATTGTTCAGTTCCCACCTATGAGTGAGAACATGCGGTGTTTGGTTTTCTGTTCTTGTGATAGTTTGCTAAGAATGATGGTTTCCAGCTGCATCCATGTCCCTACAAAGGACACAAACTCATCCTTTTTGATGGCTGCATAGTATTCCATGGTGTATATGTGCCACATTTTCTTAATCCAATCTGTCACTGATGGACATTTGGGTTGATTCCAAGTCTTTCCTATTGTGAATAGTGCCGCAATAAACATACGTGTGCATGTGTCTTTATAGCAGCATAATTTATAATCCTTTGGGTATATACCCAGTAATGGGATGGCTGGGTCATATGGTACATCTAGTTCTAGATCCTTGAGGAATCGCCATACTGTTTTCCATAATGGTTGAACTAGTTTACAATCCCACCAACAGTGTAAAAGTGTTCCTATTTCTCCACATCCTCTCCAGCACCTGTTGTTTCCTGACGTTTTAATGATCGCCATTCTAACTGGTGTGAGATGGTATCTCATTGTGGTTTTGATTTGCATTTCTCTGATGGCCAGTGATGATGAGCATTTTTTCATGTGTCTGTTGGCTGTATGAATGTCTTCTTTTGAGAAATGTCTGTTCATATCCTTTGCCCACTTTTTGATGGGGTTGTTTGTTTTTTTCTTGTAAATTTGTTTGAGTTCCTTGTAGATTCTGGATATTAGCCCTTTGTCAGATGAGTAGATTGCAAAAATTTTCTCCCATTCTGTAGGTTGCCTGTTCACTCTGATGGTAGTTTCTTTTGCTGTGCAGAAGCTCTTTAGTTTAATTAGATCCCATTTGTCAATTTTGGCTTTTGCTGCCGTTGCTTTTGGTGTTTTAGACATGAAGTCTTTGCCCATGCCTATGTCCTGAATGGTACTACCTAGGTTTTCCTCTAGGATTTTTATGGTATTAGGTCTAACATTTAAGTCTCTAATCCATCTTGAATTAATTTTCGTATAAGGAGTAAGGAAAGGATCCAGTTTCAGCTTTCTACTTATGGCTAGCCAATTTTCCCAGCACCATTTATTAAATAGGGAATCCTTTCCCCATTTCTTGTTTCTCTCAGGTTTGTCAAAGATCATATGGCTGTAGATGGGTGGTATTATTTCTGAGGACTCTGTTCTGTTCCATTGGTCTATATCTCTGTTTTGGTACCAGTACCATGCTGTTTTGGTTACTGTAGCCTTGTAGTATAGTTTGAAGTCAGGTAGCGTGATGCCTCCAGCTTTGTTCTTTTGACTTAGGATTGTCTTGGAGATGCGGGCTCTTTTTTGGTTCCATATGAACTTTAAAGCAGTTTTTTCCAATTCTGTGAAGAAACTCATTGGTAGCTTGATGGGGATGGCATTGAATCTATAAATTACCTTGGGCAGTATGGCCATTTTCACGATATTGATTCTTCCTATCCATGAGCATGGTATGTTCTTCCATTTGTTTGTGTCCTCTTTTATTTCACTGAGCAGTGGTTTGTAGTTCTCCTTGAAGAGGTCCTTTACATCCCTTGTAAGTTGGATTCCTAGGTATTTTATTCTCTTTGAAGCAATTGTGAATGGAAGTTCATTCCTGATTTGGCTCTCTGTTTGTCTGTTGCTGGTGTATAAGAATGCTTGTGATTTTTGCACATTAATTTTGTATCCTGAGACTTTGCTGAAGTTGCTTATCAGCTTAAGGAGATTTGGGGCTGAGACAATGGGGTTTTCTAAATATACAATCATGTCATCTGCAAACAGGGACAGTTTGACTTCTTCTTTTCCTAACTGAATACCCTTGATTTCTTTCTCTTGCCTAATTGCCCTAGCCAGAACTTCCAACACTATGCTGAATAGGAGTGGTGAGAGAGGGCATCCCTGTCTTGTGCCAGTTTTCAAAGGGAATTTTTCCAGTTTTTGCCCATTCAGTATGATATTGGCTGTGGGTTTGTCATAGATAGCTCTTATTATTTTGAGGTACGTTCCATCAATACCGAATTTATTGAGCGTTTTTAGCATGAAGGGCTGTTGAATTTTGTCAAAAGCCTTTTCTGCATCTATTGAGATAATCATGTGGTTCTTGTCTTTGGTTCTGTTTATATGCTGGATTATGTTTATTGATTTGCGAATGTTGAACCAGCCTTGCATCCCAGGGATGAAGCCCACTTGATCATGGTGGATAAGCTTTTTGATGTGTTGCTGAATCCGGTTTGCCAGTATTTTATTGAGGATTTTTGCATCGATGTTCATCAGGGATATTGGTCTAAAATTCTCTTTTTTTGTTGTGTCTCTGCCAGGCTTTGGTATCAGGATGATGTTGGCCTCATAAAATGAGTTAGGGAGGATTCCCTCTTTTTCTATTGATTGGAATAGTTTCAGAAGGAATGGTACCAACTCCTCCTTGTACCCTCTGGTAGAATTCAGCTGTGAATCCATCTGGTCCTGGACTTTTTTTGGTTGGTAGGCTATTAATTATTGCCTCAATTTCAGAGCCTGCTATTGGTCTATTCAGGGATTCAACTTCTTCCTGGTTTAGTCTTGGAAGAGTGTAAGTGTCCAGGAAATTATCCATTTCTTCTAGATTTTCCAGTTTATTTGCGTAGAGGTGTTTATAGTATTCTCTGATGGTAGTTTGTATTTCTGTGGGGTCGGTGGTGATATCCCCTTTATCATTTTTAATTGCGCTGATTTGATTCTTCTCTCGTTTCTTCTTTATTACTCTTGCTAGTGGTCTGTCAATTTTGTTGAGCTTCTCAAAAAACCAACTCCTGGATTCATTGATTTTTTGGAGAGTTTTTTGTGTCTCTATCTCCTTCAGTTCTGCTCTGATCTTAGTTATTTCTAGCCTTCTGCTAGCTTTCGAATGTGTTTGCTCTTGCTTCTCTAGTTCTTTTAATTGCGATGTTAGAGTGTCAATTTTAGATCTTTCCTGCTTTCTCTTGTGGGCATTTAGTGCTATAAATTTCCCTCTACACACTGCTTTAAATGTGTCCCAGAGATTCTGGTATGTTGTGTCTTTGTTCTCATTGGTTTCAAAGAACATCTTTATTTCTGCCTTCATTTCGTTATGTACCCAGTAGTCATTCAGGAGCAGGTTGTTCAGTTTCCATGTAGTTGAGCGGTTTTGATTGAGTTTCTTAGTCCTGAGTTCTAGTTTGATTGCACTGTGGTCTGAGAGACAGTTTGTTATAATTTCTGTTCTTGTACATTTGCTGAGGAGTGCTTTACTTCCAATTACGTGGTCGATTTTGGAGTAAGTACGATGTGGTGCTGAGAAGAATGTATACTCTGTTGATTTGGGGTGGAGAGTTCTATAGATGTCTATTAGGTCTGCTTGCTGCAGAGATGAGTTCAATTCCTGGATATCCTTGTTAACTTTCTGTCTCGTTGATCTGTCTAATGTTGACAGTGGAGTGTTGAAGTCTCCCATTATTATTGTATGGGAGTCTAAGTCTCTTTGTAAGTCTCTAAGGACTTGCTTTATGAATCTGGGTGCTCCTGTATTGGGTGCATATATATTTAGGATAGTTAGCTCTTCCTGATGAATTGATCCCTTTACCATTATGTAATGGCCTTCTTTGTCTCTTTTGATCTTTGATGGTTTTAAAATCTGTTTTATCAGAGACTAGGATTGCAACCCCCGCTTTTTTTTGTTCTCCATTTGCTTGGTAAATCTTCCTCCATCCCTTTATTTTGAGCCTATGTATGTCTCTGCGTGTGAGATGGGTCTCCTGAATACAGCAGAGTGATGGGTCTTGACTCTTTATCCAGTTTGCCAGTCTGTGTCTTTTAATTGGAGCATTTAGTCCATTTACATTTAAGGTTAAGATTGTTATGTGTGAACTTGATCCTGCCATTATGATATTAACTGGTTATTTTGCTCATTAGTTGATGCAGTTTCTTCCTAGCCTCGATGGTCTTTACATTTTGGCATGTTTTTGCAATGGCTGGTACCGGTTGTTCCTTTCCATGTTTAGTGCTTCCTTCAGGGTCTCTTGTAAGGCAGGCCTAGTGGTGACAAAATCTCTAAGCATTTGCTTATCTGTAAAGGATTTTATTTCTCCTTCACTTATGAAACTTAGTTTGGCTGGATATGAAATTCTGGGTTTAAAATTCTTTTCTTTAAGAATGTTGAATATTGGCCCCCACTCTCTTCTGGCTTGGAGAGTTTCTGCCAAGAGATCTGCTGTTAGTCTGATGGGCTTCCCTTTGTGGGTAACCCGACCTTTCTCTCTGGCTGCCCTTAAGATTTTTTCCTTCATTTCAACTTTGGTGAATCTGGCAATTATGTGTCTTGGAGTTGCTCTTCTCGAGGAGTATCTTTGTGGCGATCTCTGTATTTCCTGGATTTGAATGTTGGCCTGCCCTACTAGGTTGGGGAAGTTCTCCTGGATGATATCCTGAAGAGTGTTTTCCAACTTGGTTCCATTTTCCCCCTCACTTTCAGGCACCCCAATCAGACGTAGATTTGGTCTTTTTACATAATCCCATACTTCTTTCAGGCTTTGTTCATTTCTTTTTCTTCTTTTTTCTTTTGGTTTCTCTTCTCGCTTCATTTCATTCATTTGATCCTCAATCGCAGATACTCTTTCTTCCAGTTGATCGAGTCGGTTACTGAAGCTTGTGCATTTGTCACGTATTTCTTGTGTCATCGTTTTCATCTCTTTCATTTCGTTTAGGACCTTCTCTGCATTAATTACTCTAGCCATCAATTCTTCCACTTTTTTTTCAAGATTTTTAGTTTCTTTGCGCTGGGTACGTAATTCCTCCTTTAGCTCTGAGAAATTTGACGGACTGAAGCCTTCTTCTCTCATCTCGTCAACGTCATTCTCTGTTCAGCTTTGATCCGTTGCTGGCGATGAGCTGCGCTCCTTTGCCGGGGGAGATGCGCTCTTATTTTTTGAATTTCCAGCTTTTCTGCCCTGCTTTTTCCCCATCTTTGTGGTTTTATCTGCCTCTGGTCTTTGATGATGGTGATGTACTGATGGGGTTTTGGTGTAGGTGTCCTTCCTGTTTGATAGTTTTCCTTCTAACAGTCAGGACCCTCAGCTGTAGGTCTGTTGGAGATTGCTTGAGGTCCACTCCAGACCCTGTTTGCCTGGGTATCAGCAGCAGAGGCTGCAGAAGATAGAATATTTCTGAACAGCGAGTGTACCTGTCTGATTCTTGCTTTGGAAGCTTCCTCTCAGGGGTGTACTCCACCCTGTGAGGTGTGGGGTGTCAGACTGCCCCTAGTGGGGGATGTCTCCCAGTTAGGCTACTCAGGGGTCAGGGACCCACTTGAGCAGGGAGTCTGTCCCTTCTCAGATCTCAACCTCCGTGTTGGGAGATCCACTGCTCTCTTCAAAGCTGTCAGACAGAGTCGTTTGCATCTGCAGAGGTTTCGGCTGTGTTTGTTATTGCCCTGTCCCCAGAGGTGGAGTCTACAGAGACAGGCAGGTTTCCTTGAGCTGCTGTGAGCTCCACCCAGTTCGAGCTTCCCAGCAGCTTTGTTTACCTACTTAAGCCTCAGCAATGGTGGACGCCCCTCCCCCAGCCTCGCTGCTGCCTTGCCGGTAGATCACAGACTGCTGTGCTAGCAATGAGGGAGGCTCCGTGGGTGTGGGACCCTCCCGGCCAGGTGTGGGATATGATCTCCTGGTGTGCCTGTTTGCTTAAAGCGCAGTATTGGGGTGGGAGTTACCCGATTTTCCAGGTGTTGTGTGTCTCAGTTCCCCTGGCTAGGAAAAGGGATTCCCTTCCCCCTTGCGCTTCCCAGGTGAGGCAATGCCTAGCCCTGCTTCAGCTCTCGCTGGTCGGGCTGCAGCAGCTGACCAGCACCGATCGTCCGGCACTCCCCAGTGAGATGAACCCAGTACCTCAGTTGAAACTGCAGAGATCACCGGTCTTCTGTGTCGCTCGCGCTGGGAGTTGGAGACTGGAGCTGTTCCTATTCGGCCATCTTGCTCCGCCCCCTTCAACTTTTTTTTTTTTTTTGTGAGACAGAGTCTCTCTCTGTCGCCCAGGCTGGAGTGCACTGGCGCGATCTCGGCTCACTGTAACTTCCGCCTCCCAGGTTCAAGGTATTCTCCTGCCTCAGCCCCCTGAGTAGCTGGGATTACAGGCGCCTGCCACCACACCCGGCTAATTTTTTTGTACTTTTAGTAGAGATGGGGTTTCACCATGTTGGTCAGGCTAGTCTCAAACTCCTGACCTTGTGATCTGCCCACCTCAGCCTCCCAAAGTGCTAGGATTACAGAAGTGAGCCACTGGGCCTGGTCTATCATTGGTAACTTTTAATAAGATGGGTTTACAATTCCTGCATGCAAACCAAGTCATGGCAAAGGAAAGCTGTGCTGGTGATGCAATATGGCTGTAGACAAAACGCACTATAACATTGTGAAGAGAACTGGAGTGGCAGTCAAGAAGCCCGAGTTCTAGCCCCAGCCCTGCTGCTAACTAACTGTATGACCTTCTCCTGTCTGGACCTCTGCAGAAGAAATGGGCTAGATTAGGTCAATTTTCAAACTCTATAGGAGCAGCAATCTGTGACATGAAACCATAGACATGAGCCCAATCTATAAAATAGCAATGAAACAGTCCTTATCCAAAGGTGTAAAATTATACTGTTTAACAGAAAACATTACATTTCTTTAATTTGATGATGGACTGTGTGATGGTTAATATTAAGTGTCAACTTGATTGGATTGAGGGATGCAAAGTATTGTTCCTGGATATGTCTGTGAAGGTGTTGCCGAGGAGATTAACATTTGAGTCTGCAGACTAGTATAGGCAGACCCACCCTCAATCTGGGTGGGCACTATCCAACTGACTGCCAGCATGGCTAGAACAAAGCAGGAAGAAGGCAGCGGAATTAGCTGACTTCCTAGTCTTCTGGCTTTCATCTTTCTCCTGTGCTGGATGCTTCCTGCCCTTGAACATCAGACTCCGGGTTCTTCAGCTTTTGGACTCTTGGACTTACACCACTGGTTTACCAAGGGCTCTCAGGCCTTCAGCCACAGATTTAAGGTTGTACTGTCTGCTTCCCTACTTTTGAGGTTGTGGGACTCAAACTGAGCCACTACTGGCTTCCTTGCTCCTCAGCTTGCAGATGGCCTATTGCGGGACTTTACCTCGTGACCGTGTGAGTCAATTCTCCTTAATGAACTCCCTTTCGTATATATACATCTATCCTGTTAGTTCTGTCCCTCCGGAGAACCCTGACTAATGCAGACTGTATTTAATTGCAGTTCATATCTAAAATAAGGATGGGTCTTAGAATGACTGCATACACTCTTTTAATATTCCTGAAATGCCAATATTAATTGATGGTGCAAACTACAACTAATGGCATCTTAGCATCAAGAACATATGGTGCTTTGGATTTTCCCTGACCTTGATGTCCCTTCTCCAAACACTTGAGATCTGGGGAACATAGTTTGAAAACTACTGGACTAGAAGATTTCTAGGGGGCATTACAAATCTGATATTCTATGGTTTAAATACCATACACATGACTATGAGAAATGGTGGCAAGATTCTGTCCAAGCATATTCAAAACATGACCATGTTGAGGCCGGGCATGGTGGCTTACACCTGTATTCCCACCACTTTGGAAGGCTGAGGCGGGCAGATCACTTGAGGCCAGGAGTTTGAGACCAGTTTGGCCAACATGGTGAAATCATGTCTCTACTAAAAATACAAAAAATTAGCAGGGCCATGGTGGCGTGTGCCTGTAGTCCCAGCTATTTGGGAGGCTGAGGCAGGAGAATTGCTTGAACCCGGGAACGGGAGGTTGCAGTGAGTCAAGATTGCGCCACTGCACTCCAGCCTGGGTGGAGACTCCCTCTCAAAAAAAAAAAAAAAAAAAAAAAAAAAAGACCCTGTTGAAAGGTGTTTCTTTTGTGACTAAAAAGACCAGTTCTAAAGGCAGTTCTCAAAGAGGGGATTTCAAGAAGTTAGAGTCACCTTTACATGGCTGGAAATGTTGTGTATCCTTACAAGGTGACCTGTCAAATGGCACACATCTCATTTAGAGCCACATTTAAACAGAGCCACGTGGCCCCTACAGGAGAGGAAATTTGTTTCCACTTTAAGGTGAGAAAAGCTTAAGAAAGTCCTGGGCCTACCTAACCGGGGATAAATGGGGTAACTAGAGCCCAATTAGCTGCAGTGTGGCTGATAACCATGATAACTGCCCTTACTGTGTGCAACACACTTTATCCATGATCTCCTCAACACAAGTCCAGGAGTATATAAAGACAGGCACTGTCCTCCCAATTTTTGAGATGATGAAACTGAAGACCTGACGACTGAAATAAATTGCCCAAAGTTTCCCAGCTAATAAACAGCAGAGCTAGTGATTTAAACTGCTTCCTTAGGGTTCAGAGTCCACATCATCGCCTATTTCATTGCATGCCCATAGGCCTTACAATACGAAGCCCTCAAGCAACCTTAGCTCTGTTTGGTATCAGGTTTGTTTTAACAGAGGGGCTTCTTTTGGTGGCAATGAACATGCCACTCTCACTGCCATGTGTGGAGGGTCTTATTCCTTAAGCGTGGTCTCCCCCTATGAAATCATCAGGATCTCTGAAAGTTTTCCAAACCGTCCCTTCTGGAAGAGCCAGATGAGAGACACAGGGGCAACCCTGGTAGCTTGATTAAATCAAGCCACAATGATGGCATAGACCTTGAGAGGCAGTTTTGCCAGGAGGACAAAGCTTGTCTTTCTGACAGCTATAGGTGGACAAAAAGCTAAGACACTTGGTGCTGAGGGCCAGTAATTTTTTAAACTGGCCACTAGCAGCCATAATTTCTAAGATGGGAGGTATTTTCCCCTACCCCTTCAGAAAGCCTTCAGAAGTACAATTCAATTGGAGCCCATTTGCTACCTGCTTGGAATGTGATCAGGTGGGACGAGATCTCTCTTCCTAGGTGGTCTTAGTGAAGCCCAGCTGGCTTCTCTATTTGCTCTGGAAAAAGCCCTGCAGCCTATTTACAGTCAACCAAAACAGTCACCCTGTTAATGGTCCCTGTTCTAAATACAATTGGCAGGTTAGCTCAGAATAAATGGCCTGCTGAAGGCAAGAAGGCCCTGCTAACTCTTTTGATGACACCTTCAGATTGACCATAGGTCCACACCACTTCTTTATACTCAGTCCTTAATTATTCATGCTAACAGAGGGGAACAACATCAATGACCCTCTAGAAAAAGAGATAATGAGAGGATAATTCCTACTGGATGGTGGACTATGTTTGATGATGACTTTACAAAATTGCCTTCCAAATTATGTTTTCTTTAATGAATCATGAAATAAATACCCTTTTCTGGTTTGGCAGTTGCAGAGAGTCTTTAATGAGATATGTGTAATGGGGGAGGGACTCCTCTGACCAATTCTCCATAGTTAACCACTAGCAGACTAGACTGCTGCAGGACTAGCAGCACATACAACCAAATGTCACTATGAAAAGACTGGCTAATCATTTAATGCAAGTGGCTAAAATATTCACTTAATCCCATAGGCACAACCATGGTTTAACATGATAACAGAAAATAAAAGATGAGATGCGATTTTCAAATTTCCTATCCCATAAAGTCACATAAACTCTCTGCTTTGAATGGGTCAATTTCCATGACAAAATTTTTCATTTTAGGACTTCTAAGAAGACAGAAAACAGCATCACTGACTTCTAAAGGCCTAAGGAAGACTCTCTAGAGTTTTTCCTGAAATACAATATAGGTTTCATGTTAATTACTTCTTGAGATTTATAGGAGCTGAAAAACTAAAGAAAATGTGGAATTATTGAAAAGAGGTATTTTGTGCAGCTTCCCTTTCTTAACATCGGCATACAGCCCTTTGATAGAGCATATTCAGGTACAGTTTTTACAACTTTGATCTTACATTAGTGAATTCCTTCAAGTCAAATGCACTTCATTTTCTCCCTCACTCTTGAGTTGTAAATGGCCATTGGAAATCTCAGAAGAACTGGACACTCAGGCTACAAAGCAGCCATTCAAGGTGTGATTGCTCTGTTGCCATTGGGAGGCATTTCACTGGGCAAATTTCTGCCCTTGTAAGCACTTCTTCCCACTGAAATGATTTAAAGCTGCCTGAACACATTTGAAAACCTGATTTACCCTTTAAGATTTCATTCGATTGATCTTCCCAGCACTCCTCTCCAGAGAGAGCCAGCTGTAAGCATTAGTCAGCGTACAGAAAATCCTGGAAAGATGAACAAAGAACAACCCCTGTGATTAGTTGCTAAATTAAAGAGAGAAGAAAACAAATTCTACCAAATGTCAACAGAGCTCAGCATTCTCCTCTGAATGAAGTCATACTCCAGAGGTGGGAGGTAGACGGTGGGGGGCTGGCTGAAGACTAGAAAGTGACAGGGAAGTTAAAAATTAAAAATTTCTGAGATAGATTCGGCCCGTCCATCCACCCACCAAAAGGATAGGATGCCTTCCTCTTCTTCTTGTCTCCTGAAGCCCTGCCATCACAGATACAGTAGGTCTCAGAAAGCACAGCGGGCTCCTTCTTTAAGGTGGAAATGAAAATGCCTCATCCTGGAAGTGTGCTAATCTCCTGAAGCCACCCAAGGCAGTGCATCCCATTCCCAGGACAGGTTCAGTATCATCGATGCTTACACTTCCGTGAGAATATGCACACAGTAACCATCTACCAAACCCCAACCAAAAACACAGAAAAAAAAAATCTGGAAGAAAAAGGAAATGGCAAAACATCTTTTAGGTACAGGATATGGAACAAATTGTTGATCTATGTACACTAAAATTCTCAGTAATTCAAATGGAAAAGGAACATGAGCAAGGGATTTTGGACTGATGGGACCCAGACTAGCTAACATTTTGATTTAAAAGAAAAAAACAGCAAGGCATCTTATCTGCCAGAGGCTCTGAAAGAATAGATATCAAGTTTTAGCGTAAATGACATGAAAAAGCTTGTCTGGTCCAAGAGCCAATACTTTTGGCATGTTGGATGCCTGCCCAGCTAGCTAACCAGCAACTGGCTAGATGGATAGAGGAGACAAAAACTGTAGGAAGCTCCGTCTGCATGGATTGGTCCTTATTACTGGTCCACCAGTACTCTAAGCTCTTGGCTCTTCAGTTCTCACACTGTTTTGCCCCTGCCTCTGCTCCCACCCAATATAAAGGCAATCTAACCACAGAAGGGCTGTTACTTCAGCCTACATTGAAAGCCCCTTAACAACGGATTGTCATGCCCAAAGACGTATTTGAGAGATATCATCTTGGCTGCAGTGTAGACAGTGGCATGAAGGATAAACAGTAGGTAGACTACATGAAAGCTATTGCAATAATCTCTGCAGTGAAATGATGAAGGCTTCAGCTAAAGTGGTGGCAAGAGAAACAGACATAAGTTGGGACAAAGGAGATGGAGACAACATGACTTGGCGATGGATTAAATTTTGCAGATAAGGTAGAGACCAGGGTCTAGATCTTTACTACTTAAGGTGTAGTCTACAGACCAACAGAATCAGCCTCACCTGGGAGATTGTTAAAAACGCAGAATCTCATGCCCCACCCCTGACCTACTGAATCAGAATCTTCATTTTCACAAAACGCAGTGATTCATATGCATAGTTAAGTTTGAAAAGTGCTGGTTTGGAAAACACTCAGGTTCCTGAAAAGATGGCTGTAGTGCCATCCCCTGAAAGACAAAATATTGGATCTGGCATTTGGCAGGTTGAATTTATGGTGCTTGAAAATTACAATTTTGCTTATTCAAGATACAATAATTGATTAATGCGGACAAAGACACCAGGAAGACAGACATGAAAGACATAGTCTCCCATCTGGTAAAACAAAAGAAAACAGAAACAAAAACCAGGCAACTACACTACAGCATGGTAAGTGCCATGTTTGAAGTATTAGAGAACTCCCAACAGGCAAAACAAAATAAAGCAAAAACAAAAGCCAGGCAATTACACTATAGCACGGTAAGTGCCATGCTTGAGGTATTCACTGGTTACAATTTGAGTAAATTACCCAAAGACTGTTTACCTTCCTGCTTTCATCCTGGAGTTAGGAGTCAGCCAGGATCCTGCCTGGGCAGGTCATGTTGTTAGCTCAGTCAATGAGAAGCCCATATCATCCTTCAGCCAGACACATCAATGGCTTAATCAGGACCCCTGGGCTTCTTTCCTTCAAATTGTATGGTTGGAGTTAGAAAGTAGGATAATATTTTATGGAGTAAATAATTTGGCTCATTGGATGGTGATGAGCCATCATTTCTATCTATTGCCTTACAAGTCAGATCTCTGAAAGGAGTAAAGCCAGAAAGCTATAGACATAAAGAAGCATCTTCATTTTCACAAATAAACACTCTTTCAAAAAACTTCCTAGGCAGGGCCGGGTGCAGTGGTTCACACCTGTAATCCCAGCACTTTGGGAGTCTGAGGCGGGCGGATCACGAGGTCAGGAGATCGAGACCATCCTGGCTAACATGGTGAAACTCCGTCTCTACTAAAAAAAAAAAAAAAAAAAAAATAGCCAAGTGTGGTGGCGGGTACCTGCAGTCCCAGCTACTCCAAACAAAAAAACAACTTTCTAGGCAGATGTGGATAGTATCACCTTGGCTCAAACAAAAACGCTGTTTTTTGTCCACAGGTGCCCGATGTTGCTGGTTGTCTCCACTTATCTCACCTCTTTAAATGCAACTCATTACCAACAAGTGAGCAAATGCCATTTAAGCCACATGGCCATGGTCCTTGTCCAAATCTGACCAACATTACAGGGCTCCTTTTGGCAGAGTGTTGATGAAAAGAGTTAAACTCTACAAAATATTTGAAGTGATTTATTTTGAGACAAATAGGAGTGACCATGGCCCATGACACAACCCTCAGGAGGTCCTGAGAACGTGTGCCCAAGGTGGTTGGGGTACAGCTTGGTTGTATACATTTTAGGGAGGCATGGGACTTCGATGAAATACATTTAAGAAATATATTGGTTCGGTTCAGAAAGGCGGGACAAGTTGAAGGGGAGAGCTTCCGGCTTTATAGGTAGGTTTAAAATTTTTCTGTGGCTCACGCCTGTAATCACAACACTTTGGGAGACCTTGGCGGGTGGATTGCTTGAGGCCAGGAATTCGAGACCAGTCTGCCCAACATGGCGAAACCCTGTCACTACTAAAAGTACAAAAATTAGCCAGACGTGGTAGCACATGCCTGGAATCCCAGCTACTTGGGATGCTGAGGCATGAGAATCACTTGAGCCTGGGAGGCATAGGTTGCGGTAAGCCAAGATCACACCAGGGCACTCCAGTCTGGGTGACAGAACTGGACTCTGTCTCAAAAAAAAAAAAAAAGATTGACAACTGGTTGAGTTTATCTAAAGACCTAGGATCAATAGAAAGGAAATATTTGGGTTAAGATAAAGGATTGTCAAGACCAAAGTTCTTATTGTGCAGAGGAAGTCTCCAGGTAGCAAAATTCCAAGAGAACAGATTGTAAATGCTTCTTATCAGACTTAAGGTCTGTGTTGATGTTAATGCCAGAGAGGTAATGATGAGGCATGTCCCACCCCCACATCCTGTCATGACTTGAACCAGTCTTTCAAGTTAAATTTTAAGAGTTCCTTGGTCGAAGAGGAAGTCCATTCAGATGGTTGGGGGGGTGGGTCTCAGCATTTTATTTTTGGTTTACAAGAGCAACACTTTCTTCTTGGCTTGCTTTAGTGCCATCTTTTCCCAACTATGCTTACTGATGTTACTAATCCCTGTTATATTTGGTCTACGTGTTTTGCTCCCCCAGTGATTTATTTTCTGGCAATATATTTATATTTACAAAACCATAGACTCTACTTAATTTGAGACAACATATTTTTCAATAGAGCTCAAAGTGCTGTTAAGGCATGATCTAATTATCAGTCCAACATCTCCATGAGTTAAGTGATAGTAGGTATTCATTTCCACTTCGCCATTAAGGAGACTGAAGCAGACAGCACTTCGGGGGCTTTGTCTAGAGTCACCGAGCTGAGCAGAGAATGGAACCTGGGTACCATTAGTACAAGGAACAGTGCCATACACCACAGGCCCCCTCCATATGTAATAGCATCTGTAAATAGACAATTCATATTTGCAATTAAAAAAACAAATCTCTAGGCATCAAGAAATATCCATAGAAGTCCATAAAATTTTTGCACCACCTGGATTTCAGTAAAAATGTAATTTTCCTTTCAAGCATCCAATGCTAGCCTGCATATCTTGCAGTCTAAACAAATCAAAATTTTTTTACAATAACTATTCCCCAGTTAAAATCTATCACCAGGTAAAGCCTTGCTCTTCAGCTGTCCCACAGCATCGCAAGCTACAGTATGTAACTTCCTTCAGGTATGGCACATTAGCTAAATTTTGCCTCTTTAAATCCAACTCAAGTTGGAAACCAGGAATATTTATGGGACACATCGCGACCATTAATAATACCAAAGTTTAGTGAATATATGCAAAAATCTGATAATATAAATGTCTTGAGATCATTAAAATATTTCATGCTAAAGGGAAGATCAACAATAGTTACAAAGTCACAGCATTTGACACATTTTAGGTTTGAAACAGTTAATGAGGCATCAACGGATGCCCTCAAATGTGTTCCTATAAGCCTGGGGAAAAATTCGAATAGAATCAATTCTCGCTTAGCCTAAAATTAAAAACATACATACCAATAATCACTTTGGTATTGTGATTTATAATAAGAAATATATATTTTGATTTTCATTCCTCCAAAAACTGTTGGAATCTCTGAAGTGATAAATGTTTTGTGTGCTAATGAATGACTGATGGCTGGGGGCTCCTGGATAGCCTGAGGATGAGGGCTGGTTGCCAGGGGAACCAACCATGTGATTAGAGGGTTGAAACTTTCAGCCAGACCAGCCCCACCACCTCTAGGAAAGGGAGAGGGGTTTAAGATTGAGTTATTGATGAGGCGTGGTGGCTCACGTCTGTAATCCCAGGACTTCGTGGGAGGCTGAGGTGAGCGGATCACTTGAGCTCAGGAGTTCCAGACCAGCCTGGGCAACATGGTGAAACGCCGCCTCTAGGAAAAGCAAAAATTAGCCGTGTGTCGTGGTGTGTGCCAGTAATCCCAGATACTCAGGAGGCTGAGGTGGGAGGATTGCTTGAGCCTGGGAGTTAGAGACCAGCCTGGAAAAGAAAGTGAGATCATGTGCCTGTGGTCCCAGCTACTCAGGAGGTAGAGATGGGACGATTGCTTGAACCCGGGAGGCAGAGGTTGCAGTGAGCTGTGATTGCACCACTGCACTCTAGCCTAGGTGACAGGGTGAGACCCTGTTTCAAAAGAGAAGATAAAAAGAGCGACTGAATTATTACCAATGACAAATTATTTAATCAGTCCTGCCTAATGAAGCCTCCACAAAACCCCAAAAAGAGAGGGTTTAGAATGTTTCCATATTGGTGAACACATGGAGGTGACAAGAGGCTCTGCATCCCTCCACACATACCTTTCCTTATGTACCTTGGCATCTGGCTGTTCATCTGTACCCTTTATTGTATCCTTTCTTAAATAATAAACCAGTAAATGTAAGTAAGTGTTCCTTGAGTTCTGTGAGCTGTCCTAGCAAGTTGTCAAACCTAAGGAGGGGGTCATGGAAACCTTGATTTACAGCCAGAAGTACAGGTGACAACCTGGGACTTGTGATTGCTGTCTGAAGGGGAGGGGGCAGACTTGTGGGACTGAGTCCTTAATCTATGGGGCCTGCACTAACACTGGTTAGTTTCAGTACTGAATTGAATTGTAAGACACCCAGCTAGTGTCAGAGTATTGGTCTGTGTGGGAAAAATTCACACATTTTGATGACCAGAGTGTATAGAGGAAAGAAAGAACAGTTTGATTTTTTTGTTTACAGCCCCCTAATGATATTCTTTGTTATTAGGTGGACATGAATTAGGAGTTACTTTTAAATAAAGTAATGTATTTTAATATTAGCAAGAATTTTACAATTTTTCTAATAACACTTTAAAATGTTATTAATAGAATGAAACCAGAAGCTAAATAATGATTAAATAACATTTAAAGAGCAACTTATACTTAATAAATCCCTCTCACTTACCATACAGTATTTGGGTCTCAAAACAGTCCCATGAAGTAGCATTCTCCTTTTACAAATGAGGAAACTGAAGATCAGAAGTAGGTGCAGTGAATAACCCAAAGTCTCACGACTGGTAAGTGAAAGAGCCATCACATGAACTCAGGTCTGTGTGACTCCAAATCCTAGAAAGTTTAAATAGCTGATTCTAGATTCCCAAGAATAAATATCTTCATTAGTAATTTCACTGGTTAGAGATAATTCCCACAATATTAAATTTTTTACCCTAAAATTGTCACTCTCACTTCTCCACGAACAACTGTGATCTAGAGAAATCTATGTTTTTGGAGAGTGGTATATAGAAAAGAAACAGAGGAAAAAGAAAATGCAAGCATTTACTTTTTTCCAGTGTACACACTTCATGGCAAGAAGGTGCAGTTGTTCTCCACTGCTCTTGGGCTTGGCAACTGTAATGGGAAGGAACGGGCATCCAAATGCCAGTCTTCAGAGGCATTCCAGGTATCCTTCACTTAGGGCCTTGTAAGTAGGACCTTCTCACCATTCTGCATGGCCTTCTCTTGTCAATCCATTCTGAGGTTTAGCATCCCATTTGGTCCAGAACAGCCTCTTCCAATCTTGTCTGTTTAGGTCCAGTTGTTTCGATTTTATCCTTAGCAACTAGCGAGGAAAACCTGTCTATGCGTTGCAAATAACATTTCCTTTTAACGTATTTTGAAATTATTTTAAGTGAGATAAATGAGACAAAGCACCTCAAAACTCCCAATCTGGTTGGGTGAAGTGGCTCATGCCTATAATCTTAGCACTTTGGGAGGCCAAGGCGGGTGGATCACTTGAGCCCAGGAGTTCCAGACCAGTCTGGCCAACATGGAGAAAACCTATGTCTACTAAAAATACAAAAATTAGCTGGGCGTGGTGGTGTGCCTGTAATCCGAGCTATTCGGAAGGCTGAGGCAGGAGAATCACTTGAACCCAGGAGGTAGAGGTTGGAGTAAACTGAGATCGCACCACTGCACCCCAGCTTGGACGACAGAGGGCGACTCCATCTCAAAAACAAAACAAAACAAACAAACAAACAAAAATCCCTGCCAGTCTATGTCTGCAGTACTGACCTCCCCATCCACAGATCCACTGCCTGTGGGCATCTCAACATGGCGACTCCACAGTCTCCCCAAATTCCACATGTAAACAAAGACTCTCTCCCATTGCCCTGCTTATCACAGCTTCCTCTCCAGTCTTCTCAAGGCAGAATCCTTGGCAGAAACTTCCTTGTTTCCTCACTCTCATCCCTACCATCTATATCTTTTACTTGCAGCATTCTTTCTATTCTTCCTCCCAAACCTCCTGAATCCATTCTCCTCTCTGCATCCCCACAATCACTTCCCCAAGCCAAGCCACAACCCTGTCTCCCTGGGCTGCTCCCCACAGCCTTCTAACTCACTGCCGTATTCTTGCCACTCTCCAGCCCCTTCACACAGAAGCCAGAGGAATTCAGTAAATACACAAATCAAATTAAATGACTCCTCTACTTAAAAAGTCCCAATGCCTTCTCACTGCTCTCAGACTAAAGTACAAAATAAGTTGCATATCCTACAGGGCTCTAAGTGTCCTGGTTTTTATCAAATTCTGAGGTCACAGATCTCATTCCAGCCCATAAGTACAAGCTACACTTTCTCTTGTAACTCTCCCTTTACTCATGCTGCTTCCTAAGATTTCCCCCAATCCTTGCCCGGTTATGGATCCTTGGGGACTGTATTAGGCCATACTTGCATTGCTATAAAGAAATGCTTGAGTTCGAGACCAGCCTGGGCAACATGGCAAAACCCTGTCTCTACCAAAAATACAAAAACTTAGCCAGGCATCATAGTGTGTGCCTGTAGTTGCAGCTACTCTGGAGGCTGAGCGGGGAGGATCGCTTGTGCCTGGGAGACAGAGGTTACAGTGATAAGAGAACACAACACTACACTCCAGCTTGGGCTACAGAGTGAAACCCTGTCTCAAAAAAAAAAAAAAAAAAAAAAAAAAAAAAGAAAAAGAAAGAAATGCCAGAGACTGGGTAATTCATAAAGAAAAAAGGTTTAATTGGCTTATGATTCTGTAGGCTGTACAAGAAACAGGGTGTTAGCATCTGCTTGGCTTTTGGGGAGGCCTCAGGAAGCTTCCAATCATGGTGGAAGGTGAAAGGATAGCAGGCATGTCACATGGCAAAAGCAGGAGGAGGAGAGAGACAGTGGTCGAGAGGAGTTGCCACACACTTTTTATTTATTTATTTTTTTTGAGACAGAGTCTCACTCTGTTGCCCAGGCTGGAGTGTAGTGGGGCAATCTCGGCTCACTGCACCTCTTGGGTTCAAGCGATTCTCCTGCCTCAGCCTCTCAAGTAGCTGGGATTACAGGCACACACCACCATGCCTGGCTAATTTTTGTAGTTTTAGTAAAGATGGAGTTTCACCATGTTGGCCAGGCTGGTCTCAAACTTCTGGCCTCAAACTCCCACCTCAGCCTCCTAAAATGCTGGGATTACAGGCATGTGCCAATTTGCTCAGCTGCTACACACTTTCAAATAACCAGATCTCATGTGAACTCAGAGTGAGAGCTCCCTTATCACCAAGTGGATGGCCCAAGGCACTCATGAGGGATCTGCCTCCATGATCCAAATACCTCCCACCAGGCCCCACTTCCAATATTGAGGATTACATTTCAACATGAGATTTGGGCAGAGACAAATATCCAAACTATATCAGGGACTCAACTCAGGTGTCACCTCCATCAACAGAGCCTACCCTGATTTGAGAACCTTGTTCTCTATTGTCACAGCAACCTGTGCTCACCTTTATCATAGCACCCTATTTGATGGTCTCCTCTCAGTAGTCTGTGAACTCTCCAAAATCAGTACCTATGGGCACTGCTAGCTCTGTAACCCCAGGACCTAACACAGATCCTGGCACACAGTAAGCACTTCATACTGAATGAATTAATGGCAAAGAGTCCAACTTAATACAAATAGGCCATGTTATTAGGTCTGTCTTGGTGTCAACCTATTTATAGTCAATTTTTGTTTCTATTCATGCTGAGTCAGTGGCAGCAGATGGAGATTTGCAGATCATACATCATTGCAACTCTCCAAAACCAAATGCCTACAAAAGCAATGGAGGGACAGATGCAACCAAAGCAACAAAAGGCTGGGGGCATATTTGATAAAAATATATGGACTTAGAAAATTTGATCCCTGAAAAAAAATTGAGCCACTACAGCCTTTGATGTACAGAGTGGTAGACTCAGTAACATGATATTATTGAGCTAAAATTAGGTGAGTGCAACACGGAGCCTCAAAGACTTAAAAAGCCAACCCAGATCATTCAAGAAAACAGAAATAGGTGAACTAAATTTCTGGTTCTGGACAAGACAAGAGTATACACATTTCTCTCTATTCCTCCAACTAATTCTAGATTTTACAAAAAAAACACACATGACAAGCCAGGTGCCATAGTGTGAGTCTACAGTCCTACCTACTTGGGAGGCTGAGGTGGAAGGATCACTTGAGGCCAGTAATTCGAGGCTGCGGTGAGCTGTGATCACACCTGTGAATAGCCACTGTACTCCAGCCTGACATAATACATAAAACAAGCAAAAGAAGGCACTGAAAAATAGGAAAATACATCATGTAGGTATCAATCAAAATAAAGCAATAAGCAGCTATACTAATATTAGGTAAAGTAGACTTTGGAACACAAAATTACCAAGAATGTAGGGGGACATTACATAATGATAAAAGGGTCAATCAACCAAGAACACACAACAATTCTAAATGTGTGTGTAACAAAGAACAGAAAAGCAAAATATATGAAGTGAAAACTGATGGAACTAAAAGGAGAAATAGACAAATCCACAATTATAGTTAGAAACTTCGACCTCCTCTCTGGAAAACTGATAGAAAAACTAGAGAGAAAAACAACAAGGATATGCAAAAGGTCCACAAAACCAAATTAAGCAAACAGGACCTAACCACAGGTAGGAGACTATTTCAGGAAGTCCTTTGTCCCTGAGGATTCAAGACTCCTCTTCCCCCAGAGACATCAGGATAAGCAGACGGAAGTGGAAAAAGGGACTCAGTTATAGCTAACAGCTAGATACAGGATGCTCCTTCGCCCCCATGAGCCTAAGACTCTCTTCCCTTTCCCAGAGGCATCAAGATGGGTGGGCAGAACCAATAAAAGAGACCCAATTGTGGCAAGTAGCCCATTCTAGGAAGTTTTTTTTTGTTGTTTTTGTTGTTGTTGTTCTTGTTTTGTTTTGTTTTGCTTTAGATGGAGCCTTGCTCTGTCGCCCAGGCTGGAGTGCACCAACGTGATCTCGGCTCACTGCAACCTCCACCTTCCAGGTTCAAGCGATTCTCATGCCTCAGCCTCCTTAGTAGCTGGGATTACAGATGTGCACCACCATGGCTGGCTAATTTTGTATTTTTAGTAGAGATAGGGTTTCGCCATGCTGGCCAGGCTGGTCTCGAACTCCTGACTTCTAGTGATCCACCCACCTCGGCCTACCAAAGTGTTGGGATTACAAGCATGAGCCACTGCACCCAGCCACTGGAAAGGCTCTTCGTCCTTATTGGCCTGACACTCTCCTCCCCTGCCCAGAGACACTGGGGCAGGCTGAAAGAGCTATCAAAAGAGACAACTGCAGCAAGCATATGGGTCTAAGAGGCCTCTTAGTCCCCATGGGCCCAAGACTTTCCTCCCCAAACCAGAGACACCAGGCTGGGATAATACTATAAGAAGGATCTCAATACAACCCTCCCCCACCAAAAGACACCCAAGGGCTTGGCTTGGGGAAAGCCCTTGGCTTCCTTAGGCAGCACTAACAGAGACCAGTGAAAGTCCAATAATACTAAATAAACAGAAGAGACCTAAATAACACCACAAACGTTCTGAAAATTAAACTCACAGTGGAACCACAGCCAAAAAAAGTAGGCCAAGACCTACATGCTAAACCTAAACAGGGAGACTGCTTGCTAAAATAAAAGATTTAAATAGGACCCAGCATCCCTGAACATAATGTATAATATGTTTTGGAACCAATTAAAAAAAATCATCCATAATACCTAAAACCAAGAAAACTGTGACATAGCTCTGCAGGCCTCTCCCCAGTAAAACAACCATACTGGTGAAAATTCTAAAGCAGTCATTTACTGTCTCTGGAAATGTTCTTAATGCATATAGCAAATAAGGAAGGATTTATTGAAGGAAGTCTACTAACCTTTGGTAAAAAGAAGGAGAGTCTGTAGCACTTGAGCCATGATCTACTCTCTCCCCTTCACCCAGCAGGACCAGTACAGGTGGGTGTGGACAAAAAGAGGAGATACCCACAATCCCTAGCTCCCAGTCAAGAGCTATGGTATCTCCCCAGGAGAGCAAGGGCTCCAGAATTCTCATCAACATCAGCTCTTTGTTGCAAAGGCTAAACTCCAGGCAAGCATGGCCAAGAATTCAGGGGCTCCCTTCCTCAATAGTGTCTCTAGTTATAGGATGGAGACTGTACTTCAGGCATAGCAAAGCAACAGCACTGAATCCCCAATCACCACTGGTCTAGCTCGCTATTAGCAAAGAGGCTCCACATCAGGAGAGGCAAACTGAGAAGACCAGAGGATACTGACTCCATGAATACCTGGCTAGAAAAGAAGCAGTGTCATTTTGAGAGAAACAAGATCCCTGTCCTTGCCTCCAACTCCAAAGCAATGGCTCAGACACTGTACACTAAGAGAAAGGTAGGCCATAAAACAGAGAGCTCCAAAGCTCTCCCCAAAGGAAGTGACTTTTTATTATAGCATAAGGGAAAGTACAACCCTGAAGGTCCTCTAAGAAAAAAATTGAAATCTTGGTGATAAGCATTTAAGAGGATGTGTAACAGTGACAAGCTAAATCATAGGGAAGCTAACATTAGATAATCAGAAAAAGAGCCAGCAAACAAGAGCCCTTCTGGGGTTAGAACAAATCTCAAAGACTGGCCTCAAAAAATACCCCAGCAAAAGTGTCCAGACTTAATTGAATCAGACTGTGGAACAATTGATGCCCCAGGATATTGTCAAAAACAATACAGCAATCACCCAACAATTCGTGGAGTCTAACAGATAGATGTGATAACAACAGAGGCAGACTGTTTAACAGAAATATCAGGGAAAGACACAAAGAAATCCCTGCTAAAACTGTTATCCCACTGTGACTCTGCATATGCCCAAGACAGCCCTCTGACATCAAAGGATTCACACAGCGGAGAAATAGGTTTTAGTAAAATAGTTCAGACAAGTCCCAGAATAAATAAGCAAACAGCAACAAATATACAACCCAGTGAAAGTGGAGGAGAATCATTATCCAGAGTTTCAAAAGGTCCAGTTTCCAACAAAATATTATGGGACATGAAAAGACATAGAAATGTGTGACCCATACACAAGAGAAAAAGGCAAGCAATGGGATCTATCTGTGAGACGGCCCAGATGTCAGACTTAACAAATAATTCAAAGCAGCCTTTAGAAATAGTGTTGAAACTAATGAAAACCATACTTAAAGAAGTAAAGGAAGGTATAATGACAATGTCTCACTAAATATATAATATCTGTTAAAAGATATTATGTCTATATTATATAATATTATATATTATATATAATATTTTTTCTATAATATATTTCTGTATTTAGAATAGAATATATATTCTATTCTACATATATTCTATATTCTATAATATATATTTATTTATATATTTTTTATGTGTTTTCTATAATATAGTGTCTATGTTATATAATATAGACATTATAAAAATGAAACCAATGAACACTCTGAAGTTGAAAAGAATAATTGAAATTTAAAGTGTACTGCAAGGGCTGGGCACAGTGGTTCATGCCTGTAATCCCAGCACTTTGGGAGGCCTAGGCAGGCAGATCACTTGAGGCCAGGAGTTGGAGACCAGCCTGGCCAACATGGTGAAACCCCCTCTCTACTAAAAATACAAAAATTAGCTGGGCATGGTGGCGTGCGTCTGTAATCCTAGCTACTCAGGAGGCTGAGGTGGGAGAACTGCTTGAACCAGGGAGACAGAGGTTGCAGTGAGCCAAGATCGCACCAGCGCACTCCAGCCTGGGTGACAGAGAGAGACTCTGTCTCAATTAAAAAAAAAAAAATTACTACAAGGCTTCAGCAGACAATTTGAGTTGGCAGGATAAATAATCAGCAACCTTGAAGATATTTCCGTAGACATTATGCAATCTGAAAACAGAGCGAGAAAGAAGGTATAAAAATGGACAGAACCTCAGAGAACTATGGTACACCAAAAAGCACACCAGCATACACCTAAAGGAAGAGTACCAGAAGGAGAAAGCAACAGAAAAAAAAAATCTTCTTTCTCTATGCTGGAGGAAAAATTAATCTACACATGCAAGTAGCTCAATGAACTCCAAGTAGGATAACCAAAAAGAGATCCTAACACAGACATACCATACTAAAAATGTTAAAAAGAGAAAGAGAAACTCTTCAAAGCGGTAAGAGAAAAGTGACCCATCACACACAGAGGAACCCCAATAACATTGACAGCTAACTTCTCATCAGACACAATAGAGGACAAAGGCAGTGGGATGGCATTCAACATGCTTAAGAAAAGAAACCAATAACTAAGAACTGTATATCCAGCAAAAATATTTTCAAAACTGAAAGCAATATAAAGACATTCACAGAAAACAAAATATCTCATGTTAGCATGAGAGAATCTCATGCTAACAGTCCTGCATTACAAGAAATAATAAAGAAAAATTCTCCGGCTGAAAGCACATGGGACCAGGTGGTAATTCAAGTCCACATGAAAGAAAAAATCAGCTCATTTGAAGATAATGTAATAACAAAATAATGGAGTAATAATAATAATATAATAATATAATAATAAAATACAGTATAAATGCATATTTACTCCCTTTTTCTCACAACAAACTTTGAAAAGCAATCATAAAATAATAGGTATATAATTGTATTGTTGGGACCATAACATATATACATTTAACATATGACAATAACAAACCAAAATAAATGTTTTGGAGCAAGACTATACTGGAGTGAGGAAATACAAAATGGTAACTTAAATGCACAGAAACAAACAGAACCAGTAATGATATATAACATGGTTTATAAGAAACTTAATAAATATACTTGTTTTCTCACTTCTCCTACCTTCTTTAGAAGACATAAAATTTTATTAAGTAATAATTATAACAATGCGCTGCTGAGTTTGTAACATGTATAGATGTAAAATTTATAACAATGACAGCATAAAAGAGGGAAGAAGAAGCAGAGCTATCTAGGAAAAGCACTTACAGTGTTTATTGTAATTAAGTTACTATAAATATGAAGTAGATTCTGATAATTTAATATATATAGGTTAATCCCTAGAGAATACATTGAGAAAATAACAACAAAATACAGTAGAAAATCATTAAGGGAATTAAAATGTTACACTGGAAAGCATTAACTTAATATAAGACAAAGCAGTACAGGAGCAATAGGGGAACAAAAAAGACATGAGATATACAGAAAATCAAAATAAGGTGAATCAAGCCATATCACTAATATTGTTAAATGTAGATGGATGAAACAATCCAATCAAAAAGCACAGACTGCCAGAATGAAATAAAAAAACAAACAAGATCCAGCTATATGCTGTCTACAAGAGACACACATTATACATAGAAAAAGACAGAAATAACTTTAGAGGAAAAAGAAGAGAAAATATATCACGGAAACAAGAACCACAAGAAATATGGAATGGCTATACTAATATCAGAGAAAATAAATATTACAAAATTACTAGAGAGAGAATTTTTATGATGATAAAGAAACAATGCATCAAGAAAACATAACAACTATAAATATATGTGCAGCTAACAACAGATCCCTAAAACACATGAAGTAAAAACTGACAGAACTGAAGGGAAAAAATAGATAATTCAATAATAATAATTGGAGACTTCAATATCCCGATTTTAATAATGGATGGAACAACTAGAAAATGATCAATAGAGAAATAGAAGTCTTAAACAGCACAATAAACTAACAAGTTTTAGCAAACATCTATAGAACACTCCACCACCAACAGCAAAATAGTCTTCTCAGATGCACACAGAACATTCTCTAGGATAGAGCATATGTTAGAACATAAGATGTGTCTCAACATATTTTTTTTTCCAGATAGGGTCTTACTCTGTCATCTAGGCTTCAGTGCAGCGGCACAATCTCGGCTCACTGCAACCTCCACCTCCCAGGACTCAAATGATCCTCCCACCTTAGCCTCCAGAGTAGCTGGGACTGCAGGTGTGCACCACCACACTCAGCTAATTTTTTGTATTTTTGGTAGAAATAGAGTTTTGCCGTGTTGCCCAGACTGGTCGTGAAGTCTCAACATATTTAAAATAGTTGAATCATACAACATATGTTCTCCAATTACAGTGGAATGAAACTATAAATCATTTACAGAAGGAAATTTGGGGAATTCACAAATACGTGAAAAATTAAACATCACACTGCAAAATAACCAATAAGTCAAGGAAAAAAATCACAAAGGAAATCAGAAAATTATTTGATACAAATGACAATGAAACCAAACATACCAAAACCTACAGGATAAAACAAAACATATCAAAGCTTATGGAATGAAACGATTTGAAATCTTTTCTTTTTGAAAATGTAGGCATTTACAGCTATAATTTGAAAAATTTCAAATCACTAATATAACTTTATATCATAAGATACTGAAAAGGGAAGAACACACCAAACCTAAAGCAAGCAGAAGAAAAGAAATATTATAGATTCTAGGGAATTGAGAGTTCAAAAAGAATTAATAAAATCAATGAAAACAAAAATTGAATCTTTGAAGAGATCAACAAAATTGATAAAACAGAACTTATACTGAACAAAAAAGAGAAAAGACTCAATTATTAAAATCAGGAATGAAAGAGGGGACATAAATACTATCCTTTAACAATAAATTGAATTATAAGGTAATGCTATGAACAGCTGTATGCCAATAAACTGGATAACTTGGAAAGAACGCTCAAGTTACCAGAAAGACAATAAACTACTGAAATTAACTCGCAAAGAAATAAAAAATTGAATTGAACTATAAAAAGTAAAGTGATAGAATAAATAATTTTAACTTACCACAGAGAAAAGCCCAGACCCATATGTTTCTCTAGTAAATTACACCAAAAATTTAAAAAGAATTAACACCAAGCTTTCACAAACTCTTTAAAAAAATAGAAGAGGAGAGAATATATCTCAACACATTCTGTGAGACTAGTGTTACTTTAATACCAAATTCAGACAAAGACATCACAAGAAAACTACAGACCAATGTCTCCTATGAATATAGATACAGCTGGAGGTCATTATTCTAAGCAAATTAACACAGGAACAGAAAACCAAATATTGCATGTCCTTACTTATAAGTGAGAGCTAAACACTGAGTACACTTAGACACAAAGAGAGGAACAATAGACACCAGGGCCTACTTGAGGGTGGAGAGTGGAAGGAGGATGAGGGTTGAAAAACTACTTGTCAGATACTATGCCCACTACCTGGGTCATGAAATCATTTGTACACCAAATCCCAGTGACATGCAACTTACCCATCTAACAAACATGCGCATGTACACTTGAACCTTAAATAAAAGTTGAGAAAGAAAAAAAAAAGAAATAAAATGCATCCAAATTGAAAAAGAGAAAGTCAAACTGTCTCTGTTTGCAGATGACATTGTCTTTTATATAGAAAACCCTAAAAATTCCATTAAAAATATCTTAGAAATATTTAATGAATTTAGTAAAGTTGCAGGACACAAACATCAACATACAAAAGTCAATAGTGTTTTGATACACCACTGACAAACTAGCTGAAAAGGAAATCAAGAAAGTAATTCCATTTATAGCAGCTACAAAAAAATAAAATAACAAGGAATAAATTTAACCAAGGAAGTAAAATAAAAACAATAAAACTCTGAAGAAATTGAAGAAGACAGAAAAGAGGAAAGTCATCACATGTTCATAGATTGAAAGAATTAATATTGTTAAAATGTCCACACTACCCAAAGCAATCTACAGATTCAATGCAATCCCTGTCAAAATACCAATAACATTCTTCATAGAAATAGAAAAAAAAAATTCTGAAATGTGTATGAAACTACAGAAGACCCTGAACAGCCGAAGCAATACTGAGCAAAAAGGACAATGCTGGAGGCATGACACCACATGACTTCAAATTATACTAGAAAGTTATAGTAACCACAACAGCATGATACTGATATGAAAACAGATATATAGACCAATGGAACAGAGTAGAGAACCCAGAAAAAAAATCTGTGTATTTACATCTAACTGATTTTCAACAAAGGCCCTAAGAATATATATTGGGAAAAGGGCACCCTCTTCAATAACTTATGCTGAGAATATTGGATAGCCACATGCAGAAGAATAAAACTGGACCCTTAGCCCTCATGTGCAAAAATCAACGCAAAATTAAAGACTTAAACATAAGACCTGAAACTATGAAAATACTAGAAGAAAATCTAAGCAATCCAGCAATATATAAAAAAAGATTATACACCATGACTAAGTAGCATTTGTCAAGAGAATGTGACGTTGGCTTAATACCTGGGAGTAAATTAACGCAAAACACTGTATCAATAGAATGAAGAGGTAGAGTGTGGTGACTTAAACCTGTAATCCCAGCATGTGGGAGGCCAAGGCAGGAGGACCTCCTGAGCCCAGGCGTTTGAGACCAGCCTGGGCAACATAGTGAGACCCCATCTCTACAATAAAAAATAAAATTATCTGGGCATAGTGATGCACACCTGTGGTCCCAGCTATTCAAGAGGCTGAGGTGGGGGGATTGCTTGAGCCCAGGAAGCTGAAGCTTCAGTGAGCCATGATCATGCCACTGCACTCTACCCTGGGCAACAAAAGGAAACCCTGTCTCAAAAAATAATAATAATAAATAAAAAATAAAGAGAAAAAGCACAATTATCTCAAGAAATGCAGAATAATCATGACAAAATCCAACATCCATTCATTTTTTTTTAAACACTCATCAAACTAGGAATAAGAGAACTTCCTCAATCTGATAAAGACACCTAGGAAAAACCTAGAGCTAACATATTTAATAGTGAAAGGCTGGGCAGAGAGCAGTGGCTCACACCTGTTATCCCAACACTTTGGAAGGTCGAGGCAGTACATTACTCGAACCTGGGAGTCCAAGACCAGCCTGTGAGACATAGCAAGACCCCATCTCTACACAGAATTTAAAAATTAGTCAGGCGTAGTGATCCTTGCCTATAGTTCTTCCTACTTGGAAGGCTGAAGTGGAAGGTTTCCTCAAGCCCCAGGAGGTTGAGGGTGCAGTGAGCTCTGATCATGCCACTGCATCCCAACCTGAATGACAGTGAGACCTTGTCTCAAAAAATAATAAAAAGAATGAAAGACTGAATGCTTTCCCCTGAGATCAAAAACAAGATAAAGGAGCTCATTATAGCCACTTCTAGTTCACATTTTACTGGAGATTCTAGCCAAGGAAGTTAGGCAGGAAAAGGAAATAAAATTCATCAACACTGGATAGTAAGAAATAAAGGTATCTATTTACAGATAACATAAGCATGTTGTATTAGTCCATTTGTGTTGCTGTAAAGGAATGTCTGAGACTCGGTAACATAAAAAGAAGTTTATCTGGCTTATAGTTCTGCAGGTTGTACAGAGAGCATAGTGCTGGCTTCTGCTTCTGGCAAGGGCCTCAGGAAGCTTAGAATCATGGTGGAAGGTGAAGGGAAACCAGTGTGTCACATGGCAAGAGAGGGAGCAAGAGAGAGAGGTGGAAGTGCCAGACTCTTTTAAGCAAACAGATGTCATGTGACCTCATTACCACAGGGAGGGTACTGAGCCATTCATGAGAGATCTGCTCCCATAATCCAAACACCTCCCACCAGGCCCCACCTCCAACATTGGGGATTACATTTCAACATGAGATTGTGGGGAACACACATCCAAACTCTATCATTTGTGTATAGAAAATCTTGAGGGATACTCTGAAAAACTATTAGAACTTAAAAATGAATTCAACAAGACTGCAGCATACAAGATCAACATTGTAAAATTAACTGGCCGGGCACAGTAGCTCATGCCTGTCATCCCAGCACTCTGGGAGGCCAAAGCGGGCAGATGACTTGAGGTCAGGAGTTTGAGACCAGACTGGCCAACATGGTGAAACCCCATCTCCACTAAAAAGACAAAAATTAACCGGGCATGGGGCATGCACCTGTAATCCCAGCTACTCAAGAGGCTGAGGCAGGAGAATTGCTTGAACGTGGGAGGCGGAGGTTGCAGTGAGCCAGGATTGTGCCACTGCACTCCAGTCTGGCCGACAGAGACTCCATTGCAAAACAAACAAACAAAAAAAAATTATCTTTTTATACAGTAGCAATGAAAAATCCAAAAATGAAAAAAATTCAACTTATAATAATATCAAAAGAGTAAAATACTTATAAATAAATTTAACAAAATAAGTTCAAAACTTACAATCTAAAGGCTTCAAATTAGCACTGAAAGAATTTAAAGACCTAAACAAATGGAAAAATAGCCCGTGTTTATGAATTGAAAAACAATATTGTCCATACGGAAATACTCCCCGAAACTGATCTACAGATTTAATACAATCCCCAAAAAAATCCCAGCCGGCTTCTTTGCAGATATTGATAAGCTGATGCTAAAATTCACAATGAAATTCAAGGTGCCAACAATAGTCAAAACAATCTAGAGAAAGAAAAAATAAATAAAAGATTCGCACTTCCTGCTTTCAAAACTAGCTACAAAGCAACAGTAGTCAAGACTGTGTATCATTTGATTAAAGATAACTTTATAGACAAGTAAAATAGAATCCAGAAATAAACCCAGTCCTAATGGATCTCATGACATGTAGGTCTCTAAAACCCTCACTAATAATTTTTCAAGACCACTGGATTAAACAGAAGTCTCAGTCAAAGCTGCATGTATGCAAATTCTGGCACTTTAAATGGGTTCTCTCCTTAAGCACATAAACCAAAAAGCATGGGAACAACTGGATTAAGAAAGCAAGTGTTCTTTTTTAACCCCCTCTAACTGGCATTAAGTCACCAATCATTGTCAAACACACATCACTTGCTTAATTATTTTGTGTGCACATGTGTATATCTTTAGAACTTCATAAACATATAAATGAGAGGGAGATGCAGATTTAATGTACACACGTATGGCGATAAATACAAAAGCTTCCAGAAGATTGTAGAATGATATACTAATGCTAAAATGATCTCGTTTTTATTTTTTTTATTTGCTTAAGTCACAAAAAAACAAACTGAAGGAGGCGGATGCAAAGCATAGATCCTTACCTAAAAGCAGAAATATTCACAGACCATTTTGTTCAACAATGTAATTTTTTAAAAATACCTTGCTTCAGCTTCATATTCTCATATTAGTATAATTATCTTTCATAAATCTTATGGTGTATTTATACATAAAATCATTTTTACATGTTCATGAAGTTTTTTATTGAAGTAATTTTTCATAAATAGTCTACTATGCACCATTCCCACCAATATGCTTCATTTCAATATTGCTTTAATGAGCTAGAGTTGGCCTATTATACTCTTAGAACATACTGTACCACTTTCAGCAAAAACAAATCACAAAAATAAGTATTTTTGCCTCTAGAGTATCTGGCAATGAGCTCAAATAGTTCGTCAACCTTCAAGCTGTTTTGTCAGTTAATCTTCCACTTAGCAAAGTCTCAACCATGAGGCATCAGCTAAAGTGGCAATCAGCCCAATGTCACACTGGCCTCTGGTTGTCTTTTTATGGTTCTTCCATACCTTCAACCTAATTTATTTGCCTCCAACATTAATAATGCCTGCCAGGCTGGTAGGCCCAAGCTAATTTGCATCCTCTTTAATGGCACTTTTTTATGGCCTCCAGCTTTGCATAATGGCACTTTTCTAAAGCTGCCTCTTCCAAAAGGAAGAGAATGGTCACTCCTATGGGAATGTGCTACTCTTATTTGGTTATTTCAGCATCAAAATGGATTCTTATCTTCACAATGAGCCCCTAAAATAAAAGTAGGCTTCAGGATTCATTTCATCTGGGACTCCTCCCTTGGTTTTTGAAAGAAAGTATCTTTATTTCACTGGCTCCTCTGTTCCCAGATTACAAGAGATGCCCTGCCTGAACTCATTTATACTACCCTTCAAAGGCTGTGTCTACACTGACCAAATGCAGCAAAAAGCAATAGTCATTTATAGAAACAGGTCACAATTGGTCAAAGCAATGCAACTAACTGCTAATGACACAAATGCCAACATTCTAAAAGAAGCAAGATTCTTTGGCCTCTTACAAATTTTGCATAGTGTATGTACCACATAGCAGTCTACAAGGGGGTAGAAATTAAAATACATTTAAGATCTTCATTTTTCTTATTTGAAAAAAGAAAACCTGAATCTTTTCTCTAGCGTCTTTTTTTATTTCCCTTAAAACATCATACTTCTGTGTAAATCTTCAATGTAAAAAGCATTCGAAATAACTTGGGCATCTAAATCTTTAAGAGGGGAAAAAAGACCTGCAGAGTTCACCTTGAAAGAGTGACTTTTATTAAATTTTTAAAAGGTGTTTTTTAAAAACCAGCTAATATGTTGGATCTTCATATCGCCAGATAGTTACTTCAGGTCTCCATTCCACTTAGCTTGTATAGACATAGCCACAGAAAAGAGAAAGGTTTTTAGAGATTTGTCTGAGAATTTAGTAGACATTAAAATATATCAGACAGGCCAAATATCCCAGTTGATTTTAAATGCCCACTCCAATACTGTCTAGCTGTGAAGATTTAGCAGGTTATGTATCTTGTCCAGTTCTCTGTTTTCTCATCTTTAAATGGGGTTTCAAAACATCTACCTCAGAGGTGCAAAGAGGAGCTGGTACGATTCCTTCTGAAACTATTCCAGTCAATAGAAAAAGAGGGAATCCTCCCTCACCCTTTTTATGAGGCCAGCATCATCCTGATACCAAAGCCTGGCAGAGACACAACAAAAAGAAAAGAGAATTTTAGACCAATATCCCTGATGAACATCAATGCAAAAATCCTCAATAAAATACTGGCAAATCAAATCCAGCAGCACATCAAAAAACTTATCCACCACAATCAAGTTGGCTTCATCCCTGGGATGCAAGGCTGGTGCAACATATGCAAATCAATAAACGTAATCCATCATATAAACAGAACCAAAGACAAAAACCACATGATTATCTCAGTAGATGCAGAAAAGGCCTTCAACAAAATTCAACAGCCCTTCATGCTAAAAACTCATTGATGGAATGTATCTCAAAATTGTAAGAGCTATTTATGACAAACCCACAGTCAATATCATACTGAATGAGCAAAACCTGGAAGCATTCCCTTTGAAAACTGACACAAGGCAGGGATGCCCTCTCTCATCACTCCTATTCAACATAGTGTTGAAAGTTCTGGCCACGGCAATCGGGCAGGGGAAAGAAATAAAGGGTATTCAATTAGGAAAAGAGGAAGTCAAATTGTCCTTGTTTGCAGATGACATGATTGTATATTTAGAAAACCCCATCATCTCAGCCCAAAATCTCCTTAAGCTGATAAGCAACTTTAGCAAAGTCTCAGGATACAAAATCAATGTGCAAAAATCACAAGCATTCCTATACACCATTAACAGACAAACAGAGAGCCAAATCATGAATGAACTCCCATTCACAATTGCTTCAAAGAGAATAAAATACCTAGGAATCCAACTTACAAGGGATGTGAAGGACCTTTTCAAGGAGAACTACAAACGACTGATCAAGGAAATAAAAGAGGACACAAACAAATGGAAGAACATTCCATGCTCATGGATAGGAAGAATCACTATCATGAAAACGGCCACACTGCCCATGGTAATTTACAGATTCAATGCCATCCCCATCAAGCTACCAATAACTTTCTTCACAGAATTGGAAAAAACTACTTTAAAGTTCATGTGGAACCAAAAAAGAGCCTGCATTGCCAAGTCAATCCTAAGCCAAAAGAACAAAGCTGGAGGCATCACGCTACCTGACTTCAAACTATACTACAAGGCTACAGTAACCAAAACAGCATGGTACTGGTACCAAAACAGAGATATAGATCAATGGAACAGAAGAGAGTCCTCAGAAATAATACCACACATCTACAACCATTTGATCTTTGACAAACCTGACAAAAACAAGAAATGGGAAAAGGATTCTCTATTTAACAAATGGTGCTGGGAAAACTGGCCAACCATATGTAGAAAGCTGAAATTGGATCCCTTCCTTACACCTTATACAAAAGTTAATTCAAGATGGATTAAAGACTTCAATGTTAGACCTAAAACCATCAAAACCCTAGAAGAAAACCTAGGCAATACTATTCAGGACATAAGCATGGGCAAGGACTTCATGTCTAAAACACCAAAAGCAATGGCAACGAAAGCCAAAATGGACAAATGGGATCTAATTAAACCAAAGAGCTTCTGCACAGCAAAAGAAACTACCATCAGAGTGAACAGGCAACCTACAGAATGGGAGAAAATTTTTGCAATCTACCCATCTGACAAAGGGCTAATATCCAGAATCTACAAAGAACTCAAACAAATTTACAAGAAAAAAGTCAAACAACTCCATCAAAAAGTGGGCAAAGGATATGAATAGATACTTCTCAAAAGAAGACATTTATGCAGCCAACAGACACATGAAAAAATGCCATCCCATTACTGGGTATATACCCAAAGGATTATAAATCATGCTGCTCTAAAGACACATGCACACGTATGTTTATTGCAGCACTATTCACAATAGCAAAGACTTGGAAGTATCCCAAATGTCCATCATTGATAGACTGGATTAAGAAAATGTAGCACATATATACCATGGAATACTATGCAGCCATAAAAAGGATGAGTTCATGTCCTTTGTAGGGACATGGATGCAGCTGGAAACCATCATTCTGAGCAAACTATTGCAAGGACAGAAAACCAAACACCGCATGTTCTCACTCATAGGTGAGAATTGAACAATGAGAACACTTGGACACATGGTGGGGAACATCACACACCAGGGCCTGTCGTGGGGTGAGGGGAGAGGAGAGGGATAGCATTAGGAGATATACCTAATGTAAATAACAAGTTAATGGGTGCAGCACACCAACATGGTACATGTATACATATGTAATAAATCTGCATGTTGTGCACATGTACCCTAGAACTTGAAGTATATATATAAAAAGTCTACCTCAGAGGGTTGTTGTGAGAATTAAATGAGAAAATACATAATATGCTCCTTGCACAGGACCTGGCTCAGTAGGCGCCCCAAAATAGTAATAGATCTTCATGGAAAATCACCCCAAGTTACCTGGGTCAAACTACCTAAGTCTTGGAGTTCTTCACTTTTGTATGTCAATTAAGAAACGTTATGTGGTCAGTGAAGGAATCATAATACTTACGAATATAGCAAACTACTAACGTTCCTTCACATGCACTCAGGTATAACACAACACCCAATGTTTAAGCACTGCATATGATCAGATAGTATGGTCTGCAAGATAATTCATTCAGTGAAGTTTTCATGACTAATTTTAGGGCTCAGTATATGGTCTATTTTCAAAAGTGTTCCATATGCACATAGGAAGAGTGTGTATTCTTCCAATTGGGTGCACATTATATATATGTGGGCATGTGTGTGTGTGTGTACGTGTGTATTTTAGATGTATATGTGTGTGTATATATATACCCATTATATTGAGCTTGTTAATCATGTTGTTCAAATCCTCTGTATCCTTATCCATTTTTTGTTCATTTTACCTATCAATTTCTGAAAAAAAATCAGATTTTATAATTTCTGCTTTTAGCTCTGCCAACTTTTGCTTTATACGTTTCAAACTTACGGTATTAAGCATATACAAGTTTAGAATTGTTATCTGAAAAAAAAAAAACTGAACTGTTAATCATTACACAGTGATCCTGTTTATCCCCAATAATGGTTCTGCCTTAAAGTCTGTTTTGTCTGATATCAACATAGCCACATCAGTTTACTTCTGGCTAGTGTTTGCATAGTGTACCTATTCCAATCCTTTTTGTGTGCTTTATGTTCGTATGTTTTACTTTTGTCTCTTATACACAGCACATAGCTGGATTTTTATTTTCATCCATTGTGATAATCTAGGTCTTCACTGGTGAGTTTAGTCAACTCCTATTTATTGTACTCCTATTTATTGTAATAACTGAAGAGTTGGCTGCCATGATCAAAGAGCCCTTTAAAAAATTTCTGGGTTGTATGATGTAACTTGGTCACCCTAGTCAATTTCTAAATACTCTTTGCTTGTATTGACTCTCCTGTAGTAAGTTAGCAAAAACCCAAGGATCTTTATGAGTAAATTGAAGCTAATACTATACTGAAGATTTGTAGTTATTAGTACTGTTATGGGAGAAAGTCAATTAATGCAAGGAATGGTGCACACAGGCCTAATCCATGTGCTGTAAATCAATACATTGCACATTTCAATTGCTCTGTATTCGTACAGAATAGTGCATGGAACCGATTCATTAGAACTAAACTCTTCACAAGAAACAGACCAATTCTCTCAGACTCACTAGGGCATCTCCGCTAGTAAAATTTAAAAAGCAATCAAACTGAATAAGAAGTACTCTTTGCAGACACTTACATTGGGGAAGAACATGATTCTTGACAATTCAGAGTAAATGAAGTGCAAATTACTCTCTTATAATATAACTCAGAATTGAAGCTTAAATTGTGACTCAAAAAGAGCCCACAGTTTAATCAGAAAAATACATTTATTGATAATTCCCATGAGCTCCTATTTGATACATTTATATCATAGGATAACAAGTTCAAAACTATTGCCAAGTTATAAATATGGAATTTATGCAAAATTTGCATGTATTAAATTTTATTTTGAATCTGCATGTGTGCCTATATTTGAATATTTATAATATTCCAGAAAAAGCACAGTGGAATGTGCAAGACAGATTTATTTAGTGTAATGCTCTGAAATGTGTCAACGTCTTCAACACAGTTTTTAGAGGCAAAATGGCAGAAATAACAAATGGGATGCAATAAGACCAACTGACTAATCTGCAAAGTTCAATACCTAGTAAAATGAGAAAAGCTCTTTTGCCAACAAATATTTTACTAAAGTTTAGACAAATATTTATGTAAGCTTACAAGGACATTGTTTTAGGGGACATATATCATTAAGTGAATTATTCATTATCCTTTAATGGAAAAGGGGAAATTCCCATCTATACATTTCTTTTTAAACTCGGTGATTAAATACCTCATTTCGTGTGTCACGGAACGTCAATATTAGCTTTTCAACTGTGAAGCACGTTCTTTACACTGTCAAAACAACTTGTACCTATGGTGTAGTTTCAGCGGAGTTTCAACAATAAGATTATGCACCTCACTATATATGTATAGAGTGGTCCTTCAGATATTGGAATAGTTGGACAATGACATTTCTAATCAACTGTATTTATGGTTAACTGGGGGTAATACTCTTATGCAGTGAAACTTCTCTAGTAGGGGGCTGCTTAGCAAAGTGAACTCTCCTTTTCTGCTGGACGAGAGTAACATATACACTAACTGATCTAAGCTCTCAGTTATGGATGTTTAGAACTATAGCCCTTTACCAATCCCAAGATTTTAACTCTTCCAGCCAGGCCATCAGCCCTGGTGTTAACTCACTAGGAAAGAAGCTCATGGAGATCAAAGTCCAGACTATCTCGGATGGCTCTGGCTGAGCAGAATAAGCCTTATATTTCCAACTGTACCACTATTAACTTCCTGTTCCATATAATTTATAAATTAAAATTTATAGTTAATAAATGAGGAAGAAACAATAGCAATTCACTCAAGTAGCTCTATACCGTACTGGCATAAAAAGATTTCCACACATTGTGTGGGAGTATGATAACAGCCAGTTATCGAAAATCAGCAGGCAATGTCTGACTCATCACCTCTGCCTTTCAGTTTGAGGGTTTATTTGGGCTGAGGCTACTCTCCTCATTAAGGACTCCCAGGATATCAAGAAGCTAATGAAATAACCAGCCAGGAACCAAAAAAGTAGACCTGTGTGTAATTAATCACAGCTTAGTAAAACATTATTTTAAAAATTGTTAATACTTACTATTATATAAATAATGTAGACTAATAAAGAAAATTCAAAACCTTCAGAAAAGCAGAATAAGAAAACAAATCATTAATAGATCTATTAATATTCTGGTATTTTTTTCTTCCAGTCTCTGTCTTTTATGCTTAGATTTGGGAGGGGTAGGAGATGATTTCTCTTGCTCGCTCGCTCACTCTCTCCCTCTCTTTTTTTCTTTAACATAATTGTAGTCATACTGGGTCCATAATTTTCTATCTCTTTTTCTCTTAGCATTAAATCACTAGCAATTTTCCATGCTCTATCAAAGGACATTTAAGTGATTTTGTAATAATCCTTCAAGTGGATGTACTGAGATTTCTCGAACCATTCTTCTCCATGTAGATGTTCAGATTGTTTCCAATTTGTTGCACTTATAATAACTCCAGTTAGCCTCCTAGTATATGTTCTTATAGCATCCTGTACTTTCCCCCCATGGCACTTCATACAATTTTAAGTAATTGACAATTTGTTTTCTGTCTATCTTTCCCACTCCTATGAAGGCAGGGACCACATCTACCTGGTTCTTCCCTGTAACCCCAGCACATAGCACAGGGATAGCAGATACTCAATAAATATTTGCTGAATAAATAAATAAATGAGTGAATGAATGAAAGCATGTATAAAAGTATGTTTTTCTGCAAAATCCCAGAAAAGAAATTATGGGTCATAGAAATAAATATTTTTATATTCTGTATTTATACTATTTATTTCCAAAAAGATCATTCAAGTTACATTCCCACCAACAATGTATGAGATTTTTGATATTTACCATGCCCTTGTCAGCACTGTCTACTTTTTTTGTTTGGTGGTGATGTATGTTGGGTTTTGCTTTGTTTGTTTGTTTGTTTTAATCAGGGTTAGACAGGCAAAAAAAGTATTCTATGTTTAAATGTGCATTTCTTTAGTACCAGTGAAATAAAACAGTTTTTCCATGTCTGCAAACTAGCTGGGGGTCCTATGTTGTATACTGTCTGGTCATGTCCTTTGATTCTCTAATCAATTCATAAGAGTTTTTTGTACAGTAAAGATTTCACCTTTGTGTCCGCTGTAATTGTGCACATTTTTACCAGTTTGAAACCTTTTCATTTTGGCTTTTTTTGACAGATAACCATATTTTATTATGTAATCGTAACTACTGATCTTTTTTCCTTTATTCAAACATCCTTTTCCTTGGCTAAGAGTCCCGTATATGAATTGCAGCTATCATTTAAATAACAATGCCAATTGTGAATTCAGATTAACTGGGTTTACAGATTCCCACATAAAATGTACGACTGAGCCCAAATCTGCCCCAGAGCCCCAGCTGTCACCTCCTTATTAGGCCTGTCCACTAGAAATCTAGGCAACAAGAATCAGTCATGACTCCTTAGTACCCTCCAGTCCAAACTAGATCCCCTTCTCAACCTCTCCGTTTTGATGGCAGGTACCACCTACATTCCAGACTAGATATCAGGGAGATAGCTTTACCTAGACTTCGACCTTTATTTACTTTCATGGTTTTGTTTTTTTTTTTTTTTTTTTTTTTTTTTTGCACTCTTTCCATCCAAGAGCTTCTCATACTTACTGGGGTTGCTCATTGCCATTCAAGTCCTCCACAGTGGAGCCTAACCCCATCTACTTCCCTAACCATTATTTCTCCAAACATGAACCTTTTGGGTCTGGCCAGACCTGCCTAGGTGAGGTTGCTGGACCTCAAAAGGTCATGAGGACTCCATGCCCACCCACAATGCCTCCTTTCTAATTAATACAACTCTCCTATTCCCAGAGGCCTTCTCAAAAGGATGTCTCCTTTTTCTGGCCTGTTCCTCATACTTTAGAAAGGAAAGGGCCCTGGAAATCATCTCTTTTAAATATCCCATTTTATAGATAAGACACTAAGACCAAGGGAGGGGAAAGGGCTTGTCCAAAATCTAAACTTCCTCTCCCAGCTCCTGTCTACACTACACAGTCCAGCACTTCATATGCTAATCTTTATGGACTTGAGGCTGAAGATGGTTATCTTGGCTTTTTTGGTTTCATCTTGGCTCTAATCTCCCCCCAGCTGCTAGCACCATGCCAGAGACACGATAGTTACTCCATCTGCTTTGCCGATTAGACCCAAACTACAACATAACAGATGGACTTTTCTCTATTTTTTGTATATTCTGGTAAATGTATGACATTTTAAAGACATTACTGATTTTCAAATTGTTTTCAAACAAAATCCATTTTTAATTAAATATCTAAAGTACCAAATTGTTCTGTTCTACCATAAGCTCTGTGAGACAGAGAATGAGGTCTCTTCCCTGGAATATAATGAACAGTTTCACAAAATCTTGTTTAATGAATGACAGAAAAAAAGGGATGGCTATTCTTTTAATGTCATTTCATACTACCTCAGTTGATGACTCATATCCATAAAAGACAAGCTCTAGTATTTTAATTGCCACATAGCACAGATCTAAAATTATTATTAAGTGATATTAATTCTGAATAGCCTTTTGCACTACCTGAGAACTTACAGCTTTGTCAGGACTCCAACACCATGTTTGACATCCATGCAAAGATGCTAATTAATACTACCGGCATCTACTACATTTACATCATACTACATCTACATCTGTAGATATTGTAATGGTAGATTTCGCCCCCTCTTCTATGAAATAGGTAAGATGGTACCACGGCTCTCAAAGACAGCTGAAGAAATGTATCCTCAGCTAAGTAAAGCTGAGAGCCCAAGAGCTTAGAGCCTGATGAATCACACAACCAGTACTGACTACTGGCTGTAACAGTCCATTCTGCTTAATGCCTCAGCCTATACCACAAGCTTGTTGTGTCATTTTGCCTCACTGCAAAATCAAGGAAGAGAAAGAGGGAAAGCGTGGGCTTGTGAGGCATGATCAGGTAGACACACTCTATAGTTACAGCTCTTTCAAAATAGAGCCACCTTTTAAGAACAAATGGAAAGAGAAAGCTTTTCCCACAATTTAAAAAAAAATAGAATGACCGAAAAAAGCTTTTCTCCATCTAAACAAACACTGTTTAGTCCTTTCCCATCAATGATATCCTGCTGTATTGAAGATGATAATTAATTACCCTACCAGATGCCTCAGCCTGCTCCCATCCTGCTCAGCTTTGCAGGGATTCCCAACATGGCAATGAAAGTCCCCTCTGCAATCTAGCCACAAGACCTACCCCTGGTGAATAAAACACCTCGGGGATGTAGAAATCTGTTCTTCTCCCAATGGGTGTGGTAATCCTGGCTCAATCACTTATCCAAACTGAAAATTTTTAGAGATGCTAAAAGTCTAGGGTGCAACGTGAATATGATCAGATTCTTTGACTTGTATAGCCATGGACCCTGACCTCTCAACCCCATTCTGTGCATGCTGGCCAGCATGATACCTAGTGATGAAGAAGGGGGCTAGTGCTATTTCTTTGGGCCCAGTTCTGAATTCCCCCTACAGAACAAATGGCACACTAGAGTTGGCTACAAACAGAGGAAATTTGACCTGAGAAAAGCCTGCAGAATTTGGGACTTTTAACAGCTTGTGAGCAACAATGTTTGGATACACTTTCAAAAATGGTCTCAGAAATTCTAAAATGAGCAAGACCCTTCTCTGACTGCAAACAACACACTGGCAGACAGATGGATGAAATCCAATTTCTGATTTTTTAAAAGAAATATTATTCTTAATAAACAACTTGAGCTTTTCACCAGCCAAGCACTCTCTCTCTCTTTGTCCTCTCCAGGCAACGTGATCACAGTCGTTTCTATTCAGCAGTTATATATCACCCAAGCACTTAACCATCCGCGGAGGCAGAGAAGCATCCCAAAGGTAGCACTGGAAGCAGGATTCAGAGTCTTGGCTTGCAGCCACAATAGCCTCTGATACCCCCCTAATGTGGATGAATGGCTGTGAGTCAGTAGGCGGTTCCTGTCTCAGCTGAAGACTCCTACTGAAGCTCATCCAACCAGGCCTCAGCCTGCTCCCATCCTACTCAGCTTTGCAGAGATTCCCAACATGGCAATGAAAGACCCCTCTGCAATCTAGCCACAAGACTTATCCCCAGTGAATAGAAAGCCTTAGGGATGTAGAAATCCGTTCTTCTCGCAAGGTGTGTGGTAACGCTGGCCCAAAAACTCATCCAAACTCACATGTTGTAAAATGACTGACGATGATAATGATGTAGGTGATAACAACAGCCAACATGTATTGACTGTTCATTCACTTTGTGGGAATGACTAACATGAAAGACCTGACTGTGTTTTTGCAGAAAACCCTTGTTCATCAGGTGCAGTCAACAGAGCAAGGGTTGTGGAGTCAGACAGAACTGGAGTCAGATGCCTGCTGTGCCGCAAAAAAAACTCAGTGACCCGGGGAAGCCCTTTAGCCTTTTTGGGCTTCATTCTCATCTGATAAATGGGGATACTTTTGTCCACTTTGGCCTCTTGCTGAAGATTGTGTAAGTTTACAGAGGAATACCAGAGATAAGGGATATGAATGCTTATCACAAACTGGAGTGCACTCTACACAGGATCTGGTCAAGGGTCACATGGCCGGTTAGTGGCTGGCCTAGAACTAAGGCCCAGCTGTCTGAACTCCCAGGCCAGAAAGGTGGAACTGTTGTTCCCCTCAGTTGAGAGGAGCACAGAGACCACCAGCTGTCATGGAGAGGCTGTTTGACACAGGAACACCCAAAAGCTGACTCTCCCATTTCCAGACACCAGTTTCTCACCCCCACATTTCACCACTGGTGCAGCTGCCTTTACCTCTAAATTTTCTCCTAGCACAGACACATACAACAGTCATATACACACACTCTCTCATTCTCACACACACATGCACACCTTAGTTCTTACAGATTATCAGAACTCACAGAACTGGTCCTGCAACCCCTAGGGATCTGTCAACATCCAGGGAAATTCTGGAACCCCTAGGCTATCCCTATTCTTCAAGGTGAATATTTCTGGAGGTGGGCAGGAATGAATGAAATAAAAAGGTGCTCTTGAGGTAGCAATGCATTTCTCTAGCAAATTTTATTTCATTTTTGCAAAAACTGTAAAATCCAGTAACTGTGACTTTTTAGAACGTGGTTTTTCTTTGATTAGACTAGATGGCACTGTGGCATCACCCTTTTAATAACCAAGAAAATCCTATGTCATTTCAAATAATTTTGCTTCAATTTGGGACAATCCAAGAGGCTTTGAGGGGTCCTGGTTATCTTCTGGAGAATTCGGGAAGGAATCTGCTAGAGGACTGTAGCCACCAAACAGATAATCTAGGCCACATTAATAATGTGTGTTTATAGACAACATACCCTGACCTACATGTTCAAAAGGATCAGTAAAGGCACATGTGCCCCATGGAACTCCAGACAAGGCCATGGCTTTCATGGTGACCAAGACCTTGTTTTCACTTCTCTGCTATAGTCGTGGCTGTGGAATTCTACTTTTGCCCAGAAGAGCTTTTTAAATATTACCACCTCTCACTACACCTACAAGGTCTGTCAGTATGACAAATTCTTTTCAATATTGCCAAATTGTTTGGGAACTTCTTAAACACCAGAATATTGTTGTGACAATGACTTAGACAATTGTACCAATGGATTGAGGTCCTGGAGCTAAGGTTTTCTTGGGGTGGAAGAAAAAAAACTGTTAGTATTGTAAAGGAAATACAAGTTTGGCAGATTCTGCCACAATTCCAGCATTTGAGAAAGGACACTGTAAACTGAGAGAAGAGAGAGTGAAGAGGAGAGGCAGGAGGTGATGTTCCCCCTAAATCTCAATGGTAATCTGAAAGTCAAGGCTCTAGGGCTCTATTTGCTGCAGCTGGACAGAAAAATCCACACTGGTTGTTGCATTCTGACAGTCAACTGCAAAGCATCCCCTTGTCCAGGGTAACAAGTGCACCCGGGGGGGATGGGGGCGGTACACAGACATGTCCTTGCCGGCCCAGTGACCCTATCCAGAGGCCTCCAGGCCATGAAACTCACCTTGTGCACCCCCTAGACTCCCTCCTTCAGCCCAGATTTGTTTTAAGGAGACTTGCGAAACAGTAGCCCTGGCTGGACCAACTGCACCCCATAGCACTCACTTCCCCCACCCCACCACCACCCACTTTACAGTACTCCATGACCTCCAGCAACTGGACATCGCCTCTGGAGGAAGGAAAATACCCTTGCTTCTGGCTACAGACTATTAATAAATCAGTTTTTACCGCATCAGCCCAGGCTCACAGAAAATGGGCTGGCAGCGCCCCATGCCGGGGCTCGGGCTCGGGCTTTTTAAATACTTTTTGTAAATCAGGAGAGGTTCCTGGTGGCTGAACTCCACATGGGGTCCAGGGCACCATCCCAGCCCGCCCTTCGGTCCGCGGGGTGCCCCCAGCACTCCTAAAGAGCCACAGATGCCTCTCATGCAGCCAGTGGTGAGAGGCAAGCCTGGGAACCACGAGCTCTCCTTGGATGTCGGAAAATAGAGACAGAGGGACACCCAGTAGCCCGGGGAGAGCAGAGCTAGAGCGGGGAAGGAGGGAGGTGATAAAAGTCTGGCAAGAAGAGAGAAACAGAAAGGGTAAGAGAGCAAAAGAAGAAAAGCGAAAGAGGGGAATGGAAAGAAGGAAACAGCGAGCAAACAGGAGCAGACAAGATCTGGGGCACAAGAGAGAAAGAGGGAGAACAAGGCAAATAGACGAAGCCAGAAAAAAGGGGGAGGGAAGAATGCGGGCGCCGAAAGGAGGAAGAGAGCGCTAAAAGGAGACTTCGGAACCCGGGTGCAGAGTAGAGGAAAGGAGGTATCCAGAGACGCTGCACCGAGAGCGCGGCTCTTTAGGGCTCTCCAGTGCGGAGACTGAGTGCGATGCCCCGTCCCAGCGGCCAGTGAGGCGCTTGTTCCGGGCCTCTCGGCTGCCTCCCCCCTCCAGTTCTCCCAACCATCACGCAGGCCACCCTGCGGACAGACAGACGGTGAGTCCGGGGCCAGAGCGGAAAGCCTTTCTGAGGCCGCCACAGTGCCGCGAACGTGCGCTACTGGGCGCCCAGCACCGCCCAGTCGGGGTGCAAACGCCCGGGCGCCAGGGTGCCTGCTAGGTCCCCGGCTTGGGGCAGCCGCGCCTCCCAGTCCTCCTAGGCCCGAGTCCCGCTTGACTACGAGAGCGCACTCACCTGGACGGTCTCAGCCTGGCGTCGCGCTTGCCGTCCACCACAGAGGGCACACAGCTGGTGAGCTCAGTCCAGTCGGCGTGCAACCCGCAGCTCCAGCCCGTGGAGAACCTGGAGAAGAGCCAGGTCTCCCGCTTACCCGGCCGGTGGCAAGTGCATTTCTTCTGACCCACGCGGCACTCGCACGGCTGCTCCAGCTGGATGTTGCGCACCAAGTGGCGGCCGAAAGTGGTGCCCCCGGTCTTCTGGATGTGCAGGAACACGATCAGGTCATCGCCTTTGATGTCGAAGTCTACCTTGCGCAGGAGGTCGCCGCGGGTGAAATTGTAGCGGGGCACGAACCTGGCGGAGCTCTCATCCTCCGAGCGGTACGGGTCCCGCACCGGGGAGCTGAACGCCTGCAGGCGGAGGAGCTGGCATTCTGTGCCGGGGCATACGTATTGGAGGACGATCACGGCAAATAGGAAGAGCATCACCAAAGCTAGCAGCAGCTTGTTGGATTTCTCATCCATGTTCCCGACGCTGGGGGAAACCCAAGCTCGTTACGTCAATCCCGCAGCTCGGCCCGCGCTCGCCGTGCCCCCGCACCGCCCCCTCCCCCTGGAGCCGCCGCTGCGCCCCTCTCTCCCTCCCCTCCGCACCGAGTACTCCACGGCGGCGGCGGCTGCGGCGGCGGCTCCCTTCCCCGCTTCCTTCCTTCCCGGCAGGCTCAGCGCTGTGGCTTCTGCGGCACACACACACCCCCACCCCGACTCCTTCCCGCGGGCCGCTCGCCCCCTCCCCCCGCCAGAGCTCTTCGGAGCTCCCCAGAGCCCCTCCGCGGGTTTTCGACCCAGTGGGACCCCTCCGGGCCCAGTCGCCCCACTCCCCTCAACTCACGCCCCCAGTCCGGGCCCCCGTGTGTCTCGCTCCACTCTCGGTGGCTCCCATCCCCATCCCGCTTCGCCCGCCGGACTCTCCGAGCTCTTCTGCCCCCATCCCTTTTGGAGCGCACACCTCTGTCCGGGTTTCTCCCCGCATGCCCCGAAGCCCTCCTTTAGCCCGCGCCCGCGCCCGCTTGCCCACCCGGGAGGCGGCCTCGAGGGAGCTCGGAGCCGGGCGCTCAGAGTTCCCCTGGGGGAAGGAGCCCGCCCGCAGCCCGACTTGCTAGCGGAGACGCTGCGCTGCCGGTGCCAGCGGAACAGTGGCGACGGAGCCGCGGCGTGGCCAAATGCGCGCCGCGCCCCTCCAGAGACCCCAGCCTGTCCACCAATGGCCAGCTGGAACTTTGCGCCCTTCTATACCCCCCGCGGCTGCCTTCCCTTCCCGTACAGCACCTTCGCACCCTGGCCTGGGGGCGCGAACCCCGCTTTCACCTAGAACGTACCTGGCCAGGGGGCCGAAAATCTTGGAGAAGATCGCACCGAGCACGTGCTTCAGCGAGTGGCCCAGGGCGGCCAGGCCCCGAGTGAGCAGGACCCGGCAGAGGGAGCCCAGGTCCCAGCGTCGCCTGAGGACGTGCATCCGCCTGCGGCGGCCCCGGGACAGCAGCGCGAAAAGCGGGGCGCACGCGGCTCCCGCCAGGGAAGAAGACGCCTTTCGGGGCTTGTCCAGGAGCGGCCGGGAGTGGAATCCGTGAGACACACCCCTAGGAGGGTCCGCGCGAACTGAGGCGGCGACCGACCCTGGCCGGCTCGCTGCCAATTCGGCCTCTACTCTGGAATGCCGGCGGGGACAGGTGGTGCGGGCGGGCGCTCCTCGTTCCGGTTGCCGCGGCGGCTCGAACGCCCGGACTGCACACGCAGGCAGTGCCATTCCCCCCTTCAGGCAACTCAGGGTACTAAGGATCACGAGCGAGCTTGAATTTATATAATAATGCCTCACGCCTAAGAGCTCGAGCCACTTCACAAGCAGAGAACCTGGGTTTTCTCTTTTCTAGGAGTACGGAGGTCACTCTGCTTAGCGCATCACTCCACTTGGGCTCGTAATTTCAACCTCTCCTAAAATAGCAAAGGCGCAAATTGGAGCTTTTCCGTCTCTCTTTGCCAATTTCCATTCTCCAGCGGAAGCGGGGGCATTTTCTGAAAAGGTAAGTCAGCATGATAAAAAGACAGCATGACCAAAAAGCATTACAGAATGACAATCTGACCTTTTTTAGAGCACAGACTGTCTTCTTGCTGAATCCTGTGTACCAAACCCTGTGCCTGCAGGAGGGCTTGACTCACAAAATGTTTGTTGAATGAATGGATACATAACTAAAAACTCCATCAGAGTGAGACCATCTAATCCAAGGTAATGTGACACATGAGGAAACTGAGGCCCAGAGAGGGGTAGGGACGTGCCCAAGGTCACACAGCAGAGCCCCGGGTTTGAACCCAAGAAACCCGGCACCATCCACCTATTTCCTGATACTAACACCACCTTCTCTAATAAATAGGCACCGATCTTCCTCAAGCTCCAGTGTCTGAAAGGCTCTTTGCTGTTGCAGGACCAGGGATGCAAGGATTAACACGGAAAGAATGGAGTCCCTTCAGGAAAAGGACCCTGGGAACTCAGGACTCAGTCTGTCCCCATCTGATTGATCAAAGGGGCTTGCTGTACATCAGGACACTGGTGTTTCCGTGACTGAGTGTGCAACTCCCTCCGGTCCCATTGCTGCAGAAGGGGCACCGGTTGGCAGCAGTGTTTCTGAGCAGTGCTGTTGGCACTGGGGCCACTGAGTGAGAGGATGCGGACCACGAGCTGAGTTCTGGGGTGGGGGCATGTCCCTCCTGGAGACAGGCTCTCCCAGTATCTCCCTCGCTGAGCTCTGCTCCATCCCTTTCCTGTTCTATCTATGCCATGAACCGGCAAGCCTAAGAATAGTCTAGAAGTCCTGGGAAATCTGTCACTTCCTTGCTGGGCAACCCTGGAATAATCACTTGCCCCTCCTGAGCCTCAGTTTTCTTGTCTGTAAGATAGGACCAATTATGTCCTCTGTTTTGACCAACTGAGTCACCGTGGGGATGAAATGTAGAAACCTTTAGGCCACTCCAAATGTGAGGCTGTGTTTACCTGTTGCTCTAAGCTCAATGTGCCAACTGCGTCACAGGCCGAATAAGGAACAGGCCCTTCTCCTGCAATTTTGCAGCTGTGCACCCTGTCCTTACCACCCCCTAGAATTCCCAGCCCTGGCTAGACTTCTATGTGCCCCAAACATACTGGGGACAGTGAGGGACCCTTTGTCCAGCTGCAAACATAAGGGATAGTGGATTTTTTTGGAATCCTGAATTTCTAGCCCTTCAGGCATCGCCTGTCCTGAGGCTCCAGGAACACTCTGAAAACCCAATGAACTTGTACGAAGAAGCCAGATGCAGTAACTTACAAGGTAGACCTCTCAACTTCCCCAAGAGCTCCCCTGGTGCCCAGGCTAGTAGGCCTGGGCCTGCTCCCCCTGAGGGCAGCTTAGGGTGTGAGCCAGGGTAGAGGGAAGCTATGGGGGTGGCCCCGCAGCTCAGTTTGCCAGCTGCCCCTGCCTTCTGCTTGGCCACTCACTGCGGTCAACCTCTTTAGCCTACCCAATAGGTGGCTCTCCTCATGGTGCTGCATAAAGATTCCCTGCCATTACACCACCTTTGTATGTAATGGCATTCACTGGGTCCCTAGGAAAATATTTCTGAAACAGGTGGGTCACAGATTCAAGCCGTCAGCAGCTAAACTAGGGAGTTTCTACTGTAAGAGGGATTAGTGGCATTGGAACACAAGAAAGTGCCTTGGGTGGAGGGAAGCGGGAAGTGGTAAACAGTACGGGGAAAAGTCAGGTTTTACTCATTTGAGTTGTGATAAGGAACGTGTCCACACACATGCATGCACACTCACAGTCCAACCTTCAGAGAAAGGGCCAGTGAGGTTGGTAGTTGCAGAGCAAGAGGGACACGGTGGGGCTGTAAAGTTCAGTTTCTGAGATGTAATCTGTCTCTGGGATTTTTGCATTTAGAAGCCCTTCCTCCGCCCCCTCATGCTGTGAGGAACAAAGAAATGAATCTCTCATACAGGAATTCATATATCAGGGCTCCTGGAAGTACAAGAAAACAGTCTTTGTGGGGAGCAGGGAGTCCCACAAACCTCAGAAGGTCCCTCCAGGATTGAAGAGGCTTTTTTTCCGAGAAGCAGGGAATTTTTCCTACGTGTGTCCCAAGAGCCATGTTCTCCTGAGGCCAGGGCTGTGCCTTGGCTGCATATTGAAGAGGCTTCTTGTAATCTCGGCTGGTCTCTGCTCCCAGGAGCTGGTTCCTCTCAGGCAGTGAATGACAAAGGCTCAAATGCTCTAGATTTTGGCCTTTTGGGGAGAGACTGGGGGTGGGAGGCAAAAAAAAAAAGGAAGAGAACTGGCCGAACTGTCAAGACTTTGGTTTTCCATCTCCTTATTTCTAACACCAACTGAAGTTGCTGTGTATACATATATTTGGGATTCAGTACCTGGAAGGCGAGGAGAACTCTGTCATCTGAGCAGGGCTTCTGGTTGTTTCTATGGTGTGGTATGATTTTCATTATTTTCCCAGAACCGTCCTTCCGTGGTTTCCAATGAAAAGGTTGATGATTCTGGGAGCATAAAGGTCAGCCTGGCTTGCATACTAAGCAGCACGAGGCCAGACCTGCATTTGGTTCCTGTAATCTGAGACAACAGTGGGAGGTAGTTGCAAGAGCACTGGCCTGGGAGTCCAGAGACCTGGGCTCATGTCTTGACTCTGACACTAATGAGACCCTATATATATATGACCCTGAGGAAGCCACTTGCTCACCTTTGGGCTCAACTTCCCTATCTGAGAGACAGCAAGGTTGACTTTGTGATTCAAGGGGCACTTTCCTGATCTGACATTCCTTGTCACGTTTTTACCTTTACTGTCTTCCTCAAAGGCTGAAGGACTGCCAAAGACTCAGGGCCTTAGCCCGGGGGAATGACTTAGACCTGGTCCTACATGCGTTCTGTGACATTTGCATCACTGGATCCCACCAGGCCAGCAGCAGCTGCAATTGTTCTGGGCCCATATTACAAGGGTGACAGCAGGGTACCCTGTTCAAATTAGAACAGAAATAGTGAAAATTTCATATTAAAGTAAGCATGACACTCTTTCTAGAAAGCTTAGATGATGTCTTCCCCTCATCCTGAGCATTCTCTTCAACCCTGGTTTTCTAGCTGTCTCTCATTTTGTGAAAATGTTCATACTCTCAATAATAGGCAATTCTGTCACAAAGATCAAAGGCATGCAAACTACTGAGTTGATTGGTTTCTGTTCTTATGTGTCTCTCCAAACGGAATGAATAGCAGTACTTAATGAAAACACTGTCCTGCAATTCAGGCTTTAATATTATAAACAGGCTGGGTGTGTTATATGCATCACTCTCAATAGTCATTTATTTTCCCCACAAAACACTGAGTTTTATTTTTCTAGCCTAACAAAACATGGGGCTCAAGGAGTTAAAAAAAAAAAAAAAAAAAGGAGGTGCCAGGGTGCTGTGTATGCTAAATGAGTATGTGCTAAGAAGGTAGGATAAGCACTGAAATGGGGTTCATAGTAGACCCAACCCTGTGAACAGGCAGCCCGATGACCAGCCCTCTCCTGATGAAGGATTCCCAGTATTTCACTAGCAGTGAAATTCCCTTTTTTTGAGATGGAGTCTCACTCTGTCACCCTGGCCAGAGTGCAGTGGTGTGTTCTCGGCTCACTGCAGCCTCCACCTCCCGGTTCAAGCGATTATCATGCCTCAACATCCCAAGTAGCTGGGATTACAGACATGCACCACCATCCCTGGCTACTTTTTGGATTTTTAGTAGAGACGGGGTTTGGCCATGTTGGCCAGGCTGGTGTCGAACTTGTGACCACAGGTGATCCACCCGCATCAGCCTCCCAAAGTGCTGGAATTACAGGCGTGGGCCACTGTGCCCAGACGAAATTCCCGCTTTTCACTGACAACAAATGGAAGAGTCAGTTCATGCAGGGCTTTTAAAGCTACAATAAGCCAAGGCCTCACAACCATAGGCAGTGGGCCAGACTGCTCCTGGAACAGTCATCTCACTTCTTTGGGCCTCAGTTTCCACTCTTAGAAAATATCCTGGGCTGGGTATGGTGGCTCTTGTAGTTCCAACACTTTGGGAGGCCAAGGCAGGTGGATCATTGGAGCAGGGAAGTTTGAGACCAGCCTGGGCAACATAGCAAAACCCCGTGTCTACAACAACAACAACAAAAAAAAAAATTATAAAAAATTAGCTGGGCGTGGTGGCATGCACCTGTGGTCCCAAGCTACTTGGGAGGCTGAGGTTGGAGGATCCGTTGAGCCTGAGAAATTGAGGGTGCAGTGAGCCATGACCATACTACCGCATTCCAGCCTGGGTGACAGTGTGAGACTCTGTCTCAAAAAAAGAAAAAAAAAAAAGAAGAAGAAGAAAGTAGCCTGACCAGGTACCTCCAAAAAGCTGGTTTAGGGATATAGTAAAGAGGAATCCAATCTCAAACGAGTGCTTTTAAGGAGAAGAGAGCATAGGTTTGGAGAGCACATTGCCCTGTGGGATTTCATTAGGGCTCTTTGAGTTCATCAGAACCTCAATTTTCTCATCCATGAAAATGAGGTTAATGATGGCTACCTCAGTGGGCTGTCATGCGAGTTAACTAAAATAATCTACTGAGAACACTTAGTCTAGTTCTTGAAAAAGCAGACCTTCAGAAAATGCTTGTTTTTTTCCACCTCTTTTGACTCAAAATCTTTGATTTGATATCTTTGTTGTATCTTCACAGGAGCAACACACATATACTTAATGACAGGCAACTGGCTATGGGCCTAATTTTGCCCTAGGCTGGCTTTGCCACATCCTATTTTTTTATCTGCAGTCTTTTCTTACCCTCTCTCCATGTCTCTCCAGTGCTCTCCTGGCTCATGTCCCATGGAGGAGGAAAGCCTCTGATCCACTGTGTCACATTGAGGGATGGGACATACACACGTGTCCCCTTCCAAGATATATCAACAAGAAAAGAGTAGATGGCATTGCTTAACCCTAATGAATGGTCCTTCCCATGAGATACTAGGAAACACAAAAAATAGGGCAGTGGAGGAGATGCTTGGAGAGCTGAGGTAGAGAATGGAAGAGAGCTATAGGTACATAAAGAGGAGAGCTTACAGGGCAAGCCCTACTTTAAACTCTTGACACTAATTTTAAGCTCCATTCGCTTCAAAAGTTAATGGTTGATCTGGCCGGAGGGGTTTCCATTTGAGCAGCTGGTCAAACCACAGCAGTTGGGATTAAAAAACAAGGTCAAGTTTGCATTCATCCTGCATGAGCCTTAGCTGAGCAAGCCCCGTCGGCTGAGCCCTGGGCTGTCAGCACCAGTTCACAGTGGCAGAGTAGAAAAAGCACCAAGTGGGATGCCAAGAAAACAATGTTTGAGTCCCAGTTCTGCCTCTGGCTCACTGTGTGATCCTGGGTGAGTCACTTGACTCAAGTCACTTGACTCAACTAAATCTCTGGGACTTAGTTGCCGACTTTGGTAAAATGAGGGGCTGCATTAGATGACCAGGAAAACCCCTCCCAGCAGAAACCTTATGTGATCTGAGCTATGCTAGCTAATGAGAAGGCTGGGAGGGATACCACTCTCTTCTGGCTGTTGTGTCAGCAAAAGCACACTACCAAAGATGACCCTCCTGTTAGTCGCTGAGTCACAAAAGCAGAAGAAGGACTTAAATAAAGAGCAAACTTTCTCAGATCACAGGGATAAGATAGAAAGTTGAAAATAAGCCTTCTGGGCCTCTACTGACTTGGATGATAAAGGCAAGGCTAAAAGATTGGGAAAAAGTCATATCAAGAACTTACCTCCATGGCCAAGCACAGTAGTTCACGCCTGTAATTCCAGCAATTTGGGAGGCCGAGGTGGATGGATCACCTGAGGTCAGGAGTTCGAGACCAGCCTGGTCAACATGGTGAAAACCCGTCTCTATTAAAAATACAAAAATTAGCTGGGCGTGGTGGTGTGTGCCTATAATCCCAGCTACTTGGGAAACTGAGGCAGGATAATTGCTTGGACCTGGGAAGCAGAGACTGCAGTGAGCCGAGAACATGCCACTGCACTCCAGCCTGGGCAACAGAGCAAGACTTCATCTCAAAACAAAAATAAAGAACTGACCTCCAGCTAACACGAAAGCCCAAGGTAGGTTTTAATAATGGTAATGATAAAAACAAAAATGGCCTTACCTGACCCACAGTTTCCCATTTATTTTTATACTCTGGGATCTCAGCAAGAGAGGAACACACCCATTGCCTGACTGGTCTCTGTGGGAGTCCTAGTTTCGAATACTAAAATACAAGAGTTAAAAATTATATCTTAGGTCAACCTGAAGAATTTGAAGGAAGCAGGCTTCAAGGCCAAAGTTGCTCCCAGGAAAAGGATTTATTTGTCACTCAAATGGGCTTATAAGCATAATCCAGGAAAAGAGAAATTACTTTAGAGAAGCCATACTTGTCATAGACCAAATGAAAATTAATTTTTAATAAGAGAGAGCCAGACCAGAGGCTCCTAAAGCCCTTAACTGGGCTTTATAGTAAAACCTGAGAAAGTACTTGCTTTTTTAATACATATTTTCAAGATCCACATTTCACAAAATGACATAAAAATGCAGAAAGCTACAGCATTAGAGCAGCAGAGGGAAATGAACTTAGTAAAAAGCACTTTGAACATTTATCTTCTTTACTGAAGAAAGTTGCCTTAATGGGTATCATCATGTGGGAGATTTAGCTGAAGCAGAAGATGATATTCAAATCCCCAATGAGAAGAGACAAAATGCGGTTGGTAGCGCTCAATAAAGGGTTAGAAATGCAACAGGCACGGGGAGAGGGGTCTACCTGTTGTCGAGGGTGCCAGTTTCAAAGAGATCTGCACAGTGATCAGGATGGCTGGCTGTAGTGGTGTCTCCTGTAGGTTGACCTCAGGATGGTTAGCAAATAATGCCAATAATAGCTCCCATACTGAACATTGAACATCTGCTGTATGTCAGATACTGTACTAAACACTTTGCATGCACTATCTCAATTAGCATTGCCAGCAACCCAATGAGATAGTTACTTCTGTTGTACTTACTTTACAAATGAGTAAACTGGAATTCCATATTATAGTCACACATAGGAATTATAGAGGTGGGACTTGAACCCAGATCTATCTAAGTTGTGAGCCAGCAGTAACTCTAATGTCTGCGTGATCATCATCCAGCTCCAGGGTGTGTGAGTTTGACTGGAGAATACAAGACGTCCTGTTCGAAAATACAATATCAAGAGACTTAGATAATCCTTATCCCAGGCAGGAGAGCTGGACAGAGAGGGATCGTGTGTGTGTGTGTGTGTGTGTGTGTGTGTGTGCACGCGCACACATGGACACATGCTGTCATGCACATGCTCTGAGAGCAGTGAAGAAGACAGAGCCCAAATCCTGAATTTTAGTAAAGAGGGAAGCAGAGATGAAGACACTGCTGACTGGACGACTCAATATACACACAACCTTGGGATGTCACCCACATGCTCTGACACTGTTATCTTTGGGAAATGTCACAAGCAACTTTGTCCACTCTACTAAACAACAGCCTTCTGAAAGTCTAGGACCTTGGCTTCTTCATTTTTAAAAATTCCTCATAATGCTCCGTAACAATCACATTCAGTCTAGGGCTTCACAGTTTACCCAATATTTTCACAGACACTGACTGGATCTTTACAGTAATTCTGCTGTTAGTGTCCTCACTTTATGTATGAGGAAGTGGAGTCCCTCAGGGCTGAAGAAACATGGCTAGGGTCACACAACATGTGTGGAATTCCCACTTATGTCCTCTCCCTTAGCTCCCCTAAGCACACATACCAATGTCAGACAATGCCCATGGCACCTCACAACGGATCTGGGACAGAGGAGGTGCTCAAGAAATGTTAGCTTCTCCTCTGACTTGCCGATTTATGACTTAAAATGTTTTCTTTCCACTACATTCTGCCAGGTACCCCAGTATCTTCCACATTCTCAGAAAACTTACCATCGATATAAGGAAATATAATACACCTAATATGCAAGAGCCTGAGGATAATGACTGACTAATCTGTGGCACTAGCTCTAATGCAGTGACACTCAGCGGATGGTCCACAGACATCTGGAATGACCAGAAAAGGCTCCCTACTGAACACTGGGAGGGCCTGGAAGAGCTTATCAATCTGCACACCCACCCATTCTTTTTTGTCTTGGTCCCAGAAAGAGGAACTTTTGCTGACAAACTGTTTTGACCACTTTTTCTTGTTGTACTCAGGGCATCAGTCCCTTCCTTGTTCACAGGGTTGTATATAATGTGTCCTAGCCCTCCCCAACTACAAATTCCACCCTCATCTGCACTGACAAGAGCATGACATGGCGGAGTCTTTCATCAAGAGAGTAGTATGTAGCCTCACAAACACAGTACGGGCTGTGTCAACATGCATAACTCAGTTGCAGAACAAATAGTTGATTTTTTTTAGACCAAGTCAATAAGCTGCTTTTCACAGGGAGAAGAGGGACCAGGATAGACACAGTTTAAACTAGAAGACACTCTGCATTTTACCCTACATGTTTCCATTGTTCAATATCTTGCCAGTGGTTGGTAGCAAGTCAAAGCAAAAACTGACATTTGGTGTTCCAGAGTCTTCTGGAAGAGAGCCAGCTAATGAATTACCAGATGAACAGCTTTTGGCTCGCTTATCAAGGACAAATCTTCTGCCAGCTGAGATGCTAAGATGCTCTAGCAATAGCAAACTAACAATGACAATAACAACAACAATAATTTACCAGGATGATTGCAAGAATACAGGACGGACAATTTTCTTTGTTGACTGTAATCCGGAAATATGTTTAGTTTTGATTTTTCATCCACATTAGATGCTCATAACATAACATTCTAAACAGAGGCATTTTAGGCTGGATATCAACTGAGAATTATTTTTATTCATCATTAATTTCATCAAAAACTTAACAGCTAATATAGATTTCATCAAATGATGAGGGAAATTAGCATGATGTAAAAAAATTCACAACAGGGCTCACACCTGTAACCCCAGCACTTTGAGAGGCAGAGGCAGGAGGATCGGATCACTTGAGTCCAGGTGTTCAAGATCCTGTCTCTATAAATAAATAAATAAATAAATAAATAAATAAATAAATAAATGGTGGGGCACGCCTGTGGTTCCAGCTAATCCAGAAGCTGACGTGGGAGGATCACTTGAGCCTGGGAGGTTGAGCCTGCAGTGAGCCATGATCATGCCACTGGACTGCAGCCTGGGTGACAGAGTGAGACCCTTCTAAAAAAATCACTATAAAGATGTATTTTATTCTACAAACCTCTTTTGCTCTGCCTTATAACACTACCATTCATCTAATACTTAGACAAACTAAGGATACAAGATTCAGGCTGAATTGTCCCTCCTCTCTACCAATACCCCCGTACTAGTCTGAAATGACAAGGTAGGAGCTCCTCTTAGCAATATTTACAGACCATTCTTCACATAAAAGAATGTAAGAGCTCTCAAAAAGCTAAATAAACAGAGTACTCTAAACAAGCCCTCTTCCTGTCCTCCTTTTCTCAGAAGTCTGCTGCAAAGGCTCTTGGTCAGTGCCACAGGCTGTTCTTTTATCTCAGTAACCAGAGTGCCTTTGCAAAGCTGGCCTGGAGGTCAGGTCTCAGGCTCACTCCCCGGTATTCAGTGAATTCTGAGTCAAGTCCAAGCTTGAGTCAGCTGCCTCCATTGTAAGTCTTTTGCAATTCGATGGATAGCTTGGTCCTTATGTCCTGAGGATTGGAATCTCCTGGGCAGGGATTGGATTTCACTTTCCATGTCTACAGTGTTTGCACTAAGGTTATTAATATATTCTCTACAAGAGGGATCATATTGAGAGCAAACTGAAATTCACATAACAAAGCCTGTGGCTTGAAGTTACACTGGGCCAAGCCCCCAGGGGGATACTGGGTAACCCTGAGCAGCCAGTCACTCTTGGAGAGCATTGAGAAGTGTCCGAGTCTACTCTTTCTGGGACACGGCATCTTTCTATATTAGACCCACTCTCCCAAACTTCCCACCATACCTGGAGGTGCCCTGCAATGCCAATAAGGGAAAATGTAACCTGAGGAACACTCATTTCCACCATGGTGTGCGGGACTCAGATGATTCCCTTTCCCAAAGCTCCATTTAGAATTAATGAATGAATAATTTATACCAGGGTAAGAGTCAATAAGGCCATTAAAGGAGCAGGCAACTGTAATGGAAAGAGCACACTCTCTAGGATCGGACCAGGATTTGAAACTCAGTTCTGCTCTTTACTAACTCTGTGGCCTTAGGCAAGCACTTAGCCTACCAGTGCCTCAGTTTCCTCCTCTGTCTCTGTACAATGGGTATGATACTAATCAACAATCTTGTAAGGTATGTATGTAATACTAGAGGACAATATACATAAAAGGCCTTTTATAGGCCCTTACAGAGAATGGGTATCCAACAAATGGCAGTTACTGTTATTAAACAAAGCAGGAGAGATGTCTGGGAACTTCTTAATGTCTTTCAAATCACAGCCCTAGGTGAATGTTTATACCCACTCTAGACAAGAGTTACCCTGTTCAAATACATCATTGGATCTATACATATGTTGTTTTTTTTTTTTCATTGCTTTGTTTTGTTTTTTGAGACAGGGTCTCACTCTGTTGCCCAGGCTGAAGTGCAGTGACACAATTATGGCTCGCTGCAGCCTCGACCTCCCTGGGCTCAAGCAATTCTCCCATACCAGCCTCCCAAGTAGCTGAGACTACAGGTGCATGCCACTACGCCCGGCCAATGTTTTGTATTTTTCATAGAGGCAGAGTTTTGACATGTTGCCCAGGCTGGTGTTGAGCTCCTGGGCTCAAGTGATCCTCCCACCTCAGCCTCCTGGATTGCTGGGACTACAGGTGCATGCCACTGTGCCTGGCTAATTTTTGTATATTTTGTAGAGACAGAGCTTCACCGTGTTGCCCAGGCTGTTCTAGAACTTCTAGGCTCAAGCAGTCCTCCCACCTCGGCCTCCCAAAGTGCTGGGATTACAGGTGTGAACCGCCATGCCCAGTTTATACATACGTTTTAATACTTTTCTGCCTTCATGTTTTTAATAATCCAAGTAAGGCGTGACTGAAACTCTTTGTAAATGTTCAAGTATCATAGAAGGTGCAAAAATTCCTCTTGACCCCCATACAATTCCATTCCCTTCCCCTGAGGTAGCTGCTGTTTTCAGTTTGTTTTGGGGGGCCTTTATTATAACCAAGTACACATATGAATACACATATTAAAATAAAGAATGTTGTTTTGTGGGTTTTTTTAAAAGGAAAATGTATATTTTGGATGTATGCTTTTGATGTTTTATTGAACTATAATATACACATGGAAAAGTGAACATAGTGTACAATTGATGAAACATACCTAAACTGAACATACCTATGTAATTAGCCCTCATATCAAGAAATGCTGCCATCACCTCAAAAGCCTCTCTTGTGCCCTGTTTCAGTCAATAAATCCCCACCAGTGGCCACTATTCTGATTTATATCAGCATAGATTAGTTTGGCCTGCTTTTGTACTTTATATAAATCGAATCACAGAGTGTACTAGTTTTATATTGCTATGTAACAAATTGCCACAAATACCGCAGCTTAAAACAACATAGATCTATTCTCACAGTTTCTGTAGGTCAAGACTCCAGGCACAGCGTGGGTGGATTCCCTTCTTAGGGGCTTATGAGGTTCAAATGAAGGTATCAGCCAGGGCTGTGATCTCATCTGGGGCCTGGGGTCCTCTTCCAAGCTCACTGGTTGTTGGCAGAGTTCATTTCCTTGCAGTTAAAGAACGGAGGTCTCTATTTTCTTGCTGGGTATCAACCAGGGGTCACACTCAGCAACTAGAGGTCATCTACATTCCTTCTCACAAGGCCTCCTCCACTTTCAAGCCAGCAACAGAGAATTTCTCTCCCTCAAGCTTCAACTCTCCGACTTCTGCTTCTGCAAGCAGTCCAGGAATATACTTTGCTTTTAAAGGAACTCATGTGGTTAAATCAGGCCCACCTAGGTAATCTCCCTATTTTAAGGTAACTGATTTGGGACTTTAATTACATGTGCAAAATTCCTTTTCGGTGGTAGCTAGATTAGTGTTTGATTCAATGACTGGGAGACAGTCTGTGTACACCAGGGTCATGAAATCTTGGAGGACCATCTTAGAAATCTGCCTACCACATACAGTATTTACTCTCTCAGGCTTTCTTCATTCAAAATTATGTTTATGAGATTCATCCATATTGTAAAGGGTTATAGTTAATCCATTCTCATTGCTGTGAAGTATTCCATTGTGTGAATACACTACATTTTATTCACCCAACATTTATTCATATTGGTGGGCATTGTCCTAATTTTAAGTGCTGGGCTGTTATGAATAGTGATCCTATGAACAGGACTTTTGGTGAACATGTGTACATATAGATTGAACAAGAAATACACTTTTTTTCTGTTATAATACCCTAAGAATTTGGGGTTCTTTATTGCCACAATATAATCCAACCTATTCTGACTCATTCAGAAAGCTGGAAATAGAATTAGTGCTATTACTAAAGGCAATAGATACTGCCATATTGCCATATTGCCCCTACATGTGGCATGTAAGCCACATGCTTACCAGCACATGGTATGATATATGTGTGTATAATTGCATAAACTTTGGTCAACCTGAACTTTATCTTCTACATGTATAAAATAAGGACACTGCCCTGTGTAAAGATCCAGGAGAACATGCTTAACCCCCCTGCCTGCCCCAGCATGAACATTATCAATCCGCACCATGGATATCCTGTACTGTGCTCTATTATTTCATGGAACTTATCACTCTTAGATATTCCATACGTTTACCAAACTTACAGTGTTTATTGTTTGCTTTCTATCTCTACCCACTAGGATTTAGTTTAGCCAGTTTACTGATATATCCCAAAGGCCTAGAAGAATTTCTGATACATAGTAGGTGCTTAAAAATATTTGAGTGAACAAGTACGTGTTAACTCAGGGTATGAAATTTGATGATGATGATTAATAATAACAATAAATTAATTTCATAGTTACAGTGAGCATATTTTCTAAACAAAACAATTAGAACACTGGAAAAAAACTTAGCTGAACTTAAATGTGGGGAAAGATTTAATTATGCATTTACACCCACGGAAAGTCCTTTATTTCACTTTCCCTACCTCGTTTTTAATTTTACTTTACATAGTTGCATTATACATCATTTTTGGATACTCTTCATTCTTTCTGAACATTCCTACAAAATTGAGACTACTATAGAAAACTCAATATTTAAATTTGCTTCTTTCAAGGGCTTTGTACCACACAAAACCAATGAACGTTTTTGCAAATTCTGTCCTGAAATGTCCTTCCTCCTTTCTGCAATTATTGATATTCTGCTCTTCCTTCAAGATCAGAGTCATTTGGGGTCCACGGCAGAGTTGTCAAAGAGACCCTTCTTTGATGATGGTAATATTCTTTATCTGCACTCTTCAATATGATAGCCACCAGCTGCATGTAGCTACTGAGCCCTTGAAATGTGGCTAGTGTGACTGAGGAGTTTAATTTAATTTAATTTATTTATTTTTAGCTTTAGTTTTTGAGACAGCGTTTCACTCTTGTTGCCCAGGCTGTAGTGCAATGGTGCGATCTCAGCTCACTGCAACCTCTGCCTCCTGGGTTGGGTTCAAGGAATTCTCCTGCCTCAGCCTCCCAAGTAGCTGGGATTATAGGTGCCCACCACCACGCCCAGCTAATTTTTTGTATTTTTTGTAGAGACGGGGTTTCACCATGTTGGCCAAGCTGGTCTCGAACTCCTGACCTCAGGTGATCCACCTGCCTCAGGCTCCCAAAGTGCTGGGATTACAGGTGTGAGCCACTGCACCCAGCTCAGGAGCTTAACTTTAATCAATTTAATTTTAATTGAATTTAATTTCAAGTAAGTTACATTTAAATGGGCACAAGTGGCTACTGGCTACCATATTGGACAGCACAACTCTAAAGAAAAGGGTGGAAAAATGGGGCTCATTTTTGATCCTTTGTGGCAGCTAAAGGGATTCCAAGACCCACAGGTGAGACAGAAAGATGATCATGTCCCTTTCTTCACAACTGCTGCCCCTAGATGACAGACAGAAGGACAGAGTGCTCTGATCCATTCTCTTCAGGTAAGAGAATTTGGGCTAGAGGGGAGGAGGAGGACATTCTTTTGATGAGTTCAACTAAGGCCCTTGTAGTCATTGGGCATCATCTTGCCTTGTTCCTTCATGTGGTCATTGGTTTAAACTATGTCTACACAGACCCACTGAATCAAGTTGGAGGTCTGAATGTGAAATAGGAATTGCAGAGACATAGATTTTACACCCCACACAGTTCGCCAGCTCCTACTGTGCTTGTGCAGCTCACCCTGGAGGCATGTGCAGAGAGGCATTCAATCTACTTACCAGGGCTTGGACATTTCAGAGATGGTGGTAATTACTGAGGCAGGTAATGGATCATAAAGAAGTAAAGTCTAGATAGGTGATCCAATAAATAAAATAACCAGACCCAGGGCTTCAGAAAAAAAGAATATTACCTACTTTGAGATACTTCTTGGAGCAAAGCATATCTGGCTCTTAACTGTACTGTTATGAAATTAATTTGAAGTTGAGGAACTGTAATATATTACAGCTATCAGTCTCCCTGGACGGTTTTACAATCAACATGTAGGATATGAAAAAAGAAAGATGCCAATAACATATTAATGTGGTATTCGGTGTTCAATCTTCTTTATGCAGCAGAATATTACAGCTGAGCAAAAAATGATCAAAAAGTTGGTTCTCTTTTACACAAAGAAACAGAAGAAGGAAACTTGAACTTTAAATTATCTCATCTGTCACTTTCCATTGATTGAGTCTTGCTCATTAAGATAAATTCCAAGCGAGACTATCATTTTTATCTTTTGAGCTCTCCAGAAATGTATGCCTTTCAGCTGTCTTGCCTTTCTTTCTTTTCTTTTCTTTTCTTTTCTTTGTTCTTTCCTTTCCTTTTCTTTTTCTTTCTTTTCTTTTGCTTTTCCCCCATATATGCAGCTGCCAAGGAGGAATGAGACACTGTATCTTAAGGTCTTTCCCTTTATAATTGAGTTCCTCTGGAAATGTATGTACCTGCAGTTTAATACCTGATGCGTACCTACAGATATACCCAAAGTCAGACATCCCTCTTTTCTCTAGTTTGTATACCATATTGGTACAAGAAGGGTATGTGACTTCTCTCTGACAGAAGAGAACCCAAACACAACTCTACCATAAACCAACTGTGGGATCTTGGGAGAGTCATTTACTCTGATTCTTAGCTTCACCATCTGCTGAAAAGTAAATAATAAGGAAGACAGCAGGATGCCTAAGTGAGACTTTTGGCTGGTTCCCACTAACTGCTTTCTTCTGACTTAGTTTCCCTTCTCTCCTAGCATGCTGTGGCTTTGTTCAGTGGGTTATTTCAAACCCCCTCCAATAATTAATGCTGATATGATGTGGACATTCCTAGTAACTGGCAGATATCAGGTGCTCAGTAAACATAAATGTACCCATCTCTCCATTCTCTTCTTGGCAAAGTAGCTAGAGCTGGATGGTAAAAAGCTGCCCCGTTGTTCTTCCCCCTGCCCTTCATTGCTAGGGATAAAGTGATGGGACAAAGCAGGAAGCATTCATATGTTCAAATCAACAATTCAGAGCCAGATAGACCCTGCATAAAAGGGGAAAGTCAGAAGTGGACCTTTGTTACATACCTCTTTCCCCACCCACCTCACCCCTGTGGATTTACTCCCTACTGCCCCTACCTACTGGCTCAGTACCCTCTTTTTCCCTTCTTGCACCAAATCAACCTTTTCAACTCCCAATAGATGATACTAATGTGTAGGTGAGTGATAATCCCCCTCTGTTCATGGACATTGTACATAGATCAGAATCTTCAGTTAAAACCTATCTTCCTCTACATGTGACATCTCAGACATCCAACAGTGGGAGAATTGCCTCCATTTCAAAGGTCTTTTCTGGAGTTCTGGAAGTAGAACAGTGTAATTACATACCCACAGGAATAAGCCAACACTGCTAGCCTCTTGAACTATACATGTGACCAACCATTTCTCTCTCTCTCTCTCTCTCTTTTTTTTTTTTTAGACAATCTCACTCTATCACCCAGGCTGGAGTGCAGTGGAGCAATCTCGGCTCACTGCAACCTCTGCCTCCCAGGTTCAAGCGATTCTGCTGCCTCAGTCTCCCAAGTAGCTAGGATTACAGGCGCCCACCACCACGCCCGGCTAATTTTTTGCATTTTTTAGTGGAGACGGGGTTTCACCCTGTTGGCCAGGCTGGTCTCGAACTCCTGACCTCAGGTGATCCGCCGCCTTTGCCTCCCAAATTGCTGGGATTACAGGCGTGAGCCACTGCACTGGGCCCCAACCATTTCTCAATGGAAAGTGCCCAGGTAGTTACCATAAATAAGAAAACTTGTCAGTTTGAACAGCAGGGGACAGCAGAGAGCAGTTTGTCAGAGACACGGGCAGAACAAATGTGGTTGGATAAAATGATGGAAAGAGTTTGAAAAGAGGTTTAAGAGAAGACAGATTAGAGATGAGAGTAAGGTTGATGCCAAGAGAACAAACAAAATCAGAGGAACAGGTCTAGGAATAGGGCATTGAGATGATTTGGATGCTTGCCCCCTGCAAATCTCGTGTTTAAACGTAATCCCCATTGTTGGAGGTGGGGCCTGGTGGGAGGTGTTTGGGTCACGCCAGGGGCAGATCCCTCATGAATGGCCTAGCGCCATCCCCTAGCTGATGAATGAATTCTTGGTCTGGTAGTTCACGTGAGATTTGGTTGTTTAAAAGTGTGTGACACCTCCCTGCTGTCTTTCTTGCTCCCTCTCTCACTGCGCAATGCCTTCTCCCTCTTCACTTTCCGCCATGATTGTAAGCTTCCTGAAACCCTCACCAGAAGCAGATGCTGGCACCATGCTTCCTGTACAGCCTGCAGAACCGCGAGCCAAAATACACCTCTTTTCTTTATAAATTATCCAGTCTCAGGTATTTCTTTACAGCAACGCAAATGGACTAATGCAGGCTTGAACAGACAGCATTGGGGCTGGGGTAGGGAATAATGAAGGGATCTGTGTCCCCAAATAAGAGCTCTAGGGAGGAAGTAAATCATTCTTCAAGAGACTAGAGCAGCCCTTCTCAAGCTTTTGCGGATTGTGAAAAGACCTAGGCTTGAGAATTCGATGAAATCAAGGGTCTTCTCCAGAGAAAAGTAAACATGAATGATAAATTTTGCAATAAAACTCAAGGGGCTTTCAGCTTCCACCCCTGTCCCACAGATAGATTCTAAGTCCAAAAGTAATCTAGGCCTCAGAGACAGTAAAAGCAAAGCCATTGATCATTCAGGCTGCTTGTCCTCCTGGAGGTGTGGACCTGGGACTGCCATCTCACTAGGGAACGGACCTAGGCCTGTCTTCAGAGTGACTCGGGTTTGTACTGGTTCCAATAATCCCAAAGTAGCCCTGGGCTTTGGAGTTTATCAAGGATCCATATACACAGATTTCGGTGGGACCCACTGCTACTCCCTACTGCTCTCCACTAGCTAACATATTGACATGTTCCTAAGTGCTCAGGGATTTGCATTCCTTACCTAAATGAGTTGTTACAACAAAAAAAGTTACTCTTGTTATCCCCATTTTAAAAAATGACAAAACTGAGGTTAAACCACTTGCCCAGGTTCAGAGAGCTGGCCAGCTACAGAGGTGGTGTATTAGTTCGTTCTCACGTTGCTATAAAGAAATACCTGAAACTGGGTAATTTATAGAGAAAAGAAGTTTAATTGGCTAACAGTTCCACAGACTGTACAGGAAACATGAAGCTATCTGCTCGGCTTCTGGGGAGGCCTCTGGAAACTTGCAATCATGAAGGAAGGTGAAAGGGGATCCAGGCTTTTCACATGGTAGAGTAGGAGCAAGAGAGATTTTTAAACAACCAGATCTCAAGATAACTCACTCACTATTTGAGAACAGCACTGAGGGTATGGTGCTAAGCCATTCATGAAGGACCACCCCCATGATCCAATCACCTCCCACCAGGCCCCACCTCCAACACTGGGGATTACAATTCTATATTAGATTTGGTTGGTACACAGATCCAAACCATATCAGGTGGGATGGGCATCCAAGTCACTCTGAACCCTAAGTCTTGGATATTCAACATGATCTATACTGATTACCAGGTTCAGCTCAAACTTCAGAGCTTTCAGAACAACAGTTAAGCATCATTATATGAAGAGACAATGTTCTGAAAATCAGTTTCAAGTCTTTACTTCTGATGAGTGGGGAAGAGCCTGGCCATTGAGATCTTTGTCCAGTGTTTGGTTAGGCAGGTGAGACACCCACCTGGAGTAAGCAGGATTTTCTCACTTTATCCATCTCTCAGTTAACATTGCCACTTCTTTAAACACATGAACCTCAGATGACTACATAGGTTTGTGAGTACAAAAACATTTCTACTCCAAAATCCATGCAACTTATTGAATATTGTAGATAGATTTTCTTCATCTGCCTTGTTGTGTTCTCCTACATTTTTTTTTAAGATGGTGTCTCCCTGTGTGTTGCCCAGGCTGCAGTGTAGTGGCATGATCTTGGCTCACTACAACCTCTGCCTCCTGAATTCAAGCAATTCTCATGCCTTAGCCTCCCCAGTAGCTGGGATTGCAGACACTCGCCACCATGCCCAGCTAATTTTTGTACTTTTAGTAGAGACAGAGTTTCACCATGTTGACCAGGCTAATCTCGGACTCCTGACCTCAAGTGATCCACCCACCTCGGCCTCCCAAAGTGCTGGGATTACAGGCATGAGCCAATACCCCTGGCCATGTTCTCCTAGATTTTAATTGACAAAGTGTATCTATTAGAGAGATTATTTTAGAAAAGAGAGATCCCCTGTGGTGTGGTGGTGACTGACTTTACACTTCCCTACCATCATCCTTTGCAGTTTCCTCCCCACTTGAGGACAGAGGTTTAGATCTCTTAGTTGATTATGTGAACAGGATGAAAGAAAAACATGGGTTCAATACCTGCTGCAGTAGTTGGCCCATACACACAAAAATCAATTTCTTTAAATAATTTTCTTAAAACAACAGGTGTTTGTTAACTTACTTCCTGAGAACCCCTACAGAACAGAAAAAAATATGAACACAAATAGCAAGCATTTTACAGAATAACGAAGCCAGATCCTACATCATATAAATAACAGATTCCTGTGGGTTAGTTTAGTTTGTCTTCATATGCAAAACTCAGTTACCTTCTCTATTGTTCAATCTACTGGTGTCATCTTAGATACACAGAGCTTTTCACCAGCTGTATAAAGAAATTGGATTAAAGCTTCCTACGATAAAATGAAAAATAATTACAAATAATGTTTCTCAACTTCCCTGCAATGGTGTGGCATTATGGTTGATGTCCATGAAATATTCAATGTGATGAGTTTTGCTATACTTCCTATATTAAAGCAAAAAAAAAAATTTTGTGGGGGAGGGAGTCTCACTCTGTCACCCAGGCTGGAGTGCAATGGCATGATCTTGGCTCATTGCAACCTCTGCCTCCCGAGTTCAAGTGATTCTCCTGCCTCAGCCTCTTGAGTAGCTGGAATTACAGGAGTATGCCACCATGCCCAGATAATTTTTGTATTTTTAGTAGAGACGGGGTTTCACAATGTTGGCCAGGCTGGTCTCAAACTCCTGACCTCAGGTGATCCACCCACCTCGGCCTCCCAAAGTGCTGGGATTATAGGCGTGAGCCACCGTGCCCGCCTAAAGCAAAAATTTTTATTGAGACAGTCTTGCTTTGTCACCCAGGCTGCAGTACACTGGTGTGATCAAGGCTCAATGCAACCTCGCATTCCTGGACTCAAGTAATCCTCACAGTTCAGCCTCTGGAGCAGCTGGGACTACTAGCTAATGCCACCATGCCCAGCAAATTTATTTTTTGTAGAGATGAGGTCTCACTATGTTGCTCAGGCTGGTCTGGACTAAAGCAATCCTCCTACCTCGGCCTCCCAAAGTGCTGGGATTACAGGCCTGAGCCACCATGCCCAGTCTATATTAAAGCAAATTTTTAAGAGATTTTTATTTATTTCTTATAATTACCTGAAATCATGAGAGTGTCCAGTCACTCTGATATTTTTCCTCTAAGACACACTTTTCTCAGCAGAAAATCAAAATAATTAACATGATTTCCTTACGTGTTTCTGAAGAATACAATGGTCTCAATGACATACACTGCTCTGGGCATGCAATGTGGCAAAACAGCTACCCGTACAGGGGAATTGCTTCCTACAAAACTGCAGTCCTCAAGGAGGAGAAAGAAGAAAAGAGGAGAGGGGAAGAAGAGGAGAAAGTGGAAGAAGAGAAAAAGAGATGGGAAAAGGGGGTAAGGAAAGTAGGAAGTGTGGTGGGGGAAGAAAATTCTTGAGTTGAGAACAGCCTTGATAGGTGTGTGTTTGTGTGTGCATGCGTATATATGTGTGTGTGTGTGTGTGTGTGTGTGTATTTATAGATGGAGATCTCACTATGTTGCGCAGTCAGGCCTCAAACTCCTGGGCTCCAGGGATCCTCCTGCCTCAGCCTCCTGAGTAGCTGAGACTACAGGCATGCACTACCCTGCCCAAACTGACAAGGATATTAAACTTGAAATGCACTAGCTGAATGTGGAGCCAAATGAGTAATTATTTACCCAAAAGAAATTAAGTTTTTAACCAGAAAAGAATGAGTCATCTTAAAGAGGCAGGGTTTAGTAATTTCTTCATCAGTGGAAATGGGGATTCGTGAACAGGTTGAGATCAGTTATAGAGAAAGTTACATTGCTACACAGATTAGTTACTCAAAGTCACAAATCTGTGACAAGATGCCAACCCCTACAAAATTTCCAAGTGGTATCAAAATGTTTGCATGTCTTTGGGAACTTCCTCTTAATCTACAATTGAACTTCATGGAATAGTAGTTTTGCAATACATTATCAGCTATTATGTGAAGAAAGTGCTTCATGGATGAAGAAATATAGGAAAAACTGAGTTAAATAAAAGAGACAGGTATTTGTAATTGCAGGGCTTCTCAGAATCTTTATTGCTAATTGACATTGTACATTTCCGATAGGGGGACATAGCACATTATAAAGAGTTTCTCGCCTAGTAATCCCATTTTGGGCATATACTCAAAGAAATATAAATCATTCCACCATAAAGACATATGCATGCTTCTGTTCAGTGCAGCACTATTCACAACAGCAAAAACATGGAATCAAGCAAAATGCCCATCTATAATAGACTGGATTGAAAAAAATGTGGTACATATACACCATGGAATACTATGCAGCCCTAAAAAAGAATGAGATCATGTCCTTTTCAGCAACATGGATGGAGCTGGAGGCCATTATCCTGAGTGAATTTATGCAGGAACAGAAAACCAAATACCACTTACTTGCATAAGTGGTAGCTAAACAACAAGAACACATGGACACAAAGAAGGGGACAATAAACACCAGGGCCTACTTGAGGGAGGAGGACAGGAGGAAGGAAAGGATCAAAAAACTACCTGTTGAGTACTATGCTTATTACCTGGGTGACAAAATAATCTGTACAACAAACCCCTGTGACATGCTGTTTACCTGTATAACAAACCTGTGTGTGTACTCCTAAAACTAAAATAATTTTCTTTTTTTTTTAAAGAGTTTCTTGGCCAGGTACAGTGGCTCAAGCTTGTTATCTTTTGGAGGCTGAGGAGGGAGGATCGCTTAAGCCCAGTAGTTCGAAACCAACCTGGACAATGTAGTGAGACTCTGTCGTTACAAAAAATCTAAAAATTAGTTGGGCATGGTGGCATGTGCCTGTAGTCCCAATTACTTGGGAAGCTGAGTCAGGAGAATCACTTGAGCCCAGAAGTTCAAGGCTGTAGTGAGCTGTGATTGCACCACTGCACTCCAGCCAGGGTGACAGAGCAAGACCCCGTCTCAAAAAAAAAAAAAAAAAAAAAGTTTCTTTTTTTTTTTTTTTCTTTTTTGAGACAGAGTCTCACTCTGTTCCCCAGGCTGGAGTGCAGTGGCACGATCTCGGCTCACTGCAACTTTTGCCTCCCGGATTCACGTCATTCTCCTGCCTCAGCCTCCTGAGTAGCTGGGAGTACAGGTGCCCGCCACCATACCCCACTAATTTTTTGCATTTTTAGTAGAGACAGAGGTTCACCATGTTAGCCAGGATAGTCTCGATCTCCTGGCCTCGTGATCCGCCCACCTCGGCCTCCCAAAGGAAAAAAGAGTTTCTTAAACATACTTGTCAGGGAATTCATTGTTCACAAAATGCCTATTAATATCTCATTGATCTAGCAGTCCCTGAAAGAGTTTGGAAAATATGACTTTATAATTTAAGGTGTTTTCTAGGGTATCTAGACCTAGAACACAGAGGGAAAAAATGGGGGTCTCTAAAATAGTCAATGGAGCTCCAAAGACAAATGTTTCCAGCTTCTTAAATTTGCTTTGACTGGCCCAGAGCTGGTGATAGTAAGAACCTTCTTTTTGTTTTTTCCGAGGGTAGTGGACAAACTTCTGACTGACTCCACTAAGTACAACTTCTTTCCAGTCTTCTTTAGCAGGCCTAGCTGTGAACAGGGATTAGGCTGGGTCTAGCCCAACACTTCGCAAATAAATCTAGAGGGCAAACATCAGGGTCCTCCAAGCCACCGGGGGACTCCAATCACTTACATGATGCCCAAAGACTGCAGCCTGAAGTCATAGCTCCTAGATATTTCACCAATAATGGATGGTTAGTGGGACTAGGAGGAGGGGGAGAAATGAATCCAATGAAAATGGCAGAAAAAGGGTCAGTCAGTTCTAGAGTGAAGGGATGTGATTCTTGGAATATTTTATTTTTGTTTTTGCTGTAAGAATGATGTCCAGGTTCAATAATTTTAACAGGGGTCTAGGTGTTGGCTGAGATCAAAAGCAGAAAAATTCTGCCATTTCACACTTTTGTGACCTTAAATCACCCCCGTATTATTGGGAAAGTGATATTTGCTCTAAAGCCTCTTTCTTTCTTTTTTTTTTTTTTTTATTATACTTTATGTTCTAAGGTACAAGTGCACAACGTGCAGGTTTGTTACATATGTATACCTGTGCCATGTTGGTGTACCATTAATTTGTCATTTACATTAGGTATATCTCCTAATGCTATCCCTCCCCCTTCCCCTCACTCCACAACATGCCCTGGTGTGCGATGTTCCCCTTCCTGTGTCCAAGTGATCTCATTGTTCAATTCCCACCTATGAGTGAGAACATGCAGTGTTCGGTTTTCTGTTCTTGCGATAGTTTGCTGAGAATGATGGTTTCCAGCTGCATCCATGTCCCTACAAAGGACATGAACTCATCCTTTTTGATGGCTGCATAGTATTCCATGGTGTATATGTGCCACGCTTTCTTAATTCAGTCTGTCACTGATGGACATTTGGGTTGGTTCCAAGTCTTTGCTATTGTGAATAGTGCCGCAATAAACATACGTGTGCATGTGTCTTTATAGCAGCATGATTTATAATCCTTTGGGTATATATCCTGTAATGGGATGGCTGGGTCAAATGGTATTTCTAGTTCTAGATCCTTGAGGAATCGCCACACTGTCTTCCACAATGGTTGAACTAGTTTACAGTCCCACCAACAGTGTAAAAGTGTTCCTATTTCTCCACATCCTCCCCAGCACCTCTTGTTTCCTGACTTTTTAATGATTGCCATTCTGTCTGGCATGAGATGGTATCTCATTGTGGTTTTGATTTGCATTTCTCTGGTGGCTAGTGATGATGAACATTTTTTCATGTGTCTATTGGCTGCATAGATGTCTTCTTTTCAGAAGTGTGTGTTCATATACTTTGCCCACTTTTTGATGGGGTTGTTTGTTTTTTTCTTGCAAATTTGTTTGAGTTCTTTGTAGGTTCTGGATATTAGCCCTTTGTCAGATGATTAGATTGCAAAAATTTTCTCCCATTCTGTAGGTTGCCTGTTCACTCTGATGGTAGTTTCTTTTGCTGTGCAGAAGCTCTTTAGTTTAATGAGATCCCATTTGTCAATTTGGCTTCTGTTGCCATTGCTTTTGGTGTTTTAGACATGAAGTCCTTGCCCATGCCTGTGTTCAGAATGGTGTTGACTAGGTTTTCTTCTAGGGTTTTGATGGTTTTAGGTCTAACATATAAGTCTCTAATCCATCTTGAATTAATTTTTGTATAAGGAGTAAGGAAGGGATCCAGTTTCAACTTTCTACTTATGGCTAGCCAGTTTTTCCAGCACCATTTATTAAATAGGGAATCCTTTCCCCATTTCTCGTTTTTGTCAGGTTTGTCAAAGATCAGATGGTTGTAGATGTGTGGCATTATTTCTGAGGGCTCTGTTCTGTTCCATTGGTCTATATCTCTGTTTTGGTACCAGTACCATGCTGTTTTGGTTACTGTAGCCTTGTAGTATAGTTTGAAGTCAGGTAGCGTGATGCCTCCAGCTTTGTTCTTTTGGCTTAGGGTTGACTTGGCAATGCAGGCTCTTTTTTAGTTCCATATGAACTTTAAAGAAGTTTTTTCCAATTCTGTGAAGAAAGTTATTGGTAGCTTGATGGGGATGGCATTGAATCTATAAATTACCATGGGCAGTATGGCCGTTTTCACAATATTGATTCTTCCTATCCATGAGCATGGAATGTTCTTCAATTTGTTGATGTCCTCTTTTATTTCGTTGAGCATTGGTTTGGACTTCTCCTTGAAGATGTCCTTCACATCCCTTGTAAGTTAGACTCCTAGGTATTTTATTCTCTTTGAAGCTATTGTGAATAGGAGTTCATTCATGATTTGGCTCTCTGTTTGTCTGTTATTGGTGTATACGAATGCTTGTGATTTTTGCACATTGATTTTGTATCCTGAGACCTTGCTGAAGTTGCTTATCAGCTTAAGGAGATTTTGGGCTGAGGCGATGAGGTTTTCTAAATATTCAATCATGTCATCTGCAAACAGGGACAATTTGACTTCTTCTTTTCCTAATTGAATACCCTTTATTTCTTTCTCTTGCCTGATTGTTCTGGCCAGAACTTCCAACACTATGTTGAATAAGAGTGGTGAGAGAGGGCACCCCTGTCTTGTGCCAGTTTTCAAAGGGAATGCTTCCAGTTTTTGCCCATTCAGTATGATATTGGCTGTGAGTTGTCATAAATAGCTCTTATTATTTTGAGATATGTTCCATCAATATCTAGTTTATTGAGATTTTTAGCATGAAGGGCTGTTGAATTTTGTCAAAGGCCTTTTCTGCATCTATTGAGACAATCATGTGGTTTTTGTCTTTGGTTCTGTTTATATGCTGGATTACATTTATTGATCTGCATATGTTGAACCAGCCTTGCATCCCAGGGATGAAGCCCACTTGGTCATGGTGGATAAGCTTTTTGATGTGCTGCTGTATTCGGTTTGCCAGTATTTTATTGAGGATTTTTGCATCGATGTTCATCAGGGATATTGGTCTAAAATTCTCTTTTTTGCTGTGTCTCTGCCAGACTTTGGTATCAGGATGATGTTGGTCTCGTAAAAAGAGTTAGGGAGGATTCCCTCTTTTTCTATTGATTGGAATAGTTTCAGAAGGAATGGTACCAGCTCCTCCTTGTACCTCTGGTAGAATTCAACTGTGAATCTGTCTGGTCCTGGACTTTTATTGGTTGATAGGCTATTAATTATTGCCTCAATTTCAGAGCCTGCTATCAGTCTAATCAGGGATTCGACTTCTTCCTGGTTTAATCTTGGGAGAGTGTATGTGTCTAGGAATTTATCCATTTCTTCTAAGTTTTCTAGTTTATTTGCATTGAGGTGTTTATAGTATTCTCTGATGGTAGTTTGTATTTCTGTGGAGTAGGTGGTGATATCCCCTTTATCATTTTTTATTGCATCTATTTGATTCTTCTCTCTTTTCTTCTTGTTAGTCTTGCTAGCAGCTATCAATTTTGTTGATCTTTTCAAAAAACCAGCTCCTGGATTCATTGATTTTTTGAAAGATTTTTTATGTCTCCATCTCCTTCAGTTCTGCTCTTAGTTATTTCTTGCCTTCTGCTAGGTTTTGAGTGTGTTTGCTCTTGCTTCTCTAGTTCTTTTAATTGTGATGTTAGGGTGTCAATTTTAGATCTTTTCAGCTTTCTCTTATGGGCATTTAGTGCTATAAATTTCCCTCTACACACTGCTTTAAATGTGTCCCAGAGATTCTGATATATTGTAGCTTTGTTCTCATTGGTTTCAAAGAACATCTTTATTTTTGCCTTCATATCATTATGTACCCAGTAGTCATTCAGGAGCAGGTTGTTCAGTTTCCATGTAGTTGAGTGGTTTTGATTGAGTTTCTTAGTCCTGAGTTCTAGTTTGATTGCACTGTGGTCTGAGAGACAGTTTGTTAAAATTTCTGTTCTTGTACATTTGCTGAGGAGTGCTTTCCTTCCAACTATGTGGTCAATTTTGGAATAAGTGTGATGTGGTGCTGAGAAGAATGTATATTCTGTTGATTTGGGGTGGAGAGTTCTGTAGATGTCTATTAGTTCCACTTGGTGTGGAGTTGAGTTCAATTCCTGGATATCCTTGTTAACTTTCTGTCTCGTTGATCTGTCTAATGTTGACAGTGGGGTGTTAAAGTCTCCCATTATTATTATTAAGTCTCTTTGTAAGTCTCTAGGACTTGCTTTATGAATCTGGGTGCTCCTGTATTGGGTACATATATATTTAGGATAGTTAGTTCTTCTTGTTGAATTGATCCCTTTACCATTATGTAATGCCCTTCTTTGTCTCTTTTGATCTTTGTTGGTTTAAAGTCTGTTTTATCAGAGACTAAGATTGCAACCCCTGCCTTTTTTTGTTTTCTGTTTGCTTGGTAGATCTTCCTCCATCCCTTTATTTTGAGCCTATGTGTGTCTCTGCATGTGAGATGGGTCTCTTGAATACAGCAAACTGATGGGTCTTGATTCTTTATCCAATTTGCCAGTCTGTGTCTTTTAATTGGACCTTTTAGTCCATTTACATTTAAGGTTAATATTGTTATGTGTGAACTTGATCCTGTCATTATGATATTAGCTGGTTATTTTGCTCATTAGTTGATGCAGTTTCTTCGTAGCATCGATGGTCTTTACATTTTAGCATGTTTTTGCAATGGCTGTACCAGTTGTTCCTTTCCACATTTAGTGCTTCCTTCTGGATCTCTTGTAGGGCAGGTCTGCTGGTGAGAAAATCTCTAAGCATTTGCTTGTCTGTAACAGATTTTATTTCTACTTCACTTATGAAACTTAGTTTGGCTGGATATGAAATTCTGGGTTGAAAATTCTTTTCTTTAAGAATGTTGAATATTGGCCTCCACTTTCTTCTGGCTTGTAGAGTTTCTGCCAAGAGATCTGCTGTTAGTCTGATGGCCTTCCCTTTGTGGGTAACCAGACCTTTCTCTCTGGCTGCCCTTAACATTTTTTGCTTCATTTCAACTTTGGTGAATCTGACAATTATGTGTCTTGGAGTTGCTCTTAAGTCTGCCTGCCTCTGTAGACTCCACCTCTGGGGACAGGGCATAGCTAAACAAAATGCAGCAGTAACCTCTGCAGATGTAAATAACCCTGTCTGACAGCTTTGAAGAGAGTAGTGATTCTCCCAGCACGGAGGCTGAGATCTGAGAATGGACAGACTGCCTGCTCAAGTGGGTCCCTGAGCCCCGAGTAGCCTAACTGGGAGAGCCTAACTGAGAGTAGCCTAACTGGAGTGGACCTCCAGCAAACTCCAACAGACCTGCAGCTGAGGGTCCTGACTGTTAGAAGGAAAACTAACAAACAGAAAGGACATCCACACCAAAACCCCATCTGTACGTCACCATCATCAAAGACCAAAGGTAGATAAAATCACAAAGATGGGAGAAAGCAGTGCAGAAAAGCTGAAAATTCAAAAAATCAGAGCACCTCTTCTTCTCCAAAGGAACGCAGCTCCTCACCAGCAACGGAACAAAGCTGGACAGAGAATGACTTTGATGAGTTGAGAGAAGAAGGCTTCAGTTGATCAAACTTCTCTGAGCTAAACAAATAACTACGAACCCAGCACAAAGAAACTAAAAACCTTGAAAAACGATCTGACGAATGGATAACTAGAATAACCAATGCAGAGAAGTCCATAAACAACCTGATAGAGATGAAAACCATGACATGAGAACTACGTGACAAATGCACAAGCTTCAGTAACCGACTCGATCAACTGGAAGAAAGAGTATCAGTGATTGAAGATCAATTGAATGAAATGAAGCGAGAAGAGAAGTTTAGAGAAAAAAGAGTCTAAAGCCTCTTTCTTGTGCTTTTCCATGAATGTGGAGTGCCATTCTCTCCTGGAACAACTAAGTTTCTGTCAAAACTCCAAAAGATGGAAAGTTTGGTAATGGAGTGTTAGGTTAGTGGAATGTAATCTTTCTGCCCTCCTTCTGAAGGTCTCTGATGTTTCCCATGTAATTATCTTTGACATTTAATTGAAGGCATCATTTTTTAAATAAAGCAACCCATTTGAGCCCTTGGTGGTCACTTAAGACCTACTTCATTGCCATCGGGCATTCATCCAAGACCAAGATTATGTAGTAGATGTATGGTTCAGCTCCGTCTGCTATGGACATCTATTGATTTTGTGGTTATTGGGGAAGTGGTGTCTTATTCGTGTTTTCAAATTCCATCTTATAATGAAGGTTTTTTTGGCTTTCCATGGTTTCATAGCTGCAAAATCAATGATGACTTCAGTAACACTGACAATGTACTATATTTTTGAAAAGAAAATTGAAAAATTATTACCTGATGAATGAGAAATGGTTTTGGCATTTAAAAACAGAAAATGCTTCTCCATATCTCTTCTAAATTATGTTTGATGTTGACATTAGCATTTATGTAATTCATTCAATTGTGGGAGCCATCATGTACTAATTCTTAACAGAAGTAAAAGCTATTACAGTGGGGAATAACATTCCTTCAAAAGGCTTCATTTCAGTCGTCTTCTTCTATGCATTTTGTATGAATTCCATGGTATTTAACTTATTGTGTTTTAATTCTGTTCTGGCAAATGCTGAAGAGGACATAAGGGGTCACCTAGAATTAAAGCTGAAATGAACAAGACGATAAATAGGCCTTAGTCCCAACGTTTGCATTCATTCAGGAGAGGCTTAATGGGCAATATTGAAAGGTATCAGATTTCTTTTTGTAATGAGGGCCAAATCTTCACTTAACAGAAGGCAATTTTGATAAATAGAGGAACAAAATATAAGGCTTAATTGTGGGGCAATCTTAACAGAAAATTATAATGTGCCTATCTGTGATAAGACCAGAGGAAAGTATCATTCTACCTCAGTTTCCCCCACAGTAGTTGGTTTGGAAGGCTAATACCAAAAAGCTCCAAAATGTCTGCAAATGAAAGTGAGTACATGTTTAGGAGCCGTCTTTCCACAGTAAAGACCCAGGCAGCAGGACGACATCCCGTCAACTCAGTCTGAAGACAGGGAGTGTTTCATGCTCATTAAGCTGATCAACCTGTCTCCACCAGGGAGAACATGGTGGCAGCCAGGGTTATTACTAAGGTGCTCTGGGTACTACATCAACAAAGGTCATCTTGCCAAGCTGAAAACAGGCAGATGAGTATTGTTGGTGATGGGAATCGTCCATGCAAAAGAAAGGAACCATCAAAGAGTGCATTCTAGAAATAGAGAAGTAGAGTGTGACATAGAGTAGGTGACCAAAAAGGGTCCTAAAGGGAGTCTGGGACCACGTTTTATAGAGCTTCTTATGCCATACTGAGTTTGTGTTTGGTTTTGGAGAAAAGTAAGCCCTAGGGCAAAGAGGAGAGCATTCTATAAATGCGGAAAGACTGGCAAGATATCCTTCTTCCTCTTCTCTCCCTGGGGGTTCATCGGGACAGACTTAGCTCAAACACTATCACCACAGATTCTGCGAGACTCTCTGACCAATCCCACCACTCTACACACACAGACACACTCCACAGATAATACTTCCTCCTTGACGTTCCCATTTCACCTTGTAATTGCCTTTATCCCGGACTTAGAGCAACCTAGTGGGTGAATCTGTGAATATGCCTGCTTCCTCAACTAGAACATGCATCTGCTGAAGATCAGGGAATGTGCTTTATCTATCTCTGTACATTGCCTGGTGCATAATAGGAATTCAGTATATGTTTGCTAGATGAAAGACATTTTATTCTATTTTCTGCAGACAACACAGCGGGCTCAGAGTTTGATTCTGCTTACATAAAGAGGGTGTAGTATTCCTTCTTAATACATTAGGAGGATATGACCCATGTAGTTCACAATCACTGGTTTCTAGTCAATTGAGATTTGTGCAAAACCCACTAAGGGTGAGTTGTGTTTATTATTTGTTTGCAGTACATTACAGCTAATGCTTTGGTATTCAAAATCCACTGTACTTTTGCCTCGTTTAGTTCTAAGAAAGAAACCAGGAAATATTCTTTCTTCTTTAAGTAATGGACAAGATGAGCCAAAAAAAATACATTAAAGAACACGTGCATTCACTTTTCATTTGTCTTAGATCAAAATTAGATGTTTCTCCTCCATTATCTCATAAAATCATGTGATTTATAAAAGAAACTGAAATGAGTGTCATTAAAACTGATTACCCTAAGTGAATGGTGACGTATATGTGGGTATACAATTGTGATTATAATATTAGAGAAAGTAATCTAATGAACAGTGGGATAATGTGATTTTGTGGTGTTAGTAAAAGACTAAAAGCAGAGCCCCTTGGTGAAATCGCACCTGCTGATCTGAAACAGGGCCCAAATGGGAACCAGGGACAACAACTGTCTTGGCCGCAACCCTCTGATGCCACTCATAGGTGGACAGTGCCCTCAGGCTACCCCAGCTGCTTAGAGTCCTCTCTACCCCAGATTGCAGTGACAGTTCTGAACCTGCCTGCCTTATGCAGAAACCAGGAGACAGAAGAGAGTGAAGAACAGGAAGGGGAAGGAATGTTCTCTGAGAGAGGAACAGGTCTATTGAGCACACCTTTCCACAGATGCACCCAAACCCCAACTGGAATAACTGTTGCTTCCTCCTCTGCTCATTGTGTCTCCAATCCCTCCCCATCCTGCGAGCTCTGGCTCCTGCTGCATCTCCTCCTTACATCTCATCCCTCTCTCACATGATGGTAGATCCTTCACCTCTCAGAGCTTCTCAACTCCCAAAATCCTTAAATTGCATCATCTTTCCTCTCTGCTTACCTTCCACAACAAATGACAAGACACGCACCCCATCCTTGCTCCCTCTACTTGCTCACCCCTCCCTGCCTCCTTTGCCCTCTGAGTCTGGAGCTGACGCCCTCATCCTACTGGCCTGCTTTCCAATGACATAAGGGAACGTCTCGGCTGTGAATGCCACTTCCTCTTGGCAGTTCTCCTTCACATTTCACCTCTCAGAAGCATTTGATGACTGCTTGGAATTCTCTTTGCATTTAGGATTCCAATATGTACCTTCTCTGACACCATTTCCCTAATGCACTCCTCCATTCCTGCCACCTACATGTGGGTGTCTTCAAGACTGTCCGTCCACATCTTGCCTCTCCTTTCCCTCACAGATGTTTTCTTTTCCCATGACTTAGACGACCTGGTATCACTCTGTGGTTGGTTCTCAAATCTATGACTCCAGCCAACCATGCTGCCCCTTGTTCCTTACTCCCACTGTCACACAGACAATCTTCCCTCTTCGCCATTTGCCCTCTGCCCCTGTGGCATAGTTCACTGCGGTGCTATGCATTTCACTATTATGGTCCAAAGTTAGAGATTCAGATAAAAACAGGCTCAACATCCAGCTCTGCCACATACTTCCAATCTGACTTCGGACAAGTTTCTTTGCCAGCCTGAGTCAGTTTCACCACTTGTAGAAGCAAAGATAAGGCTTCATCCATGCCTCCTATCTTTGTTGTGAGAATGAAGAGAATCCATGTAAATCACCTGGCCCATAGTAATTGTTCCATAGGTTTTAGCTATTATTATTAATGTACTCAGTAGATATTTATTGAATAAGAATGAACTATGGGGGATGCTTCAGGTACTGTAGTAAGAAGATGGGAGGAGGGCATGAGGTTTGAAGACTCTTGAGCCTCCTCACATCTTATAGCATGAAGTGAAGGCCCTTTCTCCAATGTGGGCCAATCTAACCCAATGAGAATGGCTAACTTTGTGAAATATTACTTTTTAAAAATTGCAGGTAAGTAATATAATCTTCCTTCATATTAAGCTGTTTATTCACTGTAGCCTACTCCATACAATCCCCCTTATGAGGTGATTCCAGTCTTTGTTGATTACTTAAATGGTGATATAGTTTGGATATTTTTCCCTGTCCAATGCTCATGTTGAATTATAATTCCCAATGCTGGAGGTGGGGCCTGGTGGGAGGTGTTAGGATCACGGGGGCATATCTCTTATGGTTTGGTGCTGTCTTTGAGATAGTGAGTGAATCTCAAGAGATTTGGTCATTGAAAAGTGTGTGGCACCTATCCCTCTCATTCTTTCTCTCTCTCGCTCCTGCTTTCACCATGTGACGTGCCTGCTCTCCCCTCGCCTTCTGCCATGATTGTAAGCTTTCTGAGTCCTCATCAGAAGTGGAGCAGATGTCTAGTGCCATGATTCCTGTTCAGCCTGAAGAATTGTGAGCCAACTAAACCTCTTTTCTTTATAAATTACCCAGTCTCAGATGGTTCTTCAAAACAATGCAAGAATGGCCTAATACAATTACCTCAATGAAAATTGCACACACACACACAAAAAAGTGCTGTCAAAGAAAAAAAAAAATCCCTATTTGATTCTCTTGAAATTAAAATGCCCCTCCCCAACTCAGCCAGGTCACCTTTCTGGGATATAACAGGCTTTTTCTCCTAAATAGGTTTTTCACACAAATCAAGGAGTCACCTCCCTAAAGAATTTTCCCCCAATGTGTGAAAGAGTCAGCACTTTGATTAGCAATTTTTCATTGTTTCTTGACTGCTCTGAATCTGTTCTTAAGACTACTTTTTAAAATAAACTTTGTTTGGAATCATTTTGTATTTACAGAGAAGTTGCAGAGTTCCTGTATGCCTGTCATCCATTTCCTCCCTAATGCTAACATCTTGCATAACAGTGGTACATTTGTCAAAACTGAGAAATTGGCATTGACACATAACTATTATTAAACTACAAACTTCATTCGGATCTCACTAGTTTTGTCATTGACATTTTTTTCTCTATTCCAGGATCTGATTCAGGATACCACATTGCATTTAGTCATCATGTCCTTTTAATAAATATTCAGCTGATAGTGAATCATGCCCAATCATTAACTATCGAAAGGTTCTCTACTGCATGACAGTATGTAAAACCTATGAAATTAAAAGTGAGGTGGGGAAAGCTGGCCAAAATGGAACTTAGACCAGTCATCCAAAAGAGCAAAATTAGTTGGAAAAAAATTTTTTCAGATGATGTCAAAGTGCAATGTTAAACATTTTGTTTCTTTGTCCTTCCCGCATCCTAGAACTTTCTTCAGTTTGTCTCTCCAGGAAGGATGAACACCTCCACATTGAAGATTTGATTATGTTGAAGCTACGTCATTGATCATCAAATCAGAAGAAAAAAGGAGTTGTTTTAGTCTTCACTGGAAGCACACCTATGTGACCTTGAGCAAGTGTATTCAGACATTCTTGGTCTCCCTTTCCCCATCTGTAAAATGTGTGGTTTGTTGATGGCTGGTCTGTGGATCTGTTGCATCAGAATCACCTGGAAAGCTGTTGAAAATGCTAATTTTCAGGTCCTCACCATTCATTAACATCTTTGCAGCTGGGCCAGTGGATCTGTAGTTTCGTACACACACACACAGACACACATGCGTGTGCACACACACACATACATAGAGTCACTCCCAAGTGATTTGGATCCACAGCAGGGTTTGGGACACACTGGATTAAACAATCTTCCTGCTTGCCTGAATTCAGAGGCAAAAAAATAGCCCTGGGAAGTATCCTTTATTAGGAGGCCAGGAAAAGGGATCAGCCTCCTTGCGGAAGCAGGTTTGGTGCTTCAGGGAGCTACCAAGACTATCTTCTTAAGAAACAGTCCCCACTTCCCAGGCTTCTCTTTCTTTCTACCTGGGCATTCAGTGTATAATGCATATGTAGCCTACAAAGTCAAAGAACTGGCTTTCTGTGCATTTTATTTAAATTGGTTTTATGGAAAGTGGCTAAAGAGGAGAACTGAGGTAAATGAAATTTGCACAAAGACATTGGAATTTGAGTAAATAACAACTTATCTTTGTTATATTTGAAGTTTCTGCATTGATTACTTTTCATTCCCTACTTGGGAGTACAGAATAAAAAAAGGAAATGATTTCACATGATATAGTAAGTTAATCCACTTATTTTACTTGCACTCTGCCTTTTAAGAAATCCTCTTAACTCTATTCTGAGGGCCAATAAATAACAAGGAAATATTAGCGAGTTGGTTTTGTCTGTGATTTCTGCAACTTTCTGTTTTAATTTACAGAACCTCAGAGTTGAAAAAAGGGATCATATAATCAAGACAGATTATAGATCAAATAATTTTATTAAATGGGGAAGCTGAAGAAAATCAAAATGCAAACAGGCAATACCATTATATAAAAATTTGACTCAATTAACATCACAATTGTTTGTGGCATCAATTTTCCTGCATTTTACAGTTAAAGAAACTGAGGTCAAATGCACAAGATTTCATAGAGTAGGTGATGTAGAAATTCAGTCCAGGTCCAAGGTCTCTAATGTCATGTTCCAGAGATGTTTTTAGCAGGCTTATTTATGAACCAGAAATAGTATATAAATGTTTAGGGAATATACTACACATCTACTTGATGTATGCAGTCATTAAAATGGATAGGCACCCTTACATCCTGCAGATGAGAGAATAAACCATTGAGCCAGGTGCAGTGGCTCGTGCCCATAGTCTGAACTACTCGGGAGGCTGAAGTGGGAGGATTGCTTGAGCCCAGGAGTATGAGGCTGCAGTGAGCTGTGACTGCACTGCTGCATTCCAGCCTGGGCAACAAAGGGAGACCTGCCTCTTAAAAAAGTAAAAATAAAAAATAACTGATACAATTATTACAGAAAGCAATTTAGCAATATCCATAAAGTGTCTTTTCAAAGTTCATACTCTTTGGCCCAGTAATTCACTCTCTAGGAACTTATCCTAAGGTAATAATGAGAAATTTGGCAAGAGGCTTATTTGCAAAACTGTGCATTAAAACAGTACTTTAAAAAATGAAAAACCTGCAAGGAAACTAAAGGTTCCAAATTAATGAGTTAGATGAGTGATAGCTCTTTATATGCTACAATATCACATAAATACAAAAAAACATGGTGTTTTAATGGTGTAGGAAACTGTTTATAATATTTTAAGGAAAAATGCACGAGCAAAATATTGTATATATATTATGATCCCAATTTTGTTGAAACAAAAATGTGTGCTTGTGTAAAGAAAACAGGACTGAAAAGAAACACATTAGCATATTTAAAGTGTCTTAAAATGTAAAAGAGTGTTAAGATGCTTCTCGCTCTATGGTGAAATTAGAGTTCATTCTTTAGTCTCTTCTTTGAGCCCTTCAGAATTTTGAATTCTCTTTAGTAAGAAACAAACCACTTTTATGATCAGAAGGAACACAATGTAATTTTTAAGAGAAATGAAAACTGCAGATTATAAAAAAAGTAGTAACAGAAAAATCATATGATATGTTTAGTAAAAAAATAAAAATTGCATATACAATAGAGTTTATGAAGATATGTACATAAATAATTATAACTCTGCAGAGGAAGGATTAGATGAAAGTACAACAAAATATTAAAGGTGTTTGGGTTTAAATGGCAAAAATAAAGTGGATCTCTTCTATAGCTTTTTATTTTCAAAAATTGTATTAAGGCTGGGTGCAGTGGCTCATGCCTGTAATCCCAGCAGTTTGTGAGGCTGAGACGGGCAGACCACCTGAGGTCAGGAGTTCGAGATCAGCCTAGCCAACATGGTGAAACCCCTTCTCTACTAAAAACACAAAAATTAGCCGAGTGTGGTGGCGCATGCCTGCAGTTCCAGCTACTCGGGAGACTGAGACAGGAGAATTGCTTGAACCCAGGAGGCAGAGGTTGCAGTGAGCCGAGATTATGTCACTCTACTCCAGCCTGGGCAACAGAGGGAGACTCCGTCTCAAACAAAATTGTATTCATATAATTTTTAAATAATATTTAAAAGTTCCTTCATCTTCCCTGTCACCCCATCCCCAATTCTCACAACCTAGGGTGCTGTGCAACTAAGAGCACACGAGCTGTAGAATCAGTCACAAGTGAGCTCGCATCTTGGCTGTGAAATTTACTTGTTGTGTGTCCTTAGGCAATTAATTTCTTTGAAAAACTCATATGAAACATAGCATAGCACCTGGCTCCCCAGATTACCAGGAGCATGAAAGGAGATGATGAATGCTAAATGCTTAGCATATTTCTGCTAGAATCACTAGAGCTTTGTGGCCATTAGAGTTGGGGAGCTTGATGAGTCTGGGGTTTTCACTAGTGTGTCTTTGGCTTCACTGTTGATCTTACTTTGCCAGGCCCCAGAAAAGTAGGGGTGAAGTTGGCAGGTCTTCTGAATCCTGCTTGCAGCATGAGAAAACTAGTCAATAGTCTAGAGAGGAGAACTTGGATGAAAATGTGTTCTTCCTAGTCCCATAATGGATGTCTCTGTCTTGGGTAACCCACTTGGAATTCAAAGTGAATTCCAACTTTGGTCAGTGTGCTCAACCTTGGGTTATTGAACTTCAACTCAAAGATGTGTTTTTAATCAATGCCTTTCCTTCTTCTAAATACACATGCTTTTAAGAAATAATGGTGGATGCTCAGATAGGGCATGGAGAGGCATACATATAGACACACACAAGGATGCCCTCCAATATCTTCCTGCAGGCCTTCCATTCTGTCTCATGGTCCATCATTCAATTCAAGCTTTTGGGTTAACTCCCTAACTCTCCTAAAATAGAGTATTAATGTGTATTCAATCACATGTAAGTGTCATGCATTTGTTAGGGACTTGCTCTAATAGCTGGGAATGAGGTCTGAGGGAACAGGGGTTTTGAAGACAAAGTAATTTCAAAATTTGGGACACTAGCTAAGTGTAGTCTAAGTGTAGAGTCAAAGGCAAAGAGGTGAAGAACTCACGGAGACCGCCCAGCTCTGTGCTGGTGAAAAGCAGCTACCTTCAGTTCTTCATTGCCCTCAGCTCTAAAATGGCCCAGGGGTTCAGGCCTTCTCTGCCTCTTGAAATCATCGTTACTTTTAGTATTAACAGATACTAGTGGTTGAGGGCATGAGGTCTAAGTCAGTCACACATGGACTCCAAGTCAGAATTCCCATCTTAGCTGTGGAACCTCAAATAATGTTTGGAAATGATGGCACCTTCTACCAAGAAGTGCTGGAATGATCAAGTGAGATGTTACAACTAGGAAACAGCACAGATTCTGGCACTAAAAAAGCCCTCAATAAATAGGAACAAGTATTACTCTATTTCTTGAGGTCACTTGTATTCTTAATGACTTCTGCAGTTTCAAAATTCCTTGCTCTTATGGAAAACAAACATGCAACCTTCTCTCTGATCTGTGGAAGTTGACAGTGCATAGAAATACTAGCAGCAGCAATTCCTGTCTCAGGGCTTTCTGAGACCGTGGTTACTCACATAACTCTCTGATACAGAGCCAGACAGAACGAAGACACCAAACACTTGGCTATCTTTCCCCATCAGCTGGGGGCCAGTGGAACTGGGCATTGTAAGCCTTATCTGAACTATAACAAAAATTCATTATTAGACTCTCATTACAAGCTTAGGGTCAGGCGTGGTGGCTCACACCTGTAATCCCAGCACTTTGGGAGGCCAAGGTGGGAGGATTGCTTGAGCCCAGGAGTTCAAAGACCAGCCTGGGCAACACAGGAGGACCCCATCCCTACCAAAAATTAAAAATTATCCAGGCATGGTGGTATGTTCCTGTGATTCCAGCTACTTGGGGGGCTGAGGTGGGAGGATAACTTGAGCCTGGGAGGTCTAGGCTGCAGTGAGCTATGATCAAGCCACTATACTCCAGCCTGGGCTGCAGAGTGAGACCCTGTCTCTAAAAAAATTTAAAAAATGAAAAACAAAAAATGAGCTTAAGTTGATGTTCTGTTTTTTTGTTTTGTTTTGTTTTGTTTTGTTTTGTTTTTTGAGACGGAGTCTCGCTCTGTCGCCCAGGCTGGAGTGCAGTGGCGTGATCTTGGCTCGCTGCAAGCTCCGCCTCCCGGGTTCAGGCCATTCTCCTGCCTCAGTCTCCCGAGTACCTGGGACTACAGGCACCTGGAACAATGCCCGGCTAATTTTTTGTATTTTTAGTATAGACGGGGTTTCACCGTGTTAGCCAGGATGGTCTCGATCTCCTGACCTGGTGATCCACCCGCCTCGGCCTCCCAAAGTGCTGGGATTACAGGCCTGAGCCACCGCGCCCGACAAGTTGATGTTCTGAAATGGAGTCAGGTTAATAGTAATATCCTAAATGTCACTGTCATCTGCTAACCTAACACTTCAGTCCCTTACAAACTCCCTACCACCCAGAGCAGCATTTCAAAGAATCTCTGGGGAGAGGGGCATACACAATGAGAACACTACGTTGGTTGGTGCATAAGTGAAGATAGCTGGGTAAAAATGGCTCGCAGCCTAATGGACGACTCATTCCTTAATGCAGAAAAGGTAATAATAAGGATATAAATAAGGTTCCAGCTGCTATAGGAGACCAGGAGAGGAGGTTCTTTGAATTTTCCAACAGGACATAAGACACAGCAGCTTGGGCCCCTCCAGCTCAAACAGCAAGAATAGAGTTGCTGACACCTGCAGCCCAAGATATGTATGAAATCCCAGGGAGACTTCCATGCCCGACCACCCAGCATGGCACATCTATAAGATGGACAGACTGCCACAGTGTTACTCTCCTTTCCCATGGCGGGAGATTTTGATGACTGCAATAATAAGGCAATTGGATGAAATGTGTAAACTATGGTAAGCTGTACAGAGAGGACATGCAATTTTAGTAAGTTGGAAATTTTATACAAGCAGTATTAAGAGTATTAATTTTTAAGGAATAAATATGCAAAAAAAATCTTTCACTAGCTGACCTCTTTGGATTCTGTCCTTACAGGGACTTTATTAGACCAGGCAATGTGGTATGATGAGAAACACTTCAGACTCAAGGGACCAACAGTCTACTGCAGATGTGACAAGGAGTGAACTGTGTACCCACTCCTTCCGGTCCAGCTTCTCATGACTTCTGGACAGATCTTCAGCAGAACCATGTGAAGTCTCTGCTTCTACCATACACTCAGCAGGATCAAGAGATGCCCCTATCACACTCACAATCTCCAAACATGTATTTGTGGCCTTCACGAAGTGGTCAAAAGGATCACTTCTCATAGAGTGATATTAGATTTTCTACTTCCTTTCTTACCTTAACAAGGGGGAGAACTTCCATCCTGGTTTGGCCTGGAGATCCTATACCCTGACACCAACTCCCCATCCTCAGTACATCAGTTTTTAAAACTCAAAGTTCTGCCCTGGAACACTGCATGATGCACCTATTAGAACCACAAGCTTCCTTGGTCACACTTATATTTATTGTGAATAATAATTTTAAAAATCTACAAGAGGAAGCTTTACAATAACAACAAAATTATTGGGAAAATATAAGTATTTCATAAAACCAAAAATGCAAACCCAAAAAAATCCAAAGCAACACACCACAGGTGCAGAAACAAGGGTAGCTCAAGAGGATTGAACATTAGGTCTTCTAAATAATGTTCTCTGTACTAAGACAGCATTAATGAGACTTAGCAAGCCATCACTCAGTCTTGTGGTCTAGTTCCAAACTCCAAAATTAAGAGGTTAAATGTTGAGATAGGTTCAACTAGAGTGAGGTAACAAAGATCAAACCAAGTAGCTATGGCCGGTGAACTCTGTCACCACAGCAAATAGAAGGATGTGTGTGTAGTGGATAGTTCACAGACAAAAGGTTCCTGCTGGACAGACCAATCAGCCTAAGACTGTCATCCCGTAGGATACAAATATACTACATATCATATTTTGACATCTGCTGATATGTAAAATTCCAAGGTTCCTTGTGTAAGCACAAGCGCACATATTGTAAACAATGAAAACAACCCAAAGTCCATGCCAAGGCCAAACCAAAGGTACAGCACACCGAGGGCTGATGTCACAGGACCCCTCTTTGATTTGAAGTCCTCCAGGTGAAGTTTATGGCTTCTATAGAACTGCTGTGATTATTTGAGATTCAGAAATCTACAGACTGAAGGTTAATCTTTTTTGAGACAGGGTCTCACTCTGTCACCCAGGCTGGAGTGCAGTAGTGCAATCTTGGCTAACTGTAACCTCCTCCTCCCAGGCTCAAGCAATCCTCCCATCTCAGCCTCCTGGGTACAAAAGCATGCCACCACACACAGCTAATTTTTTTATTTTTTGTAGAGACTGGGTATCATCTTGTTGCCCAGGCTGGTCTTGGACTCCTGGGCTTAAGTGATGCACCTGCTTCAGCCTCCCAAAGTGCTGAAATTATAGGCATGAGCCACTGTGCCCAGCCTGAAAGTTAATCTGAAACACTGCCAATGTAAAATATTACATACACATTGAAGAATCAAAGCAAAAATAATTATGTGGAAGCTCTAAATGGCATTTCCCATTTCTGTAGTAGAAACATTCTTCTCCTTGAGTTCTAATATCAAAAAACATTTGAGGGGGAACATTCATTTGTTATTATGGGAAGTTCTGTGTTTGACTATGAAGCCAGATTCCTAGATCCATCTATTCTGGGCTCTGAAAGCACAGGTGCTTGGGTCCTGCCTAAAAGTACATTCCACATGCTGTAGATCAGCACTTTAACTGTACAATCTGTAGTTTCCAAGCTTATACTAGAATGGAGTCTATAACAGGCCTTTGCAGCTTTCCATAAGGCTGCATAATGATACCTGACCGATGGTATAGATTGAGAAAAATCAGTGGGCATCAAGCCACTGCTTTTCTTTGGTCAAGTTGTTAAGAAGTAGTACAGTATTACAATAGGTGTGAATATTAATACAAAAGGCAAGAGAAGCTCAGAAACCCCACCCCAATCCAATATCAGGCAGCCTGTCTGACAGGACTCATTAATTCTTCTTCTTCTTCTTCTTCTTCTTCTTCTTCTTCTTCTTCTTCTTCTTCTTCTTCTTCTTCTTCTCTTCTTCTTCTCCTTCTCCTTCTCCTTCTCCTTCTCCTTCTCCTTCTCCTCCTCCTCCTCCTCCTCCTCCTCCTCCTCCTCCCTCCTCCTCCTCCTCCTCCTCCTCCTCCTCCTCCTCCTTCTTCTTCTTCTTCTTCTTCTTCTTCTTCTTCTTCTTCTTCTTCTTCTTCTTCTTCTTCTTCTTCTTCTTCTTCTTCCTCCTCCTTTTCCTCTTCCTCTTCCTCTTCCTCTCCTTCTCCTTCTCCTTCTCCTCCTTCTCCTCCTTCTCCTCCTTCTCCTCTTTCTCCCCCTTCTCCTCCTTCTCCTTCTTCTTCTGACAGAGTCTCACTCTATTGCCCAGGCTAGAGTGCAATGACGCAATCTCGACTCACTGTAACTTCCGCCTCCTGGGTTCAAGCGATTCTCATGCCCCAGCCTCCCAAGTAGCTGGAATTACAGATATGTACCACCACGCCAGGATAATTTTTCTGTTTTTAATAGAAACAGGGTTTTGCCATATTGGCCAGGCTGCTCTCAAACTCCTGACCTCATGTATCTTCCCACTTCGGCCTCCCAAAATGCTGGGATTACAGGAGTGAACCACCACACCCTGCCAGGATTCTTTGGATAAATTCTCAGATATAAATTCTTATACTGTGATATTGGAGTAAGCACAACAGCCTGAGAGTGAGAGTACAAACTCAAATCCAGAGGCATCCAGAGGAGATCATTCAAACTGCCATTGTATCTCACATACAGAGAAAACAACTAAATTACCCCCACGTCAATCATCCTACAGCCTCCTAAGTTCTTTGTAGAATGCATGGATACAACAAATCCAATAGAATGCATGGATACAACAAATCCTGTCCAATGGAAACTGAAAAAATTATGCCTAAGTTATCCCATCCACCAAGTCAAAGCTTGAGGTAGATCTGAAGTAGTTCATGAGTAGATAAGAGTGCATGGAAAAAATAAATTACATATCAAAATCATGGGGAATTCCAGTTGTAATTGTTTCCCTTTTAACCACTAACACAAGTACCCTGAAATTGGCTCAGGAGGGTAGATACATCAAGGTATTCCCCACTGGCAGCCCAAAAGTATAGGTAGTCTGACAAAGAAAACTGGACTCCCAGAAAGAACATCAACAGAAAAGTAGGACCAAGGCACAACCCCATGAAGGTCACATTGCCAATTTTAGATGCAAGACCTGTGCCTCAATTTAAGAGGCAATAAGAGCCCCCGTGGCTTCTACTTCATCTGCCTATCATGGTGGCCTTTTGTTCCAATAGTCAGGAAGCCAAGGTGAATTTTCACAAATGCTTAATATGTAATATGCTCACATGTTCGTTTCTATTATGTTTTAGATTGTATTAATGAACAATGGATGACAAAAATGTGGAAAATATTTGGAGGAATCTCAAACTCCCTCCAAGCAAGTTTTTCTAAATATGTGTTGAGTCTTGTACTCCTTGACAGCCAGATATATGTGAAAAGAACTTCAACCTGGCCGGGCGCATTGGCTCACACTTGTAATCCCAGCACTTTGGGAGGCCAAGACGGGCAGATCACTTGAGGTCAGGAGTTTGAGACCAGCCTGGCTAACATATAGTGAAACCCCGTCTCTACTAAAAAATACAAAAATTAGCCGGGCGTGGTGGCATGCGCCACCACAGCTTGGGAAGCTGAGGCAGGAGAATCACTCGAACCCGAGAGGTGGAGATTGCAGTGAGCCGAGATCACGCCAGTGTACTCCAGCCTGGGCGACAAAGCAAGACCCCGTCTCTCTCTCTTTCTCTCTCAAAAAAGTTCACAAATACAAACAATTGCATATATTGTGTAAAACTCTAGATGAAGAACCCAAGATCTAAAGATTGTATACTCAATCAATTCTTATATCCCTCGGTATCACAAATTCCAAGAATTGTGTGTAACACCCTCTTCCCCACCCCACACCACCAACACAAAAAATAAGACTGACAATGTGTCAACCTCGTTTAATAAACTTCCTTCAGGTTGTGTGCGTAGTGTCCAAATTCTTTGCATGAGTTAAACACTACATGGCAACTTCCCAATTTTTACATTTCATGCTGCTGTAAACTTTCACCACAGAGAAATTTAAAACTTTCTCATTGCTGATTAAAAAATTTAAAGCTCTCAATTTAAAGCAAAGCAGCCAATATAAATTTCTTCACATAGGAACTGAGATCCTCATAGACTTTTATTCACAGGTTAAGAAATGTATCATATCTGAACAATCTATATTTTGAATTTTATATCCCCTCATCCAAAATGACATTTTTGCTTGGACTAGATTCCCAAACCTTCAGTTGATAAGTTCAAAAGAAATAAAGAAAATAAACTATTTTATAGCTTATCTTCAATATTTTAAAATTTTTCAAAGTTTTGAATTTTTCAATACTTTGAAATATTAAGGATCTTCAGTATAGCAAAGTTGATTTCTAAATGGTACTAATATGATTTCACAATGTTACACAAAGCCATGTCATGAAAATGACATGAAAATGAAAAACACAGAAAGTTAAAAAAAAAAAGTCTCCTAGAAATTACTACTGTTATTAGGTTGCTTTATTCTCTTCCAGACTGTTTTCTACACATATACTAACTCTATCAAGATGGGATCATACCATATTAGCTTTTCTAAAACTCCCTGTTTTTATTTGACATTGCTTAAACATTTTTCAGTAACGTTAGATATACATTTGCTTCACTTTTAACCACAAAGTAGTTTTCTATTTTCTGGCCATACTGCAATTTATTTAACCATACCTATTAATGAACAGTTGCAAACAGCTAGAGCCAAAGAAAAGCCAAACTCTGCTCTCCATAACCCAACAAGTAGTTATTTTGGAGGCTAAGTCATTTCTAATGCTGAAGCAATCAAACACTCTACCAGTCTTTTAAAATGTCTTCAACCTCTCTCCAACCCCTGGTTGTCACCTTCTCTTTCTTACCCTTCAGATATTTTTGAAACCTAAATTATGTTCCTATCATCCACTCTTCCATTTACCTCTTCCCATAAATCTCAATTATTCTCTTACTCTGAAGTGCTTCACTGTACATGCCAAATATCCTGAATTGGAAGAGACATGGTCAATTTATTTTAAAGAAAAGCATCAGAATTTTCTTTCTTCTTCTTTGCTGCTATAAGGCAAGAGGATATTTCTTTCTAATCCCAGAGCCTATGTAGCCCCCTAGTCCCTCCCATCTTTCCACAAAGATAATAGGTGGTAAGCACCTGACAAATGCACTTATAATTGCAAAAATGCTCCCAACTGTGTAACTTTAACATAGCTACACACAGTACTCCATTCACCTTATTTATTTATAGCAATTCTACAGGGGGCAGGGGAGGTGGAGGTGGTTAATGGGTACCAAAAATAGTTAGAAAGAATAAATAAGGCCTAGTATTTGATAGCACAACAGGGTGGCTATAGTCAATAATAACTTAATTGTACATTTTTAAATAATGAAAAGAGTATAACTGGATTGTAACTCAAAGGATAAATGCTTGAGGGGATGAATATCCCATTCTACATGATGTGTTTATTTCACATTGCATGCCTGTATCAAAATATCTCATGTCCCCCACAAATATATACACCTATTACATACCCACATGAAAAAATAAAATTATTTTTTAAAAATCAGAGCAATTCCACAAATATTTTATAGCAGAAACCTGAGTCACAGGGTGCCTATAAGAGATGGCACCCCCACCCACAACTCAGACTGATTCCTGTTGCTCTTATTTGGCTATCAGTCTCAGATTTTAATGATCTAAATTCTGTACCTCACACATATCTTTTCATGTTTTTAGCGTGGATACACTGTCTGTCTGAGTTCTGACTTGAGTTTCAGCCCTAGCTCATGTCAATGGGCTTATTCTCATCTCTACATATAGAACATATGGGTCATAGTGCCTCATTCCAGGTACCAACATCAAGCCCCCATGCCCCAACCTGGGACAGTCTGCACCTGGAGGGCCTCCTTGCTTTCAAGGACAATTTGGATGCCATATACTATCTACAAAATACTTTTAGTGTCATATGATAATCCATTCAGTCTTTGCTTCAAGAGCTCACAGTTGATTAAAATCAAACTATAAAGTATATGCACAGCTGTAATCATAAAATAGAAAAAAGTATCTCTTTAGTATTTTTTCTGTTCTCTTAGATATGCCTATGTAATCATCATCTCAATCATTAATAATGGTCAAAAGATACTATTAAGACCCTACTTTGACTGGGCTTTTCTAGTTTCTTCCATTGTCTTTGAGAAAGATAGTTACTATGCTCCATGCTTCTAGACAAGAAGCATCATGTAAGTTCTTACTAGGAAACACTTGCAGGTGATTTCATTTTTAATGAACATACACCCTTTTCTTTCTTGACCTGCTTCAGTAAAGTGGTGCTGGCAATGAAACAAGTAACATTTGTGAATGGGTTGCAAAGCCACAAACCTAACTAACCTGCTCCTGGTAACCCAGGCAGTTAACTAGCCTTCAAATGCAATCTTTGAGTAAGACTTTCTGTGGTGCTTGAGAAAGAGCTCCAGCAGCCGAATTATTAAAAGGGAAGTACGGAAGAGCTGCAAAACATGAAAAAGCCTGGAACAAAATTATTAAGGAATGTAATTGATGATTGGTATGTATATGTCTTGAGCAGAAAGCAGGTACAAAAATGGGAACAGTTTTCAGGGAGAGAAAGGAAAAAGAAGGAACAGATTCCAGTACCATCCTCTCAGATAAGGATATGATTCTCTGCCTGCTTTTTGTGGCAATAAATCATATATATCACTAGCTCACCTATTAATATCTACTTCCTTTTGGAATAGAGCAGAAAGTCTTAATGCTACAAGGGCACATTAGAGTCAGTCAGTCTAGTTCAACACCCTTATTTGACATGTGAAGAAACAGGCCCAGAAAGGGTGAGGTTGCTTGATAAAGGACTTAGTCAATATTAGAACTAGAAGTGAGTGAGGTTCAAGTCTCTTGACATCGAATCTAGTGCACTTTCTCTATAAAATTCTTCCTCTCAAAAAATCATATGTCACATGTAATCTGCAGCATCTTTCAAAAAAGATCAATTCAAAGATTTTTTTTCTGTTTAGATATGACTCCTCTGGCAGCAAATCTTTTACCTTTTGAAACTGAAAAGTACTAACTGAAATTTCACTTGGACCAATTCACCAGAGAAATCATGTTTGCATCTGCATGTTGTATATATAATGTAAATAGACTTTTATCTTTCTGTCTTTGGCTTACTTTGATGCGTCAGTTTGGCTGCACTCATCTGTAGGTGCCAACTAGCAGGAAATGCTGGACTTATGGAAGGAATACACTATGCCCTGCAAGCAGTCTGAAGTCATGGCAACCTAGGTCCATTGAGATGGCACCTCACTCTGTACCAAGAACAAAGAGACTCTAAATAACATTCTATTTCCCATTCATGATGATCCTGGCAGCCATGGACTAACCAGAAGTCACCCATCTTTTACTATGTCACCAAATTAGACAGTACCTAAAGACTGTCTTATTCTAGAAACTCCTCTGGAGGGGAATATGATCAGGTATCAACATAGGTAGCTTCAGACAAGAAAAGGAAACTGCTGCAAAACAGACAACCCTCCCCTACATGCATACTGCCAAAGGACCAAATGTCCTTCCCTCACACGGGCAGTTTTTATGGGTAAGTGAACTCAGGGTTCCAATTTTGTAAATAGTATAATATTCCCCCAAACAAATTAGAAAATCCATGATAGACCCTAGCTGAAGTGCAAGCAAAAATGCATCATCGGTTACATGGACATTTATGAACTGATCTGAGTGCAGCAGTCCTAGGTATAGCAATATGTTTACAGAAATATGAATCCTCCGTTGAACAACAACAAGAGTACAAACACCTGTTCTCATTCCCTTCATTTTTGATTCCCACACCTGCAGTTCTGGGGACCGCTACTGCTATACACACAGGGAAATGGAATTGTTTCCCACTCTCTGAGGGAGCTGCATTCCCGATTCCCAAGGGTAGGGTAGGGTGATCATTTTGAAAGCTGGATGTTTGTATGTCAGCAAGCACGTATATTCATTTCAGCTTCCTGAAGCATTTATGAACATAGGTTAGTCATATTTCAGCCACAATATGGAGAGATAAGACAGCCAGGAGATCTCATAGGTAGGTCGTGAGGAATAAATAATGAAAAAGCACTTTGTAAAATATGAAGTATGATCTTAATGCTCAATGGCATAAGATACGTTACTTTACCATTAGCCTACTTTATCACAAGCTGCCTGGAAGGGAGGCAAACGCTAGACGTCCTCAGCACAGCCTCTAGTTATGGATGAGGTCATAGAGAACAAAGTAACTTCGGCTGGAACTGTTTCATCTAAAATAAAATCCGGTCATTAAAATTTTTCAGAAACATTCAGTTCTTGGGGTCTCGTGATCCCCATTTACTATTCGAAATAAACTTTGTAATAAGGTATTAATAAAAGCTGATTTAATCTATTTATTTCATCTGGAAAAACACCACTAACAATGTATTGATTTTTTTTCCTTCATAAAGAAGGTGACGGCCGGGCGCGGTGGCTCAAGCCTGTAATCCCAGCACTTTGGGAGGCCGAGACGGGCGGATCACGAGGTCAGGAGATCGAGACCATCCTGGCTAACACCGTGAAACCCCGTCTACTAAAAATACAAAAAATTAGCCGGGCGAGGTGGCGGGCGCCTGTAGTCCCAGCTACTCCGGAGGCTGAGGCAGGAGAATGGCCTAAACCCGGGAGGCGGAGCTTGCAGTGAGCTGAGATCAGGCCACTGCACTCCAGCCCGGGCTACAGAGCAAGACTCCGTCTCAAAAAAAAAAAAAAAAAAAAAAAAAAAAAAAAAAAAGAAGGTGACATTACCAGGTACTCGAGCCTAGGAAAGTCTAATAAAGAGGCAGAACACAGAGTTAGAATTGCAAATTCGAGTCCCAAACTTGCAATTCATGTTGCAATACTGAAGCCAGGAAACTAACGCCACTTTGAAACACTGGTATATAACAGAGAACTGAGACAAAACTATGTATACAAGGCTGACGCCATAGAAAAAATGAATAAACAAAAATTGGCATAGCCCTATAGCTTCCGAAAAACAAACTTTCTTGCAAAGCTGAAGATACAATGTGAAGAAGTGCTTTCTCTCTTTTAAGGAATTTATAATCAAGATGAGAAGAAAAATCTGTATGATCTAAAGAAAGGACACGACCATCTATAAAATATTATAGGTAGAACCTGTCATCATTCTTCTTTCTGCACCACCACCCATCTTACACCCACAAAAAGAGAAAACATTCTGGCCCTAAACAGCTACCCACTGTAAATTGCATATTTAGTGAAGGTCATTCATAAAGGTTCCCGTGCCTTCTTTTAAAAGCAAGCTCCTAGGTCAGGTGCAGTGGCTTATCCTTGTAATCCCAGCACTCTAGGAAGGGGAGGCAGGTGGATCACTTGACCCCAGGAGTTCGAGACCAGCCTGGGCAACATGGCGAAACCCTGTCTCTACAAAAAAATGCAAAAATTAGCTGGGCATGGTGGCACACACCTGTAGTCCCAGCTACTTGGGAGGTTGAGGTAGTAGGATTGCTTGAGCCCAGAAGGTCAAGGCTGCAGTGAGCTGTGTTCATACCACTGCACTCCACCCTGAGTGACAGAAGGAGACACTGTCTCAAAAAAAAAAAAAAAAAAAAAAAAAAAGCAGGCTCCATACATATTAACATTTTACATAAGTGAAATGTTATGATGTCTAGATTTTGCTTCAAAATAATCTCATGCTGTTAGGAAGGGGGAGCGGGTAGAGATTACATCCCATTCATCATGAGTTGATAATTGTTATAGACAGATGATGAGGACATAAAGTTCCTTTCTATTACTTTTCAGCTTTCACATTTTTGAACATTTCTGCAGATGTTGCAAAGCTAAACACACATTTATCAGGCCATCTTGCAGTTATCGGTGGCCATATGCAAAATGTATTGTCTGGGGGTGTAATACATAGGTTGAAAGGAGGAACCACGTGGCCAACATGCTAAGGAAGGCAGAGCTGAACAAATGCTAAAGCATGACTCCTCATGGCAGTCGATCCCCTACAATACAAACAGAATGATTCCAACACTACCTGCTATAAGATACATATGTTTACAATATTGTTCAGTTGGGTTTTCAATTATGCACAACCAAATCCATTCCTACCTTGTTCAGGAAGATAGTCAATGTCTATTTAAGAGAACCCAAGAGAGATATATGTGCTGGTAAATGTTTAGCAACCAGCTCTCTGAAGGGCAAAAAGGAAAGATCTGATTTGTAATATTTACCAACTTCCATGGAGTAAACACTCCCACCATGACTAAGGTCAAGTTATCAACAGATGTCACCAAATGTAGGATTGGAAAGAAATGTGCACAATCATTTTGTACCAGTACAAACCAGCTCTGGCACATCACTGAATATGTGCTGTCTAGACTTCTCAGGAACCCAGACTCAAGCAATTTGCTTAGAAATTGCCTATAACCCCAAAAACAAATGGTGTTGGAAAAGGGGGTGGTGTGGCATAGAGAAGAGGGATAGGAAAGAGGAGGGAAATGGGAAAAGTGTAAGTTCTTTGGAGTCTGTAATTACTTACCAAACTGGAAAACATTAATTTTGACCCATAGCTTTCTCCAGAGATTAAGAACTTTAGAATTCTAAGATATTAACAATGTGGAAAGTGTTTTGCAGTATTTATTTATTCCATTTTACTCCTAAATTTGGTCTCATAACCATCATGTAATCCTAGAATACAGGTGTACCCTTGTTTAATACTTAAGAATATACATGACATTTTTTGGCAGGGAGGGTGTCCATTCCCTCAAGCATTTATTCTTTGTGTTACAAACAATCCAGTTATATTGTTAGTTTAGTTTTTTTTTTTTTTTTTTTGAGACGGAGTCTCACTCTGTTGCCCAGGCTGGAGTGCAATGGCACAATCTCGGCTCACTGCGAAAATCCGTCTCTACTAAAAATACAACAACAACAAAATAGCCAGGCATGGTGGCATGCACCTGGGGTCCCAGCTACTTGGGAGGCTTAGATGGGATCGCTTGAGCTCGGGAGATTGAGGCTGCAGTGAGCCATGATTGCGCCACTGCACTCCAGCCAGGGCGACAGAGCAAGAACCTATCTCAAAAAAAAAAAAAAAAAAAAAGTGGCAATCTTTGAGGACTCTTCTCACTGCAACCCCAACCAGTCTAGGGTAGAGCAACAGACAGGGCAGGTTTCACTTAGTGGCTGTTGGATCAAGACCTAAAACCATGGTTAATGTGGTCGTTTCTATAATTAAAACAAACACAGTAGCTTGTTTTCATTTTTTATGGAATTCATGCCCCTAAAAGTAACAACAAACCCCACAGAGACAGCATGTGAAAATATTATCAATTTTCACATTTACTCCTTAGACTTGGTAGTTTTCAATTTTAAGAATAACAACTCAGATCCCTGGCACTTCAGTTGCACTTACAGATAATTGCTTGTAAAATGAAAAGGGCAAAAAGAAAATTAGAAGCTTCTAAAAGAGGACACTGAAAATCCTTTAGAGAAGATAATCATTTTCAATAATGGTCATAATTATTGTTAAAGGATACTCTCTGCTTAGCAAACTTTTCATTTCCTACTTGTATTTCTCTGCTAAACTCCAACTTCTCCCTCAGAATTACTAATGTGCTCCCAAATGGAAAAAATATGGCCATTACAGCAAAAACCAAGTGGCTCATATGACTAAATTAAATATGTTTTATCCCTACCAGACTCAGGAGTGATTTTTAGGACTCAATCCTTGGTCTCTTTACCCCAGGGCCCTGGATGACACCAGTGAGAGAAGAGTGGAGTTTTTGTAAGGACGTCTTCACCTTGACAGTGCAATTGCTATCATGCCAACACCTGGGGAGGACAGGCCAGCTGAGAAAAGGAAAGTTTTCATGTGCTATAAAGGAAGGTTAAGAGGAGTGAAAGAGATGCAAGACTAAATAAGAGGCAATTGAAGAATGTGATACTTTGAGGAAAGGCAGTCTTGGGGAGGAGACTGAATGGAGGGTGCTAATAAATGGAGAGGCTTTGGAGACTGAATGAGGTGACAGCAGACATAAAAGTGGGCTATGAGAGATGAGTGGACTCAGTCCAAAGTAAAAGTAGTCTATTATGTAATGAACCAGGCTGCTGCATACGGAGGGGCTGAAGAACAATGGGCTTGCATGTTTCATCGAGTAGAGTAAAAAACTCCGCCTTAAAACTAGGCAGAGGCTTTATGGGAACTAGAGACAGTCCTATGGGTGTTTTGCAGCTACCCTAGGCCCTCTGGGTAGGCCCTGATCAAAGGGTACCAACCGTGCCCAAGGATATCCAGTGTGCACCAGAGGACATACTGGTGGCCTAAACCATCTCAGAAACTGCTCAGTCCCATGATGCCCAGGGCCCTGTAGCAGCAGTAAAATCTCAGGTATAGAAAATAATTGTTTCATCAGGTCAGCTTCTGTCTGGTACTTTCCTTACCACCAGTGATTCTTTCCTAATGCAAATCAGTAGACCTTCTCTGCATCAAAAAGACGGGAAGGAAAGCAGGGGTGGCATGTTAGTATAAAAAATTCTGACTGGGCATGGTGGCTCGCCCTGTAATCTCAGCACTTTGGGAGGCCAAGGCGGGTGGTCAGGAGTTTGAGATCAGCCTGGCCAACTTGGTGAAACTCCTTCTCTACTAAAAATACAAAAATTAGCATGGCATGGTAACATGCGCCTGTAATCCCAGGCTACTCGGGAGGCTGAGGCATGAGCATCGCTGAACCCGGGAGGCAGAGGTTGCACTGAGCCTAGATCATGCCACTGCACTCCAGTCTGGCCGACAGAGTGAGACTCAGTCTCAAAACTAACTAACTAACTAAATAAATAAATAAATAAAAATAAATTCTGTGTGTCTATGTCTTTCTTTCCTCAAACCTAAGAGCCTTAAAGCCTTACATCTGCAGATGAGTTAGCCTAATCACCTTTTTGGAGCATCCATGACTGTGGAATGAATGCATACCTTGTTTTTAAATTTTTAGGTGAAGCAAGTATTCTGTGGGGTAGGAAAAGGTGGGATCGGGGTTTTAGGCAAGATTATGAAGGGACCTTTCAAGTATTTGGGGAATATGTTGCTGAAAATATACAAGTATTAAGGCTTTCACCTTACAGATGGATCCAGGGTTGGAGAATATGCCTTTTGAGCTATTTCCCAAGGGTCAAAAAACCTGAGGCTCAGAAATTTACTAGCTCAGCAAACAAGATTCCAGTCTACATAGGCAAGGTCCTGGTGATATTGAAGTAAAGAAGTTCTGCCAGTTATCAATGTATCATCTTTTAATTCCAAATTCATCCATCAATACGTGCTCTGTGGTAATGGACAGAATTCTTTAAAACATTCCTCCTATACAGTGTGCACTGAAATGAAAATGTTGAACTTTACCAGTAGAGGGCGATGGAAGGACATTGCAGGAGAAAGGGGCTCTGCTGTTTCATGCAGCTGGTACTGTGGAGTGGGTCAGCGGGGTGGATATGAGGAAGTCTGGGGAAGAAGTATGTGGACAGATGACTCAGAATGGACACAGACTGTGAAGATAGCAGGTAGACAAAATTATGCACCCTGTCAATGTCAGTCAGCTTCTTTCTGCAGCCATCTGAGTGCTTGCCCAACAGGCCTGTGGACAAAGTGGCAGTGGTGGCAGAGATGGAAGCTGGGCACAAGCAAAACAACATGAACCTCCACTCATGAAGGTTGGCCTGGCTAAAGCTATCCTGAGGGTCTAACATGCTGGTGGCAGTGATGAACACTGAGCCCCAGATATGGCATCATTCCTAAGATGACCAACCAGCCACCTACTGCCAGACTGACTACACTTGACCTCTTCCACCACGGAGGCAAATATTTGTCCTCACTAAAATAGATACATAGATCTGGGTATAAATATAGATATGGGTTTGTCTTCCCTACTGGTGATGCTTCTCTCAGCACCACCATCCATAGACTCACAGAATGCCCAATCTTCCATCATGGCATTCCACACAGCCCTGAATCTTATCAGCAAAGGAATTCATCTCACAGCAAAAGAAGTGTGGCAAAGGTCTCATACCCATGGATGTAACTGGTCCTGTGACATATCTCATTACCCAGAAACAGCTGGTCCAACTGAAAGGTGGAATGGCTTACTGAAGACTCAGTTGCAGTGCCAATTAGAAGAAAACATCTTGACTGGATGGGATTCAGCTCACAGGGTGCAGTTTGTGCTTTAAACGGGAGACCACAGTGTGGTGTTATCTTCTCCATACCCATAATACATGGGCTGAGAAATCAGGGAGTGGCAGTAGGGGTGGTTCCTCTCACGATTACACCTAATAATCCACTTCCTGAATTTTTGCTTTCCATTCCTGGAATTTTGAGCTCTGCTCTTTTAGAGATACTGGTTCCCAAGGTAGGGATGCTTCCACCAGGGACACAACAGTAGTTCCACTGAATTGGAAGTTGAAACTGCTACTTGGCCATTTTGGTCTCCTTGTGCTCCTGAAAATACTGGCATAAGGAGGGGTTAATCTACTAGTCATGGGTCCTAACTCCCAAAGAGAAATCAGGTTGCCGCTACACATTGGAGCCAAGGAAGACTACGGGTCAAAACAACAACAACAACAACAACAATAACAACAAACAAATCTGGACTTTCGTAAAGAGAGGCTTTATTTGAAGGGACCATTGAAATAGGAGGAATGGGACTACTGTGGTAGGGATAACCCTCTGACCATAATACCTGCAAGTACCTCAAAAGTCAGGTAGAAAGGGTTTTTCTGCAAGTATCTCAAAAGTCAGGTAGAAAGGGTTTTTCTTTTACAGGAAGAATTAAAGCAGGCTAGAAATAACCAGATACAAGGACATGAAATGAGTATGTGGCATAATTGGACAATCAATCAAAGATGTCTTTCTTGGCTGGGCACAGTGGCTCACGCCTGTAATCCCAGCACTTTGCGAGACCGAGGCAGGTGGATGATTTGAAGTCAGAGTTTGAGACCAGCGTAGCCAACATGGTAAAACCCCACCTCTACTAAAAATACAAAAAACATAACTGGGCAAGGTGGCACGCACCTGTATTCCCAGCTACTTGGGAGGCTGAGGCAGGAGAATTGTTTAAACCCGGGAGGCGGAGGTTGCAGTGAGCCGAGATCGTGCCACTGCACTCCAGCCTGGGTGATAGAGTGAGACTCCATCTCAAAAAAAAAAAAAAAAAAAAAAAAAAAAAAGTGTTTCTTTCTAGTCAGCTGATTTTCCTGGAGGGATTGTTAAGGAAAGGAGGGGCTGTTCTGCATTGTGGTACTTGCTCAGGCTGAGAGTGTGGGTCAAAGTTCAGGGGCTTGTGGAGATGGGAGAAGCCAGACTAAAGTTTGCTCAAGTCAAGTTAGTTGGTATTTTGTCCAGACTGGTCAGTGGGGACAACCAGGTCAGTTCACTTTCAATATGATTTCACTCTTTGTCCCCACCCAAATCTCATGTTGAATTGTAATCCCAGTGTTGAAGATGGGGCCTGCTGAGAGGTGACCGGATCATGGGGGTGGTTTCTAATGGTTTAGCACCATCCACTAGTGCTGTCTTGTAATAGAGTTCTCATGAGATCTGATTGTTTAAAAAAATGTGTGGCACCTTCCCCTTCGCTCTCTCTCTCCTGCTCCACCATGTGAAGATGTGCCCACTTCCCCTTTTACCTTCCACGGCAATGGCAAGTTTCCTAAGGTCTCCCCAGCCTTGTTACCTGTACAGCCTGCAGAACTGTGAGCCAATTAAACCTCTTTTCTTTATAACTTGCCAAGTGTCAGGTAGTTCTTTATAGCAATGCAAGAACAGTCTAATACAAATTTATATGATGAAGAATGGGAATTTGGAGAGTCTGTGTCTGGCCTTGTCATCGGTAAGTAAACAAGGAGGTCATGCACAACTCATATGGAGAAGCGTGATTCTTTTCAATAAGTCATTTCTTGGAGCACAAAAGGGTGAGATAATTCATCACTGTTTTCTAGTGTCACAGGGTCACTCAGGTCAAGTTCCTCATTGCCATCTGGAACCCAGGGGAGTCTCTGGGGCACCTCTTAGTACTTCCATGCTATATTAGTTTTCTATTGCTGCTGTAACAAATTACCACAAAATTAGCAGCTTAAAACACAAATTTGTTACCTTACGATTCTGGAGGTCCTAAGTGAGAAATAGTTCCTACTGGACTAAATCAAAGTGTCAGGGAGGCTGTGTTCCTTCTGGAGGTGTTAAGAGGGAATCCATTTCCTTTCCTTTTCCGGCTTCTAGAGGCCACCCGTATTCCTTGGCTCATGGCCCCATCCTCCATATTTGAAGCCAGCAATGTCAAGCTGAGACTTCCTATGATATCATCTTTCTGGTTCTTTCTCTTTCTTCCACTTTTAAGAACCTTTGTGATTACATTGGGCCCACCCAGATAATCCAGGATCAACTTTCTTTTCCTTCCTTCCCTTTCTTCCTTCCCTTTCTTCCTTCCTTCCTTCCTTCCTTCCTTCCTTCCTTCCTTCCTTCCTTCCTTTTTCTTTCTTTCTTTCTTTCTTTATGGAGTTTCGCTTTTGTTGCCCAAGCTGAGTGCAATGGTACGATCTTGGCTCACTGCAACCTCCACCACCCAGGTTCAAGCGATTCTCCTGCCTCAGCCTCCAGAGTAGGGATAACCTTTCATTTTAAGATAAGGTGATAAGCAGCCTTAATTCCACCTGTAATTTCCATTTGCACTGTAACATATCATATTCAGAGATTCTGGGGATTAGGATATGGATATCTTTGAGGGGGCCATTATTCTGCCAACCACATTCAGCATATTATGTCTATTGGGGATTAGGATGGGTTTCCACTCATTCAAAGGAAGTATGTCATTTGGTAGGGACACAGCATTGTCTTTTGGGGAATACAAGAAAGTGTTTATCCTGATGGTTGGATAATGAATAGGGATCTGGTAATGGAGTTTGTTCCTGCATATTTGTCATGTCTGTAGTCACCTCTGCCCTGGGCAACACTGCCCATCTGCCAGCCTTTCTCCTGTTAAACATTGTTCCAGCAGGAATGACACAATTCATGCACTGACCAGCTTCTCAAGTACATGCTGTTGACAGTTGTGGGGACAGATGATGAGTGGAATTCAGCACTGATATGAGAGTAATCAGTGTATATGATGAACACAATGTGTAGTTCCCAAATCCTGAATGACCTCAACAAGGATTACTGTATTCATCGGATAGCCTATTGAAATAATTAATGAGACCGTTATATGAATTGTAGAGGTCACTGGACATGTTGAATGGCAATGTGGTAATACAAATGGAAAACTCCCAGTGGGGTGAGAGTTTATCAGTGTTCATTTCCTCCATATTGGTCACCTGCTGTGAAGATGACAACACTGGGGTAGGTGAGAAAGTACAGTCAACCTTCTGTATCTTAGAGTTCCACATCCTTGGATTCAACCATGGATTGAAAATATTAGGAAAAAACAATAAAAAATAATAAAACAACAAAAAATATGAATAACCAATACAGCACAACTATTTACATAGAATTTGCATTGTATTAGGTATGATAACCAATTTAGAGATTATTTAAACTGTATGGGAGGATGTACATAGGTAATACACAAATATTATGCCATTTTATACAAGGCACTTGGCGTCTACAGATTTTGGTGTCTGCAAGGTGGTGGTGTTCCTGGAACCAATGCCCCACAGATACTGAGGAATGGCTGCATACGTCATATACAGGTAGGAAAGTGCAGAGATATCATATTTCTATTCAACAGTGGCTCTTTAGATTGAATTACTTTCTAAAAGATATAGCAAATGAGAGGTTTTTCCAAGACTTAGCTTTCCTATTGGTTTTGCAGAATATTTTGTGGTTTGTGGTGGATAAACTGGTACAGACTTGAAGAAACCAGAAGTGAATTACATTATATTCATTTCTTAAGAATTTCACAAAGTTATAAGTGAATTGTATAACCTCTTACTATTGTCTCAATGTAGGCACAGATGCCACTTTATTTCTTTCTGTTCGATTTGTTTCACTGGGACACTGTTTTGTGGAGAATGTAGATGGGGTGTCACTTGCTCTCCTCCTACACACACAATTACGTTATCTTTAGCACAAGTAGCAGTCTTCCTGGATACAAGAGACCATTAATCAGCACATCCTCTCACATTAATTAAATGTAAGTGAGCAATCTAAATATGCTCAGCCAGCTCTTTAGTGATCACTCAGCTTGGTGGGGGTTTGGTCACTGTTCCTGATGGCTTACCTCCTATTTAGAGGGCAGACATTTAGGTTCTGCTTTAGTGCCACTGTGCGTCGTAATATGAGAATGAGGCATTCCACATGTTATGCCATTGATAGGCTCACCCTTTCACTTGAGATGCCCTTTTCCTACATGTCTGAATTCTGTGTAACTTTCAAGGCTTAACTCAGTTGCCATGTCTGTCTTTAAGCTTTCTCTTATGAACCCAGGCCACAGCAATCTCCTTTCTCTGGAATTGTATCTCTCTCAATGTCTTGTGCCTCTCTTTGGCACTCTATGGTGTCATCAGTTATATTTTCATGTATACATCATAAACTCAAAGGGTTATTAGTTGACTAAATTGATTGATTACAGTCTGGTCTAGAGGGATAGCACTGGGAATGAGTGAAAAAGAAGAGACAGATGATTGATTGGCTACATGGTGGTTGAGAAAGAGGGTGGAGTTTAAGTTGATGCTATTATTTCAAGGTTGGTAGCCCCACTGACAGAAATGAATCAAGCTTTCTATTCTCAGCTAGATTATCCACCTTTTGTGGGTGGTGGATGAAGTATAGATGAAGTACTCAATTAATCCTTGTTGAGGTTAATTGAATTCGCTTCAACTGGAACCTTTTCTCTGTCTTCTTGGTGTTGGTCCAAAGTCTCAGTGTAGTGCCCTCCATGGCATTCTCTCATACTTGGGCTTGTTCTTGCCAGACATTGCAGGAAATGGTATTCATACAAGTCTGGCACCCCATGTTCCTTATTCTCTGCATGTATCCTATACGGGTAAACCGTGTTCACTACGACACCCTCTGATACTCACAGACTCTGTCCTGATGCATCTCTCAATGCCCCAACTTCCTTTCTTCCTCCTCCTAACCATTTTCATTTCTACCATAGGCTTAATTTGGAGGAGAAAAGCATCTCACCTCATGAACACTGAAGTATTGTATCTACCCAGGGCTTTTCCCTTTGCCAGTAGGAACATTTCCAAGTGATGTTTTTCCTAATGGGGAATTTTAAGCACTAGCAGGGTAATAGCCTAAAGAAGCGGTTGCCAAGCTTTGTCTTTAAAGGGCCAGACAGTACATCTTTTAGTTTTTGTAGGCCTTTTCACAACTACTCAAGTCTGCTGTTGTAGTTAGACAATATCCAAATGAATTGTTAGGCAATATGTAAATGATTGGTATGGCTGTGTTCCAATATAATTTAATTTACAAAAACAGACAGCAGGCCAGATTAATCCACTGACCATAGTTTGCTCAACCCTAGTCTACAGTCTTAATTTTTGGCATTTCCACTGTCTGTGAAATAATAACAGAAAAGCAATGGCCATTTCTCGCCATCTACCTATTGCTCCCTTATATGTATCCCATATATGTATATGTATATGTATATATGTGTGTGTGTATATATATACACACCCATATGTGTATGTATATGTGTGTGTGTGTGTATATATATATACATGTATCTCGCATTTCAGTGACAGGAAACTTTGTGATATGCAGAAAAGGCAAGGGAGTATGCTTTTCCACTGAGAACCCTGGCTGTGAATGTTACAGATGCTAGCATTCCAGACAGAACGGCAAAGATGCCTTAGAGAAGCATCAGGAGCTGGTAATGCATAGAAGTAGAATTAAAGAAGGAAAATTTGAAAGAGTGTCTATCAGATGAAAATACTCATTCTTGGAAAATTTCCAATTTTATGTAGTAAGTTTTATGGACTGGTATAAAACAATCATAGTTCTTGCAATAATGAAACTGAATAGTTGTTTGAGAGTTTTTCTAAGTAGCCTAAGGAACAATTTCCCCAATAAATGGGTTTTTGTGGGGTTTTTTGTCCTAATTGTCCAACTGAAATTTTTTTCCTAAGAATCTGCTTATCCTGTAATGATTTAGGATTATAACAGAAAACATAGTGTGTATTAAAACTGACCATTTTGTTCATGCTTTTCTTAAGGCACTCTGAGTTTCTGCACTTAAATAATACATGTGAGGATAAGTTTTATGTGTCAACTTGGATAGACTACAGTCCCCAGTTATTTAATCAAACAGTAATCTAGGTGATGCCGTGAAGGTATTTTGTAGATATAGTTAACATCTACAATAAGTTCACTTTAAGTAAAGAAAATTACTCTTGATAATGTGGGTGGGCCTCGTCCAATCACTTGAAGGCTTTGAGAGCAAAACCTGAGTTACCACAGGAAATTTTGCCTTAGGACTAAAGCAGTTTCCAGCCTGCCTGCTTGCCTTGTGGATTTCAGAATCAAGACTGCAACACTGACTCTTCATGATCTCCAGCCTGCTGGCCTGCCCTACAAAACCCGGACTACTAGCTGTATTAGTTAGGGTTCTCCATAGAAAAAGAACCAATATGAGAGAGATGGAGATAGATAGATAGATAGATAGATAGATAGATAGATAGATAGATTTATCATAAGGGATTGGCTTATGTGATTACGGAGGCTGAGAAGTCCCATGATCTGCCACCTGAAAACTGGAGGCCCAGGAAAGCCAACGGTGTAGTTCTAGTCCAAACCCAAAGGCCTGAGAATGAGGGGAGTAAATGGTATAAATCCCAATTTGAGTCTGAAGCCTGAGAATCAGGAGCAATGATGTCTGAGGCAAGAGACCATAGATATCCCAGCTCTAGCAGAGAGCAAATTTGCCCTTCCTATCTTTTCGTTCTATTCAGGTGCTAAACAATTTGGATGATGCTCACATGCATTGATGAGCACGGTAATTTTTTTGTTTTGAGACAGAGTCTCACTCTGTTGCCTAGGCTGGAGCGCAGTGGTACAATCTTGGCTCACTGCAACCTCTGCCTCCCAGGTTCAAGTGGTTCTTGTGCCTCAGCCTCCTGAGTAGCTGGAATTACAGACATGCACCACCACACCCAGCTTAGTTTTGTATTTTTAGTAGAGATGGGGTTCTTCCGTGTTTGTCAGGCTGGTCTTGAATGCCTGGCCTCAAGTGATCCACCTGCCTCGGCCTCCCAAAGTGCTGGGATTACAAGCATAAGCCACCGAGCTTGGCCTGATCTTCTTTACTGAGTCTGATTCAAATCCTAATCTCTTCCAGAAACACTTTCACAGACACAACCAGAAATAATGTTTTACCAGCTATGGGCATCCCTTAGCCCAGTCACATTGACGCATAAATCATCACACCAGCTTCAACACATGAGCCAATTCCTTAAATCTCTCTCTCTCTCTCTCTCTCCACACACACACACACACACACACACACACACACACCCTGTTGGTTGTTTCTCTGGTGAACTCTCACTGATACCTTGAACAAGTAGCCTGGTTGTATTTCTAGCAGAAAAACTGGAAAATATGCTTATGTGTTGGCTAAATTATTCCAGGACAAAGGTCAGCAGTGCCTAGAATACCAGTAAGCTCAGATATAAAACTTTCAGATGTACATTGGGAGAAATATACCACCCTGCTAGGTTATAGAGACAAACTTTTCTAAGGCTTCTCTTCTGAAATATTTTTACTGGGTGAGGTCAACACAGAGTGGAAATGTAATCAGGTTGATAGGAGATGAATATAGACAGTAGAGTGATGTCTGAAGTCCCTGTCTTTGACATGTGAAACTGATCTCCAGTCACCCCATAAAACTCTTAGTGTTCCTTATAGTCATCCACATAGCAGATGAAGCATGAAAATAAGAGGTGCTCAATTAATATCTCAGCTACCTCTTCAGGCATTACAGAAGCAACCAAAGTCCTGTGATTCTGAATCCAGCATTCTTTGCACTGATTTATATCAAAATACAACACTAAATGAAATCAGAACAAAAGATCCCATATTAAAGTCTTTAAATGGAATATTATAGCTAGACTATCCCATATGCTCAGCCTCCATATCAGTCTGGGCCCAATCAGGAGAGAGAAACTATTTAAACAGGAGAATTTTAATACAAGGAATTATTAAACTATGGTAAGAGTATCTATAAGAAAAATCTATATAGTTTCTGTAGGGGACAAGGCCTTTGGCCTTGTGGTTTCACTTAAAAATCAACTTGCAAAAGGCAGATTAATCGGAGAAAAGTCATACACATTTATTTAATGTATATGTAGATGAGAGCCTTCAGAATGAAAGGCCCAACCATACAGGAGACATTGCTCATTTTTATGCTTAGGTTCAACAATGTATGGTGAGCTGTGTAGAAATATCGTTGGACAAAAAGGTATGATCTAATGCTAATAGACTGAGTGGGAAAATTCAGAAAAGTTTCACTATCTAGATTGTTCTTCACCTCTCTGAGCATGGGGTAGGTCCCTCTCTGGAATGGGAGTCCCGTGACCTACAGTCAAACAAGGTAGGTCAGATAATTTATTTATTGCCAGTTTTTATATAGAAAAGAAGAGGGAAAATTAGAGTAATATTTTTAGCATTTATGCTGGCTTTGGGGAAAAAGGGTTCTGGTTTCTATGACCCACCTTGGGGAAGCAAGATTCTAGCTTCTATGGCTAGCCTCTGGGGAGAATGGGACTGAGACAGGAGGGCAGGATGTCAAAGAAAAACTTTTGCTTCTGAGGCCTTCATTTGGGGGTATTGTTTTCTAAGTCCCAACATATCCAAAGGCTGAGAGAGAGTACCCAAGGAAGGACAAATTTGGAAAGGTCACCCAATCTACAGGGCTAAGGTTCAGACCTTGCTGAAAGTCTATTGTAATTGCAGTCCAATGGATTGCAGAAACGTCAGCCTGTTTGAGGCAGACCTCTTCTGCAGTCACTGAGCAAACAGGAAGCAACCCTCCAGAGGACAGATGAGGCAGAGTTAGGATGCAAGCAAGCCCCAGACAGTGCTCGATGCAAGGGCATGCACAGGGAGTGGGATCCCCAGTGGTAACCCTCTAGCACATAGGCAGGGCTATAGCCAATGGCCAAGTATGTGGTCATGCAGAGGAACTGGGAGTGCCAGTGTGGCAGGAGGCCTGGAGTGTACCATATCCTGTCAGGAGAGCTGGATGTTGTAAGAACTGTGGAATACCAAACCGGGAAGGACTCAGGAACAGAGAGAGTCAGGACACTGGTGCAGGTGCATGGTGTCCATGTAAAGATGGCAATAGCAAAGTGATCACCAGACCAGGCTGGAGCTGTGAGGGCATCAGAAACCACACATTCTGGGTCTGTGGATGGCATGGTGCACCACCAGATACTCTCACAGCCACACTGTTGCAAACTGGAAACAGCAGAAATCCCTTCCACTTGCAATGCAGCTATAGTGCTCACTACTGAGAAAGCACAACATATGTTTACTGGAAAGGAGAAATGCCTAAAGCAATTCTGTCCATTATCGCTGAGCATGTATTGAAGGTGAATTTGAAGGTGAGGTGCAATACATTGATAACAGGCACAGTCTACCCTCCTGGTTGCCTCCATGTGAACCCCTTGACACACATCCGAATTCCCTTGCAGCAGCAAAACGTTTTCTACCTAACATGATACATCAATCCTTCTTGTAATGTGAAGTGCTCACTCTTACCTAAAGTTAGATGACCAGGATTCTCAAGTGATTGCAATTATCATGGGATCTATTAAGTACTCCTCAAATTCAGTCAGGTTCCCATTGAATATTATCTTACCTAAAGACAAGTAAAGTTAATCTCCCATGAAGTTGCACATAAAATTAAAAATAAGAACCAGGATAGAAAATAAAAGAATGGTACACATATTCAAATAAAAGCATTCATATGATAAGCATAGAGGAATATGCAAAGGAACAATAGTCTTTGTTTCTGTAATTTGTCTCAAGGTCTGAGCTCTTCAATTACTAATTATAATTTTCTCTCACCCTCAGCTAAAATCTTAAAAGCTTTATTTACTTCAGTTCCTTACCTAGTAAAGCTATCCAAACTTCCATTTCCCAGGGGTCTCAGTTCAGGGGTCCCTGAACCACCCTAAATTTTTTGTTGTTGAGGTAGATTTCTATTAACATTTACTATTGAGCATGTGCAGTATGGAGAATAATGGCATTGCAAAGATGTCCACATCCTAATCCTTGAAAATTTAATATGTTGTGTTACAAGACATATAGGAATTAAGATTGCTGATTTAGGCTGGGCACGGTGGCTCATGTATGTAATCCCTGTGCTTTGGGAGGCCAAGGTGGGAGGACTGCTTGAAGCCAGGAGTTTGAGACCAGTGTGGGCAACAAGACCCCATCTCTACACACAAACACACACACACAAATTAAACAGGTGTGATGGTGAGCACCTATAGTCCTAGCTATTTGGGAGGCTAAGATGGGAGGATAATTCGAGCCCAGGAATTAGAGGTTACACTGAACTATGATTGCACTACTGCACTCCAGCCTGGGCAACAGAGCAAGACCCTGTCTCAATAAATAAAATCTTTAAAATATTGCTGATTAAATATAGGGATATTATCCTGGATTATCTCAGTGAACCAAATCTAATTACAATGGTTCTTAAAAGTGGAAAAGAAAGACAGAAAAGGGAGAACCCGATTTGGCAGCGTGAGAACTCAATCCAACATTGCCGACTTTGAAGACGGAGGAATGAAGCCACGAGTCCAAGAATGCAGGCAGCTTCCAGAAAGCTGGAAAAGGCAAAGAAACAGGTTGTGCCTTCAGAGCAACTAAGATTGCAGCCCCGCTGACACCTTCATTTTAGCCAAGTGATAATCATCTTGGACTCTTCATCTCCAGGACTGTAAGATTAAAAAAACTATGTTTTTATAAGCTATTAAGTTTGTAGTAATATGTTACAGAAGCAATAGGAAATGAACACACTGAAAGTCAAACTTTTATTTCCATGGATTACTTGAAAATTTGACCCATAAATTAAGAGAACAAATTTATATACATAATAGCCACTGAGTCACTGAAGAACTTTTAATCTTTTATTTGAAAACATACCATGTAAATACTATACAAGCATTCATAGTGCATTTAGAATTTCTTCTCATAGTGCAACAACGGATTGCAGCCACGGTCCTCCCTGTCATGGATACCCCTACCATCTTCTTCATATTTCATTTCGCCCTGCATTTGGAAGTGCTACATGCTGAAGAGCAGCGTGTCCAGGATGTAAACTCCGTACTAAAATATCAAGCTATTAGCATCTACACACTCCTGTCAAAACAAAACAACTTTCCTTCATTCTTACCAAAATCCTGTTCTGTTATCTATGTAACTGGGCTCAACATAAACTACTCTAGATGCCAAAAAAACCCCACGAAATTTAGAACCCAAATTGTCACTCTCCTCTAAATGCAACTCCAGCCTTATCCTTCAGCTCCTGAAGTACTACAGAAGATGAACAATCACTCATTGTGTCTGTAACACCTTCTTCCATAAGAGTGATTAATTCAATCTATGATATTCCCTCCTATATACCTTAGCAATCTTCAGGTCCCATAAGACTTCCTTCTAGATATACTGTGTTCTGAATAGAATCTCCAAGCTTTGGAATCTGGTTTTCCTCTTACAGGGTATTACCTATTAATAACTTCCCCACACCACTAAAATCCAACTCACCTATTTTAAAGGACCCTAGGCTTAAGAGCATCAAAAAGCTCTTGGATTAATACAGCTATACTAAAGCCATACCCCATATACAAGGGGGCACATTTCTATTGGTAAAGGTGTGACTGAAAATTCAATCCTATGTTATGTGAGAAAACCTCCTAGTACAAGTCATTTGTTCATAGCAAAGGCACAAAGTACAACAGATTCACTGCCTCAAAGGCAGGAAAAGGTTATGATACAGCGGTGGCACACGCTTGATGGCAAAATTATTAAATCCCCTGGATTTTAATGAAATATGACCACACTAGGATCCATGCATCTTTCCCCAGAAGCAGAACATCTTCATATGGAGTTTCTGATGTTGTGTCAAATCAGTAACAAGTAAGACTTTCAAATCCTACAAGCCCACTTTAAAGCATATATTGCTTACTCATTGAAGGAACAAGACCACCACACTATAAGGTACAGAGATGAAAAAAAAAATCTGGAATTAGTCATGTAATGTTGAATGAAGAAGATAGTTTAAGGTTTCAATCTTGATGAAGTCCAGGTAAACAAAGTTCCTCTGAGGCAACAAAAGCGCCCTTCTAAGAAAACTAACATGGCAAGGTGGGCTCAGACCACCAAAGGCCAAGAACTTTCTAGCAGACACACAGGAAATGTGGGCCAATTTCTTAAAAGCAAATCAATCTGGAGATTTGACTTGGCAGTTAGCCTCATCTATATATGCCCAAGAGGATTCAAAAGTTATCGGCCTCATTTTTTATTGCCAGGATCCCAGCAACTGTTTTTTCCACCAAATTGCAGAGTATGATCAGAAGTGATTTTTGTGAGTTTGGCTTTTAATAAGTTCACAAAGGCAAGGCATACATTAATATGAAAAACACAAAAATATAATCAAAACCTTTTACAAAATAAGCAATTTAAATATACAACCAAGGTAGTGTACGTAGTACAGTAGTGCTTCTCAAACTGTATCAAGCATCACAGTCTCCATCAGATTGCTATCCCTCACCCCAAGTTTCTGAATCAGTGGGTCTACAGTGGAACCCAAGATCTTGCATTTCCAATGAGTACCCCCATGCTCCTGGTGCTGCTAGTTTAAGGAGCATAGTTTTAAACCACTGCATTAGAACATGAAAAGAGGCAGGAAGATTGCTTGAGGTCAGGAGTTCAAGTCCAGCCTGGGCAGCATAGTGAGAACCTGTCACTACCAAAAAAAAATTAGCTAGGCCTGATGGCACACACCTATAGTCCCAGCTCAAGCGAGAATACTCCCTCTCTTTTCAGGAGGCTGAGAGAGAATCGCTTGATGCCAAGAGTTTGAGGCTGCAGTGAGTTATTATTGAAGGACTGCACTCTAGCCAGGATGACAGAGCGAGACCCTAACTATGTTAAAATGAAGAAGAACATGAAAAACACAATTTCAGTCTTGTAGGAGAGAAGGATGTTCATCAGCCAGAGCTATGGGATTGAGGTGTCTGTGTCAGGGTTAGAATGGTGATTTCCCCATTAAGTGTTTCTGTTTGACCTTTGGTCCTAGAGTAATTGCGTTTTCATCTCTGGATAAAGATTAGAGTTTTCCTTCCATGGAGGAAGTGGTATCAAGTGAGACAGTCAAGCAGATCTGTTCAAGGAGGAGTACGTTCCTCTTACTCCTTCTGAAGGGTCTCCTCTACTTCCTTGCTCTTAAGCTGGGCATTCTCTTCTCTTTTCAACATCTCTTCAAAGATCTCATTATGCATGTAAAAGAAGATGTACCCAGTGCAACGCCTATCCTCCTGCATCTGGGCCTCCTGGATACCTAACACCTGCATATCATTGTAAGTGAACCAGATCTGCTTCTCAAAGTCATAGGCATCACAGATATAATGGCCTGACTTTAGAGTCTTCCCAAGATGGCTGACAACACTAATGAGCCGGTAGGTATGATCTCCCTTATCGTCATTTCTTTTTGTTTCCTTGGCTTTAGATTTTATCTTATCTAAAATGTCTTTGTTTCTTGGGTTCTTATTGGAACCCAGTGCAGGTAGGGAATTCCTGTTAGGCTTCTGGAGATTTAATTTTGTAGGTTTTATGAGGTTCTTTGTGTGCCCCTGGACACCTGGCTTTGGAAAGCTTCGAGGTAGTGCCTGCTGAGGGGCTTGTTCACAGATTCTCATAGCATCACACTGCTGAGTCTGTTCAGACACTTTTTGGAATCTTTTGAGAATTCTGACATTTTTATCTTCATACAAATCTTTAGTACGATTGATAATGCTATCAAAAGCTACAAACTTACTGGTTTTCACATATTTCTTTCGTTTTGGATTTTCAGGGACTGTTTGAAAGTGAACTTCTGCAAGACATGTGTCTGGGCTGCTGGCAGGTTTACCTCCAGCTTTGTGGAACTGACAAAGTGAGGTATCTTCCAGATATGCCATTAAGTGAGCTAACGGTTCTTTTTCAATGAATGCTCGATCTCCTGAGTATACAGATTCTGGCTCATTTGGTTTAGAATTTTTTCCAAGGTATTTTTGCTGCTGTCTTCTGCTTGCCCCTTTAAAGACTGTCTGGCCTTTGTTTTGTTCAGACTCCGTATCTGATCCAATGTGTGAAGCTAGGATATCTTTGGGTTCCTTTATTGAAGGCCATGATACACTGATGCTTCCAGAAGTCATCTTTCGAATAACTTTTAATAATTGGAAATCCGTAATTTCTCCATCCTCACTCAAGGGAAGAGGTGGTCTGGTGCCTTCATTGCAATGAGAAGACACCTTTAAATATTTGGAAATGACGACCTCCCGGCCATTCTTCTTCAATGAACAAAACTCATTCAAGCTATAGCGTTTGAGGTGAACGATAAGGATTCTAGGTAGCCTACTGAATGAGTGCACTCCAACAGAAGTCTTGTGCTTACATTTTGCACATTTATACTCAAGCTCTTCTGCTCCAAAAAAAAGATCAAAAGTAGACTGAATAGATGAAGGGCGTGCTTTCATTCCTTGGGGAAGGTTGATGGAGAGGTAATTATTCAGCTCTGTCTTGAGAATAACCTGACCACAAGCTTTACAAGCAATGGAGTGCAACAACTCTAACTCAAAATTAGTAATGACAGGGCAAGAAAACCCATTGGTATCAGGATCATCAGCAAAAATCCGTTTAGGAAAATTATCTTCCCCAAATTCACTTTTAGGCTTCCAAATTGTGTTGAGTTTTTCCATGTTATCTTTCAGCTGATCTAAACAGTGAGCTAAAAACTCATGAGCATCGTTCTGTGCATTGCCATGGAATATCTCTGCAACTGCTGAAATGGCCTTTTTAATATTCAAGAGTAACATCTCCTTGATTTCTACATTATAAGTATCTTTAAAAAAAAGTAGCCGTGCCAAGCACATGGTAAGAGCATTAAGGGGAATTTTACCCCATGGGAAACTCTGATTAAGTAAATCATCAGCAAACGATGGAATCGAAAGTAGAGACTGTAAAACTGCATTCATATAACAGGTGTTTCCCAAATTGGGGAGGCCGTGGCATATTTTCTCTGGAAATAATTCAAAAAATAGTTTTAATTTATCCCACTTTGTGTAACCGTCACTATACCCTGGTTGTAATAGAAATGCCAAAACCATTTTCTCAGTGAGAGCTTGGAGAAATCCAATGTCATCTAGGTAAGAACTTCCAGTAGCGTTCATGATGCACGAAGATTCACATTCCAATTTCTTATTCTCTTCTAACTCTTTTAACTTCAATTGTTTCTTTCGATTATAGCTTACACACCTCAAGCGATCTGCCTTGGATTTCTTGTATTCTACAGAATTATTTTCTTTCAAGAATTCCTTATTCATCTCTGAGCTAGATGAGAGCATTCTTTTCCTCTTCTTGTGCTGATTTTCAGGTAACTCTCCGCAAGTAAGTGTTGACGATTTTGATGTAAGCAAAGGCATCCTCTGAAGGACACCTGTCCCACTTCCTTTTGCTATCTCAGAAGATTTCCTACTTGATTTCTCATCAACTTTGTGGAATGAAGTTTTGTTGATTTCCTTCTGTGTTGTTGTGCTAGAAAAGACATTCCTACCCTTACCAGGTCTCACAGGTGACTGAACCTTGTTTTGATGAACTCTGTCCAGGAATGTCTTCAATTGTTCAGCATCTGTGGAGGATAATCCTTCAATAAACAAGACATTATTATTTTGTAAAGTTAAATGCAGGTGATTTTGGTTTCCTCTACAGGATCTTAGGACTACGTTTTGAATATTATCACTTAGCTGAAAAGTGTTACATTTTCCATTTTTGAAATAGAGCACCAGTCTATCTTTCTTCCTTCCTTCCACTGCTTCAATGAATGATTCTTTTGACTTAGACATCCCAGTCTTGCAGTTCCCTACTTGGACAAAACCATGTAGGAATAGGGCAGCCATGTTTTCTTTACAAATAAAATATATGTATCTCCAATTATTGATAATCTTGAAGTTCCAATCTGGTTTGCAAGTTCAGCTGTGGAGACAACACCAAAGAAACAGTTCATTAGTTCTCTACACAGAATGATCCTATTTCTAGTATTGGCTTTATACTAGAGTCTAGTTCAGGTTCTAGGTATCCAGCCCTTCGGTAATGAGACCAATGCCTTTTGAGAGCCTTCCATGGCTGCATGAAGGCAGAGTCTTGATTCCCAAGACAAGAACACTATGGGAAAAATCAAGAAACATTCTTTAAACTATTACAGAAATGCTTGGCTTCGACAAAACTCAAACTCTACACTCATACACTACATGCAGTTTCCACCAAAATATTGGGCTCCATTCTGATTAATTTCCCAACTTCAACTGAAATCATGAAACACTTGGAAGATTTTCAGTACATGACTGAAAAAGTATACTCAATAGAGTCTCAAGCGTATGCATACAATATGCTAATCTTCCTGTCACAGAATGACCCCACAGGTCAACTACAATAAGTGAATGAGAAATTGAAGGCACTATGTGGCCTTCAACTCAGTAACAGATGAATTGTTCCTTGATGTCTAGAGGATCTCATATATGGGCCAAAGTAAATCAGTCTACCTCCTTCCAAATCTAGCTATGTTCCTATATTTCACTTGGCACTGGGGAACATCATTACATTCTACCTGCCCATTGACAAAAGTTTAAGAATAACAACTTCTTACCCATTAGATATAAGCTAGTGAGGCTCCTGCAGCCAACTCTGGCCATAAGGCCCACTTAATCAGAGCTAGCTCCCTGTATTCAAAACAAGTGAGGAAAAATTAGATGTACTTAATCACTGAAAATCAGAATCTCTGAAAAACTCTGGAGCCAATGTGAATTACTGAATAAGTTAGCAGATAGCACTACAAATGTTTGCATCAGAAAGTATACATCCAAGAATTAGTTGGAAGCTGTCCTCTTCAATAGTTAAATATTCTTCCTGAATCTTCTCTATGCTATTAACTTGCTTAAGCAAACCCCGTCTTTATGAATAATACTGCAGGAAACTCCTGCTCAGTCCCTGTTCAAATTATCAAAATCTTAAAATTGGTGAAACATAAATTAATGAGATTTTTGTTTTATAAAGTATTTCATCTATCAACCTATGTTCAGCGAAGTAGGGCATGCTTCGCTGAACATAGTAGGCATCCATCCATATACGAAAGTGCGTATGCATCCAAGTAAAAGAATGCTTATATTTTTCATGGTAGAAATGGGGCCATAAAAACATTCAAGCACAGCAAAAATTTAAGTTCTCTGGATTATTTCTATTTCACTGTCCTAGTGTAGATGCTAAGTAAGGATTTAAACTATTTCCTCTCCACAAAAAAGGTAGTCTTAATTGTTCCTTTTTATTTCAACAACTTGAGAGAATCTGCAACCATAGAACCACTTGCAGTCTATTTTAAAATTTTGCACCCAGCTCATCTGTATTTATCAAAAATTACCATCTTCTTTCTATTGGTAGATGAAATAATCTAAGACCCTCTTGACATTTCTTCTCTCTGCCCTCAGAAATACAGTTAAGAGACATTCCTTCCTCACAGTCCATCCTGACTACATTTCATTCCAGATGAAAGGAGGCTTATTTGAGCCCACTGAGCATGGAAAGTGAAGATTAAGAACCATCTCGCTGATGTACAAGCTGAGTGGTCTCACCACTGCCTACTTCCCTAGGACATCTCAAGCTTAAATCCTGTTCTTCATTTTGTCTTGACTGCTTGCTTTGAGAGTATTTTAAACTAAAATGTATTGTTTCTCCAAGACTCCACTGAAGAGCACTATGTGACTATTCCATACAACCTAAAATAAACTTCAGCATTCCTCCTCCCTTCTCACCCCCACACCAGATTCAAAACATATAGATGACAGCTGTGTTCAAAAGTTATGAAAGCCAACATGCGTTTCTTTCATTTTACCTACAAACTCCATCCATTCAGTTTGACTGATCAACTATTAGTGCAACACTTCAGACTCAAAGGATAGCCAGACATTCACAAAACTGTACCACTTCTGTCAGATTTGGAGGCATGACCTATGGTGCCAAGCATCTTGTTGTGCAGTTTAAAAAAATCCCTAATAGAAATGTCTGCTCCATCATTAATTTACTAATTCACCCTACATTGGTCTTCATGGTCACTGAGACAGTTGCTGAGCATCTAGTCTATGCTGCCTGCATATTATGATTTGCTGAGTATCTGCTCAATGTTGGGTATTGCAGCCGGTGTTCTCAGGGGCACAATGGATGTGAGGATTCACTGTACCTAAATAATTTAGACTCTAAACATCACTGTGTAAACGTCACAATAAAAGAGGGGACTCCTGTAATTTAATGAAGGTTTGTGTTGCTTTTGGAGTATTTACCCTCTGTATCCTCCGTTTATATCTCCCACCACTCAGGCTTTCATTATTTCAAGAGGTAGAAGAACTTGAAGACAAATCCGTATACACCTTTCAAATCTGAATTTGCATTTCTCAATCCCAAAGTGTACATTACAAAAGAGTAATAAAAATTAGAAACAAGACAAAAATTATTTTCTTTCAAGTATTTTGGTGAAATGGATGATGCTTTAAGAAGAGAACCATTTGTTCTGAAAAGTTTAGAGGGAGCTATGGCTTGGAGGCAAATTAATAAACTTTAGAAGGCTCGTTAGGCTCAATGACTATGAGAAACTAACATTTCTATGTCAGTTCTCCTCTGCTGACACGAGTACAAACTGTCATCAATTATATAAAATCGAGTATGTGTTTATCTTACTGAATAGGTGAAGGTCAAGATATATGGCAGTGTGGTACAAGTGGTGTGTGTTTTAATTATTATTATTTTTTCACAACTTCATGAAAACATGTGAAGAGAACAAAGATACACTGAGAAATCCTGCTAAGTTACCTAAGCAAATCTCATGGAATAGAAATGAAGTACCCATGAGGTGGTGTGCCAACCCATGAATGCAGTAAGTGGAAAGGCAGAGCCACGTATTGACTACATGAGTTTCTAACCATTTCTGGGTATCTCCAATAATCCCAAGCAAGAGTTTTGAAAAGCAAAACAACTTCAACTCAGATTTATTTTAAACTACACTTAGTTTGGTGATCTTGGATAAGCCAATTCCTCTATTAGGGTCCATTAAACACATCGAGAAATGATCATAAAACTCTTTTTGAGGGCTCCATTCTGTGACACTATACTTCTAAGTACAAAATACTTAAGCACATTGGATTTCCCAAGACAGGCCAAATAAAAGAAACTTTCTCCAACAATTAGATGGTGTGCACTAAATCTGGACTTGGACACGAGGGGCACAATACAAAAACATATGGGAGGATGGATAGGGAAGGGATATTCTAGGTTTGGCAATTGGGAAGAGAAGATATTCAAAAGGCAGCAAACATCCATTTATTCATTAAATAAATATGTATGGAGTACTAGAAAGCATTACATTAAGCTTTAGCTATAGAAGAATGAAAAAAGTCCCACAGAATCCATGCTCTTGAAAAATTTTAATTCTAGCAGGGGGATAGAAAATACAGTACATACACACAAAATTTGGAGAACACCAGATGGTGGCAACTGCTAAAGAAAACAAAGTTAGAGGAGGCTGGGTGCAGTGGCTCATGCCTGTAATCCCAGAATTTGGGGAGGCTGAGGCAGATGGATCACCTCAGGTCAGGAGTTTGAGACCAGCCTAGCCAACATGGCAAAACCCTGTCTCTACTAAAAGTACAAAAATTAGCCAGGTGTGGTGGCATGTGCTTGTAGTCCCAGTTACTCACGAGGCTGAGGCAGGAGAATCACTTGAACCTGGGAAGCAGAGGTTGCAGTGCACCAAGATCATGCCACTGCACTCTAGCCTGGGCAACAGAGCAAAACTCTGTCAAAAATAAAAAAAAATAAAAAAAATAAAACCCAACCAACCAAACAAATAAACAAAACCCCAAAGTTAGAGGAACTGAATTTGTCAGTGGTGACAGGGATGTGCTGCCTTATATAGGGGGTTCTGGGAAGGCCTAACATGTGATGACAATATGCAGCAGGGTGTTGAAAGAAGTGAACAAATATCTAAATGTAGGGTGCCCCAGGCAGGAGGAAGAGTAAATGAAAAGGCCCTCAGGTGGGAATGGGCTTGGCATGTTGGAAACAGAAAGCAGGTCAGTGTGGCTGGAGCATGGTAAAAGATTTGAAGAGAAAGAAGTTGTGGAAGTTTTGTAAAAGAGCGGGAGACTGAATGGACTAGTAACCTTGCTGAGCAGCACCAAGGGCTGACTTAGGCTAGTAGTCATATATTTACAGCAAGACCAATCTGCATGTTTTTTCTCCAGCCACATTTAGCTGTCTAGTTGCCATGGTTCAGGTGTGGAATAGGCAGAGCCTTGAATTTAACTTGCTTGAAATTTTGCCATTCATAAGTAACCAAGTAAGAGGAAAATGGGAGCTGATGGTGTAGAGAAAAAAAATGATTATAAGTACGGACCCAGAAAGGGTGGAATGGAACAATGAACAGAAACACATGAAAAGGCCTAAATATCACAAAATACTATGGAGTAGGGGAGAAGCATCGGGGCACTAGGTGTCTAGCTCTCATTTCAGCAGCTATAATTCTGTCCCCTGATTCTAAGCAGCTGTCAACTGCTTACAGACTTTCTTCTCCTATTCTCCTCCCATCTTCCTTTCTGTTCTTCTATTCATTCTCATCCCGGCTCCAAAGTTGGAAGTAACTAATGGAAATGGAAGTGGAGAGTTGAATGTTAAGGGCATGTAGACTGGGTTAGAGGCAGACATGATCAGATACAGGGAGTCGGGGACAGTGGGCAGAAGGGGAAAGGAAATCCTTCCCTCCCTTTTTTTTACCCTCCCAAGTTTGGGCTAAAGGTCAACACATCAAGAGACACATTGCTTCTAGAGCATTAGCAATTAAATCCTGTTATTATGTTTAGTCCCAGCTTCAGTGTGCATGGCTTTTCAAAATGATTGGATTAGGGCGCAGACTTTCTTTTTCTTTCTCTAGTTTAAAGGTGCATTTCTGTACTCACCAAACGTCCGAGTCATTGTGTTGCAGAGAAATGCCATTATTTTGTCTCTTGACATACACTGCACATAAATCTCTCCATAGGAGGCCCTGACCAAAATGGGAAGAATTCTCTAGACTAGCAAATTGTTCCCATGAACTATTCAAGCTTTGAACCCTTCCTGAGGGACCGATTTGGCAGAGCATTTTTTTTTCATTCTTTTAAAATTATGCTAGTGCTATTAACACAACATAGTTGACTAGGAAAACAGAATGCGAAGATTATTTTCCAAAATTTTAATATGAATTCATTAAGAAAAAGTGCTCTTTCATGAGAAAGCATGTATTTGTTACACTGAAATAATGATAAATGAGGTTTTCTTGAAATTAAACTTTTTTCTCCTGTTGGAATCTTCCTAGTATTTTGCAGCCCTTTCTGCTAACTATTGCAATTCATTTGTTTATTCACTTACTGACCAAACTATGTTGATACCTAGTCAACTATGGACATCAACTATGGCCCATATCCAAACATGAAGCAGTGAAATATTCCTGACCTCAGGTTTTAAGACAAATACAAACAATGGCAGTGCAAGGGAAAATGTCTTAATTAAGAAAGTAAAATTCAGTTAGTGTTACCTAAAAGTCCATGTATCTTCTGCTATCTTAGCTTTTGTAGCATTTCCTCTCTGCCTGGAATTCCCTAATAATTCCCTTACTTTTGTCTCAGTTCTACCCTTCTTAACTTTTAAAGACCCAGTCCAAGTCACGCTTTATTTGATGATTCCCAGGTTTGAGTTTTCCTGCCTCAGAATTCACCAGTCATTCACTTTTTGTAAGACTGTTACTTTGCCTGTGATACCCTGCAATGCTGCTCCATATTATCCGACCACAAAGTTAACAGCTATCAGAGGATGAATTTATTTTCAGTATGTGTGTGCAGCCAAATTTTCCTTTACCTAGAGAAACCATAAAGTTGGATAACTAGGGCTCCTTTAAGGGTTAGGACCAAAGAATCTTAACTTTCCTGAGTTAAACAGCATCTAAAGTTTTAAAACAAGGACCGACTGGTCAGGAAAAGATGAAATTAATGGGCTAGAACTGTTATGGGAACATCAAGCTATGACATGAAGGCAAGGTTAAATAAGACAGGAGACTAAACAGATATACACCTCAATCACATTTTAAATGCATACACACTTTAATGAAGCAATTATTCTATTAAGTTTGTGTCCTACATAGTTGAAAACTATAAATCTTTCTAACAATCAGTATCTTTGATTGTTTTTAAAGGACCTATAAAATGAGACTTTTCTTCTTGTCTCATGATACTGGCAAAGATACAAAACTGAGTAACAAGAACTATAATACACTGCACAAGAATTACCATACATGTGAATAACATAGTTATCAAAGATTATTTAAAGAAGGCCGGGCATAGTGGCTCATGTGGATCCTACTGAGGTGGGAGGATCTCTTGAGCTCAGGAGTTCAAGACTACAGTGAGCTGTGATAGTGCCAGCCTGACAATAGAGCAAGACCATGTCTCTTACAAAAAAAAGCATTTAAAGTAAGGAAATTCATTAATAGGGAACACTGTGGCATTTCCCTGATTCCCATGTTCAAGTCAAGTAGGTGAAGGAGTACTAAAATTGGAAAATCATTTACAAAAGATTTCAGACTGCATCTTACACCCTGGCTGGATACTCACTGAGAAGCCAAAATCTGTAAGCTACACTGAGTAGAGTGTGAGAGTCATGGGAAAATCTGACATCTTTACTCTGGAGTAAGAGGGGCAAAAACGCTGGTGCCTGACTGAAACTGGTTAAGTCATGATACTGAAAGAACCCCACATGACATGGCAAAAGGAGGCAAAAGTGAAAGCAAGTTCTACTCCCTCTATTTGGAGAAGAAATGGTACAATATTCTGTGTACTAAGTGGGAGATAACTGGACTACAAGAAAATTATCCAAAGGAATTATTTGCTGGAAAAACGTGACCCTCCAAGAAGAGGCTCTTTTGGACACACTGCAGGAGAGCAGGAAATAAGGGGGAAAGCACAAAAGATTAGCTGGAGACCTCAGCTTATCAAAGAATGGTACTGTTGGTCCCAAGGGGAAGAGTTTCCAAAGAATTTGGTAATGCCTCCCATGAGAGAACCAGCTTTTAGAGCCTATTATGACAGAAAACATTGGGGAGTTAAAACCACAAACACACATAGTGCTAAATAAAAATGTTTTGTCCATATTTTCTTCATATATGGAGACTAATTGAGCCAACATCCCACCCGCCTCCTTTATTATTATTTTTTCCTGTCTCATCTGGTTGGAGAATCAACTTGCATTTCTTAGGCTTTTTCTCTCATTTCCTTTCTTTCCGTTGTCTTTTCCAAATGAGACATCCAAATCTTACAGACCTTTTAGGCAAATATCCACAATAATGGATCAGCAGGTAAAGAGTAGAAACAAGAGGTAAAGCAATTCTGTCCCAAAGTAGAGGAGAATCACAGCAGAACAGAAATCATCAAATGATTCCAGCTTTAAAGTACCAGTTGGGGCCGGGTGCGGTGGCTCATGCCTGTAATACCAGCACTTTGGGAGGCCAAGCTGGGTGGATCACTTGAGGTCAGGAGTTTGAGATCAGCCTGGGCAACATGGTAAGATCCCGTCTCCACAAAAAATACAAAAATGTGGGCTGAGACAGGAGGATTGCTTGAACCCAGGAGGTGGAGGCTACAGTGAGCTGTGATCATGCAACTGCGCTCCAGCATAGGTGACACAGCAAGACCCTCTCAAAAAAAAAAAAAAAAAAAAAGGAAATAACTGCCTTAAAAAATATATATATACACATATATATGTATATATATATGTGTGTGTGTATATATAGTATCAGTTGAAGCTCATTTTTAAGGTTTTTTTTTTCTTTAAGTTCTGGGACACATGTGCTGAATGTGCAGGTTTTTTACATGGTATACATGTGCCATGGTCGTTTGCAACACCTATGAACCTGTCATCTAGGTTTTAAGCTCCATATGCATTAGGTAATTCTCCTAATGCTCTTCTTCCCCTTTACCCCCACCCACCAACAGGCCCTGGTGTGTGATGTTCCGCTCCCTGTGTCCATATGCTCTCACTGTTCAGCTCCCACTTATGAGTGAGAACATGCAGTGGTTGGTTTTCTGTTCCTGTGTTAGTTTGCTGAGGATGATGGTTTCCAGCTTCATCCATGTCCCTGCAAAGGACATGAACTCATTCTTTTTTATGGCTGCATGGTATTCCATGGTGTATATGTGCCACATTTTCTTTATTCATTCGGTCATTGATGGGCATTTGGGTTGGTTCCAAGTCTTTGCTATTGTAAATAGTGCTGCAATAAGCACACATGTGCATGTGTCTTTATAGCAGAATGATTTATAATTCTTTGGGTCTATACTCAGTAATGGGATTGCCGGGTCAAATGGTATTTCTGGTTCTAGATCATTAAGGACTTGCCACACTGTCTTCCACAATGGTTGAACTAATTCACACTCCCAATAACAATGTAAAAGCATTCTTATTTCTCCACATCCTCGACAGCATCTGTTGTTTCCAGACTTTTTAATGATCACCATTCTAACTGGTGTAAGATGGTATCTCATTGTGGTTTTGATTTGCATTTCTCTGATGACCAGTGATGACGAGCTTTTTTTCATATGTTTGTTGGCCACATAAAAGTCTTCTTTTGAGGAGTGTCTGTTTATATCCTTCACCCACTTTTTGGTGGGGTTGTTTTTTTCTTGTAAATTTGTTTAAGTTATTTGTAGATTCTGGATATTAGACCTTTGTCATATGGACAGATTGCAAAAAATTTCTCCCATTCTGTAGGTTGCCTGTGCAATCTGATGATAGATTCTTTTGCTTAGCAGAAGCCCTTTAGTTTAATTAGATCCCATTTGTCTATTTTGGCTTTTGTTGCAATTGCTTTTGGTGTTTTAGTCATGAAGTCTTTGCCTATGTCCTGAATGCTACTGTCTACGTTTTCTTCTAGGGTTTTTATAGTTTTAGGTTTTACATTTAAGTCTTTAATCCATCTTCAGTTAATTTTTGTATAAGATGTAAGGAACGGGTCCAGTTTCTGTTTTCTGCATATGGTTAGCCAGTTTTCCTAACACCATTTTTAAAATAGGGAATCCTTTCCCCATTGTTTGTTTTTGTCAGGTTTGGTGAAGATCAGATGGTTGTAGATGTGTGCTGTTATTTCTGAGGCCTCTGTTTTGCTCCATTGGTCTGTGTATCTGTTTTGGTACCAGTACCATACTGTTTGGTTACTGTAGCCTTGTAGTATAGTTTGAACTCAGGTAGCATGATGCCTCCAGCATTGTTCTTTTTGCTTAGGATTGTCTTAGCTATATGGGCTCTTTTTTGGTTCCATATGAAGTTTAAGGAAGTTTTTTCTCGTTATGTGAAAAAGTAAATGGTAGCTTGATGGGAATAGCATTGAATCTATAAATTACTTTGGGCAGTATGGTCATTTTCACAATATTGATTCTTCCTATCCATGAACATGAATTTTTTTCCATTTGTTTGTGTCCTCTCTGATTTCCTTGAGCAGTGGCTTGTAGTCCTCCCTGAAGAGGTCGTTCATGTCCTCGTAAGTTGTATGCCTAGGTATTTTCTTTGTAGCAATTGTGAATGGGAGTTCACTCACGATGTGGGTCTCTCTGCTTGTCTATTATTGGCGTATAGGAATGCTTGTGATTTTAGCACATTCATTTTGCATCCTAAGAATTTGCTGAAGTTGTTTATCAGCTTAAGGAGATTTTGGGCTGAGACAATAGGGTTTTCTAAATATACAATCATGTCTGCAAACAGAGACAATTTGACTTCCTCTCTTCCTTTTTGAATACCCTTTATTTCTTTCTTTCTCTAATACTATGTTGAATAGGAGTGGTGAGAGAGGGCATCCTTGTCTTGGGCTTTTTTTTTTTTTCTATTATACTTTATGTTCTAGGGCACATGTGCACAACATGCAGGTTTGTTACATATGTATACATGTGCCATGTTGGTGTGCTGCACCCATTAACTCGTCATTTACATTAGGTATATCTCCTAATGCTATACCTCCCCCTTCCCCCTACCCCACAACAGGCCCTGGTGTATGATGTTCCCCTTCCTGTGTCCAAGTGGTCTCATTGTTCAATTCCCACCTATGAGTGAGAACATGCGGTGTTTGGTTTTGTTCTTGCAATAGTTTGCTGAGAATGATGGTTTCCAGCTGCATCCATGTCCCTACAAAGGACATGAACTCATCCTTTTTTATGGCTGCATAGTATTCCATGGTGTATATGTGCCACATTTTCTTAATCCAGTCTGTCACTGATGGACATTTGGGTTGGTTCCAAGTCTTTGCTATTGTGAATAGTGCCGCAATAAACATACATGGGCATGTGTCTTTATAGCAGCATGATTTATAATCCTTTGGGTATATACCCAGTAATGGGATGGCTGAGTCAAATGGTATTTGTAGTTCTAGATCCTTGACGAATGGCCACACTGTCTTCCACAATGGTTGAACTAGTTTACAGTCCCACCAACAGTGTAAAAGTGTTCCTATTTCTCCACATCCTCTCCAGCACCTGTAGTTTCCTGACTTTTTAATGATCGCCATTCTAATTGGTGTGAGATGGTATCTCATTGTGGTTTTGATTTGCATTTCTCTGATGGCCAGTGATGATGAGCATTTTTTCATGTGTCTGTTGGCTGTATGAATGTCTTCTTTTGAGAAATGTCTGTTCATATCCTTTGCCCACTTTTTGATGGGGTTGTTTGCTTTATTCTTGTAAATTTGTTTGAGTTATTTGTAGGTTCTGGATATTAGCCCTTTGTCAGATGATTAGATTGCAAAACTTTTCTCCCATTCTGTAGGTTGCCTGTTCATTATGATGGAAGTTTCTTTTGCTGTGCAGAAGCTCTTTAGTTTAATGAGATCCCATTTGTCAATTTTGGCTTTTGTGGCCATTGCTTTCGGTGTTTTAGACATGAAGTCCTTGCTTGGGCTGGTTTTCAAAGGGAATGCTTCCAGCTTTTGACCACTCAGTATGATATTGGCTACGGGTTTGTCAATAAATAGCTTTTACTATTGTGAGATATGCTGCATCAATACCTAGCTTATTGAGAGATTGTAGCATGAAGGGGTGTTGAATTTTATCAAAGGCCTTTTCTGCATCCATTGAGATAATCATCTGGTTTTTGTCATTGGTTCTGTTTATGTGATGGATTAAGTTTATTGATTTGCATATGTTTAACCAGCCTTGCATCCCAGGGATGAAGCCAGCTTGATTGTGGTAGATAAGATTTTGATGAGCTGCTGGATTCAGTTTGCCAGTATTTTGCTGAGGATTTTTACATTGATGTTCATCAGTGATACTGTCCTGAAATTTTCTTTTTTGTTGTGTCTCTGCCAGGTTTTGGAATCAGGATGATGCTGGCCTCATAAAATGAGTTAGGGAGGAGTTTCTCTTTTTCTATTGTTTGGAATAGCTTCAGAAGGAATGATACCAGCTCCGCTTTGTACCTCTGGTAGAATCTGGCTGTGAATCCGTGTGGTCCTGGGCTTTTTTTGGTTGGTAGGCTTTTAATTACTGTCTCAATTTCAGAACTTGCTCTTGGTCTATTCAGGGATTTTACTTCTTCCTGGTTTAGTCTTGGGAGGGTGTATGTGTCCAGGAATGTATCCATTTCTTCTAGATTTTCCAGTTTATTTGCATAATGGTGTTTATAGTATTCTCTGATGATAATTTGTGTATTTCTGTGGGGTCAGTAGTGACAGTCCCTTTATCATTTTATTGCGTCTACTTGATTCTTCTCTCTTTTCTTCTTCATTAGTCTGACTATTGGTCTATCTATTTTTGTTAATCTTTTCAAAAAACCAGCTCCTGGACTCATTGATTTTTTGAATGGTTTTTCGTGTAACTATCTCTTTCAGTTCTTCTCTAATCTTAGTTACATCTTGTCTTCTGCTAGCTTTTGAATTTGTTTGCTCTTGCTTCTCTAGTTCTTTCAATTGTGATGTTAGGGTGTCAATTTTAGATCTTTCCCACTTTCTTATGTGGGCATTTCATACTATCAATTTCCCTCTAAACACTGCTTTAGCTGTGTCCCAGAGATTCTGTTACATTGTCTCTTTGTTCTCATCCGTTTCAAAGAACTTCATTACTTCTGTCTTAAATGTGTTATTTACTCAGTAGTCATTTAGGAGCAGGTTGTTCAGTTTCCATGTAGTTGTGTGGTTTTGAGTGAGTTTCTTAATCCTGTGTTCTAATTTGACTGCACTGTGGTCTGAGAGGCTGTTTTTTTTTTTGTTGTTGTTTTGTTTTGTTTGTTTTGGTTTTTTTTGATTTCCATTATTTTGCATTTGCTGAGGAGTGTTCTACTTCCAATTATGTGGTCAAATTTAGATTATGTGCTTTGTGGTGCTGAGAGGAATGTATATTCTGCTGATTTGGGGTGGAGAGTTCTGTAGATATTTATTAGGTCTGCTTGGTCCAGAGTTGAGTTCAAGTCCTAAATATCCTTGTTAATTTTCTGTCTAATATTGAGAGTGGGGTGTTAAAGTCTCCCACTATTATTGTGTGGGAGTATAAGTGTCTTTGTAGGTCTCTAAGAACTTGTTTTATGAATCTGGGTGCTCCTGTATTAGGTGCATATACATTTTGGATAGTTAGCTCTTGTTGCATTGATCCTTTTACCATTATGTAATGCCCTTCTTTGCCTTTTTTGATCTTTGTTGGTTTAAAGTCTGTTTTATCAGAGACTAAGATTGCAACCCCTGCTTTTTTTTTGCTTTCCATTTGCTTTGTAAATATTCCTCCATCCCTTTGAGTCTACGTGTGTCTTTGCATGTGAGATGTGTCTCTTGAATACAGCACACTGATCGATCTTGACTCTTTATACAATTTGCCAGTCTGTGTCTTTTAATTGGGGCATTTAGCCCATTTACATTTAAGGTTAATATTTTTATGTCTGAATTTGATCCTATCATCATGATGCTAGCTGGTTATTTTGCACATTAGTTGACACAGTTTCTTCATAGTGCCATTAGTCTTTATATTGTGGTGTGTTTTTGCAGTGGCTGGTACCAGTTTTTCCTTCCGTATTTAGTGCTTCCTTCAGGAGCTCTTGTAATGCAGGCCTGGTGGTGACAAAATCCCTCAGCATTTGCTTGTCTGGAAAGGATTTTATTTCTCCTTCTCTTATGAAGCTTAGTTTGGCTGGATATGAAATTCTGGGTTGAAAGTTCTTTTATTTAAGAATGTTGAATATTGGCTCCCACTTTTTTTGAGCTTGTAGGGTTTCTGTAGAGAGATTCACTTTTAGTCTGATGGGGTTCCCCTTGTAGATGACCTGAACTTTCTCTCTGGCTGCTCTTAACACTTTTTCCTTCATTTCAACCTTGGAGAATTTGATGAATGTGTCTTGGGGTTGCTCTTCTTGAGGAGTATCTTAGTGGTGTTCTCTGTATTTCCTGAATTTGAATGTTGGCTTGTCTTGCTAGGTTGGGGAAGTTCTCCGCAGTAATATCCTGTTTTCCGACTTGGTTCCATTCTCCCTGTCACTTTCAGGTACCCCAATCAAATCATAAGTTTGGTCTTTTCACATAGTCCCATATTTCTTGGAAGCTTTGTTTGTTCCTTTTCATTCTTTTTTCTCTAAACTTGTCTTCACTCCTTATCTCAGTAGGGTGATCTTCATTCTCTGATATCCTTTCTTCCACTTGATTGATTGAGCTACTGATACTTGTTTATGCTTCACGAAGTTCTCGTACTGTGTTTTAAAGCTCCATCGGGTAATTTATGTTCTTCTCTGAACTAGCTATTCCAATTAGCAGTTCCTGTAACTTTTTATCAAGGTTCTTCACTTCCTTGCATTGGTTTAGAACACACTCCTTGAGCGCAGAGGAGTTTTTTATTACCCACCTTCTGAAGATTACTTCTGCCAATTCGTCAGTCTCATCCTCCATTCAGTTTTGTGCCTTTGCTGGAGAGGAGCTGTGATCATTTGGAGGAGACGAGGCATTCTGGTTTTTGGAATTTTCAGCATTTTTGTGCTGGTTTTCCCTCATCTTCATTGATTTATCTACCTTTGATCTTTGAGGCTGATGACCTTTGGATGGCGTTTTTGTGTGGGGGTCTTTTTTATTGATGTTGATGCTGTTGCTTTCTGTTTGTTAGTTTTTCCTCTAACAGTCAGGCCCCTCTTCTGCAGGTCTGCTGCAGTTTGCTTGAGGTTCATTTCAGACCCTGTTCACCTGGGTATCACCAGTGGAGGTTGCAGAACAGCAAAGATTGCTGCCTGCTCCTTCCTCTGGAAGCTTCATCCCAGAGGTGCACCAGTCTGATGCCAGCTGGAATTCTCCTGTATGAGGTGTCTGTCAACCCTTGTTGGGAAGTCTCTCCCAGTCAGGGGTCATGGGAGACAGGGACCCACTTGAGGAGGCAGTCTGTCCCTTGGCAGAACTGGTGTGCTGTGCTGGGAGAATCCCCTTTGCCAGGATCCACTGCTCTCTTCAGAGCTGGCAGGCAGGAAGGATTAAGTTTGCTGAAGTTGTGCCCACAGTCACCCTTCCCCCAGGTCCTCTGTCCCAGGGAGAAGAGAGTTTTATCTATAAACCTCCAACTGGGGCTGCTTCCTTTCCTTCAAAGGTGCCCTACTTGGTAAGGAGGAATCTAGAGAGACAGTCTGGCCACAGCCACTTTGCCATGCAGTGGTGAATTCTGCCCAGTCCAAATCTTCCAGCCTCCTTAGCACTATCAGGGTAAAACCACCTACTAAAGCCTCAGTAATGTGGATGCTCCTCCCCTCATCAAGTCTGATCATCCCAGGTTGACTTCAGACTGCTGTGCCGGCAGTGAGAATTTCAAGTCAGTGGTTCCTAGCTTGCTGGGCTCCATGGGACTGGGACCCACTGAGTGAGACCACTTGGCTCCCTGACTTCAGCCCCCTTTCCAGGGGAGTGAATAGTTCTGTCTTGCTGGGGTTCCAGGCACTGCTGGGGTATGGAAAAAAAACAAAAACAAAAACAAAACAAAACAAAACAAAACTCCTGCAGCTAGCTCAGTATCTGCTCAAACAGCCGCCCAGTTTTGTGCTTGAGACCCAAGGCCCTGGTGGTGTAGGCACATGAGGGAATCTCTTGATTTGCAGATTCCAAAAACCATGGGAAAAGCATAGTACCCAGGCCAGGTAGCACAGTCCCTCCTGCCTTCCCTTGGCTAGGGGAGGGAGGTTCCCAAGCTCCTTGCACTTCCTGGGTGAAGTAATGTCCCACCCTGCTTCTGTTCACTCTCTGTGGGTTGCACCCACTGCCTAACCAGTACCAGTGAGATGAACTGGGTACCTCAGTTGGAAATGCAGAAATCACCTGCCTTCTGCATTGGTCCCGCTGAGAGCTGCAGACTGGCACTGTTTCTATTCAGCCATCTTAGCCCCTCCTCCAAGGAACTCATTATTTATTTAAGTTTGTCAACAACAACAGAAAACCAAATTGCCACTTTTTTGGCAAGCAAGGAGTGCTGCTACCTATTGAGGACACAGTATTAACTGTATTTATGCGTACAGTATCAGTGTCTGTCACTGCTAGGAATCCTTATTCTCTAAGCATGTGAATGGCTAGACACTATACTCAAAAAGTAAGAGGGATGACCTGGAACCAATTTTGACAGTAAAGCAACATGAAGCCTAAAAAAAAAAAAACAGTCTAGACTTGAGTTAGGAAAGCAATAAAAAATGGCCTTTGTTTAATTCCCTCAAATATCTGGAGTGCTGACAGGAATCCAGGAAAGGTACTAAGTATTTCTGGGCAGAGTTAGTTTGGTGTCAGTAAACTGATTCAGACAATAAGTGCTTAAGCGTTCAGAGAAGGAACTGGTGGGGGTGGTTTGAGCTATCAGAAAGTAGTCAAATTGAAGGGGGCACCCAAAAAAGGATGAGGATTTTGAGAAGGTACTGGATTGGGAAAACCTTAAGAGCTGTGCTGTACAGGGATTCACTTGCTTTAAAATTTCATTAGGTGAAAAGAAAGGAGAGATTGTAGGAAGTTTATTTATTTATTTATTTATTTATTTTTTTTTTTTTTTGAGACGGAGTCTCGCTCTGTCGCCCAGGCTGGAGTGCAGTGGCCGGATCTCAGCTCACTGCAAGCTCCGCCTCCCGGGTTTACGCCATTCTCCTGCCTCAGCCTCCGGAGTAGCTGGCACTACGTTAGCTGGGACTACAGGCGTCAGCCACCTCGCCCGGCTAGTTTTTTGTATTTTTTTAGTAGAGACGGGGTTTCACTGTGTTAACCAGATGGTCTTGATCTCCTGACCTTGTGATCTGCCCGTCTCGGCCTCCCAAAGTGCTGGGATTACAGGCTTGAGCCACCGCGCCTGGCCTTGTAGGAAGTTTTAGAAGCCTACTGCAGGCCAATGATAACTGAGCTACCACTGCTAAAAGATTTCCTGGGCTACTGAAGCTCACAGACGCACAGGTCCTTTTCCCTCACACCGTGTGTGTAATCTTACTTAGTTTGGACTTTCTGTCCAGAGTAACCCTCAACTTCACTGATATTTGACATCCCATTACAACGTTCTTTGCTCAGCAGAATTCCAGCCCTGATCCTGCTGTCCTGTACTCTCTTGTCCTTACTGGTAAACCTATTTTTAACCCTTCACTGACATCTTTGCTTGCAAGTCCTGACACTTGACTAAGGAGCGCTGCCATAGGAGATAGGCGGGGCTAGGGCTTGTACCATATCAAGTGCTTCCTGCTGGGAGCAGTGGCTCACGCCTGTAATCTCAACATTCTGGGAGGCCAAGATGGGAGAATCACTTGAGCCCAGGAGTTCGAGACTAACCTGGGCAACATAGCAAGACTCCATCTCTAAGAAAAATAGAAAAAAAAATAGCTGGGTGTGGTGGCATGTCCCTGTGATCCCAGCTACTCAGCAGGCTGAGGTGCGAGGATCGGCCCAGGAGGCTGAAGTGGCAGTGAGCCGTGATTGCACTCAAGCCTGGGCCACAGAGCTAACCCTGTGGGGGGAAAAAAAATAGCTCAAAAAGAAGTAAGTCCACAAGTGAGCAGACGGTTAAGTATGCATCGGTTTTGTCTTCGGATTTCTGTCAAAAAGCTCAGGCACTTGACCTTTGAGGGAAATCCCAGGGTAAACTGCACTATTTGTGCCCACCCACCCGTCTACTACTATCCTCACATTCTTCCTTGAAATAAATATGCTGGGAAATCTGAATAAGGAAAACATATCACAAGCAGACAGTTTATGATAATAAAAAAGAGTTACTTCTTGCCATTGATTATTCCAACAATCATTGTTGGGTCAAGGTCTTCCTGGGAACATCCATGACCACAGGCCCAATTCTGGAAAGGAAAAGGCCTTGATCCAATTACGGAGTAGTGGGTAAGTTCATTTTTCAACAAGCAGGAGTATGACAGAGGTCTCCCTGGAATGTTCTGGGGTGGTCCTACAAGGATTCCTTGGTACTTATCCTTCTATCAATGTCCTCATCCCCAAAAAGCCTTGCAGAGACACTATGGGACACTAATGGAATAGATTCCACTGCTGTGGATCAATCAGGGTTGTCTGGCCTCACATGACACAAGGGGGAGCTATAGCATTTTCCTTTCCAAGGTAAAGAGGGCAGCAATTCTTCAATGCATCTTCAGCTTAGTTAAGGATAACTGCAACATACACCTAGCAAGAGCCGTGAGGGAATTTTACATAGATGCTTATTTGGAAAATGAACTTGAAAATGTATTAAATGCCACAGGTATTGGAATAAAAATCCTTCAGAATGCCTTAAAAATACCAAATTGTCTTATCTAAAGGATCAGTCTCCTGAGCAGATTTGTAAAGTTGCCTTAATTTGTCTATTGGTTTTAAAACTTGTACCAAGATATCCTTAAGATTGGATTCCCAAAACCTAAATCATACCTCTAACCCCTAAAAAAGTGATTCTCATTCATCTCCCTACTTAGGTGGTCCCTGATTCTGCATACTAGTTCTTCCTCTTTGCTGCCATTTAAAAAGTTTTGTGTGAGACAGAGAGAGAGAGACAGAAACAGAGAGAAAGAGAGACAGAAAAAAACAGAGAGATCCAAAAATCAAAGAAAATCAATGCTTGCACAGTTATTTGGAGCTCTGCAGCTCCTGCTTCCTGGAGTCTATAACCCACTGTTTGACAAAAACGGGGCTCTCAGCTCAGTCACCTTGGAAGAAAAAGGAACCCACAAAGTTCTGATGAGAAAATAAGCAACTGCTGTGGATTTGCATACTTCAACATAATCCTGAGTCCAACAAACCACCTCATCCCTCTTCTTTCCCTGCTATTTTAGTGATTTTTATGTTATGCTAATGGAGGCCATCTTCAAACTAAAGAATGCACAGAACCAATAAAACTGCTCGATGTTCTGAGCTTCATTTATAAAAAGCAGAGACAAGAAAACATGCTACTTTGCTACAGAAAGCGCCCAGCAGCCTTCAAAAATAAGGGTTTAAACCTCAACCAATGACTGCTTTCATTTTTCCTCCACAGGACTATGGCAAAATGAAAACCCTTACTTGCCCTGAATGAACCCATAAAGAAGAAAAGAAGCCATGACCAGCCAAGCAGTAGTAGCCTTTATCATCAAACAGCAGGCTACCACCCAAACGCTACAAACTTAAGTCCAGTGATCAAGGCCTAGCTCAAATGCTATCTTCTCCATGAATGTGTCCACCATTCTCCCAACTTAACAGTATGTCTATTCCCTCAATTCTTGCCCTTTGCCTCTGTGAATTTTAAAATACATAAAATACTTGGAGAGCAGCAGGGCATATGTATTTCTTCTAGTACATAGATTCCAAGAAGGAAACCATCTACCCCAACACAGTTTAGTTTTTCATTAACATGAGTCTACTACTGCACTATATTCATCAATATTACTTTACTATTCCACGAGACTCTTGCCCAGGAAGATACAAATTGCAAATAGCTTTACTGCTCATTCCAGCAACTCTTCAATAGAATGTGCAATGGACTGAACGCTTATCCCCACCTTCCCCCCATATTCAGATGTTGAAATCCTAACTCCAAAGTGATGGTAGAAGGAGGTGTGGTTTTGGGGAGGTGATTAGGTCATGAGGGCAGAGGCCTTATGACTGGAATGAGTGTCCTTATTAAAGAGATCACAGAGAACTAGTTAGCCCTTTTCACCATGGTAATGACACAGCAAGAAGACCCCATCTGTGAACCAAGAAGAGTGCCCTTACTAGACACCAAATCTGCCGGCACCTTGACCTCGAACTTCCCAGTCTTCAGAACTGTGAGAAATAAATTTTCACTGTTTACAAGCCATCCAGTTTATGATATTTTGTTATAGCAGACCAAATAGACCAAGACAAAAAGCATGAATTTTGTACCCTGAGACTTTTTGAACTTCTTCCCTCCCAATCTGTTTTTCCATGCTCACCAATTTTAACCATTACATCATAATCTTTACCTAATTTTAATCAATTCCCCCCTCTCATTAAGCCAGACTTTAAAGTCTCAATATCCTGGCATTGCCTTTTCCTTCCTAAAATGCTATCAGATTTTGTCGAGGTGAGTTCCCCCTAACAGTGCCAAACCATAAACTCGGGTAGCTTTATCTTGGCAACAGGTTATTCTGGTGATATTTTGAAGAGCCAGTATTCGACATGCCCAAACAATAACTGTTAATTATAAAGTAATTAATTCATGGGGCTAAATGACAGGATTGTTTTGAATATGACAAGCATAGTGTAATTATAGAGTTCTTATTTGGGGTTTGAATTTGGAGCCATTGAAGGGGATTTGGCTTTGATTGTTTGTATATCCCTATTTTCATAATTACTCCATCGTGGATTTTGCCTTTTCATGCCTTTGACCGAACAGATGAGAGCACATGTGACAGAACCTTCATACCCTGGAGTAGGTGCTATTTTAAAGCCAACAACACAGTGGAACAGTTGCATTCTTTAAAGGCCACTTGTTTTTGCTCTATTAAGCAAAACACCCCTGGAATTTGGTGAACCACCTATGCTTACTTCTCTGAGGAGCTGCTGGACATGTCATTCGCTATATAAGTAAAGAGACAGATGGAGAGAAAAGATTCATGAGAGCAGGTTGATCAATAATACATTGATTTACTCAGTGCCTCTTGATGAGAGTCAGAATTCATGAGAATTTCCTTTGGAACTTGAACTTTTCTCACTGAAAGAGACAATGAGTTGTACTGGGCATTTTCTATTGCAGTTGTTTTCAGCAATTTCTAGTGTACTTTTTCATGTCTGTGGAGGGGTTACACATTTAATGATTTCTAAATACTAAGCCAGGAATATTTCCCACAGAATCATGAAACTTGGGCCACAAAAAAACTCGTTCATACTCCTCATTTACAAATGAGAAAAATAAGCCTATGGATAAATTACTTGTTCAAGGGCACAAAGCTAATTCCCTCATATTCTTTCAATATCAGTACACAGACTGTCAAATACACATCCTCATAGCTAGGGACTGAACTCAGATCAGATTCTCTGCTGATTACCTGTGCTGTATTTTCCTAAAAAACAAAATTTCCATTTGTGTCTTCTGGAGATGTGAAAACAAAGCACATCTCTAGAAGAAACCAAGATCTCCTCAACCTATAGATGCTTATCCTAGTTATTTACTTCCTTGCTGAGTGCTTGAAAAACGTGCACAGAGACATACACAGAGACTGAATGGACCAGGGAAATGAGTTATGTGAAAGGTTAAATTTCTTCATATGAAAAAAATGAGACCAATGCTCAAGAATATTGGACATGTTCTAACTAATGCACTACAGTGGGTGGTCGTCAAGTATTTGGTTTTCATTGCTAAGGCTTTATGCCTCACACATTCCTAAATGAAGGCCAGGTATGAGAGGATGATGTTTACTCCTCTGAAATACTTTCACCTCTAGCTATAGCCACAAGGTGATTAATGATGTCTACTTCAGGCAGCACAGGAAAACCAGCTAAATTTTTGTTAAGAAATCAAGAATACCAGCAATAAACCAGATTATCTGTGCATACACTTTTAGATAAATAAGAAAACAGTTTAACATTTCCCATTTACTATTTGTAAAATAGCCCACTTAAATAATGACCAAAGAAAGAAGGAATTCAAATACATAGAGCATTCTTATCTCTGACTTCTAATATTCCTTTTTTTCTAACTAATGTCTTTTGTCCCCCTCGCCATCACCCAAGGCTATTTGCACACACTTTAAACCGAGTGTTTCCATTTATAGCCTGATATTACATAGAATCTAGGTGATAACAGCCTTTCTGCTTTTTATTACTCTTACAAACATCTTTGCTTCTGCAATTCTCCCACTCTAGCCCTTCTCTATGCTGAAGATCTAAAAAGCTTTCTAAAGGGTGAGCAATACTTTGGGCCTCCAGCTATTCCTCCTTCTGTCTTTTAAAACACTCAATTTTACCATCTGGTTTCTTAAAGAGGCAATGCATTTTAACCATCATACAAACGAAAACACAGAATTAAGGCTAAAACAGATTTCTTCATCATCACCACAATTTTTAACTAGTCTCAAATGACTTATTTGTGACCACTTAGGTCCTCATTATATTGTAATGTTAAGCAGCTCAATGAGTGAAAACACCACAAATTGCTCATGTACTTTTAGCTAATCATATCCACTAGAGGATAGAACAAACTATAAAGGTATAATTTTTTAAAAAAATAAGAAATAATATGAAACAGGAGAACAGAAATGTTTAAGAAGCCATGTTACCTATTTAAAAGAATATTGATCAAACATCAGAAGACTAGGTGCTTGGTGTCTGCTTTGCTGCTAGCAAGCTCTGAGAACTGTAAATTAACTCTGTTCCTTTATTGGCCCTATTTTATCTAGTACAGCACTGTGCAACTGAACTCTCCACAGTGACAGAAAAGTACTATATCCACACTGTTAATATGGTAGCCACAAGTCATATGTGGTTACTGAATGCTTGAATATGACTAATGAGAGTAGGAACCTGAATTTTATTTAATTTTTAATTTAAATAGTTACAAGTAGCTAGTAGCTATCATATTTGACAGTACAGATCTAAGATCTATAAAATAAGGTGACTCTAGGCATAGCTTAATACCTTGACAGTTCTGGAAAATCTATTGTGATATCTAATTCTGTTTGGCAGGTACTAGAGGTTTGCTGACCCAAACCCCCATCCACAGCATTTTCCTTTCCAATCCCCTTTCTAGGATATAGAGGACATATGACAACCAATAGCAGCAGAAGTCTACTGAGTTTGTTGGCCTGATAAAGACAGACACGTCTAGAAGGACTCATTTTGCCATTTGACATTCACTTTTTCCCTTTTCACTGGCTGAATACATATATGACAGTTGGAATAAGGAAATAAAGCACCATGAGACAAGTATAAAGAAGATGACTAGAATAAGGAAGCCTTCCTAGGCTCATGAGACAAGAATTAGGAAGATGAAATACAACCAGAATTGAAGAGTAAAAAGATTTAAGAACACTGTTTCTTGAAGATGCCATTGAGCCACTGCAATAACCACCCTACTTATTTAAGCTATTGTAGCTGTGTTTTGTTACTTGCAGTTGAAAGCCCAGGACCGCTGGATATGGAATACCATGAGGTTTAAGACTAAAAGTTGAGAAGAAAAGTCATTTTAGATTAGTTGAATTGGAAAGCTAGCAAGTGCAGGATGGCAAGGTAAAATGAAAGATCACGAGAGCATTGACCCTTAATGATGTGGAGCTAGCTACTACACAAGGAATGAATTTACTACCAACACATTTTGTGTGATATGACAGTTAAACGAACTCTTGAGTAAGAGCCTGTAGTTGGGGTTACATGCAGTAAAATTTGTGTTAAAGTCAAACATACCTAAATGATTCTGTACTTAGTTTTAATCATTAATTCCATATTCACATAGGGAAGAAGCCTTAAATAGGAATTCTGACCACCCAAGATAGAGTTGTTATGTGAAACAATTAAAATAGTCAAACTCCTACTTAAGTCATTAGAGTTCCTTGCAGTGAATGGCTTCCTAACTGATGTTTTGTTTAAGCCTCTATTTTACATTCAAGGTTTGCTTATAGTATGGCATAGATGAGATTTCGACAGATAATGATGCACTGGCAAACAATAGAGATCAAACTGTAGAAAAGAGTGATCACTATCAGTAAAAGGCAGTAGAAAAGCATGAAGAATGGTGCAATAGCCGTTAATATCCTTATGGATATAGTCCAAAGTCACAAGAATGTGGAATTTACTGAATCCAAGATGTGGCCCCAGAGATAAAAGGTGAAAAATCGATTTATGATAGTGGAGTCTGAATTCAAGAGAGATTACAGTAGACAATCAGTTACACACTTAGAGAGTTCAGGCAGCACACCTGGGTGGAAATGGAGACTTTACATTCAGATCACAAATGGCATTTAAGTGGGTCTCAATGTTTACAGGGCTTTAAAACCATTTGAAGAACCACTTTAAAATGTGGGAAACGGAGTGAATGTGTTTGTGACTACCAAAAAGGTGGAAAAAAATAAAATTGGATTTTCATTCCTATTAAAGTCTATTCACATAACTGATTCCACAATTCTGGAAAGAAGTTCCTCCACAGATACCACTGAAAACATCAAACATCAACTTGATTGTCTTTCGGTTATTTTCAGTTGGAAAGAGAATGAGTGTGTTTGTGATTCCAGCCAGGAAGTTGTTTAACAAAGAGTCCCAGGAAAAGAAGTGGAACTGCCATGTGCATTTCAGGGAGAGTCCGAAGAGTGCTTAGCAGAGTAGGAATAGAATATGGTAGACTGCTGTTGATTTTGTCAGTGAGCAGGCAATCAGAGCGCTGCCTGCCCATCTTGGGACAACAGGGCATCCAAGCCATGTGGAGAAAATGAGATCTCCTTTCCAGTTTGAAGGTCTCTCCTTATAATGTAGACGGGGAGGGGGGTGAGAGGACTGGTAGCTGTCTCCTATTGCCACATGAAAAAGGCATCTTTCTGTGTGAGGAAAGAGCCAAGACTTAGAGAACCAGAGAAAGCAGAGCTGGGAAAAAGAAAGAAAATACCATATGTAAAACTAAGTGTCACCAAATAATTTCCCAGTAACATGCCATAAATTCCCTTACTTAAAAGCTACTTCGAATTTTTCTGACACCTTCAATCAAAAGTGACCACACTCATATACCATGTCTATAGTACTCATTTCAGAATATATGGTTATTCTAAGAAGCCCATGACATGAGTATAATGTTAAGAAAGCAGGATATTAACCATGAGTATAATATGAGCTCATGTCTTCTTAAAATATGAATAGAAAAAGTACAGAGGGCTGGTGTGGTCGCTCACACCTGTAATCCCCGAACTTTGGGAGGCCAAGGCGGGTGGATTACTTGAGGTCACGTCAGGAGTTTGAGACCAGTCTGGGCAACGTGGTGAAACGCTGTCTCTACTAAAAATACAAAAATTATCCAGGCACGGTGTTGCATGCCTGTAATCCCAGCTACTCAGGAGGTTGAGGCAGGAGAATCACTTGAACCCGAGAGACAGACGTTGCAGTGAGTTGAGATTGCACCACTGCACTCCAGTCTGGGCAACAGAGTGAGAGTCTTTTTTTAAAAAAAAAAAAAAAAAAAAGGAAAAACAAGTATAGAGGGCTAATATTCCCTGCTAGTATAAAACAGATTCATACCTGAGACAAGCCAAGAGTATAGGATTAATTTTCCAATGTGAAAATTCAGGAGCCAAGTTGGTGTTCTTTTCTAGATGTAAGTAAATCCTGCATGGCAACGGGCCACAAAGCAGGGAGCTCTCTTAGGTTGGTAAATGTAGGGATTTAAGAAGTCTTGGTGATTGATGATGGGATATAAGAGATCTCTAGCCTCACGACCAAGTTTGTCAGATAGGTAAATTCAGGTCAGGAAGGTTTTAAGTGTTTGAACAAAGACTAGAACTCAAAGCACCTATCTAAGTACAGTCTCCTTTTTCCAGTCTACCTTAGCATTGGGCTAAGCCTTTTTACTCATTAAGTGAAAGGCTGAGAGGGCACATTCCAGAGATGGGAAACAACAGAAAAGTCAGATAGTACAGGGAGTTGTGCTGGGCTGGAGAGGAGAGTTTGGGTAATGAGGATATTTGTTATTTCAGTTAACTAAACTCTCCTGGATAAGCTCTAAGAATGTCTACCTAATCCTGATTTCTATTTTCTAGTGAATAGTGTCAGAATATGTTCTAGGGGATATGCTTCCTGCATACGGGCAAAAGGTTAACAACCTTTCAGAGATTCTCAAGAAGTGACTCATTCAGAGTCTTCTAGACAGCATTTAATTTTTTAACTATAGATGGGGCTTGACCGGGTGGGAGTGTCATTGGTCTTACAGCTCCAATTAATTTTTTCACCTTCCTCTTTTCCACTCACTTTACATTTTCCCTCCTGAGTTTTAATGATGCAAACGGCACTGAGGCACCATCATCTTCCATACCTAAACTGAAATGGATTCACATAGTAGTTTTATAGCACTGAGCATTCAAGTCACAATTGTTGTCTGGTTTGCCTAGCTCTGCTTAATGGCCAACAGAAAATACTCTCAGAGACCTTTATAGGAAAGCAGAGGACTTCTTAACATAATAATGGCATCTTAACAATTCGCTGGAATGCATTATGGGCTTAGCTGGTTTTAAGATTCTGGCCCTTTCCAAGCTTCTGATGTACTTTTCTTCTTCTCATTCCCCATAATGAACTTCATTCTCTTAATTTGTCAGTCACTCAAAATCTGAATAACTTGAAAATTGAAGACCATCCACTTGGATAAATTATTTGGTGTAATAATGCCTAATGATACAACCTAAATAATCACAGCAAACCCTGCCCTCAAAATCCCAGTCCCATATTCTATTACACCATAAGGCTATCGAATCAGCCTAACTCACAGAATAACTGGTTCTTAGGTACTGCCAATGAACTGCAATGTTGACAGTAAAATTACATGTACTATTTATCAGCTAAAAGATCTATTATAGTCCTAGAGGACAATCACAGAGATGGCTGCTGCTTAAATGCAGATGGCTGGAACTCCAGTTACAATGACTGACCTGAAGTACAGTAGCTAGTGAGGGAGCTCAGGTACTAATGACATCCTTAAAAGAATGCATCTGAAATTTTCAACACAGACATGCTCATGAATATTTTGAATGAAAAAAAAAAGTTTAAAGCAGCTGTCTGCACTTACTGAAAAGTAAGTGGGAAAAAATATTTCTTTCACTTAGTTTTAGGGGAAGTGATGTGTAACAGTTGCTGGTGTTGGGGAAAGGGATGTAGTTAATTATACACAGCCCTAGTTTCCTGATCGAATGGGATATCCCAGCTATCACAAGGTTGCCAATGAGATTAGAGCTGCATAGACACAGAGATGGCCCTTGCAGTGGAAATCATTACATTAGGTGTCAGGTGATGGAAATCACAAGCAAGGAATGCAACCCCCCAATGACAGACCCAGATTAGAGTCAACCATGGAGTTAAGTTATTATGTGAAATGCCATTCTGCTATTAAAACACAAAGAGACAAAGAGACAAGTCAAACTGCCCTTTATACATGTAAACACCAAGCTTCCACACAGGGAATTCATTTGTCCTTTACATGTAGGGAATACTCAGTAGCTATTGCCTCTAATGACCCTCCAGGGCTAGAGAAAAAGATGGAAGATATCATAGTCAGCTCAGGTTGCCATAACAGATACCAAAGACTGGGTTGCCTAAACAACAGAAATGTGTGTTCACACAGTTCTGGAGGCTGCAAAGTTCAATAAAAAGTACAGCAAAATTTGGTTTCTGGTGAGGCCTCTCTTCCTGACTTGCAGATGTGGTCGTTTGTCTTCTCGTGGCCTTTTCTTGGTGAGTATGTACGTATGGGGAGAGAAAGAGATATCTCCTTGTAAGGCCACCAATCCTATCAGATTAGAAGCCTACTTTTATGACTTCATTTAACTTTAATTACCTCCTAAAAGCTCTGTCTTCAAATACAGTCATATTGGGGGTTAGAGCTTCCAAATATAAATTTTGTGGGAAAATACAATTCAATCTGTAACAGAGGTAATGCCCTTTTGGGCTGGGAGTGAGTATGATTATTTTGTTCCAGTGAGACTTGTTTTCTCTACAATGAAATAATCCACAGAATACAATAAGCAAAAGGGGTATAATCAGGGTCCTGCAGTGATCTATTAAAGACACTGCCCATGTAGAACATAAGTAAGTGCACAGTAGTATTTAATAGCAAATTTTTCAAGGAGCCAAATAAATCTTGGAAGTATTAGTTCAGGTACATCAAACTGTGGACATCTGGATCCTCCTCCTGAAATATCTGAGCTCTCCCATTTTCTAACTCTTCTCTCTCACAATCCCTGGCTGCTAATAGGGAAGGTGTGATGACAATTGGTTTGGGCCTTTTCCTTCTTCCTATCTGTGGACCCCTTGATGTTCCCCACCCTCACTCCTTTGTGACCCATATGATTTTATTTTCTGAAAACCCAAAGCTAGAGATTCCTAGGAAGAGCCAATTAGGGGATTTCTCTTTGTTAGAAGCTAGACTAGCAGCCCTGTGACTCACAGGCAGAGATTTGGTACAGGAATTCAGCATTTGAAATTACATACAATCATAAGGTACACCTCAGGTGAGTCATCCTTAATGTAAATTTTAAAAGTCAATTCAAAAGTTATTTGCTCAAAGAACCTTGGCATAAGGCAGTTGAAAAAAACAAATGATAGGCACTGTTCATTATCAGCTGCTATTATGGCTGTTGTCACTATATTCAATCTTTCTTCCTTTTACTGACTACCAATGGCCCATTTCCTCTTAAGGGAAAATAAAAGGCAAGTCAGTCTTCACCTTGAAAAATTTCACTTAAATTCTTGTGAATACCCATATTAATTCAACAGAGCTTCTAAGACTGGTGAGTGCCAATTAAACATGGCCCCCAAATGCATTCACAGGTCTGGCTAAGTAAGCTAAGCTCTCTGGGGTCTTTATTCTACTATCCCTTGCAGCCATAGCACACTAGACACTGATACATAAACTAAACAAGATCTTTTATGAGCTCAGCCTTTGCATGCACTCTATCATCTACATAGAGACTCCTATGCTTCAGCAAACTCCTGATCAATCACTATTCATTTAAAAAATTTTAATTTTTTAAATTTTACTTTAAGTTCTGGGATACATGTGCAGAATGTGCAGGTTTGTTACATAGGTATACATGTGCCATGGTGGTTTGCTGCACCTATCAACCCGTCATCTAGGTTTTAAGCCCTGCATGCATTAGGTATAAAAAGTTTTAATATTTTAAACAGACTTTATTATTTTAGAAAGTTTTAGATTTTCTAAAACTAAAACTAGTATACCACAGGATCAGTATTGATGACTTCTCTCTTTCATTTCTGGTATTAGTAATTTGTGTCTTTGTTTTATTTGTTAGCCTTGCTAGAAGTTTGTCGATTTTACAGAGCTTTCCAAAGAACCAGATTTTGGTTTTGTTGATTTTCTCACTCTCTGTTGTTTTCCTATTTTTAATTTCAGTGATTTCCCCTCTAATTCGTATTGTCTCTTTTACTTACGTTTGCCTTAGGATTAAATTCTTCTTTCTCTAGTTTCCTAAAGTATAAGCTAAACTAATTGATTTGAGATCTTTCTTCTTTTCTAGTATATGTATTTAATGCTATAAATTTTCCTCTAAGCATTGCTTTTGCTACATCCCTACAGATTTTGGTAAGTTGTATTTTCACTTTTGTTTAGTTTAAAATACTTTCTAATTTATCTGTATACTTTGTTGTTGACCCAGCTGTTACTCAAAAACGTGCTGTAAAATCACCAAATGTTTTGGGACTTGACAATCATCTTTCTGTTATTTTAATTTTAATTTCACTGGGGTCTGAGAATATACTGTACATGATATATATTCTTTTAAATTTGTTTAGGTGTTTCATATGGACCAGAACCTGTTCTATAATGGTGAATGCTCCATGTGAGCATGAGAATATGTATTCTACTGCTGTCAAAGTAACCTACAAATGTTAATTAGATCAAGTTGATTTATGGTGCTGTTCGAGTCAACCATACAATACTGATTTTCTGCCTGCTTGATCTATTAATTAAAGAGGTGTGTTAAAACCTCCAAGTATAAATAGTGGAGGTCTATTCTTCTTGCAGTTCTATCAGCTTTTGCCTTACACATTTCAACAAACTATTGTTAGATGCACTCACATTAAGGATTGTTATGTCTTACTGGTGAATTGACCCCTTTTATCATTTTGCAATGCCTGCTTTTATCCTTGAAAAAATTCCATGTTCTGAAGTTTGCTCTGTCTGAAAATAATATAGCTACTCCAGGTTTCTTTTGAGTTATCTTCCTCCATCTCTTATCTTATGAAGTGCTTAAATATTTATATTTATTTATTTATTTTTTTTTGTGTGTGTGAAAAAAAATTTTTTTTAATTAATTTATTATTATTATACTTTAAGTTCTAGGGTACATGTGCATAACGTGCAGGTTTGTTACATATGTATACTTGTGCCATGTTGGTGTGCTGCAACCATCAACTCGTCAGCACCCATCAACTCGTCATTTACATCAGGTATAACTCCCAGTGCAAACCCTCCCCCCTCCCCCCTCCCCATGATAGGCCCCGGTGTGTGATGTTCCCCTTCCCGAGTCCAAGTGATCTCATTGTTCAGTTCCCACCTATCAGTGAGAACATGCAGTGTTTGGTTTTGTGTTCTTGTGATAGTTTGCTAAGAATGATGGTTTCCAGCTGCATCCATGTCCCTACAAAGGACACAAACTCATCCTTTTTGATGGCTGCATAGTAGTCCATGGTGTATATGTGCCACATTTTCTTAATCCAATCTGTCACTGATGGACATCTGGGTTGATTCCAAGTCTTTGCTATTGTGAATAGTGCCACAATAAACATACATGTGCATGTGTCTTTATAGCAGCATCATTTATAATCCTTTGGGTATATACCCAGTAATGGGATGGCTGGGTCATATGGTACATCTAGTTCTAGATCCTTGAGGAATCGCCATACTGTTTTCCATAATGGTTGAACTAGTTTACAATCCCACCAACAGTGTAAAAGTGTTCCTATTTCTCCACATCCTCTCCAGCACCTGTTGTTTCCTGACTTTTTAATGATCGCCATTCTAACTGGTGTGAGATGGTATCTCATTGTGGTTTTGATTTGCATTTCTCTGATGGTGAGTGATGATGAGCATTTTTTCATGTGTCTGTTGGCTGTATGAATGTCTTCTTTTGAGAAATGTCTGTTCATATCCTTTGCCCACTTTTTGATGGGGTTGTTTGTTTTTTTCTTGTAAATTTGTTTGAGTTCTTTGTAGGTTCTGGATATTAGCCCTTTGTCAGATGATTAGATTGCAAAACTTTTCTCCCATTCTGTAGGTTGCCTGTTCACTCTGATGGTAGTTTCTTTTGCTGTGCAGAAGCTCTTTAGTTTAATTAGATCCCATTTGTCAATTTTGGCTTTTGCTGCCATTGCTTTTGGTGTTTTAGACATGAAGTCTTTTCCCATGCCTATGTCCTGAATGGTACTACCTAGGTTTTCCTCTAGGATTTTTATGGTATTAGGTCTAACATTTAAGTCTGTAATCCATCTTGAATTAATTTTCGTATAAGGAGTAAGGAAAGGATCCAGTTTCAGCTTTCTACTTATGGCTAGCCAATTTTCCCAGCACCATTTATTAAATAGGGAATCCTTTCCCCATTTCTTGTTTCTCTCAGGTTTGTCAAAGATCAGATGGCTGTAGATGTGTGGTATTAATTCTGAGGACTCTGTTCTGTTCCATTGGTCTATATCTCTGTTTTGGTACCAGTACCATGCTGTTTTGGTTACTGTAGCCTTGTAGTATAGTTTGAAGTCAGGTAGCGTGATGCCTCCAGCTTTGTTCTTTTGACGTAGGATTGTCTTGGAGATGCGGGCTCTTTTTTGGTTCCATATGAACTTTAAAGTAGTTTTTTCCAATTCTGTGAAGAAACTCATTGGTAGCTTGATGGGGATGGCATTGAATCTATAAATTACCTTGGGCAGTATGGCCATTTTCACGATATTGATTCTTCCTATCCATGAGCATGGTATGTTCTTCCATTTGTTTGTGTCCTCTTTTATTTCACTGAGCAGTGGTTTGTAGTTCTCCTTGAAGAGGTCCTTTACATCCCTTGTAAGTTGGATTCCTAGGTATTTTATTCTCTTTGAAGCAATTGTGAATGGAAGTTCATTCCTGATTTGGCTCTCTGTTTGTCTGTTACTGGTGTATAAGAATGCTTGTGATTTTTGCACATTAATTTTGTATCCTGAGACTTTCCTGAAGTTGCTTATCAGCTTAAGGAGATTTTGGGCTGAGACAATGGGGTTTTCTAAATATACAATCATGTCATCTGCAAACAGGGACAATTTGACTTCTTCTTTTCCTAACTGAATACCCTTGATTTCTTTCTCTTGCCTAATTGCCCTAGCCAGAACTTCCAACACTATGTTGAATAGGAGTGGTGAGAGAGGGCATCCCTGTCTTGTGCCAGTTTTCAAAGGGAATTTTTCCAGTTTTTGCCCATTCAGTATGATATTGGCTGTGGGTTTGTCATAAATAGCTCTTATTATTTTGAGGTACGTTCCATCAATACCGAATTTATTGAGCGTTTTTAGCATGAAGGGCTGTTGAATTTTGTCAAAAGCCTTTTCTGCATCTATTGAGATAATCATGTGGTTCTTGTCTTTGGTTCTGTTTATATGCTGGATTATGTTTATTGATTTGCGAATGTTGAACCAGCCTTGCATCCCAGGGATGAAGCCCACTTGATCATGGTGGATAAGCTTTTTGATGTGTTGCTGAATCCGGTTTGCCAGTATTTTATTGAGAATTTTTGCATCGATGTTCATCAGGGATATTGGTCTAAAATTCTCTTTTTGTTGTGTCTCTGCCAGGCTTTGGTATCAGGATGATGTTGGCCTCATAAAATTAGTTAGGGAGGATTCCCTCTTTTTCTATTGATTGGAATAGTTTCAGAAGGAATGGTACCAACTCCTCCTTGTACCTCTGGTAGAATTCAGCTGTGAATCCATCTGGTCCTGGACTTTTTTTGGTTGGTAGGCTATTAATTATTGCCTCAATTTCAGAGCCTGCTATTGGTCTATTCAGGGATTCAACTTCTTCCTGGTTTAGTCTTGGAAGAGTGTGTCAATATTTATATTTAAAGTGGGTTTCTTTTAGATGACATATATTTGGGGCCTCAGTTGTTCATCTACTTTGACAGTCTTTTTTAACCTACATGTTCATACTATTCACATTTAAAGTGATTGCTGATATAGATGGATTAATAACTACTATGTTGGTAACCATTTTCTATTAATTGTTCTTTATCTTTCTTTTTTCTTTTTGAGATAGAGTCTCACTCTATTGCCCAGGCTGGAGTGCAGTGACATGATCTCAGCTTGTTTCACTGCAATTTCTGCCTTCTGGGCTCAAGCAATCCTCCCACGTCAGCCTCCCCAGTAGCTGGGATTACAGGCATCTGCCACCATAACTGGGTAATTTTTGTATTTTTAGTAGAGACGGGGTTTTGCTATGTTGGCCAGGCTGGTCTCGAACTCCTGACCTCAAGTGATCCACCTGCCTCAGCCTCCCAAATTGCTGGCATTACAGTGTGAGCCACTGTGCCCAGCCTCTTTTCTCTTCCCCTCCATTTCTGCCATCTCTGGTTTTAACTAAGCATTTCATATGATCTCCTTTCATCCCCTCTCCTAGCATATTAATAATACTTTTACCAATGTAAGACAAAAAACTTCAGGAACTCCTAATACAAGTTGAGTCTCTCTCAATCATTTTATTGTAACAGAAGGCATGATAACACACATAGCAGTTAAGAGCAACTGCTCTAGTGTTCCAATGCCTGTGGTTTAAATCCAAACGCCTCATTGGATGAACAGTAACTCAACCTCTTTAAGGCTCAGCATCTTATCTCACATTTATACACTGAGAACTAGTCTTTACCAGGTAGCTGTAAGAATTTAATGTATTTGCACTTTGGCTGGCACATATTAAGCACTCAACAAATGCTAATTGTTATTGTTGCTGGTGCCATTATTTCACAGTACCAAAAATCTGGTGACAAAGTTGACAATGTCAAAAAGAATCCAAGCATCCTAGATTTGGAGGCTCCCTGGGATCACAGGATCGCTCTAGGTACAAAACAGTCCACTAAATTAATTCTTAGGACTTCTCTCCCCCTAAAGTTCTTGGATGGCCAGGCCACTTTTCTGAGTGACTTCAAACCCCCAAAGCTCCAGACTACTCCATAAATAGGTTCAGGACCTAGCTAAGGACTTCTGTTAACAGAAGCTTGCTTACCCTCTACTCTTCCTCTTCCCTAAAATCACTGACAATGATCTCCAACAGATTGTTACAAAGGAAAGAATGATCTCAGACTTACAACACAAGAAAATGCTAATAATTTGGAGGTTTAAGAGTGCCAATAATTCCTAATACCCTACGGTTCTGCTCTGTTGAAATGCAGCATGTTCAGCAGATTAGTGTAAGAGCACAGAAGACTGACAACAGGCCATTGTCAAATCCTTCCTTGCAACCCAAAATTTCCCAAGTCCAAGATGCTAAATGGCAGAATAGGCATTAATCAAAATGAAATTCAATACTGCAGTGAAATGAAGATTTAGTGTATGAGAGTAGTTTTTATTTTTATGCAAGCATTTCTCTAAGAGCTTGAAGCCTTCTTCTGCTGTAGCAGGAGACAGTGTGACATAGAGGAGTCCTAATAATTCCTAATACCCTATGGTTCTGCTCTGTTGAAATGTATTCTGTTCAGTAGGTTAATTCTGAAAGCACTAAAATCTGACACTAGGTCTTGCCTTGAAATTAGACAAAAATAAAAAGAAACCATCATTCGCCACAATATAAATATTTTACTTAAATGTTATTTTCCTAATGCTAATGATCTAATAATTTACTTTTTCTTCCTGGATAGTAAAAAAGAAAAATCCTTCTTCTTACAGTTGTTTCAAAAGCTTATATAGAACATCATAACTGCACTTTAAAATCTTTACATTCAGAAACTGGGTACTATATTATCAGTCCAGGAGGCACTGCTGTGAAAGATAATCTACTATTCTAAAATATCAATTTAAAAATAAAGATAATTAAAGAAAACATAAGAGAAAAAATTAATATTTTTTAAAGTTGCATTAATTCATGTAAAAAAATTCACTAACAAATATACTGGGGCAATCTTAAAGGTAAACCCTTTCCAAACTCTATAAAAGCTAAGTTTATCTTAATATTATCAGAATAGTTTAAGATTCAGTTTCAGAATACACTAAAACTAAATAGTTGGTCTCCTGTATTCCATGGATTCTGTATCTGTGGATTTAACTAAGGATCAAAAATATTCAGAAAAAAAAATTCCACAAAGTTTCAAAAAGCAAAACTTTGAATCTTCAGGAACGAATTGATATGTAGGCATTGTATTATATTAGGTATTCCAAGTAATCTAGATATTATTTAAAGTACACAGGAGGACACAGGTAGATTATATGCAAATATTATGCCATTTTACATATGGGATTCAAGCATCCAAGGATTTTGGTATCTGTGGGGATTCCTGGAACCAATCCCCCAGAGATACCGAAGAACAGTTGTATTTATGGTGGTTTTTCTAAATATTAATAGCAAAAAAAGTTTGTTCATTATCTTGACACGTTTAAAAAAAAAAAAAAAAAGACTGTAACAGGAATTTACTAATTGGTTGGTTGGTTGAAGTTAATGATTTCTCAAGTCCTAAGATACTGTCCTCTGGAACATCTTCTCTTCTTCTTAAATCCAGATATGCGAAAGCATGGTCATTTGAGAGTCTTTCATGAAAGCTCCAATGAGGCAGAATGAATAGCAATGTGTGCTGAGGGTCTTATTTCTCTCAATCACTTTTAAGTATGGAAGACATGCTGACACGCCCCCATCTGTCACTTCCAAAATTACAATTTGTATTGTAATGATTGTAAAGTGAGGAATGGCATGTGAAATGTTTGCCCTAATAAGAGCAGCTTATGGGGGCAAGATGGTCAAATAGGAACAGCTCCAGTCTGCAGCTCCCAGTAAGATCAACACAGAAGGCGGGTGATTTCTGCATTTCCAACTGAGGTACCCTGTTAATCTCATTGGGACTGGTTAGGCAGTGGGTGCAGCCCACAAAGGGCAAGCAGAAGCAGGGTGGGGCATTGCCTCACCCAGGAAGTACAAGGAGCAGGGGGGCCTCCCCTTCCCAGCCAAGGGAAGCTGTGAGGGACTTTGCTATCCAGCTTAGACACTACACTTTTCCCAGGGTTTCTGCAATCCAGAGATCAGGAGATTCCCTCATGTGCTTACACCACCAGGCCCCTGGGTTTCAAGCAAAAAACTAGGCAACTGTTAGGGCAGACACAGAGCTAGCAGCAGGAGGTTCCCCTCCCCCCCAAGGGGTGCCTGGAACCCCAGTGAGACAGAACCATTCACTCTCCTGGAAAGTTCCCTCCCCGTTCAGCAGGTCCCACTCCCATGAAGCCCAGCAAGCTAAGAACCACTGGCTTGAACTTCTCACAATCAGCACAGCAGTCTGAAGTCAACCTGAGACAATCGAGCTTGGTGTGGGGAGGGGCTTCCACCATTACTCAGGCTTGAGTAGGTGGTTTTCCTGTCAGTGGTAAGGACTGGGCAGAACTCAACACAGCACAGCAAAGTGGCTGTGGCCAGATTGCCTCTCTAGATTTCTCTTCACTGGTCAGGGCATCTATGAAAGAATGGCAGCAGCCCCAGTCAGGGGCTTATAGATAAAACTCCCATTTCCCAAGGACAGAGCACCTGGGGGGAGGGGCAGCTGTGGGCACAGCTTCAGCCGACTTAAACATCTCTGCCTGCCAGCTCTGAAGAGAGCAGTTGATCCTGACAAGGAGGGTTCTCTCAGCATAGCACTTGAGCTCTGCTAAGGGACAGACTGTCTCCTCAAGTAGGTCCCTGACCCCTGGGCCTTCTGAATGGGAGAGACTTCGTAAGAGGGGTTGACAGACACCTCATACAGAGGAGGTCTGGCTGGCAATAGGCCAGCACCCCTCTGGGATAAAGCTTCCAGAGGAAGGAGCAGGCAGCAATCTTTGCTATTCTGTAGCCCCTGCTGGTAATACCCAGGCAAGTAGGGTCTGGAGTGGATCTCCAACAGATTGCAGCACACCTGCAGAAGAGGGGCCTAACTGTTAGAGGAAAAACTAATAAAGAGAAAGCAATAACATCCACATCAACAAAAAGGACACCCCCACAAAATCCTATCCAAAGTAAATCCACAAAGATGAGGAAAAAACAGCACAAATTATTGATAATTCCAAAAACAAGAATGCCTCATCTCCACATGATCACAACTCCTCTCCAGCAAGGGCACAAAAGTGGATGGAGAATAAGTTCGATAAATTGACAGAAGTAGGCTTCAGAGGGTGGGTAATAACAAACTCCTCTGAGCTAAAGGAGTATGTTCTAACTCAATGCAAGGAAGTGAAGAACATTGAAAAAAGGTTACAGGAACTGCTAGCTAGAATAACCAGTTTACACAAGAACACAGATAACCTGATGGAGCTGAAAAAAACAGCACAGGAACTTTGTGAAGCATACACAAGTATCAACAGCCGAATCAATCAAGTGGAAGAAAGGATATCAGAGATTGATGATCGACTTACTGAAACAAGGTGTGAGGACAGGATTAGAGAAAAAAGGATGAAAAGGAATGAACAAAGCCTCCAAGAAATATGGGACCATGTGAAAAGACCAAATTTATGATTGATTGGGGTACGTGAAAGTGATGGGAAGAATGGAATCAAGTTGGAAAATACACTTCAGGATATTATCACAGAGAACTTCCCCAACCTAGCAACACAGGGCATCATTCAAATTCAGGAAATACAGAGAACACCACTAAGATATTCCTTGAGAAGAGCAACCCCAAGATACGTAATTGTCATATTCTCCAAGGTTGAAATTAAGGAAATAATGTTAAGGCCAGCCAGAAAGGAAGGTTGGGTTACCTACAAAGGGAAGCCCATCACACTAACAGTGGATATCTCTGCAGAAACTCTACAACCCAGAAGAGACTGAAGGCCAATATTCAACATTCTTAAATAAAAGAATTTTCAACCCAGAATTTCATATCCAGCCAAACTAAGGTTCACAAGTGAGGGAGAAATAAAAGCCTTTATAGGCAAGCAAATGCTGAGGGATTTTGTCACCACCAGGCCTGACTTACAAGAGCTCCTGAAGGAAGCACCAAACATGGAAAGGAAAAACCGGTACCAGCCACTGCAAAAACACACCAAAATATAAAGACCAACGACACTATGAAAAAACTGCACTAACTAATGTGCAAAATAACCAGCTAGCAGCACTATGACAAGATCAAATTCACACATAACAACACTAACCTTAAATGTAAATGGACGAAATACCCCAATTAAAAGACACAGACTGGAAAACTGGATAAAGAGTCCAGACCCATCCATGTGCTGTATTCAGGAGACCCATCTCATGTGCAAAGGAACAAATAGGCTCAAAATAAAGGGATGGAGGAATATTTACCGAGCAAATGGAAAGGAAAAAAAGCAGGGGTTGCCATCCTAGTCTCTGATAGAACAGACTTTGAACCAACAAAGATAAAAAAATACAAAGAAGGGAATTACATAATGGTAAAGGGATCAATGCAACAAGAAGAGCTAAGTATTCTAAATATATATGCACCCAATACAGGAGCACCCAGATTCATAAAACAAGTTCTTAGAGACCTACAGAGACAAAGGCCTATAACAAAGTATTGTTATACTCCCACACAACAATAGTAGGAGAATTTAACACCCAGCTGTCAATATTAGACAGATCAACAAGACAGAAAATTAACAGAGATATTCTGGACTTGAACTCAGCTCTGGACCAACTGGACCTAATAGACATCTACAGAACTCTCCACCCCAAAACAACAGAATATACGTTCTTCTCAGCACCACATCACACTTATTCTAAAATTGACCACATAATTGGAAGTAAAACACTCCACAACAAATGCAAAAGAACGGAAATCATAACAAACAGCTTCTCAGACCACAGTGCAATCAAATTAGAACTCAGGATTAAGAAACTTACTCAAAATCACACAACTACATGGAAACTGAACAACCTGCTCCCGAATGACTACTAGGTAGATAATGAAATGAAGGCAGAAATATCGAAGTTCTTTGAAACCAGTAAGAACAAACCCACAACATACCAGAATCTCTGGGACACAGCTACTGAGCAGTATTAAGAGGGAAATTTATAGCACTAAATACCCACATCAGAAAGTGGGAAAGATCTAAAAGTGACACCTTAACATCACAATTAAAAGAACTAGAGAAGCAAGAGCAAACAAATACAAAATCTAGCAGAAGACAGGAAGTAACTAATGTCAGAGCAGAACTGAAAGAGATAGAGACACACAAAACGTTTCAAAAAAATCAATGAATCCAGGAGCTCATTTTTGGAAAGATTAACAAAATAGATAAAATGCTAGTCAGACTAATAAAGAAGAAAAGAGAGAAGGATCAAATAGACACAATAAAAAACAATAAAGGGGATATCATCACTGATGCCACAGAAACACAAACTACCATCAGAGAATACTATAAACACCGCTATGCAAATAAACTAGAAAGTCTAGAAGAAATGGATGAATTCCTGGACACATACACCCTCCCAAGACTAAACCAGGAAGAAGTAAAATCCCTGAATAGACCAAAAACAAGTTCTGAAATTGAGGCAGTAATTAATAGCCTACCGGCCAAAAAAAGCCCAGGACCAGACAGATTCACAGTCAAATTCTACCAAAGGTACAAAGAGGAGCTGGTACCATTCCTTCTGAAACCATTCCAAGCAATAGAAAAAGAGGGACTCCTCCCTGACTCATTTTATGAAGCCAGCATCCTCCTGATACCAAAACCTGGCAGAGACACAACAAAAAAAGAAAATTTCAGGCTAATATCCCTGATGAACATCAATGTGAAAATCCTCAACAAAATACTGGCAAACTGAATCCAGCAGCTCATCAAAAAGCTTATCCACCATGATCAAGTCAGCTTCATCCCTGGGATGCAAGGCTGGTTCAACATAACCAAATCAATAAATGTAATCCACATAAACAGAACCAATAACAAAAACCATATGAATATCTCAATGGATGCAGAAAAGGCCTTCGATAAAATCCGACACCCCTTCATGCTAAAAACTCTCAACAAAGTAGGTATTGATGCAGCATATCTCAAAATAATAAGAGCTACTTATGACAGACCCATAGCCAATATCATACAGACTGGGCAAAAGCTGGAAGCATTCCCTTTGAAAACTGGCACAAGACAAGGATGTCCTCTCTCACCACTTCTATTCAACATAGTATTGGAAGTTCTGGCCAGAGCAATCAGGCAAGAGAAAGAAATAAAGGGTATTCAAATAGGAAGAGAGGAAGTCAAATTATCTCTGTTTGCAGATGACATGATTGTATATTTAGAAAACCCGATTGTCTCAGCCCAGAAACTCCCTAAGCTGATAAACAACTTCAGAAAATTCTCAGGATACAAAATGAATGTGCAAAAATCACAAGCATTCCTACACACCAATAATAGACAAGCAGAGAGCCAAATCATGAGTGAACTCCGTGCACAGTTGCTACAAAGAGAATAAAATACCTAGGAATATGACTTACAAGGGATTTGAAGGACCTCTTCAAGGAGAACTACAAACCACTGCTCAAGGAAATCACAGAGGACACAAACAAATGGAAAAAACAAAAATCCACGCTCATGGATAGAAGAATCAATATCATGAAAATGGCCATACTGCCCAAAGTAATTTATAAATTCAATGCTATTCCCATCAAACTACCATTTACTTTCTTCACAGAATTAGAAAAAACTACTGTATATTTCATATGGAACCAAAAAGCAGCCCACATAGCCAAGAGAATCCTAAGCAAAAAGAACAAAGCTGGAGGCACCATGCTACCTGGCTTCAAACTAGTCTACAAGGCTACAGTAACCCAAAATTAGCATGGGACTGGTACCAAAACAGATATATAGACCAATGGAACAAAACAGAGGTCTCAGAAATAACTCCACACATATACAACCTTCTGATCTGGAGAAATCTGACAAAAACATGCAATGGGGAAAAGACTCCCTATTTAATAAATGGTGCTGGGAAAACTGGTTAGCCATATGCAGAAAACAGAAAGTGAATCCCTTCCTTCCACCTTATACAAAAATTAACTCAAGATGGATTAAAGACTTAAATGTAAAACTCAAAACCATAAAAACCCTAGAAGAAAACCTAGGCAATACCATCCAGGACATAGGGATGGGCAGAGACTTCATGACTAAAACACCAAAAGCAACTGCAAGAAAAGTCAAAATTGACAAACGGGATCTAACTAAACTAAAGAGCTTCTGCTCAGCAAAAGAAACTATTATCAGAGTGAACAGGCACCTACAGAATGGGAGAAAATTTTTCCAGTCTATCCATCTGACAAAGGGCTAGTATCCAGAATCTACAAGGAACTTAAACAAATTTACAAGAAAAAAGCAAATAACCCCATCAAAAATTAGGCAAAGGACATGAACAGACACTTCTCAAAAGAAGACATTTATGCAGCCAACAGACATATGAAAAAAAGCTCATCATCACTGGTCATTAGAGAAATGCAAATCAAAACCATGAGATACCATCTCACACCAGTTAGAATGGCGATCTTTAAAAAGTCTGTAAACAGATGCTGGCAAGGATGTGCAGAAATAGGATCGCTTTTACACTGTTGGTGGGAGTGTAAATTAGTTCAACCATTCTGGAAGAGAGTGTGGCAATTCCTCAAGGATCTAGAACCAGAAATACCATTTGACCTGGCAATCCCATTACTGGGTATAGACCCAAAGGATTATACATCAGTCTACTATAAAGACACATGCACACATATGTTTATTGCAGCACTATTTCCAACAGCAAAGACTTGGAATCAACCCAAATGCCCATCAATGACCGAATGAATAAAGAAAAGGTGGCACATATACACCATGGAATACTATGCAGCCATAAAAAAGAATGAGTTCATGTCCTTTGCAGGGACATGGATGAAGCTGGAAACCATCATCCTCAGCAAACTAACACAGGAACAGAAAACCAAACACCGCATGTTCTCACTCATAATTGGGAGTTGAACAATGAGAACACATGGACACAGGGAGAAGAACATCAGACACAAGGGCTTCTCAGGGAGTAGGGGGAAAGGGAGGGAGAGCATTAGGACAAATACCTAATGCATGTGGGGCTTAAAACCTAGATGATGGGTTGATAGGTGCAGTTAACCACCATGGAACATGTATACCTATGTGATGAACCTGCACATTCAGCACATGTATACCAGAACTTAAAGTAAAATTTACAAAATAAGAGCAGCTTATGTTAACAGTGAATTTAAAAAGGTAGATAAAGGAAACAGTTCCTTAAAGAAGCAGTGCCTCAATAGCAAAGACATGGGATCAGCCTAAACACTTGTTAACATCAATGGTGGGCTGCATAAAGAAAATACAGTACATATATACCATAGAATACTATGTAAACATAAAAAAGAATGAAATGATGTCCCTTGCAGCAATACGGATGGAGCTGGAAGCTATTATCCTAAGCAAATTAACATGGGAACAGAAAAACCAATACTGCATGTTTTCACTTATAAGTGGGAGTTAAACACTGAGTACCAGTGGACACAAAAAAGAGAACAATACACCCCAGGGCCTACTTGAGGGTGGAGGAAGGAAGGAGGATGAGGATTAAAAAAAACAAAAATCATAGTACCCAATGATTACTATGCTAATTACCTGGATGATTAAGTAATCTGTACACAAAACCTCCACAACACTCAATTTACCCATGTAACAAACCTGCACATATACCTCCTGAACCTAAAAGTTGGGAAGAAAGAGAAAATAAAATATCAAGAAGAAATGTTAAAAAGTAAAATAAACAGTATGGCGATTCCTCAAGGATCTAGAACTAGATGTACCATATGACCCAGCCATCCCATTACTGGGTATATACCCAAAGGATTATAAATGATGCTGCTATAAAGACACATGCACACGTATGTTTATTGTGGCACTATTCACAATAGCAAAGACTTGGAATCAACCCAAATGTCCATCAGTGACAGATTGGATTAAGAAAATGTGGCACATATACACCATGGAATACTATGCAGCCATAAAAAAGGATGAGTTTGTGTCCTTTGTAGGGACATGGATGCAGCTGGAAACCATCATTCTTAGCAAACTATCACAAGAACACAAAACCAAACACTGCATGTTCTCACTGATAGGTGGGAACTGAACAATGAGATCACTTGGACTCGGGAAGGGGAACATCACACACCGGGGCCTATCATGGGGAGGGGGGAGGGGGGAGGGGTTGCACTGGGAGTTATACCTGATGTAAATGACGAGTTGATGGGTGCTGACGAGTTGATGGTTGCAGCACACCAACATGGCACAAGTATACATATGTAACAAACCTACACGTTATGCACATGTACCCTAGAACTCCAAGTATAATAATAATAATAATAAAATAAAATATAAAATAACATTACACTCTGAAAAAAAAAAACAGTGCTTTCTAGTTCTAAATTCTAAGATGAAGCTCTAAAATCAGAAGCCTCACCTTTCTCTCAATCTTGCTTTCAGCATCCCAAGATAGTTTAAGTAGTGGTGAGAAATTTTTTCATTTACCCATTGCCTGTAAGCAGAAGGCTTTGGTCAATTACCAGCAAGAGAAATGGGTAGAGCTAAGTGTACCAGGAATCTTGCAGCAAGTAGGTGGCTGGATGAGCCCATTATCGGGAGATTCCAATCAGCACAAAACACAACATTGCAGGAAAATTCTAAAGAACTTGTGGGACAAGAGGGATGCAATATATTTCAAGGTGTAAAGTTAGATGCAGTGCTTAAATTAAATGACTTCTTTATATATAATAAGCAAAAATAATTTGGATTATCAAGGCGGTTAATTTTGAGGTGTTCTGCTAATTAAGAATGAGCTAATTATTAACTCATATGAATAGAGTGCTTACTGTAGATTTAAAAAGTCATAGTTTTCGGAAAGGGAGACTCCTATGCAAGTAACATGTCCTCTTCTTCCATTTGTTATTCGAGATGTTTTCTAATGGCTCATTTAATAATGTGTGACCCTTGTACTACTTTTATTTACTCCAATTACAGAGAAAATGGTGTAACAATCAGCTGTGGCACAGTTCACATGATAAATTCTACTCAAAGCCCAGGTTTGGCATTGTGAAAGGCAACTTACATGATATTTTAACAATTATAAGGAAGTCTTTAATTGTGCCTTATGTTGCATAATGGCATTCCAAGAGAAGGAGAAGGTGCATTTTCATGAGAAATTAAAGAGGACGACAGAGAGGAAAGGAAAAGGAATATTTTTTGTTAGAGAGCAAATTTAAGGATTAGAATCAAAAACTTCTTTGTCTACTATCGTCATGGTTGGAGTCACAATTATGAATGAGAAGCTTAAGAGGGAAGAATGGGACCTAGAAAGAGCCAGGGAATGGAGGTGGTGGGGAGTGCACTGCGGCCTAAAAAAAGGTGTTCAGTGAAGTACGAGTCTCACAATCTTGGGAATGTATTCCCAGCAAATAAAGGCAAAATGTCAAAGAGACACATATAAGAAATATAAATATTACAGAGGATTGGTCCAGGAGACACAATATCTGAGTAATAAAAAATCCACAAAGATAGAAGAAAGAAAACAGAGGAAAGAAAATAACCATAGGCTTATGGGTTTGAACTTAGAATTCTATCAATCAAATGTGAGGTCTAAATAAATATATTTTCAAAAAGTCAACAATTCAGAAACTGCCTCACACACGTTTCCTAGGAGTTTACTTAATGATTTACTCCAACAAAATAAGAGGATCATAAATAAAGAAAGAGTGCTCTGGACAACCATGAAATGTAAAAGTAAAGGGCAGAGGGCAGAAAGTGAAAGGGACAGAAGTGAAGGGAAGGAGAGAATTGCAAAATAAATGTCCTTGTAAGCATGGAGTCTTGACCCAACAAGAGATTGAAGCTGAAGTACAGTGGCTGAAGTTGCAGAAGCAACTAACAGAGAACTTAGTAGTGACATACATTTTGGCAGAAGACACAAGAGGAAAGATGAGGGTGGGGCACAAGAACTATTACAACAAAAGACGATAGAGGATCTCCTAAGATAAAAATTTAAATAATGGTCAAGCTAGTATATGGAGATAGAGAAATAGCCAGAAGAATTTAAAACAAATATGAAGAGGGTGGAAGGGGACAGAGAAACATGGGAGAGAAGGCTGTTGATCTTTATCAGAAACCCATCTGTACATTTGAAGACATTTATATTTTTTTAACTTCAAAAGGCTTTTAATTTAGATAAATGGAGTAAAGTCAACCTTTATGGTATTTCTGTCCTCTTCTTCAGTGTGCTGGCATATTCCAGGTCTAGCCATCCACCTATTAAGAATCTGGACACCTTGGACTCCTCCTGTTTACTCCTAAGAACTCCAGGGAACCTGTTCATTCATTATACCCTCCAGTCTTGTATGTCTGCATTTTCTCGAGAGTCTTCAGGATGTGGTCTTTGCAGCGCTCTCAGCATGTCAATTCTTTCTTGCTCTTCTAATAAAATTCATTCCCCTCTAACATTTAATTACTCTAATTTTCCAGTTCATCTGATGTGTTTAAAATGAGTTATATAAATTTCTCATATGAATGATTGAATGTTGATGGTCTGATTTATCTTCCAGTCATATTAAGATCAGCTAATTTTCTTTTCTCAGAAAATTGTGAGCGTTTGGGTGGTATTTAATTATCATTGGCTGACATATTTAAGCTCCAGGGTGAGTATAAAGATATTTTCAATTTAATAGGTTTAAGATGTCATTATTCCATCCTGATAAACTCTTACTTGTTAGGAGAAAATCTTCCAGAATTAATGAACCTATTTGGACATCCTGATACAGCTTGAAGTCTCAGTTATACAAACCTTGACTATAAAATTAAAAGGTGGCCGGGCATGGTGGCTCACTCCTGTAATCCCAGCACTTTGGGAGGCTGAGGCGGGAGGATCATCTGAGATCAGGAGTTCGAGACCAGCCTGGCCAACATGGTGAAACCCCGTCTCTACTAAAAATGGAAAAATTAGCCAGGTGTGATGGCACGCCCCTGTGGTCCCAGCTACTGGAGAGACTAAGGCATAAGAATTGCTTGAACCCAGGAGGCAGATGTTGCAGTGAGCCAAGATTGCACCACTGCACTCCAGCCTGGGCAACAAGAGTGAAACTCCATCTCAATAATCTCAATAATAATAATAATAATAATAATAATAATAAATAAATGGTACTGGATAAAAACTAAAACAAACATACCCCCAATATGAGCAAATGAACATCTGAAAGCTGAATAAATACAGACATAAGAAGCCTAGGGACAAGTTTACTAAGAGCTTTTGAAATGTTTTCAGTACAGCCTATAACATAAACACTTTAAATCTGATTTATTTGAAAGGATTTGTGTGAAATACCACTCATAGCTTCCTTACACAGGATACATCTCCTCCCACCTCTTACAGTCCAGAAACAGTAACTCAATTCATTAAATATTAGGTTAAAAAAGATTCAATTAAAAAAAAACTTTAAAATCAACCCAACAATAAAGTACAACAACCATGCAATAGTCCAAAAGGATTAACAACATAATTAATTATTATTCTAATAATTAATGCCATATATAGAAGCAGGCTTGGTGCTGCAGTACACTTGTACCAATGTGACACAGAGTTTTGCCTAAGTGTTTGGTCTTCAGATTATCTAGTGAGAGCATTTTTCTCTTTATTTCATTTGCCTGGTTCTGGGCACTGTCCTACCTTATTGGATGCTTGGACTGTGCATTTCCTTCATTGCCTAGAATAAGACTGAGTAAATAAAACATTATAAGGGACTTTAGGGATCATCCATTAGAATGCTCTAATTTTACATCATAGGAAACCTGGGAAGGTAAAGGGTTGGCCCCAAGGTCACCTGGCTGCTTAGTAAAGACATCCAGCATAGGGGCCACAGTACATGGTAGGCAGTCAAATATCTTATTACCCAATAAAGAAATAACTACTTAGGTAAGATTAACAGGAATTCCTACCCTGGGTAATACATTGGGCACCCAATGTAATCCTTGAATCCCTAGAAAACTACAAAAGTGTATGGCTACGTGCAAAGGTCTATTTTTCCAAGTAGATAATATACAAAGTCAACAGAGTAACAAATAGATCTGTGATCAAAGAAAATGTTAAGAACCACTACTTTAGAACAAATAAAAATGCAGCCCTACAAACAGAACTTTTGACCTTACAGATGGTATAACCTGCCATGATAACCCTGTTCTGTGTGCATGTGTGTATGCATGCGCATGCACGGCACACGAAAATGCACCAGATGAGGAAAAGTATTACCCACAAATAGGCATGCTATCACATACCCTTTAACTCTTCACTCAGCCATTTCAAATATATACATTCACATATATAGGACCTCTATAAAGTCCTTGTCTACCTTTACCCTTCAATAACACAATGGTTAAGTATGACAGAGCATTCTGTAAATGGTATGTAAAGAAAAATTTACTACATTTTAAAGTGATAGCATTGTGCATTTGAACATAACACTATTATTTCAAATCATCTGAACAAATGAATAATGGCTACCATAAACAGGAAGGTATAAACTGTGCCCTTTGGCAAGAAGAATTTTGGTCCTTATCAGCTCTAAGAAAAAAAATCCAAAACCCTTTAAACGACATTTGCAGATGGTTTGTATCCTGTCTACCACCAGTTTAGCTTTTCACCAAATTGTATACTCAAGAGTTGGAAGAAACCTTACAGGTCACATGGACTGACTTCCTACCCTCTTGAGGAGACCCTTTCACAGCACTTGACAGCCTGTAAACACAGACTGGCCTGAATTGGACAATCAGCCAGAACAACAGACAGCCAACTTGGTTCATAACTATTTTACTGTTTTCACACTGCTTTATAAAATGATTTGGAATACAGTTTTCTGAAAAAGTATTACAAACATTTATTGCATTTTTTCATAGAGTCCCTTTAAAACTAGGATAAATAATTCAAATGGAATAATGTCAAAGAAATTGCAATAAACGGGGGTGATATTTACTCCAAGGCAGTTGGCAATCAGTGTACAACAACATTCATACTAATTATAGCTTTTATTAAGTAGAAAACCGGTACTCCATTCACAGAGTTAACATTGGCTTTGTACTTCACTCTCATTACTCATTTCAGCACATAAGTGAGATAATGAGTTATTAAATGTCTTCAATCTACTCTATTAATATAATAGAACTCCATACTTATTTGCTGAGTTCATGGAGCTAGAGACGATGGTTATCCAAAGCTGTTTCATTGGACTAAAAAAAAAAAAAAAAAAAAACACTTTTCTCCAAGGATATCTAATGGTTCTATTTATTTCTTATTTTGCCCAATGAGTTCCCCAACTTCACAGAAAATAAGTGCCTAAGAAATTCCCTTGTGCCTACACCTTATAGAAACACTTGAATGCTGATATAAAGCCTTAGATCCAGGTCCAGACATCAAAGGTAGCGCTTACTACTTTCTACCTATGAATTTCATGCTTATAAAGCATGCTTATTATATGCTCAGAAGCTGCGGGATGGCTAAACCCCTATTAAATTCAACTATGCATGCTCACACCACTCTCTCCTTCTACCACTAATACCTCAACCCTAACCCCAATCTAGCTCTGGAAATAAGCATTCAAGAAACCCTACACAACTTTGAATTCCAGAGGGATGGCAAAGCCTTTCTAATGACTGAATGTCTCATGCAGTACATATTAGTTAGTCTAAGTAATAACATTCACCACTTAGTTGCATGACATTTCTTCCTAAATACGGATGCAGTTATTAAACAGAGGTGTGGCCAGAGCATGGTCACCTAGATTCCTGACCTAGTCCCATATCTGGCCTTGTGACTGTAGATAAATCATTTCACTATGGTTCCATTCCTCCCTCTGAAAAAAAGAGATAATGTACTGTCTTTATAACTATCAACTTCCTGGAAATTTGAGTTCTGAGTTTTCCAGAGAGGGAAGGTGCACAGCGGAATGGAATCAACAACATATAGCAGGAGGCAAGACTTTGGTCTCAGCTCAATCACAATCTGGGTGGCCTTTATCCCACTAAAGGCCGCTTCATTACTGAAACATTGGGAAGTGATCCCCAAGGGCCCTTCTGACTTTGCCAGTATCAGACTGTGAACTAAGTATTAGGGAAGAGTTCTGGGAAGCCCTTGAACGTGGCCTACCTCATCTTATCAGGAATTCAATATGAAAGATAACATATATGGTATTGTGTGTTCATTTCCCAGTATTAGATGTGATGTCATTTCTTTACGTGTATATAACTTCTTAACCTCTATGTACCCTGTGCTTTTTTCACTTCCAGAGTGCACTGGAATAGTTCTTTGAATACTCTGTTGAGGAATCAAACATACAGACACACCGCACACACATAAACAGATCCCTCAGAAAAACAACTCTGAAAAGCTTAGATTAAGAAATAGCTGGTCTCATTTACATACTCAGGAAAGAAAATTGTAGGCAGCACAATAAACAGCCATTCCTTTCCTGACCTTGCAAAATAATCAACATTACAACCGTGTGTACACGTATGTGCATGCATCTGTTTAGTAGCTTTGAACTACATTAACGTGCTATGATCTGGTATTTCTCTCATCAGTTCCTCAGGAGAGGAGCGGCAAAGCTTAATGCAAAATTCAGTCTAAACTTTTAATAGTGTTTCTGACAACTCTAGAGATTTATAGCCTGAATGTAGAATTATTCCTTGTTCTTTTATTTCTCATTCAAATGCAAAGAAATTAATTTTCTGGTCATAATTTCAGTACTTCAGGGATATTACCAGGCAGAAGTAAAAATAGAACACCAATATATTGTCAAGTCCTATGGCTGAGGGTGACTAATAGCTATAGTGTCACAGATGTAATAATCTAATAAAGCCTCTGTACTCAGGGTCAAATGACATTAGTGCTTAGGAAAGATGTAAGTCTAGTTGCAGCAGCAGATTGCAATCAGTAACTCAGCATTAAAGATGGCAGTTCCTATTGTGTCCTCCCACTTTTATACCCTTACCACATACCTTATTCTTCTCCAGTAGTCTCTCCCTCTCTTCTGTTGATTCTTACTCTTGCTCTATCCTTGCAAAGCTAGAACAAGTTGCACCCCACCATTAAGATTTTCTAAGATTTCTCAACCTAAACTGCAATGTATCCTTTCCTTCAAGTCATTATACAGATAGAGTGAATTTAAGTTACTTTTGCCTCTCTAACTAGACTGTGAGGTTCTGAGGGAACATTTCCTTCTTTGCCACGTGTTTTCACATTTTCTGTAATGTCTGGCCTTGTCCTGAGTTATTTCAAGTATGTGATGCATTATTTCCTGAGCAAATCTATTTTCTTCAATGTTTGTATTTACCAAATGAGATAGGAAAATTACTCTGAAGTTCTCTCCAATTCTCCTATTTCATGATGGTACAGATTTGTACTCTGATGGTCAAGTACCACACTGCAACGGGAGATGGTAAGATATTTTAGGGCAGGAAACGCTAAGAGCAGCATTCCAGGGAGAGAAAATAGCACAGGCAAAAGCCCTTAGACGGAAAGTATTTGGCATGCAAATGGAACAAAAAGAAGGCCCAGAGTTATAGGAAGAGGTAAAAGATAAGAAAAATATATGTCAGACAGGTTGTCAGAGAGTTCACCAACACTAAACAGAACTGAGATGCGGAGCTGTTGTGTTTTAAATACAGCTATTTTATCCACAACCCTATAGCTACAGGTGAAGGGAAATTAGAAGAGAAAATCCTATTCTAGCTTAATAGGAAATCCAGACTATTTGAGTACCTTTACACATGTTATCCCATCTTTTTCGAGTTGCATTAGTCTATTAAATCCTCTGTGAAATCAGAGGCAATGCAAACAGGGTTACAGTATTATTTAAATTACCAAAGTCTGAGAGTTTAGGATAAATATGTACAAATAGGTAGAAAGTCAGGAACTTATCAACTTGATGGATTAACAGGTCATCAGAAGCCCAAACTGATAGTTTCCAAATGCCAAAAATTTCCATATGATTAAGAACCAAATTAACTATAATGTAGTTTATTTGATTCATACAAAATTTTCAAACATGCAGTCTCTGGGGAAAACCATCAAAGGGTTTCTTGGTGCTGTAGATGCTAGGGAGCTTTAAACTATGTGATGTCTTTCATCTAGCAAGACATAGAATGAGTTTATGATGCTATGAAATTTCCTCTTCCACAATGGTGACAGACTCATAAAATTATGCAATCTTATGATACTCAGAGTACTCAGGAGAGAGCACTGCTGATTGCTGGGACTTTGAAGTAACTATAGGACTGGGTCAAAAATTATGCGAGGCAGCCTTTAAGATGGCCCCCAACAGTCCTTATGTTCTGGTATTCATGCCTTTGTGCAATCTCCTCCCCTTGAGGGTGGACTGGTCTTACTGACTGTTTCTATCAAAGAGAACACAGTAGAAAGGACAGGATGTTGCTTCCAAGATTGAGTTACAAAAAGACTGGCTTCCATTTTTACAGACTTGTCTTGCTATTACTCACTCTGAAAGAAACCAGCTGCCATGTTGGGAGCTGTCCAATGGAGAAGCCCAGGTGGCAAGGAACTGATGTCTCCAGCCAGCAGCCAGTAAGGATCTGAGGCCTGCCAATAGCTACATCAGTGATCTTGGAAGCAGATCTTCCTCAAGGTGCTCCCTGGAGATAATACAGGTCTGGCAAACAACTGGATCATAGCTTCCTAGGAGACCCTGTGCTACAAGCCATTCAGATAAGCCACACTCATATATTCCACATCCACAGAAACTTGGAAATAATAAATGTGTATTATTTGAAGCTAAGTTTTGAAGTTATTTCTTATAAATCAATATATAGCTAATACAGGCATTCATTTGGAAGAGTAACCAATACTAAGCACTGGGGACAGCCTCCTGTAGCGATTTCCTTCTTCACTACAAAGTCTCAAAACCTCTTCAAAATTAACAAACGAATACACAAACTCTAGGTTACCAAGAAGCCATAACATATGCCAAAGTACAATGCACTTTCCCCTGTGTCCATTTATTTTCTCCAACAGTGTCAGAACCATTAGAAGGAAATCACACCTGACTATTAAATTAAGAGGACTAATCAATAATATTGACTTGATGTTTGTGTAGCCTAGAGATAACTGACTTTGGTGTAACTATTTATCTTGAGAGAACCAAATTTTAACTGTTGGCCCAATGTTAAATATAATCTTCCTATATTTTACCTACCCTAATCTGTGAGCTGAGCAACCCATTCTCCAGTATACGGCACGATGAATTTTTTAAAAATCTATACTATGTAGCTTGTAGCTGAAGCTAACTAGTGAAGCCAGCATTAGGGCCAGAATGGAAGCTAGACAGGAAACAATCTCCAGGATTTCATTTTCAGATATACGACAAAGAATGCAAAAAGCTGCCTCAGGTTGGTCAGATGAATTTTGCTTCTAGTGTTGCACTCAGTGTGTTAGAGTGTATCTGTCCCAATATAGTTTGGATGTATGCTCCCTCCAAATCTCATGTTGAAATATGACCGATAATGTTGGAAGTGGGTCTAGTGGAAGGTGTTTGGATTATGGGGGTAGATCCCTCATGAATGTTTTGGTCTTTGCAGTAATAAATGCACTCTGAGTTCATGTGAGATCTAGTTGTTTAAAGGAGCCTTGGCTGGGTGCCGTGGCTCACGCCTGTAACCCCAATACTTTGAGAGGCCAAAGCGGGCAGATCGCTTGAGACCAGTAGTTCTAAACCAGCCTGGACAACATGAAACCTCGCCTCTACTAAAAATACAAAAAAATTAGCTGAGCATGGTGGTGTGTGCCTGTAGTCTCAGCAACTCAGGAGGCTGAGGTGGGGGAATCACCTGAGCCCAGGAAGTTGAGGCTGCAGTGAGTCGTGATCATGCCACTGTGCTCCAGCTTGGGCAATGGCAATCAGACGCTGTTTCAAACAGAAAAAAAAAAAAAGCCAGCCACTTCCTCCGTCGCTTGCTCCTATTCTTGCCATGTGACACACCTGCTTCCCCTTTGCTTTCCACTATGATTGTAACCTTCCCGAGACCTCACCAGAAGCCGAGCAGATGCTAGTGCCATGCTTCTATCTGCCTGCAGAACTCTGAGTGCAAATAAGTCTCTTTACTTTATAAACTACCCAGTCTCATGTATCCCTTTGTAGCAACCCAAAATAGACTAACACAGCCCCCAAATATTTTATTTCGTTTTTTAAGGATTAACCTTAATGAAAACCCCTCTGAACTTGCCTTCGATTCTCTGTCTTGATTAGTCACTTTCTAAAGGAGTGGAGGAAAATCATGTACAGTTGCTGTTGTTAATATACACTTAACTTTTTCAAGCTAGACTGAGCCCAGGTATTGAAGAAAGTTAGTTAAATGACATTTCAGAAGCTTAGTCATCCTGAATAAAGATTTTCTTTTCGACTAAGTTTAAGCAAAAAACATAATTGCATTTAGGTAGAAAGGCATAAAAATCAACAACAAGCAAAATCATTTGCCTTATCAATGCTACCATGACCATTCATAAAGTAAAAAGTGATTCTGCATGCTGACAACTGAAAGCATCTACCTCCTTACAGCTCACTGTCTGCATGGACATGATTCTACTCTTTGGTTGTCTTCAGTAATATAATTTTATTATTCTACCATACCCATCAACATAACTTTGCTAGTCCAGGTAACTCTTGCACAGGAAGGAAAAAAATGCAACTAACTGTTCATTTCAGAAACTTCTACTGTACCCATCAACATAACTTTACTAGTCCAGGTCACTCTTGCACAGGAAGAAAAAACCTAAAAATAACTGTTCATTTCAGAAACTTCCAGAAGAAATATTCAAATGAACGGCAAACAGACATTCAGCAGATAGGATTAAAATCAAAGCTCTTGCCTCAAAGCTTCCCCTAGTTGTGTCCATCAGTCATAAACTATTCTATCATGATCCTTACCCAATCCTGATCAAGCTTCTGCATTCAAAGAGCTACCTTAAATCACACTCCAAAACCTCATAAATATCCAGACTTCCAGACTGTGCATGCCCCTCCCTCATGCTACTAAGACTCTGTCAAGGTAGTGCTCCTCCTCACCACAGTCAGGATAAACTCAATTGTGCCTTAGCAACAGATTATTCTGGAGGCATTTCTGAGGACCCAGAATTAACAATACTCCTAACTCCTTCTTAATACCATATATGAGATCTTAGAAGTCGGCCTGTACATAGAGGGGAATAAAAGATCTTGAAGACCAAAAGAGACATATAAAAATAGAAAAGAAATAAACCCAGGCCTCCATTCTCTTCAAGAGTGCATTTAGGCCGGGCGCGATGGCTCACGCCTGTAATCCCAGCACTTTCAGAGGCCGAGGCGGACGGATCACGAGGTCAGGAGATCGAGACCATCCTGGCTAACACGATGAAACTCCATCTCTACTAAAAACACAAAAAATTAGCCAGGCGTGGTGGCAGGTGCCTGTAGTCCCAGCTACTTGGGAGGCTGAGGCAGGAGAATGGCGTGAATGCGGGAGGCGGAGCTTGCAGTGAGCCGAGATCGTGCCACTGCACTCCAGCCTGGGCAACGGAGTGAGACTCTGTCTTAAAAAAAAAAAAAAAAAAAAAAAAGGTGCATTTAGATACAGAAGGATTTTTGAATTGTTAAAGATGACAAAGTATGACCAGTACCCAAGAACCTAACAATTGAAATGAGGCAAGAATTAAAAAATTAAAATGGAATGACTCCAATTCCCATTTCTTACAGAAGCCAAGAAAGAGAAAATTATTAAGAAGCACATGGTAGAGCTGCCGATGAAATGTGTGGTAATTGGGAAACTGGCAATTAGGAAAACACTTGCTGAAAATTAAGATAAAAATATAGATGAATGAGAAGGAAAGTGCAGCAATATCAGTATAAAATATTAACAAGACTTACTAGATGATTTTCTAGTGACAGTTATTGTAGGTGGACATATATGAATTACATGTTTCCTGAGGCCATATGTCAGAAAAATTTATGGAATTAGTGTTCAGAGGAAAGGCACATCAAAGATAAAACATGATAAACAAGAGCCAAAAAGAACAAGTACAGACAAAAACGAGGCTTGGTTTTGTTTACTGTGGATAGTCTGATGACGTTCATGAAGAGAAAGCAGGATTTAATGGAAGAATAGATGCTTTTAACAGACATAAAACACGTCATTTCAGAGGTGTCACTGTTTGTTAGGCCTCACAAACAAGATCATATTTAAAAAAATAAAGATCTAGGCCAGAAAACGAGGAGAAGCAGAAGAAAGAAGGCACTGAAACCTGGTACACAGAACTAGCCCAACATCAGAAAAAGACACTGACAAATGTAAGGAGTTAAAATTTTAAATTCAACTAAGACCTCCCGAAAATCAGTGAGGGATTACAAGAGGGAACTGAAGTATTACAGGCAGCAACCATCACTGCAGATTAAGGCACAGCAGAAAGACATGGAATAGGGAAAGGCTGAAGGAAAACTGTCAAGGATTATGTTGGAACAACATCACTCTTAAACAGAAGTCTTTTCTAAGTAACACAACTCCCCAAGTAAGTGAAGAGTTGGAGATGCCACCTCTCCCCAGAACCATTTCTCACAGGCCCAAAAGAAATCCACAAAAAAGGCAGGGGCAGCAAACCCTATAGCAGCAAAACCTATACCAGCTCAGAATTGCAGGATTCACAGCGAAAACAGAAAGGACCTGCCCCATCACCAGTATCCCAACTTTGCAAGAAGGTAGTGCTCTCTCATATACTCAAAATGGGTGTTGATATCTGCTTTTTCCCTACACTTATTTGGAGCATTCTATCAAGGACCTTTATTTCTCTGTAATTCTTTGATGCCCTGCTGTTCTGAATAAAGGCAATCCAATCCAATTCCAAACTACTCATTTTCCACTGAGGTCAAGGTGTTTAGAAAGAAATGAATCAAATATATAAACTAATTCTAGGAAGTGAAAGGTTCTCAGATGGTGATACCCTTACAAATGGGATGACCGAATTGCCCCCAAAGTACTTCCCAGCTCACACACACTTCCCCTTCACTCCTTTTATATTGCCTAATTTGGCCTGTCTCCCCCTGGTTTTCTGTGTACCCATGAAGCTCATATGCCTAAGACTTTGAGCTATCATTTTGCAGGCTGACAAACTACGACTAATAAATTAGTAGTTAAAACACCTGCAGTGGAGCCCAAATCTCCTGCATTTTGGTGAATAAAAATACTTTTCTTGGATAAAAAATTTGTTCTCAGGCTCCAGATGATTAAAAGATGATGATTAACACTATTTACTATCCTTTCCTCATGTATAAAGAGCACTCAGTCTTTCCGTCACTTTATTTTTATTATTTATTTATTTATTTATTTATTTATTTATTTATTTTTGAGATGGAGTCTTGCTCTGTCACCCAGGCTGGAGTGCAGTGGCACTATCTCCACTCACTGCAACCTCTGCCTCCCAGGTTCAAGAGATTTTCCAGCCTCAGCGTCCCAAGTAGCTGGGATTATAGGCATGCACCACCACGCCTGGCTAAGTTTGTATTTTTAGTAGAGAACGGGTTTCACCTTGTTGGTCAGGCTGGTCTCGAACTCTTGACCTCAGGTGATCCACCCGCCTCAGCCTCCCAAAGTGCTGGGATAACAGGAGTGAGCCACCACGCCCAGCTATGTCACTGTAATAACAGAAAGATGATGGCATTAGAAGCATGGAGCTACCAGCTCTTTGCCCAAGTGTTTAAAAAGTAGACCACAGATGTAACACACATTTAAGTATTTAAAGCAATTGATACATCTCAAACTGAGATTGCCTTCAAGGGTACTAAAATTTAAAGATTCATCTAATGTCCAAATAAAAAGTCATCTTTAGGTATTATTATTAGTTGAAGCAAACTACAAGGCACAGGGTGTGAAGACACATGAAAGTTTAAAAAATAACTGAATGGCAAAAGCATTGGACATTTCTTTTGAATGCCCACATTCTAAAGCTGAAAGCCAGAGGGAGGAGTAGTGTCTGCAAAATGCCACAGTTTTATCTCTAGATATATATATATATATATATATATATATATATATATATATATATATATGTTCTTCCATATTCGCTGGCTGTATCTTGGGCCACATAATGAAAGTCCCAGACCTGTGATATCCCTTGGGTTGCTTGTCCAGTTGGGGAGATGTTGAAGCAGAGAGAGAAGTAGGAAGGGAGAAGCGGACAGGAGACAGTGCCTTGAACATACATGGCCCACATCACCTTTCACATCAAAGGCCTTTGTCTTCCTATTTGCTTTATTGTCATCCTCAAAAGCAGCTCTACATAGTGCCGCTGTTCACAGCCCTCTCCCTACCTCTAGGCTGTAGGTCCTTGATGGTAAGAAACCATTCTTATGTGTTATTCCATGTTTCCTGATCCCCTTTATCTGGGGATCCAACCTCTGTAATACTTCTCCCCTGTAACTCTTCCCCCCTCAGACAGACAACAAAAGTGGCCAGAGAACCACATCTCAAATCCTTTTAGTGCTCTCATATTCTTCTGAGCAGTTTTCAGTAGTTTTTTCCACAATCACAAAACCACATGTAGCTTCTGGATAAACAAAGTGATTAAGAAATGGAGGAATTATGGTAGGTTAAGGAACTATTATTTTTGTGAGTAAACCTCCTGGAGCTATTTGAGTATCTAAACTCCACACATGTAGAAGTTTGATAGAAATTGAAACAAAACGCAAACCTCTAGCTCCTAACTGGTTTGTATACCCAATGAGTAACTAGCTAACCTCTACTCTGAAGAGCCCTGCACAGAAAGACTGCAGGAAATGCATGTCAGTCCCATAGCTGGACTCTCAGTGACCAAGAGGTAGATATTTTGGGATCACTTCTGACTCATTAGAACACCGTGAAAAATAAGAGTTTCAAAAAATGCCTACATGTGATAAGTAAAATGAAATGAGACAGTAGGGTCAATGCGCTATGAGAGAACCCCTCATTTTAATAAAATAATCATTACAGCCCTTGATTCTACTAACAAGTGACAAAATAAGGTAGTAAGAAGGGAGAAAAAGCTTTTCAAGGTAAGGGCAATATTTATGTCATTAAGATGCATCAAGTTACCTTCTACTCTGGGTATAGGTATAATGAATCCAGTCAAACTATGGACAAGCAACATTTGGAAATTAGATAAAATTGATTCCTAGACTCGAGTAAAAGTTCAAGGTGAGGGGAGGAGGCGAGGAGCAGACTCAGATGGAAAACAAGTCATTATCAACTCCTCTGGAATACCAATGAACCTCAGTTTAGTTAAAGCATTTTTCTGTGGAATTTTATAAACATTCCTCTGTGATCCCTTGATGTTTCCAAGCTAACTTACATGTGCAAATGGAGGACAGGTTTAAGTAATGGCCAAAAATGAGAGAGGCTGACAATTGGTAGCTGGACAGTGTTTTCTGCTTAATAGAGGAATCAAATATCCATTGGGTTTAAATACCCAACTAACCTGTGCTTACACTAACCAGGTGTGTAGGGTGACTTCGTTTTGATCAAAAGTCCAAGGGAACAGAGGGCTTGTTGGGTTTTGGGTTTCCTGATGGCTTGGTGCCAGCTATGGATTTACTTGATAAGGCCCAGTTTCTTTGTGCACATATTTGAATTAAATAAGCGCCTTTGATGGACAAGGCCTCTAACTGGTTTTAATTAACACTCATATAGGCTGTGAGAACCTTCATCTGCATCCATTTTGTTTGTTTTGTGAGTCAAAATAATACATATTTTTAAAATGCTTCTCATCTGTGACTTATGTATATCCTTACCTCCGCAAGATCCTGAGAGGCAAGCACTTAGCAAGCAGCCCAGGTTAAAGCAGAAACAGGGAATCTATTGGAAAGAGGTCAAAATTAGGGGAAAAAAAGAAGTTGCTCTAAGCAGCAGTCTATACATACTCCTTTGTGTACTATAAATACTTCTTCTTGCTCTCTTCCCACCATGCTTCCAGTTCCCTATCCCTTCTACTGAAGTCCTTGCCCCGTCATCAATCACTATATCACCAGAAGAAGGACCCGTGCAAGGAGAGCAGAGCCTCTATCCTGACTCTGGGAGGAGAGCTCAAGCCAAAGTACACAGGTCTTCTGTTTGAGAAATCTGGCACTACGAGGCTCTCCTGAAGTACTTGTGGCTATCCAAAGGGCTTATGCAGTATTCCACTCCAATGGCCTGGAGATTCTGCCTGATCCAGCCACAGTACAGCACCCTCATCAGCTCCTTCTAGGCCTTGAGCACAACTTATTTATTTATTTATTTATTTATTTATTTAGTCTCACTCTGTCACCCAGGTTGGAGGGCAGTGGTGCGATCACAGCTTACTGCAGCCTCAACCTCCCAAGCTCAAATCATCCTCCCACCTCAGCCTCCCAAGCTGCTAGGACTACAGGCATGACACCCCAGCTAATTTAAAAAAATTTTTTGTAGAGATGGGGTCTAGCCACATTGTCCAGGCTGCTCCCAAACTGCTGTGCTGAAGCTGCCCAAAGTGCTGGGATTACAGGCGTAAGCCACCCGGCCCGGCCTTGGGCAGAGCTTTTTTTTTTTTTTTTTGAAACGGAACCTCACTTTGTCACCCAGGTTGGGGGACAGTGGTGCGATCTTGGCTCATGGCAACCTCTGCCTCCCAGGTTCAAGAGATTCTCCTGCCTCAGCCTCCCAAAGTACTGGGATTACAGGTGTGAGCCACTGTGCCTGGCCCATAACTTCTTAAATTGTATCTACACACAAACACATATAAGTGTCTTTTGTCCCCTTTATTTTTTATTTTTTAAATTTTTTTATTTCCATAGGTTATTGGGGAATGGGTGTTGTTTGGTTACATGAATAAGTTCTTTAGTGGTGATGTGTGAGATTTGAGTGCACCCAACTCCTAAGCAGTATACCCTGCACTCAATTTGTAGTCTTTTATCCCTCACTCCCTTCCCACCCTTTCCTCCTAAGTCTCCTAAGTCCATTGTTGTGTCATTTTTTTTTTTGAGACGGAGTTTTACTCTGTCACCCAGGCTGGAGTACGGTGGCACAATCTTGGTTCACTGCAACCTCTGCCTCCAAGGTCCAAGTGATTCTTGTGCCTCAGCCTCCCGAGTAGCTGGGATTACACATGACTGCCACACCTGGCCAATTTTTGTATTTTTAGCAGAGACAGAGTTTTCCCATGTTGGCCAGGCTGGTCTTGGACACCTGACCTCAGGTGATCCGCCTGCTTCAGCCTCCCAAAGTGTTGGGATTACAGGCATGAGCCACTGCGCCTGGCCCACTGTGTCATTCTTATGCCTTTGCATCCTCATAACTTAGCTCCCACTTATGAATGAGAACAATGTTTGGTTTTCCATTCCTGAGTTACTTCACTCAGAATAATAGATGCCTCACTTAAACCTGAGGTCCTTCACTAGGAGGCAGCTTATTCCTAGTACCAATTCCACACACTAAGAATAGAAATGTGAACAAGACATAGAAAGCCTCTCTCATTTGTGTTTACATCAATGGGCAGCCCTACAACTAGTCTGCATCAAGCCAAATGAACAGAACTGCAACTGTTCCTACAAGGATCCAACAAGGTCTTTTCACCACTCCTATATATGCTGCTACTGAAGTCATACAGACATTACATCTGCATTAACCATACAACTTGTTAAATGCTACACTGTACAATGCTTTTTAGAACATTAGATTCAAAGAAAACTAGAACCTTTAAAATAAATTCACTGAATTTTTATGTCTTTCCCAATTGTGTGCATAATATTTGAGTCTGGAAACATGGACTAGAGTCAGATACCTGAATGAGAAAGCATAAATTTACAGCAGGTCCTCAAATAAGGTCATTTTCTACAACACTGTTTCCTTATAAAATTGATGAGGAAAAAAATAATCAACTCCCGGCTGGGGCTGCTGTCTGTGTGGAGTCTGCATGAGTTTTCTCCAGGTACTCATTTCCTCCCACATCCAGAAGATGTGTACATTGGGCTAACTGGCATGCCTAAATGGTCCCAGTGTGAGTCAGTGCGGGTGTGTGTGTGAGTGCACCTGGTGATGTAATGTCCTGCCCAGGGTTGGTTCCAGCCTTGCACCCTGAGCTGCCGGGATAAGCTCCAGCCACCTGTGACTGCTTGAACCGGAGTAAGTGGGTTAGAAAATGACTCAACGAATGAATATAAGATATTGTAAAATAAAAATTCAGAAAGTCCATGATAATCATACAAATGCACAACAATAAACGATGCTGTACTAAAGTGCTCAGTGAGCTTGCCACATTTGTGATTGTTTTTGAACTGCATGGTGGTAGGAGATGCTTCTTAGAATTTTCACTTGGCAAATGTTGCTTCCTAAATGTAAACCCACCATCACGGCTGGGAATGGTGGCTCATGCCTATAAAACCAGCACTTTGGAAGGCTGAGGTGGGAGGATTGTTTGAGGCCAAGAGTTAAAGATCAGCCTGGGCAATGTGGTGAGACCTTGTCTCCACAATTTTTTTTAAAAGAATTAGTCAGGCATGGTGGCACACACCTGTAGTCCCAGCTACTCTGGAGGCTGAGGTGGGAGGATCACTTGAGCCCAGGAGTTTGAGGCTGCAGTGAGCCATGTTTACATCACAGCACTCCAGCCTGGGTGACACAGCAAGATCCCAACTCTCACAAAGTAATAAAAATAAGGCCAGACGCAGTGGTTCACGCCTATAATCCCAGCACTTTGGGAGGCCGAGGCGGGTGGATCACTTGAAGTCAGTTCAAGACCAGCCTGAACAACATGGTGAAACACCGTCTCTACTAAAAATACAAAAAAATTAGCCAGGCATCATGGCAGGAGCCTGTAATCCCAGCTACTCGGGAGGCTGTGGCAGAAGAATCGCTTGAACCCGGGAGGCGGAGTTTGCAGTGAGCCGAGATCACACCACTGCACTTCAGCCTGGGTGACAGAGTGAGACTCCATCTCAAAAAAAAAAAAAAAAAAAGTAACAATAATGAAAACAAACCCACCACCACAATGACCACCATGACTCACTGATTCACCAAGAGTTGGGTAATTATTGTATCTTGTTTTTGTTAACCTTTCTTAAAGGTATAGATAGCTCAACTTTATTTCAATGTTTAATAGTAAAAGTGTTTTCAGTCTTTATTTAGAAGTTTGGTGATGTTTTCATGACCAGAAATATATGCCATGGAGACCTAACTCTTGCTTATATCCATCAGCCAATGGTAAATTTGGTTTTGTCATAAGTAATTTTGCTTCAAAAATTGCAGTTCCCTAGAACTTATTGAAGACATTAAGTGAGGACTTACTCTACTTACTAAAATTCAATATAAAGACTCCTTATTACAACAAATATGGATATTTTTCATAGAAAGATTAGTTAGAAGAACATCAAAATGTTAGCAGTGGTCATAATTCTAAGCAGTTCAATTGCCAGTAATTTTTAATTTATTCAGTGCTGTGGAAGAGCTGGCTCATATGAGGTGGTAAGTGCACATCTCTTCCAAAATCTGCATTCAGTGTGACAACACTTGAAATTGGTGGCGGTGGAATTATTTACACCTTAGAAATTGACAAATGCCACATATCAGGTTTTTTCTCTTCTTTTGGAGAGCCACTTGTTAAACAAAAAGCATACCACTTTTTGTAGTCTCTAGACTTTCCTTGTGAGCACATAAAAATACTAATTTGAGGTTACTTTTAAAGAAAAAGAAATTTGAGCAAATTAATCTTTGTGTGTATAGCACGTTTTCATGAAGTATTAAGGAAAATATGTGTTTTTTCCATAAAAGATCTATGAACCCAAATAGCCTTGCCCTAAAATTTCCACTATAATTTAATCTCTCTCCTGTATCCATATAAACAAGCATGAAAACATGAATTTGGAGAGAGGAAATCACACCAAGAATTTACAGCACGTTAAAATTTCAAGGCCAGGTATGGTGGCTCACACTTGTAATCCCAGAATTTTGTGAGACTAAGGTGAGAGGATAGCTTGAGGCCAGAAGTTCCAGACCAGCCTGGGAAACATAGGGACATCCCATTTCAACAAAAAAAGTAAAAAATGAGCTAGGCATGGTGGCATATGCCTCTAGTCCTAGCTGCTCAGGGGGCTGAGGCATGAGGATTGCTTGAGCCCAGGAGTTCAAGACTGCAATGAGCCGTGATCATGCCACTGCACTCCAGCCTGGGTGACAGAGTGAAACCCTGTCTCAAAAGTTTTTCTTTCAAATAATTAGTAACCATTGACAGAGTAGACCCCAGATGAGTTAAAGCAGCAGTCCCCAACCTTGTTGGTACCAGGGATCAGTTTCGTGGAAGACAATTTTTCCATGGACCGGGGGTGAAGGGATGGTTTTGGGATAAAACTGGATCCACTTCAGGATCATCAGACATTAGATTCTCCTAAGGAATGTGCAACCTAGATCCCTTGCATGTGCAGTTTATGATAGGGTTCGTGCTCCTATGAGAATCTAATACAGCTGCTGAGCTGACAGGAGGTGGAGCTCAGGTGGTAACGCTCGCTCGCCCAGCTGCTTACCTCTCGCTGTGTGGCCTGGTTCCTAACAGGCCACCGCCCAGTACCAGTCCACGGCCCAGGGTTTGGAAACCCCTGAGTTAAAGGGCAAAGGACTGGACCTCTCAGGAATCAAGAAGCCAGGTCCCACTTTAAGTTCTGAATAGGGTCACTTTCACCTTTCCTAGGTTTCTACCTCTTGGGGTTTTCTGCCCAGAGATTAACCCTTTTGGATTCCTCTACCTTGTGACTTACTTTTAAAATGCCAATACTTAGAGAAACTACCAAAGAAGAGACCCAAGATGACTGTGAAGAGCAGTGGGTAGAACAAGGGTGTGCAAAAGGAGAAGGTGTCACAGTTATAGTTAGGATTCACATATTTTTTTGGTCTAGCAAATGAGCTAAGGTCACCATCAGACCACTTGATGAAGGAACTTGGTAGCAAAGCTCCATTAAGTGGTTTTAGGTAGAGTTTTTTTTTCTAAATAACTCTGGCCCCAGTTTTTCCTGGATGGGAAATAACAACAATGATTTCCACCTTCCATGGCTTTAAAGTAATTTAGCCATTTACAGGGATAAATCAAAAGGCTTTGAAATGTCAATGTGCTATGTAACAGACACTAGTTTCTAATAAAAAAGAAATGTGGATTTTTTTTTTACTTTGTTTGGGTGAACTTCAGGTTACATGATGCTACCAGAATAAAATATGTGCTAACAGAAAAGTAGAGGAATCACAGGTATCTACTGAAACTAAAGGTTAAAAGATACTCTTAGGATAGTGCATATTTATATTTAGCATTTATTCCTCCATTTCTTACATTGTCAAGTGTCTTCACCTAATCTTCAATGAACTAATCACAACCCAAAAGTGACTTTTTATAGGCGAGGAAAGAAATTTCTAGGACTGCTAGTTAATAGGCACCTTCCATCCCAGATAGCTAGAGTCCTGCTGAATGCTGAACTATGATGCTAGCCTCAGTGTAATGTGTCCTAGCATTGTGTCCTAGAACAGAACTCAGCTCAGAGCAAGAAAAAATCTGAGATCCTTAGCCAGATTACAGGGTTGTGGCTTCCCAAGACAAAACAGTATAATCTATGAGGAATGTGCTATACCTGAGAAAGGAAAGAAAATAAATAAAGGAAGGTGGGAGAGGTGCTAAACCAAGCACTGTATGTCCTCCCTCCAATATGTGCATTCAGGAAATGGAGAGCTCATTCACGAGTGCCTATTGTGTACTAGATGCATTACAAAGATTATGACACTTGATTCTTACAAAATTCTGACAGCAAAGAAGGATTCCTGTTTTGCAGATAAGGAAAACTGAGGCCCAAAGAGTTAGGAACTAAGGATAGAAAGTTACTGATGGCCAGGTGCAGTGGCTCACCCCTGTAATCCCAGCACTTTGGGAGGCTGAGGTAGGAAGACTGCTTGAGCCCAGGAGTTTGAGAACAGGCTGGACAACACAGTGAGACCCCACTCTACAGAAAATAAAAAATTAGCTGAGTGTGGTGTCACACACATGTAGCCCCATTTACTCAGAAGGCTGAAGTTGGAGGATCACTTGAGCTCAGGAGTTCGAGAACAGCCTGGGCAACATAGTGATACCCCATTCTATAAAAGGTAAAAACTTAGCTGAGCATGGTGACACACACACAAGTAGCCCCATTTTCTCAGGAGGCTGAGGTTGGAGGATCACTTGAGCCAAGGAGTTTGAGAACAGCCAGGAGTTCTACAAAAAATAAAAAATTAGCTGAGCATAGTGACATATCTGTAACCCCAGTTAAGAGGCTGAGGTGGGAGGATCACTTGAGTTCAGGCGGTCAAGGCTGCAGTGAGCTGTGATTGCACCACTATGCTCCAGCCTGGGTAACAGAGTGAGACCCTGTCTCAAGAAAAACCAAAAAAAAGGAAAGAAAGTCAGTTACTGGTAAATCAGGCTTAAACTGAGGTCTGTCTTACTCCAAAGCAATCCAAGAGGCAATTTACAAAGCACCAAGAGTGAAAACTACATAATGCAGGCATTTACTCTACAGATGTTATTAATAAGTAAAAATCATAAGGCTTACTGTTAAATGGCTGCAGGGAAAGACCACATTCCAGAACATATGCCATAGCAGGCAACGACTCCAGAAGTGTAGACTTTGGTTAGAAGATCCCCACTCTGAGGTATGGTATTCCCGTGTACTGAAAGCTTGAATCCCAAATTGATATGAAATTCTATCATTCATTAGAAAGGAATTTTGACCCAGTTACTGTATACTTTGCCTGAAAATTGACAGCAATGGTGAAATCAAGTTCAGACACAGGACCTCTACATGTTTGAAAGAAACATATCAGATAGCAATTTAGGGGGAACAGCACAGATACAGGAACGCTTACCAATCAACCCTTGTGGTTGGCTGCTGTATAGAACAGAGACTATCACCTGGACGGGCACAAGAGAGAGCATTTATTATATGGGAGCATTCAACATAACCCAAATAACATTAGCACTTTTTGTCATGATCTATTTACCCAAATTCATTCATCCCACTGTACTTCTTTTGTGTAACAAGACAGGAAACACAAGGGTCAGGGAGCCTTAGCATGCAAACCCCAAATCTTTGTCCCCAGCTTCCAATGCCTGAATTCACTGACAATTTTTAACAATGTCACGAAGCGTGAAAATACTATGTTAGAAACCAGCTGAGCTGCGAGACTACTGCCTTAGAGTGAAAATGAGCCCAGTGTCTTTCAGACTCAGAAACTGGAGCCTTGTGGTACCAGCAATGTCTGCAGAGCAAGGAAATGGACAACAATGTATGGAACAGTAAACATCTGAAGGAGTAATAACCTACATATTACTTTAATTGCTGGCGTATACCTTCAGGACCCCTAGCAAATAAATGTCACAAGTGGAGCGGGCTGGCAGACTACCATTCCCTGACACCTACTTGGTCCTCGGGAACTATCTTTTCCCTCTTTGTATAGATAAGGCTAGCTTTCAAATTACCTTCAGACCCACATTCTCATACCTGAAACAAAGGCACCTGCAGCACTCCGCACTCCTCAACTCCTGAAGTTTTCCACAATCCAGTGCAGTCCCTCCTGCTGCTGTCTCTTACTGGTTTTCAAAAAAATAGAAGTAAAGATCAGAACTTTGGTGTTAAAAAGTCAAAATCAGGTTTATTTGAAATCAGAACAATCTAAGTTTGTCAATGTCCCTGTAACAGCAGCACCCACGGTGTACATGAGGAACACAATTAAGAAGTAGAAAAAGATGCCCCTGTCTAATGAAAGGTTGTAGAAACAAAGTCAGTATCATGGAGTGAGTCAGCAGTGCTTAGGAAGAGTGACTACCACTGTTGGTAGTCCCTATCTCTAGGACTCTAGGAAGGGGTTTCAATACCATCATTAATGATGCACAGGGGACAGGAGGAGGGGGGCTGCCCTTCATAAGACACTAGTCACCTCACACAATGTAAGGACACCTTGAACTTGTCTAGGTGATCTTGACAATTGATTCCAGTTCCATCCTTTTCACATTACAGACCCATAGGTTCACTGGTGCTGGACTTTTCCATCACAGGTTCTGAAGGAGATGGTGACTGTATGAATCTGCCAAGAGACTTGCCTGTGGATGGACAGCCCAGCACCACTGCAGGAAAAGTATGGAACTTGGAACTCATTTTGGTGGGTGACTGGAGCACACTTCCTTTTCCACTTATTCAGAGAAACTTCTGAAAATGGTTGGTCGGATCAAGGTACCCAATCATGGAGGATGAAAAATAATATAATAGGAACTGCATCAATCTTGTGGTTACAAGATCAGACAAGACTACTGCTTCAGAGGTTTGACTGTCCCTTCAAAATAAACTATAGTTCATCTTGCTTTAATCAAACATTATGGGGGAATTATATATTAAGCTAATAGGCAATATCTCAGCTTCTAGAAGGGGAAGTCTCAAAGACGTCAGTTGATTGTATTCATTACCATGGTGAAAGAGACTCATACAGGATCACAGATAACAAATTTTTTGAAATCGGAGGTTTGAGTTGTTCACCAGGTTATACAATAGCATTCTCATGGTGTATTCATGTCAGTAATTAGTAACACAGTAAGTTAGAAAACCATGGACTTCAGAAGGAAGCTAGTATCATTTAGGATAATTTCACGAATAATTGCAACCATTAAATAATGTTGGTGCCATCTGACACTGAGAATAGATCTTCAAAGAAATAATCCACAAACGTTTACAGTTGCTAATATTTGCTTTTGTGGGTATACTCTTTGGAAAATATCCCCTCTAGGATTCTACGGGCAAAGTGAACACAACAAAAGTGCCTTCAGCCTAACACCTGGATCTAAATTCTACATTCTAGGCTTAGATTATTATTTAAGGTCTAGAGCTCTGCTCAAAAAGTCAGGATCTGTGAGGCTAGTTAATATCCTAATTCCTGAAATCTTGGCACCTTAGATTAGCAAAGGCAGAGGTAGCTTTCATTCTTTCCAACAACTGATTTTTCAGGTTTCTAAATTCAATCTAGAAGGATATTTGGAAAACACCAACTTTCTACCAATAAAGGTACTAATAAGTCATTCAGATGCTAGATAATATATGTAATTCAAATCCAAATCAAGACTAAGCCAGGCTAGGCCAGCTACTGTGGCTCACACCTGTAATCTCAGTACTTTTGGAGGTTGAGGCAGGTGAATCTTGAACCCAGGAGTTGGAGACCAGCTTGGGCAACATGGCAAAACCCCGTTTCTCAAAAACAAAAAGAAAAACAAAACAAAACAACAACAACAAACCAGGCATTGTGGTGTGCACATCCCAGCTACCAGCTACTTGGGAGGCTGAGGTGGGGGGATTACTTGAGCCCAGGAAGGCAGAGGTTGCAGTGAGCTGAGATCACTGCCACTGCACTCCAGCCTGGGTGACAGAGTGAAACCTCTCTCTCTCTCAAAAACAAAATTAAAATTAAATAAACATTTTAATCAGTATCCAGAAAAATTACTAGATTAAATCATTCAACAAATATTACTTGAGTGCCTGCTATATATCAGGCACCATTAGAGACACCACGTTTACAGCAAGGAAGAAAAAAGTTCTTGCCCCCATGGAGCTTAAAGTCTATTGAGGAGGAAGAAAAATTACCAGGCGTGGTAGCACATGCCTATAGTCTCAGCTACTCAGGAGGCTGAGATGGAAGGATCGCTTGAGCCCAGAAGTCAAGGCTGCAGTGAACCACGATGGCACCACTGCAATCTAGCCTGGGCGACAGAGTGAGATGCTATGTCCAAAAAGGAAAAAAAAATCCTCAACTCTCATAGCATTACTTAACAGACAATGTCAAAAAAGAAATATAAGCCAGGTGCAGTGGCTCACATCTGTAATCCGAGCACTTTGGGAGGCCAATGGGAGTGGATCGCTTAAACCCAGGAGTTGGGGATCAGCCTGGGCAACATGGCAAAATTCCATCTCTATAAAAAATACAAAAATTAGCTAGGCAAGTTGGCATATGCCTTCAGTCCCAGCTACTCAGGAGACTGAGGTGGAAGGATCACTTGAGCCCAGGAGGTCGAGGCTGTAGTGTGCCATGAGCACTCCACTGCACTCCATCCTGGATAACAAAACCAGACCCTGTCTCAAAAAAAAAAAAAAAAAAAAAAAAAGAGTAAACCAGGCCAAAGACTAATAAGTAAATTCAATCAGCACCATTTTAAAAAATACTTGCACTTTATCCTCAAAGCAAAAATCTGGTTTCTCAGTGATCACGCTCGTCAAGTTTTTGAGAGAGACTAAAGTTTTCCTTTAATTTTAATTATCCCACTGAATACACAATAGGAGTCACAAAATGGCAGTAGGAATGTAAAGAAGCCAGTGCTGCCAATTTAAAACGGCTGCCCTTTAAGTGTTACTTGTGGCACTGTGGCACACTGCGTGGCTAAGGGACAGGGCTGGTGCATGCCAGCAAGGGAGTGAGCAGAGGATCCAGAAGGATCTAGAAGGGTCTACTTCCATTTTCTCTCCTAACCTGGCCCTAGACAACTTCTGTCCTCCTTATTCATAAATATAAACCTTTTTTTTTTTTTTTCCTGGGAAGGAACACCTGGGAAAGAGGACCTATGCCAAAATGTCTAAATACCATTATATTAAACACACAACTATACTGTACAATAAAATTCAGATGAGGCAACATGACTTCCAACGGCTGTTCACTGCCAGAAAATAAACATTCGATCTTACAGTTAATTTCCTCATTTACACATTGAAATACCTCAGTCTTTTAAAGGAAACGTATGCAAAAGACTCGAGCAGAATTGAATACACTGAACCTCAACACACAATTGTTCCAGGATATGATATCCCAAAAAACTTTCTGCAGTGGCTGGTGATTGGCACTTGTGACAATTTTGTGTCCTAAAACAAGCTCTCAGGCAAATTAGCAATGTGTGCATTTTTACATTAAAAATACCACAAAAGGGCTGGGCACGGTGGCTCACGCCTATAATCCCAGCACTTTGGAAAGCCAAGGAGGGCGGATCACCTGAGGTAAGGAGTTCAAGACCAGTCTGGCCAACTTGGTGAAACCCCATGTCTACTAAAAATAGAAAAATTAGCTGCGCATGGGGGCAGGCGCCTGTAATTCCAGCTACTTGGGAGGCGGAGGCAGCAGAAATCGCTTGAACCCGGGAGGCAGACGTTGCAGTGAGCTGGGATCATGCCACTGTGCTCTAGCCTGGGCGACAAAACAAGACTCTGTAAAAAAAAAAAAAAAAAAAAAAAAAAGGAAAGAAAGAAAAGAAAAGAAATTCCACAAAACATTCTTTCAATTAGAAAATTCTTTTCGTTATTTGTAAATTGAAGATAATACAAAACTTCACACAAAATTTATGAAAAGGACTAGGACCCACATTTAATGGAATAAAATGCTACCAAACACATAATTCCTCTGTAAAATAAAATTCCAAATTCCATTAAATGGCAGCCAATGATAAGACAATTAAGTGCAGTCACTGCTGCAAAACATTAAGGACACAGCCAGATGATTAAATTGTGCGTTTGTAAATCAAGATCACTCCAAAACTTTTATTTCATAAGGAAATTAATGAAGAAGAAACACGACCAGAATTTGGACAAACAAAATTATACCAAATAGGCCGTTCTGTTATAAAATGCACTCAAATCGACCATTAATTTCCTCTACTGCAAACTGAAACATGTACAAAACCTTTCATAGGAAACCTATGAAGTTTCCAATGCCAACAATATTTTTTTAAGAGACAGGATCTCTCTCTCTCACCTAGGCTGCAGTACAGTGGCGCAGACGCAGCTCACTTCAGCCTCGTCCTCCTGGGCTAAAGAGGTTCTCATATGTGGCCAAGACTACTCAGGGACACTACATCTGACTATTCATTTATTTTTTTATTTTGAGATGTAGTCTCACTGTGTCACCCAGGCTAGAGTGCGGTGGCATAATCTCAGCTCACTGCAACCTCCGTCTCCTGGTTTCAAGTGATTCTCCTGCCTCAGCCTCCCCAGTAGATGGGATTACAGGCACATGTCACCACGCCTGGCTAATTTTCACATTTTTAGTGGAGACGGGGTTTCACCATGCTGACCAGGCTGGTTTCGAACTCCTGACCTCAGGAGATCCACCCACTTCAGCCTCCCAAAGTACTGGGATTACAGGCGTGAGCCACAGTGCTCAGCCTAATTTTTTCTTTTTTTAAAAATTTTTAATTTTTTTTGTGTGTGTATAGAAATGAGGTCTCCCTCTACTGCTCAGGGTGGTCTCTAACTCCTGGACTCAAGCCACCTTCCCACCTCCCAAAGTACTGGGATTACAAACACTAGCCACCAAAGCTAGAGAGTCAGAGCATCCATATTGTTTACAAACATCAACTGCAATTAAGATCAAACTTTTAAAGGTAAATGCATGAAAAATATGAGAAGCATTCTTGGTGGAATACAATTAAATTCACAACTATACTGTATAAAAAATGCAAAATAGCCAGTGACCAACAGGAGGCTATCTGAAATTGTCAATGAACAATTCCTGCACTGACCAGACATTTTCAAGTTTTAAATACCAGAAAACTTTTCTTTTCTTTTAAAGTTAGTGGATGAGAGAACCGATTCCAAAAGATAACCACAAATATCACATTTTTAAAAGAAAAAAATACAAACAACATTTTACTCACATAAGCTAATGGCCATTAACTGTTCTAATACCGTGGACAATCCCTCCCAGTGGGAAGGTGATTCTTTCCAGGTCCAAAATAACAGAAAGAGAGGCCAGGCGTGGTGACTCATGCCTGTAATTCCAGCAGTTTGGGACAATGAGGCCGGTGGATCACCTGAGGTCAGGTGTTGGAGCTCAGCCTGAGCAATATGGTGAATCCCCGTCTCTACTAAAAATACAAAAACTAGCCAGGCGTCATGGCAGGTGCCTGTAATCCCAGTTACTCAGGAGGATGAGGCAGGAGAATCTCTTCAACCCAGGTTGCAATGGGCCGAGATCGTGCCACTGCACTACAGCCTCCACGACAGAATGAGATTCCATCTCAAAAAAAAAAAAAAAAAGAAAAAGAAAAAGTATACTACTACATTTCATATAGCCACATATAAAAAGCACACAACAAATATCTATCAGTAACTATTACAAATGAAAAGCAAATTGACCTTACAATAGTTCGTGGGAGAAGTCGACACCCCTGACACGCCAACGCTCCACCACGAGCCCACTTAACGATCCAAAACAAAATGGGCCCCGCCACAGGGGGCAGGCTTCTTTTATTGCGGGTGTATGGCTCCACCCCCAAGGATCCTGATTGGTTGTGACTGAAACAATTGACCCAAATACTGTCCACTCCCACCTTCTCTATAACAGGAAAGTCAGTCCACACCCTGGGCCTTTGCTCCTCATTGGTGGGAAGGATTATTGCTTGGAGGTTTTGCACGTGCAGTGGCAGGAACCGCCACTTCCGTTTCCTGTGGGGAACAGAAGGAAAAAACTATCACTAAGTAACTCCCACGAGACTTTCAGCGTGGTTCCCACAATGAATTCAAATAACGCGCTAACCGCTTTTACATTTTTTGCATATTATTGCCTTGAACGGGAAAGATCTTCCCAGCCATTTCTACCATTGGGATGAGACTCAATTCGTAGCAGGGAATTGAAACCCGCCCCTCAGCATTTATGTTTGGGAAAAAGGAATGGGTGTGATGTCAGGGCAGGGATTTCCAGTGAAAAATGAACCTAAATAGCTGCACACCTAACAATCGTGCATAGTAATTAAGGCATTAAATTGGGAATGGTGCCGCCATTGCAGACCAGTTAAACAGAATGGGCATTGAACTAAGTGAGCATAGGCAATTAGGAAAGAGTTTATGTGACTGGGAGAATGGATGTGGGTGATAAGAGGATTGAGGAAGGGGATCACGAGTAGAACCAGGAAATGGCCATACTAGCGTTTGAATCCATGACCCTCTAGCACCAATGTCTGTGTCGTAGATCACTATTTAAGAGTAATCAGCCTCCTACTGGAATGTCCTTTCCCTCCATCTCTGCCCACCAATTAGGTCCCAGCTCAAATGCAGCCTCTCCATGATGCATTCACTGATCCTTTCCCTCTCTTAACAGGCCCTCTCTTGCTGCTACCAGTAGGGAATATGGGAAAACATTAGAATCGGGGTGCAAGGGAGTACTGTCAGCACTGGCATCAGTTAGCACTGGGCTGGATGTGGCGAGAAGGACCCAGATGTGTACTGGGATGTTTGCCTTTGTTAGATTGCAGAAATTCTGCAAAATCCAGCGCAGAAAATAAACTAGCCCATACCTGTCTCCTGACTGGTCAGAGAATTATAAATTTAGACTACAGTTGAAAGTAAACTTGGTAAGGCTGGGCGTGGTGGCTCATGCCTGTAATCCCAGCACTTTGGGAGGCCGAGCAGGTGGATCACCTGAGGTCAGGAGTCTGAGGCCATCCTGGCCAACATGGTGAAACCACATTTCTACTAAAAGGGTGAAAAATTTAGCTGCGCTTGGTGGCGCGTTCCTGTGATCCCAGCTACTCGGGAGGCTGAGGAAGGAGAATCCCTTGAATCTCAACGGCAGAGGTTGCAGTGAGCTGAGATAGCGTCGCTGCACTCCAGCCTCGGCGACAGAGAGAGAGTCAATCCAAAGGAAAAGAAAAAAAAGCACCCCAAAATATAAGATAAAATGCAAAATCAGCTCCCTGGCAGTCACTGTGCTGTCCCTGCACCTGCTCAACCAATCGTGGCATGTATTTCCTTATTTTTAAGTGAAAACCATCACAAAGCCTTAGACAGCATACATGAGGGGACCAAAAGCAATATTTAAACAAATAAAATATTAGAGTCATCACTTTGGAAGGTAAAACACAACACTGTGACCAAATTCAGCTAAGGGACCCAAATTGTCTTAAATCCGAAGCCCTCTAGACTGTTTAAGTATGCTATTAAATAGATTAAAGTATACTACTTACTGAGCGTTGTGGCTCATGCCTGTAATCCCAGCACTTTGGGTGGCCGAGGCGGGTGAATCACCTGAGGTCAGGTGTTCGTGCCCAGCCTGAGCAATATGGTGAATCCCCTTCTCTACCAAAAATACAAAAACTACCTAGGCATGGTGGCACACACTTGTAGTCCCAGCTACTTGGAAGGCTGAGACAGAAGAATCCCTTCAACCCGGGTGTCGGGGGTTGCAGTGAGCCGCGATCACACCACTGCACTCCAGCCTGGGTAACAGAGTCAGACTCCATTTAAAAAAAAAAAAAAATGTAAGTAAGCCAAACAACAAACTTGGTAAACCAAGTAAGGTACAATAGCCCCCAGGATTGGTCAGAGCCAGGAATTCAACCTATGTTGTTAACCACATTTGAGGATGGGTAGGAAGAAACCATTAAGAGAAGAAACTAGAAGGTGTTTCCAATAAGATAAAGTGACTGAAATAAACAGGTGTACATGTACAGTAATGGGATGAGGTGGTATCTTCTGCTACTTCAGTTCTACTTAACTCTTCAGCGTTCTTCAAGTTGAAAGGACACCAAAGATTACATACTTCATTCCTCGGAGGCCCGTTGTTTTATGATTTAGATTGAATGCCCAAAGTGTGGTCTTCCATTTCATCCAAATCAGTTGGGAAGCTGCCTTTTTTATGTTATGGAGGTGAAATTCACATAACACACAGTTAAGCATTTTGAAGTGAACAATTCGGTGGTATTTAGTACATTTACAATGTGCAACCACCACCTCTACACAGTCTTGAAACATTTGGCCCACCCCAGAAGGAATCCCAGTAGCATTGTTTATAACATTCTCCTTCCCTTAGCCTCTGTAAACCACCAATCTGCTTTTCATCTTCATGAGTTTGCTTATTCTGGACATTTCACATAAATGGAATCACATACATGACCTTTCGTGTTTAGCCTTTTTCATTTAGTATACTGTTTTTGAGGTTTATTCATATTATAACATGTATCAGTCCTTTATTCCTTTTTATGGCTAAACAATATTGATTATATGTGGATACCAGAATTTCTTTATCCATTCACCCATTTATGAACATATGGACTGTATTCACCTTTTGTCTACTGTGATTAGTGCTGCTATGAATACTCATGTACATGTACTCAGAGGGCTTCTTAACCATGCAGGTTTTTCACTCCACTTTAACCCTTCTGAATCAGAATCTTGTGGATGGGGTCAGGTATCTACATTTTAAACAAGCATTCCAGGTGATTCTGATAGTTTCAGAATCATTTTGCTGAAGTTTGGGGTGGGAATCATAGTCTAGGTTGGGATTAAAAATAACCTACTGTAACTGTCCATGGACTGGGATGAAAAGAATTATACAGATATGCTAAGATGCTTCTAAAATTAAAACTTGGCTTTTGAAATACTGATTAATAATCCAAACATTTTATGAGGCTAGGATAACCTTGATAGCCAAACTCAGGAAATGACAGGAGAAGAAATATTATAGGCCAAACTGGCTTATAAACATTTTATGCTGAAGTCCTGAGTATAACATTACTAAATCAAACCCATCAGTATACAAAGCAGGTATTGTTTATCCCACTAATGCAGTGTAATTCAACTTTGGAAAACTGATCATAGTTCACCACATAAAAGCACTGAGCTACATATTTTCTATTCACCCAACCAAATTCATTCTTTACTTTCTCTATCTTGTTCTTTGTTACCTGAGGACCGACCTCTATGGACTACTGCATCATCCAGTCTGCCTTGTCTTTTGTCTTCAAGTTGTGTTAAACCACAGAGAAGCAGAGGTGAGAAATTTGAGAGGACATTAAAGAGGTCATTGCAGTGTCTGTATTCCTCCTCTAGAGTTACACTGCCTGCAAAAAAGCCCATCTCTCACAACTACAGATTTTCCTCATTCTAATAACTCCATTCTCTCCTCTTGTACCTTTATGGCTACTGGCAGTAACAGATTCCAATAGTTGCTAGACCCTGAGTTAATATCAAGTGTGTGCCACCATGCCTGGCTAATTTTTGTATTTTAGTAGAGACGGGTTTCCCCTTGTTGGCCAGGCTGGTCTCGAACTCCTGACTTCAAGTGATCTGCCTGCCTTGGCCTCCCAAAGTGCTGGGATTACAGGCATGAGCCACCATGCCTGGCCCAATTAATCTTCTGATAATGGTATGTGGTGCTCGTGAGGGCATTGAGCGATGCACACATTAATGGATAAAAACCATATGATCTATCGATAGTTGCAGAAAAAGCTTTGGGTAATGTCAACTCATTCATGTATTTTTAAAAGTCTCAGCAAGCATGAAATAGATAATAATCTTCTTAAACCAATAAAGGATATATAACAAAACCTTTTAAAAATATCAGAATGAATGGCAAAAATGTATAAATGTTCTCACCAAAAGCAGAAATAGAAGTAAGATAACTTCTATGGCTACTAATAGTCAACATTATATTGGAGGTGCTCACTATGGAATTGACCCCCCACCCATAAAGGGATGAAAATTGAAAATGATGAGAGAATTTTGCCATTAATTGTAGATACCATAATTGTCTATATGGAAAATGCAAGCATATCTACAATCAAACTATTTTAAATAATAAGAGTTTCATAACTTTGTTTTCTATTATATAACTGCTAAAAAATACCTATGGAAAACAAAATAAAGACAAGGACCTTTTGGAATAAATGAGCTAGTCTCATTGTTCAACTCATCATTTTAACTTTTTAAAATGTCATGTGAAATTTTTTGCCTGTCATGGGAAATAGACTTTCTAAAACTGCAAAATCTGTTCTCAATTGAGTACATGTTCTATTAAATTCATTTTTACTTTATCAGAAACTGTTGGTCATAATAGAGGATTTCAAAAATTTCTTTCTTTCTTTTTGTTTTTTGAGACCATTTCACTCTGTCACCCAGGCTGGAGTGCAGTGGTGTGATCTCAGCTCACTGCAACCTCAGTCTCTCGAGCTCAGGTGATCCTCCCACTTCAGCCTCTCGAATAACTGAGACTACACGTGCGCACCACCATGTCTTTCTAGTTATTTAAATTTTTTTGTAGAGATGGGGTTTCACCATGTTGCCCAGACTGGTCTGAAACTCCTGGGCTCGAACGATTCACCCACCTCGGCCTCCCAAAGTTCTGGGATGACAGGTATGAACCACCGTGCCTGGTCAAATTTATTTCAAATAGCATCACCTTACTTATCTGTTTACAATTACGTTCAATAGTTTCTGAAATTTCTAAAATCTCCCTTCCTTCCTTTTTTTCTTCACTGTTCACAGAAGATTCTTTAATTCTGAATTTGATAGTTATTTTGTTCTAATAATGTTAAAGACATGATAATTTTCTGCATTTTTCTATCTAAATTTCTGACTATTTTAAACTTTTAATTCCTTTCCACATGGATATTTCTCCTTTTCCTAAACATTGCACCACTTAGCTGTTTGTATGCCGTATTTGTCTAAAAAGTGTTTAGTATATATTTAAAATGTTTATTATTAATTAATATAATATTTAACAAGTAAAAATATAGCAAAGATTTGATTAATTTATGTGACTTAAATTCATTCATATAAGTTATAATAGTTAACAAATATAACTTTTAAATTAATTCATTTAAATTATAATAATTAAAATCAAATATGTGCATATACATTTAGCATCAAAAATAACAATTTGCACCAAACAGCAGAAAATTACTCACTAGGTTTCCAGACAAATTTGCTTAAGAAAAAAATAGTGCAAAATAATTTTGTGTAAAAGAATGAATAATAGTTTTAAGTGAAATAAGTATAAAAGATTCCTGGTAACTTGACTATTTTCCTGCTTCAGAAAATATGTTTTTGTAAAATGTTGACATTTGATCAAGTTTCATTTGTGAAAAGTAAAATGTATTAAGAAACAGCTGTGTTTTTTATTTTATTTTTTTTTATTTTGTTATACTTTAATTTCTGGGATACATGTGCAGAATGTGTGGGTTTGTTACATAGGTATACACCTGCCGTGGTGGTTTGCTGCACCCATCAATCCATCATGTATATTATGTATTTCTCCTAATGCTATCCCTCTTCTAGCTCCCCACCCCCCGACAGGCCCCAGTGTGTGATGTTCCCATTCCTGTGTCCATGTGTTCTCACTGTTCAGCTTCCACTTATGATTGAGAACATGCAGTGTTTGGTTTTCTGTTCCTTTGTTAGTTTGCTGAGAATGATGGTTTCTAGCTTTATCCATGTCCCTGCAAAGGACATGAACTCATCCTTTTTTATGGCTGCATAGTATTCCATGGTGTGTATGTGTCACATTTTCTTTATCCAGTCGATCATTGATGGACATTTTGGTTGGTTCCCAGTCTTTGCTGTTGTGATAGTGCTGAAATTAAAAAAACGTGTGCATGTGTCTTTATAGTAGAATGATTTACCATCCTCTGGGTTTATACCCAGTAATAGGATTGCTGAGTCAAACGGTATTTCTGGTTCTAGATCCTTGAGGAATTGCCACACTGTTTTCCACAATGGTCGAACTAATTTACACTCCCAAAAACAGTGTAAAGTGTTCCTATTTCTCCACATCCTCTCCAGCATCTGTTGTTTCCTGACTTTTTAATGACTGCCTTTCTAACTGATGTGAGATGGTACCTCATTATGGTTTTGATTTGCATTTCTCTAATGACCAGTGATGATGAGCTTTTTTTCATATGTTTGTTGGCTGCATTCAAACACATATTTGTAATAAAATAAAAATTTCCCTTTTATCCTACATTATTGTAGACTGAAACTATAAACAATAGGAAAAAATTGTCAGCCTCCATCATGATCATATCCACATAAGTTCTAGAACAGGAAAGGCTAAACTATGATGTTATAAATTACAACCGGGGTTGTTTGGGAGAACTGGAGCAGATGCTGAATTGAACTATATATATATGGGGAGTTTCTGGTTGATAGTATTATTCTATATCTTTATTTGTGTTTTGGCTGCCCAGATGCATAGATCTGTCAAAAGCTTGCAAATGATATTCTTAAGATTAGTACATTCATTATATATAAATTGTACCTAATAGAAAATAGGCAAGCATATTCTAGTTTTGCAAAAGCAGTGTGAGATCCTAACAGCCTTTCCCTACTGCTAATTATAACTATAAATTTTGGATAAAATATGAAAACTAGCCGGGCACCATGGTGCACACCTTTGATCCCAGCATTTTGGGAGGCCAAGGCGGGCAGATTGCTTGAGCCCAGAAGTTTGAGACAAGCCTGGGCAACATGGCAAAACCCGGTCTCTACAAATACAAAAAAAAAAAAAAAAAAAAAATTAGCTTGTCATGGTGTCACATGCCTGTAGTCCAAGCTACTAGGGAGGTGAAGGTGAAAGTGTCACTTGAGCCCCAGAGGTCGAGGCTTCAGTGAGCAGAGATCGTGCCACTGCACTCCAGCCTAGGCAACAAAGTGAGACTCTGTCTCAAAAAAAAAAAAAAAAAAAAAACCAGAAAACACAAACAACAACAACAACAAAAAACCCTACCATCTGTGGATGGATAAAACAATCCAACCAAAACACAAGGATTATCCAAATGGATTTTAAAACCATATGATCCAACTACATGCTGTCTATAGAATACGTACTTTAAACAAAATAAAGAAATTGAAAATAAAGGGATGGAAAAGGATATATCATGCAAATAACAATCATTGGAGAGTTGGAGTGGTTATACTAATATCAGACAAAATAGACTTTAAAACAAAAAATGTTATTGAGATAAAGACACTTTATAATGGCAAAGGGTCAATCTATCTGGAAGATATAATAAGTATAAACATATATGGTAAAGAAAAGTTTAATACAAAGTACATTAAACAAAACTGACAGAACTGAGGAGATAAACAATTCACAATAACATTTATAGAATTTAGTACCTCACTTTCAATAATAAATGGAACACCTTAAAAGATCAACAAAGCAATGGAAGAGTTGAAGAACACTATAAACCAATTAGTGCTAACAAATATCTCTAGAACATAGAGTATGTTCTCCAACGAAATTGCAATTAAAACAGAAATCAATAATAAGTATAAATTCGAGAAACTCACTCATAAGTGGAAATTAAACAACACACTGAAGCACCTAATAGACCAAGAAGAAATTAAAAGGGAAATAAGAAAATACTTTGAGATGGGATGCAGCTAAAGTAGTAATTTGAGAGAAATAGACCATCTGAACAGACCTATATCAAGGTAAAAGACTAAATCAGTAATTTTAAAAACTATACCCAAAACAAGGCTCCGCCAGGTGGCTTCACCAATCAATTATAAAAAACATTCAAAGAACAATACCAATTTGTTACGGTTAATTTAATCTGTCAACTTGACTAGGCCACAGGATGCCCAGATAGCTGGTTCACCATTTCTGGGTGTGTCTGTGAGATGTTTCCAGAAGAGATTAGTGCTTGAATTGGCAGACTGAGGGAAGCAAATGACCCTCCCCAGTATGGGTGGACTCATCCAATCTATAGAGGACCTGAATAGAACAAAAAGGTGAAGGAAAGTTGAGTGAACTCTGACAGATGAATTGAGAAATTAGTCTTCTCCTGCCCTTAGTGCTCTTGGTTCTAAGGCCTTCAGACTCTGACTGGAATCCACAATATCAGTTTTCTGACTCTCACACCCTTAAATGATGTCACTGGCTTTCCTGGGTCTCCAGCTTACAGATGGAAGATTGTGGGACTCCTTGGCCTCTATAATCATGTAAATGTAAACCAATATTTTATAATAATTACCTTGTAATAAATATCTTATAAGTCTCTCCATATATATACAAATATATACTCATATGTGTGTGTGTATATATATATATGTATATACACACACTATCATGTGGGTCTCTTTATATGTGTGTGTGTATATATCTATACACACTTTGTAGATGGCAGTCAGCTTCTTTCTCTAGTCACTTGAGTATTTGCTCAATGGGCCCACGAATCTAAGAGTCCATGGTGACAGGGATGGATGCTATGAATGGGCTCAACAACATAGGTGTCCTCTTATCAAGGCTGGCTTGGATAATACTAGAGTTGAGTATCTAATCTACCAAGTGTAGAAGCCAACATTGAATCTCCGATATAGCATCATTTTCTATGGTGACCAGCCAGCTACCTGGTAGCAGATGGATTACATTAGATGTCTTTCATCATTGGTGGGGAAGAGTTTCATCCTCACAGGAATGGACACGTACTCTGTTTATGGATTTGTCTTCCTTTCCTATAGTGCTTCTTCCAGTAGCACCATCTGGGGATTCATAGAATGTCTTGTCTACCATCATGGCATTCTATGGAGAATTATGGCCATGTGTCACTTAACGGGAATACATTCTGGGAAATGTATAATTAGGTGATTTTGTCAATGTGCAAATGTTATAGAATGTACTTACACAAACCTAGATGGTATAGCCCCTTGCTCCTAGGCTACAAACCTGTACAGCATGTTACTGTACTGAATACTGTAGGCAATTGTAACACAATGGCAAGTATCTGTGTATCTAAACATAGAAAAGGTACAGTAGAAATATGTTATTAAAAATTTTTTTAAAAGGGTACACCCTAATAGGACTCTTACCACGAATGGAGCTTGCAGGACTGGAGGTTGCTTTGAGTCAGTGAGTGAGAGATGAGTGAATGTGAGGGCCTAGGACATTACTGTATACTACCATAGACTTTATAAACAATGTACACTGAGGCTAAACTACATATATAGAAATATTTTTCCTTTCTTCAATAATAAATTAATCTTAGCTTACTGTAACATTTTTACTCTATAAGCATTTAGATTTTTTTAAAACTTTTTTTGCCTTTTGTAATAACACTTAGCTTAAAACACAAACACAGCTGGGAGTGGTGGCTTATGCTTATAATCTCAACACTTTGGGAGGCTGAGGCAGGAGGATCTCTTGAGCCCGGGAGTTCTAGACCGGCTTGGGCAACATAGTGAAACCTTGTCTCTACAAAAAATAAAAGAATAGCCAGGCACCTTGGTGGGTGCCTGTGGTCTTAGCTACTCGGGAGGCTAAAGTGGAAGGATTGCTTGAGCCCAGGAGGTTGAGACTGCAGTGAGCCAAGATCATGCCACTGTACTCCAACCTAGGCAATAGAGTGAGACCCTGTCTCAAAAAAGTAACAATAATAATAATAGTTTTTTAATCACATTGTACAGCTGTACAAAAGTATTTTCTTTTTTATATCCTATTTCTATAAGTTTTGTAATTAATTTTTAAAAATTTTTAACCTTTTTTGTTAAAAACTAAGACACAAACACACACATTAGCCTAGGCCTACACAGGGTCAAGATCATCCATGTTACTGTCTTCCACCTCCATACTTTGTCCCACTGAAATGTCTTCAGGAGCAATAACATGCATGGAGCTGTCATCTCTTATGATAACAATGCCTTTCTCTGGAATACTTCCTGAAAAGCCTGCCTGAGACTAATTTACCATTAACTTTTAAAAAATAAGTAGAAGGAGTACACTCTAAAATAGTAATTAATTAAAAGTAAAGTATAGTAAAGATATAAACCAGTAATATCATCATTTGTTATCATCATCAAGTATTATGTACTGTTCATAATTGTATGTGCAAGACTTTTTTTTCTATGACTGGCAGCACAATAGGTTTGGTTACACCAGCATCATCATAAACACACGAGTAATGCATTGCACTATAGTGTTACTAGGTGATAGGAATCTTTCAGTTCCATTATAATCTTATGAGTCTACCTTCATATATGTGGACCATCGTTTACCAAAATGCAGTTACACAGTGCGTGACTGTATGCATCACCAAGGAACTCATCTCACAGCAAAGGAAGTGTGCAGCAAAGCCCTCATGCCATGGAAATAACTGCTCTTATGACACAATCCAGAGGTAGCTGGTCTAATTGAAAGGTGAAATTGGTTACTGAACACTCAGTTACAACACCAAATGGGAGAAAACATCCTGTGAGGATGGGATTCAGTCTCACAGGATGTAGTTTGTGCTTTAAATCAGAGCAGAATTATCTGGTGCTGTTTCCCCCATAGCCAGATCACATAGTTCCAGAAATTAAGGTGTGGAAGTGGGAATGACTCCCGTCACTATTGCAACTAATAACTAACTCACAGCATTTTTGCCTCCCATTCCAGCAACTTGGAGCTCTGTTGCATTGGCGATCACGTGCTTCCACCAAGAGATACAAAATAGTTACACTGAATTGGAAGTTGAGACTATACTGCCTGAATGTATGGGGCTTCTCATACCACTGAACTAACAGGAGAAAAAGGGGTTACTGACTGGAGAGACTGATCCAGATTATCAAGAGGAAATCTGTTTGCTGCTATACAATGCAATCAAGAATTACTATATCTGGAATCCAGGAGATTCTCTGAGGTGCTTCTCGATACTTCTATGTCCAATAGTAAAGGTTAATGGAAAACTATAGCACCCCCACCCAAAGCAAGATGACTGAGTAATCACACCCTTCAGGAATAAAAGTTTGGAGCACTCTGCCATGTAAAAAAACTAAGAGCAGCTGAAGTTCTGGCTGAGGACAAAGTAAATAGAAATTTTTTCAACTACTAATTGAAGAAAATGGCCATAGATATCAACTACAACCATGTGAACAGTTAGAGAAACAAGAATTGTGGTAGCTTTTCATATTTTCTCTTTACTTGATATGTACATGTGTTAATCTGTATATACTAGCCATTTGTTCTCCTCTTTCTTTTTTCCTATCTTTGTTCTTATGTACACATTATTGGAGCCTAGTTCTATAGCTTAGTGTTTAAATAACAGCATATTCAGTGAGACTGTGACTAAGTTTGAGGAATAATTCTTGCTCAATATATCTATGGATATAATGACTTCAAACTGCATGTCTTTTCATTTTGCAAAAGGACAAGAACACTTCTAAAGACGTTAGTGGTATTTTCTTATGTCAAAATGTAAACAGTTTAGATTATGAGGTAATTTAAATGTATGTAGAGGGTTCATATGGAAGCTTAGTAGCCAAAGGGGTGGACTGTACCAGTTACCAACTCATTGCTTCTCATCTCTGAATTTGCCCTTCAGTGTCTGCTCTGTAAAACTGCACTGGATGGTTTAGTATTCCTCCTTTGTAGTAAACATGATGAGATTTGTCAGCAGAAGAGAATGGAGGAATTGCATAAGGAAGGAGGCTTCTCTTACTGGTGCACTGTGGTTTTGTTTTGTTTTTGTCAGTCAGTGATGCAGGTGGGTGGGAATATCCAGTGAAGCCCAAGCCAAGATGCATACCAGGAACATGCAGCCCTTTTGCAAACTCATAGTTGTGGCCCATCCCTAGTGCCTACCTTTGTGTGGTCTTCAGAATATGGACTCCACATGCTCCATGTCTTATATCTGCAGCCATATCCCAACTCCCTCTGCAAGTCTGCCTGCCAGTGGTGACACAACTATGTACCAAAGAATTGTTCCCGGCAGCCCTGCCAATATGAACACTTCATGTTCCAGGCCTCACAGCAGCAATAGTGTCCCAAAACTCATGCTGTTTTGACACAAATAGTGTCCCAAAACCCACCCACTAGCTTTGCCTCACCAGCACCCTGGATGGTTGTTGTTTCCTGTTTGTCCAGTGACTGCAGACTCTCACTGCCCAGAAACACAGTGAAATTCTCCATCATCCAGTGGTTAGCATCCACACCTTTTCCTCAGCCTTGGTAAGGCATTTTCCTTCAGCCAGGTATGGTGGTTCATGCCTGCAATTCCAGCACTTTGGGAGGCCAAGGCAGGAGGATCAGTTGAGCCCAGGAGTTTAAGACAAGCCTGGACAATAAAGTAACACCCTGTCTCTACAAAAAAAGTATGCAAAATTAGCCAGGCATAGTGGCACAGGCCTATAGTCCCAGATACTCAGGAGGCTGAAGTGGGAGGATCACTTGAGCCCCTGGAGATTGAGTCTGCAGTGAGCTGTGATTGTGCCATTGCATTGCAGCCTGGGTGACAGAGCGAGATCCTGTTTCAAAGAAAAAAAAAGGGAATTCCCGTTCCAACTTTGTTTAGTACTCTCCTCAGCCCTAGGGTACACATTTTATTTCTCTTTCAATATTTATATTAACCTCCTATCTTATTTAATAATTCTTTATATTAAACTTCTGTTCAAATTACTATATGGATTTAGTCTCTTGATTGGATTCAGGCCTATATAAGAAAAGTCTAGCCAGCTTGACTGGGTGGGGGAAAAAAAACAGCAAAGATACAAATCATCAATATCAGGAGTGAAAGAAGGGAAATCATAACTTAAATTATATAGCGAAGCATTATATATAACACAACATATTCCAGCAACTATCTGCTTCTTTCTAGGGTTTTTCACTAGTTTTTCCACTTCTCTCTTACTTCTTTTTATTTTTTATTTTTTATTATTATTATACTTTAAGTTCTAGGGTACATGTGCATAACTTGCAGGTTTGTTACATATGTATACTTGTGCCATGTTGCTGTGCTGACAATGGAGTGCCCAGGGCTTCAGGCTTGAGATTCTATCCACCCTTATCCAGGTTGTGATTTAATCTGCTGTCATGGCTTAAATATTATTTATCTATCTATCTACACAGACACATATGTACATGTGTGCATGTATGCATATGTGTATGCATGTGTGTATGTACATGTGTACATAAACATGTACATAAGCATTTAGCAATCTAGCATAATACCTGACACATAGTAACTGATTAGAAAAGGGTATTTGTTTCTACATAAATGGTAGTTATTATTACAGATAAGGTACCTACCTCAAAATAGGTGCCAGAAAGTTCCTTCCCTTCTTTCTTGTCCTTAGGTTGGCTCCCGTGCACATGTGACTTCCTTCCCTGCTTGTACTCCTGAACTGCCCACCTTTGTCTCTGGAGCATCCTCCATCCACACCCTCTCACTCTCACCTCATAACTGGGACCTTGGGCTTCCTACTAAAGATGGGGAACAGGCATGCATCTTTTTATCTGCCTTCTGGGTTAACTATTTGACTCTGTTCACAAGTAATGCTCTATGATCAGCTCTTTGCTAACCTCACCTGGCCTAATCCAGCATCTGTCACAGTTGGTGGGATGACCATCGGCCCAGAGAGGCTCAGCTCTGTCCTAGTTCTGACAGGGATTTCATGGAAATAGTTCCCTAGAGAATTCAGGCTAATGCATCCCTTTCTCTGGGAGACAGGGATGAAGAGGAGTTGGCTAGCTCAATCTGATATCACCAAAAGGGAAAATTCAGCCACTTCAAAACAGTTTCTATCAAAATTATTCAGGACTACTCATGGCTACATAAGCATTATATGCGGAGAAAGCGAAAATCATATTAAAGTCCCAGTCCTCACATGGTTGCCTTTCTGAACTAAACTCAGCTCTGGATCTAAGTGCTGGGACCTACCTAAGATACAACTCTATTCCTGAACATCAAACCTCTCTTCCTATCATGGAATCATGAGCTACTACAAAGGAGGGGATGGGCAATAAGAGTACTTTTTCTGTTACTTAACTGTATGTTGCATAAGATGTCAACTTGTACTTGGGCAGGGAAGTTCATTCTCTTGGGGGCAGACAGCCTGAATTATCTCCCTCAACAACTGTCAGAAGAATAAGCATAAATTGATACTGTCATTCATGGGCAATTTCGTTGCCAAGAATGACATCTAATCTTTTGACCTAGAAACCACTTACCATCATAAGATCTCAATGAATGAGTGATTACGAAGTTTCTGAGAGAAACAGTAGCTCACTACACCATTAAAAAGCAGGCTCTGACCTTTTCTAAGTAACAACTAAGCCTGCTTTTACATAATGATATGTGCTATCTGGAGAGCAAAGCATATATCTTTTTAATTAATTGACTAGAAACAGACTTATGAAAAGGAAATGGAAACACTAGCTGGTAATATTCCTCCTTTATGTCATAATAATTCTTTTATTTACCTCAACTCTTGACACTTGAGGGAAATCTTTATTTGCTGCCATGGTGCTCTCAAGGAACTGGCTTTGTACTGAAGATCACGTGCCAGGATAAGAGACCTCAGCTGGGCACCCGAGGATGCCTGAGTTCTAGGTGTGTACTTAATAGACCTATGACTTTGACCTCTGTTTCCCTATGTAAACATTGAAGGACTTGGACAAGATGACCCCTAAAGTCTCTTTGAGTTCAAACGATCTATAATACTAGTGTTTTAAATACAAAGAATCATCCTGCTTCCTTCCTTTCATTTCCCTTTCATCAGAGGGTCTTTGTTAGAGGATCAGTTAGATTTACCAAAGGATTCTAGTCATGAACACTTTCGTCCATTGTGTTTGATCCATTGGTGACAACATTCAAACAGCTGCAACTAGCTACAGCTAGTTTCTTCTCTAAGACTCCTTGCTGGTTCCTGATTCACCTGTACTTCTAAACATTGGAGTACCCAGAGCTCAAGACTTGGGCCTCTTCTCCATCTTTCTTAACCCCTGTGGTGACCTCATCTGTTCTCATGGTTTAAATACCATCTGGACAGTGATGACTCCATAATATATATATCCTCAGCCCAGCCCTCTCCTTTGTATTACAGTCATATATACCCAACTGCCTACAGTGTGGAATCCAAATTAGGGAAGAGGAGTCAGGCTGGAGGGACCAGGGGAAAGCAAAAAGAAAAAGCAGATAAGCTATAAGTCTGCCTTTCTTTGTGATCCAGGACACATAGTCCTCCTGCGCAAATAACTCAGAATTTTCCTGCACCCAACTTATCCCTAGACCCTCAACTGATAGAAAAATGCAAGTTAGCTCGGTGCAACCTTGGCATTATCAATATTGCACAAAACCCCCTTCAGCACACAGCAACATTCTATAAAATCCCCAGCAAACCTTTGTCTCCTTGCAGTCAGCTTCTCCTTTGCTGGCCTGCCTGTTGTTTCCTTGCAACATATTTTCATACTTTCTCTAATAAATCTAACTTTCTTTACCTACAATTGTCTTAGTAAAGTCTTCTTACCCCCACCCCACCGACCTCAGATAGTCGCTGCTCTCCCATGACATACAAGACATCTCTTCTTGGGAGTTTGATAGGCACCTCACACTTAACATATCCAAAAAAAGCCTCCTCATTTTATTTATTTATTTATTTATTTATTTATTTATTTTTACCTAAAATAGCTCTTCCACCAATCTTTCCATCTTCGGAGATGGCAACCACTTAATTTCAGTTGCTCAGGCCAAAATCTTGCAGTTATTTTTGACTTCTCTTTCTGTCACACCCTCTGCCCAATCTATTAACAATCCTGCAATTTCTGTCTATAAAATATATATAGAATGCCGTCACTTCTCACCATGCCCACTGCTTGATCCTTGATTGAAACCATCATCATCTCTCACCTAGATCATTTGCAGTAGCCTCCTGTATTCCTGCTTTTGATCTTACAGTCTTCTACACAATTCTCTATGTAACAAACAGAGGATTATGTTAAAATGTAAAATTATATCAGTCCAAAGCCCTTACAGCGGCCTGTACAAACCTAAACAATAGCTCTGCCCATTGGCAATGCAAGTTCATCTTTTATTCTTCTTCACCTCTCTCACTCCATTCCAGACACAGGGCTTCCTGTCTGTTTCTCAAACACAGCCAGACATTCTCCTGCCTCAGGGCCTTTGCATTTATTATTCTCCCTGCCCTGGATAGCTCTTTTCCAGGTATCCACAGAGCATACTGACTCCCTCACCTTCTTCAGATCGTGGTTGAAATGCCATCTTATCAGTAAGACCTTCCTCAATAATCTTATTTAAAATTACACACATCTCCTGCCAAGCATCCCTTTCCCTCCTTCTCTTATTTATCTTTCATATAACACTTTTTATCCTGTTACACATCATCTATTTTACTTCCTTATTTGTTTATTGTCTGTGTGGGAGCCATAGACTCTTGGCCCCCTAAAGGTTTGCTAGAAATCACCGACTTGAAATGGATTGATTAATAGGAGAGAAAGCACATAAATTTATTTAACATGCATGCATGGGAGCCTTCAGAATGAAGATCCAACTTCCCAATGAGTTACAGAAACTTACATGCCATTTTGAAATTACAGAAAGAATGGGGGCTTAGATTCTGTTAAAAACAGATTATGGAAAGGAGAGAAGAGGCTTGGCTAGCAAAGGTGGCCTTGTTAGGCTGATGAAGCCTCCCTCAGAGAGAACAAATGGTAAATGTTTCTTTTCAGACTTTGTTTTTCTTTCTTTTATCTTAGGTTCACGAAGTATATGTGCATGTTTGTGACATGGGTAAATTGTGTGTTGTGAGGCTTTGCTGTACAGATTATTTTTTCATCCAGGTAATAAAACATATTATCCAACAGGTATTTTTTCCGTCCTCACTTTCCTCCCACCCTCCACCCTCAAGAAGGCCTGGGTGTCTGTTGTTCCCTTCTTTGTGTCCATGTGTACTCAATGTTGAGCTTCCACTTATAAGTGAGAATATGTGGCATTTGGTTTTCTGTTTATGCATTAATTCACTTAGGATAATGGCCTCTGGCTGCATCCATGTTGCTGCAAAGCACATGATCTCATTCTTTTTTATGGCTGCATAGTATTCCATGGTATATATGTACCACATTTTCTTTAACCAGCCCACCATTGATGGGGTTGTAATGGGGTTGCTGGGTTGAATAATTCTGCTTTAAGTTCTTTGAGAAAACTCCAGACTGCTTTCCACAGTGGCTGAACTATTTTACATTCTTACCAGAAGTGACTAAGTGTTCCCTTTTCTCTGTAACATTGTCAGCATCAGTTATTTTTCGACTTTTTAGTAATAGCCATTCTGACTGGTGTGAGATGATATCTCATTGTGGTTTTGATTTGCATTCCTCTAATTATTAGTGATGTTGAGCATTTTTTTCATGATTTTTGGTGGTGTGTATGTCTTTTCTTGAGAAGTGCCTGTTCATATCTTTTGTTCCTTTTCAATGGAGTCATTTTCTGCTTTTTGATTTGTTTAAGTTCATTGCAGATTCTTGATATTAGACCTTTTTCAGATGCAGAGTATGCGAATATTTTGTCCCATTCTGTAGGCTGTCTGTTTACTCTGTTGACAGTTTCTTTTGCTGTGCAGAAGTTCTTTAGTTTAATTAGGTCCCATTTGTCAATTTTTGTTTTTGTTGCAATTGCTTTTGGAGTCTTCATCATGAAATCTTTGCCAGGGACTATGTCCAGAATGGTATTTCCTAGGTTTTCTTTTAGGATTTTTATAGTTTTACGTCTTACATTTAAGCCCTTAATCCATCTTGAATTGATGTTTGTATATGGTGAAAGGAAGGGGTACAGTTTCAATCTTCTGCATATGGCTAGCCAGCTACCCCTGCACCATTTATTGAATAGGAAGTCTTTTCCCCATTGCTTGTTTTTGTTGTTTTTGTTGATTTTGTTGAACAGATGGCTGTAGGTGTGTGGCTTTATTTCTGAGTTCTCCAATCTGTTCCATTGGTCTGTGCATCTGTTTTTGTACGAGTACTGTTCTGTTTTGGTTACTGTAGCTTTGTAGTACAGTTTGAAGTTGAGTAGTGTGATGCCTCCAGCTTTGTTCTTTTTGCTTAGGATTGCATTGGGCTCTTTTTTGGTTCCACATGAATTTTAGAATGTTTTTTCTAATTCTGTGAAGAATGTCATTGGTAGTTTGACAGGAATAACATTGAATCTGTAAATTGTTTGGGGCAGTATGGCCATACGAACAGTGTTGATTTTCCTATCCATAAGCAGGGAATATTTTTCCATTTGTTTTTGTTATCTCTTCTTTTCAGACTTTTAAAGGTGTCAGACTCTAAATCTCTCCCGGATCCAGAGAAAGGCAGAGAAAGGGGAGGGGGCATGGCTGCATTAATGGAGATTCTCTATAGATACAAATTTTCCCTACTTAAGACAGTTTTGCAAGGCCACTTCTGTCAGGATGGTCAGATGGCAACCATTTAAAAATATATCAAAGAAATATATTTTGGGAGTAAAAGTATTTTTTGAGACAGGATCTTGCTCTGTTGCCCAGGCTGGAGTGCAGTGGCATGATCTCAGCTCACTGCAGCCTCAACCTCCCAGGCTCAAGCAATCCTCCCACCTCAGCCTCCCGAGTAGCTGAGACTTCTGGCATGCACCACCACATCCAGCTAAGTTTTGTATTATCAGTAGAGGTAGAGTTTTCATGATGTTGCCCAGGGTGGTCTTGAACTTTTGGGCTCAAGTGATCCACCCACCTTGGCCTCCCAAAGTGCTGGGATTATAGGCATGAGCCACTGCACCCAGCTGGGATAAAATATTTTAATTTCCTTCACCTGTCTTTTCTCTTTAGCAGGTAAGCTCCTCTAAAACAGGGATTCTTGTCTGTTTTCCTAGTGCCTAGAAGAGTGCCTGGTACATAATAGGTGCTCAGTAAATATTTGTTTCATAAGTAAATAAACTGTCTTCACTGACCAGATGCCTCAGAGATTCACCTCCCTCTTGTTAGAAAATGATAAAATGGCTTTATAGAGTGAATTAGACTGTGAACAATAAGTGAAAAATACTTTGTAGATGCAGAAATGATTATTTCATTATCTGGCCAATGTACAAGGGACACATACAAATTGTTCTAATCACAGAGTGATGAAAGAGTAATGAACAACGGGTTCTTGAATAAGTGCAGGAAGAAAATAATGGATTGTAGTTTAAATGAAATTGGAATTCAATGGCCTGTATCACAGGCTTGCTTTATCTATTCTTTGAGCACTGTCATTTGAGGGAAATGTCCTTTAGAGAGAGAGAAAAAAATGAGTCAGAGAGACTGGCCAAGTAAAGAAATAGGGCCAGCACTTGCATTGAGTAGGTCAGTATTTAAATGCCTTTCATTGTGGATCTTTTACTTCCCAGATATAATTTTCTATGTAATTTTCAACAATGAATCAAGTGAGTATTTGCTCCTTTGCCTTGAAAACAAATTTTCTCTTATTCATAAAATTCACTGACAGCAACTGAAAATTCTGGCTACCTCTGATCAGATACCTTCTTCATCCAAATAAAATCAACTGAACAATAATTAGTAATGACGATTGTGTTTTCCAAGGGAGCTTTTCATTTAGGGTAGGTCTACAAAATATGGTTTATCTTTTCCTGGAGGCATTATAGCTGCTGGATGTAGAATAGAACATTAGGCAGGTAGATGTCATTGTTAAAGGGAAGGCCTCTCATCTGGGTCTTCACACGGTTCAGTGCCAAATGATAATTTCTAGTTGGGCATATGTGGAAGGTCTTACCTTAATTGAGCAAGATGCTGGATTACATTTGTACAATCATATATTCAAGACAATGAGACGATGGGCTGAGACCACCCATAATGGTATAGTAAAAACAGAATATCTAGTCTTACTACAGCATATCAAAGTTTTAGAGTCTTCATACAAAAAAAAAAAGCACTTGAGCCCTGAGGAAGTTGGAGGCAATGACTTTTAAAAGAATAAATGAAGAATTGTCCATCACTCATGCCATTCATGTTAGGATTCTTATATGCATATTTCTTTGATAGGACTCCTATTCCTGCTTATACCTGAGACATAGAGCAGGAAATAATATTTTGTCACAAAGACAAGAAAAATCAATTACAGAATCCAAAGTCATGACACAGAAAGACATGCATTTTCCCTCAGCAGATCTCAGTGCCTTTATGTGAAAGTCACACAGAGAACTCAATCATTTCTACCCCTATCAGCAGCAGAGTTTTTTTAATGGTTACCAATTCAAATCACAATGGGAAATAGATACATATTCTTTACATTGACCACTATGCATATGTGTTTAAAACACTAAAGTGGCAAAGAGATCACTTCTATAAATATGAATAAATTTATGTACTACTAATTCAGAAGTTCCATTAATAGTTCGAATAGCATCTCTTCTCAAATCTGTTACCAGGTAGTGTGATGTGTTTCTTTTTTTCTGATTTTCATCATTTAAAGATGTTCTCTGGTAAACAGTGCCTGTGGATACAGCATGATTACTAAATGTTTCAACATCAGTTGCCTATTGCTGTGTAACAAACAACCCTAAAACTCCACAGCTTAGAACAACATCAATTTCTTAATTTTTTATGCTGTGTTGATTGATTGGGTGGTTCTTCTACTTTGTGTGGTGTTGCCTAGGTCCCTGGGATGGCTGGAAGATCCAAAATGGCTTTCTTCCCAGGGCTGACAATTGGTGCTGGCTCCTGGTTGGGAGCTTGGCTGAGGCTTTGGTTGGGTGCCTCAGTTTTCCTCCATGTGGCCATGTCTATGGGGCTTCTTGGGTTTTATCACAGTGTGGTGGCTGGACTCCAAGAAGAAACATTCCAACAGAAAGACAGAAACTGAAGATCGCTCAAGATTCAACCATGGAAGATTCCACCACATGGAATCTGTCACTTCCACCACATTCTGCTGGTCAAAACAAGTCACAGGGCCAGTCCAAATTTACCTCTCAGTGGGAGGAATGGCAAAAGCACACTGCAAAAGAGCATGTGGGATGGGAGCTCATGCTGCAACCAGCTTTAGGAACATATTCCACCACAATCCTGAAATTTGCTTTTTACTTTCCCTTTTGCTGCTTTCCTTCTCATTTTCTCCATATATTGGATTTTTAATCAGATCAGGTAGACGAACCAGATTAGAATATATTAAGTGCACAAGATGTTGTGCTCTTAATTTACAAACTATGTCAGTGTAGATCAATCATGGGGAATGGAACCAGGCAATATCTATCTGAGGATTTTAAGGAGCTCAAGGAAGAAATTGTGGTGCTGTTTGTTGAAATTGTGGTGCTGTTTGTTAAAATGTGTAGTCTGTGATTCTAGAAGTTTATTCTGCAAAAAAGAGCCCAAATTTCCTGCTGTCTATGTGCGAGGCACCATTATAAATATTTTATATTATTAATCATCTTATTTAATTTTCACAGCACTTTGAGGTGTATTTTGTTGTCTCCATTCTCTGGATGAGGAAATTGGGGTCCAGAAAATTAGATTAACTTGCCCAACTTACCATACCTAATAAACAGGTGGAGGCCAGGTGTGGTGGTGTGTGCCTGTGGTCCCAGCTACTCAGGAGGCTGTGGCTGGAGGATTGCTTAAGCCTGGGAGCTCAAGGCTGCCGTGAGCTATGATCACACACCACTGCACTCTTGCCTGGGCAACACAGCGAAACCCCGTCTCATAAATAAATAAATAAATAAATGGACCTTCAAATTCAGTTATGTCCAACTCCAACTCCTTTGCCTGATGGGACCAGAGGGAGTCCTCTAAGGCACAAGAACCAGGGTAGCGGTCCTGATGGCTGATGTCTAAGGGAAGTAAATATTTACAGATCTACAGTAAAAGTTGGGAGGAAGGAGCAGCAGCTGGAATCATACAGGCTGCTCAAAATCAGGCTGGTTAGAAAAATTTGTAAAGGGCTACGATGAGCCAGAGATTAAATGTAACCTGCTTGTAAACAACAATATGGTTTGTTAGAGAAGAATTAAACAAGTTATTTTGTGAGATAACAGAGGATATGGATTCAATACATTTCTGTGTACCTACTATGGGAACTTATAACTTTCCAGAGGATTATTCTGAAAGTGAGAATTAACAAAACAAGAAACTACCTATACTGAGTCCTATGACAGCTGAAGGCCCTTGCAGCCACTTCTCCAGGGCAGCTGGAGAGGTTGATATGAGAAGTTTGTTCAAAGTCCATATCCTTCAACAAAGCGGGGAGGAAAATTCCACGGAGCTACAAATGGAAAGCTATTGAGGTGTGATGGAAGGAGTCTTCACTTTTACATCAGGCACATTCTTTTCGGAATCTTGATCTCAAACATATAACTGGTATGACCTTAGGGAACCCGTGTAACCTAGTTGAGGCTCAGTTTCTATATCAGTAAATGGTGAATAATAGTATGTACTTTCCAGGGTAATTACGTGAAACAAGAAACAAATCTGGCTGTAGGCAGTGGCTCATGCCTGTAATCCCAACACTTTGGGAGGCCGAGGCAGGCTTGAGCCCAGGAGTTCAATACCAGCCTGAGCAACATAGTGCGACTCTGTCTCTGCACATTTTTTAATTAACTGGGCATGGTGGCATACACCTGTGGTCCCTCCCTGCTACTTGGGAAGCTGAGGCAGGAGGATCACTTGAGCCTAGGAGGCTGAGGCTGCACTGAGCCATGACTGTGCTACTGCACTCCAGTCTGGGAGACAGAGCAAGATCCTGTCTCAAAAAATGGAAATCTGTATAAGTCCTAGCAGGAAGTGAATAAATATTTATTTTATGTTTACAGATGCTTACTACATGCTGAGCACTATTCTAAGCACTTCACAAAATTTAACTCATTTAATCCTCATAGCAACTTTTTAGGTATAAATACTAGGTGTAAATACTACTTACTAGGTATAAATACTATTATTTTCATTGCAGAGATGAGAAAACTGAGGCACAGAAAAGCTGAATGACTTGCCCACAGTTGCACAGATAGTGAACAGGAGCACCGAGATTTGAACCCAGATAGTCTAGCTTGAGAGTCTGTCTGCACTCTTAACCGTTATATTATTTAAACATTAGGTTAAACTGCAATTTCTGAAGTCTCCATCATTAAAACCTTCTAATGATTTATCCAAACAGAAGGATTTTGTATTTTACTTTCCCCCATTAAATTTGAACTTCTGCAAGCTATTTTGATGCGGGAGGCACTATTAGCTGGCAGCATGTTCAGAAACACTGCAGCAATTTACCTTGTCTGCCAGGGCAAATTTTCCCAGGTACCATTGCTAAATAAATAGAGGTGGGGCCCTGGAGCCTCGGAGCCTGCCCCCTGCCCCCCACACTCCATGATGTTGCCTGGATGCATCTTCAGCCCACACATCCCATTTTGTGTCTGCAGGCTGGGTCAAGGAGGTTGACAGAGTTTTCATTCTTTACAAGGTGGTCATTAAGGACATACACTTTTATTTCTCTCTGTTAAATTGTGGATTCCATTCTATAAAAGCTAAAATGTAGTCTACAAGGGTGGGACAAAGTAGGCGGCTTGCCAGGCATCTGACTTTCTATTTAATTTAGATAGGAAGGGGTTGAGAGATCACAGTGCATGATTTAGCCTTATATCTTTCCATGCACCAGAAACTATCACTTCATAGAAAAGTAATAAAAAGCCAGAATGCACCTTGCTCCTTGATATAGGATTATGCCTAGTGGAGAAATAAAAGAATGACTTAGAGAGCAAGGTGTTAGGACTAGGCCAGTCCAGTTCAGGGCTAATAAGGATCTACTTTGACTCAGTTTGTTCTGTTGGGGAGTTGATCATTTAATGAACAAGAAACTGTCACTCTTGGGTATGTTCTGCTTCACTGCCTTTCTCACCCAGTTCCCTTGCACCATCCAGAGCAGCCTGACTCCTATCTACTTATCTTTCTCCTTGGAAATTCCCAACATGGAAGGGGCATTGTTCAGCCAAGACAGACCAAGAAAGGACATAAGGGAGAGGGTGCCTACCTGTCATTGCCTGGAGCAGGAGAGGGAGGAGGGAGTCTTTCAAATTCCCATTACAGCTTTTCAGTATTCTCCTTCCCACTGCTGGAAGTACTGAGCTTTGGTTCCATTAATACCCTTCCTATGCTCTGGGGAGATGCCAGGTTTGAGAAAGAGCTGCAATAACTGTCTGGTTTTTCTTTTCTTAATCTCATGGAGTCTAACCCTCAAATTTGAACCTTGAAGAAAAAAAAATCCTAAATATAACCAGTCAACCCTCATAAACTAGTTTCCTTTCCTTCACTCCTTCCTCTGTTTGTGTCTGTTAGAGAGACAGTACTGCATCGGGGTTACTGCATATACCTTGGGAAAGACTAATATTACTTAACTATCTGAATCTCAACTGCCTCATTCATATAATGTGGAAAAGAATAAAACTTACGTTCGTAGTGTTTTTGTGAGAATTTAAAGCATATAAAACATTTAGAAAAATATCCAGCACAAAGTAAGTGCTATGTAAGTGTTAGCTATTATTATGTCATGAAGAAGATAGGGATGGATGAAGATGAAAACAAACAGATGCTATAGAATTTCAGAATTCTGAAGATGAAAGCTCATCTAGAGATCAGCTGGTTTATGCCACTGATTTTACAGATAAGGAAACCAAGGCCCAGACAGAGGAAATGCTGTATTCCCACATTAAAACTCTTTCTATAATGTTACATCTCAGCTAATTTTATGCCTAAGGTGGTTTAACTCTGGTTTATCTATTCTTCCAGTCAACACATAGTAAAGGATTTTCATAATGCACAACTCCAGGAAGTTGTGCGATATAGTGGCTCTACATCTAGGTGGTGAAATGCTGTGGCCGATGGACTCTAAGTTGGCCTTCATAATCCCTACTCCTGGTGTTCACACCCTTGTGTGATTCCTTCCCCTTGAGTGTTGGCAGGACCTATGACTACTTCTAACGAATAGGAAACTGAAAAGGTGACAAAAAATTCATATATGTGATTACATTACATAAGGTGCTAATGCCCAGTTGGGCAAGGTAACTTATGCCTATAGTCCCTGCTACTTGGGAGGCTGAGGCAAGAGGATTGCTTGAGATCGAGAGTTCGAGACCAACCTAGGCAACATGGCAAAACCGCGTCTCGACTAAAAAAAATGCAAAAATTAGCCAGGCATGGTGGTGCACACCTGTAGTCCCAGCTACTCAGGAGGCTGAGGTGGGGGGATTGCTTGAGCCCAGGAGGTCGAGGTTGCAGTGAGCTGAGATTGCATCATTGTACTCCAGCCTGAGTGACAGAATGTGACTGTGTCAGAACAAAACAAAATAAACAAACAAGCAAAAACAAAGACTCTAATGCCCATCTAGCTAAGAATGACACTTTCTCCCTTGCTGGCCTTGAAGAAGCAAGCTGCCAAATGTAGAAAAAGCTGAGGATGGCCTCCAGCAATGACCAACAACAGACTGAGGCTCTCAGTCTGGCAGCCTACAAGGAACTGAATCCTGTCAACAACTACATGAGCTTGGAAGCAGATCCTTTCTGTCAAACCTCAGAAAAGGCAACGGCCCCAGCTGACACCTTGACTGCCTTGAAGGTCTCTTATAAGACCTTTAGCAAAGGGCCTGCTAAACTGTGCCCAGACTTCTGACCCACAGAAACTTCAAGATACTAGGTGAAGGGATTTAAGGAAGGGAGGTGGTATAGAACAAGGATGTGGTATAGAAACATTTATCTGGGCTAATTGGGAGAAAAAAATTCAGAGGGGATGAGACTGGTAACAGGGAGAACAATTAGGAAACTATTATAGTGGTCCAGGAGAAGCCCGAGAGATAGCCGAGCTGGGGTAGTAGAAATAGAAATGGATGTCATAAATGGTGAAGCAGATATATCATGTTCGTGTTTAGAACAACAACAAACAAAAGCAAAACACCATGTGATAAACAGATCCTTTTGGCTGCCTGGATATACCCGTATCAGATAGTAAGGCCACTTGATCACCTGAAGTTAAAGCACATGGTGGTCCCCAGCTCTCCCTGTAAACTGGTGAAAAACTTACTGCCTTGGCTGTTTTCTTTCTGGCATGCAATTTCAAGGAAGTATTTCAAGATATTCATTTGTATACAATAGTGCTTAGAATGACTTTGCCCAGAGAGCCAGAGTAATTATTTATTTATGAAAATTTTAAAAAGCAACCTGAAGTAAATGATTTGTTATGATGGCACTGGAGTCAGGGACAACATACTGTACTTACAACTTAGTCACACCTTCAAGTCAAGAATTCTAGTAGGGAAGGTATGAATCCCCTGCTACCAGATTGCTCAGCAAACAAATCTTCCTCTCCCACAAGACCCCAACAAGGCTGCAGATTGTTGTTTCTTCACCCATCAAAGCTGGAGCTTTGTGATAGCCTGGCTCATTAGCACACCACTACAGATGAAGTCTAGCACTGCAACAGAACAAAAATTGACAAGTTCATGAAGTTTTTCTTCTGTGTACTTTCTATCCACCATCCTCTCTATTGCCTCCACTTTCTTTATCCACATCCCTACTTTGTCTTTTTCAATCAGTCTGAAACTCAATTCTCATGCTATTCTGAATCATGCTACTAGGCAGAGAGATGTATATTATCTCGCTCCCTACATCTATATGTGCTGATGCTAATCTATACACGATGCACCTATATTATGTACAGATTAACCCACATTAAGGTGCCTAGGACTTTATGTTTGCTCCTTGGCATGTGAAAAACAGCTAAATATCAAGTCGATGACTTAATTATAAGTCAGCTGGTATGTGGTAATTTCAAGATGTAGACGTATATTAAAACATCATGTTGTACAATGTAGATATATTCTATTTTTATGTGTCAATCACTCCACAATAAAGCTGGGGTGGGAAAGAGTAGCAGATCTCCAGAGAACATTGAGTCCTCAACCACAGCAAGTCTTGTTCGCTAAGGTCAGGGCCCTGGTTAGGAAGGAGTAGGACACTGAGACTTTGGCTGGTAGATCTGGGTTGATGCACTCAAAAGTCTCAATTCTCCAATTTCTCTAAACCCTCTAGGCCTGTAGAAGTGGCCCACCCCTCCCTGTGAAAAACTAGTGTACTTCCTCACTTGCTTACAGACAACAAAAAGGCTTTTGTCTTATAAGACAACATGAATTACTGAAACAGCCTTTAACCTCTAGAAAAATGGTAAATTAAAATACTCTCGATAAATGGCAGGGATCAGTGTCACCCTTAGACACCTAAATGATGTAGGGGTTGTTGTTTCCATCGTACTCCCATTTAATTCGCCAGAACACTACAAAAAAAGCTGACATATCCTGGAGAATGACAACAGAATACTCTAAATTCAACCAAGTAGTACCCCTAACTGGTCCTGCTGTGCCAGATACAGTATCTTTTCTAGAGTAAAAGGACACAGCCTCAGGTTGATGGTATGTGGTCATTGAGATCAGAAAAATACTACTTTTCTTTCCACCCCAGTCAGGGAAGATTACCAGAGGCAATTCATATTCACATGTAACTGACAAGACAATAGCATCCTTTTTTTTTTTTTTTTTTTTTTTTTGAGATGGAGTCTCACTCTGCCACCCAGGCTGAAGTACAGGATCTCAGCTCACTGCAACCTCTGCCTCCCAGGTTCAAGTGATTCTCCTGCTTCAGCCTCCTGTGTAGCTGGGATTAAAGGCATGCACCACCACGCCCAGCCAATTTTTGTATTTTTTATTTTTTTTTTTTAAGTACAGATGTGTTTTTACCATATTGGCCAGGCTGGTCTCAAATTCCTGACGTCAAGTGATCCACCTGCCTCGGTCTCCCAAAGTCCTGGGATTCAGGCATGAGCCACCGCGTCCAGTCAATAACATATATTTATTATCTTGTTCCAAGGCTATATTAACTTTCGAGGCCTCTATCTCAACATAGTCCAAAGGGATCTGGACATACCTTGAAACATCACATCAGTAGGCTATAGTGATGACACCATGCTAATTGGACCAGATAAGGAAGAAGTAGTAAGTGCATTGGAGACCTTGGTAAAACACATACATATCCGAAGGGTAGGAGAAAAACGCAATGAAGATTCAGAGAACATGCCACATCAGTGAAGTTTCTAGATACTTAGTGGTTTGTAGCATGCCAGGATATCCTCTCTAAAGTGAAGGACACATTATTTGTACCCCCTGCCACCAGGAAGGAAGCACAACACCTAGGCAGCCTGTCTCTCTGTAATGGGTACAATGGGTGCTAGGTCAGTAGTTGTTTCACTTCTCTCCAAAGTTCCTTTATGCTTCCTAAATTTAAAGGGTGAGAGAAGAAGAGAGGATAAGAAAGGGAAAGGAGAAAAGAGAATGGGGAGGGGAGGAGGTAAGAGGGCAATGGGAATAATAGAAAAAGAGAGAAAGGAAAGATATGGAAAGAAAAAAGGAAAGAGAAAGAAAATAGAAGGAGATAAACTAAAAGAGGTGAGAAACATGGATAAAGAACAATTAGGATAGGCACAGTGGCTCACGCCTGTAATCTCAGCACTTCAAGAGGGCAAGGTGGGAGGATTACTTGAATCCAGGAGTCTGAAACCCACCTAGGCAATATAGTGAGACCCCACTCAACAAAAAATAAAAAAGAGAAAAAAAATTATATGGAAGAGAAAAATGAAAGTCAGCAAAGAAATACAGGAGACAATGGGTATATTGAAGAAAAGGAATACAAACAGGAGGGAGATAAGCAATTTCTGGTTTCCTAAATTGAAATTAAAAATTGGAGTGAAGGAGTAAAACTATTTCAAATCATTTTAAAGAACTAATATTGGTTAGGCACGGAGACTCATGCCTGTAGTCCCAGCACATTGGGAGGCCGAGACAGGAGGATTGCTTGAGGACAGGGGTTCAAGACCAGCCTGGGCAACATAGGCTGGTGTATGAGCTCCTATGTTTGAGGCTCCATCTCTACAAAAAACTTTCTAAAAAATAATCTGGGTGTGGTGGTGTACATCTGTGGTCCCAGCTACTCCAGAGGCTGAGGTGAGAGGATCACTTGATCGCAGGAATTCAAGGCTATATTGAGCTATGATCACACCACTGCACTCCAGCCTGGGTGACAGATCGATGTCTCTTAAAAAAAGAAAAATATTATCATGATGAAAATAAATGCAAAAAGACCTTACAGATACTCCTTGACTTAAGATAGGATCATATTTAATACACTTAACTTACCAAACATGATAGCTTAGCCTAGCCTACTTTAGACATGATCAGAACACATACATTAGCCTACAGATGGGCAAAATCATCCAACACAAAACCTAATGTGTATCATTTTCACAACATCTTAAAGTCGAATCATCATAAGTCAAAACATCGTTAAGTTGGGAACTGTCTGTACTTGTGTTTAACATTATTTACCACATTCTCCCCGAGACGTGGGACCAAAGCCTCTCTCAAGCAAATAACTAACGAGTAGAAACATAATAAACTGCTGCCACTTCCTCCTCTAGAACAAAATGGAGTAAAGAGGAGAAAAGAGTGGTCTGCAGAACCACTTTAGTGTACATTAGTAGAGGAGAGGAAAAATAGAACCCCAATTTTGTAACTCCTGACGTTGTTCATAGTGTACGATGCCACTGTTGGAAATCAGAACAGTTTGGTCAGATTTGGGGTGATTTCTATACACATCTTTTCACCTGAATTGTCTGAAAGCCAGATCTTCAGAACGTACATGAAGGATCTGTCTGCAAGGTCATACCTTGCCCAGGGATAGAGGGAAAGAAGGCAAATATCTTTTTATTTATTTATTTATTTATTTATTTATTTATTTATTTATTTAGATGGAGTTCCATTCTTGTTGCCCAGGCTGGAGTGCAATGGCGTAATCTTGGCTCGCTGCAACCTCCACCTCCCAGGTTCAAGTGATTCTCCTGCCTCAGCCTCCCAAGTAGCTGGGATTACAGGTGCCTGTGACCACGCTTGGCTAATTTTTTTGTATTTTTAGTAGAGGCGGGGTTTCACCATGTTGGCCAGGCTGGTCTCAAACTCCCGACCTCAGGTGATCCACCCACCTTGGCCTCCCAAAGTGCTGGAATTACAGGTGTGAGCCACAGCACCAGGCCAAGGCAAAGATCTTAAGGGGCTACCTCCACCTCTCAACACAATCAGTATATTAGGAAGAGCCTAACTTTTAATGTTCCTGCTAACACAACAATAGCACACTATAGCAGTCTTTAAAACAAAACTAACTCCAAGACCTACACAAAAACAGAAACTTCATAGTGCAGTTCTATTTTTTTATTTTTAACAGGTTTTTATTTGTTTATTTATTGAGACAGGGTCTCACTCTCTCATCCAGGCAGGAGTGCAGTGGTGCAGTCTTGGCTCACTGCAGCCTTGACTCCCCAGGCTCAAACAATCCTCCCATCCTGGCCTCCTGAGTAACTAGATGTGCATGCCACCACATTTGGCTAAAAAATAATAATAATAATAATAATAAAATAAAATAAATAAAGAAAACTGTAGAGATGGGGTCTTGCTTTGTTGCCCAGGCTGGTCTCAAACTCCTGGGCTCAAGCAATCCTCCTGCTTCAGCCTCCCAAAGTGCTGGGATTACAGGTGTGAGCCACCACACTCAGCCTATTTTTAGTTTTAATTGTGGTTAAAAAAAAATAACAAACTTCACCATATTAACCATTTTTAACTGTAGAGTTCAATAGTGTTAAGTCTATTCACATCGTTGTGCAGCAAATACCCAGATTTTTTTCATCTTATGAAACTGAAACTCTATACCCCTTGAACAACAACTTCCCATTTCTCCCCTCTCCCAGCCCCTGGCAATCACCATTCTACATACTGCTTCTATAAATTAGACTACTTTAGATACCTCATATACATGGAATCATACAGTGTTTGTCTTTTTGTGACTGACATTTCATTTAACAAAATGTCCTCAAAGTTCATTCACATTGTAGCATGTGATAGCCTTTTTAAAGACTGAATCATATTCTATTGTATGTATATGACACATTTTGTTTATCCATTCATCCATGGATGGACATTTAATTTGTTTCTACCTCTTGGTCCTTGTGAATAATGCTTCCATGAGCATATATGTGCAAACATCTCTGAGATCTTGCTTTCAATTCTTTTGGATAGATACCCAGCAGTGGGATTGCGGGATCACATTGTAATTCTGTTTTAAAAGTTTTGAGGAACCTCCTTTCTGTTATCCATGGTGGTTGCACCATTTTACATTCCCATCAACAGTGATAGGGTAGCTGTATTAAACCAAAATAACTATTGGACCAAACTGCAGAGATAGCCAGGGATAAAGAGAGCTAGAGTCAGCATGCAGGAGTTCTCTAATAGTGTGTCTTTGTTAAAGATCTCCAGTAGTAGAGCACTCACTCATCAAATCAAGAACATACGAAATACCCAGAAGAGGTCACCTAGTATTTACACAATCATTAATGCCTTTGATCTATCAGATTTCCATAGGCACAGTCACTGAGAACTTAAGGAACCACATAAAACAAGACATTTTAATGAAAGTCCATTATAGGGATCTTCTGCTGAATGGAAGTTTTCTGATTTTGGCATTGCTGTATATGCTTTGCAGAGCAAGAAGAAATCAAAATGCTTTAAAAATCACTGGCATATTTTCATATACATTTTAAGACTCTATGCTAACCAGAAAAGCCATGTATAATATTTCTCTCCCGTGGATGTCAGAGACAGATTCCAGACAGAATTTGTACTTCATCTATGTTGTGGCTGCTGCTTCAGACCCCCTTAGTATTCCTAGTCATGCATTTGGCTTTGCATCTTGGTATTTTCTCTGCATGCTTCCAAAGCCCACAGAGAACAGCAAATGGCACTCTGAAGCTAACCCTCTACTGTTTTCCAGGGTGTCATGCTCTGAAGACATCATTTCCAGCAGTTAACTGAAGCCACATGGATGGTTGTGATCAACTACAAAGAAAACCTATCTGAGTACTCCCCCTTCCCTAGTTCAGTCCCCTGTCCCAAAGGTAAGACGAATAAGTGGGTTTGGATAATATTGCATGGCTGCCTGCAAGTTAAATATACACTGAAAGTACAGGCACAGACAAAGATGTAGGCATGAGGGGAGAGAGGGAGGGAGAAAAGAAAGGAGGGAGGCAGAGGCAGACAAAGACAGAAGCAGAGAGAAAGAGAACAGCCTCCATTTTTGAAACAACCCTTTAAAGACTCTTGGAAGACATGTAAGAGGATGCTGGTTCTGCCTTGCTTGGATCAGAGGTGCAATGCCCTACTGTCTCTCTTTTCTTTGACATTTGTCACTGTAGTGACTCTTACCTCATTTCTATGAGTAAATGGTTGCAGTCAAGTTAGCATTTCTCTTACACTTCGTATCTTTCTCTTCTATCTATTCTTCCTCACACAGGTATGGCCTGAATACAATGGATCTCATTAATGCCTACTGGCAACCAGGTGATGCTGCCCACTGATGCCACATTCCACTTCACTGATACCATACTGCCACATTTTCCTTTACCAAAATGAAACAATGAGTACCATAAAAAATTTGAAGGGCAAGTATACTCTATCTTATTAAGTTATTGTCTCAGGCCAGGCACGGTGGCTCACATCTGTAACCCCAGCACTTTGGGAGGTTAAGGCGGGCAGATCACCTGAGGCCAGGAATTCAAGATCAGCCTGGCCAACATGGTGAAACTCCATCTCTACTAAAAATACAAAAATTAGCCAGGTGTGCTGGCATGTGCATGTAATCCCAACTACTCGAGAGGCCGAGGCATGAGAATTGCTTGAACCCGGAAGGCAGAGGTTGCAGTGAGCTGAGATAGTGCCACAGCACTCCAGCCTGGGCAACACAGTGAGACTCTGTCTCAAAAAAAAAGTTATTTTTCTCATGCATATAGACATCACTACTTCTTTCTACTAGCTTTGCTGGGCTCCAATGACCCCAGAAAGCAGTGACTCAGGCCGTGTTGGTTTTCCTCCTTCTTTTCCAATCATTAACTCTCTACTGTGACTGTTGGTGTTTTCCTGTCCAGAAATCTTGCTTTGGGAATCCTCATCCAGGGGCACTTAAAGAATTTTTTAAAAGTTTTTTTATGAGAATATTTTTAAAGGGAGGGTATTTGGCCTCGCAAATACTTGCCTTCCATGTGTCATCTTTAATGAGAGAGAGACAGACAGAGAGAGAGACACACACACACACACACAGAGAGAGAGAGAGAGAGAGAGAGAGAGAGAGAAAGAGAGAGAGAGATTGGTGGATTCCAAGGCCTTACTACTAGAGATAAAGGGAGAAGAGTGAAATGTAGAGTTCAAGGGTGAAAAATCACCTCTGTACTTCTTTTCATAGGAAAAAGTCTGAGGCTGTCACAGCCCCAATTCCATCATGCTGGTAATGCCTAGGACAGAGAGGAGTATCTATTAGGGGAGGTGGTGGTATTTGAGGTAGTGGAAGGTAGGAGAGAGAAGTTTGAAAGATAAATATTTTGGTTCTCCCTATTACCATAGGCTGCGTATGAATTTAAAATGGTTGTGCCATTAGCAAACTAGATGTGGGAGCTGTGAAGAGGAAGAGCTAGGTGGCAGTTTCAGGGTGCCAGGAAGCATTGAAGGAGACTGAAAGTCTGCTTTCAAAGAATATTAAGTGTCATCCCAGCACCAGGATCCTCCCAATAGGCCCCTGACTGGCAAAAAGTTGCAGCCTGGCTCAAAACAGCCCCATGATCACGATGGTCAGCATCACTATGATCGCAGCTGTATCTTGGTAAGTGTTATGTTCCCAGTGTTGCACGTGCATTAATTTACTTTTTCACTATCCCATGAAGTAGTCCTGTTACTACCCTATTGAAAAGTGCAGAAACAGAGACTCAAAGACTTTAAGAAATCTTCCCGAGAGTGACTGCCTAGCAATGGCTAAAGCCGGGAAGAAAACCCAAAACGGTTTCATTCTGAGGCCTGTGGGTCTTGACTTACTTCCTCCTCTATTGCTTCCCAAACAATAACAGCAGAAGGAAATGTAACTGTAGGGATTGTTTCCCAAAGTTTTTTAAATTAAAAAGTGTATAAGTGGCTTTTAGAAAGATGTCAACAAAACAGAGACAATGTAGTACGGGTGCTGACCTTGAAATCAGAAGACCTGGGCTGTTGTTTCAGCTTTGTGTTAGGAAATAAGTACCACTGACTCCATTTTGGCTTTAGTTTTCTTGTCTGTGAAATGAAGAGCAGGAGACAATCTTGACAAAGACCCCTAGCTCTCTGATGCAAACAGTGTGCAATTATTTTAAAGGTGGGGGAACAGAAACAACTCTTAAAAATGCCAAAAGAGGCTAGGTGTGGTGGCTCACGCCTGTAAACCCAATACTTTGGGAGGCCGAGGCAGGAGAATCGCTTGAGCCCAGGAGTTCAAGACCAGACTGGGCAACACAGCAAAACCCTGTTTCTACAAAAAATACAAAAATTAGCCAGGTCGTATGGCATGCACCTGGTTTCAGCTACTTGGGAAGTTGAGGTGGGAGGATCGCTTGAACCTGGAGATTGAGGCTGCAGTGAACCATGATCACACCACTACACTCCAGTGTGAGTGACAGAGCAAGACCCTGTCCAAAAAAAAAAAAAAAAGAAAGTCAAAACACTAAGTATTAATATCAGTCAGGTGTAAACACTAGTCTTAGACCCATTCACAAAACTGATTATGCAGCAGAGCCTCCCCCAATCCATGAGCACTGGATGCTCTCTGCAGAAAACAATGTTCACATGCCATTTAATCACTCATGTTCTCCTCATGTGCCTAAGTGCTGCAGACAAATACAGTTTCACTCTTGCTACTCAAATCTCTTCAGACTGCCAGTATGCTTCCAATACTTCCAAATATATCTTAAATATTATATACTTTAAAGAAAATCTTGAATTCTCCAATGGCCTGGTCTACTTTTGAATATAAACATCAAGAAAACTTCTTGGGTTTTCCTTGAGGTTTTACTAATCTTTTTTCTATTCCTTTTTGCTTATTTGCTTATATAACTTGTACTTTTCACCTATTGACACAAGACCATCCAGGATATTCTAATTTTCTCTTTTCAGAATTTTAAACAGTTTTGTGGCAATCTTCCAATCATGTTTAGTGATAAAGGTAACATATATTCCTGTCATTTCTGCTTTTCTGGAACACTGCACTCAGTGGACCTATTGTTCAATGTTCTGGGAGAAGTCATAGACAAGTGTGACACTATGAACAATATGAACTTGGGGTGCTAGACTGGTAGCAATCAGTATTGTCACTTTTCCTTTTCAAGAGTACTCTAATGCTTACCCTCTTTTCTCTGTCCTCTATTGCCATGAAGAAATTGTCCTGGTGGCCAGGTGCAGTGGCTCACACCTATAAACCTAGTACTTTGGAAGTCTGAGGCAGGTGGATCGCTTGAACTCAGGAGTTTGAGATCAGCATGGGCAACATGGTGAGACCCGCATCTCTACAAAAAGTCAAAACACTTAGCCAGGCATGGTGGTGCACGCCTGTAGTCCAAGCTACTCAGGAGGCTGAGGTGGGAGGATGGCCTGAGCCTAAGAGTTAGAAGCTGCAGTAAGCCAAGATCATGCCACTACACTCCAGCCTGGGTGACAGAATGAGACTGTGTCTCAAAAAAAGAAAAAAGATATTGTTCTGGTATGCCTGGGTCACTCAGATCACTTGGGAAATCATCAGAAACAACGCTTTTGCTGACAAATATGATAACTTTGTATTTGGGAGATATGTTCTATAGGAGTATTTGGCTAAAAGATTATTTCCCTTCACCTGTGGTAACAATTTTATTTTGTTTCACTGTGTTTGCAGCAACTAGGTCCAAAGTACATATATACATACACACGTTTGTACTTATATGGTGCATATATAGTCATATAGCACATACATTTTGGATCATATATACACATATGCGTGTGAATATATGTGTATTCATAAGGCTCTTACAAGTAAGATTGTGCAAGTTAATGGATAGGGCCTGGCCAAGCTGTACTTGCCCTAAGAGTCTGTTTGTCTGTCTGTCTGGACATAGATCTAATACAATTTGCATTATCTGGCATTTAAAGTCCATGCCTAGCATCTTATACGCTTTGTATAAGATCAAGTAAATTAGGCTTTCAGGTTGACAAAGTTATTCATTTACAGATCATCCAGTCTTTCAAGAATTTCAACACTGATTTATATACCTTTGATAAAGTCTTGAATTTTTCCCTCTCTATTTCTATCACCATATATACAAACACTTTTTTTTTTTTTTTTTTTTTTTTTTTGAGCCAGGGTCTTGCTCTGTTTCCCAGGCTGGAGTACAGTGGCGTGGTGATAGCTCACTGCAACCTCGAACTCCTGGGCTCAAGCCATCCTCCTGCCTCAGCCTTCTGAATAGACAGGGCTACATACATGTTCGACCATGCCCGCCTAATTAAAATAAAATGTTTTTTTTAGCGATGGGGTCTCACCATGTTGCCCAGGCTGGTCTCTAACTCCTGGAACCCAAGTGATCCTCTCACATCAGCCTCCCAAAGTGCTAGGATTGCAGGCATGAGCTACGGTGCCCATCTATGCAAACACTTTTAAGGCCATCATGTGTCCTCTAGTTCGGATATTTGTCCCCACCAAACCTCATGCTGAAATGTGATCTCCAATGTTAGAGGTGGGGCCTAATGGAAGGTGTTTGGGTCATGGAGGCTGATCCCTCATGAGTAGATTAATGTCCTCCCTGGCAGGTGACTGGGGTGAGTGGGTTCTCACTCTATTGATTCCCATAAAAGCTGGTTGTGATAAACAGCCTGGCACCTCTCTTCTCCCTCTCTCTTGCTTCCTAACTCACCATGTGATCTCAGCACATGCTGACTCCCCTTTGCCTTCCATCATAAGTGGAAGTAGCCTGAAGCCCTCACCAGAAGCAGACGTTGGTGCCATGTTTCTTGTATAGCCTACAGAATGGTGGGTCAAATAAACTTCTTTTCATTATAAATCACACAGCCTCAGGTATTCCTTTATAGCAACACAATTGGAGTAGGACAATACGAATAGTTAGTGCAGGGGTGTCCAATCTTTTGGCTTCCCTGGGCTACATTGGAAGAAGAATTGTCTCAGGCCACACATAAAATACATTAACACTAATGATAGCTGATGAGCTACAAATAACAATTGCAAAAAAATCTTGTAATGTTTTAAGGAAGCTTACAAATTTGTGTTGGGCTGCATTCAACACTATCCTGGGTCGCATGAAGCCCATGGGCCGTGGGTGGAACAAGCTTGATTTAGAATATTCAGCTTCTTTTTGAAGAGCTAATACTCTAGTAGGTGTAAGAACTACAATGCCAAGTCCATTCATTTTCTCATTTAAGGCAAATGAGTCTAGGCATTGTACAAGACAATGTCTTCCCTCTTCCAGTTTGGGTTGCCCTCATAAAATATATTGATTGAAGAACAATTGGTTATATCTGTGACAGAGTTGGAGTTGGCTTTAGAAACATGCCTTTTTGTGTTTTTCATAACTTCAGGGCTGGGCTTGGTGGCTCACGCCTGTAATCCCAGCACTTTGGGAGGCCAAGGTGGGCAGATCACCTGAGGTCAGGAGTTCAAGATCATCCTGAACAACATGGCAAAACTCTGTCTCTACTAAAAATACAAACATTAGCTGGGCATGGTGGTGGGTGCCTGTAATCCTAGCCACTTGGGAGGTTGAGGCAGGAGAATCACTTGAACCCGGGAGGTGGACCTTGCAGTGAGCAGAGACCGTGGCCACTGCACTCCAGCCTGGGCAACAAGAACGACACTCCATCTCAATAAATAAATAAATAAATAAATAAACAAATAAATAAACAAATAAAAACTTCGGGATAAAACTTAGACATCATAAAATTTGCAAGTGAGATGGGATGAGACCTTTTTCACCATCTTTCAAGTCTTCACACATTACATTACACTTTTCCTGTCTCCAGTTGTCTGCTTGCACTTATGACATTGGACTTACTGCTGACTATACATAAACATTTCTCCTAATTTGAGATAAATCTGCCCACTTTTGTTTTTTCCCACTATATAATCTGTGCTAGAATTTGGACCCATACTATCCATGGCTGATTTTCTATAACAATGTTGTAGTCTTTGTTAAATTTTTTACAACAGAAAGTGGGAATGCAGTAGTACCAACACTGGATTCTGAATTGCAGTTTTATTCTAGTTTTTAACAACAATATTGTCTAACATTGTTTAAAACAGCTTTATTGGCCAGGCGCAGTGGTTCATGCCTGTAATCCCTGCACTTTGGGAGGCCGAGGTGGGTGGATCTCCTGAGGTCAGGAGTTTGAGACCAGCCTGGCCAACATGGTGAAACTCCATCTCTACTAAACGTACAAAAGTTAGCCAGACATGGTGGCATGTTCCTGCAATCCCAGCTACTCAGGAGGCTGAGGCAGGAGAATCGCTTGAATCCGGGAGGCGGAGGTTGCAGTGAGCGGAGATCATGCCATTGCACTCCAGCCTGGGCAACAAGAGTGAAACTCCATCTCAAAACAAAACAAAACGAAACAAAACAAAAGCAGCTTTATTGAGATATCATGGACCGTCTACAAAATTCATTAATTTAAAGTCTACATTTTAGTGGTTTTTAGCACATTACTAAATTGTGAAATGATCACCAATATTTAATTTTAAAACATTTCCATCACTCTCAAAACAAATACTGTACTCATTAGCAGTCGCTCCCTATTTCCCTTTCCTCCCAGGTTCTAGTAACCACTAGTCTATTCGGTGACTCTAATATTCACCTACACTGGAAATTTTATATAAATGGAGTCATATAATATGTGGTCTTTACTGACCTCTTTCTTTTACTTAGCATTAATATTTTCAGTGTTCATCCATGTTGTAGCATGTATTTGTATTTCATTTCTTTTTATGGTCAAATAATAATCCATTGGGTACATATACAGTTGACCCTTTAACAATGCGGGGGCTAGGGGAACTGGCCTCCTGTGCAGTAAAAAATTCAAGTATAGGCTGGGCATGGTGGCTCATGCCTGTAATCCCAGCACTTTGAGAGGCTCAGGCAGGAGGATTGCTTGAGCCCCGGAATTTGAGACCAGCCTAGGCCAACATGGTAAAACTCCATCTTTACTAAATATACAAAAAGCAACCAGGCATGGAGGTGCATGCCTGTACTCCCCAGCTATTTGGGAGGCTGTGAGGTGGGAGGATTGCTTGAGCCAGGGAGTTCAAGGCTGCAGTGAGCCTTGATTGCACCACTGCACTCTAGCCTGGACAACAGTGTGAGACCCTGCCTCAAGAAAGAAAGAGAAAGAAAGAAAGAAAGAAAGAAAGAAAGAAAGAAAGAAAGAAAGAAAGAAAGAAAGAAAGAAAGAAAGAAAGAAAGAAAGAAAGAAAATAAAATTTTTGACTCCCCTAAAACTTAACTGTTAATAACCAACTGTTGACCAGAAGCCTTACCAATAACATAAACAGTTGATTGTCACAGATTTTGTATGTGATGTGTAAGCTAGAGAAAAGAAAATGTTATTAAGAAAATCATAAGAGAAAAGACATTTACTATTCATTAAATGGAAATGGATCATGATAAAGGTCTTCATCCTCATTGTCTTCACATTGAGTAGGCTGAGGAGGAGGAGGAAGAGGAAGAGTTGGTTTTGCTGTCTCAGGGGTGGCAGAGGCAGAAGTGGAGGAGGTGGCAAGAGAGGCAGGCACATTCAGTGTAAATTTTATTGAACAACAAAATCACGTATAAGTGGACCCATGCGGTTCAAACCCATGTCGTTCAAGGTTCAAGGATCAACTGTACCACATTTTCATTATCCATTCATCAGTTGATGGACATTCAGCTTGCTTCTATTTTTTAGCTATTAGGAATAATGCTGTTGTAAAACGTTTGTGCACAAGTTGTATAGATATATGTTTTCAATTTGCTGGTGTATATACCAGGGAGTGGAACTGCTAGATCATTTTGTAGCTATATGTTTAACTTTGTGAGGAGTTACCAGGCTGTTTTCCAAAGTGGTTGCACCATTTTACAATTCCAGTAGAAGCTAGGAAGGTTCAACTTTCTCCATATCCTTATCAGCACTTTTCTAGTCTGCTTCTGATTTTAGTTATCCTGCTGGGTTTGAATATCTCATTGTGCTTTTGATTTGCTTTTCCCTGATGACTAATGAAGTTGAGAGTCTTATGTGTTTATCGGCCATTTATATCTCTTCCTTGGATACAAGTCTATTCAGATACTTTGCTCATTCTTTTAATAGCAACCAACCTTGTTCCCTGGAAATTTACTGAATTCTCTTATTCCTTCTTTCCTCATGTATAAAGGCTGTACTTTCCTGTTTCTCTGTGTGCCCTATAATTTTGTTGAAAACTCAATGTTTAAAATAATATAGCAACTCTGGAAATCAGATTCTCCCCCAGGGTTTGTTGCTTCTCTTTGTTGTTCTTGTTGCTACTGCTGTTTGTTTATTTAATAACCTTTCAGAATTAATTCTGTTATGTCTATAATTTTTTAAAATTTTTGAAACGGGGTCTCACTCTGTTTTCCAAGTTGGAGTGTAGTTGTGCAATCATGTTCCACTATCGACTTGATCTCCCAGGCTCAAGCAAACCTTCTACCTCAGCCTCCTGAGTAGCTGGGACCAGAGGCACATGCCACCACATCCAGCTAATTTTTGTATTTTTTTGAAGAGATGAGGTTTCCCCATGTTGCCCAGGCTGGTCTTAACTCCTGGGCTCAAGCAATCCTCCCACCCTGGCTTTCCAAAGTGCTGGGATTACAGGCATGAGCCACCATGCCCATCCTGTCTGTAATTTTTATTGTGTGTGGCCACTGAAGTCTCTGCTTGCTTAACCTAGTGGTCAGCTAATAATTGGACAGAGATCTCCTTTAATACCTTCAACCACTAAGTCTCTCAGTCTTTGCTGAAGGTTTCATTTTTTGGTTTGTCTTTTTTTTTTTTTTTTTTTTTTTTTTTTGAGACAAGATCTTGCTCTGTCACCCAAGCTGGAGTGTAGTGGCAGGATCATAGCTCACAGCAGCCTCAAACTCTTGGGCTCAAGCAATCCTCCTGCCTCAGCTTCCCAAGTAGCTGGGACTAGAGGCACATGTACCACTATGTGCAGCTTTTTTTTTTTTTTTTTTTTTTTTTTTTTTTTTTTTTTTACTTTTTTGAGGGAGACAAGTCTCATTATGTTGCCTAGACTGGTCTTGAACTCATGGCCTCAAACAATCTTCCTGCCTCAGCGTCTGAAAGTACTGGGATTACAGGCATGAGCCACCCTACCTGTCCCTTTGTTGAAGGTTTCTCTGTGTGGATTGTGGCATAGCTTCAACACTCTGCCAGGCAGTTTGCAATTCTGCTTTAGCCTTCATCTCCTGCATGTGCATAGCCTCAAGACCAGCCAGAGATGAGAGATTAGGGACTTTATAGGACTTTCTTCGGCATGTGCACAAGTCTTGCATATGTCAGTGGATTTCTATGTCCCACGAATATACTGGAGCTTTTCAAAGACCCTTTTGGGCATCTCATTCCCCAGTTTTTCCTTTTAACTTTCTTGGTCAACCTCTTGTTAACCCCAACTGGTAACACCACCTCCAACGACTATGATACAAAGACATCGTCACATTTTTTTTTTCCCCCACAAATGACCTAGGGATAAGACTGTTCACACAGGGTAACCTCTGAGCCAGGTTAAATAAAGACAAATTCTGAGAATGGAGCTTTCCTGGGAACTGGCAGATGGGCCAAATAGTGTTAAGCTGGGTGCAGTGGCTCACGCCTGTAGTCCCAGCACTTTGGGAGACCAAGGCTGGAGGATCACTTGACACCAGGACACTAAGACCAGCCTGGGCAAAATAGGAAGACCCTGTCTCTACAAAAAAATAAAAAGATTAGGAGGCCAAGGCAGGAGGATTGCTTGAGACCAGCCTGGGCAACATAGTGAGACCCTGTCTTTACTAAAAATAAAAATTAATCAGCCATGTGTGGTGGTGCATGCCTGTAGCACCAGCAGCTCAGGAGACTGAGGTGGGAAGATCGCTTGAGCCTGGAAGATTGAGGCTGTGGTGAGCCATGATCATGCCACTGCACTCTAGCCTGGGTGACAGAGTAAGACCCTGTTTCAAATAATATATGTAAAGTAAAAGAAAAAGAAAGAAATTAGCCAGGCATGGTTACATGTGTCTGTGGTCCCAACCACTAGGGAGGGGTCTCATAGACAGGGTCTTTCTCTGTTCCCCAGGCTAGAGTGTAATGGTGCAAACTCTGGCCTCTACTCACTGTATACTGGTAACAGTCTCCCAATTACGATCACCAAAACTATGTGCAGACATTGTCAAAATCACCTGGGGAGCAAAGTCAGTCAGCCTAGGTAAGAACCATTTCCCTGGAGTTACGTTCCAGCAAAGTAGGACTGGAAACAGGGCTGATTCTCAGGAAAATTGTAGATTAGCAGTGGGTTAAATGCTAAAAGCCTTAAGACTTAAAGGATTGACACTCTGATGCTGAAATTTCTAGCTCTGGTGGCCTTGAACCATGGTAACTATATATCCTCCTTCCCTCCCACCCTCCAAAAGTCTTGATTTCTCATCAGTTTATTCCAGTGATACTGATTTGTGAAACCTAGAAAATTGCTGGCTGGGCATGGTAACTCACACCTGTAATCTCAACACTTTGGGAAACCGAGGTGGGTGGATTGCTTGAGCCCAGGAGTTCAAGAACAGCCTGGGCAACACGGTGAAACCCTGCCTCTACAAAAAATACAAAAATTACTGGGTGTGATGGCGTGCACCTGTAGTCCCGGCTACTTGGGAAGCTGAGGTGAGAGGATCGCTTGAGCCTGGGAGGCTGAGGCTACAGTAAGCCATGATTGTGCCACTGCACTCCAACCTGGCTGACAGAGCAAGACCTGTCTCAAAAAATTTTTTTAAACTTACTATTTCTATTACATATCTGGTACTCCTATTTTAACATAATCATGAACCAGAAGAAATGATCCCTTGGAAAACTATGTACCTTAATTTTTGGTTGGAAATAAGTTATCTTGGGTTTCAGGGTCCTTGCCAAGCCTTGATGTGCTTTAATCTCATGTATTCGGGCCATCTGGGAGAGGGAACATTTTACCAGTGGCCTTTTAAAGATATCATGCAGGTAGTGAGAGCTCCCTAGACCTTTTTATTGATCTCCTTGGATTATTTTCTATGTCTTACTTATCACATGGCCAGACCAACTCTTCTATCCTCTTCTGAAATGCTCAATCTTTTCCTTAATCAAATAGATTATATTACCTCCATCTTTCATTCAATTCACTCTTTGGATATATATTTATTGAGGGCCTACTATGTGTCAGACATTATGCTAAGTACTACTGATATAATAATTAAGTAAAAATGACAAACTTGATTGGGCACAGTGGCTCATGCATGTAATCCCAGCACTTTGGGAGGCTGAGACAGGAAGACTACCTGAGTCCAGAAGTTCTGACACCGTCTCTTAAAAACAAAACAAAACAAAATTATTCCTTGACTTTATGGAATTTTTGTTCTAGGGATGTAATCAAGAGAAACCAATAATCTCATAAATGAAAAAATTACAAAATGAGAGAAGCATATGAAAGAAGAAAAATAGGGATTTAGATCGAGAATAGCAGGACATGCTGGTAGGATGTCTCCTCAGAAAATATGATACGTAAGCTGAGATCTGAAAGATGAGAAGTACCAGCCATAGAGAAAGTGGAGAAAAACGGGTTCTAGGAAGAGAGACCAGCATGTACAAGGGCGCTGAGGTGGCTCTTTCAGTCTATTGCAAAATGGCAAAAATCTATCTTTTCTTACTCTATCCAGGCCCTTTGCAATGTGACTTTTCAGCTTCTCCCACCAAGAGGTGGAAACTGTTTTTACTCCCCTTGAATCTGGGCTGGATTTGTACCTTGTTATGGCCAATAAAACATGGCAGAACTGACAGTGTGCCAATTTGGAGCCTAGGCCTCAACACTCCCTACACACATTTTTTTTTCCTCTTGAAACCCTGCACAGTTATCATGTGAAGAAGCCAGGATTGGTCCACTGGAGAATGAGAGACCCCAGAATGGAGATGTGCCATTTCAGCTGAGGCAAGTCATCTTAGACCAGCTAGCCCACAGCTGATCCAACAGCTGGCCACAATTGTCAGAGAAAACCCAGCCAAGACCAAATAAACCACTAAATGATCCCTGCCCGAATTGCCAACCCAGGAAATTCTGAACTACATTGTTTAAGTCACTTATTTTGGGGTAGTTTCTTATACAGCAAAAGTTAGCTTGTCTACCCTTTAATGAGAGCAAGGAACTTGCCCTGCTCCAAACTTGAAAAATCTCTGCTTTTAGAATTATTCCATGGTCAAATTTGTTTAAAACCAGCATGCACCAATCATGTATAAACCTGGCCCTTTCAAAGACCAACTGGCCATGTTATTTGCCTAGTTTCACCTTGAAGGGCTTGCTTAGAATCAACAGAAGTAGAGTGGCCTCACCACAAGCTTCTAGTACAGAAAGGCAGAAAAGAGCTCAGATGAAAGTCTCGCCTCAGGAAGACATTGGGGAAGGAGACATGCTCAAGGAAATTGTAAAACTTTAAAATCACATGGCAGAGAAATGCTCCCAAAGATTGGCCTGCTTCTTAAAGGAGAGTTGCAGAAAGTCAGCTTTCCAACAAAAGACAAATTTTACCTTAGAATTCAGACTACTATAGAAAGGGAAGGCTAGGGACTCTGAAACCACATAGTAAAGAAAATCAGGGACACTTGTGACTGGCTTTCAGCAGGGTGATATGCAATAAAGGGCAAGTTCACCTGTGATTATAAGTGAATTCAATTTAATAACTCCCTTTGGAAACACTCAATACGTAAAAGCTATAAAAGCCTGGGCAGGGGTGGCATCATCATCATGATACCACAATTGATCTGGGAAAGCCATAAAGCCAACACAGATTCCGTTCATTGAGCAAGATTCAGCAAATCCCAGGCTGACACATCAAGCGCCTTACATCCATGGGTCACAGCCACTGGCAGGCTGGTTGACCTGGCTCCAAGTGAATATGTAGTCAGGCTCCATACCATGCTGTAAACCTCAGCACATTTTCAAGCAAGCAAGTTAAATTGCAGCCAGGCCACTTCCAGCCTAAAGGAGGTTGCTAATCTAAAGAAGTTCTCCTATGAACTGAAGCCTTTTAACCTGGGCGAATGGTTCCAAGTGTCATTCCCTGACTAGCACACCAGCATTACTTAGAAAGTTGTTAGAATTACAGATTGTGGGGCCCCATCCAAGATCTGTTGAGTTGGAAACTGTGGTTGGGGCCCAGCAATCTATTTTAGTAAGCCCTCCAGGTGATTCAGATGCAGGCTTAAGTTTGAGAACCACTGTTGTAGGCAGTTGTGGTTGGCCCCATTCTTGGAGTAGAATTCTGGGTCTTTAAAATGTATTTGTTTATTTCATTTTAGTGATGGAGGTCTTGCCATGTTGCTCAGGTTGGTCTCAAACTCCTGAGCTCAAGCATCCTCCCATCTCAGTCTCCCAAATTTCTAGGATTACAAGTGTGAGCCACCACACCTGGCTGAAGAATTCTGGGTCTTTAAATGGCCAGTCAGAGCAAGCTTAGCACTCCTTACAGTGAGCAAGGTTCTCCTCATTCCCTGAACAACCTTCACTGGATAACTATATTTGAAAGTTGAGCCATAGCCGTAGGAAATATTTCTCCAGTAACACAGTTGGTATTTAATAATAATTCAGCAACAAAAGGTCATGGCACCCTAGCTTCTCAGGATTAGAAGACTGCAAAGATCATGTCATGCACTGCTTCTCAAACTTTAATGTGCATAGAAATATTTGGGACTTTGTTTAAAAGGCAGGTTCTGGCCGGGCATAGTGGCTTATGCCTGCAGTCCCAGCACTTTGAGAGGCCACATTGGAAGAATTGCTTAAGCCCAAGACTTTGAGACCCAGCTTAGGCAGCATGGTGGAATCCCATCTCTAAAAATCTTAAAAATTAGCTGGGCATGGTAATGCATGCACCTGTAGTCCCTGCTACTCAGGAGGCTGAGGCAGGAGGATCCCTTGAGCCCAGGAGGTCGAGGCTGCAGTGAGCCATGATTGCACCTCTACGCTCCAGTCTGGGTGAAAGAGTGAGACCCTGCCTCCAAATATAAATATATATATATATATAATGCAAGTTCTGATTCAGGAGGTCTAGGGTGAGGCTTTAGAGTCCTTGTTCCTTAAAAGCTTCCAGGATGCACTGCATGGTATCTGCACTCAGCGGTTTACTCCTGCTAGGGTGTTCAAAGATTAGTGCCATAGAAATCCAGTATCTGGCTTCATTGATTTTCTTGGCTTTGTGCTTGTTAAACCTGGTATTTCTATTGATAAAGCACTTGTATAGGTTTCTCATACTCTTCAGTTTGATATATTCTAAAAGAGTAAGCAATGCTTTTCTTTTTCTAGGGTGTCAAATTGAGAATGAAGCAGATTCCTCTACTCTAAAAATGACCCTAAAGTAAATTGGTTGAAGAAATTAGATCCCAAAGATTCTTGGTGAATTTTGACATCTTCATCAGTATATTCATATTTAAAAGAGATGAAAGAAACCAAAATAAAAGAATTACGGGCTGATAGGACAACTAGATTAAGCATCAGTTCTATTAAAAAGGGCTAACTTGAAGATATTAATAAATCTTTTGAAGACAAATTTTGACTACAGCTCTTTAGAGGATCCAAAGTGACCTTGATGGACAGTAGAAGGGATCACAACATAAAATTCCTTGAATAAAAATGTATTGACTTAAAAACAAAACAAAACAAAAAAAGGCTTCCAAGTGATACCAATGCTGTTTGTCTATGGACCACACATTGAGTTGTAGGCCTCTAGTCCAAATCTGATGCTCGAATCCCCTACCTGGAACTTCCCCAACCTGGCTTTGCCTCAGAATTGCCCCCAGGAGCTTTGAAATGCAGACCCATGAGTTCCACTCCAAATTTCTTAAGTCAGATTCTCTTGTAGGCTACATATGTAGATTTTTTAAAAAGCTCCCCAGGTGATGCTGATACAATCAGATTTTCAGCTGTCTGATTTGGCATTTGTGAGCCACTGGCCTACACTGCATTCCTTCCAAGTTAACTGGTCTTGCAGCTTCTGCTTAAGCCTTTCCAGGGAAAGAGTCACCTCCCTTGGGGGTGCTAAATGAATTTACAGAGAAGCACTAATCATAGTTCTTATATTTAGGTCTTTGATCCATTTTGAGTTAATTTTTGTATAAGGTATGAGTCCAATTTCTTTCTTTTGCATGTGGATATTCCATTTTCTGAGCACCATTTGTTGAAAAAACTGTCTTTCTCCATTGAATGGTCTTGGCACCTGATATGGTTTGGCTGTGTCCCCACCCAAATCTCACTCTGAATTGTAATAATCTCCATGTGTCAAGGGCAAGGCCCAGTGGAGATAATTGAATCATGGAGATGTTTCCCCTATACTGTTCGCGTGGTAGTGAACAAGTCTCATAAGATCCGATGGTTTTATACAGCGGAGTTCCCCTGCATAAGCTCTCTTGCCTGCTGCCGTGTAAGACGTGACTTTGCTCCTCATTTGCCTTCTGCCATGATTATAAGGCCTCCCCAGCCATGTGGAACTGTGAGTCCATTAAACTTCTTTCATTCATAAATTACTCAGCCTTTGGTATATCTTTATTAGCGGCATGAGAACAGACTAATATAGCACCATACTGCTGAAAATAATTTAACCTTATATGTGAAGGTTTATTTCTGGACCTCTATTCATTGGTCTATATGTCTGTTCTTATTCCAGTATCATAGCTTTGTAGTAAGATTTCAAATTGGAAACGGTCAGTTTCCAATTTTTTTCTTTTTTTTTTTCTTTCTTTCTCTCTCTCTTTTTTTTTTTAAGATGAGACAGGGTTTCACTCTGTCACCCAGGCTGGAGTACAGTGGCATGATCACAGCTCACCACAGCCTCGACCTCCTGGACTCAGGTGATCCTCCCACCTCAGCCTCTTCAGTAGCTGGGATTATAGGTGCATGCCACCAAGCCCAGCTAATTTTTGTATTTTTTGTAGAAACAGGGTTTTCCCATGTTGGCCAGGCTGGTCTCAAACTCCTGGGGTCAAGCAGTCTGCCAGCCTTGGCCTCCCAAAGCACTGGGATTACAAGCATGAGCTACTGTGCCTGGCCAATTTTATTTTCTAAAGACTATTTTTGGCTATTTGAGGTCCCTTGACATTCCATATGAATTTTAAGATGTATTTTTGTATTTCTGCAAAGAAATTGGGATTTTGATAGGGATTGCATGAAATCTGTAGATTGTTTCGTTTAGTGTGGACATTTTGACAATATTGGGTCTTCCAGTTCATGAACACATGATGCCTTCTTATATTTGTCTTTATTTCATCAATGGTTTATAGTTTTCACTGTGTGTCTTTCACTTCCTTGGTTAAGTTTATTTCGAAGTATTTTATTATTTTGATGCTATTGCAAAAGGAATTTTCTTAATTTTCTTTTCAGATTATTCCTTATTAGCACATAGAAACACAACTGATTTTTTTCCTGTTTTTATTTTGTATGCCGAAATTGTGCTGAGTTCATTTATTATAAGAAATGTTCTGGAGTCTTTAAGGTTTTCTACACATAAGATCATACCATCTGTGAACAGAGATAATTTTACTTCTTTTTTCCCCCAATTTGAAGGTCTTTTATTTCTTTTTTTTGTCTAATTGTTTCAACTAGAACTTGCAATATTATGTAGAATAGAAGTGGCAAATGCAGACATCCCTGTATTTTTCCTCATCTCACAGGGAAAACTTTCAGTCTTTTACCACTGAGTATGACATTAGTTATGGGCTTTTCATATATAGCCTTTATTATGTAGAGGAAGTTTTCTCTTTTTTTGAGATAGGGTCTCACTCTGTCTTCCAGGCTGGAGTGCAGTGGTACAATCACAGCTCACTGCAGCATCAACCTCCCAGGCTTGAGTGATTCTTCCACCTCAGCCTCCCAAATAGATGTGACTACAGACGTGTGCCACCATGCCAAATCTGCCTAATTTTTAAAATTTTTTGTAGAGACAGGGTCTCACTATGTTGCCCAGGCTGGTCTTGAAATCCTGGACTCAAGCAATCCTCCTGTGTTGACCTCCCAAAGTGCTAGGTTTACAGATTTAAGCCACCACCACTGGCTGACGTATTCTTCTATTTCTAGTCTGTTGATTGCTTTCATTATGAAACAGAGTTGAATTTTGTCAAATGCTTTTTCTATATCCATTGAAATAATATGGGTTTTTTTTCCACTGTGTTAACGTAGTACAATATATTGATTGATTTTCGTATGTGGAACCATCCTTGTACTCCAGAAATAAATCCCACTTGGTCATGGTATACGATCTTTTTAATATGCTGCTCAATTTAGTTTGCTAGTATTTTCTTGAGGATTTTTGCATCAATATTTATAAGAGATATAAGGTATTTTTTTTTTCTTGTAGTGTCTTTGTCTAGCTTTGATGTCAGGGTAATGCTGGCCTCATAGAATGAGTTGGAAGTGTTACTCCTCTTGAATTTCTTGGAAAAGTTTAAGAAGGACTGGAGTTAGTTCTTCTTTTAATTCATAGAATTCAACAGTGAAACCAACTCATCCAGGGATGTTTTTAGTGGGAGGCTTTTGACTACTGAATCAATCTCCTAACTAGCTGTGGGTTTATTTAGATTTTCTGTTTCTTCATCATTCAGTCTTGGCAAGTTGTGTCTTTCTACAAATTTGTTCATTTCATCCAGGTTATCCGATTTGTTGGCATACAGCTGTTCACAGTACTCTCTTATAATCCTTTTTATCTTTCTAAAATCATTACTAATGTCCCCAGTTTCATTTCTGGTTTTAGTAATTTTAAAATATTTTTCTGCCCTCTGAGAACAAATAGTTTTTTTAAAAATTATTATTATACTTTAAGTTCTAGGGTACGTGTACGCAATGTGCAGGTTACATATGTATACATGTGCCATGTTGGTTTGCTACACCCATTAACTCGTCATTTACATTAGGTCTTTCTCCTAATGCTATCCCTACCCGATCCCCCCACCCCACAACAGGCCCCAGAGTGTGACGTTGCGAACACATAATTTCTTGTTGAGACAGAGTGTGCTCTGTCACCCAGGCTGGAGTGCAGTGGTGTGATCATAGCTCACTGCAGCCTCGACTTCCCAGGCTCAAATGATCCTTCCACCTTACCATCCCAAGTAATTGGGACTACAGGTGCACAACACCATGCCCTGCTATTTAAAAAAAAAATTTTGTAGAGACAGAGTCTCACTATGTTGCCCAGACTGGTCTCAAACTCCTGGGCTCAAGTGATCTTACTGCCTCAGCTTCCCAAAGTGCTAGGATTACAGGCATGAGACACTGCACACAGCCCCAACAAATGATTTTTTCCAAATTTTTTTCTTAATCTAGCTAAAGGTTTGTCAATTTTGTTGATCTTTTTGAAGAATCAAATTGTGGTTTGTCATTCTTCTCTATTGTTTTTCTATTCTCTATTTTTATTTATTGCTGCTTTAATCTTTATTGATTCTTTTCTTATGCTAGTGTTAGGGTTCTTTTTTTTTTCTGTTTCCTTAAGGTATAAAGTTGGGTTGTTGATTTGAGACCATTCTTCCTTTTCAATGTAAGCATTTAGTTATAAATTTCTCTTTTAGCATTGCTTTTGCTGCATTCCAGAATTTTTGGCATGTTGTATTTCATTTTCATTTGTCTCAAGATATGCTCTCTCATGTGATTTCTTATTTGACACATTGATTATTTAAGAGTGTGTTTTTTAATATCCACGTATTTGTGAATTTTCCAGTTTTCCTTCCGCTGATTTCTATTTTCATTCCAGTGTGATCAGAAAAGACACTCTGTCTGATCTCAGTCTTTTAAACTTTATTAAGATTTGTTTTGTGGCCTAACACATGGTCTATCCTGGAAAATATTCTAAGTATATTTGAGAAAAATGTGTATTCTGCTGTTGTTGGGTGGAGTGTTCTATATATGTCTGTTATATCCAGTTGGTTTGTCGTGTTTTTCAAGTCCTCTCATTACTTGTTGATCTTCTGTTTGGTTGTTCTATCCATTATTTAAAGTGGGATATTGAGGTATTGAAATATCCAACTTTCATTGTAGAGCTGTCTATTTCTCCCTTCAATTCTGTCAATGTTTGCTTCATATATTTTTGAGCTCTGATGTTTGGTACATACATGTTTATAATTGTTATTTCTTCTTCATGAATTAACCTTCTAAACAACATATAATGTCCTTTTTTATCTCTTATAATAGTTTTTGACTTAAATTCTATTTCATCTGATGCTAATATAGCCACCTCTGCTCTCTTCTTGTTACTATTTGCATGGAGTATCTTCTTTCAGCCTTTCATTTTCAATCTACTTGTGTCCTTACGTCTAAAGTGAATCTCTTGTTGACAGCATACAGTTAGATCATGTTTTTAAAAAATCTGTTCTGCCAATCTATGTCTTTTAATGGGGAAGTTTAATCCATTTACAGTTAAAGTAATTACTGGTAGAGTAGGACTTAATTGTGCCATTTTGTTGTTTTCTATATGTCTCAGAGCTTTTTTTGTCCCTCATTCCCTTCATTACTGCCTTTTTCATGTGTTTATATAATTTTTTGTAATGACATATCTTGATTCCCTTCCCAATTCATTTTGTGTATATATACTGTAAATATTTTATCTGTGGTTACCACGGGACTACATATAATACTGTAATGTTATAAAAATTTACATTGAATTGATACGCACTTAACCTAACTTGCATACAAAAACTCTATTCCTATACAGCTCTATCCCCCCATACTGTTTATGTTACTGAAATCACAAATGATATCTTTATAGATTGTGTACCCATTAACATAAATTTATAATTTTTTGCAAGTGTCTTTTACATTCCATAGAAAATATAAAGTGGAGTTACTAACCAAAATTACAACAAAAATTGACTTTTCATATTTGCCCATGTATTTGCCTTTATTGGAGATCTTTATATCTTCATGTGGCTATGAGTTACTCTCTGACATCCTTTTATTTCAATCTGAAGGACTCCCTTTAGCATTTCTTACAGTGAAGGTCTAGTGGTAATGAACTTTTTAAGCTTTTGTTTATCTGAGAATATCCCCTAAGTTTTCCTTCTGACAGTCAGTCCCTTCTTCTGCCGGTCTGCTGGAGTTTGTGGAGGTCCACTAGAAGGAAAACTAACAAACAGAAAGGAATAGCACATCCACTCAAAGACCCTATCCAAAGGTCACCAACATCAAAGACCAAAGGTAGATAAATCCACAAAGATTGGGAGAAACCAGCAAAAAAGGCTGAAAATTCCAAAAACAAGAATGCCTCTTCTCCTCCAAAGGATCACAACTCTTCGCCAGCAATGGAACAAAACTGGACAGAGAATGAGTTTGACAAATTGACAGAAGTAGGCTTCAGAAGGTGGGTAATAACAAACTCCTCCAAGCTGAAGGAGCATGTTCTAACCCAAAGCAAGGAAGCTAAAAACCTACAAAAAGGCTAGAGGAATTGTTAACTAGAATAAGCAGTTTAGAGAAAAACATAAATGACCTGATGGAGCTGAAAAACACAGGGTGAAAACTTTGTGAAGCATACACAAGTTTCAATAGCCGAATCAATCAAGCAGAAGAAAGGATATCAGTGATTGAAGATCAACTTGATGAAATAAACGAAGAAGACAAGATTAGAGAAAAAAAGAATAAAAAGGAATGAACAAAGCCTCTGAGAAATAAGGGACTACGTAAAAAGACCAAATCTACGTTTGATTGGTGTACATGAAAGAAACAAGGAGAATAGAACCAAGTTGGAAAACACTCTTCAGGATATTATCCAGGTGAACTTCCCCAATCTAGCAAGGCAGACCAACATTCAAATTCAGGAAATACAGAGAACACCACAAAGATACTCTTCGAGAAGAGCAAACCCAAGACACAATCGTCAGATTCACCAAGGTTGAAATGAAAGAAAAAATGTTAAGGGCAGCCAAAGAGAAAGGTCGAGTTACCCACAAAGGGAAGCCCATCAGACTAACAGTGGATCTCTTTGCAGAAAACCTACAAGCCAGAAGAGAGTGAGGACTAATATTCGACATTCTTAAAGAAAAGAATTTTCAACCCACAATTTCATATCCAGCCAAACTAAGCTTCATAAGCAAAGGAGAAATAAAACCCTTTAGAGACAAGCACATGCTGAGAGATTTTGTCCCCACCAGGCCTGCCTTACAAGAGCTCCTAAAGGAAGCACTAAACATGGAAAGGAAAAACTAGTACCAGACACTGCAAAAACATACTAAATTGTAAAGAACATTGACACTATGAAGAAACTGCATCAACTAACTGGCAAAACAACCAACTAGCATCATAATGACAGGATCAAATTCACATATAACAATATTAACCTTAAATGTAAATGGCATAAATGCCCCAATTAAAAGACACAGCCTGGCAAACTGGATTAAAGAGTCAAGACCCATCAGTGTGCTGTACTCAGGAGACTCATCTCATGTGCAAAGACACACATAGGTTCAAAATAAAGGGATGGAGGAATATTTACCAAGCAAATGGAAAGCAAAACAAAACAAACATGAGTTGCAATCCTAATCTCTGATAAAAGAGACTTTAAACCAAAAAAGATCAAAAAAGATAAAGAACAGAATTACATAATGTTAAAGGGATCAACACAGCAAGAGGAGCTAACTATCCTAAATGTATATGCACCCAATACAGAAGCACCCAGATTCATAAAGCAGGTTCTTAGAGACCTACAAAGAGACTTAGACTCCCACACAATAATAGTGGGAGACTTTAACACCCAATGTCAATATTAGACAGATCAACGAGACAGAAAGTTAACACGGATATTCAGGACTTGAACTCAGCTCAGGACCAAATGGACCTAATAGACATCCACAGAACTCTCCCCTCCTCAAATCAACAGAATACACATTCTTCTCAGCACCTCATTGCACTTATTCTAAAATTGACCACATAATTGGAAGTAAAACACTCCTCAGCAATTGCAAAAGAACAGAAATTATAACAAAGTCTCTCAGATCACAGTGCAATCAAATTAGAACTCAGGATTAAGAAACTCATCCAAAATAGCACAGCTACATGGAAACTGAACAACCTGCTCATGAATGACTACTGGGTAAATAACAAAATTAAGGCAGAAATAAAGATGTTCTTTGAAACCAATGAGAATGAAGACACAATGTACCAGAATCTCTGGGACACATTTAAAGCAGTGTTTACAGGGAAATTTACAGCACTAAATGCCCACAAGAGAAAGCAGGAAAGATCTAAAATAGACACCCTAACATCACAATTAAAAGAACTAGAGAAGCAAGAGAAAATAAATTCAAAATCTAGCAGAAGACAGGAAATAACTAAGATCAGACCAGAACTGAAGGAGACAGAGACACGAAAAACCCTTCAAAAAAAATCAATGAATCCAGGAGCTGGTTTTCTGAAAAGATCAACAAAATACATAGACCGCTGGTCAGACTAATAAAGAAGAAAACAGAGAAGAATCAAATAGATGCAATAAAAAATGATATAGGGGATATCACCACTGGTCACACAGAAATACAAACTACCATCAGAGAATACTATAAACACTTCTATGCAAATAAACTGGAAAATCTAGAAGAAATGGATAAATTCCTGGACACATACACCCTCCCAAGTCTAAACCAGGAAGAAGTCGAATCTTTGAATAAACAAATAACAAGTTCTGAAATTGAGGCAGTAATTAATAGCCTACCAACCAAAAAAAGTTCAGGACCAGATGGATTCACAGCTGAATTTCTACCAGGTGTACAAAGAGTTGGTACCATTCCTTCTGAAACTATTCCAAACCATAGAAAAAGGGGGAACTCATCCCTAACTCATTTTATGAGGCCAGCATCATTCTGATTCCAAAATCTGGCAGAGAGACAACAAAAAAAGAAAATTTCAGGCCAATATCCCTGATGAACATCGATGAGAAAATCCTCAATAAAATGCCAGCAAACCGAATTCAGCAGCACATCAAAAAGCGTATCCACCACGATCAAGTCAGCTTCATCCCTGGGATGCAAGGCTTGTGCAACATATGCAAATCAATAAACTAATCCATCACATAAACAGAACCAATGAGAAAACCACATGATTATCTCAATAGATGCAGAAAAGGCCTTAGACAAAATTCAACAGCTCTTCATGCTAAAAACTCCCAATAAAGTAGGTATCAATGGAACATATCCCAAAATAATAAGAGCTATTTATGACAAACCCACAGCCAATATCATACTGAATGGGCAAAAACTGGAAGCATTCCTTTTGAAAACCAGCATAAGACAAGGATGCCCTCTCTCACCACTCATATTCAACATAGTGTTGGAAGTTCTGACCAGGGCAGTCAGGCAATAGAAAGAAATAAAGGTATTCAAATAGGAAGAGAGGAAGTCAAACTGTGTCTGTTTACAGAGGACATGATTGTATATTTAGAAAATCCCATCATCTCAGCCCAAAAATCTCCTTAAACTGATAAGCAACTTCAGCAAAGTCTCAGGATACAAAATCAATGTGCAAAAATCACAAGCATTCCTATCCACCAATAACAGACCAACAGAGAGCCAAATCATGAGTGAACTCCCATTCACAATTGCTACAAAGAGAATAAAATATCTAGGAATACAACTTACAAGGGATATGAAGGACCTCTTCAAGGAGAACTGCAAACGACTGCTCAAGGAAATCAGAGAGGACACAAACAAATGGAAAAACATTCCATGTTCATGGATATGAAGAATCAACATTGTGAAAATGGCCATACTGCCCAAAGTAATTTGTAGATTCAATGTTATCCCCATCAAGCTACCATTGACTTTCTTCACAAAATTGGAAAAAACTACTTAAACTTCACATGGAACCAAAAAAGAGTCTGCATAGCCCAGACAATCCTGGGCAAGAATAACAAAGCTGGAGGCATCACGTTACCTGACTTCAAACTATACTACAAGGCTACAGTAACCAAAACAGCGTGATACTGGTACCAAAAAAGATATATAGACCAATGGAACAGAACAGAGACCTCAGAAATAAAACCACACATCTACAACTGTCTAATCTTTGAGAAACCTGACACAAACAAGCAATGGGGAAAAGATTCCCTATTTAATAAATGGTGTTAGGAAAACTGGCTAGCCATAAGCAGAAAACTGAAACTGGACCCCTTCCTTATACCTTATACAAAAATCAACTCAAGATAGATCATAGTCTTAAACATAAGACCTAGGGCCATAAAAATCCTAGAAGAAAACCTGGGCAATACCATTCAGGACATAGGCATATACAAAGACTTCACATCTAAAACAACAAAAGCAATGGCAACAAAAGCCAAAATTGACACAAGGGATCTAATTAAACTAAAGAGCTTCTGCACAGCAAAAGAAACGATCATCAGAGTAAACAGGCAACCTACAGAATTCTCCCTACAGGGAGAAAATTTTTCCAATCTATCCATCCAACAAAGGGCTAATATCCAGAATCTACAAAGAACTTAAACAAATTTAAAAGAAAAAAAAAAAACCTATCAAAAAGTGGGCAAATGATATGAACAGACACTTCTCAAAAGAAGAAATGTATGCAGCCAACAAACATGAAAAAATGCTCATTGTCACTGGTCATTAGAGAAATGCAAATCAAAACCACAATGAGATACCATCTCACACCAGTTAGAACGGCGATCATTAAAAAGTCAGGAAACAACAGATGCTGGAGAGGATGTGGAGAAATAGGAATGCTTTTACACTGTTAGTGGGAGTGTAAATTAGTTCAACCATTGTGGAAGATAGTGTGGTGATTCCTCAAGGATCTAGAACTAGAAATACCATTTGACCCAGCAATCACATTATTGGGTATATACCCAAAGGATTATAAATCATTCTACTATAAAGACACATGCACACATATGTTTATTGTGGCACTATTCACAATAACAAAGACTGGGAACCAACTAAAATGCCCATCAATAATAGACTGGATAAAGAAAATGTGGCACATATACACCATGGAGTACTATGCAGCCATAAAAAAGGATGAGTTAATGTCCTTTGCAGGGACATGGATGAAGCTGGAAACCATCATTCTCAGCAAACTATCACAAGAATGGAAAACCAAACACCACATGCTCTCACTCATAAGTGGGAGTTGAACAATGAAAACACATGGACATTGGGAGGGGAACATCACACACTGGGGCCTGTTGGGGGGTGAGGGGTTAGGGGAGTGATAACATTACGAGAAATACCTAATGTAGGTGACGGGTTGATGGGTGCAGCAAACCACCATGGCACATGTATACCTATGTAACAAAACTGCACGTTCTGCATATGTACCCCAGAACTTAAAGCAAACAAACAAAGAAGCAAAAATTCCTTATAAAGCCTGCGGTGGATATCAAAGTAGTTCAAGTATGGTCATACCTTTCTTACAATGCAGATCAAATTGATCATTAAAAATGCCCCCAAAGTATTTCATCTGTAGTTGTCCCTTGAGTGAGCCCTTTAAAATTGTTTCATCAGATATAGGATCACAGGATTTTAGGGCTGGAAGGGACGCTAGAGATTTCCACAAAGATATTATTGTAATAAAGTTAAGTATCTATTATTTGCCCTCCTTCTAAAAATACTGTCTCAAGAGAACCCTGAACATTACACTTACACCACAGCATACTTCCTTGTTTGAACATTTGAAAAATATTCTAAATATGTGGCGTTCTTGGATTTGTGCCCAGGATCTTGTCTTTTAGGATAGAAGTTTAGGATAAGTGACACTTCCAATTATAATTTGTCACTGAAGTGGGCCCCTCTAACTCACTTCAATAATAGAGTAGTCACTTCCGGTAGGCAGCCTGGGGATTTCACAAAAGGCTGGAAATGTGCATAGCTGATAATTAAAGTCCTCGCCCATCTGACCTAAATCTTTCTTTGGCTTTTGTGAGATTTTTTTCCCTATACAGGTAAAATCCTATTTTAACAAGCTTCACAAGACACAAAAATTGCTAGTTTTATCCTAATCTCCATAAAAGGGAAACCTACTGTTACAGGGTATAGAGAAGAGCAAACCATTTGTGGTTTTTATTTTTTTGACATGAAGCAAATGTTTATTATTGTACTTTATTTCCTAACAGTACATTTTGCTGGGGATGCCGGGGGTGGGGAGGGTATGTATGTAAGGAAATGTTTTCCTAGCTGGAGCAAAAATGTTTGAAAAAAAAAAATACAGACTTGTCTTTCTTCTAAGTGACTGTACAGAATCCCTTGAAATTTTCAAATATCACTGTAGTATGTGATTTTCCTCATAAAAGCTGTGTTTTGTGTAAAAGAATCATCACCTTCCTAGACTCCCTTCATTTCTGCTCGCTTTCATTGCCAGCACTAGCAGTTGGCTTTCTTTTCAGTTGGCATTTTTTACACTGGAGTGGGAGGCAAAATTATTTTGTCTTCATAGGAGTTCCGGCTTTAAGCTGTAGACACTGAGTGATTGGCTAGGCTCAACGAGTGTAGGTCAATGGGTGTCTCACTCTGTACATCAGCCTGGTAGGGAATGAAGTTCAAATTCACGCCTCAGCAAAACTGCAAATCACTACATGATGCGGACATCCTGGATTTCTCCTAAAGGGAGAGATCTTAAATGTTGTCTGTGAATGCCAAAGACACATTATATTTGAAAATACGTAAATGTTTTCAAAAAGCTAAATTGACATTTTATGAGAATTTAGAGGGAAAAACTGTTTTAGTGAAGGCACTTGCTTTAGAAATTAGAGACATCTTAGCTAAAGCTGTATGTATCAGAGCATCCCTAAAGTCAACAGATCTTGGCTTTGGTCAAGAGGTGGTAAGGACAGGGGAGTGTGACCAACATTGAAAGCCACATTGTTAAAAATTGTAGACAGCTTTTGTGGGTATTGGATAGGTCCTATCTTTTACAAAGTTCCCAAACTACCTATTTCCAAGTTCAATTTTAGCTCTGAGCTCACTATCTCTCTAAAACTCTGTATCTGTCATCAATCTTAGTGGAGTTTTTTGTTTTACTTATTTATGGGGTTGTTTTTTTTTTGGCAGGATCTCACTCAGTCACCCAGGCTAGAGTGCAGTGGCACGATCTTGGCTCACTGCAGCCTTGACCTCCCAGGCTCAAGTGATCCTCTTGCCACAGCCTCCCAAGTAGCTGGGACTACAAGCATGCACCACCACACCTAACTAATTTTTTTTTTTTATTTTTATAGAGACAGGGTTTTGCTATGTTGCCCAGACTGGTCTCAAACTCCTGAGCTCAAGCAATCCTCCAGCCTTGGCCTCCCAAAGTGTTGGGATTACAGGCATGAGCCACCACACCTGGCCCATTCTTAGTGGATTTAATATACACGTAGATGACCGTTCCTACACCCTGACCTCTCAATTCCTTGAACCCCTCCCTAACAATTATCTTGTCCTCCATGCTGCTTCGGTCTCTCACCCCAGAATCTCATTACCAACACACCCACCAGAAACTCAATTTCAAACCTCCCACTTTGGGCACCATCTCCTAACTCTCCAGCTCACTTGCCTTAGAATCTCAACTGCAACAATCCCTCAACTTCACAGAGCCCTAAAGTGTAGGGATCTTACCATCTTTTCACTGATTTTCAGCCCCTCAAATATTCACTTCCCTTCTGTCATTAAATTATATGGTTTATCTTATAGCATTCCCTTGCTTACACACTCTATTCCCTTATCTCTATCTTCCTTTGTTATTCTCACCTGACAAAGCCCCAACTTGGTTAAATCCTCCTCTCCATCTGCACTGGATCTGCACTTGTGCAACCCATTGGAACTGGAAAAAAGCATCAAATTCTGCTGATTGCTCCCACTTTACCTTCCAGACCACAAATTTCCAGTGGACCCAAGGTGCTTCCCAGCATCACGCTGTCTTTCCCCAGGCCAGTTACTTTCCCATACTCCCAGATCATGATTTCATACTCTATTAGTCCATTTTCACACTGCAGATAAAGACATACCGAAGACTGCGCAATTTACAAAAGAAAGAGGTTTAATGGACTCACAGTTCCACGTGGCTGGGGAGGCCTCACAATCATGACAGAAGGTGAAAGGCATGTCTCATATGGCAGCAGACAAGAGAAAGGAGCTTATGCAGGGAAACTCCCCTTTATAAAACCATCAGCTCTCATGACACTTATTCACTATCACGAGAACAGCATGCAAAATATCCGCCCCCATGATTCAATTGCCTTCCACCGGGTCCCTCCCAAAACACATAAGAACTGTGGGAGCTACAATTCAAGACGAGATTTGGGTGGGGACACAGCCAAACCATATCACATATCTTCTCTGTTCTCAAACTTATTACTCATCTTTACTATTTTCATTCTCTGATGATTGATAACTTTCTTTCTCTTCCATCAAGAAAATGACAGCAGTCAGAAGAGAACTTCAACATGCTACCACCACCAAATCTACAACACTATCTACCGCTTAACTATATTCCCTATCTTCTCTTCTGTTACTATTGAAACTACCTTTGCAAAAATTGTAAGTGAGAAAATTATGGCAGCGAAAGAGATCTGATTTAATACACCTCCCCCACCCCCATGTTGCCTTTCCCTGAATTATTCCTGAGGTTTTTGGTCAAGCTAACTTTGAGAGACACTCAGGTTACAGTTTAAATGATAGTAGCCCCTCCCCAAAACTCAGCCGCCTTTGTAAAGCTAAGGAAAGGCCATCAGACCATGGGGAGGAGAGGAGCCTGATTCTGCTGAAGTGTAAACCTAAATGATTGCCAGCTGTTCCTGCAAATAATATCAGTATTGTAGATTGGTCTTTTGAGATACCTTTTCGGGTTTTTGGCCTGTCTGACCCCCATGGCTCCACCTGGACCTGCCAAACTGCTCCTGTTGGCCCCACCCAGGAACAATTCAGCTCAAGAAGACAACTTTGACCCCCTATTATTTCATCTCCACCCCAACCAATCAGTAGCAAGAACACATTGTATTGCAAATCCCACCCCTTTCCCCAAACTGCCTTTGTAAAACCCCTACCTATGAGCCTTGGATGGGATTGATTTGAGTACTAACTTCATCTGACACGTGGTGTGGCCAGCCTCGTACCTATTAAACTCTTTCTTCACTACAATGCCATGGTCTGTTTTTGTACGGTGGATAAGAAGAGCTCATCAGGGTATTACACTATAAGTGAACTGTGTTCCTATTCATGACCACTCTTGTTTGCTAACACACAACACACTTGTATACTGGATCCCTTCCCATCTCACATACACCATGTCAGTAGGGCAGAATTTCTACCACCTCTCTCGCGACTTGATATTTTCCCTCTCCACTGGATTATCCCATGAGTATACAATCCTGCTATTGTTTCTCCCATCTAACATGTCCCCTGGTAGAGTAAATGATAGATGGAGGATGGGAGGGATGAGAAGCCAAAACATACTTTAAGAAGCTTTTGCACAGTTAAGATGGAAAATGAGGTGGGTTGAATTAAGACAGTGGAAATGAGGATTGAATAGGGAAGATAGATACAGGAGACATTTCAGTGACTGAATAGATAGAACTCCAGACTCTGCCTGGGTGAAATACAAATAGAAATGTCATCAACTAAGAAATGGGAAAATTGAGTTGAGTCTGGGGTTTGTGTTAGTTTGCTAGGGCTGCCATAACAAAGTACCACAGACTGTGTGGTACAGAAATTTACTTTCTTGCAGTTCTGGAGGCTCAAAGTCTGAGATCAAGGTTTTAGGTGGGTTTGGTTTCTTCTGAGACCTCTTTCCTCAACTTGTAGTTGGCTGTCTTCTCCCTGTGTCTTTACATGGTCTTCCCTCTGTGCGTGTGTGTCTGTGTCCTCATCTCCTCTTCATATAAGGACATCAGTCATATTCAATTAGGGCCCACCCATGTGAACTCATTTTATTTTAACCACCTCTACAATGACTCTATCTCCAAATCCATTCACATTCTAAGGTACGAGGGATTAGGACTTCAACATATGAATTTTGAGGCAGCACAACTCAACCTACAACAGATTTTATATTGGTTGGGATGTTTATGGGACATCCGGTTGAGATCTCTTATGGCAAATGGGCTAGGGCTGGTGTTGGGAGTCTTCCCCCAAAGAGTAAACAGCAGCATCAAGAGAAAGACTATAGAAGAAAAGGAAAGGGCCAAGGATTGAAACTTTTGGAATGCTTGTATTTGATTGGCACTTAGAGATAAAGCATAAGATGTAGCAATTTTAAAAGGGTATCAGAGACCTGCTAATGCAACTAGGAGTAGACTTAACTTCTAGAAGTTAGTAATGGTATATTTCAATAGCTTCCATGTAAACCCCCTCCATGCCATCTCTCAGACTCTGCTATTTCCATCTCAATTATTAAACTTTGGCAGCACTATTTCTTTCCCTTCTTAATTGATTTAGTTCTATTTAAAGAGTATATTATACAGCTAAATGAAAAACTCAGTAGAGGTGTTATTTGAAACTCAAAAAGGTGCCATTTGAATACCATTGGCAGATTAATATTCATGACCCACACATACATATACACACACATACCTGGTTATAATACCCTCATACAGTTCTCAGAGGGGCTCTGAAAGATGTGTGGCCTTTGCTACTGGCAGGCCACTGACAAATAACCCTGGCTTTGTATCCAGTGGATCCATGGCAGCACTCAGAGAGCTGAAAAGTACAGGCACAGAAAATGTTTTCACACTTACCACTATATTAGTTCCACTTAATAAATATGTATTCAGCAAGGTTGTGCTTTGTGATAATTTTACCTGGACTGCCACTCAGTGGCCATTTGGAGAAATACCCAGAAGAGAGCTGCCACTTCTGTAAACTCTCCAGTGTTTTCTAGGGAAGGCCAAATGCAAATGCTTGAACTATATTTTACATCCTTTGTTTTTTTAAGTATGCTGAAATCCATGTTAGTGTTACTAAATTTTAAGCAGTAACAGTCAAGGATAGGATTTAACATTCTCATCATGAGTATTTTCCAAGGTTCAGAAGGAACTTGAAGGATTCTTCTGCAAGATTTTTCTCTCTCAAGATCCTCCAAACTCCCCTCCCTGTCATTCCACTGTGGTTCCTTTCTGCCCTTTCCTTGGGGACAGTGTTTCAGTGGTGCACCTCCTGTACTCTTATCAGCCGGTCTGTAATCTCCCACTCAGCTTTTTCTAAACATGGGGCAAAGGGAGAGTATAAGGAGCACTGAAATCAGGAGTCAGTCATAACAAAGGGAAAAACTGAGTTACAGAAGACAATTCTAAAAAGATGACTTGAATGAAAACATTTGATGCAAGGGGGCAAGTCATGAGGCTATAAGGGAAGAGTGTTCCAAGTAGTCTACTCAATATGGCTAGAACAGGGATGGGTGGTAAGGGGGTAGTAGCAGAAAATGAGATCAGAGAGGTAACTAGAAATCAGACCATGGAGAACCTTGTAAAATATAGTAAGGTATCTGACTTTTACTCTGCGACAAGAAGCCATTGCAAACAATAAAATTATGGATACTGGTTGTAAAATCCACTCTCAGATTTTTGGGAAACTCCTGCAATGGAATAAGCATTAATAGTTTCAATATAAGCAAGAAAATATATTTTAAAAATCTTTCTTGTAATAAGTGAGTTAAAAACATACTTTAAAAAAGCTTTCACAAAGGTAAAAATTAAGAGGTTTTCATTTAAGTCATCTTTTTAGAATTGAAAACCTCTTAATTTCTCAGCAAGGTAACATTTCCTTACCACCTCTTTGAAGAGTAGGTGCCCCATCCCCTATATTTCTCTCCTACTTTTTATCCAGATAACTTTTTTTTTTTTTGAGAAGGAGTCTCGCTCTGTCACCTGAGTGAATGGACATAGCTAGAAATGAAAATGAAGTTTGGGGAAAATATGAAACTATTTTCTTTATATATATATTTCTTTTTGCTTTGGAATATAAAACTATCTGATTTCAATAATCAGATGAATCCTTACCATTCTCTGCCTGGTGAACTCCTATGTAATCTTTAACAAGTCTGACATCTCCCTGACCATCATCTCCCCCAAGATTGAATTAGTCACTTCATCTGTGATCCACTACTACATGTATATGCCTTTATCATACTATAATCCTACGATAATAATTAGTATTATAATTACATTCTAATTATTACTAGTGGTAGTATTAATTTACATGTAAGGCATTCCAGAATCAAATCTGCCTTATTCATCTCTGCAGCTTCTATGCCTAGTGTAATGCCTGGCACACATGAGGTACTTTAAAAATATTTGGTGAGTGAATGAATAAATCATTAAATAAATGAATTCATGAATTGAAAAACAAAGGATTAAATCTTGTTAATGCCAGATTCCTATGCATGTGAAACAGCTTCTTAAATATCCAAAGGACTACCATGCTGGTTATTGCCTCTTCAGACTTGCAAAGATCAATTTCCTGGACCACCCACTGTACTGGTTTATTACATCCTTTTATCACTAGGAAATGTGAATGAATTGTTTTTCCAGTAGCAGTGATGACTTTGTAAGCAGTAACTGGTAAGTTTTGCTGCTTAGACTACAGTTTAAAAGGAGGCCAGGTTCATGGGCTTGATTTTCACTCAGGCCGGTTCAGCTAATTCTGTAGTCCGCCCATAGAATGCATCCCCAACTCTAGCCAGGGAACTTGTCAGTGTGAGCCAGTTGTTACAAGAGGCTGTCACATGTAAGCCTGGAGAGCTTGGTAAAGGCTGTGGATAAAACTGCCTGTCCTGCTGACAGTCTGTCAGGAGTTTCATCTTGGGACAGGACTCCAAGCCCTCCACATTAGGTCTCCTGGCTCCCTGAGAGTGTCAGGTATAAAGAAAAGCTGCCTGGGATGACTATGGGGCTGAGCATCCTTTGGAGCTACTCTCAGCACAGGGAACTGGCACACTCAACTACTTCCACTGCTCTGAAGTGAAGCGCTCAGGCACTATGGACGTGGTGCAGCCACTGGCTACTATGCAGTTTCTTTTGAACAGACCCATCAGTGGCCTCTCTCATCCACCTGACCTGCCTGGCAAATGATAAAGTCTGTCCCATGGCTGTTTCAAGATGGTAAAGATGTTGCTGCACTAGAATCTGTCACAGATAGAAAGTGTAACATTCCAAAGTCAAATTTGGCTGAAACAAGCAGATAAGTTTAAAGGTTTTGAACAGCCTTAAATGATCATGTCCAGGGGATCAGTCTATCCTCAGCAGGAGGTCATATCACTGAGAGAAAAATGAACCCATTACCAACCCCAACTGGTAAGGGATACAAAACAAGTAAATTCTGAAAAATGAAAATCGTTCCCTTAAAGTAGAAAGCATCATAACGCCGATAGCAAACTATTCCTGCACTATCTTTAGACCAACCAGCAGCAACATGAATAAATAAAGTGCTGTGGGATCTTGCCAGCTTATAACAGGGCTTAAGGTCAGTGAAGCTTTGTCAGACCACAATAGCTAAGAAATCAGAAAGGCATGAACTCTTAGAGGAAAGCAACACAGATCCAGTTCCCTGTGGCATAAATGTAAAGGATCCAAGCAGAGGAACCTAGTAAAATGTGGGGGTTGTGAAGATGAATGAGAGTCAAGCTCACTTAGGACCACAGTCTCAAACAGCTAAGGTTTGTTTCAAATCATGTCTTCTATACACAACTGAGTGAATAATAACTGGAACCTGTAAACATCAGGGGCCGAACCCAAGAGAGAATAGACTACCCCATAACAATATATACTAATTAAATTCAACTTGGTGAGGTTTAGTTCTAATATGACTTAATTCATATTTTGTCTTGTTATTGATTTGTGGCCAAAGCGAAGCAAAGCTCTCTTTACAGCTAGCACATTTCGAAGTGCCACCCACAAACAGGAAAACATACAAATGTGATGTCTTCTAAAGTGCTGCGGTCCCACTATGACCATTAAAGATGACAAGTATGTGGACTTTGTTGATCTATGGGAATGTGTATGCACAACAATGTTAAGTGAAACAGTGTGTACACAATGATTACAGCCCTGCAGGAACCCAGTCTGTACATCAGCCAAGATCACAAGTGAACATGGAGCGACACAAATAGAATTGAATATGCATGACATTCTGAGTCCTTTTTTTTTTCCAGTAGAGTTGTTTAAGCTCACAATAAAAATAAATGCTACTCAGGAGGCTGAGGTGGGAGGATCTCTTGAACCCAGGAGTTTGAGGTTACAGTGAGCTATGATCACCCCACTGCATTCCAGCCTGGGCAACAGAGAGACCCTGTTTCAAAACAAAAAAAATAGAGACATAAATTTAAGGGGTGAAAAACATTGCTGCAGTTCTAAACTTGTGTAGCTGTGAAGCATGTACTGAAATCCAAGTCTATCCACTCCAGAAAGAGAGCAAACAGTGGAAAGATGTCATAGTGACACAGCAAACAAAGGGACCTGCTTAAAAACACAATACTGAGGCAGTGATGGGCCAAAGCAGAATTTTAATGATACTGTAGTTTAGCTGGATGTTTTCAAGCAGTATGCATTCTGTTTGAACAGTACTCCCTTCCCAACAACTAAGGGAGATTACTTACTTTTCATACACCTGCACTTCGAATCATGTGTGTAATTATCAGTTTTTCAGATGGATCTGAGGAAGCATTGTGATTGCTAGAGAAGTGTTAGGCCAAAATTTTAAGGCCTTGGCTTTGTCTCTAGAGCAGGGAATAGAGGCCCTCTTAGCCATGAGACCAGAGAGACCCGGAGGGCAGGATACTGCAGCAACACCAAAAACACTGCCTACCTAGACTCCCTCACTGGCAGGGGGGGCAATGGCAATGAAGCCTTGGTTTTGCTCCTCATACTGCTGGGACATGTCTGTCCTCTCTGCAAGTAACCTGGGCAGAGACGTGGCTGTGCCTGTGCATGAGCCATATAGCACTTGCTTACCTGTTTTGCTACTGTTTTCCCACACCTTTTGGCCGTTTACCAAAAGCAAACAGGATGGAGAGGAAATACAGTGACCATGTCTGGATTGTAGCTGGTCCTCCCTATTTCATAGCAGTGGCAGTGCCATATGGAGCCTTGCACCGCTTGCATAAGTTGGGATACCAATAAGTAAGGTCTATGTGGTTTCTCCAGGGAAGGCCTTGCAAGATTCTCTAAGCACTTTATCTGAGAGTTGGATTTCGTCAGTTCAATGGAGAGTTTAGGGTGGTGTGGGCTAAGTTCATGTCAAATCTATATACCCTCCCCTTGTTTGTGGCTTAGATCATTTGTGCCATTATTTTCTTCCTACTTTTCCCAATTCTCCAAGGTCACTGTGCTCTGCATCAGAGAGAAGCACTGAAGCACACACACCAATAATAAATCGTCTCCCAGCATCATTGTGTAGTAGGTGTTAAGTACACATCTCATAGGCAACTGTAAAACTGCCCAGAATAATTGCTGCACATCTTCCCAGAGCAGTGTTTGTAGGCTTTGTAAACTTACAGGACAAATAAGATGCATCTTCTCTGACCAGCAATGAAAGGAAAGGGGACAAGATTGGGATTTCTGACATCTTTAGGGGAAAAAGGAAACCAATGTAATATCTCTGCCGAGGCTGTCAATGATGGCTTTATACAACAATGTTCTCAGAAATAAAACTCCTCTCCATTGGCTGATCAACACAGCATAAAAATCCATCCAGGGAGGTCCCTGATATAATGCCTGATGGCACTCACAGGCAAAGCCTGACTGTGTGGCACTCCCACATTCAGTCTCATCATCGGCGAATATGAGCAGGGAGGAGGGAGCCTCAGTTGAGGTCTTTATTTTATAGACTATGAGTTCAGTGAGTGGCTGACCTGCACTAATCCAAAGACAGAAATAAAAAACCAAAAAGGAAACACAGCCACTTGTAATGCATGTCCATAAAATTCTCATTGAAGCCTCTGAACCAGGTGACAATGTGATGGACCCTGTCCAAGGGGACAAAGGCAGGAGAAATCGCCTAGAATAATCATCTGACTGGCAACACAGAGCCACGCTGTTGCAGAAACCAGTCCTGACATTTACCCTGGCACAGTTGTTGATGTTGAAGTGAGAATCCTTTGTTCTATTTTGCCGACATGGAGGCTAGCCCCAGGCCTCCAGGCAGACCATTGCAAAGGCTCTCTGGATGGAGACTTCCTGCAGGAGACATCACCATAGAAGGTTTTATTTAGGTAGTATAGTATAACGGCTAAGGTTTATTGAGCACTTATTATGTGCCAACTATTGCAAAAAAGAGATGGCACATTCAAAACAGGTACAGAAGGCGAATTTAATGAGGAAACTGTTTACAAAGGTATAGATGGGGTTAGGGTAACCGGCAAGAGATGATGAATCTAGCATCAGCTGGGAGCTGTTACCACCCCTAGACTGAGGAAGCAAAAGAGTGTGGCCTAGGTCATCTGTGCTTAAAAGAAGCTGTGAGTCTCCATCTTGGGAAAAAAAAAAAAAAGAAGCTGTGAGTGACTGTGGGGAGAGGGATGCAGCCAAATGCAACCATGAAGTAAGGAGAAAGCCAGGTGAATGAATACCCTGACCTCACTCTTCCAATCTCCCATCTTCATGTGGGGAAGCTTAAAACAAAGAGTAAACTAAAGGGATAATCTCTTTCTCCATTTCTTTATCTGATGGGCACCTTCTGGGCCTGTGCATGTGGTTCAGAAAGCACTGCTACAGGGCTTAAAACAAATAGCACAGAGGGAGATGTGAGCATCCCCCTCACCCCCACCACCTGGAAACCCTTTACGTACCAGGTGAGTGGTTTTATTCTGGTTATGTTTACATGGCTTTAAGATGTTTAATTGGATTAAAGAATCACCACCACAATAGAACTGAAAAAATCACATCCTAAGTACACACACACACACACATACACACACACAAACACAGATGTTAATCATAAAACCTAAAACAACCAAAGTGCCCCCAAATAGGGGAGAAATTAAGTAATTTATGGTTCATCGACTTGATGAACAGTCATTAAAATGACGGCCATGAAGACTAATGAAGACTAGGTAACACCATGGAAACTTGGGTTTGGTGAAGAAACACAATATGGAAATTGCACACATTATTATTATATAAGTAGTCAGAATTTGCTTAGCAAAATAGACTAGAAGGAAATAAACTATCCATCCAACGAATACTTATTGAGTGCCTATTCTGTGCACCGTTCAGAGCTAAGCATTTTACACCTTCTCAAATCCACACACTGATATTATGTGACCCCCATTTTACAGATTAAAAACACGAAGGGGAAAAAGGTTGGTTTACTAAAGCTAGTAAGTGCAGAGCAGAGCTGGGATTTCAAACTGCTTGGGCCCCTCCTTCAGATCCTGGGCTCCTCTACTGCTCTTTTGCCAAATGATAACAGTGGTTGTGCTGGGGTTAAAGAATTCAGATGCCTTCTTTTCTTTTCCAAATGTTTATCATAGTTTTATTTACTTTCAGAATTTGACAAATTGTTTGATTAATTAAAACCAAAATGAAGATTGCCAAGCAGAATCTCAAAGCAATAAAGAAGGCTTTTTAACAATTCTCAAAAGGAAAAACAATAACACAACAACATCTTCTTCAGAGAAAAGGTAAATTTATTGGCCTTCAGGAAATGAGTAAAAAAGGTAGAAAAATAATTTAAGAAGATGCTGGCTCCAGGCAAGTCCCTCACTCCCCACTGAGAAAGAAACAGCTCAAGCTCATCCAAATCAGATAGCCTATAGGAACGGAAGATGTCTGCCTGAGGATGCATGCCGTTTACTTGTTTGCTTAAGTAAGTGATGGTTCCTGGAAACTTGGCAGGGGGATTAGTGCTGAAGGTAGCTGTAAGCAAGACCTGCTCATCTGCATGGTATAATGTGAAGGTCACTGTATTGGAAATTTTAAAAACTTCGTATTTTCCTGATGCCTCAACATTCCCACAAACAGGCTGTGAGCATCCCACCCAGGTGACCAGTTGCACCAAGATCATAAAGCTGGTCCCTGCTACAAAGCTCCTCTTCTTGCCCTCCCCTGACTGTGACTTTCAAAGGCACAAGTGAAATTCCCTTTTGTTTGTATGCTGCACTTTGACTCCCAATAAAAGTACCTGGCTTTGTTCTCCCTCCTCCCATCCCCCTTCCACTCCTACTGGCTTGGTTGAGTCCACTCCATTGGTACTCCTCCCATATGGTCCTCTACATGGCATGCCTCCCTCTCTAGGACCTGTGAGTATAATAAATGCTTTAATTTCAGATGCCTCTCTGAGTGCAATTTCTATGGCCCTGTTGGAGTGATCCTTAAAGACCCCACAAGGGGGCTTACTCCCCCATTTACAACACAGTCATCAATTTAGCAGTTGGTTTCTAAGAATAAGCTTTAAAGTCAGACAGATTTGGGTTTCGACCAGGCTCCAATATTTCACCAGCTGTGTGACTTTTTGTTCAAGTCTCTTGACTTCTTTGGGCTTTGTTTCCTTAATCTGTCAGTCTTCCTCACAAAGTTGTAGGGATCTTAAGGCTTAACGAGATTATATCTATAAAGTCTTTAGAACAAAGTCTGGTATATACTAAATGCTCAATAAGCACTAACATCTCTAATTTCCAAGAAGGTACCCCAAATAGAGAATATTTCCCACTGAAAGAAATTAAATTATTTTACCCTAAAATATATTTCTTTGACATATTTTGAAAGGCTATTGCTTAGCCATCTTGACAAGAGTGGCCTTACAAAGCTTTATAAGTCCCCTTCTTTCCCCAGTTAACACAGCTTCTTAAGTGGGGAAAATTTGTATCTGTAGAGAATTCCCATTAATGTAGCCATGCCCCCCTACCCCATGCCGTGCCCCAGATCCAGGGAGAAATTGAAGGTCTGACCCCTTTAAAAGTCTGAAAAGAAACGGATATGCTTTAGATCTGTGTCCCCACCAATCTCATGTCAAATAGTAATCCCCAGTGCTGGGGGTGAGACCTGGTGGGAGGTGAATGGATCTTGGGGGTGGCTTTCTCATGAATGGTTTAGCATTATCCCGCTGGTACTGTCTTCATGATAGTGAACGTGTGAGTTATCCTGAGATCTGGTGGTTTAAAAGCATGTAGCACCTCCCAGCCTTGCTCTCTTGCTTCTGCTCTTGCCAAGGGAGATACCTCACTCCCCGTTTGCCCTCCACTATAATTGGAAGTTTCCTGAGGCCTCCCCAGAAGCAGAAGTTGCTATGCCTCCTGAACAGCCTATAGAACGATGAGCCAACTAAACCTCTTTCCTTTATAAACTACCCAGTCTCAGGTATTTCTTTATAGCAGTGCGAGAATGGACTAATACTGAAACATTTACCGTTTATGCTCTCAAGAGAGGCTTCATCTACATAACTAGGCTACCTTTGCTAGTCAAGCCTCTTCTCTCTCTCCCATAACTTGTTTTACCAGAATCTAAGCCCCGACTCTTTCTGTAACCTCAAAATGGTACATAAGTTTCTGTAACTCACTGAGAAGTTGGGTCTTCATCGTGAAGGCTTCCATGTACACATGTTAAATAAATTTGTATACTTTTTCTCCTATTAGCCAATCCACCCCATTTCAGTGATTTTTTGAGAATCTTTCAGGGGTCCAGAGCCTATAGCCCCTAGATCACACAATGAAGACTAATGAAGACTAGGTAACACCATGGAAACTTGGTTTTGGCGAGCAAACACAATATGGAAATTGCACACATTATTATAATAATAATGATGTTTCCACTGTAAGAAATTCATGAATCTGAACCAATGTTTATCCCCTCCAGGTATTCCCTTTGGTTATTTTCATTATTAGGCTTCAAAATCAAGGGCGTTGGTGAGCAATGGCCATGGAATAATAGCCTGGCTATGGCAGAAGAGAATGATGACCCCCACCTCTTTCATACCCTGTGAAATTGAAAAGGTAAGGAAAGGAGAGGGTTTTGCTTGCAGTGAATGTGTGGCATGGAGAGGCAGAAACAGGAGAAAATCAACCATCTTTGAGTTAGAGTGAACAGGAAGTGTGAGGATTCCAGGCCTTCCTCTCCATCGCTATTAATACTTCTGGGAAAATAAAAGTAGGCTGTTATATTCATTGGAGAGCCACACACCCAAAGAATAAAATTCTCCAGGAGAATCTGAAATGATAAATAGGGGAGCTTTTCTGCCTTCTCTAAGCTAAGGGACATTTAACAACAGAAGGCCATTAGTTAAGTTTTGTGGTTAAGGATGTGGGCCCAGGAAAAAAACTGCTTGGGTTTTTACCTCTTTGCTAGTTATAAACCAGAGGACTTTGGACAATACATTTAGTGTCTGTGCCTCCATTTCCTCACCTTTGAAATGAGAGAGATAAGACTGTGCATAGGACACTTGTGAGTATTAAATGACTTATAACATTCTAAGTGCCTAATAGAGTGTCCAGCACTTAGTAAGTGCTCAATTAATGGTAACTGTTAGTACTGTTACTACAGCAGACCAAAGTGTAAAAAGCAATTTTGTTTAGTTTGAGAAACAGAAACGATTTCACTTAACTGCTTTTAAAATTAAAGTTGAAACCATAAATTCTAGTTACAAGTGATGAAAAGCTTTCTTACATCTCATATTACGGACACATGGAGTAGGAGACAGCAGAGGGGATAAAATCAGTCTGGAAGGAGAACCAGAGAGAACAGCCAAGACAGACAGCAAGGAAAGGAGGAGACAGAAAGGGAGCCATGTGATGAGCAGGTGCTGGGTGTGCAAGTTGCCATCACCTCCTGTTTCCCTGAACTCTGGACTTCAGAGGAAGTTGTCACCGCCTTTTGAAATACATTGCATTTTTTGGCTCTTAGAAGTAGTTTTTCTGCCTTTTTTCTAAACCTCAACATTAAGTTCTGAAATATACTTATTTTTTTTCATGAAAGGATGAGGGTTTTATACCTGCACACAGGTGAAGGGATGACTTGGGGTTTAGACGTCTTCTTTAGAAGGTGAAAAATATCAGCAAATTGACAAACTCCATCTGGAAGTCCTTTGGCCATTTGAAAGCTGTCAGAATAACTCCGATCTGGTCTTTGAGGCTGTCTCACTTGTGTTCAGAAGTTTACATGTAGAACACTATGGACCCCTCAAGTTCTTCTGTTCCTGGGAGCAAAGGCAGAGGTGGGCTCCACAGGTCAGAGGTTCTGCCCCTGTTCTGAGCCTCAAACCAGAACATTGCAAAACAACTGGCCGCCCTGGGAATATGAATCATTTAAGTGCTTTCCGTCTTTTTTTTTTCTTTTTTAGACAGAGTCTTGCTCTGTCGCCCAGGCTGGAGTGCAGTGGTGCAATCTCAGCTCACTGCAACCTCTGCCTCCTGGGATCAAGCAGTTCTCCTGCCTCAGCCTCCGGAGTAGCTGGGATTACATGCACCCACCACCACGCCCAGCTAACTTTTGTATTTTTAGTAGAGACAGGGTTTCACCATGTTGCCCAGGTTGGTCTTGAACTCCTGGCCGCAAGTGATCCACCCGCCTCAGCGTCCAAAAGTGCTGGGGTTACAGGCGTGAGCCACCATTCCTGGCCCTGCTTTCTGCTTTCTGCCTTCTGACTTGTTTTGAGGTTTGGAATCTGTGCTGGGTAGGGGTAGGTGGTTGCTAGACCCCCTCTAGGCTTATTCTGCTAGGCTAGAGGCAGCCAGGACTTTGGGTCCTCATGAAATTCTTCCCAAGTCTGTAACACTATGACTGATGATCTAGCTTAGGGACTGGCAAAGTTTTTCTGTAAAAAGCCAGCTAGTCAATGTTTAGGTTTGTGGGAAATACAGGCCCCTTCACAATTAATCAACTCTACTGTTGGAGTACAAAAGTAGTCGTAGACAATATGTAAATGAATAACTGTGGCTGTGTTCTGATAGAACTTTATTTATGGCCACTGACATTTTAATTTTACATAATTGTCATGTTTCACAAAATGGTCCCTTTTTCAGCCGTTTAAAAGTGGAAAAACCATGTTAGCTACTAACACAGGTATACAAACAGAGGTGGTGAGCCAGATTTGACACATGGGTCACAATTTGCTAAGCCCTGGTCTAGCTGTGATATTGAAAATCTGGAATTTGGGCCAGGTGTAGTGGTGTATGCTTGTAATCCTAGCACTTTGGGAGGCCGAGCCAGGAGGATCACTTGAGGCCAGGAGTTCAAGACCACCTTAGGCAACGTAGTGAGACCCTGTCTCTTAAATAATTTTTTTTTTTAATTAGCCAGGTATGGTGGTGTGTACCTGTAGGTCTAGCCACTTGGGAGGCTGAGCGCAGGAGGATCACTTGAGCCCAGGATTTTGAGGTTACAGTGAGTGAGACCCTTTCTCAAAAAAAAAGAAAATCATCTGAACTTTGAAAGATGCTGCGGGACAGTGGAGAGTGATGATTCTGAGATCCTGGACTCCACCCCTATGCAAGAAAATTTTACTCCACAGCTGCTTCATTGCATAAAGAGGAATTATCAACCCCTCATTAGATAACTTAAATTCCTCATTGCCCGACTACATCAGATAATTAAAGTGTTAAATTTCTATCAAAGCAATATTAATTTTGCCTTCCAATTCTAATTCCTGTCTCTACTTTTGGAGGTTAATGGATTTGAAGAATGAATGAGGTAAGTTCTATCACCAGATAAATTAGGGACTCACACACTAAGAAACAACTCACTGAACAGAATGGATGGGATTTGAATCAATTTATATAACCAATGGGAAAACATTCCAAAAGCTACAGCAACTAACATGTTGAAAGATGCACATAACTTTCTAGTAAGACATGTCTCAGTACAGACATTAGATGTTTGAGTTATCCTTTGCAAGTAAGTGGGCACAGATCCCCCCACAACCTTCAGGGACCCTAAGTTATTAATCATGCCCTAAGTCCAACCCTCTCTTCTAATATAGGGGAAATGAAAGCCCACTAAAGGAAAATGAGTTGCACAAGGTCACACACCTGTCTTAGAAAGGGGGAGCAGAAACACTTGGATTTAGGTCCCAAAGAAAAAGGGCAAAGGCTACTATTCCTAGCCTTAAGGCTGGAGAAGGTGGAGAAGAGTACGCCCCATATGGTTAAGGAATTCTCCCCAGGTAGCAGAGTTACCCAGTTTTCACAAGGGATTGGGAGTGGGGTGGTGTCAGGTAGAGAAAGGTATAGGTCAACTTTTTGGATGCCTATTAAGAATGTTTACTCTGATTCAGGAATAGTATTAAGTGTGTTTTATACACCCCATCTTTTTTAAGCCCACAGTTATTCTGAAGCCATCCTCAAAGGGTAACAAGAATTGTGGACAGAAATATAGTTATAATTAAGCATTAATCAGACTGCACTTTGACCTATTTCCTTGTAACTGAAAGTCACATTTGCATCCCCATTGTTCCTATAGATAGGATCTCTGACATCAAAATCATAAGGCTTTGGTTTGAGAATTGCTTATGATGTTTTTTTCAGATCCTGAATCTCAGCGAAACAGATGATGTCAACAATTTGAAGACCCCCACAGAGGAACGGAATCAGTGTGAGGATCCAGTTTCTTCACCTTCCTGTCCCATGACTTTACCCTACACTCTTTAACCAATCGACAATCTCCACACTTCAGCCCACTCCAAAACTCTTAAAACCCTAGCCACAAACTCCTTCAGGAGATGGATTTGAAGTTTCCTCTCATCTCCTTGTTCGGCAGCCCTACGATTAAACCGCTTTCTCTGCTGCAACCCGGTGTGTTGGTGTACTGACTTGCAACAGACCTATTCCGGTATAACTCTACCCTACAAGGTAGATATGAAAATTCCCACTTTATGGATGGTGAAACTGATTGAATGGTACAAGAGACCTACTAAAATAGTTTTAAGTCTGGCAGGAAGAGAGCCCTTAGCTATCTGGGGAAGACCAGCCTCAGCAGCTATGGAAAGAGCAAGGTCCATTCAAGCTGTGACAGTGAGACAGCCAAGTGTAAGGGACTTCCTGGCAAAACTCCAACCAGCCTGGCGAAACTCCAACCAGCCCGCATGCTAGGAGGAATGCACATTGGGGTGGGGCCTCAGGAAGTTCATGCCATTTGCAGTGGGGAGAAGCCTGGGCCTTCCTCTTCCTGTGTGGAACCTGGGATTCAAACTGAGAGGCAGGAAGCGCACCAGCAGACACTCTGGCTTTGCGGAGGGTCCCTGTTTCCCCTTTTTTCCCTTTTCACCCAATAAAACCCTGCCTTACTCACCCTTCAGATTGTCTGAAGGCCTAAATTTTTGTGGCCGTGTGGCAAGGACCCCATCTTTAACTGAACTAAGGAAAAGTCCTGCAAAACAGCAAAGGTAGCCTCAGAAGTAGAAGCCTCAGCTTTCTGGTACCTGTGACTGAGCTCCCAGGGCCTGCTCAGGGATGCAACTTGGGGAAGGTTTGGACTGCAGGGCTATTTTCATTCTCATTGTCACCATTATTCACATCACATTGTACTACACCACTCTATCTTTTCCCTTTCCGTCCTGCTTTTATGACCCAGGGAAGCAAAGGTTCAATTCATAGTACATGACAACTACTAAAACCATGGATATCCAAGCTCTATTCAATGATCAATTAGTGCTTTGTTCATTGTTTAGATTATCTGTGGGGACATGAGAGTCTCACATCTCTTTACTTCACAGAAGCAGTGTCCCATAGTGACTAAAAGCGCAAATCCTGGAACAGAGATCCTGGAGCCAAACTTTCTGGGCTTGGATCCCATTCTCACTACCCACTAGCTATATGACCTTGAGCAGGTTACTTAACCTCTCTTTGTTTCCTGCCTTCATCCATAAAAGGGGGATAATAATAGTAGCCACCTCACAGGATTAAATGAGTTGTTACACGTCAAGTACATAGTGTGGACTTATATGAGTTCATTGCTATTGTTATTGACTTCAAGGTTACATCCTGAGTGAGTCAGACTGAACTAGGAAAGCTGCCAAGACAGGTACAAAGGGTGTTTGTGTGAAGGTGAGTGTATGAGGAGTAGGGCGATAGGGAAGGTGAAAACAAGGAGAAAAGGAGGAAAACATAAAGGTCAAGGAGGAGGGAGGAAGAGAAACATAAGGTGGGAAAAGGGATGGACAGGGCCAGGGAAAGGAGCAGGAGAGAGGCAGAGAAATTCAACAGCAAACACTCAGCAATGTGAAACAAGTGGGTGCTTTGAACTACATACTGCAGCAAACATAGAGGTGGTTGATATTAGCCAGGTGATATAATAACAACAATGGCTGCATTGACTGAATACTGTGTCCCAGGCTCTGTGCTGGTGTTTTGTACGTGTTTCTTATTCAATTCTCAGCACACCCTATGAGAATTTTACCACAACCCTTTTCACAAATGAGAAAAGTTATACTTAGGGTGACTAGGTAACATATCAAAGGTCACCCACCTAGTAAGATATACAGAGACCCCTGGATTCAAACTCAGGTCTGTGTAACTCCAAAGCCCATGCTCCAAACACATCCTATGCCTGCCACCCAACCAAGAGTTTTCTGTGTTTGAAATCTGTTGACATCAGATTATACCCACAGATGCACTTCTTTTTTTTTTTTTTTTGAACATTGCTAGACTAAATTTTATTCAGAAATTTTGTGTAACTAATTTACTATCACTCCACAGATGCACTTCTAACTCACTTAGAATAGCAGTCTAATAAAAATCATAAATATTTGAAAAACTACTAGGTATACCTCTACCTTTTAGGAAATTCCCTGAGAAGACAAATAGTCAAGCCAGACTAAGACATCAGCTGGTCTGGAATACTAGTAGGTTCACATTTTTGGTGTCTTCAAGAAGAGCTTACTGCTGGGGAAAATCTACTGGATGAAGGGAATAAAAAGGGGAATAGAGTATAGGACCCAAACTGCTGGAAGCATTCTCTTTGAAAACAGGAAAATGAACCTGAGTAGAACACATAGCACCGAGATGACAGCTCATATCCTCAGGACACACAGATATCTAGAATGAGAAGGGATTTTTAAAGATGATGAATTTTTTCATTTGAAAGGTGAGAAAACTGCCTTGGCGCGATGGCTCAAACCTGTAATCACAGCACTTTGGGTGGCTGAGGCAGGTGGATCACTTGAGGTTAGGAGTTCGAAACCAGCCTGGCCAACGTTGAAGTCCCATCTCTACTAAACACACACACACACACACAAAAACAGGTATGGTGGCACGCACCTGCAGTCCCAGCTACTGGGGAGGCTGAAGCATGAGAATTACTCAAACCCAGGAGGCAGAGGCTGCAGTGAGCCAAAATCATGCCACTGCACTCCAGCCTGGGCAACGGAGTGAGATTTCATCTCAAAAAAGTCTCAAAAAAGAAACAAAGGTGAGAAAACTAAATCCGTGAGCAGGGAAGTGCTTCATCCAAGATCATATAACCCGAAGTAGACAGAAGGCTGGGAGTAGCAACTAAGTTTCCTGACTGCCCCAGTGACCTCTTTTCCTCCACAGAGTCCGTTGGGTTGAGCAGAATTATTTCCCTCATTTGCCCAAATGAAAGTCTAAGATGGAAGGAAATGTGCTTTTCCCCACCCTGATGCAGGTGTGCTTCCTAGTTGACAAGCCTGAGCTCTCAGCTCATAGCAAAGGGATCTGCCCCTGAGTTTCTAATTAAGAAATTATAGAAAGAAAAAAATGCACATACACTCAAATTTCAAGTAGCAGACTTAGGGAAAAGCATGAATTCTCTGGGGCCTTCCCTTACACCTTTTGGAATGTTTATCCTCTTGTTTTTCCCATGTCCTTCTCTCCTCTCCCCATTTCCATCTCCTGAGGGATCCCCAAGGTTTCCCTTGGCTGCAAAGGCCTGGGTGGATACTCCCTTCCTGGATCCCCTATGTGTTCAGAAAATCTAAAAGGACCCACTCTAAGATTATGTTTCTCCTAGACACAAGCTAGGCCAATAAATCACATGGCTCAGGCTTTCCCTGGCTCCAATCAGCTCTGGGATCTCCATGCTGAAGTGATTCCCTAAATCCAAGAAAGCCATTTGCCCCAACATGCTTTAAGAATGCATTTGAGGGCCAGGTGCAGTGGCTTATGCCTGTAATCCCAGCATTTTGGGAGGCCAAGGTGGGAAGATTGCTTGAGTCCAGGAGTTTGAGACCAGCCTGGGCAACATGGTGAGTTTGCTTGAGCCCAGGAGTTTGAGGCCAGCCATGGTGAGAAACCCCCTCCCCATCCCCCGCAACACAACTCCACAAAAAATACAAAAATTAGCCAGGAGTGGTGATGCGCACCTGTAGTCTGAGCTACTCGGAAGGCTGAGGTGGGGGGATCACTTAAGCCTAGGAAGTGGAGGTTACAGTGAGCAATGTTCACATCACTGCACTCCAGCCTGGGTGACAGAGTGAGACCCTGTCTCATAAAATAAAAATGTTTTTGAAAGATGTTCTTCAAGTTTCCTCCTTTGTTTGACTGGAAAGTCTTGTGTAAGCTTTTCCAATTTAAACATCCAGTGGAACAAAGTACTTGCTCACTTTTCTGTTCTGTACTTGCTGCAGGGCATCTCTTAAGCACAATTTAATCACATTGCTGGGAACTGCAATTATTTTGCATCTCCCGGAGGCTCCTAAGAGACAACTGTAAATAATGGCTTATTCTCTTCACCAAACAAGAAGGCAATTGACTCACACAATTGCCTGAAGACTGGGCCTGGGAACTCCAGTTTCATTCCACAGGGATGCACTTAAAGGGCTGGCATAGAGAATGAAAAACTCCCCAATGGAGGTAGGAATGGTCATTTTCAAGCCATATGTTTCTTCAGACGGATGCCTAATTTTAATTTGCCTTTGAATACATTTAGTTCTTGCTCCAAAATTCTCTTCTCATGATTCCTCTTTCTCGCTTATCAATAGGAGGATGTTGCTGGCTGCCTGGGGTCTCTGGGGACAGTTTTCATATATGAGCTCTGGAAAATTAAAAATGATCCTGGGAGGCCTGCTAGCTGGCAGTTTATAAAATAGATTTTAAAAGAATAATCTTGAGTAACTTTTCTAAACACTAATTAATGTTAAACTTCATATTTGTTTAGGAGCCCCTCAGACTCCATTAAAAGCTGACTTCTTTGCTGGGCTCTCTGGTTCTGGGCCTGGGAAAGGATGACTAGGAGGTTCTCCCCTCCATTTGAATACTTGAATTCTCTGTAACTGCCTTGACAGTGCAGGGCTGTGATTGGTGCAGATTAACCATAAACAGGTGAAGCTTTGGGAGTTTTCCTGCGTGTCTGAATTTTAATCGAAGGCAGGGTTGACTGTTTGGATTTCATTCAAACATAGCCTCAGCGTAAAGTATCACTGTGTACACTGAAAGAAGCGTCAGACAGAAAGAAAAAGGGCTGCTATTGCCAAAATGCTCGAGAGGTGCCTTCTAGGGTGACGGGAGAGAGCCCAGGACACAGAGTCACAGGCTGGAAAAGAACTCAGAATTCTCTCTTCTGGGGATGGCAATTCTTGGGCTACTCTTGAAGGCTTACAACACCAGGCCCTTCCCTTCCAGAGACACAGACTTATTGCCCTGACCTGAAATTCTCCCCATAGAGACTCAGGTCTAGTGATGAGGTGGTGTCCTCTGCCTTTACCATGCCCCCGCCTTTTTTTTTTTTTTTTTTTTTTTTTGAGACAAAGTCTTGCTCTGTTGCCCCAGCTGGAGTGCAGTGACATGATCTTGCCTCACTGCAGCCTCGAACTCATGGACTCATGCGATCCTCCCACCTCAGCCTCCCAAGTAGCAAGGACTACAGGTGTGCACCACCATGCTCAGCTGATTTTTAAATTATTTGTATAGAAGGGGTGTCACTATCTTGCCCAGGCTAGTCTTGAATTCCTAGGCTCAAGCAATCTTCCCACCCCAGCATCCCAAAGTGCTGGGATGACAGGTGTGAGCCACTGTGCCTGGCCTCTACCATCCTCCTAAAGAGGCAATTCCACAGGGTAGGATGCCACTTAAAGACATCACCTGTACTTTTTTTTTTTTTTTTTTAGACGGAGTTTCACTCTTGTCAACCAGGCTGGAGTGCAGTGGCACGATCTCAGTTCACTGCAACTTCTGCCTCCCAGGTTCAAGTGATTCTCCTACCTCAGCCTCCCAAGTAGCTGGGATTACAGGCACCTGCTGCCACACCTGGCTAATTTTTTGTATTTTTAGTAGAGACGGGGTTTCATCATGTTGGACAGGCTGGTCCTGAACTCCTGACCTCAGGTGATCCGCCCACCTCGGCCTCCCAAAGTGTTGGGATTACAGGTGTGAGCCACTGCACCCAGCCCACCCCTACATTTTGAATGACGCCTTAGGTTCTTTCTCCTGAGGCGGGAGAGAGGCCACAGAAGAACCCAACTCAGAATGTTAAAAGAAAAGAGGGGAAGGGGTCCCAGGATGGGAACTGAAGGCAGAAGTCAGGAGGAACATAGCAAAGCTCCACTCTACCTACCTCATCATTTGGCTTTAGGCCCTTCCTGTCAGTCTAATGGCCCTAGAAGTCCTGAGCCTTAGGAACCTGGAAAGAAATTAAACAGGCCAGCTGCCTTTGCAAGTCAGGAGTTAGGACAGGGAAACACCCCTCTTTCCCCAGGAGTACCCCAGTTCCTTTCTCCCCTCCACCAGCTGTGAGTCAGGTAATTTTTTTCTTATCTACATGAGATAATATACATAAGTCAGTGCTTCCCTTCTGCTGAACTACACTTCCCTTTGGAATGTCAGCATTTTTCTTCCATTTCCTGGCACTTCTTTTCCCTTTCCTCTCAGCCAGCACCTTTAGGGAAAGCCAAAAGAGCCCTTTCTTCTCACGAGTGAGGGGCTCCCTCTGGGGCTGAGTAGCAGATGGGTAGAAAGACAGCCCTGGCTGAGAGCTCAAGCAGGTCATTTGGCTCGTGGCAGAGCAGCTCCAGCTCTTGTCTCCAGCCAAAGGGCCACCTCTCACCTACCTCTGCAAACAGTGTAGCAGGTGCTCCTAGACACGGTGGGCCCTAAACCAATCTTGCCACAAAGAATAACTCCTGCAAAGGCCTCTGGGGCTCCTGCTGAGACCCAGGGCTCCAGGAACCTGAAACCTTAAGTGGAGCAGATGCATTGGGGAGCTTTGTAACAATGCTAAGGGAACTGACTCCAAATGGCTGGGGGAGATGTGAATGGGGGAGGTACAAGCCCTCTTTGCATTCCTAGCCTATTCTTCCTCCTAAAGCAACCAAAACCTGGTTTCTGTGGTCAGAGAGGAAAGGAAAGATATCTGAGAAATTAAATCATACTGGAGGATTAATGGGAACTGGCACCAGGGTGATTTGTGTTTTTAAAGATGGTCATGCTTAACACAAGAATGCTCAGGTGAAATTGCTGGCATCAATGCTGGGGACAGATACTATGTGGTGAGGGGAGGCTTTCTGGTACTTCTCAAATTACAGCAGGCAAGTGACTGTCTTCCTGGAAGGCCTTTTTTCAAACATCCACGTTTCGCCTCCCATTTTCATACTTGAGCCACAGAGAAGGACTGAAATTTCCCTCTGAGATGCCCTTCTTGAACCCCTTCCCTTGGGAACACACAATTCTGGATCTCACTGCAAGACCACAACACTGAATACTCATTCTCTGTCCCCAGAAAACGTTCTTCCTAAACCCACAATTGGATTGCTCATTGAAAGCTATATTTTCTCTGGGAAGTGAAAGATGTTATGCCAGAGTTGCTCTCTCAAAGTTTCTGAAAACAACAAAGCATTGTTTTGTACCACCAGGACTCCGGCTTAGGACAATTATATAATGAATCAGCAGCATTATAAAATTGTCTCTCATATGACTTAGTTGTATCATTGTTTCCAAATCTCTTAATCGTCCAAAAAGCTATTATATCTAGGGATTACCAAGTTAATTGAAGGGAAAAATAATCCAAGAACTCAATAAACCTCACTGTCCGTAAACTACCTGCCTACCTTTTATGATTTTTCCAGTTATGTAAAGTTGGTTTTGTGGCTTTGTTTTAATGATGGTAGTAGTGAGAGACGAGGAGGGATCCCATGGTCTCATCTTCTCCTAGCAATCCTAATGCACTTCGCAGTGCATTGAGTTCAAGAGTCAAAAAAAAATCTGGTTTCAAAGCCTGCTACCTATATATCAAATATTTACACTTTAAGATGAAGGACATTATTGGGGTGTTCAAGGAAAATTAAGAGAGTATTTAAAGGATGCCTTCAAAGCTTTCACCTCATGCTCTGGAGAAGAAAACATAATGAGAGGAAAATCTAAGCAACACTAAGTGTATTGAAGGTATTACAACAAGGGTCCAAACAAATTGAGGTTTCTCTGGAAAGCAATATGTTTTAGGTTCTAGAAAAACTGAAACAAGTTGTCAAGAGAGTCCCACAGAGACTTTCCACATTTTAATTGCATTTAATTCTTACAGCAATCCTCTAATATTTGGTTAACATTTAATAGATAAGAAAACTCGCCAGGCATGTTGGTTCATACTGGTAATCCTAATGCTTTGGGAAGCTGAGGCGGAAGGATCTCTTGAGTCCAGGAGTTCTCTACAAAAAAATAAAAATTAAAAAATTAGCTAGGTGTAGTGGCACATGTCTGTGGTCTCAGCTACTCACAAGGCTGAGTCAGGAAGATCACTTGAGCCCAGGAGTTTAAGACTAGCCTGGGCAACAGAGTGATATCTTGTCTCTACTAAAAATTAAAAAATAAATTAGCCAGGTGTGGTGGTGCATGCCAATAGTCCCAGATACTCAGGAGGCTGAGTTGGGAGGATTGCTTGAGTCTGGGAGTTTGAGGTTGCCGTAAGCCATGATGGTACCACCGCATTCCAGCCTGGGTGACCCTGTCTCAAGAAAGTAATAATCATAATAATAATAATTGGGCAAAGAAAAAAGGAAGACGCTTTGATTCAAAGTTGAGACATGGGCCCCGCTCAGTGGCTCATGCTTGTAATCCCAGCACTTTGGGAGGTTAAGGGGGGCGGATCACCTGAGGTCAGGAGTTCGAGACCAACCTGGCCAACATGGTGAAACTCTGTCTCTACTAAAACTACAAAAACTAGCTGGGCGTGGTGGCACACACCTGTAATCCCAGCTACTCAAGAGGCTGAATCACTTGAACCCGGGAGGCAGAGGTTGCAGTGAGCCAAGATTGTGCCACTGCACTCTAGCCTCTTGGGCAACAGAGCAAGACTCCGCCTCAAAATAACAAAGAAGGTATGCGCCCAGAGAGCAGCTCTGGACAACATTACCACATACAGACAACTTCATGTTCATGCAATGGAAAGATACTTTACTATTGGTTAATATAGAAATGTCACAAAAGTCAATTACATACAGAGAATGCAAATGCATTTTATAAATATTTCTTAAATTCTGCATTCTCAGACTGTAACGAAATAACATTGAAAGTATATAGCAAGAATAGAATTAAATAATAAACAACAATGTAGAATTTTTAAGACTCTTAGGTTATTCCCAGGTCAGGAAAAAAATGCAGAGCAAAATGACAGAATAATTTTTAATGAAATATAAATACAGCATTTCATAATACATGGAATGCTGCCAATGCCGTACTTAAAAGAAAATGTAACACTGTAAATGCCTATATTAATAAGAAAGAAAGAGCAACAGGAACAGAATGAACTAAATCTCTAAATCCCTTTAAAAGGGAATAAAGCAATCACCCAAAATACAGAAACAGAAAATCCCAAATAAAAATAAGCAAAATGAGCTGAGCACGGTGGCTCACACCTGTCATCACAACAATTTGGGAGGCCAAGGCAGGTGGATCACTTGAGCCCAGGAGTTCGAGATCAGCCTGAGCAACATGGTGAAACCCTGTCTCTACAAAAAAAAAAAAAAAAATACAAAAATTAGCTGGGTGTAGTGGCACGTGCCTGTGGTCCCAGCTACTCGGGAGGCTGAGTGGGAAAATTGCTTGAGCCCAGGAGTTCTGGACTGCAGGAATCTATGATTGTGCCACTGCACTCCAGCCCCTGGGTAATAGAGCAAGATCCTGTCGCCAAATAAATAAATTAAACAAAATGGAAAAGATAAAAATAACCATTTGGTAAAAACAAAAATAAAACCCCAATATTGTTTCTTTGAAAAATCAGTGGAACTAACAACCACTGGCCAAATGATTTACAAAAGATTAAAAACACACACAATGTAATAAATTAGATACAAGAAAAGAGATTTAACAATAAGACAAATTCAAAATACTTGGGGTTATGTGCCCCTTTTCTCTGTTTCTATAGCACTCTGTATATTGCTATTAAAACATTTATCACACTGTACTTTAATTATATGTTTATTTGTCCATCTCCTTATATTTCCATCTCCTTATATTTCCATCTCCTTATATTAACAGGCTTCTGGCAGGAAACAGATGCCATACTCCAAAAGGTTTTACAGAGGAGAATCTAATAAAGGGACTATTTGCAATAATATGCACAGGGTTAAGCGAACCAACAAGGGATGCTGCAGCACCCTGGGGCAAGCAACAGCAGCAAGTATCTACCACCCCCAGCCCAAAGAGGCAAGCAGCAGGAATGGTTTCAGGAAAACATGGCAAGAATTGAAGCTAGTAGAGAGGGGCTGCCTCCCAGAAGCTATGACAATGGGTAGAAGAATGAAGTCACTACTAAAACGCAGCCTGCAAGGCAGGGAGCCAAGGGAATAAATATGCCAATCTCTTGTACCTCCCAACGTCTCACTTCCTGTGAAACTCTTATTTCCTGCCATTCCTCCCAAAGGTGGAATCCTACCTGAAACCAGAGGGCAGAAGAGCCTTGGTGATTGAGTCCATAGAGGTCAGCCTCTTAGGGCAGAGCAGGGCAAAGAATGAGTTAGGGTAGGGTTAAGGGGGACACCAACAGAGACCAACCAGCACACTCTACAACCTGACTACAGAGTCCATGAGAACAGAGATAGTATTTTTCTTTTTTAATTTTTTTTTTTTGAGATAGGGTCTCACTCTGTTGCCTAGGCTGCAGTGCAGTAGTGTCATTATGGCTCACTGCAGCCTTGACATCATGGGCTCAGGTGATCCTCCCATCTCAGCCTCCCAAATGGCTGGGACCACAGGCATGTGCCACCACGTTTGGCTAATTTTTAAATTGTAGAGATGAGGTCTTGCTATGTTGCCCAGGCTGGTCTTGATGTTAGCCACTGCACCTGGCCCAGGCAATGTACCTCGCTCATTTTTATGCCACCAGTCTTTAGGGGCAATGACTCAATAGCTATTTATTGAATGAATACATGATTAAATGGAGTGAGCTATTATCATTTTCATCTACATGCTAATGAAAGTAATTACTGAGTAATTATTAATGAGGACATGCATAAATATACACAATATGAACTATGACATGGGAAAATTAGCATGAATGGACTATTCATAAAGAAAAACAATAGAAAAAGGAGTATTAAAATAATATAAAATCAGGCACCTGGCTCTGATCAATGCACTAGAGAATTTTTCTAAGGAACAATCCTTCTATTAAACATAAGGAACAATCCTTCTATTAAATAATCTGTTAAAAAATATAGAAAAGGGTGTCTTACCAAACTTGTTTTATGAAACAAATGTTTTTTAAATATATATATATATAAGGAAATAACAATATAAAGAAAGAAAAGTATAGGTTAGTCTTGTGGATATGAATAAAGAACTTCTAAAAAATACTGTAGCAAAAAGAATGCAATACTGCTGTGACCCAGTGGAAGCCTTACAAAAAAATGTATAATCTTACAAACACTGTTTTTTGTATTTTCTTTCATTCTTGAGACAGGTTCTCACTGTCACCCAGGCAGGAATGCAGTGGTGTGATCATGGCTTACTGCAGCTTTGACCTCCTGGGCTCAAGCAACCCTCACACCTCAGCCTCCCAAGTAGCTGGGACTACAGGTGTGCACTACCATGCCTGGCTAATTTTTGTATTTTTTGTAGAGACGGAGTTTCACCATGTTGCCCAGGCTGGTGTCAAGCTCCTAGGCTCAAGGGATCCACCCACTTCCGCCTCCCAAAGTACTGGGATTATAGGCATAAGCCACTGCACCCAGCCTTGAAACACTGTTAACATAAGATGTCATATTAATAGACAAAATATAAAAATCCTATCCATGTATGCCTTCAACAAATATGTACTGAGAGCCTAGTATTTATCAGGTACTGTTCTAGACACTGGGGATACAACAGTGAACAAGACAGGCAACGAGCCTGGCTCTCTTGAAGCCTCTAGTCTCATGGTGGAGACAGATACCAAGTAAGCCAGTAGCTAACTAGAATAGTTTCACAGGGTGACAAGTGCTTTGAAGAAAATAAGACAGGACGACACAATAGAGTGTGACTGCAGGTGGGGGAGGGGGGTCATATTAGATAACCTTACCAAAGATGTTTTGAACTGATGCTTGATATTTCAAAAGTTGGTGAGACTGAGTATGGGGGCTCATGCCTGTAATCTTAACACTTTGGGAGGCCGAAGTGGGAGGATTGCTTGAACTCACGAGTTCAAGACCAGCTGGGGCTACATAGTGAGACCCATCTCTACCAAAATTTTTTAAAAATCAGCCAGGTGTGGTAGTGCATGCCTGTAGTCCCAGCTACTGAGGAGGCCGAAGTGGGAAGATGGCTTGAGCATGGGAAGTTGAGACTGCAGTGAGCTGTAATCATGCTACTGCACTCCAACCTGGGCGAGAGACTGAGACTCTGTCTCAAAAGAGAAAAAGAAAAACAAAAAAAGAATGCTGGCAAGAAGACATTTCTTAAAGTTCAAAACTTCCACTGATTAAACAAAATAAAAAGGCATGGGAAGTTTTCTTTCTTAGGAGGAGCATTCTGCAAGCCTAAATTCAAGAGCCAGAGGCACTGGAGACTCTAATAAAAACATAAGTATAACAAGAATGTCTCTTTCATCAGTCTTAATTAACTTTTTAATAAAATGAGACTGAAGAAAAAGAAATGAATTATAAATATGTGAAAGAAAAATAAAAATGTCACTCACTCAAATGACAGGATTCTATAAGGAAGATGTCCATGGCATCAACACAAAATTCATTAAAAATAATAAAGATGTTCAGCAAAGAAGCATAATATAAGATTAACGACAAAAGTTAGTCACATTCCTAATAAGAGTGACACAAAGCTAGACAATATAATGAAAAAGGAGATTCAGAATAATGACAAAATGTTAAATACTTGGTTATTCCCTTAATTTGAGAGAATAAAGATATATTAAAATCATAGAATACTGATGGGAGAAGGAAAGGAAGGCATGAATAAATGATGCTATTTACCAAGATGAATTAATATTGGAGAGACCAAGTATCGCTAAGGTAACTAGGTTTACATATAAATTTAATGCACTACAAGCGAAAACCACTGGGAGAAATTGTATAGAATGTGACAAGTTGTTGGGAAAATTCTCCTGAAAGAAGACGATGATTGTAGACTCATCCTTTAAGAGTTTTAAATTAAAAGTAACAATTATCAAAACTATGTGATATTTGGTTTTTAAACTTTTAAGGACACATTAACATTTCAAAATAGATTTGGGTATTTAATAATTCAACATACAGAAAACCAGAAACACTAGAATAATATAAAAGAAATTACTACTTAATGGATTTCAGTATGGGTAAAATTAAGATCTGTAGCTTGAACCACAAATATTCTATATGATTCAAATACTTAAATATAATTTAAAAAATCAAGAAGAAAGGGCATTAACATTTTTACCTCAGCTGCAGACCATTCTGTTATCAAATAAATGGAGGCTATCATTTATCACATTTTAATATATGTTTCTACAATGACATACAAGAAAACAAATATTTTTAAAGTTGCAAGACAAAACAAATGTGAAACATAATTGGTGAGATTATACTATTCAAAAGTAGTTAGAATTCAGAAAATTACATGAAACTAACATCCAGATACCACTGGAAAAGTGGTCAAAGGAGATGGGCAGCTTATACTTAAGCACTACAGACAATAAAGTACCCTATAGAAAAATGAACAGTCACCCTAGCAATTAAAGAGTAGAAATTAAAATAGATGTAAAGTGTCATTACACGGCTGCTATGGTCTGCGTGTTAGTATTCCCCCTCCCCACATTCATATATTGAAACCTAATAGCCAATGTGATAGTATTAACAGGTTGAGGCTGGGTGTGGTGGCTCACACCTGTAATACTAGCACTTTGGGAGGCCAAGGTGGGAGGATGGCTTAAGGCCAGGAGTTCAAGACAGGCCTGGGCAACATAGGAAGACCCCATCTCTACAAAAATAAAATAAATTAGCTGGGCACAGTGGCATGCACCTGTGGTCTCAGCTATTCAGTGGGCTGAGGTGGGAGGATCACTTGAGCCCAGGTGTACAAGGTTACAGTGAGCTATGATGGCACCAGTGCACTCCAGCCTGGGTGACAGAGCAAGGCCCTGTCTCAAAAATAAAGATGAGGCCTTTGGAAGTGATGAAGTCATTAGGGCTCTGCCCTCATGAATGGAATTAGTTCTTTTTTTTTTTTTTTTTTTTTTTTTTTGTCCCTTTCTAAAAGAGGTTGAAGGGAGCTCGCTGCTTTGCACCCTTCTGCCTCATGAGGATATGCAGGAAGAAGGTATCATCTTTGAAGCACAGAGCAAGCCCTCCCCGGACACCAAATCTGCTAGTAACTTCATCTTGGGCTCCCCAGCCTTGTAAATTACCATGCTTGAGACCAGGAGTTCGAGACCAGCCTGGACAACATAGTCAGACCCTGTCTCTACAAAAAAATTTAGAATTAGTCGAAGGGGCAGTATGCACCTGTATTGCCAGCTACTCAGGAGGCTGAGGTCGGAGGATCACCTCCTGGATCCCAGGAGGTAAAGGCTGTGGTGAGCTGTGATCATACCACTGCACTCCACCTTGGGCAACTGAGAGAGATCCTGTCCCCAAAAGAAAGCAATTTTAAAAACTAAAAAATAAATACACAAATTACCTAATCTAAGGCATTTTGCTATAGCAGTCCAAATGGACTAAGACAACACTTTATAAACAAAGGGAGGAAAGATTAAAATGATACAACTTGATGTTTGTGAGGCTATGGTAAATTAGGTACAGTGACACATTGCTAGTGGAACTGTATACTAATTTGTTTTCAGAAGAAGCACTCTACTGGTATTTGATGTGATTTTAAAATGATTTTTATTTTCTGTAGAGACAAGTCTCACTATGTTGCCCAGCCTGGTCTTGAACTCCTCGGCTCAAGCAATCCTCCTGTCTTAGACTCCCAAAGCGCTGAGATTACAGGCATGAGCCACCACACCTGGCCTTGATGTTCTTTTGATCCATCAGTTCTGCTTTGGAGAATATACTCTATAAAAATAACATTATATATATATAATATATATATTATGTGTTCCCCTTTCTCTGCAACCTCACCAGCATCTGTGTTTTTTTCTTTTTTTGACTTTTTAATAATAGCCATTCTGAATGGTGTGAGATGGTATATCATTGTAATTTTGATTTGCATTTCTAAAGATCAGTGACATTGAGCTTTTTTCATATGCTTGCTGGCCACATGTATGTCTTCTTTTGAAAAGTGTCTGTTCATGTCCTTTGCCCACTTTTTAATAGGGTTATATATATATATATATGTATAAAATGATGGTCACATATTATTCTTCATAATTTTGTGGGTTTTTTACCTTTTATTTTAGGTTCGGGGGTACATGTGAAAGTTTGTTACATAGGTAAATGTGTCACAGGGGTTTGTTTTACATGTTATTTCATCACCCAGGTATTAAGCTCAGTACCCAATAGTTACCTTTTCTGCTCCTCTCCCTCCTCCCACTCTCCACCCTCAGGTAGACCCCAGTGTCTGTTGTTTCCTTGTGCTCATGAGTTCTCATCTTAGCTCCCACTTATAAGTGAGAACATGGGGTATTTCATTTTCTGTTCCTGTGTTAGTTTGCTAAGGATAATAGGCTCCAGCTCCATCCATGTTCCCACAATAGACATGATCTCATTCTTTTTTAGGGCTGCATGGTATTCCATGGTATATATGTACCACATTTTCTTTATCCAATCTGTCATTGATGGGCATTTAGTTTGATTCCACATCTTTGCTATAGTGAATAGTTCTGCAATGAACATTCGTGTACATCTGTCTTTATGGTAGAATCATTTATATTCCTCTGGGGATATACCCAACAATGGGATTGCTGGGTCAAATGGTAGTTCTGCTTTTAGCTCTTTGAGGAATCACGATAGTGCTTTCCGCAATAGTTGAACTAATTTACACTCCCACTGACAGTGTATGTGTTCCCCTTTCTCTGCAACCTCACCAGCATCTGCGTTTTTTTTTTTTTTTTTTTTTTTTTTTTACTTTTTAATAATAGCCATTCTGAATGGTGTGAGATGGTATATCATTGTAATTTTGATTTGCATTTCTCTAAAGATCAGTGACATTGAGCTTTTTTTCATATGCTTCCTGGCCACATGTATGTCTTCTTTTGAAAAGTGTCTGTTCATGTCCTTTGCCCACTTTTTAATGGAGTTGTTTGGTTTTCTCTTGTAGATTTGTTTAAGTTCCTTATAGATGCTAGATATTAGACCTTTGTCAGCTGCATAGTTTGCAAATATTTTCTCCCATTCTGTAGGTTGTCTGTTTACTCTGTTGATAGTTTCTTTTGCTGCGCAGGAGCTCTTAAGTTTAATTAGATCTCACTTATCAATATTTGCTTTTGTTGTGATCGCTTTTGGTGTAATTGTCATGAAATCTTTGTCCAACCCTATGTCCAGGATGGTATTGCCTAGGTTGTCTTCCAGGGTTTTTATAGTTTTGGGTTTTACATTTGTCTTTTACCTATCTTGTGTTGATTTTTGTATGTGGTGTAAGGAAGAGGTCCAGCTTCAATCTTCCGCATATGGCTAGCCGGTTATCCCAGAACCATTTCTTTATAATTTTGAAAAGTCAGAAACAACCTAGGAGCTCCCTGCAAAATAGCCAAGCAAAGTATGGTATACAAGTATGGTATAGCACCACGACACACTTCATTTTGCTATTCAAAATAACAAGCGGATGGGTATACCCACTTTGGGTAAATTCCCCAAGCTTTATTCATATGATTTGTAGTTTTCTACATATTATATATTTTATATTTCTAAAAAATTATTTTTAAATGGCAAACATATAAGCTAATACAGCACATAGAATGTATGTGAAATGGTAGTAAATAAAAATGTTTAAATAATATTAAACACTTGTTGGTTACAACTATAAACATACGTGTATGTGTAAGCACTGACAAGGACTGGGAGGGAACTGCAGTGATAAGACATTTATATTCATTTCTTTTTTAAATACCAGCTCTATTGAGATCATAAATAAATCATAAAGTTCACCTTTCTGAAGTGCACAATTCAGTGACTTTTAGTACATTCAAAAGTCGGTGCAACCATTGCACCATTTAATGTTAGAAGATTTTCATCATCCCATAAAGAAACTGCGCCCATTAAGCAGTCACTTCCCATTCCTGTCTCTACTTAGGCCAGGCAAACACTAATGTACTTTCTGTCTCAACGGACTTGCCTATTCTGGACATTCCATACAAATGGAGTAATACATTGTTACATGGTCTTTTTTACAGGCTTCTTTCACTTAGTATGTGTTTCAAGGTTCATTCATGCCGTAGTATGTATCAGTACTTCGTTCCTTTTTATGACTGAATAATATTGCATTGTGAGGATATACCACATTTTGTTTATCCACTCATCTGTTGATAAACATTTGAGTTGTTGCCACTTCTTTTTTTTTTCTTTTTGAGATGGAGTCTCACTCTGCCACCCAAGCTGAAGTGCAGTGGCATGATCTCGGCTCACTGCAACCTCCTCCTTCCAAGTTCAAGTGATTCTCATGCCTCAGCCTCCAGAGTAGCCGGGATTACAGGCGTGTGCCACCACACCTGGCTAATTTTTGTATTTTTAGTAGAATTGGGGTTTCACCATGTTGGTTTGAACTCCTGACCTCAAGTGATCTGCCTGCTTCAGCCTCCCAAAGTGCTGGGATTACAGGTGCTTGAGCCGCTGCACCTGGCTGTTTCCACTTTTTACCTATCATAAATAGTGTTTTCTATCATTGCATATGAGCTTTTGTGCAAATATATACATTTTTTACTTCTTTGAGTTACATTCCTAGGAGTGGAATGGCTGGGTTGTATTGTAACTCTGCATTTAACCATTTGAGGAACTGCCAAGGTTGTTTTCCAAAGTTGTTGCACCATTTTACATTTCCACAAGCAATGCAGGAGGGTTCCAATTTCTCCACATGCTCAATAACACTTTTTTTTTTTTTTTTTTTTTTTTTTTTTGAGACTGGGTTTCACTCTTGTTGCCCAGGCTGGAGTGCAGTGGCGTGATCTTGGCTCACAGAAACCTCCACCTCCTGGGTTCAAGTGATTCTCCTGCCTCAGCCTCCAAAGTAGCTAGGATTACAGGCATGTGCCACCACACCTAGCTCATTTTGTATTTTTAGCAGAGATGTGGTTTCACCACGTTGGCCAGGCTGGTCTCAAACTCCTGACCTCAGGTGATCCACCCACCTCGGCCTCACAAAGTGCTGAGATTACAGGTGTGAGCCAGTATGCCCGACCTGAAAAACACTTATTTTCTATTATTATGACCATCCTAGTAGTTATAAAGGGGTATCCCATTGTGGTTTTGACTTGCATTTTTCTAATGGCTAATAATGTTGAGCATCTATTCAGGTGTCTGTTGGCCATTCATATCTTTTTTGGAGAAACACCTGTCAGATTCTTTGCCCATGTTTTAATTGGTTTTATCTTTTTATTGTTGCATTGTTTGAATTTTTATATACTCTGGATATTGGGCCCTTATCAGGTATATTATTTATAAATATTTTCTCCCATTCTGTGGGTTGTCTTGTCACTTTCTTGACTGTGTCCTTTGCTGAGCACAAGTTTTTCATTTTGATGACCACTTTGTCTACATTTATTTCTTTCAGTGCAGTTAAGTTCTAATTAAATAAATATTGGCTATGTAATTCTTTTAGATGGGAATGACTACTGGTGGGGATAGGGAAGCACAGACTAGTGACTGTGTCTTGTATATTGCATTAGAGGTTGTTTAGTCCTGGCCTATGCCTGAGCCACAGATGAGAGTTTCTGCTCCCAAGATGGATTCTTTATGCTATCTATTCATTCAATAAATATGCCTTGGTTCCCACTACTTATTAAGAAAATGAAAGAAGACAGTTCTTGCCCTCAATGAGCTGACAAAATAGGAGGGGAAGTAAGATGCCTTATCTCATCATTGCAACACTTGGTACAATGATGAGAACCATGTAAGCGGCTTAAGGAAGAGTTCAGATTATGGAGTGAACACATATGGTTGGGGGTTTTCATAAATGCTACTTTGGCTGAAGACATTTCACGCTATGGGGAAAAAGCCACCACCACTAAATCAAGAAGAAAACCATAGCCACTGAGTAAACAACAGTGAAAGGAATGCTAGAATGGGGGACAATTTTCCTAAATGCTCTATCTAAATTCAAACAATGCAAGGTTTCTTTTTTTTCTGAAATACACACTCTCCATTTTGATTTGTATGTCTGAATTGGTGCAGCTAGGTATATATCAAATTCTTTGTCGATGAAAGATAGCCAATCCTTAAAAAAAAATTTCTTCCTTATTATAAAGTTAAATTTACCCTAGCACCATCTGAATTCATGTGCAAAAGAGCTCTCCTTGAATGAGAACCAGTGAGCCTCTGGGATTCATGTTTTCACTCAACAAATAACTAATGAAATCCTACTGTGTATCAGGTATTCTAAGAAGGGAAGGGTGAGAGAAATAATCATGAGTAAGAAAGGCATGCTTTCTGCCTTCAGAGAATTAACAGTCTGGGGAAAGAGACAGAGATCTAAATGGACAATTGCAATACTGTGTAATATGGGAAGTACAGGGTGTATGTGCGTGAGCATCTAGCCTGAACTTGGGGTTGATTTTGGATACTGGAGAATGTGATGTCCAAGGTGGGACCTGAAAAATGAATAGGAGTGTTTCGCTTAAAGGCAGCAGCTTGCAGGAAAAATTCCAAGCAGAAAGAAGTGTACGGACAAAAGCAAGAGGACATAAGATCTTTGTGGAACTGAAAAAGATTAGGCAACCTAGGGTGGGAAGGGGCGGCTTGTGGGGAGAGAGAAATGAAGCTGGGGCAGAACCAGACCATGAAGGATCCTGTAAGCTGTGATGAAGGGGAGTAACATGGTCAGCTTTCTATTTTAGATTAGTTGGCAGCTGCAAGGAGAATGTGTAGGAAGCGAATGAGACAGGAGCCTGAGAAGCTTGTTGGACTACTCAATTCTAAGCAAGACAAGAACACCTTAGGGAGGCAGCAAAGGAAACACAGAGAAATGTGTAGATTTGTGAATTAGTTAAAAGGTGGAATCAAAAAGACAGAGTGGTTGATTGGATATGTTGAGTGAGAGAGAGAGAAGGGAGTCCAGGTTGATGCCCACAAGAGGGCCTCTGGTGAGCACTGCTCAAAGGACTAGGAGGAGCACAAAGATGTTTATGATCTAGTCCCTGTCCTCAAGGAGCTGATAATCTAAGAGGCAGAGCTGCTGTCACATACCGTATCTTCGTGTACATTAGAAAAGATGCTCCCTCCAAGGGTGGCTTGGCAGGTGGATTTCAGCCCCTATTTGTCCCCTCAGCCAGGCACATTTATACAGGGCACAACTAGAACAACTGAATTTGGTGACCTGTTTACTTAAATTATATAAAAACCCTGGCAGATCGCTTGAGTCCAGGAGTTTGAGATAAGCCTGGGGAACATGATCAAATCCCGTCTCTACAAAAAACACAAAAATTAGCTGGGCATGGTGGTGCAGGCCTGTAGTCCCAGCTAATCAGGAGGCTGAGGTAGGAGGATTGCTTGAGCCTGGAGGTCAAGGCTGCAGTGGGTCATGATCATGACACTGCACTCCAGCCTGGGTGACAAAGGGAGACCTTGTCTCAAAAACAAAATAAAAAAATAAAAAAATTCCAGACTCTCAGTTAATTCTCTCCAGGATCAGAGGAAATAACTGGAAAGGGAAGTCAAAAGATTGGAAACTCCTGGATTAGGCAAAATAATAAAAAGCAGACCACTACATAGGCCTTATCTCTAAAAGGTGAATAATGAATATTATTTTTAATAGACAATACGATAATAGTAATCTAATTAACCGTCGGTTTGGAGTTTTTCTCTTTTCAGAGCTCCTACAGCTCCTAAAGATAATAAGGTCTGGAACTTATAATTTCCAGCATAGCACTGATGTTATTTAGAGTAACAACACTTTTTAAATTTTATATCCTGCTTTTCAGTCCACAAAGCACTTTCATATACATTTATCAGATAAATGCATAATACCTTTGTGAAGATGATGATCGTTGATGATTCCCATTTTAGGTTGAGGAACTGAGGCTCAAAAATGTTACCTGACATTTCAAAGTCCACACAGCTAGCAAGCCAAACTAGTACTCGAAACCCGGTTTTTGATTTTAAATTATCTGTTCCCGCAAACCCCCAGAAACCTGTGTGTATCTCTCCCCATGCCCACCCACCCACCCACCCATTATGTCTGTAAGCTCCTGAAGGGCAGGGGCCACATCTCATGCTTTCTGGTATTTCCACAAATCACCAGGCATTCATTAAATTCATCCCACAAACATTTCTTGAGCAACTACTGTGTCCCAGGCCATGTGCTGTGGGACTGGGGCTACAATGATGAACCAGTCACTGCCCTCAAGTAACTTATAACCAGAGGAAAGTGACAAGTAAACAACCTGTTACTTAGTGTGGTGTCTTCTATGTGCTACAATAGTGTTTGCCATTTATTAAGCACTTTGTGTATGTCAGATACTGAGCTAGGTGTTATCTCAGATAATACTCAAAACAATCCAACAGTTGGTTCTATAACTGTTCCTTTTTTTCTTTTAACAGATGAAAAGACTGAGACATAGAAAGGTGTTGTAACTTGCCTAGGGTCATACAGCTAGCAAACAGAAGTGCCAAGATTTGAGGCTTGGTCTGTGTGACTCTTAGCTACTATGTCATGCTAGGTCTAATAGTCGACCTTATATACTGGATGGGAAACAAACCCTGAACAAAAATGATCTCTCTCTATTGCTTATTTCAGGCTTGAAACAGTCCCTTTAGTAAATAGAATTGTGTCTGAAGAGCTTACCCCGCATCACAAGAAGGCAATAGCATTACTGAGGTTGTATTTGTGCAGCTATATCATTCCAGCAACTTAAGAAAGACAAACACATTTAACCTCTTTTCCACATTTAATCAATCAGCAGCAACCCATTATCAAAATAAAGACTTGGATTTATATTAATGTCATCATCTAAATTAAAAAGAAGTACACTCAGAACTCGAGTTTGGGTCCCAGGAGACAGGCACTTCAAAAATGAAATGACTGTCACTCATTAGTTATTTTATTTCAAATACTCGGCCCCATAAACATTAGCAAATATTTGACAGAAATGATTTCTGTTGTATATCACAATGAAATCAAGACCACTGAAACGTGTGCAAAGAAAACAATTCTCAACTTATTTTAATTACCCAGGGACTGACTGATTCTGATTTGGCTAAAACAGGATGGACCACATATGATTTTCCATATTCAATCCATTTTTTAAGAAATCTCAAAATTTCCAGTGAAAATGACTATCTGGAACAAGTAATAGTCACATTAAAACCAGAGGGAAAAAAGGCTTGATGTCTCTTTTTAAAATTTTCACTTATTCCACAGTAAAAGATAAAATAATGTTAAATAACATTTAAAAAAAAAAAAGAAAAGAAAAACTCTTACCCCTGATTTCACAACCTGAACACAACTCATTTTTTTGTGTTTCTATTTTAGGCCTATCCATATGTAACTATGTTCTCCATAACTGCATTCATAGTGAATATACAATGTGGTATTTTGTTTTTGTTGTTGCTACAGTCTTGTCAATTATTATTTTAAAATTTTTTCATTGGTTGCATCAATATTCCGTAGATGAGAGGGACCATAATTTATTTAACTATTCCCCTGTTGTTAAATGTATAGGTTGTTTCCAATTGTTCAGAATTATAAATAATAGAGAAATAAACAGTTCATTCAAGCAGGGCTCTTTTCCCCATACTTTTGGATATTTCCTTGCAATAAATTCCCAGAAGTGGAGTTACTGGGTAAAAGCATGTGAGAATTGTTCAAGGCCGTAGAATCACATGGATTGTTGTGGGGCTTATCTCTTATCCTTCAAGATCTAGTGCAGTTTCCCTCCCCCACTCCTACATACACTCTAGGCATAGTCTCTTATTCCCGTATTTGAGCATTAACGATACCTTGGATATACCTCATTTGTGGCAATCATGGGGCAACATTAGTCCACTTACTTACGATCACTAAGATGCACTTCCTTGTCTGTAAAATGAGGATAATCATATCTAACTCACAGAGCTATTGGAAGGATTAAATGAGATAATGTCTGTACAATCCGTAGCCCAGTGCTTGGCATGTAGTCAGTGCTTTAAAAATGGAAACCATTATTATCATCACATTGTATTGCAATTGTTTACCTGGCTATTTGACTGTGGGCTTTTGAGAGGAGGGATAATGTTTTGGTCATCTTTGTGTCCCTAGTATATATACAGCACAGTGCCTAGTGCATAATAAGCATTCCACTAAAACACTTAAGGAATGGATGGATAAATGAATGAATTAATGAACAAAATGAATTTTCATTGAAAAACTACACTGCCACCAGCGCTGTTTGAAAACGTCAGTTTTGTACAACCTTACCAGCATGAGTATTTATGCTTGATTTCTATAAAGAAAATTTATTTTTTTAGCATACCCAAGGCTATCTCTCCCCACTAATGTGAAAAATAAATAATACTTGGGGAAATTTTTCAGATTTTTATTATGCTGAAAAGATTGAGAATACAGTCTATAGCTGCAGTAGCCACTAACCACAATGGCTATTTGAACTTAAATTTTATTTTTAATAAAAATAAAATAAAATTTAACATTTATTTCCTCAGTCTCACTAGCACATGTGAAGTGCTCAATAGTCACATATGCCTAATTATGGCTATGATACTGGACAGTGCAAAACATTGTATTAGATAATGCTGGTCTATAATCCAAAAATAATTTTCTGCTTGGTTTTGGAAAGCATTTCCTAATAAATTTGCAGTAGAATTTATTTGAAAAGTTGCATTTGATTTAGACCAATTTTAAAAACAATTAATATCCCCTGAGCATCTACCAGCTGTAGAGTGGGAGAATATGATCATGGAGCTTGAGAAGTAGTCAGAAGAAGTCTAAATGATATTAAAAATTTACCATACACCATCCTGGCTAACATGGTGAAACCCCATCTCCACTAAAAATACAAAAAATTAGCCGGGTGTGGTGGTGGGCACCTGTAGTCCCAGCTACTCAGGAGGCTGAGGCAGGAGAATGGCGTGAACCCGGGAGGCAGAGCTTGCAGTGAGCCGAGATTGCACCACTGCACTCCAGCCTGGGCAACAGAGCGAGACTCCGTCTCTTAAAAAATAATAATAATTTAAAAAAATAATAAAATAAAAAAAATTTGCCATATGGTTCCTCAGAAACAAACATAGATTACTGTATGATTCAGTAACTCTGCTCCTAGATATATACTCCTCACAACAGCAAAAAAAGCTACTTTTTTTCAAACTAGGTCTCGCTCTGTCACCCAGGCTGGAGCGCAGAGGTGCGATCAGAGCTCACTGCAGCCTCGACCTCCCAGGCTCAAGTGATCCTCCCACCTGAGCCTCCCAAGTAGCTGGGATTACAGGCACATGTCACCACACCTGGCTAGAAAACAGGTACTTTAACAAATACATGTATCACATAGTCATAAGCAGCACTATTCACAAAAGCCAAAAGGTGGGAATAGCCCAAATGTTCATCAACGGATATACAAAATTGTGGTATACCCATACTATGGAATATTATTCAGTTATAAAAAGGAATGAAGCAGGCCAAGTGCAGTGGCCCACACCCATAACATCAACACTTTGGGAGGCCAAGGCAGGCAGATCACTTGTGACCAGGAGTTCAAGACCAGCCTGGCCAACATGATGAAACCCCATATCCACAAAAAATACAAAAATTAGCTAGGTGTAGTGGCGTGAGCCTGTAGTCCCAGCTACTCGGGAGGCTGAGGTGGGAGGATTGCTTGAACCTGGGAGGCAGAGGCTGCAGGGAGCCAAGATTGCACCACTGTGCACTCTAGCCTGGGTGGCAAAGTGAGACTCTCTCTCAAAAAAAAAAAAAAAAAAAAAAGGAAAAAGAAAAAGAAAAAAAGGAATAAAGTACTGATGCATGATGCTACAACTTGTATGAAACTTAAAAACATTATGTTATGGGGAAGAAGACACCAAAGATCACATATTGTATGATACAAAATACGCAGAATAGGTGAATCCACAGCAAAAGAATGAAGATTGGTGGTTCCCAGGGGCTAGAGGAGGCTAGACATGGTGGAATGGAGAGTTATTATTTTTGGGGTCTGGAGTTTCTTTTGGGGTTGATGAAACGTTTTGGAACTACATAGAGGTGGTGGTTGCACAACATGAATGGATTAAATGACACTGAATTTTTCACTTTAAAATGGTTCTCTTTATGCATGTGAATCTCACATAAATAAAAAACACCGTAGATGTTCCACAAAGTGAATACCTGGCACACAGATAAACTGTATTATTATTCAGACCATAAAATGGGAAATGGTTTCTTCAGCTGGACTTTTGTGGAGCAGGCAAGTTGCAGACTAGGAGAGGTGAAGCCTCAGGGAGCTTTTAATCATGGCAGAAGGCGAAGGGGGAACAGGCACGTCACATTGCTATTCTACATAGCAATGCAAGAACAGCCTAATAGGCATAACTTCTGTGAGTTTTCTGGAACAAACACAGTATCCTGTATAAGTGGAAGCAATTATTGGGAGAGGAAGTAATAGGAATTTTCCACCAGGAACCAGCTTTTAGCTATAACCAAGGAGACCAGAGGGTGGGACTGAAGCTGGTGGGAATGGAGAGATCTTTGCTTGCTCTGGGTTCCTGTACCACTTGGGGAGATTTCGAACTTTCAATTTGGGCCAGGCACGTGGCTCACGCCTGTAATCCCAGCAGTTTGGGAGGCCCAGGCAGGCAGATCACTTGAGGTCAGGAGTTCGAGACCAGCCTGGCCAACATGGTGAAACGCCATCTCTACTAAAAATACAAAAAAAAAATTAGCCAGCTGTGGTGTCGCATGCCTATAGTCCCAGCTACTTGGGAGGCTGAGGCAGGAAAATCACTTGAACCCAGGAGGTGGAGGTTGCAGTGAGCCAAGATCATGCCACTGCACTCCAGACTGGATGACAGAGCGAGACTCCATCTCAAAAATACAAAAAAAAGAACTTTCAATTAGAAAGCACTATTGAGATGCCCTTGGTCCTGGATTTGGTCTCTGTGCAATCCAGTTACCTCAGTTCTCTTAATTTGGTTCCCCAAAGTTCTTATCCTGGTAGTTCATGCCCTGGCATGCAAGTGCCCTAGAGACTAGTTCTGGCTATGTTTGTGATTTACTGAATGACTTTGACAAGTCTTTTCCTCTATATTGGCCTCAGTTTTCTCATCTGCAAAAACATTGGTCTAAAAGGCCCAGTTTTCAAGATAAGCTGGTTTTCAGGATAAGTTAGTTTTCAGGATAAGCGCACCATTTTCTTCATGAATTCAAGAAAGCTAAACCATTTTATCTTTTTCTCCAAGTAACTATCTAAAGAAACTGAAAAGGCGGAATGGCACATATGGCCAATCAAGACTCCTCCTCAGAAGAAGGCTTTTTATATGATTAAGCTACTTCTTTAATACTCCTACAGTGTCCTCCCCAAAGGATATGGATAAAGCCCTGCAAAGTAATTCTGTCTGTCCCTTGAGACCTAAATATGCTACTTCATCAATAAGTGGGGGACTCAATTGTTCTCCCATCAGTGGCTCAGCCTGCACTGAGCAGTCCAGACTTCGCTGGCCAGCCCCACATGTGACCAACATTATACTCACAGATGAAAGACATACCTCAACCTACCAACTGATGGTCAACAAGGAGCATCCTTCAGCTGAAAACCAGAACCACTGATTAGAGGGAGAAAAAATAGGACTGGGGAAACAAGTCCTTCTACCCTGGTTAGAAAGGGAAAAGATAACTGGGTGCTCACACTCTTCTGGTGGGAAATAAGAAGGTGGCTGCCGTATTGGGACTGACAGGGGGCTAGCAGGACCAGAAAGCAGCTAAGATTCTGGTAAAACTAGACCTGTCTCTGGGACTACAAGTAAATTACGGCAGCATCAGGAAAATATCCACTATGGTAACCTGATTTGAGTGTTGCACGTACTCTTTGTAAAGCATTCCCTTGGTGTTTTCTCCTTAATTTAAATTTAAAAATACATTTTTAAAGAAAATCAGGTCAGGCCGGGTGAGGTGGCTCACAGCTGCAATCCCGGCACTTTGGGAAGCTGAGGTGGGCAGATCACTTGAGGTCAGGAGTTCGAAACCAGCCTGGCCAACATGGCGAAACCCCATCTCTACTAAAAAATACAAAAATTAGCCAGGCATGGTGGCGCACACCTGTAATCCCAGCTACTCAGAAGGCTGAGGCAGGAGAATTTCTTGAACACAGGAGACAGAGGTTGTAGTGAGCTGAGATCGTGCCACTGCACTCCAGACTGGGAGACAGAGCGAGACTCCATCTCAAAAAAAAGAAAAAAAGAAAAGAAAAAGAAAATCAAGCAGGGCACAGTGGCTCACACCTGTAATCCAAGCACTTTGGAGGCTGAGGCAAGCAGGTCACTTAAGGTCAGGAGTTTGAGAATATAAGCCTGGACAACATGGTAAAACCCCATCTCTATTCAAAAGACATGCACACACACAAATTAGCCAGGAGTGGTGGTGCGCATCTGTAATCTAAGCACTTCGGGAGGCCAAGGTGGGTGGACTACTTGAGGTCAGGGGTTCAAGACCAGGCTGGCTAACATTGTGAAAACCCTGTCTCTACTAAAAATACAAACAATAGCTTGGTGCGACGGTGCACACCTGTAATCCCAGCTATTCAGGAGGCTGAGGCACAAGAATCGCTTGAACCTGGGAGGCGAAGTTTCAGTGAGCTGAGATCGCACCACTGCACTCCAGCCTGGGTGACAAGAGTGAGTCAGGAGAGATGGGAGAGGGAAGCCAGGGAGAGGAGGAGAGGGGAGACGGGGAGAGGGGGAGAGGGGAAGAGGGAGGGAGGAGGGGGGAAAGGGGGAGAGTGGATAAGGGGCAGCAGGTTTCAGCTGTCTCTGAAGGAATTCCCCTAAAATGTGCTCTGTTGGCCAGGTGTGGTGGCTCACACTTGTAATCCCAGCACTTTGAGAGGCCGAAGCAGAAGGGTCACTTGAGCCTGGGCAACATAGTGAAATCCCATCTGTACAAAAAAAAAAAAAAAAAAAGCTTGGAGTGATGGTGTGTCCCTGTAGTCCCAGCTACTCTGGAGGCTAGGCGGGAGAACTGCTGGAGCCCAGGAGGTCGAGGCTGCAGTGAGCTATGATTATGCCACTGCACTCCCGCCTGGGTGACAGAGCAAAACCCCATCTCAAAAAAAGCGGGGGCTCTGTCCACACTAGGGCCAGACCATTAAAGAAGAAACATGTGGGGAATCCTAATGATCACAGTAGTAACGACTGAAGTGAGAGAAGCTCAAGGGAAAGAACCCAAAGGGCTTGAGTCACCCCACTGGAGCAGTCCTCCTTTGCTTTCTGGTAGATCCGCTTTCCATTTGTTCTGCTTGCCTACAACCCTGGAGAACTCTGTGCTTTGTTTTAATAAAACCTCCCCACTCTCTTCCAGTGCCTTCCTGCCTTCTCTAACTACAAAGTTCTTTATGAAGCCAAGGGAGGCATTACCTTCTTGTATGGAGTTAGACTTCATAGGTAAGCCAGTCTCTCTCTCTCTCTGCAATCTCCATTTATGAACATGGCTACATTTCTTTTAAAGAAATATTCTTTGCCTTCAAATATTTTTTCCTACTTAAAGCATTTCAGCCTTGTCCCCAGTTGAAGTTCTCTCTTCCTGCCCACCAACCCCCCGAACATGTTCCCAGGCCTTGCCACCATGTAAACCCGTAATCTTTTATACCACTATCCATACTGGTTTATAAAACAGAGGTATGCAACACACTGGAAAGAAAAACGGCACCTGTCAAATACCAAACCCTATGAAATGCCTGTGCAATTTCACTTTTCACCTAGTAAATATCCAATTATTTTCCAGAATAGCTCTTTCCAGAATTCAAATCTGTTTCCATTAATATTAAAAGTTTAGAGGTCTGGGAGAACAGGAAGTGGATGATTAAAAGCAGATGGGGTTCATTATCTGGTTAATCACAATCCACTATTTCCCACCCCTATTTGCCTCTCCCCCTCCCCCAACACCATGTTCTGCCTCAGCAAAGGTCACACTCAAATTCTGCAAATAAAAACTTATCCTATAAAATTTCAAGAGTGGAGCTCTGTTTTGGAGGGCTTGAGACCAGTATCGTTATAAATTTATTTCATACCATTTTTGCCAGGAAAGGAAATATCTTCCCAAGTATTGATTATCATTCTATTGCACAGAAAGGATGCCCACTATGCTTCTTAGAGTCAGGTTCTGCTTGAATGTTAGTCATAGCATATTTAGAGTTGGAAGTGTCTCTTGGAAATTCCCTGCCCATTTATTAGATGGGGAAACTGAGACTGAGAGAAGAGAAGGGATTTGCTGAAATTGCACCTCCAGTTAGTGGCAGAGCTCGGACTAGGCCACATTTCAGTCCCAGGCATTGCTGGTGTGTGGGAAAAACACCAAAAGGGCCTGACTGGAATGAATTGCAGTCATTTCTCTGTCTACTACATCTCCACAGGCCACATATTCATGGCTCATCTTTTATTTGCTGCCCTGAGAATTGGACTCAAAGGCAAAGCCAAAATGGGTATTTTAATGCAAAGCACATTAGGAGGCCAGAAGGCAAAAGGAGGTACCTTCTGGGGCTGCTGGCTGCACTTGGCTGGGAAGGCTTTGCTCCAGACCTTAGGAGACTGCTCATTTGGATGCTCTAGGTGTGCACCAAGGGGAAGGCAGGTCAAAGGCTGAACACTGGCTATGGCAGTGCCCACCCCTTCATGGAGTCCACATCTGATAAGCAGGGCAAGTGGAGTTATGTGGCATGTCCCTTGGAGGTGAGGAGCAGCCCTCTCAGTGATCCAACGTTCCTCAGAAATTTTTAGGAACTGAAAGCCTTCCAAAGTGGGGCAACTATGTTAAGAATTGATTGGGGGGGGGGAAGGCATGTGTTTTTCGGCATGGTTTGGAAAAGTTTTCAGACAGGACACAAAGAAACCAACTCAAAAAAAAAACAAGGACCAGCCAGTGCCATCACTATACACAGATGACCTTGGTAACGTCTTCTCTACTCCCAAGACTACTCGAAACCATCTCTTAGATGTCTTGTATGTTGCTGGTGAGAATTTCACAGCCTCTGTGGAAAATCTGCCTGGGGGTTCCTCAAAAGGCTTAATATACTGTTACCATATGACCCAGTAATTCCACTCTCAAATATACACATACTCAAGAGAATTGAAAGCAGAGATGTGAACAGATATTTGCATACTAATGTTCACTGCATTGTTACTTGTAACAGCCGAAAGGTAGAAACAACCCAACTGTCCATCAAGAGATGACTGGATAAACAAAAAGTCTATCCATACATACAATGGAATGTTACCCATAAAAAGAAATGAAGTACTGATCCATGCTACAAGATGGATGAACCTTGGAAACATTTTGCTAAGTAAAAGAAGTCAGTCACGGTCACGTGTGGTGGCTCACACCTATATTTCCAACATTTTTGGACTCTGAGGTAGGTGCATTGCTTGAGCCCAGGGGCTCGAGATCAGCCTGGGCAACATGGTGAAACCCCATCCCTACAAAAAATACCAAAAAAAATTAGCTAGGTGTGGAGTAGCTGTAGTCCCAGCTACTCGGAAGGCTGAGGTGAGAGGACTGATTAAGCCTGGAAGGTTGAGGCTGCAGTGAGCCATGATCTTTCCACTGCACTGCAGGCCTGGGCAATAGAGGAAGACCTTACCTCAAAATAATAATCATAATAGCCATTCTAATGGGTATGAAGTGGTATCTCATTGTAATTAACTACCTGCCCTCTCTTATGGGTCTTACGGTCTTGCTTTCACAGTGATTACTCTAGTGTCTATTTTTTCTTGGAGCTCTGGACAGGTCTGCATATGGTTGGAAAGATGACCCTTTGTGAAACTGTGCTTGAAGAAAGCAACAGCTCCCTCTGCTGCCCCCAGCCACACTTTTGGTACAACTTTCTCGCATTAATGAGTCAAGATCTCGCTACCTAGATTCTGACCCAGTTTCTTCTCACCATACCATGACACTGCTGTAGGCTCCACCACTGTTCTATCTCACAGATTTGAAAAAGGAAAACCTACTCATCTTGCTTCCAGTCAGCAAATGATTCCTGCATAGATAGATGTACCTTGATTGCCAGCTGGGAGCCTTCAGCCATCCTGTCTTAGCTCGTTTCCTGCTCCTATAACAGACTGGGTAATTTATAAAGATAAACAGATTTATTTGGCTCATGGTTCTGGAGCCTGAGAAGTCCAAAGGCATGGTGCCAGCATATGCTTGGCACCTAGTAAAGACCTTCCTGCTGTGTCCTAACATGGCAGAAGGGCAAGCAAGCATTCAAGACAGAGAGAGGAATAGGGTTGAAATTATCCTTCTATCAAAAGTCTATTCCTATGATAACAGCATTAATCCATTGATGAGGGCACAGCCCTCATGGCCTAATCACCTCCTAAAGTCCCTACCTTTTTTTTCTTTTTTTAAAGATTAATGGTGTTTATTGTTCTGAAAATAGAATTCTGCCATTTGCTTGGGGCTCTGGACACTGCACAACTGAACAAATGGAAAACTCAGAGTCTTGCTATGCATCAGTGGGGGTGCCATCCAAACCCATGGCAAATAAACGGCATTCGGTACTCACTGTGCACAACAGGAGAGCATTTTATTTTCATGGATGTGGATGAAGTACAATTTCTTCAGTAAACTCAGCAAAAACTGTTAAGGTGCAACAATGAACTCTGCATTTAAAGAAAAATAGAAAATGAAAACACAAAATCCTAAAAAGTAAATAAAGGCTCTGCATCAGCACACTGGTATCAAAACACACATCAACAGCACGTCTTAATCATACGGGAAACAATCCTTGCTTATCAGAGGTGCATATCTAAATTCTACAGCTTACCAATATCTTCTTGAGAGTAGGCAAAAAAGAAACAGAAAACCTCACATTTAAAAAAAAAAAAAAAAAAAAGTTTCTTTTCCCTAAATGTTTTCCTGAAGCTGAATTTGAAGGGGAGAGGACGTCAGTCATCCTCGTCATTCTCATTGAAGTCATCATCGTTGTTGTCCTCCTCCTCCTCCTCCTCCTGGACTGCTGTGGTCTCCACTCTGGAGCCATGGTACTGAGACCCATTAGAGCTTGTGGCCGGCATCCCATCCATACCGTTGGTCAGGTCACTGGCAGAGGGCTGCGTGCCATTAGACGTGGAACCTGCCATCGTGAACACACCTCCAAAAGTTCCCTGAGCCATTTCTGTCACGTACGGCTCCAGAGTCTTTGGGACCAAACTTCTGGCCATTTTAAGGTCTTCAGCAGAGCAGCTCCCGGACTCTAGCCCAAAAGTCATGCCCATCCACATCAACACTTGCATGTCATCGTGGATTTCAAATGAGTTGTCAAACTTAAACAGATAATCTAATTTGTCGTCAGAGATGCTGCAGTTGATAACGGTCTTCTTGCTAGTGCTGATGATGATGAAGGGCAGGTGGATGACTGAGTTGGGCGGCAGCTGCCGACTGACCTGTTCCTCCACATACCGGTTTCTCAGCACCAGGTTCTTGAAGGCAATTTGCTGTAAAATAAGTTGTTGAAGTTCAGACTGTTTCTGCTTTATTCTTTCAAGTCTCTTCTGTCTTTCCACCTGTAAGTTCTGACAGTTCTGAGCCGAGTTTGTGGTTGGACCAATCCACTTGATCTTCTTTTTCTCCCTGGAGATGACATTCATGGCCATCAGCACGTTTAAGGCATCGTAGGTGCGCCGTTTTATGTTATTCACGTCATAAGCTGACTCGTTTGGTGAGACGTGGTCGCTGGCAGCTCTGAACTTGGCGACCAGCTCGCCCACCACTTCCTTGCAGGAAGTGGTCCCTTTCCTCTGCACCGTCTCCCAGACCTTCATGGAAAGATGGCTCAGGCCCATGCCATTCTTCTCTCCTTTCCTGTTGTGCTGCCTGGCCCACCGAGGTGGGGAGTAGGAAGGCTGGTTCTGAGAGGCAAAGTGACTGCTGGGTGGGCTTGGGATTCCTACCACAGGGATGTTTGATGCTGCCGGTCTCTGAGGCATACCAATTACCACTTGCTGGTCAATACTGACACTGGACTGTCCAAAGGTTTTCGGCAAGAGCTGCTTCCCGAGCGGGTTTACGGTGGAGGGGTGAACGGCCACGGAGCCACTGGTCTGGTTCTGGTCTATTAAGACCTTGAGTTCTTTGTTAGCTTCAGTTAGACTGATATATTTTGCCATGTTACCAGATTTGGGAAATAAATGCGATAAATGTTCACCTTCCAGAGAAGAAAAATAATTCTTCTGCGCCGAGTGTAGGGCTGGCGTGGCGTGCGCGGCGTGAGGTGCGCGGCGTGAGGTGCGCGGCGTGAGGTGCGCGGCGTGAGGTGCGCGGCGTGAGGTGCGCGGCGTGAGGTGCGCGGCGTGAGGTGCGCGGCGTGAGGTGCGCAGCGGCAGGCGATGCTCCGTGTAGTGCGCCTGCGTGCCTTTTCACGCCTTCAGCCCCTCCTCCTCTGGGCCTGCCTCTTAATACTGTTACGATGGTAATTAAGTTTCCAACACATGAACTTTTGGAGGACACATTTAAACCATAGCACATCCTAAAGGGACTGATGAAAATCAGACGTGTAGGCCTCTGCAGGCCCATCTATCATTTCTTCCCAGCCATTGTCTCACAAGAAGCTGGATCTGGGCTCTTGCAAGGATTATTTCTTCACCTGCTGGTCAAGAAGCTTCTTGTGGAAGAATCCGGTTTTTGTCTCTCTACCCAAACAGCTACACTAAGGCTTCCTGAGTAGATAGAGATGGGAAAAGGGAGTTAACAATATACGGTAACATTTATTTGTTGGGCTGTGGTACAATCAATAGACTAAGTCCACAGCCTATACTTCACTTTGGAAGGTACACACATTGCCAATGAGAAAGAGATCTAAAGAGAGAACAGGACAAAGCCCAGCAGAAGCAGAGGCCTGGGGCAGTCTCTTTCTCCCACCCTTGGTCTCAACTCTGCCTCACTCGCCAAGAGTCCTAATAACCATGCCACACAGGCTCTGTGTCTTCAGGCCTGCTTCTCTAGTCCACAGCAACTTCCTCCAGCACCTGGGCTCTGGAAATAATGCATATGATTGCACACATGCATATACCTCAGCCTCAAACACACAGAGGTGCTATCTCACTCACCTCGGGCTGCCATAAAAAAATACCATAGACTGGGTGGCTGAAACAATAGACATTTATTTTCTCACAGTTCTGGAGGCTGGAAGTCCAAGATCAAGTTCCCGGCAGGATTGGTTTCTGGTGAGGGCTCACTTCCTGGCTTTCAGATATCTGCCTTCTCACTGTGTCCTCACATGGCAGTGGGGCTTGGCGAGATCTCTTTTAATAAGGACACATCCTGTCGTGTTTGGGACCCACCCTTATGACCTCATTTAACCTTAATTACCTCCTAAAGACCCTATCTCCAGATACCGTCAAATTGGGGTTAGGGCTTCAACATATGAGTTTTAGTGGGTAGGGGGACAAAATTCAGTCTATAGCATTTGCTAAACAGAACCAGAGCTGGACAGTAGTGAAAGAGGTAAAACAGATATTATTCAGGAACTATTGCACTGGGGCAAAGAGACCTCAGGATAGAACTGGCCTCAATTCTTTTTTAAGGCGGAGTCTCACTCTGTCGTCCAGGCTAGACTGCAGTGGCACGATCTAGGCTCACTGCAACCTCCGCCTCCTGGGTTCAAGCGATTCTGCTGCCTCAGCCTCCTGAATAGCTGGGATTACAGGCTCCCGCCACCACCCCCGGTTGTGAGCCACTGCACTGGCCTGGGCTCAATTCTAAATGCAGTAAAGGCAAGAAGATTTGTAGTCAAGGAGCAGAGTGAAGTGGTCAGTGGATGAAAAATTACTAAGAAGATACATCAAGGGTAGGTGAATTCTTGTTAAACCAACTTAACAAGATTCTTGCTAAAGGCAGGCTGGGGTGATCAGATATCAAGGGTGGGGAAGAAGAGTGTGATCAGATATTGAAGGTGATTGAATATCAAAAGCTGGGGATTCTCACTAAGGTGACTTAAGCTAAACTCTTGATAAAATTAGACTTAGCAAGGATGAGGTCAAAAAGAGGGCTTAGAGGAGCCTGTCTAAAGTTTAGTTAAGGAGAGAGTTTTAACCCCTCTGGTTCGCCCCAAATTTATGTTTTCTCACATGTAAAATGCATTCATTCCATTCCAACAGTCCCCAAAGTCTTCACTCTTTCCAGCATCAACTCTTAAAGTCTAAAGTCCAAAGTCTTACCTAAATATCATGTAAATTATATATTGGTGAGACTCAAGGTAAGATTCATCCAGAGACAAAATTCTTCTCTAGCTGTGAACCTGTGAAACCAGACTAGTTATGTGCTTCTAAAATACAGTGGTGACAGAGGCATAGAATAGACATTCCCATTCCAAAAGAAAGAAATCAGAAGAAAGAAAGGGGTAATGAGTCCCAAGCAAGTCCAAAACCTAGCAAGGTGAATTCCATGAGATCTTAAGGCTCAATAATCTCTTTGGTTCAACACTCTACCCACCACCTGGGTGGCAGTGTCACTTTCATGGCTCTGCTAGGGCCCTGCCCCTTCAGTTATCAGAGAGGGTCCAGCTCAAAGGATTGTCTATAAAGGCTGCCTTGACCCTGAGGCACAGGGCAGGGTCATCCTGACCCACTGAAACTGGAGAGGTGGTATCACCCTTTGAAACTGAGGTAGAAACAGCTTTGCCCCATGGGCCTGTGGTAGAAGTGTCAGCCCTGATTATCTATAAATGCCTTCATGGTTATTCTTATTTTTCCTTGAATAACAGTGCAATTAGCAGCCAAAAAGCTAAATGTTCTGCTCCTGAGAATCCAAGAACTTCAAAAGTCTCCCTTCATTCTGTGTAGCTTTCTCTGTCTCCTTTAGTTCAAACTAGTGGTGTTTTTGCTCATATAATCCCACTTCTATTCCTGGCTTCTGCTGAGATGGCTGATTAAACTCATGAGTCCCACCCACAGTCTCTTCATCAAACGGTTGTCCAGCTGTAGGGTTAGTGTTCTCTTCAGGACAAGTTTCGTTTTTTGCAATATGGATAGGCTGAGAATATTCCAAGTTGTTAAGTTCTGGTTCCTTTTTGCTTAACAATTCCTTCTCTAATTCGTCTCTCTCTTCTTGCATTTTATTATAATTAGTCAGGAGAAACCAAGCCAACCCCTCAACACTTTGCTTAGAAATCTCTTTAGCTGAGTATCCAATTTATTCAATTGTATGTTCTAACTTCTGCAAAACACTAGGACGCAGTTCAGCCAAGTTCTTTGCCACCATATAACAGAAATCACCTTTCCTCCAGTTTTCAATATCAGGTTCTTTATTTCTCTGTGAGACCTTACCAGGATTGCCCTAAATGTCCATATTTCTAGGATGTGCCACAAGACTCTAGTCTTTACCCATTACCCAGTTCTAAAGCCACTTCCACATATTTAGGTATTTTTTACAGCAGCACCCCACTTCTCAGTACCAAAATCTGTCTTACTGTATTTGGGCTACCATATCAAAATACTGTAGACTGGTGGCTTAAATAACATACATTTATTTTCTCACAATTCTGGAGGCAGGAAAGTCTTAGACCAAGGTTCTAGCAGGATTTGGTCTCCGGTGAGCACCCTCTTTCTATATTGCAGATGGCTACCTTTTCACTGTGTTTCTCACATGAAAGAGAGAGAGAGAGAGAGAGAGAGGGAGAGAGATTGATTTCACTTATTGTAAAGACATAGTCCTTTAAGATTAAGATTCCACTCTTGCGATTTCATTTAATTTTAATTACCTCCTAAAGACTCTATCTCCAAAAATAGTCAAATTAGGGGTTTGGGTTTCAGCATAAGAATTTTCAGAGGATGCAATTTAGTTCATAGCAGGTGCTCTGCTGGTTTTTTTCTCACTGCCCTGTGGTAGCTGCAGACAGGTAGGCTTTGCTGAGCTCATTAAGCATTGGTAGAACTTCTCAGAGACTTTGCTCAGAACATAAGGCCCCAACAGAGCAAAAAATGGCTCCTCACATCTAAGTGTTGACATGCTTACCAAGTCTCATCAAGGCTTCCCATTCTAACATTTGAGAGGCCCAGAGCAAGAATAAAAACAGAGCATATGCCTGATAATTAAAAATTTTAAGTCAAAGCAAAAAAATTGTAAAATATGTTCTATCTTATATTTTGACAACTCTACCTTTATAAAAACAAAATCAATATGTGTAAAGTGATGGTTTTAATACTATTGAAAGCACAATATCAAAGATGACAATTTAATTATGATTCTGCATGTCTGAGTGTTCTTATGGGCTAGCAATATATGGATGAGTAATAATGTAAAGACATACATATTTCAGGAATTATTTTCTATTCCACAAAATTAATTTTTGTCACCTTCAGCAAAAATCACTGTGTTATTCATTGCTATAATAGTAAATTTTCACATAATGTATAATTTTCAGTCATGATCCAAAGCAGAAGTCAGCAGATTTTTTCTGTTAAGGGATAGATAGTAAAAATTTGAAGCTTTGCAGACACCATACAGTCTCTATTTCAACTACTCACTCTGCCATTGTAGCACAGAAACTATAATACTCACCATGTAAACAAATGGGTGTGGCTGTGCTTCAATAAAACTTTATTTATAAAAATAGGCAGTCCACTTGTGGGCCATACCCCTGAGCTAAATGAGTAAAAAATAAAATGTAGGATGGCATCAGCAAGATGGCAGAGTAGGAAATCCAGCCCTCCTTGCCCCACAAAAACAATGATCTAATAACTACCCACGAATGCAAATACCACCCAGGAGTTTGCCCAGGGCTCGGCAAAGTTAAAGTTCATCTAGTCCTACAGAGCAAAGCAACCACTCAGTACTTAGAAGAAGAGAGGAGGACAGATTTAGGAAGAGACTTTTCCTAACCTCTCATGGCAAAGGAGTCAAATATTTTAGCCCAATAAAAGGGAAGGTGGCTTGTCCTAGTGGGTTAGAGGGTGGCCTGCCAACCAGACGAATTCCAAATCCTTGCTGTGTGGCTTGGGGAAAGTTGCTACACATTTCTGTGCCTCAGTATCTTCACTTAGAAAATGTTAAGCCTCCAGGTGCTCAATAAAGATTCACCCCTTCATTTGCATAAAAGAGTTTGAGCATTATTTGGTTATCAATTTAGCTTTTGTTTTAACATCTGCCATTATCAATTTCTCTTTAGAGAAATTTCAAGACCTTCCAAGATTCCACATGGCTTAAACAGAATGCAAGTTGTCAAAACAAAACCCTCCTGGCCCTTCAAGGGTACATGAGGGAGGGCTGAAGAAGGGTCTGCTGGGTGCCTCACCTTCTAGGCCACTTGGGCCAGGATCCTGTATGTGGTATTGTTTGGATGAGATTCCTGAGCTCCTCTTGGCAATATCAGAAAATATGCCCATGGTCCCAGGAGTCTCTGGGATTGGTGGTGGTCAGGAAGGGAGGGGATAAGAATTTGATGCTACAGGCTGGGTGTGGTGGCTCATGCCTGTAATCCCAGCACTTTGGGAGGCCAAGGTGGGCAGATCATTTGAGGTCAGGAGTTTGAGACCAGCCTGGCCAACGTGGTGAAACCTCATCTCTACTAAAAAATACAAAAAGTAACTGGGTGTGGTGGTGGGCACCTGCAGTCCTAGCTATTCGGGAGGCTGAGGCAGGAGAATCACTTGAACCTGGAAAGTGGAGGTTGCAGTGAGCCGAAATTGCACCACTGCACTCCAGCCTGGGTGACAGAGCGACTCTGTCTCAAAAAAAAGAATTTGATGCTACAAAAAAATAATTTTTCTCGGGAGAAGGAGAGACATGATGAGAGCTGTCTTCAAATATCTAAAGAGCCATCCTGTAAAAGAAAGCACAAACTTGATCTTTGTTACTCCAGAGGAAAAAATTAGAAACAGCAGGCAGAAGTTACACAAACGCTGGTTCCAGCTCAATTTAAGAAAGTCATTGCTAATGACTTAAGTGATTCAACAAAGAAAAGGGCTATTCAGGCAGTAGTAAACTCCCTGGGCAGGTAGTATTCAAGCAGAGGCCATGTGTCTATCTGCTAGGATGCTACCAAAAATTTTATTGGCCAGATGGACTGTTGGGATAAATGTTCTTTCTAAAGATCCTTCTAACACCATAGGAGTCTCTATGCATGCATGGGACAACATCAAACTTAAGTAGGCTCAATCTCATAGGGCCTCAACTAACTTTACAGAATTTAAAAATCTGATTACTGCGATGGCATGCCACTTTGGGATTATGTCATTGTATTTTCTTGAGCAAGCTCAAAACATTTTGCACGTCTTTTTCCTATCATCTGGCATTGTAGGCAAGGCATGATTCTCTACTGATTGTGAAACAAAGGTCCCCAAAAGATGTAACTTCCGGGAGTCATACTGAATTTGTGGGGGAATTTAAAACAGAACAGAAGTTTCCTGACCCACAACCCAACTCCAGTGACCACCCTCACAATGCAAAACAGGCTCCATTGCTCTGGGATAGAAGAGGCTAACTTGACCAATTTGGAAATCCTCTCACTGTGTTGAGATGAGTAGAAAACAAAATGTGGACTTTCCATGTTCAAAGTCTATTTCCTACTGGGAAAATGAGACATCTGGTTTGTAGTTTAAAAAGATGGATCCTGAGGGATCTGTGACAATAAATTGCTTTTCTAAATCTGCCTTTTAGAAATTTAAACACACATTCATCAGAAAAATATGGGTTGGATATGCAAAAACCTGGGATGCTGTTGGATTGGCAAACAATGAGAGAATCTTAGAATAATGGGATAGAAGAGATTTCTAAATGTTTGATTATCTGTTCTGTCTTCCCTCTAGCCTAGCTATCTTGCCTCCATCAAGCAAGAACTCTGTAATGAGGGCCTATTTTTTTCTCAGCACCTGTTGTATTGGGTGGCAGTTAACAAAAAGCAGGCCAAAAATTAGTCAGTTTTCAGTAAAATAGTCATATTATGCTGAAGAAGATATCCTATGGGCTAACCTTGGTCTAATGACATGCAACTACAAGGAACATCAAGGGGCCAAACTGCAATTAACTGTGAACCCCATTGTCTTCTGGGAAATAGAGAAAAATTCCATTGTGCCCACTGAGTATTATAATACAGGGTTGAGCTGAGAAGGGTGGGTGTGGGAGATACAGAAAATATATGGACAGGGACCCCTCAATTAAATGGCTTACTGTTAATTTTGACTTTTCTGATTAATTTCTATGAATAATCCATTTTTGCATTAAAGTTACCTGAAACAAAAATGTGGCTATATCAGAGACCTTAGAGATGCCTTGTTCAAGGCTGGGTGTGGTGGCTCATGCCTGTAGTCCTAGCACTCAGGGAGGCCTAGGCAAGAGCATCACTTGAGCCCAGGAGGTCGAGGCTGCAGTGAGCTGTGATTGTGCCACTGTACTCCAGCCTGGATGACAGAGGGAGACACTGTCTCTTTAAAAAAAAAAAAAAAAAAAAAGTGCTGGTTCAATCTCTCAAGGCATGCATGTGTGGGTATGTGTGTGTTGGTTGATCACTCATCAATGGATGTTTATAAACACAGTCCTTCACTAACCACAAGTTGTCAGTCTTATAGCCAGACTGTCAGTTCTAGCGTTGGCTCACTTGGAAAGAGGCTCATGGAGACCCAAATCCAGGCCACCTCTGGAGCAGAGGCAGGCTTGGGAAAAATTAAATAGTTTGTTCTACACTTCAAAGGAGCAGAAAGAAGACTGGTTTCAAGAATCTAAGAGGACTAAAACAGATTTCCATAAGAAAATTCAATTCGAGTTGTAAGGAACTGTAGCTCTTTTTGAAAATCAGTGAATCACTTGGAAAGTATGGACCACAGATTTTTTTAAAGATGCTGATAAAATGTAAAATTTGAAGGATGGCTGTATCTTTTCATTCAAAGAGTAAGTATAGATCACAGGTTAAGTATATATTTGCTTAAATTTCTATAGCAGAAAACAGGAAAATTAAAAAGCTTTTAGTGTTTTGGCAAAATTAGAGGTAAATATTTTTAAAGTATTTATAATGGAATACTAGATAGCTATTTTTAAAAAGAATGAAATCTGAGTGAAAAATATACAAATTCTTTGTTGTTTTAATTTAATTTAATTTATTTAATTTTTTTTTTTTTTTTTTTGAGATGGAGTTTTGCTCTTGTCACCCAGGCTGGAGTGCAATGGCACAATCTTGGCTCACTGCAACCTCTGCCTCCTGGGTTCAAGCGATTCTCCTGCCTCAACCTCCCAAGTAGCTGGGATTACAGGTGCCCACCACCACCCCCAGCTAATTTTTTGTATTTTTAGTAGAGACGGGGTTTCACCATGTTGTTCAGGCCGGTCTTGAACTCCTGACCTCAGGTAATCCACCCTCCTTGGCCTCCCAAAGTACTGGGATTATAGGCATGAGCGACCACGTCCTGCCTGTTTTAATTTAAGTTCCAGAATACATGTGCAGGACGTGCAGGTTTGCTGCATAAGTAAATGTGTACCATGGTGTTTTGTTGCACTTATCAACCAATCACATAGATATTAAGCCCAGCATGCACTAGCTATTTATCCTGATGTTCTCCCTCCCGCTACCTTCCCGACAGGCCCAGTATGTGTTGTTCCCCTCTCTCTGTCCATGTGTCCGTGTGTTCTCATTGTTCATCTCCCCCTTATAAGTGAGAACATGCAGTATTTGGTTTTCTGTTCCTGTGTTGGTTTCCTGAGGATAATGGCTTTCAGCTCCATCCATGTCCTTGCAAAGGACATGGTCTGGTTCCTTTTTATGGCTGCATAGTAAGAATATAGGAATTACTTGAAATATTTTTGCATCTAAGTTTGAAGTTATTTCAAAATACAATTTGTTAAAAGAGTGCTCTAACTTTTTTTCAGAATACACGAACAAGCAAGTTCATAACAGTACTATTCATAATAGTCTCAAACTGAATGTCCATCAACAGTAAAATGGAAAAATAATGTGTCACATTTCAGTAACATGGAATGCTACACAGCAGTGAAAAAAAAAAAGTACAGCTACACAAGGTGGATGGATTTCACAGACATACTGTCCAGTAGAAGAAACAAGACACAAAGATACACGTTATATGATTCTATTTATGTGGAGTTCAAAAAGAGGCAGAACTAAGCTCTGGTGATGGATGGCAGAATGGAGGTTATCTTTGAGCAGGGTGTGTTGACTGAATGAAGGGGCTGTGATTTCCTGGAATTATCACAATTCATGGAGCTTTCAGGTGGAATTTGAGCACTTGCCTGAATGCAAACTGGACCTCCATAAACAACAATTCAAACTTTTTCGAAAGGAACAAAAGGCATCATACTTGACATCTCCATCTTTGGCTCTTCTTCCCCTATTTGTCATTCCTCAGATCCATTATCTCATATTTTATCCTTTTGTGTGTTCTGAGTTCTAACAAAGACAGCATTTATTTATCCCAGTATGGTAGTGTGGGCTGTGCACCTGTATGTCTGCTTCACCAGATTGTAAGTTCCTAGAGGACAAGGAGCATATCATAATCATCTTATCCCCAGTATGTGGTAGACACCTGGTCCCAAGCCTTAGAGACCTTACTCTGGCCCTTCCCTAGATGTAGCCCTCATAGAAGCAGGAATCCACTGGACCAAAAGAATGTGTCCAACCAGAGTCCATGCCCTTCCTTTCTAGTGCATGCTCTGGCTACTCAGGTCCTGGGAATTCTCTGGCTAAAGGGCCTTGTGCCTTCTTTCAGGCCTGTGTGGGTCTCTATCCCCAGTACATCCTCCCAAGGGTGGAACCCCTTGGACAGGAGGACCGGGGTGTTTGCCTGCATGTGTGAGAGGCCCCTCATAGCACAAGATGGAGTTGGAGTGGAAGAGAAGGGGGTCAAAAGTCAGGCTGGGAGCTGGGAGCCTAGGACCGCCCCATCTGTCCTGTCATGTTTTGGCATGAAACTCTGAGAAATTCAAGAATTTAAAACTTGATCCTAGTTTCCAGATCATTATGAAGATATGCTTTTTTGTAAAGGTAGGAGAACAGAACACACTTTATTAAATGCTGTTAATTTATAACTTGCAAATCTTCAGGCATATGGTAGGTGGAGCTGAGTCCCTTTGTACATTTGCCCTGGGCCCCACATATGTCATGGGCAGGCTTGTCTGACACGTAGTAGCTACTCGATACATAATTAGCTAAATGAATAGCATGGGCTGCTATTCGCATTTCGGATTTGCATTTCTATCACTGGCTCTAAATGTGATTGCATGAGTAAGTCCTATCCACTTATTCCAGAGCAATTCATATCACTGATAATGACATATTAAAGATGACTACATTTTTGGTTAATCAAGCTAACCTGCCTATTCCCACTACCACCACCCAGATACACACAAACATCCATGATAAAAGTTTTGCTTTATTTTCTGTTTATCACATTCAAGGATTGTTCTAGCCTAGAACTGGGTTTCTCATTCCTACTTTATGATCCTTTATGCAATCAATTGGCACATGTAAAGTTTTTGAAATTCTTTTCCTTTTACTTGCATTCAAGGGCTTTAAACAGATGGTTGCTGCTGCAGATCTAGCCTCTGAGCAAGGCACGCTCTCCTGGGCTTCTGATTGCTACTTCTAGGTGTGGGGCATGTGTGGAAAGCTTGCATTTTAATCTAGGTTTTAGAGGTGGTGAGAAGTATACCTTGGCAGAGAGGAAAAGGGAAGACGTTTGAAATAGAGGACCTGGAGTCAGTACAGATGCAGTAATAGAATGAACATGTTCTGGGTGAATGACAGGAAGCAGAAGAGCTTGATGAATGCAGAGTGTCTGTAAAGGCATCTGACTGGTTCACAGGCATGTCCCCAGCACCTAGCTCAGGGCATAGCACGTAGTAGGCACACAATAAACATGAACTGGATGAAAAAATTAAATGAATCAGTGATGTGGGGAGTGCAGTTGTGAAAAAAAGAGATTGAGGTGTGTGTTTGGACTTGGTGCTAAAGGCAATGGGGAGTCACTGAAAATTATTGAGCAGAAGAGTAACTTGGTAATGAAGTGTTTTAGGAAGATGTATTTGACATAAAGGAGATACTAGAGGCAAGGAGTTCAGGAATAGAAGGTTTCAGTGATTTGCTCTGCTTTCCCTAGTGTCATGTATCGCTTCTGTGATTTTCATCAAGTGAGATCTCAATGCTGGACGGAAGAAAGAGAGTGATTGTGAGTCATCGTTCAATTTTCCATGTTCTAGATTTTGCATTAGCTCCTTATTGCAGGGCCTGGATTTGGAGCCATATGCCACATGACATGTTTTTCATATTGAGTGAATCACAGGACTTAACACTATGGAGGCGAAGAGCTGTCCATCAGAGTAATCGAACCCAATATATGGAAAGGTGTTTATGACTCATTGCAAGGACCATTTTCTAGCCTGCAATGTGAATCACCAAATGCACTTCACAGCCCAGTGTCTTTTGTATCGGCCACTGGATTTCTGAAGATACGTTTCCACAGAACTAATTTGCAAACACACAGCAAATTCCAATAGGAATATTCCATGAATGCCTTAAATTGTCAAGAGCTCCCCACCCAATTTACTTGAACTAATAGAATTGGCACCCTTTGCAGTATTTGCACTGGAGCATGCACACTGCTCCATCAAATGAGGTAGATACAAACGGATGTGTATTCTGGCAGCTCAGCAAAACCTGCATAGTGCCCAGAACAGAGACAGTACAGCTCTATGTCTCATAGCCCAGAGACCAGGTTAATAACAAAAGCAGTTACCATTTATATGCACTTACTATATGCCACGCCCCGTGGAGCACTTTGTAGATGTTATCTAATTCCATCTTCACAGCCACCCTGTTAGGTATGGGCTTTTATTATCCAATTTTGCAGAAAACAGGTGAAAATATTAAGTAAATCAGAAAGACTAAGCTAGGACTAACACCCCAAATCTGACCAACTACCAGAAGGACTGCTGCTTACTTAACCTGGGCATGTTAGTTAGTCTTCCTGAGCCTCAGTTTCCCCATTTATAAAACAAGGATATTAAATAATAGTACCTACCTCAGAGAGTTGTTGAAAAGATCAGATTAGCAGACTGCCTGGCACCATATAAACACTCAATACATGGTAACTAACATCAGTGTTATTTTTCCAGCTTTGTTACAGTACAATTGACAACAATTGTATTTAAGGTGCACGACTTGATTTTTTTTTTTTTTTTGAGACAGGGTCTCACTCTGTCACCCAGACTGGAGTGCAGTGGCATGATCTTGGCTCACACTGCCTCCCAGGCTCAAGTGATTCTCCGGCCTCAGCCTCCCAAATAGCTGGGATGACAGATGTGTGCCACTACCACCCAGCTAATTTTTGTATTTTCAGTAGAGACAGGGTTTCACCATGTTGGCCAGACTGATCTCAAACTCTTAACCTCGAATGATCCACCTGCCTCAGCCACCCAAAGTGCTGGGATTACAGGTGTGAGCCACCATGCCCAGCCCACAACTTGATGTTTTGATATATGTATACATTGTGAAGTGATCACCACGATTAAGCTAATTAACATCTCCATCACCACACATAGTTACTACTTTCTTTTTTGTGTGATGAAAACACTAAAGATGTACCTTTTTAGTAAATTTCAAGTATACACTACTGTATTGTTAACTATAGGCATGGTGTTGTACAGAAGATTTCTACAATTTATTCATCTAGCATAACTGAAATTCTATATCCATTGAACAAGAACTCCTCATTTTCCCCATGCCCCAGTTCCTGGCAACCACTATTATATTCTTTGCTTCTATGAGTTTGACTGTTATAGATTCCATATACAAGTGAGATCATTCAATATTTTTCTTTATGTGTCTGGCCTATTTCACTTAGCAGTGTCTTCCAGGTTCATCCGTATTGTTAAAAATGGCAGGCTTTCATTATTTTTTAAGGCCAAATAATATTCCATTTTATAAATATAAGAACACATCCCCCATTTTCTTTATTCATTCATCTGTCAACCACACTTCACCACTAGGCCTTATGGCTTCTACCTTCAGAAGTCATCAATAGATCCTGGCTCTGTCACCAAAGTTGGGCAGTTGCAAATCATTTGGAACAAATACTAACAGTGCTAATGCAGATGAGTTACCTCCACTCTCTGGACTTTATTATCCTAGGCACCAACTTAAGAACTTGGATTTCCAAAATTATCTTCTGGAGAAAAGATGAACAAGGAAGGGCCGGGCATGGTGGTTCACATCTGTAATCCCAGCACTTTGGGAGGCCAAGGCAGGAGGATCACCTGAGCCCAGGAGTTTGAGACCAGCCTGAGCAGCATAGTGAGACCCCCCTCTCTACAAAGAATTTAAAAAACTAGCCTGGCATGGTGGTGTACACCTGTGGTCCCAGCTACTTGGAAGGCTAAGGTGGGAGGGCCACTGGAGCCCAGGAAGTAGAGGCTGCAGTGAGCTGTGACTGTGCCACTGCACTCCAGCTTGGGTGACAGAGCAAGACCCCATCAGAAAGAAAGAAAGAAAGAAGGAAAGAAAGAAAGAAAGAAAGAAAGAAAGAAAGAAAGAAAGAAAGAAAGAAAGAGAAAGAAAGAAAGAAAGAAAGAAAGAGAAAAAAAGAAAGAAAGGCCGAGCATGGTCATGGTGGCTTACGCTTGTAATCCCAGCACTTTGGGAGGCCGAAGTGGGCGGATCACGAAGTCAGGAGATGGAGACCATCCTGGCTAACATGGTGAAACCCTGTCTCTACTAAAAATACAAAAATTAGCCATGCATGGTGGCGGGTGCCTGTAATCCCAGCTACTTGGGAGGCTGAGGCAGGAGAATGGCATGAACCCAGGAGGCGGAGCTTGCAGTGAGCCAAGATTGCGTCACTGCACTCCAGCCTGGGCAACAGAGCAAGACTCCATCACAAAAAAAAAAAAAAAAAAGAAGAAGGAGGCGGCGAGAGAGAGAGAGAGAGAGGAAGAAGAAGAGGAAGAGAAAGAGAGGGAAGGAGGGAGGAAGGGAGGAAGGGAGGGAGGGAGCAAAGGAGGGAGAGAGGAAGGAAGGAAGGAAGGAAGGAAAGAAGGAAGGAAGGAAGGAAGGAAGGAAGGAAGGAAGGAAGGAAGGAAGGAAGGAAGGAAGGAAGGAAGGAAACTAAAGGAATGGTTTGAGTTAACCTAAGTAAAGAACAAAAGTAAGAACCCAGTCCATTCTCAGCATGCTGTTGTAATTAAAAGCAAAGATTCAACCCAGTCCAAGAGACTAGATTACACTATTCTACATGAAAAAACAGTCAGAGCTGAGCTCACTGGATACAGCCACCACACCCACTGAGCCTGGAAGCCCACAAGAGAAACAACTTTATCAGGCCAACCAAAGTTATTTGGCCTAGGTGTGTGGGCCTTTGCAGGTATTTTTCTGCCTGAACTTGAAAAAGATGCCCTAGTCACCTCTGCTATTAAAGCATACCCAAGTTGGAAAAGGCCATCCATCTTCTTATGGTAATTTGGAATCATCTACATGAGCTAGAAGCACATTAAGTCTAAAACCAATTGCTACCTTAGGCCCAAGTTCTCAGGAAATCAGAGATAATATTATTTTATGAATGAGAGTGAACTTGTCATGTGGAATGCATAAATACACAGAATTTTAGAGAACAGATATGTTATAAAAGTTATGACAGCTCCAGATGATGGATCATGAATCATAATGGCAGAGAGCCAGCTAGCTAGCATTACTGATTTAGCATATATTTTCCTCAGGAGTGGTCATCTCAAAACGGTTGCCATTTTGCTTTCTTGTTCTTTCTTTCTTCCTCTATGCCCCTGCATAGATTTTTTTTAACTTCTTTTTTTTATTATTATACTTTAAGTTCTAGGGTACATGTGCACAGCATGCAGGTTTCTTACATAAGTATACATGTGCCATGTTGGTGTGCTGCACCCATTAACTCGTCATTTACATTAGGTATATCTCCTAATGTTATCCTTCCCCTCTCCCTGCTCCCCACAACAGACCCCGGTGTGTGATGTTCCCCTTTCTGTGTCCAAGTTTCTCATTGTTCAATTCCCACCTATGAGTGAGAACATGTGGTGTTTGGTTTTTTGTCCTTGTGATAGTTTGCTGAGAATGATGGTTTCCAGCTTCATCCATGTCCCTACAAAGGACATGAACTCATCCTTTTTATGGCTGCATAGTATTCCATGGTGCATATGTGCCACATTTTCTTTGTCCAGTCTATCACTGATGGACATTTGGGTTGGTTCCAAGTCTTTGCTATTGTGAATAGTGCTGCAATGAACATATGCGTGCATGTATCTTTGTAGCAGCATGATTTATAATCCTTTGGGTATATACCCAGTAATGGGATGGCTGGGTCAAATGGTATTTCTAGTTCTAGATCCTTGTGGAATCGTCACACTGTCTTTCACAATGGTTGAACTAGTTTACAGTCCCACCAACAGTGTAAAAGTATTCCTATTTCTTCACCTCCTCTCCAGCACCTGTTGTTTCCTGGCTTTTTAATGATTGCCATTCTAAGTGGTGTGAGATGGTATCTCATTGTGGTTTTCATTTGCATTTCTCGGATGGCCAGTGATGATGAGCATTTTTTCATGTGTCTGTTGGCTGCATAAATGTCTTCTTTTGAGAAGTGTCTGTTCATATCCTTTGCCCACTTTTTGATGGGGTTGTTTTTTTCTTGTAAATTTGTTTGAGTTCTTTGTAGATTTTGGATATTAGTCCTTTGTCAGATGAGTAGATTGCAAAAATTTTCTCCCATTCTGTAGGTTGCCTGTTCATTCTGTTGGTAGTTTCTTTTGCTGTGCAGAAGCTCTTTAGTTTAATTAGATCCCATTTGTCAATTTTGGCTTGTGTTGCCATTGCTTTTGGTGTTTTAGACATGAAGTCCTTGCCCATGCCTATATCCTGAATGGTATTGACTAGGTTTTCTTCTAGGGTTTTGATGGTTTTAGGTCTAACATTTAAGTCTTTAATCCATCTTGAATAATTTTTGTATAAGGTGTAAGGAAGGGATCCAGTTTCAGCTTTCTATATATGGCTAGCCAGTTTTCCCAGCACCATTTATTAAATAGGGAATCCTTTCCACATTTCTTGTTTTTGTCAGGTTTGTCAAAGATCAGATGGTGGTAGATGTGTGGTATTATTTCTGAGGGCTCTGTTCTGTTCCATTGGTCTATATCTCTGTTTTGGTACCAGTACCATGCTGTTTTGGTTACTGTAGCCTTATAGTATAGTTTGAAGTCAGGTAGTGTGATGCCGCCAGCTTTGTTCTTTTGGCTTAGGATTGACTTGGCAATGCGGGCTCTTTTTGGTTCCATATGAACTTTAAAGTAGTTTTTTCCAATGCTGTGAAGAAAGTCATTGGTAGCTTGATGGGGATGGTATTGAATCATAAATTACCTTGGTCAGTATGGCCATTTTCACGAGATTGATTCTTCCTATCTGTGAGCATGGCATGTTCTTCCATTTGTTTGTGTCCTCTTTTATTTCGTTGAGCAGTGGTTTGTAGTTCTCCTTGAAGAGGTCCTTCACATCCCTTGTAAGTTGGATTCCTAGGTATTTTATTCTCTTTGTAGCAATTGTGAATAGGAGTTCACTCATGATTTGGCTCTCTGTTTGTCTATTATTGGTGTATAAGAACGCTTGTGATTTCTGCACATTGATTTTGTATCCTGAGACTGCTGAAGTTGCTTATCAGCTTAAGGAGATTTTGGGCTAAGATGATGGGGTTTTCTAAATATACAATCATATCATCTGCAAACAGAGACAATTTGACTTCCTCTTTTCCTAATTGAATAGCCTTTATTTCTTTCTCCTGCCTGATTGCCCTGGCCAGAACTTCCAGCATTATGTTGAATAGGAGTGGTGAGAGAGGGCATCCCTGTCTTGTGCCAGTTTTCAAAGGGGATGTTTTCAGTTTTTGCCCGTTCAGTATGATATTGGCTGTGGGTTTGTCATAAATAGCCCTTATTATTTTGAGATATGTCCCATCAATACCTAATTTATTGAGAGTTTTTAGCATGAAGGGCTGTTGAATTTTGTCAAAGGCCTTTTCTGCATCTATTGAGATAATCATGTGGTTTTGTTTTTGGTTCTGTTTATATGCTGGATTACGTTTATTGATTTGCATATGTTGAACCAGCCTTGCATCCCAAGGATGAAGTCCACTTGATCATGGTGGATAAGCTTTTTGATGTGCTGCTGGATTCAGTTTGCCGGTATTTTTATTGAGGATTTTTGCATCGATGTTCATCAGGGATATTGGTCTAAAATTCTCTTTTTTTGTTGTGTCTCTGCCAGGCTTTGGTATCAGGATGATGCTGGCCTCACAAAATGAGTTAGGGAGGATTCCCTCTTTTTCTATTGATTGGAATAGTTTCAGAAGGAATGGTACCAGCTCCTCCTTGTACCTCTGGTAGAATTTGGCTGTGAATCCATCTGGTCCTGGACTTTTTTTTGATTGATAGGCTATTCATTATTGCCTTAATTTCAGAGCCTGCTATTGGTCTATTCAGGGATTCAACTTCTTCCTGGTTTAGTCTTGGGAGGGTGTATGTGTCCAGGAATTTATCCATTTCTTCTGGATTTTCTAGTTTATTTGTGTAGAGGTGTTTATAATATTCTCTGATTGTAGTTTATATTTTTGTGGGATCTGTGGTGATATCCCCTTTATCATTTTTTATTGTGTCTATTTGATTCTTCTCTCTTTTCTTCTTTATTAGTCTTGTTAGCGGTCTATCAATTTTGTTGATCTTTTCAGAAAACGAGCCCCTGGATTCATTGATTTTTTGAAGGGTTTTTTGTGTGTCTATCTCCTTCAGTTCTGCTCTGATTTTAGTTATTTCTTGCCTTCTCTTAGCTTTTGAATGTGTTTGCTCTTGCTTCTCTAGTTCTTTTAATTGTGATGTTAGGGTGTCAATTTTAGATCTCTTCTGCTTTCTATTGTGGGCATTTAGTGCTATAAATTTCCCTGTACACACTGCTTTAAATGTGTCCCAGAGATTCTGGTATGTTGTGTCTTTGTTCTCATTGGTTTCAAAGAACATCTTTATTTCTGCCTTCATTTTGTTATATACTCAGTAGTCATTCAGAAGCAGGTTGTTCAGTTTCCGTGTAGTTGAGCGGTTTTCAGTGAGTTTCTTAAATCTGAGTTCTAGTTTGATTGCACTGTGATCTGAAAGACAGTTTGTTATAGTGTTTGTTCTTTTACATTTGCTGAAGAGTGCTTTACTTCCAACTATGTGGTCAGTTTTGGAATAAGTGCAATGTGGTGCTGAGAAGAATGTATATTCTGTTGATTTGGGGTGGAGAGTTCTGTACATGTCTATTAGGTCTGCTTGGTGCAGAGCTGAGTTCAATTCCTGGATATCCTGGTTAACTTTCTGACTCGTTGATCTGTCTAATGTTGACAGTGGGGGGTTAAAATCTCCCATTATTACTATGTGGGAGTCTAAGTCTCCTTGTAGGTCTCTAAGGACTTGCTTTATGAATCTGGGTCCCCCTGTATTGGGTGCAAATATATTTAGGATAGTTAGCTCTTCTTGTTGAATTGATCCCTTTACCATAATGTAGTGGCCTTCTTTGTCTCTTTTGATCTTTGTTGGTTTAAAGTCTGTTTTATCAGAAACTAGGATTGCAATGCCTGCCTTTTTTTTGATTTCCATTTGCTTGGTAGATCTTCCTCCATCCCTTTATTTTGAGCCTATGTGTGTCTCTGCACGTGAGATGGGTCTCCTGAATACAGCACACTTATGGGTCTTGACTCTATCCAATTTGCCAGTCTGTGTCTTTTAATTGGAGCATTTAGCCCATTTACATTTAAGGTTAATATTGTTAGGTATGAATTTGATCCTGTCATTATGATGTTAGCTGGTTATTGTACTCATTAGTTGATGCAGTTTCTTCCTAGCATCGATGGTCTTTACAATTTGACATGTTTTTGCAGTGGCCGGTACCTGTTGTTCCTTTCCATGTGAGTGCTTCCTTCAGGAGCTCTTGTAGGGCAGGCCTGGTGGTGACAAACTCTCTCAGCATTTGCTTGTCTGTAAAGGATTTTATTTTTCCTTCACTTATGAAGCCTAGCTTGGCTGGATATGAAATTATGGGTTGAAATTTCTTTTCTTTAAGAATGTTGAATGTTGGCCCCCACTCTCTTCTGACTTGGAGAGTTTCTGCTGAGGGATCCGCTGTTAGTCTGATGGACTTCCCTTTGTGAGTAACCCGACCTTTCTCTCTGGCTGTCCTTAACATTTTTTCCTTCATTTCAACTTTGGTGAATCTGACAATTGTGTGTCTTGGAGTTGCTCTTCTCGAGGAGTATCTTTGTGGCATTCTCTGTATTTCTTGAATTTGAATGTTGGCCTGCCTTCCTAGGTTGGGGAAGTTCTCCCGTATAATATCCTGTAGAGTGTTTTCCAACTTGGTTCCATTCTCCCCATCACTTTCAGGTACACCAATCAGACGTAGATTTGGTCTTTTCATATAGTCCCGTATTTCTTGGAGCCTTTGTTAATTTCTTTTTACTCTTTCTACTCTAAACTTCTCTTCTTGCTTCATTTCATTCATTTGATCTTCAATCACTAATACCCTTTCTTCCAGTTGATTGAATTGGTTACTGAAGCTTATGCATTCGTCACGTAGTTCTCGTGCCACGATTTTCAGCTCCATCAGGTCATTTAAGGACTTCTCTACACTGGTTATTCTAGTTAGCAGTTTGTCTAATCTTTTTTCAAGGTTTTTAGCTTCTTTGCAATGGGTTTAAACTTCCTCCTTTAGCTTGGAGAGGTTTGATCGTCTGAAGCCTTCTTCTCTCAACTCGTGAAAGTCATTCTCCATCCAGCTTTGTTCCATTGCTGGCAAAGATCTGAGTTCCTTTGGAGGGGGAGAGGTACTCTGATTTTTAGAATTTTCAGCTTTTCTGCTCTGTTTTTTCACCATCTTTGTGGTTTTATCTACCTTTGGTCTTTGATGATGGTGACATACATATGGGGTTTTGGTGTGGACATCCTTTCTGTTTGTTAGTTTTCCTTCTAACAGTCAGGACTCTCAGCTGGAGGTCTGCTGGCATTTGCTGGGGGTCCACTCCAGACCCTGTTTGCCTGGGTATCAGCAGTGGAGGCTGCAAAACAGATAATATTGCTGAACAGCAAATGTTGCTGCCTGATCATTCCTCTGGAAGCTTCATCTCAGAGGGGTACCCGGCTGTGTGAGGTGTCAGTCGGCCCCTACTGGGGGGTGCATCCTGGTTAGGCTGTTCAGGTGTCAGGGACCCACTTGAGGAGGCAGTCTGTCCGTTCTCAGATCTCAAACTCCATGCTTGGAGAACCACTACTCTATTCAAAGCTGTCAGACAGGGACATTTAAGTCTGCAGAGGTTTCTGCTGTCTTTTGTTTGGCTATGCCCTGCCCCCAGAGGTGGACTCTACAGAGGCAGGCAGGCCTCCTTGAGCTGCAGTGGGCTCCACCTGGAAGTTCGAGCTTCCAGGCTGCTTTGTTTACCTACTCAAGCCTCAGCAATGGTGGGCGCCCCTTTTGCAGCCTCGCTGCCACCTTGCAATTCGATCTCAGACTGCTATGCTAGCAATGAGTGAGGCTCTGTGGGCATGGGACCCTCCGAGCCAGGCACGGGATATTATCTCCTGGTGTGCCATTTGCTAAGACCACTGGAAAAGCGCAGTATTAGGGTGGGAGTGACCCAATTTTCCAGGTGTCGTCTGTCACAGCTTCCCTTGGCTAGGAAGGGGATTCCCTGACCCCTTGCACTTCCTGGGTGAGGCAATGCCTCACCCAGCTTCAGCTCATGCTTAGTGGGCTGCTCCCACTGTCCTGCACCCACTATCTGACAAGCTGCAGTGAGATGAACCAGGTACCTCAGTTGGAAATGCAGAAATCACCCGTCTTCTGCATCGCTCATGCTGAGAGCTGGAGGCTGGAGCTGTTCCTGTTTGGCCATCTTGGAACCACCCGTCGCCCCTGCATAGATTTTAATGCCCAACCTGAGCCTCTCTACTTCCAGGATGCCTCTTCTGACCAACTGCTATAGTTTTCCTTATTTGCACAACTCATCTCACATGCCATCATTCACTACATTGTGCTATTTCTATACAATTGTCTAGGACTGTGATTAACACTAATCGCCATTTTCTTAGCTGTTCATATATGTATGTCTTCTCACTTCTAGTTCTTAATGACTGAGATTGTATAGTTCTACAAATTATTATTTTTCCTGAATGTTTCTAAAAAGACTCCAAGATGGCTGGGCCTGTTGTCCTATAATTATTTGTATCTTTCACAGAATTTAGCATAGTTATGCCTAAAGAAAGTAAGTCATAAATGCTTGTTGAGTGGAAGAATGAAAACAGGATGAGTCATTGATCCATAAAAATCCAGTACATGGATTTGGAACCTTATTCTCAGCCTTATACTGAGAATCAAAGGAAGGCTTCTTCCCTTCTCTGGCTACTCTAAGCTAAACATGGATAGCACAGGCAGGGGTGACCCAAAGGTCCACAGCACAGGAGAGCAGCAGCATTCAAGGACCCAGGAAGGACCATCAGATTTCACAATTACCTTCTTCTCCATGACTTTCAGTATTTAGGACTTTCAGATAAACATACAGACATGGACAATCATGTATCCCTTTAAGCAAACACCCGCGTTTACTAAATAAATAAACCTTCCTTGCTATTCTAAACACATTAAGAACTCTCCTGCCTTGGGGTCTTTGCACTTGCTCTTCCCTCTACTGGGAAAGCTCTTTTCTTCAAATCTCTCCATGACTCACTCTCACTGTCCTGTGTTTTCAGGTCTCAGCTCAATAGACATTTCCTATGTGAGGTCTTCTCTGATCACTCAATGTCTCACTCCCCTAAAAGTCCCCATTCACCAACCCTGCTTGAATTTTTCTTTAGAACTTGTCACCACTTGATGTCGTGTATATTTACTGGCTTGTTTATTATTGACTCTCTCCCTCTTTTAGAGTGTAAGCTCCATGTGGTGGAGGGTGGTACTTTGTCTTTCTTGTTCACTGTATTCCCAGCACTTAGCATAATTCTTTGAGTGGGTGATAGTAACAGCTCCATTATAGGGAGATATTAAATAGCATCCTAAGACTTTGCTGTGTTCCAGACATGATGCTAAGAATTTTACACAAGGTATTTTATTTAATTCCTACAACGGTCCTGTAAGGGAATGTTTTTTGTTTGTTTGTTTTGAGGCAGGGTCTCTGTCGCCCAGGCTAGAGTGCAGTGGCATGATCTCAGCACACTGCAGCCTCTGCTTCCCGGGCTCAAGCAATCCTTCCACCTCAGCCTTGTGAGTAGCTAGGATGGCAGGAGCAGGCCACCATGCCTGGCTAAAGGAGTGCTTTTAATATCCCCATTTTACAAATAAGAAAACAAGCTCGTAGAAGTTAAGCGACATCTTACAGCTAGTAAGTCATGGTCTGACTATTCTGACCATGTACCCTAAGTGGGTTACAGGAAGGGGATTGTGCAGGCATTGAAGATCAGATACACAGGATAAGCAAAGATCTAACTGAGCATGGGCAGTTAGGAGAGTGTTTATATTACTGGGAGAACGGATGTGGGGTGAGAGAGGACTGAGGAAGGGGATCATGAGTAGAACTAGGAAATGGCCATAATAGAGTTTGAATCCATGACCCTCTAGCAGCAATGTCTGTGCTATAGACCACTATTTAAGAGTAATCAGCCTCCTACTGGAATGTCCTTTCCCTCCATCTCTGCCCACCTGTCAGGATCCAGCTCAAATGCAGCCTTCTCGATAATCAGTGATCATGTGTTCACTGATCCTGTCCCTCTCTAACAGGTAATGGGCTCTCTTGCTGCTACCAGGTGAGAAATATGGGAAAACGTTAGAGTTGGGTGCAATGTAGTGTTGAGAACACTGGGATCAGTTAGCACTGGGCTGGATGTTGTAGAAAGGACCCAGATTTGTACTTGGGGGTTTGCACTTGTTAGGTTGCCAATATTCTGCAAAGTCCGGTGCAAAGAAATAACAAAGTAACTCATACCCATCTCCTGATTGGTCAGAGCAAGCTAAATGCAAACTACAAGTTGAAAACAAATATGGTAAACAACAACAAAGTACTGTACGGCAGCCACCTGGATTGATGCCAGTAACAAATTCTAACAGTACAGCAACCATCCTTTCCAGTCTTTTGCATATCCTTGCCTCCTCCTAGGAAGTTCTTTCCTCCTATCTGTGCCATGGAAATCTTACTCCACTCTTCGACCTCCTCTCTGAAGCCTTTTCTAATTTCATGCTCTCCCACCCCCAACAGAGAGACTCAACAGAGGTGTTACTATTGGATGGAGGACATGGGGAGGCCACACCATTTTTAAGTGGCAGAGGTGGGATGGGAGCCCGGTCTACCTGCAAAATCCATACTCTTTCCATGTAGCATTTTGCTTGTTACCTGGCATTAAGGGCTGTGCACTCTAATTCCACATCAGTTGAGTCTGTGGAATGGGCAGTAAAATACACAGAAGAATGGATAACTATCCAGTGAGCATATGCAATTACAAGATACACTTAAGATCTCTTTCTCATGGCTACGGTCCCTCCCCACTTCATCCCTTTCCCTTTATCTTATAGTTGCTTGGCAGCAGCAATACTCAGAATGTTTTCCTGGGGTTCAGCAAAAACAGAAAAGCTGGACAAGAAAACAATGCTGTACAGGTGGGGGCTGTAGAGGTAGAAGAGGTAACTATGGAGGCACCCTCCAGAACCCTTGGTAGGATGTCTTTGTCTAGGCCCAGGTTGAGTATATCCTACCTTTTGGGTGGTGTGCTGCAGGGACTGATCTTCCCAACTCTGACTATCCAAGACAGGAATTATGTCCTCTCCTTCTCCTTATTTTCTTTCTTTCTTTTCTTCTTCTTTTTTGGAACAGGGTCTCTCTGTTGCCCAGGCTGGAGTGCAGTGGTGTGATTATAGCTCACTGCAGCTTTGAACTCCTGGCCTCGAGCAATCCTCCCACCTCAGCCTCCCAAGTAGCTGGGACTACAGGCACACACCACCATGCCCACCTAATTAAAAAAAAGAATTGTAGAGATGGAGTCTCACTATGTTGCCCAGGCTGGTCTCGAACTCCTAGCCTCAAGCAATCCTCTCACCTTGGCCTCCCACAGTGTTGGGATTACAGGGATCAGCCACTGCACCCCGCCCAGAGTGACTTCCTAACTCCAAATCTGAATTTCACTTTCAGTACCTACTAGACTAAAACCAGTCCCTTTCCTCTTTCCTGTTGCTCTGTCCATCTCCAAACCCAACCCCATGCCTCCGCATCCCTTTGATGCATTGTCTTGACTCTTCTGGATACTACAAGGTGAAGGTTCTGAATTTACTGAACTGATTATCTGCCCAGGGACTATACCCTCCCACATATGCACAGGCAGAAGAGGAAGCTGTTTGAGAGGAGAGGACCATTATGAAATTAAATAATAGAAGAGGCTTGGGAAACATGCAAGCTCCAGAGTAGAATTCTCTAGCCAGGGTTCTCAACATGTGGTCTATGGACCACCATCCTCAAAATTGCCTAAGGAGCTTGTTAAAAATATAGAATCTCAGGCCCCAAGCCCAGACCTACTGAATCTGCATTTTAACAAGCTCCCTAGTTGATTCCAGTATGCACTAAAGTTAGAGACCCATTTCCTTTATCGGCCTTAACTGCTTAAAGCAGTGGTTCACAGACTTGGTCACACATCAGAATAACATGGTGAGCTCAAGAAAAATATTGGCTCCTGGGTCCCACCCCTAACAATTGTGATTCAATTGGTCTGTGGCGGGCCTAGACATTTGAGAATTTTAAAAACTTCCCAGGTAATTTTAATGTGCTGCCATAGTTGTAAACCACTGGTGTAGAGGAAACCCATGAAGCTGCATAGATAAGAGCTCCTCCATCCAAGGCTGTGTTTTCTGTGTGATTGTGTGTACTTGTGTATGTGTGTTCAAAAATGTTAAAATTTCTGCTGGGCCTGAGGTGTAAAGCAACATCTTCTGGGCAGATTTGGGAATTTCATTGGGGGTGACAACAGGCACTCCCAGGAAAAATATGCGGTGTGCTGACTGGTCCATTGAGAGAAATTATCATCTCGCATCACTCATTTGCCCAATCACCCTCAGGGATCAGGGCCACAGGTGCATCCCTGGCATGGATGACCTGGCAGTGCCCACCCTTAGCACTGTGTCATTTGTACCATTAAAGTTGTATCCTCTCTGTTGGGCTCATTTGAGGCTCTCTTAAGATTTGGTGATTAATATAAAGGTGAAGATCCAAAGGGCTGACTTTTGTTTCTATCTGCACTGCCCTCCCCGCAAAGAAACAAGATTTGCCTTAAGTAGCCCCCAAGTTCATGGTTTCAGCCACATAAAAGGCTCCAGACCCATTTATGTGTCTCAGCTGTGATTGATGAATAGCCATTCATCCTCCTGTGACTGGAGTTGCTGCTTGTTGTCATACTAGGTAAAGCAATTGTATAAATTACCTCTCATCCAAGTCACAAAATATATTTGCCAAAATGATTTCTTCTAAAATTGTAAAAGTGAAAACAGAGTGCACAGAGAGAAATTGAGTTTGCTCCAAGGAGCTATGAATGCACCATTAAGAAAGCCTCGAAAAGAGATTAGCAATCCATCTAGTGTGTTTGCACATCGTTTAGTGCCATTTTGGGGCATTTCTGAAAATGTCAGTCACGGTGGGGAGGAAGAGGAGGAGGTTCCATTGGCCATTAAGATGATATACCAAGAGGCTGTGGTTATCAGGGCATGCAGTGGGGCAGCGCTTCACCAGCTCTGACCTCAGCTCAGTGAGAATTTCAAAAGCTCCAAAGTTTAATAAAAATCAGTGATTGGATTCCAGTGCCAGGGGATTTGATAAAGCATTGTTATAAGCTTCAGGGCATGTTCTCTGAACAAAAAACTGTCTATATTCTTGAATATACCCCCCTACACACACACACACACAGACACAACCCCTCACCAAAGAAAACTGACAAATGGACAAACTCATATTTTCTAAGCCAATCTGGGAAAAGATCTCGACTAAATATGGGACATCTTAGTTAAGTACTTGCCGAAAAGTCCCACCCTTTAGCAGTCTTAAAACTAAGACAGACTGGGCACAGTGGCTCATTCCTGTAATCTCAACACTTTAGGAGACTGAGGCAGGAGGATCACCTGAGGCCAGGAGTTCCATACCAGCTTGGGCAACATAGTGAGACTCCATCTCTATAAAAAATTTAAAATTATCTGTGCATGGTGGCACATACCTGTAATCCCAGCTACTTATGAAGCTGGGGTGGGAGGGTCACTTGAGCCCAGGAGTTCAAGGCTACAGTGAACCATGATTGCACCATTGCACTCCAGCCTGGGCAACAGAGTGAGCCTGTCTCTAAAACAGGTAAACAAAAAAACCACAAAGATATAATCACGTTGTGACATAGTTACATTTTATATAAAATAATTCTTCTTTAGCAGGCTGTATATCTTCTATAACATTCTCTTTTACTGTTATTAGAAAATTATACTCCCAGCATTACATCTATATGTAATAAGACAGACTACACTTTCTTCCACCTCATTACATCTATATGTAGTAAAACAGACTACACTTTCTTCCACCTCTTGGTGAAAGGAATTTTGTCTACTTGCTATGCTTACCTTGTCCCAAAAGCTGAAAGTCTGGATTCTGGGGCTATTTTCCAAAATGACAGAGGATATCAAAGACCATGCAGAATAGATCAAAGTAAGTGTTCATAATGTAAATGCCTATTTCCTGGAAGAGGCACACTCTGAATGAGACAAGGAGATAAAGCCCTAGAGATCTACCACACCACTGAGAAATGTTGAATGTGCTCGTCTGTTTCCTTTTCCTTTTTCTTTTTCCTCAGGGAAAGTGTGAACAAAAGTCCCACTATCACAAATTATGCAGTCAAGTTTTTCACATTTTGGGAAATTGCAGGGGTCAGCACATCTGAGTGCAATGGATAAGGCTGGCCATGGAAAAACCACCTTTGTGATCATGGTATTTCCACTGCCAGGTAAGTGTCTCAGATGATTCTTAATCCAGAGTTCATTACATTATTTTCTGTTTTGATCAGAATTGGAAACCCATCATCAGGTTTGAGAGAATCTCTACAACAGTATAATACAAAGTCAATGAGGGAAGGGAGTTGTGTCTGCTTTGTTCACCAGTGTATCTCCTTAGTATAGCTAAGTGTATAGTCCATTCTCATGCTGCTAATAAAGACATACACGAGACTGGGTAATTTGTAAAGGAAAGAGTTTTAATGGACTGGCAGTTCAGCATGACTGGAAAGGCCTCAGGAAACTTATAATCATGGTGGAAAGGGGGAAGCAGGCATACCCTTCTTCACATGGCAGCAGGAAGAGAGGTGCCAAGCAAAAGGGAGAAAAGCCCCTTATAAAACCATCAGATCTCGTGAGAACTCACTATCATGAGAACAGCATGGAGGTAACTGCCCCCATGATTCAGTTACCTCCCACCAGGTCCCTCCAATGGCAGGTGGGGATTATGAGAACTACAATTCAGGATGAGATTTGGGTGGGGAAACAGCCAAACCATATCACTAAGTGTCTGGCAAATAGTAAGTACTCAACAAATATTTTCCAATTGTGTTGAAACTGTAAAACAAACTGAGTTTAAAATCTAGGCAGCCACTGTAACCATACAGTCACCTGTTCCTAAAGTCAATAGAAAAAAGAACAGACTTTCTCCAACTCTATCCTGTGTCCCCTGTCCTTGGCCCCATTTTTTCCTCTACCTGTGCTACAAATCCAGTTGGCATTCATATGGGTTGTGAATAAGAGCTCCACATCCCAGTCCTGAGTTGGCCACCATGACAGGGTGGCATAGAGGGGAAGGTACTTACTGGGACAGGACAATTGCTGGCAGAGCAGATGGGAAGGAAGGACAGTCTGCATCCCAGGGCTACTCACAGCTCTGGCAGGCACCATGCTTCTAGCCTCACAAAAGACAACTCCAATAGGCTGATGCACACATGCAGAGGCTTCTCTCCCTCTCTGGCCACCAGCACAAGAGCTTTTCAGTTCCCAGAGCTGTGGAACAATTGGGAAACTCTAGGCAGGATCCACATGACACTGAGTACCAGAGTCAAAATAACTGGGGTCCACCAGAAAGAAGCCAGTTAACAGACTGGTCAAGACATAGTCAGTCCATTTTATACATTTTGATAATTCTAGATGTTGAAGAAGATTCCCTTCTTAGAATACTGCCTTGTTAATAATAGCCTGATTATGTATTGACCAGAAATTAATTTCACCAGCATAAAAGCATAGGAATAATTTAGAAAATGATTTTATTTTTTTGAGACAGGGTCTCACTCTGTTTCCCGGGCTGGAGTGCAGTGGCATGATCACAGCTCACTGTAGCCTCGACCTTCCAGGCTCAGGTGATTCTCCTACCTCAGTCCCCCAAGTAGCTGGGACTATACACATACACCACCACACCTGGCTAATTTTTGTATTTTTTGGTAAAGATTGGGTTTCACCATGTTGGGCAGGCTGGTCTCGAACTCCTGGGCTCAAGTGATCCTCCCACCTCAGCCTCCCAAAATGCTGGGATTGCAGGCATGAGCCACTGCATCTGGCCTAGAAAATAATTTGTATAAACTAAAACTATTGTAAAGGTCATGAAACAAGAAACAAGTGAAAGATAAAACAGAAAATGTGGGGGCTGAGAAAGCACCCCTAATCCCATGACTCTAAAAAGTTGCTTTTTTAATTTTGCATTTTCCCTACCTCCAAGCCCCTTTCTCTATTCATACTTTAATTATATATATGGCATTTTAAAAATCATGTATTATGCCTTATTTACACAAGTAGTATATGTTCACAATAAAAAATTAACACAGAAAAATTAATACAGATAAGAACAATTATATAATATAAATAGTACATACTCATAATAAATATTTAATTTATTAATACCAATAAATGGTCTACAATCCTATTAATCAGAGATAACCATTGTTAACATTTTGGTTAACCACTGTTTAGTGTGTACTTCTTAATCTAACTATACAGGTATAGATAAAGATATTTTATGTATGCACAAAGGTACACACACATGTGGCCAAATGCATACAGATCCCAAGTTTGCTATTTAAGAAAGTGCCTTTTTGGTTTAATGGTAGTTTGTGAACATATTTCCATATCAATAAATACATTATAATAAGATGATATCTTATAACCTTTCCCAGCCTTATAACTCCAGAATTATTATTTTATAATCCAATGATCAGGGATACTGCACTGAAAATACATTCATTACTCAAGTTATGACCCATTACCAATTCTGTATCCTGCACAGTACATGGGGAAGTCCAGACATATCTACCATTTATTAAACCTGCTTAATATGTACCATGCCTTGTGCCATTGTCACATTACAAATGTCTCTCACAACAACCCTGTGATATGGGTACCATTGTTCCTAGTGGATGAAGAAGCTGAGAGAAGCTCCAAGTGGGTATTGCAACCATTCTCAGACCTAGAAAAAGTAGAAGGGCTCCACACTGAAGACACATCAGTCTGACTTTCAAGCCCACTCTTGTTCTCTGAGGGATTCATTTGGGAGTTGAGCTGTGGCAGTTAGGATATGATTAGAGAATGGACTAGAGCAGAGTAGTAAGTAGGGACAGCAAGACCAACAAAGAGTCTCAACTTCTGTTTTATCAATGGTAAGTCCCATGGGCTATGAGAAATTGCAGAGATCCCAATTGGGGGAGTAGTCATAGAAAGTTTCATGGGAAGGTAGTGTATTAGTCAGTTCTTACATTGCTATAAAGAACTATGTGAGACTGGGTAATTTTTGAAGAAAAGAGGTTTAATTGGCTCATGTTCTAAAGGCTGTACAGAAAGCATGGTTGGGGAGGCCTCAGGAAACTTACAATCATGGTGTATTTTGTATTGACCAGAAATGAATTTGACCAGCATAAAAGCATAGGAATAATTTAGAAAAAAAAAAGTGTATATATATAGAGAGAGAGATAGGGTCTCGCTCTGTCGCCCAGAAAACAGGGAAGCAGGCATGTCCCTACATGTTTGGAGCAGAAGGAAGAGAGCGAAGGGGGAGGTGCTACATACCTTTAAACAACCAGGTCTCATGAAAACTCACTATCACCAGAACAGCAAGGGGGAAATTCGCCCACATGATCCGATCACCTCCCACCAGGCCCTTTCTCCAACACTGGGGATTACAATTCAACATGAGATTTGGGTGAGGACACAGACTGAAACCATATCAGGTGGAATCAGAGATGGATCTTGAAGGATAAGCAAGGCCTGCACTTTGTATGGGGTAAGGAAGCAGCAAGAGCAAAGGTTTGGTGGTAGAAATTTAACATTCAGTGATCTTGTCCTAGTAAGGAGACTCGTCTTATGAGAGGAAAGGGCTAGCGCTGGCAAGGAGTATGGCCAGATAAGGATGACTGCCTGTAAGTATGTTCCTGCACAGTGTCAATGAAAGTCACTCATACTCCGACAATATTTGGGAAGCCAAGATTTGTAGAACATTCTGTTTCCATATGGTTAGTTAGTTATGAGTTTCAGAACTTGGAAACCTTGCAACCTTCGGAAAGAACCAGACTACGTATTAACGGATTACAGTTTCAAATGTCATTTTCCATTTCTGTCCAAATGAGGTTGAGACATATTTGATGAAAAAAAAAGTCAAGCTTCTCATGACTAGTTTCTCGCACAGTATCTGAATGATTTGGATCACTGGTTGACTTGATGGTAGCCACTCAACACCAAGACAGAATCGTTTCCAATCATGTGGATTTTCAGCATCGAAGACAGATACTGATACTAAGTGATAGATGCTGGGTTTCAGTGTTGAGCATGATGCTTAAATCTCTTCTTCTGATTAGCTTTGATAACTCCATGTCTTTAAATTTTGTTTTATTCTTTTGACACAGGATCTCACTCTGTCGCCCAGGCTGGAGTGCAGTGGCACAATCATGGCTCACTGCAGCCTTGTACTCCTGGGCTCAAGCGATCCTCACACCTCAGCCTCCTGATTAGCTGGGACTACAGGCATGAGCCAACATACCCAGCTGATTTTTTTTTTTTTTTTTTTTTTTTTTTAGTTGAGACAAGGTCTTGCTAAGTTGCCCAGGCTAGTTTCTAACTCCTGAGCTCAATCAGTCCTCCTGCCTTGGTCTCCCAAAGTGCTGGGATTACAGGCATGAGCCACCATGCCTGGCTCCATCTCTTTAAAAAGCAATCTTCCTCTTTAGTTTGATCTGTCATTTGTGTCTGACCCTCCCCAAAGAGTAGTTTTCTTTTGAACATCCTATGTGATGGACTACATACATTCTAAAACTAGGCTTCATCTTTTGATTCAAACCAGCTTCCTGAATTCTGTGTGCAGGTATACACTGTTTCTGCACATTTTTGTCTACATGACACCGAAAACTGCTTTGGCGGCTTTATTTTTTATTTTTTTACTTTTCAACCAACGATTTTGGTGAGTAGATCCACCCTGAAGATAAGCAATAATACTTGTACTTGTTTCATTTCGACTACCCAACAGTGGCTAATGGTTCAAAGGTCATCAATAAGAGATTGGATTTGGTTTTAAAATTCTCTTTTAAAACCGCAGAAAACACAGTGTTGCACTAGGCCCTGTCTATAATGTTTGGCTTGGATGCAGGTGAGAGGTTCTTCGGAAGGCTTGACACAACACAGTCTTCAAAGACTTTAGAAATTGGCACTTCCCCAGTTTGCTTTTAGCATCCAACTTTTGTTGCTGATCAGAGTTGACACTTATTCATAGAGGTGAAGATAGAAAGAATGAACCCTTGGGACAGCTAAGAAGGGTGGAGGGATTGGTCTGAAAGATTCATAAGGTGACCCAAGTTGAGGATTTCTTCAGCCAGCTGGCTAGAACTGCTATTAATTCTTGCTGTCTTCAGATGTGTGGTAGTGAGTCATCTACTGGGGTATGATTAATCCTATTTTGTAGGAATGGACAGCACAAAGATTCCACCCAGATCTTATATAACATGCTGGCCCCAGAGCTCAACTTGGTACACTCTCTTTTTGTAATAATTCTTAGTCGCAGAGCACTTTACCAAGTTTGAATAATCATTAAGCTCAGTTCTTGAGGAAGAACGAAAGTGCCACCATACAAAGTTCAATCTTAGGGATCATATAGCAACACAGATCTTTCCATTTCATACAATCAGTCCTCTCAGAAGTTGGTTTTCTCATCAACCCAATTAGTGTGGTCCTATAATCTAGGAGCTGGAAGATGGGAAATTGAGTTCTGACCCTCATTAGCTGTTAGACCCTAACTGAAAAAATCATTTCACTTCTCTCAGCCTCCATTTTCTCATCTACAAAGTGGGCATCTATATATCTGCCCTGCATATGTGTCAGCACTGCTGTATGAAATAAGATAGCATACATAAAAGTACTTTGGAAATCATAGCTTATAACAAGTATAAGAGATTATTGTGATTACATTGGTTTTGTACGGTATGTTATGGTTATGTTGCCAACAAAACCTAAATAACAATTTCTAATATAAAAATATTTTAAAAAACAAGCATTGAGTACACTATAAAAATGTGGAAATCTGGACATCAAGTTTTGGCACAATATGGCAATCTATGACCACTAAACTCATTTGAGATAAACCAATAATACAAGAGAAATTTTTACTTTAGGAGCTTCCAAATGCCTACCCTGGAAGATGGTGCCCAGCTCTGAGTGATACTGGGACCCTTGAAGCATTGCTAAAAGCCCACCACCCAGATGTTCTGTGCATCTGTCCCATGTTTAGAAAACTCCTAAACTTTCCAGAAACTACCTAAGATAGTTTAAGATGGTATTTACTCAAGGCAGTGGCATGGGAAACAAGCTCAAATCAAAGGAGTATGCCTTTTGTGCTGAGGGTCTAGAGCAGGGGTTGGCAACTTCTCTGAAGAGTCAGACAAAACAAATTCCTTACATTGGGGTAAAGGGAACAGAGCAAGCACAGGTCTGGAAGTAGACAAAGATTACTAATCCAGATGGGCCTCCTTCATGATAATATCTCACATATACTACCATTTTAAGATCCATTTGAGCTAATAAGCACCTCTTTCTTTTAAAATGCAACGTCTGAGTCTGGGTGTGGTGTCTCACGCTGTAGTCCCAACACTGGGAGGCCGAGGTGGGAGAATCACTTGAGCTCAGGAGTCTGAGACCAGCCTGGGCAACATAGTGAGACCCTGGGCAACATAGTGAGACCTGGTCTCCACAAAAAAATACAAAAATTAGCTGGTTGTGGTGACATGTATCTGTAGCACCAGCTACTTTGGAGGCTGGGGCGGGAGGATTGTTTGAGCCCGGGAGGTAGGGGATTGCCGTGAGCCGAGATTGCGCCACTGCACTCCAGCCTGGGTGACAGAGTGAGACCCTGTCTCAAAAAAATATAAATAAATAAAATGTAATCTCTGTGAAGATAAGGTCTATCATCCACTTATACCTTAGTATAAGTGTCTTTAGTGAACCCTTAGTCATGTTCTTCTATCTGAGATCTGTTATAATGTAAGAATAAACATTTTGACTGAAGAGTAAGAGTAGTTTTAAAGTTTAGCATACTTTGGGGAAGGGCAGCTTGGAGTGGACAGTCAGAGGGAGATATCATACAGTTTCTGTGGGTAAGGCAAAGAAGGGCCACCAGGAAGCAGGAGCAAAGTGCAAAAATGGAAGATGAAGGACATGACAAGACCCAGGATATGTTCTCAGCTGTTCCTATAGGCAATTGAAAATAATAAAGACCTGAATTTTGGTATGCTAGCTGTGGGTGGCCAGTGCCTAGAGAAATGACGGTAGGACTGAAACATATTTCATGTTTTTTTTAGACATAGGATCTCAGTTTGTCACCCAGACTGGAGTGCAGTGGCACAATCATGGCCCACTGCAGCCTTGATCTCCTGAGCCCAAGTGATCCTCCCACCTCAACCTCCTGTGTAGCTAGGACTACAGGTGTGCACTACCATGCCTGGCTATTTTTTATTTTTATTTATTTTTTATTTTTGTAGAGACTGGGTCTCACTATGTTGCCCAGGCTGGTCTTGAACTCCTGGGCTCAAGTGATCCTCCCATCTTGGCTTCTCAAAGCACTGGGATTACAAGTACGAGCCACCACACCTGGCCAATGGGACCGAATATTAATTTGACTTCAAGGAAAACAGAGTAGAAGAAGAGGAAAGGACACTATGCACATAATGGTCCCCAGTCACTCACGATGATCTAAGCCACAAGGACCCCAGAACACCTTACATTTAGCCTGAGCCACAGACACAGCACCAGATTGAGTCAGTGTGGCCTTGAGTTCACTGAACCATGGCTGACAGTCCATCAGCAGAGCCATGCTTCATCCTTTGACTGAGGCAGTGCAAGCTCACCAGGGCAAATGAAGTCTCTAGGTGAACATAGGTTGTTCTTTTCAAGCAAGTAAGAAAAGAGTGAAAGTTTTGTAGTAGTCCCAACAGTGGATATCATTTTAAGCAAATTCTGTAGGCCAAAATCAACATTTGTGCATCAGGAAAATAAGATGGAGCAGTGGACAATACAGGGTTGGATGGATCTACAGACATGTGATAAAACAAGTATAGCAAAAAATCGGTGGCAAAATCTGGGTGATAGGTACATGGATGTTTACTGTAAAAATATTTAAGTTTACTGTATGTTTAAAATTGTTCATAAAGAGGGCAAGAGATTCTCCCTCAGGAAAAAAAAATACACAGTTGCAAAACTGATCTTTTAGGGCATGGTACACTTTTCTAGAAAAGGATTTTCCTGATTAACTTTTAAACAAGCCCATCACTTCTGAGGAGTGCAATACACAAATGAAGTGGATGTCATCCTTGCTGAAACTGTATTAGCAGATTCTTCATTTCCAGGGAGAGAGGCAACATGAAAAACATAGAGATGTCCAAAATTTCAGTGCAAATGTAACCAGTTTATAATTTTTTTATACAATGTCCCCAAAAACTTCAAGAAAGAAAATATTCCCTCAGTTTAAAATGCATGTTAAATTCTGCTTAAGTGTGTGTGTGGGGGTGGGTCTGTGTATGTGTGTGTGTGTGTCTTAAATTCTGTGGAAATTAACATGATTTATTTAACAAAAAGCAGACCACTGAGAGAGAAGGAAGGAAGAAACTGGTCAAGCAGGCAGTTAGGGTGGGTCCTCAGTTGAGTTCTTTCAAACAAAGAACAACCTGCAGACACAGATAAGGGAACTTGCACAGGGGTGCTTGCCTAAGGTATGCCCACAGCCACATAGATAAGAAAGCCTACACAGGAGACTTGCCAAGACATCCCTGCAATGGAAAATTCCATCCCCTGACACATGTGCAGTAAGGGGAACAAAGCAATATGGAATAACTCAAGCAAAGGGCCTATATGTGCACTAGGAGGATGGGGAGGAGCTACCATAAATTTGCACCTCATGCAAATGAGACACCCAACCCTCATCAGTTTCTTATAAAAGCCTCTGTATTCAACTGTGAAGTGGCAACATTTTTGGGGGGATCCCTCTCTATGGCAGAGGGATTTCTCTCTTTCTTTTGCTTATTAAAGTCCTGCTGTATCCTCACCCTTGGAGTGTCTGCATCCTTGATTTCCTTGGCCATGAGACAAAGAACTTTGGGTGGCACCCCAGACAGCAAGGCTGTTTCACCATTACAGATCTATGAGTTAAAGGGGGGTGAATAGAGATCTTGTGTGCAGAATTTCCTTTATGAGGAAACGAAAGTGAGGGATCAAAAGCAGACCCACAAAAATTAGGTGAGGAAACACCTTCTAAATATGGGTTGAGAGGGTGGTCATTCAGGTTTATGCTGCTGGAACGAGTCTACATAATTGGACTGTCCTGTTCTTGCTGACTGTAGTGAAATAAGGCAATAAAAGTGCAGTCAGGGTTTTCTCTCTCCTGCTTGGAATCACGATACTGGGGTATGGCTTGGCCTACAAAGTGCCTTCCCATTTGATTTGCTCCTCCAGCACTGAGAATTTGAACGGCAATTGTAATTCTCATCTCACAGATGGAGACACAGAGACTCAGGGAGAGTCAGAAAGGTCACACAAAAAGGCTAGGGCTGGGCCACAAACTCCCATTGCTTGGCACCTGATCACTGTCTCTATGGAGATTGAACCTAAGTGTCTTGGTGACTTCAGGTACTCTGATTAGGTGTAGGATTTCAAGCTATTCCAACATAGGTTTCAGCTATGCTAAGACAGCATTCCTTAAGACAGCTGAAGCCTTTCAAAGTACTAACTTTTTTGCCTGACTCTTATTCTTAGAAATGACACCTGGAAGGCACAGCTTCCATTACTCTAAGTGGCAACAACCTTTGCTTCTGCCTTAATTAGCTTGTTGTCTGTCTGGCAGGGGCAGGGCTGAGAACTTTGTATGTTTTAGGACTTTCAACTGCCAGAAGGCTAGAAGAGGCCCTTAAGTGGCCTTGCTCTAATAATCAGTACCTGGTGAGTCAAGAATGCCTTTGTGTGATAGAGCTCTACTTCTCCCTATAGGATTTGCTAAGCAAAAGAGAGGATGTATTATTGTCAGAAATGATCTAGTCATTGAACTGTAGCTAGTGAAACTGCCTTTACAAAAATCCTAACAGTGAGAAAATTATGGCAGTGAAGGAGATCTGATCTGGTCAACCCTCATCTTGCCTTTGGCCTTCAAGTTGCCCTTAATTATTCCTGGGCTTAGGCCAAGCTAACTTTGGGAGACATTTAGTTTATAGTTTAAATGATAATAGTCCTTGCCCAAAACTCAACTGCCTTTGTAAAGCTAATGAGAAACCACCAGACTAGGAGGATAGAAAAGCCTGAATTTCACTAACGTATAGACATCAAGGATTGCCAGCCATTATTCTGGAGGTCACAAGATATGCAACTTTCCCAATTATTCCTGCACATAACATCACCATTGTAGAACCTAAGATTGGTCTTTTGAGATATCTTCTCAGGGTTTTTGCATGTCTGACTGAAGGTTCCACCTGGACCCGCCAACTGCTCCTGTGGCCCCACCCAGAAGTGATCAGTCCAAGAGGACAGATCCTTCAACTCCCTATTATTTCATCTCTGACCCAACCAGTCAGCACTGTCCATTCCTTAGCTTCATGTCCAGCAAACTATCTTAGAAAACTCCTAACATCTGAGTTCCATGGAATTGATTTGAATAATAACTCCATCTTCTGTATGGTGTGGCCAGCCTCGCATTAATTAAACTCTTTACTGCAATGACACAGTCTCTGTGAATTGATTTTGTTTATGCAGTGGGCAGGAAGAACCCCTTGGGCGGTTACACTAGGACACCTGCTCCCTAGGTTTTTGTATTCGGCATTATGGGAAAAATACTCACTCCTCTTTCTAGCCCTGAACACAGAAAAGCAAAGATGTTGGGAATGTCAAAATGGCAGGAGAAATTGTGCCTTTTAATCCAAAGGGATGTTTGGAGAAGAATGATCAGTCAGCTTTGTTTCCCCCCCAACCCCCCACCCCCTTGGCTCATTTCATAAAGGAAAAGGGGGAGGAAGAAAAGTTTGTCAGGATTTTGCAAATGAAAAACACGTCCACACTGACAGAAATAGACTGTTTTCTATTAAGGAATCTGGTCATGGGAACAATTGTATTTTTCAAATTTATCATGATGTTTATAAAATGATATTCCAGAAAAGATTAGAAGGAGAGATTTTGTGAAATAATTCCTCTAGCTTGGTTCTCTTTGTGAATGCCTCAATAAACAACGTTAGCCATACTGCTGTTGTTTTCTGTTGAACTTTGACCGGGAGATTTTAAAATTGCTGCAAGTGAGAGAAGAAGGTTCTCCTCTATTTTCCAATTTGTGGTATTAGTGTTTTCTGTTTATTAAGTTCTCCATGCCACCTAGTGTTTATCTGAAGAAATACCAGATTGTTAGCAAGTCCCCCAATCCTGTGCAGGGCTCCAAGTTCATGCAGTAACACAGTTAGACATGCTCTGTGTGACATCCCAACTGACTGAAAAGTTTGTGATGATCTTCAACACTAACACATATGACCCAATTCCTCTCCTTGAAGAAAACATTAACCTTTTTTCTTCTATAGCAAGCGTGTCCAACCTACAGCCCATGGACGGCATGCAGCTCAGGACAGCTTATTGAATGCAGCCCAACACAAATTCGTAAACTTTATGAGATTGTTTTGCAATTTTTTTTTCCTCATCAGCTATCGTTAGTGTATTTTATGTGTGTCCCAAGACAATTCTTCTTCCAATGTGGCCCAGGGAAGCCAAAAGATTGGGAACCCCTGGTCTATAGGACATACTGGCATCAAAGAAGTCTAGAATTATCATGGTGGAAGGGACGTTCCAGACCTTTACACCCCAGCCCACTGTTGTGCCAGGAAGCCCTTGTGTACAATGCAGTGTTTCACAAGAGCCTCCCTGGAACATCAACTTTGCTCTTTACTTTTTTCTTTGAAAGTATCTGAAATATATGACTGGAAAGCCAGGAGGGGCCTGAAAACCATTCAGAGTCTCTGTCTCTGTGGCTGCAGCAGTAGGCAGAGAACGCACAAGAAAGAAAGGGCCTGTTTTATCTCTGGCAGGCGCTGGCCCAGCAGCAGGATCCGGGTTGTGCAGCTCATAGAGCTCTAGCTGGAAGGGCTTGATTGAATTCCTCCTCCCTCTTCCTACCCTCCTCCAAAAACAACAAACCCCTTACAAACAAGGCCCATGATATTAGCAACAACAAAGCTGTCCTTTTCAAAATCTGTCTTCTATCATTTGCCTTCAGTAATTACCAAGGCCTTCTAAATGCTACCAAAAGCTGAGCTAGGGCTGGAGAGGGTATAGGGGCAGGGAACAGAGCTGTAGGAATGAAGTCCAGTTTTGCAAAGGGACCCTGGCAATCCTGCCATGGCCCTTTTCTGGGTTTACAGAAAGTAGTGGTTGTCATAATTCTGGCAAACACATGCCCTGTATTTTATACAACAGTTCCAATTTCAAATAGTTTCCCTTGTCGTTCACGTAAGCACACTTGGCCCGGTCACATTATGGATTCTGTTCTTTTTTTTTTTAAGGGGGCTGCTTGGAAAATATGCTCACCATCTCATTAGAGCCACGGTCTAATAAGGAGGAATCTCCTTTCTGCCACCTTTTGACAAACTTCCTCACTTACTGTTACTACTTCCCACAGGGCCTGAAGGGCCACAGGTTGCTGATAGGGTGAGGGCTTGCAAAGTCAGCTGGAAGCTTGAAGAGCTGGCAACCTTGATCGACACATTTGGAGCCAATAAAGCACATTCACTTTGGGCTAGTAAACATAAAATGGATCGGATTTTTTTTGTTGTTTGTTTCTGTGTATGCTGATCTGGGCAATTTGCAAATCTTACTACAACAGACAAAATACCATTAGCATGACCTTATGGAAACCCACATCTGTAGTGAGACAGGGAGCCAGTCATCACAAGTGTCTTCATGCAAGGCCCCAGAGGATATCTCCAGGAGGTGAGAGCTGCATTTGACAAACTCCACAGGCTCTGAATCGCCTGTCAGTTCTGCAGAGAAAAGCCAACATTCCTGCTGACCACACACCATACCCAATGCCCTTAATCGGAACTCTGTCACCATAACATGGAACTCTTGGGTCCTGCCTAACCCTTGGTTTTGTTAGAGGCATTAAAAATAGGGGACCTCAGACCGGCTGGAGGGGAGGTGGTGCTATCAAAGTGGGGAAAAAAGACAAAGAGAGGAGCTGGGCATAGTGGCTCATGCCTGTAATCCCAGGATTTGGGGAGGCCAAGACGGAGGATCGTTTGAGCCTAGGAGTTCAAGACAAGCCTGGGCAACATACAGAGACCCCATCTCTACAAAAAGTAGAAAACATAGCCAGACATGGTGGCAAATGCCGGTAGTCCCAGCTACTCAGGAGGCTGAGGCAGGAAGATAAGTTGAGGCCAGGAGTTTGAGACTAGCCTGGGCAACATAGTGAGATACCTGTCTCTACAAAAAAATGAAAATTAAAAAAAAAAAAAAGCCAGGTGTGGTGGTGTGTGCCTGTAGCCCCAGCTACTCAGGAGGCTGAGGTGGGAGGATCACTTAAGCCCAGGAGTTTTAGGTTACAGTAAGCTATGATTGTACCACTGTACTCCAGCCTGCATGAGAGAGCAAGACTCTGTTAGAAGGTAGGAAGGAAAAAAGGAAAGAAAGAAAGAAAGGAAAAGAGGAAGGCAGGAGGTAGGAAGGAGAAAAGAAAGAAGGAAGGAAGAAAAAAGAGAAAGAGGAGAACAAAAAAAGGAAGAAAAAGAAGAAAAGAAAGAAAGAAAAGAAAGAAGAAAGACAAAAGGAAGAAAGAAAAGGAGAGAAAGAAGAAAGGAAGGAAAGAAAGAAAAGGAAAGAAAGAAAAAGAAAAGAAGAAAAAGAAAAGAGAAAAAAGAAAGAGAAGGGGAGGGGAGAGGAGGGGAGAGAGGAGGAAAGGGGAGGAGAGGGGAGGAGAGAGGACAGGAGGGGAGGGGGAAGGGAAGAGGAAGGGAAGAGAGGAGAGAGGGAGGGAGCCAGCCAGAAGGAGAGGAGGGCAGAGGAAGGGCACACAGGACACCAGAGCAAGAGGTCAGAACTAAGAGACCTCCAACCACAGGCTCAGGGTCAAGGCAGGCCCAAGCAAGATGGGGAAGGTGGCAGCCATCTGCCAGGCCTCCCAGGCCTTCAAGCTACACCTGCCAATCAAGTCTCCCCAGCAGGATCTAAGGAAAATGATGAGTGAGTATTCTGTTACTGCAAATATTCTCATTTCTTTGAGCTATATCACCATCTTCTGTCTCACTCTCTTTTTCTCTCTTTGTGAATCTCCTTCTTCTCCTTCCCCTGTCCTATCATTCTGTTACCTGCCTTCTCCATGCATCTATTCATCTTTTTTCCTTTCTTTCATCTGGCAGCTCCAAAAGCACCTTCTGATCCATGGAGTTTCCAGTAGCTGCTCCCTTATTGCTGTGGAATCAGGGGTGCCAGGGTCCTTGAGCCTCAGAGTTGTTTCTTTGAAGGACAACCTACTCCTCTCCCCTGGACTCCCCTTTCCTGTGGCCACCATGCCCCAGACAGCAGGGCCTCCCCTAAAGAGAGCTTGCTCTGGTGAGTAGAGTGGCTTCGGCAGGACCCAGTCCTTTGAGTCACGGTGTGGTCTGGGGGTCTAGGCCTCCAACTTTGGCAGGAGCAAGACTTGCAGCTCCACAACCCAGGGCTTTGGCAGCCCCTCCACAATTTCACGGTACAGGCTCTGTGGCCCATATGGAATGCAGGTCCTGCTAAGAGCCCCCACCATTAACTGCCTGCTCTGGACTAAGTGACATCAAACTACAAAGTAGAATATTCCAGGCCGGGCGTGGTGGTTCAGCTTGTAATCCCAGCACTTTGGGAGGTGGAGGCGGGTGGATCACCTGAGGTCATGAGTTCGAGATCAGCCTGGCCAACATGCCAAAACCCCATCTCTACTAAAAGTACAAAAATTAGCTGGACGTAGTGGTGGGCACCTGTAATCCCAGCTACTCAGGAGGCTGAGGCTAAAGGATCGCTTGAATCTGGGAGGCAGAGGTTGCAGTGAGCTGAGATTGCACCATTGCACTTCAGCCTGGGCGACACAGTGAGACTCTGTCTCAAAGAAAAAAGCAGAACATTCCAAGCTGCTGTTCTTTAAAAGTAAATAAATAAATAAATAAATACTGCAATGTTTAAAAACCTCTAAAAAAGTATTTCCCAAACTTCTACTCCCTGTTCTTAACTTCAGTGGCTGCTTGGGGGAAATAGATCCCTTTAGTTTCTCTGCTGTGTTGTGTTAACAAAATTGTTTCTCGAATGTTACCTTAGATTAATCTGGAGAGGAGAAAAACAGATCCAACTCTGTAGCTGTCTCTTATTGCTACAGAATATTCGAGGGAAAATTTGCTGAAAGTAGATTTTCACACCATTGGGAGCCAATGAGTCAAAAATGGAAAAACTTAAAATATTTCAAATGTTGAAATAGTGTCACTGACTTATTCTGCTAGGTTTTGCCTGGAATGAAGGTTGGTCCTCCAAAGTCAGAGACAGAGAAAGGAAAGGCAGCAATTGGATGGGAGTCTCACTTAGGTCCAAGGGTCCCAATGACTGCTGGCAAAGTTAAAGGGTAGGGAAGGGCCATTGAATAGGGCCCAGCTCTGCAGCCCTCTTCAGCCTCCCATTCAGTCCCTGTCTCCAAGGAGCAACCGGAGGTCACAGGGAAGTCCCGACAGCTGCACTTTGCAACTTGGAAATAAAACTCCAAGGCTTTGATCTTTTCTTCTTCTTCCTTCATATTTAATCCTGTGTTTTTAATTTCCTTCTTCATTGCATATTTGACAAACCCAACTACTGATTCAGTGGAATGTTGTAAATAATGCACTGTGTTTCCTCCTCCAAACCCAAGAGGCTTGGGCCCATTTGACCTCTGTGGTTTATGTAAAATCACCATGGGCCCCTGAGGAAGATCTACATTTCCAAAAGTCACATAATCATTGACACTCACACTGAAAGGGGCAGTTGAGATCATTCTCATCCAGCCTCATCATTTTACAGATGAAACTACTGCCCAGAGAAACTGGGAGGCATGTGAAATGTCACAGGTTGAGACCCAAAACTCCCAACTCCCAATCCAAATTATTTAATAGCATTACATTTCAAGGTTTAGTGGTTTGAATCCATGCCTGATTATAGATGTGTTTAAGGGGCCACGGTCATGCAACGTATTTTCTGACATGAGTGTGTATGTGTACACACACATATCCATAGACATGTAATTTCCACTTAGGATCAAAAGGAAAAAAACATCAGAACTCCCTGTTAGGTTAGTGACTCATGAATACCCAACCAAGTCACCATGGGCACTGTGGCTTGTTTACATAAGACCTTGACAAACAACACATTTTGTCTCTGGTCAAAAGCTACTGCTATCACTCTTTTGGGAGTAAAATCACAGGATATTCTCTGGGATGCCCAGCCAAATCTGATAGCCATCCTATCTATGTTGCCTACCAAAAAGGCAACAGTGCCACTAAGGATGGTGTCTCTGACTCTGACATCAGCTCTATCTCCACTGGTTTCCCCAGCTCTCCGATCTTCCTGACAGACCTGCTCTTTTCTGTCTCCTTCTCAGTGAGGGAGGAGATGAAGGCTTAATGATGACTTCTCAACCTTGTCAGCATGAGATAGAGAAAGGGAGTTCACATCATGATCTCCATTGGTGGCCCTATTTGGGGAAGGTCTGATGTTACACCAGCTCCTCCTAACTTTCTCCTGTACCCTTTAACTTACATGTCCTTCTCAGATCAACCTTCCCTGCTGATATACATCATATAATTGCTGATGCCGGGTGTTGGGGATCAGGCGGTTATATCCACACTAAACTCATGGTACCCCACTTCTTAAACCCTCCCCTTATGAGAAGAGCACCTGCCTGTGAGCTTCAAAGACTCAAGTTACCCAATACCAAAAATCTTGATCTTCAACGTTGACTCAAGTGGGCTACTCCTTTAGGTAGAGCAGCATCTAACTTTGAGGCATCTGAAATACCCACTCTGTGATACTTGGTAGATGGTTAACCCTCTATAAACAGAGATATAGTTTGGATATTTGTCCCCCCCCAAATCTCATGTTGAAATGTAATCCCCAGTGTTGGAGGCAGGGCCTGGTGAGAGGTGTCTGGATCATGGGGTGAATCCCTCATGAATGGCTTCAGCCATCCCCTCGGTGATAAGTGAGCTCTCACTCTGAGTTCACATGAGACTTGGTCATTTAAAAGTGTGTAACACATCCCCCTCCTCCTGCTTTTGCTATGTGAAGTGGCTGCTCCCACTTCACCTTCTGCCGTGATTGAAAGGTCCCTGAGCACCATACTTCCTGTATGAGCCAATTAAACCTCTTTTTAAAAGTAAATTACCCAGTCTCAGGTATTTCTTTATAGCAATGCAAGAACAGCCTAATACAGACAGCTATAGCCATAAACAGCTATATGCACTGTGGAATCATAGATATATGTTCATACCAGAAATCAACTTTGTTGTATTTATTCTTTCTGTCAACATTTTACTTTCACTCATTCATTCACTTATTCAACAAACATTTGCATGTCACATGGATGGCTTCTTGAAGATTCAGCTGAAATGCCAAAACTTCAGAAGAGCCTTCTCTGACCACCTAAAGAACCCACCAACCTTCCAGCCCTGCCATCAGGTGACCCTTTCATTTCTCTCAAGGCATTTACCATAATCAGAAATTACCTTATGGGTCGAGTTACTGTCTCTCTCCTCCAACCAGAATGTGAGCTTCCTGAAGACAGAGGTTTTGGCTGTCTTGTCCACAGCTATATTCCAACATCTATGTTTTCCTTTCTAAAACCTAGAGGTTAGCACAGAGCCTGTATAGAAAAGATACGAAATATTGATTGGAGATTGTGCAGCAGCTTAAAAGAATGGGGAGGGCTCAATATGTATCACCATGGAAAACTCTCCAAGTGAGACTGTTGTGTGACAAAAGCCAAAAAATCTGCCTAGTTTAACATCATTTAGGCTTCAAGAAAACACTCTAAACCAAACTGTAGATTTCTGTACATACATATTCCTATGTAAGTGCATCAGAGGGGTCTGGATAAAGAGGAGGGAACACTTTCAAACTCATTCTATGAAGCCAGCATTACTCTGATACCAAAGCCAGACAAAGACACAACAAGAAAACTACAGACCAATGTCCCTGATAAATAAGGATTTTAAAAACTCAATAAAATATTAGCAAACTGAATTTAACAGCACATTAAAAGGATTCTACTCCACGACCATGTTGAATTTATACCTATGGTTTTGATCTGTGTCCCCGCCCAAATCTCATGTCAAATTGTAAGTCCAGTGTTGGAGGTGGGGACTGGTGAGAGGTGATTGGATCATGGGAGAAGAGTTATCATAAATGGTTTAGCACCATATCCTCAGTGCTGTCCTCATCAATTATCACAAGATCTGGTTGTTTTAAAAGTGTGTAGCACCTTTCCCCTGTCTTCCTCCTGCTCCGGACACATAAGACATGCCTGCTTCCCCTTTTGCCTTCCACCACGAGTGTAAGTTTCCTTAGGCCTCCCCAGAAACTAAACAGATGCTGCCATCCTTCCCATACAGCCTGCAGAATCATGAGCCAATTAAATCTCTTTTCTTTATGAATTACCCAGTCTTGGGTGTTTTTTATAGCAGTTCGAGAATGGACTAATACAACCTGGAATGCAAGGATAGTTCAACATGCAAAAATCAATCAATGTGAGCCTGGTGTGGTGGCACATACCTATGGTCTCAACTACTCAGGAGGCTGAGGCAGGAGGATTGCTGGAGCCCAGAAGTTACAGACCAGCAGGGGCAACATAGCAAGACCCCATCTCAAAAAGTTAGTCAATGTGATAAATCATGTTAAAAAAGTAAAGAACAAAATCCACGTGATCATCTAAATTGATGAAGAGAAAGCATCACTCAAATGAAAATTCAATACTTTTTCATGACAAAAACACTCAAGAAACTTGGAATAGAAGGACAGGCCATATATGGAAAGCCCACAACTACTGTCATATTCAGTAATAAATGACTAAAACTTTTTCCTCTAAGATCAGTAATAAGATAAGGATGCCCACTCTTGCCACTTCTTTTCAACATAATACAAGAAGTCCTGGCCAAAGCAATTAGGCAAGAAATAAAATGTATTCAAATTGGAAAAGAATAAGTAAAATTACCTCTGTTTGCAGATGACATGATCCTTTATGGAAAAAAGCCCTAAAGATTTCACACACACACACACACAAAATCTGTTGTAACTAATATAGAATTTCAGCAAAATTGCAGGATGAAAAATCAACATGCAAAAATTAGTTGTGTATTTTGTTTTTTTTGTTTTTGTTTTTGTTTTTTTTGTCACACCAGCAACAAAAGCAAACATAGACAAAAGGAATTACATCAAACTAAAAAGCCTCTGCCCAGATAAGGAAACAATTAGCAGAGTAAAAAGGCAAACTATGGGATGGGAGAAAATATTTGTAAACCATGTTTCTGATAAGGGGTTAATCTCCAAAATATACAAGGAACTCCTACAACTTAATGACAGAAGAATAAATAACCCAATTTAAAAGTGGGCAAAGGACTTAAATAAACATGTCTCAAAAAAAGCCATGCAAATAGCCAACAGAAATATGAAAAGATGCTCAACATCACTAATCATCAAGGAAATGCAAATCAAAACCACAATGAGATATCACCTCATACCTTTTAAGATGGCCATTATCAAAATAACAAAAGATAACAGGCATTGGCATGAGTGTAGAGTAAAGGGAACCCAGTACACTGTTGGTGGCAATGTAAAATGGTGTAGCTGCTATGGAAAACAGCAGTCTCTTCAAAAAATTAAAAATAGAACGACTATATGAACCAGCAATCCTACTTCTGGGTATACATCTAAAATAATTCAAAACAGTATTTCAAAGAGATATCTGCACACTCATGTTCATTGCAGTGTTATTCACAATAGCCAAGAGGTGGAAACAACCCAAGTGTCCACTGACAGATGAATGGATAAAGAAAATGTGGTATATACACACAATGAAACATTACTCAGCCTTAAAACATCACTAAGCCTTAAAAGCCTTAAAACATTAGCCTAAAAAGCTTTAAGCCTTAAAAGCCTTAAAAGGAAGGAACTTCTAACACATACTACAATGTGGATAAACCCTGAAGACGTTATGCTAAGTGAAACAAGCCAGTCACAGAAAGACAAATAATGTATAATTCCACTTATATGAAGTATCTAAAAATATCAAAATCACAATAATAGAAAATAGAAAGATGGTTGCCAAGGTCTGGGTGAACAGAAAAGGGGGAATTGGTGTTTAAAGGGCATAGAGTTTCAGTTTTGCAAGATTAAAAAGTTCTAGAGATCTGGTGCATAACAAATTGTATATACTTAACACTACTCAACTCCACGCTTAAGATAGTAAATTTCATGTAATCTGTTTGTAACCACAATTTAAAATAAAAATTACAAACAAAACAAAGATTTGGGTAGATATAGAGGGAACTGGAACAGGGGAGTCAGAGGAAAACTTTTGTTTTTTTCTCTTTTTTAACATTGAAATTGTTCTCAGTTATTACCCGTGTAATTGAAATCATTGTTTAAAGTTTTAGAAAAAAAAATCAGAAAAGGACCCTACCCTGGAGGCGTTTAGAGTCTAGTGAAAGAGACATTCATCTACACAAAGCATGCACGGGACAAGGGAGTGCGGTGGCACCAGGTGCAGTGAACATGGGGGACAGAACTTGTTCCTCCTGGGCCCGCAGAAAAGGACTCATGGTAGGGGTGGTCATTTGGTGTCAGACTCCAAAGACAGGTAGGTATTTGTCTGGGGGAAGGTTAGTTTAGGCCCTAGAGACCACACCATTCAAAACCTTCCACTGCAATTTCCAGGGGTTCAGCTGCAATATATCTAAAACACACTTAGCTCAAATAATACCATGAAATATGAGGGAGGAAGAAGTCTTAAAGACCGCTTTGAAAACACTTGATAAAATAACTAAACTAATGTCAAGAAATGCTAAAGCTCTAAAGCTTATTATATGCATACACAAAGTGATCTAAAGCAGAGGTGGGGTATGCCAGACCCCACAAGCATTTCATACAGTTCAGTTTAGCCTAACAACATGACTGCATAGAATTCCTTGGAGGATCCACTGAACAAGTAAGAATGATTTTTCACCAGTAAGCTTTTTAAATGTCCGTTTATACATCTGCAGTGCTTGAGGGGGATTAAGACATTTGCTCTCTTTCATTCTTCCATGCATTTGAGCTTGTACTATTAATTTGCTCAGCAAACCATTTTATTCATGGCTAGAGCAAAAGAAGCTTTAACTCAACTGTTGTCTGAAATCAAAATGGGTAGGGTTTAACTGAGAGGGTCCACCATACAATCAAGATATTTATCTAGTCAACTCTTAGTTAGCACCCTAAATAGAGGAGGAGGAGTGTTCACATAGAGTGCCAAAAGCATTTTGCTTTCTTTCAGGGATACTGACAGTGAATTTTTATTTTCATCATCCCATTTGCCTTTCCTATTTTGTTTTCTTTAGGTGAAACAAGAAAACTAGTTAACAGTCCAGAGTTCCTTGCTGGCTAGAATAAGAGATAAAAATAGCCAGGTTATGAGGTCTAACCTTCCTAAGAGACCACATTGCAGCTACAATTGCTCACGGTAACCTGTTAACTCCTTACTGCCTCCCACATCTCCAGGGCTGGCAAGAAGATGCCAGATCCCAGGCTACAGTGCAAGGTTATTTCCAAGAAGAAATCGTTCAAAACTCTGAAGTCAGGGGTAGCAGCTCTACTTTAGTCCAGAAATCCGTCAACTGAGGTGTAGTGTAGCATCTTCTTTTAGGAAGTGGTATAATGCTGTAGTTAAAAGTGTGGTCTTTGAAGCCAGTCATCCTGGATTTGGATCCCAGCTCTGCCACTTGCCAGTTGTATGATCTTGGACAAGTCACTTAACTTCTCTGTGCCTCAGTTTTCTCATCTGTTAAATGGGCATAATGATCATTGTGAGGGTTAAATGAGTTCACATGTGTAAGATGCTTAGGTTAATTTTAAAGCTGCCAATGTATCCAGCTTGGGCAACATGGTGAAATCCCGTCTCTACAAAAAATACAAAAATAAGCCAGGCATGGTGGCATGTGCCTGTAGTTCCAGCTACTTGGGAGGCTTAGGTGGGAGGATGGCTTGAGCCCAGGAAGCAGAGGTTGCAGTGAGTTGAGATCATGCCGTTGCACTCCAGCCTGGGTGACTGAGACCCCCATATCTCTAAAATAAAAATGAATAAATAAATAAACTGCAAATGTAGGCTAACTCTTTATTGGTTCTTCCTTTCATTGGGTCAACATAACACCTCCAGACCTCCCCCAAGGCTCATGCAATCTTCAACCTTCTGGTGGCTACGTATTCATGGGGACATTTGTCACATGGTATTGTTAATCTGCTGCATCGTTAATCTGTCTGTCTTCCTCTGAGATTGTAAGCATCTTGAGGGCAGGGCCAAGTCATTCTTGGTTATATCCCTAGCACCTGATATAGTCCCTGATCATAAAAAAATTGTACATTGTGTATATATATACACACACATATATATGTGTGTGTGCATATATATGTATACACACACACACACACACACATATATATATATATAATCAGCTCAGTACAAGTCTTTGAATTAAGCTCCCTTGAGTTTCCTTTAATTCTGAGCTCAGCGGTGTCCCAGCCAGAGGGCCCAAATGGCTCATTTCCAAAGTCAATGACCATGTCTCATTGTCAGGATCCTCTGTGAACAGTAGGCGGGGACCATGGGCCAAAGGAGGTCTCCACCAGAGTTTCACCAAGTACTTACAGTACCAGGAATAAAAACTGAACAGTTACAGCTGATGGACACCTATTTTTCTGTAAGATGCTTGAGAAGTGGGAGGTTTGAAGAAGCCTAGGCGTGGCAGGGTGAATGATGCTCCCCTGAAAGATGCCCATGTCCTAGTCCCTGGAACCTGTTACTTTACATGACAAAAGGGACTTTGCAGATGTGATGAGGTTAAGGAGCCTGACGTGGGGAGAGGATCCTACATGATCCAGGTGGACCCAATGTCATCACAAAGGTGTTTATAAGAGGGAAGAAAGAGGATCAGAGTCAGAGAAGGAGATGTGACCGTGGAGGCAGAAGTCAGAGAGACAGTGAGATTTAAAGATGCTGCCCTGCTGGCTTTGAAGGGGAAGGAAGGATCTGTCCACCAAGGCAGGCAGGCAGCCTCTAGAAGCTGGAAAATGGAAGGAAACATTCTCTGTGCAGCTTCCAGAAGTGTTGCAGTCCTGCTGACATCTTGATTTTAGGACTTCTAACCTCTAGAATTGTAGGATCATAAATCTGTGTTGTTTTAGGCCACTAACGTTGTGGTAAATTCTCACAGCCACAATAGGAAACTAGGGTAGGAATGCCCTCTAACAGTTCTTCATTTCTTTCTAAAAAGAAATAAGGTAATAGATCATTTCCACGATTTTACCTCTCCAAATTGGAATTGCAGAGGTGGTGGCCTGGAAGCACATGTTGTAGTTGATAGGAAACATCTGATGTCTCTTATTCAGTTTGGAACTCAGGACCATCTTTCAGCATTTCAAATGAAGTTTCTTTTCTCCTATACTCTCCTGTACTTAATCTTAAAAAGCATAACACATCACATCATTTTCTCATTGTTCTCTTCAAAATCCTTGGAAGGTCTTGTATTGGCTACAGGATAAAAAGCAAACTCTTCAGCATTCCATTCAAACACATGGCCCTAGTTGCGTTTCTTTTCTTCTCTTTCTCTTTCTCTGTCTCTGCCTCTCTCTCTCTCTCTCTCTCTCTCTCTCGTCTTGCTGTGTCACCCGGGCTGCAGTGCAGTGGCGCAATCTCGGCTTGCTGCAGCCTCCACCTCCTAGACTCAAGTGATTCTCCTTCCTCAGCCTCCTGAGTAGCTGGGACTACAGGCCTGGCTAATTTTTTTTAAGTTTTTTTTGTAGAGACAGGGATCCCACTATGTTGCCCAAGCTAATCTTGAACTCCTAGCCTCAAGTGATCTGCCCGCCTTGGCCTCCCAAAGTGCTGGGATTGTAGGCATGAGCCACTGTGCCCAGCCTCCTTGTTGGTTTTCTAGATTCACCTTTTACCATTTCAAGCCTCCTCACATCTTATGTTCCAATCCATGTGGCTTCACGCTCCTGCCAATTGTATTAGTCCATTTTCACAGTGCTGATACTCACATACTGGCCAGGTGTGGTGGTTCACGCCTGTAATCCCAGCACTTTGGGTGGTTGAGGCAGTTGGATCATCTGAGGTCAGGAGTTCGAGACCAGCCTAACCAACATGGTGAAACCCCGTCTCTACTAAAAATACAAAAATTAGCTGGGTGTGGTGGCGGGTGCCTTTAATCCCAGCTACTTGGGAGGCTGAGGCAGGAGAATCACTTGAACCCGGGAGGCGGAGGTTGCAGTGAGCTGAGATCACATCATTGTACTCCAGCCTGGGCAACAAGAGCAAAACTCCGTCTCAAAAAAAAAATAAAAAAGATATATCAAGACTGGGTAATTTATAAAGAAAAAGAGGTTTAGTGGACTCACAGTTCCACATGGCTGGGGAGGTCTCACTAACATGGCAGAAGGAAAAAGACACATCTTTCATGGCAGCAAACAAGAGAGAATGAGAGCTATGTGAAAGGGGAGACTCCTTATAAAACCATCAGATCTCATGAGACTTATTCACTACCACAAGAACAGTATGGGGAAAACCACCCGCATGATTTAATTATCTCCCACTGGGTCCCTCCCACAACACATGGGAATTATGGGAGCTACAATTCAAAATGAGATTTGGGTGGAGACACCGCCAAACCATATCAGTGATCATGCTGTATGTAGTCCCATGCACCCTCCCCGGTGGTTGGTTAGGCTGTTCCCAAGGCGAAGGTTTACTTCCCTTCCTCCCCTTCCTGCAATAAAATGAGGTACTGGATCCCCCAGCTGATTCCCAAAACCTCCCTTGAGCCCTTTTTACATTCCGCTTCATTACATGTTTATGCATTTGTCTATCACCCTAGAACATACACGCAAGGCCAGGAAACATATTATAAATTTCTTGAAGATCTCACCTCTCACTTCTCACCACCACTATTTCTCCTACACACACACACACAGATCCATACACATAGTAGTCACTCAATAAGTGCTGAAATAATTAATGTGTATTAGGGTCAAACATGATAGCACAGCAAGGAGACCAGTGCTCTTTCCATTCTGCTAAGGAGAAAAGATGACAGGGGTCAGGATTCGGAGTTGGAGATGTCTAGGTTCAAATACGTGCTCTGGCATACACTAGCTGTGAGCTTTAGGCCAGGTACTGAATATCTCTGTGCTGTAGTTTCCTCATTTGTCAAATGAGAACAATAATACCTTCCTTCATGACTATAGTTAGTGTAATGACATGATATGTTCAAAGCCCTTAGCACAGTAACTGGTACTAAGTAAGCACTATATGCATCAGCTATTATTGTTTTCCTTTCCTTTCCTTTCCTTTCCTTTCCTTTCCTTTCCTTTCCTTTCCTTTCCTTTTCCTTTCCTTTCCTTTCCTTTCCTTTCCTTTCCTTTCCTTTCCTTTCCTTTCCTTTTTCCTTTCCTTTTTCCTTTCCTTTCCTTTTCCCTTTCCTTTTCCCTTTCCTTTTCCCTTTCCTTTTCTTTCCTTTCCTTTCCTTTCCTTTCCTCTCCTTTCCTATTTCCTTCCCTTCCCTTCCCTTTCCTTTCTTTTCCTTTTCTTTTTCTTTTCTTTTCTTTCTCACTATGTCGCCCAGGCTGGCACACAATGGCATGATCTCAGCTCACTGCAGCCTTGATCTCCCGGGCTCAAATGATCCTCTTACCTCTGCCTCCCAAGTAATTGGGACTACAGGAGCAAGTCCCCATGCCTGGCTAATTTTTTTTGTATTTGTAGAGACAGGGTTTTGCTATGTTGCCCAGGCTGATCTCAAACCCCTGGGATCAAGCAATCCTCCTGCCTCGGCCTCCCAAAGTGCCAGGATTATAGGCATGAGCCACTGCACCCAGCCAGCTATTATGATTAACATTATTTTTGGCTGCGAGTGGGGGCTCATGCCTGTAATCCCAGGGCTTTGGGAGGCCCAGGCAGGAGAATCTCTTGAGGCTAGGAGTTTGAGACCAGCCTGGACAACATAGCAAGACCCCATGTCTACCAAAAATTTAAAAATTACCCAGGCATGTTGGCATGTGCCTATAGTTCTAGCTACTCACGAGGCTCGGGCAGGAGGATCACTGGAGCCCAGGAGTTCAAGGCTGCACTGAGCTATGATTATACCACTGCACGCCAGCCTGGGTAACACAGCAAGACCCTGAATCTAATAAGTAGGTAAATAAATAAATAAATAAATAAATAAATAAATAAATAAATAATTTAAAAAGCATTATTTTTACTATATAATCCTTGTTGGCACAGGCTAGTCCCTTCTCCTCCTATTGGCCTTGTTTTTCCCATTTCACTGTAATAATGGTTCAAACCTCTCAGGATAATCTCTAGAATTACACTTTATTTTAAAATGGAAAAAAAGAAAAATGGTTATTTAGAAATATTTAGTGCTGAATGTGGTAGCACACACCTGTAGCCCCAGCTGCTCCGGGGAACGAGGAGGGAGGATCCCTTGAGCTCAGGAGTTCAAGGCCAGCCTGAGCAACATAGTGAGACCATATCTCAACAACAACAAAAAAGTTTAGCAACTGTAAAGTATTAGGCAAGTATTAGGCTACCCCAGTCGCGTTCTGATTTTACTTACCATATGCCTCCCACCCGCAATGCACCCCCATCACCAAAATGGGATTTCCTGAAGTACATGAAAATTAATACTAATCTCTAAGTAAAAACATTACTGTTCTAAATAATAGCAATTTCTAAATACTTTGCTTATACTATACATTGCAGTGGACTTATCCTTAGAGTACTCATTTTGTAAACGGCCAAGGGTTTCTGTTATTTTACATAAGATTTGACATCCGACTCAAAACTGAGACAGGGTGGGAACTTTGTCAAGTTCAAGTCATCTCTGCAGCACCGCTGCGTTGCCCTGTTTTTAATGAGCTGGCGTCCTCTTTTTGAGACGACTGAAGTGAACTTGGATCAGACCCTTAGTCCTGAAACAATGCGCCCTACCTTTGTTGAAGCCCAAAGAGCATTTTCTGTGCAAAGGCCAGTGTGTTCTAACAAATGGCATTCCGCACATTTTCTCGACCGAGGCTCCAGCCTCAGCGGGATTCCACTGCATTCTTGGCAGTCCGGCTCCTTTCCTCTGGCAGGGGGTCAGCCTGGGGCCACTGGGGTCAAGGAACCTCCACGGGCTGCCCCTGCCTCTTAGGCGGACAATGCAAGCCCGCACCGCAGCACTTCCTGCTCTAGCAGCCTGGTCTTGTGAGTGCTCAACTACTCAGTGAGAGGGGCTCCCAGGCTGCGGAGGAGGGGACAGCCCGGGTTGCACTGGAGGTACCAAGAAGGAAACAGAGAGGGACAGAATCTTATTTTATTTCATGTTTTTAAGGAGGGGCCTCTGGGAAGGGGCTGGGAGGGTTAGCCTTCCTTAGGAAGCTCTTGTAAAAAACCGGGCAGTGAGCCATGCACGATACTGCCCCGTGGTCCCGATTGCAGGTGGACCTCGTTGTAAGTGTTTCACGGCCATCAAAAGGCCCCTGACAGGAAGGAAATAGTAAGAACAGTGCTTATATTTGGGTAGAGAGATGATGGGTGACTCCTCTTCTTTCTTCCATTCCCTGTATTTTCTCATTTATTTTAACAATGCCTACACATTGCTTGTGGGATGTCAGTTAACAACCCCCTCTTAAAAGCTGCTTCCCCATTGCTGCAGACTGTGTCTGAAAAAAAAAAAGAAAAAAAAAAGAAAGAAAAGAAAATTCCCACAGGCAAGAGTCGGGATAAGGGTCCGATCTCCAGAAGGCCTCTTTTAAAACGCATAAATGTGTATGGAATGAGCTGGGGTGCAGATGAGGAGTCGGGGGGAGGTGTGGCATAGAAACCCATTAGCACCCATTAGTTTCTTTTTTTGTTGTTTTTGTTTTGTTGTTGTTGTTGCTGTTGTTTTTAACTTTTAATTAAAAAGTAAACTTTAATGTCGAAAATGCAAACTTGGGGAAGGCAAAAAGATCACACACAAGGCTGTCACTTCACACTTGGAAGGCTGTTGTTGTTTTTGAGAAAGTCTCACTCTGTCTCCCAGGCTGGAGTGCAGTAGCGCGATCTTGGCTCACTGCAAGCTCTGCCTCCCGGGTTCACACCATTCTCCTGCCTCAGCCTCCAGAGTAGCTGGGATTACGGGCGCCCGCCACCACGTCCGGCTAATTCTTTGTATTTTTAGTAGAGACGAGGTTTCACCGTTTTAGCCAGGATGGTCTCCATCTCCTGACCTCGTGATCCATCCGCCTTGGCCTCCCAAAGTGCTGGGATTACAGGTGTGAGCCACCGCACCCGGCCTAATTTTTGTATTTTTAGTAGATGGGCTTTGCCATGTTGGCCAGGCTGGTCTTGAACTCCTGACCTCAAGTGGTCCACCTGCTTTAGTCTCCCAAACTGCTGGGATTACAGGCATGAGCCACCCCACCCAGACAGCACCCATTAGTTTCTGACTAGGGATTAGTTTTTCTGGTTTGCAAGCCTGGGAGACTGGGCCCTGGTACGGCAGGCCACAGGATAGAGCACTTTGGCTTGTGTGGGGCTCAGAAAGTGGCTCTGAAAAGGCTGTGGAAGGTAAAAGGCAAAACATATGAGCAAATGCTCTGTGTGCACATGTGCCTGTGTGCCTGCCTGCCTGTCTGTCCAAGTATGAGAATGTTCACACCATAAAGAAAGGACAGTGGAAAGAGCTGGGAGAAGAATCTGAAGTTTTGTGGAGGAAAGTTTAGGAAGGCAGACCTGAAACGGAAACCTCAGGGCATAGCCTTATTTCCTCATTTGTAAAATGAGCAGATGAGGCCAGTGCTGTCCAACACAGTTGCCACTGGCCACATGTGGCTATTGAGCACTTACGATGCAGCCTGTCTGAATTGAGATGTGTGGTAAGTGTAAAATACACACTGGTTTTTGCAGTTAGTATGAACAAAAGAATTTCAAATAGCTCAGTATTATTAAAATATTGATTACATGTTGAAATTATAATATTTTGAATATATTACGTTAAAGAAAACATGTTACTAAAATTAACTTCACCTGTTTCTTTTTCCCTTTTTAGCCTAGCTACTGGAAAATTTAAATTACACATGTGGTATGCACTGTATTTCTATTGGACAGCACTGGGTTATGCAATCATCTTAGAGCTTCTTAAATTTCTCCATTGAAAGATCACTAATAGCTTACCCAAGTACCACTGAAGTGGGTAGGGAAGGCTGGTTCAGAACATAATTTGAAGCAGCCTGCCATAAGCATGAAGTTCCTTTGAAATCTCATATTTTCAGTTTTAAAATGCTTATGTTATTGTTTTGCTACAAAAATAACAGGTCCAAATTATATTAAAAAACAAAAACAAAAAACAAAAAAACAACCACCAGTTCTCTCCCTGCATCCATTCTCCAACTAAACTCTTTAAGTAAAAAGACATAATAATATTTCTCATGTCATTTCAAGCCCCACACACCCCGCCAGCACAGTGTCCTGGGGGTCTACAGACCCTAGTTTGGGAAACACAGGCGGTGATCTCTAAACGGGCCCTTCCATTTTGCAGTTTCTATTGGAGGCTCCTGAGTTCCTAATTGCCACATGTACCCTTTTGTTTTGAGGTTCTCACCTTTGCTCCCTCTTACCCCTTAAAGTTCCCAAGGCCCTGGGAGTGGAGTGGGCCCAGCAAAAAGGACCGAAGCAGCCTTTCTCTCTCTTTTGTAGCCCCACAGAGCTATGCACACAGGTGCCCCATAAATACTTGTCGTGTTGAATAGTTCAGTAACCAGAACTGGGGGCCCAGCCCTCCTCCTGCAGCCACGCCGCCTCCTGCTGCTGCTAGCAGTGTGAAAAGGTCTTTCAAAATGGTCCTGCTTTGAAAATTAACTAGGGATAAAAGCTGCCTCTGATCCTTTAGGGGAAGCAGATAGACAGCGTAGAAACCAAATGATAAATAGGCAAATTAGGTAAGAATTCAATTTGGAACCAGCGCGACTCAGAAATTAATGTGACATTCCATCATCGAAACTAAACGGTAACCCTTATGAAAGTTACACCCTAATAAGTGGGGTCAGTCAGGATCAATCACTTCCTAAGCACATTTCACATTTCTCCCCTCCTAATCTTGCATGAGCTTCCCAATGAACTTGGTCACCTCTGGGTGACACCTTTTTCCACTTTAATATTCCTTTTTAGACTCACAATTCTGACTTCTCTTGACTCTCAACGATGCTAACACCATCCAGCTCTGGGCCACTTGCCAGGCTGTGGCCACCCCAAGCCTTGGTGCAGAGGCATCCCACAGCACATTCTTGAACAGAACCCTTGGAAGTTACAAATATTATTTTCTGGGTCACTTGATGACTGACCTTGACTAAGCCTCCACATGGGGTGCAGTTAAACCACCATCACCAAAGTGTAGCTTTGCTCTCTCAAGGGGTCTGCTCAGATCACTGCGCCCTCCTCCTCCTGATCCCAGTCCGTGAATAATCTGGAGCCAGGAGCTGGTAACCTGCTGGCAGGGTAAGACAGAGGACTTGGAGTTGTTTACACAAATGGGAAAACCAGGACTCTGTGGTCCCTACTCTTCCTTGGGAGCTCCTCTGACTGGAGGCCCAGGGAGCAGCTTCTGAGCACAGTGTGAGACTTACCTTCAGGCTTGGATAGGAAGCCTCTATAAGCACGCTCCATGGGTCAGAATGAACTCACTTAGCTGTTCTGCAGCTCAGGAAACTCTGAAGGGCTACCCTGTGGTTTAATGAGCTTCAGCCAGTAAACCTGGCACCCTGGCAGGTAAGAGTTCCACAAACACACAGCCGGTTCCCTGGAGGGAAACAAACTGAAATGCTTCTAGGTCAATGTGGCCCCTTTTCTATTAACAGAAAGAAAATTTGAAATTCACAAGAAAACCCAAGTCCCATCAGTGCAGAATGATTGGACAAAGGCTGTTTGCTTTCTCCTGTGGCCAAGGAAGATGTTGAATGGTGTAACACAGGAAGTGTCATGGTGTTCATGCTACTTCAATACTTCCCATAGATTGATCTAGGTTTAAGTTTGGTCAGATTTCTGGGAAATCAAGTGCTTCTTCTCTAATCATAGAATGTATGAACTAGAAGTGGTTTTGCTAGCATTGAACTCAGCTTCTTCATTGCACTTTTGAAGAGACGAAAGCTCAGAGAAAAAGGAGTCATTTGCCTATCTCACAGCAAATTGGTGGCACAGATAGAGTGAGAATCCAGCTCTCCCAGCTCAGCAAATATTTAAGACCACTTGCTATGTGTCTCAGGCTGTTCCTAGGCATAATGAATAAGGCAGACATGGTCTCTACTCTCTCGAACCTTCCCATCTATTTTTTTGCAGCTTTGAAATGCAATTTCAATCAAGAATATTTGGAGAATATTTGGAGCCTGATTTCCATCAGCAGGTGGGGACTAAAATTAGTCCCACTGCCCTGTGACTTTGGCCAGTCCCTGAACACCTGCATGCTTGTCAAACTGTACTCTTCTCCTTCAACTTCCCACCATTCATTCATCATCACATACTTCTTGAGCTCCTTCTGTGTGTCAGGTATGGTTCTAGGTACTCACTGGGGCATTATTTGTGAAAAAGACAGATATGGGCCCCTCCTTATAGAATTTACAATACAGGGCTCGCTTTACTACACACTCTCCTACTCTGCCTCTTAAACAGGGCTTTAGCACGGGACGCTAACATAGTGCTGTCCATATGCAGAGCTAAGTACACAAGCCAATAATTCTACTGTCATGGAGTTATCCACAGGCCCTTCTCATCACATTCCTCTGCCTTTCACTTTTTGTAACATCCCCTCTCTTTGCGAATCTGTCCTGGATATTCATTTTAAGCAGATTTGATGGAGGAAGTTATTAAACAAGAGAAACCTACACAGTGTAATTTCCTTCTCCTTCTCCATCTCCCAGGAATAGACCCTACCACCAATCTCCATCCCAATCAAACAGCTAGAGGGGTGGGCTTTTTCTTGACTGCTGTGACCCAAGCCTTCATAAACAGTCCCCAATCCCACAGCCTGCACCCCTCCCAGAGAGAATGGGGCTCTGCTGTGGATCTATAGGGGAACACTTCTGTGGCGGGGCAAAACCCCAAGCTGTAGGTAACAGCACACCCAAAAGGCATTGCTGCCCATCAGACATTAGGAGAGGAGCTCTTCCTCTCTCTGGCATGCCTGACTTGGGTCCCAACCATAGCTGAAATGACATAGGTCAAAGAGGCTGTTGACTGCAGTGAACAGGTGATTTTTTAATTATTTATTTTTGGGTCCCATGCATGCTTAGAACTTCACTGCAAGGTCAAAGCAACAGCCCACACAAAAATTGGCTAAACATGTAAGAGATGGAAAATGTTGATGGTGGCAACTAAATATAAATGCGCATATGGGTGGATTCCGGAAACTGCTGGGCAGTGCACCTGACGTTGAGCCCCAGCAAAATTCTTGACCATATGATCAAACAGGTGGCTTTTCATATTTAGAAAAGAATGTGGAGCCCACACACTATTGGACTTTAAAAGGTTAAAGAGGAAACCTCTGAGCAGTTCCAGTCAAGGAGGGATGTTTGATAATGAGAAGTAGGAAGGGCCATAGTTAATGTCACCTGAAGGAGGTTTTAAATTCAGATCGTGGTAAAGACAATAAAAGCCCCAAGAATGACAACCTACAGTATAGATTGTATTTTGTAATGGTAAACCTGTACAAAAATGCAAATGACAAGCTAGACTACTTTATAATGGGTTGCTGATACTGACCTTTGTTAAAGTAAATTAAGATGGAGATTTGACCTGAAGAATCCCTGAGGAGACAAAATCAGTTAGGCCTCTTAAGTGAACTTAATCTTGCTACAGTTGCAGATGTAAGCAAAATTTGAGCTATCTCTTGTAAATATATATAGTAAAGAAATCCAGAATGTAAGCTAGACCAATCAGAAAGTCAACGAACTTGGCTGGATGTGGTGGCTCACACCTATAATCCCAGCACTTTGGGAGGCTGAGGCAGGCAGATCACTTGAGGCCAGGAGTTCCAGACCAGCCTGGACAACACAGTGAGACGTTGTCACTACAAAAAATAAACAAAACATTAGCCAGGCGTGGTAGCATGCACCTGTAGTCCCAGCTACTTGGCAAGCTGAGCTGGGAGGATTGCTTGAGCTCTGGGAGGTCAAGGCTGCAGTAAGCCATGATCATGCCACTGTACTCCAGCCTGGGCGACAGACTGATAATCTGTCTCAAAAAGAAAAAAAAGGAAGTCAGGCTGGGCACGGTGGCTCATGCCTGTAATCTCAGCACTTTGGGAGGCCGAGGCGGGCAGGAGATCAGAAGTTTGAGACCAGCCTGGCCAACATGGTGAAACTCCCTATCTACTAAAAATATAAAAATTAGCCAGGAACTCCAGCCTGGATGATGAAGTGAGATTGCCTTAAAAAAAAAAAGTGAACACACATAATTATATAACTAGAATTTTTTCCAACAGGGTAGATCAAATAAGGCAACTGTATAATTGTAACCAATCAATTTTTTTTTTTTTTTTTTTTTTTTTTTTTTTGCTTTACTTCTGTGTTTGTCCTATAATGCATCCTTCTTGCATTTGCTTGGTGAAGCTCCTGAGCCGCTTCTGGAATTGTTTGCTCAAATAAATTCTTTAAAATATTATTGTGCTTCAGTTTACTTTCTTAACACCTCTATTTCCTTTCTCACAAAACAGTGTTGAAGCCCCTTCTTCAGATTTTCTGGTTCAATAAGTACACTTCTTTTCTTTCATGTTCTAAATTCTGCTGATCTTCTGCAGGTTCTATACACTTGGGCTATATAATAACATTGAAGGAGATTTGCATCTGGTAGAAGAATACTGTGCTTGGGGAATTCATCAATGGTAGCTTAAGGCTGGAGCAAAGAGTGGGGCTCTCCGGAACTCCAACTCTGTGCTGATGAACATTTATTTGTCAAGGAAAGATGCAAGCAAAGTCTCTTGATCAGATTTGCACATGACCCAAGTGGAGAGGGCGAGCTTGTCCAAATCTATTCACAGAACTACACACAAACTCCTAACCCATACCCTTAACCTGAGACATTGGGATATCAAGAGCTGAAATAATTGACCTGCTCAAATTCCTGCTATGAAGGGGAGTTCTTGCTGGTTGAAGATCTCTGGCTCTTAACTGCTTGATCTCTACTCCAAAGAAAGAGAGGCATACACACTTCTATAGCCCCTCTGTTCTCACTCCACATAAGCCCTGGGAGGAAACAATGCCACATAGGTATCCATTTCATTCAAAGATCCTGGGAAAAGGAAGTTCTTCGTAGAGCTCACTTCATTTTAAAGCTGTACATACCAGTCGCACTTTAGGTCTAAAGGAAGTCGGTGTAACAAAATACAATTTGAACACAAATATTAGCATTCTTACTATAATTATTTGTTAAATAACAAGACATTGTTCTCAGGATATTCTTTAGGTCATTCCTGTCACTGACAAATCCGTCGCTGAAGATATAGGCAAAGAAGGACAAAGTAACTGTGAACATACAATGCTGGCTTCTCTAAAATGGCCTGAACTTCATACCAGCCCAAATACCCTAGATTTATAAAATTCAGATATAACATCCCCTCTTAGTTTTAAAAGGTACCTTAACAAAGTTCCTTGAAGTTTTGGCCTATTCAGCACTTTTTAAAGAACATTCAAGCAACACATTCACTTTGCTTTTGGAAAATAATCCATGAATTCACTTTGCTTTTGGAAAATAGTCCATGAACAATGCCTGTCCAAACCAAGGAGCACTACCCAGTGTGGTTGCAACCTCTTGCTAAGAAAGCAGCAAATTTTCTGAATATATTGAACGGGACCCACCCACTTTTCTTTTAGTAACTTAGTTCATTTGGTCTAGAAAGTCCTTGGGTTGAGGACACACAGATGCACACTTTCCCTCTCTCTCTCTCTTTCTCTCCTCCTCTCTCTTTCCTGGAACTCCTTTTTGAACAGGTGGTAATATTTTTATTCCTGTATTTTATCAGCAACTTATTTGCCATGGCATGAGGAGGCATTTGTTACAACATTTTTGTGTATACTGATCAGTTACAAGGAAAGTTGTGCCTTAAAATACTCTGCCTGGAAAATACTTTCTATGTCCAAGAAAACAAGGTTGGCCTTAGTTTAAATTCTGACTTACAACTGGGAAGGAACAACCTAGTTTACCCTCTTCTGAAATCAGAAGTAAATGCAACTCTGCATTTCTCTTTTCAAAGTCTCAGGGGAAAAAAAAAAAAAAATTGAAACGCATGTAATGTGCCCACAGTGCCTACATCTGCTATTATGCTACCATTTTTCTTTACTCGTTATTTCTCAAAATTTTCAAGTACAGATATGACTAACTTCTCCTGAATTAAAAAACGTATGTCTAATTATATGAAGATTTCAAAAAAAGTGTAGACACCATGAAAAGTCTCAAATGGTCTCTATGTAGTTCGTTACATAGGTTTCTTAGGTGAGTTCATGCTAGAGAAGGTAAACCCTCTATCTATCTATACTTATATTTGTGCAAATTCATGGAGTACATGTGCAATTTTATTATATGCATAGATTGTATAGTGGTCAAGTCGGGGCTTTTAGGGTATTCATCACCAGAATAACATGCATTGTAACCATTAACTACACAATGTATATATTTACACACACATATTTGCAAAAGGAAATCTTTCCAAAAGGTATATGAAACACCTCCCATATTTTCTGCCCTCTGGTCGCATAAAATATAGACTCTTCAGATTTCTGGTCCTCCCTTAACAAGGAGGTGTTCTCCAGGAACCAGTTTGGGTTAGCCTTACAGGAAGTCAATTGCAAGATTCATGACAGTGACCAAAAGGGCTCCACTCTCCAGTCACTGATGAGGGACAAGACTTTTCCATTGTTTACTAGGGTTTCAGAAAACATGGCCAGAGAATAGTCCCTGAGGGACACTGTGAAGAGCATCTTCATAGGTTAGGTGAGAAAATCAAGTACAGTTCTCAAGAAACAAACAAAAAAAGCATGAATCCCTAGCCAGAGCAAAATGGAATGTTTAAGTCAATTATCCAGATTATCCAAATAACTCAGCAACAAAATTAAAAAGACCCATTCAATTTCATGGTCATTTAAGACCCTAAAATGATCATAGGCTGAATGGTGTCCAATCTCAGATCCCCTTTGGCTATACAGCAATATCATCCAACTCCAGGCTCAGATCCACCTACTGCAGAGAGGCAGAAAGGCTGCAGGGCATTCTGATGGGAACTAGAAAGTCACACTGAGTTTGTCCCTATTTTTATGTGAAACAAAATGCTAGGGGTGAACTGCCCAGCTTTGGAACTGAATGCTGAGAATTGCCTAACTTGCTGCTGGACACCCCACAGATATCCACCTGCAAATTCCTCGGGATTTGTACAAGTCAATGATTCTGTATTCACTGCCTTCTAGTAAGCATTTGAGACCCATAACTATGAAAAATCTTGCAGGTAATTTCCCCAGTAATTCCATTAATCCCAAGAGATAGCTAAACGTGGCTCAACACACTCGGAAATCTCATGGCAAATTTATTCCCTTCATTTTATTCAAAGCCTTTTAAAATAAGCCCCAATTAAAAGTGATGCTAACAATAAGGTCTGCTGTTAAGCTCCCTGGCTATCCCCTTCAAACGTGTAGTGCTAATGTAATCCACTGAGTGATCTTCAACTCACTGAGATTTAGAGTAGGTAGGAACTTTAGAGATTATATTCAAATACCCAAGCATTCCTAAATACAGCAGTTCTTTTGATCCAAATGAGATTTCCAGAGTGGGATGTGGCGGCTGGTGGTGAAGGGAGTACCATCACTGCCTGCTGTCAACCTGTCTGAGCCCTACTCCCACATCCCTGGAATCAACACACCAACTGCTTTAACCCACACACAATCCAATTAAGCCCTACAGTGACCAGTTATAATTAATGTCCAATGGCGAGTGTTAGTTTTTCTTAAATAATAAGAATGATCAAATAGTAAAAATTAGGTCACTCAGGCTAGCAGAGAGTATTATGGATTATTGGGTTTACAAATGGAATAAATTTTGTTTATAGGTAGCAATCCTTGAACAAATCACTTTTGGGCTTAATTGTTAACTGCACTTGAAAATAAACCGCATGGTGAAAATGAGAGTGTAGTTTGCAGAGAGAAATAAAAAGAAATGTATTTTAAAAAACAATAACCAGCCCTTACTTGAAAAACAAGCAAACCCGTGTGATTGGCCTCTCTCTCCATAGAAGAAGAGTATATGGAATGAGTGAATACAAGCATTAGGGATTGAACAAATGAATCAATTCTACTCATAAAACATCCCCCACAGCAAGCTTGCGTGACAGCAAGCTTTTAAAGAAGAGTACAAAAACTCTACTCTTTACAATATGGCTGGTAGCTGTGTTACCTTCGACTGTTAACATTTTTTGTATGTTTATGTGTGGTTTTTTTCGAGACAGGGTTTTCACTTTGTCTCCCAAGCTGGAGTGCAGTGGTGCAATCACAGCTCACTGCAGCCTCCAACTCCTTGGCTCAAGCGATCCTCATACCTCAGTCCCCCAAATAGCTGGAATCACAGGTGCATACCACCAAGCTTGGCTGATTTTTTAAATTTTTAGTAGAGAAAGGGTCTCATGATGTTGCCAGGCTAGTCTCAAACTCCTGGGCTCAAGTGATCCACCTGCCTCAGCCTCCCAAAGTGCTAGGATTACAAGTGTTAGCCACCGCACCCGGCCACATTTATGTATCGCATTAGCATGGGAGCCCAAGTGTATCTCTCCTACCTGCCTACATGGTACCTGGCATATAGTTGGGACTCATAGCAATTCTTGCAGCTGCTCAGTAACTTCTCCCCATTGAGTGTAGGGCCCATATGTTGACAGATGGGACAGAATGCGAGCTTCCTGCTGCTCATAAAGGCAGCCCCCATTTCTTTTCCTGCTCCTCACCACTAGGCGAGGTCTGCTACTCCACACCAACCCTGTGTCCTTTGTGACCTTCCATAAGGTAGGAGAGGTAGGCTTTGTCCTTATTAGAGACCCAATCTCACAGCAGGGCTGACACTCTGGAGATAGGAAAGTATAGTAGGCCTCAGATGATCCAGTTTATAGAGTAGTCAAAAGCCCAGACACCACCTGTTTTCAATATGAGTTTCTCCATTACCAAACACACATTTTTACTTAGGCTTCCGGTTAGGCCAAAGGCTGAACCAGCATCCAGTTCCCCACCGGCCCAGCCCTCCCCACAGTAGGGATCCACCTGTATAATTCAGCTTGCCTGGGCCATGGTGGTCTAGCTGGCATCCACTCATGGTGCCCTTGAGCCTAAGTGCTCACTCAGCATATCTGCTATCCAAATAGCCACCCGACAAGTCTGGCTACATCACCAGACAGGGTCCTTCCTGCCTGTTATTAAATAAATGAATGGGATGAGCCACATCTTCCCTCTGAGGAATAGCCAGAAGCACAGACAAAATGTAAACCATATTCCTCTCAGCTAGTCATGACAAGGTTCTGAAGACCATCAGATATGGTTTGGCTGTGTCCCCACCCAAATCTCATCTTGAATTGTAGCTCCCACAATTCCCACATGTTGTGGGAGGGACCTGGTGGGGGATAATTGAATCATGGGGGTGGGTCTTTCCCATGCAGTTCTCCTGATAGTGAATAAGTCTCATGAGATCTGATGGTTTTAAAAGGGGAGTTTCCCTGCACAAGTTCCCTTCTCTTGTCTGCCACCATATGAGATGTGACTTTCACCTTCTGCCATGATTGTAAGGCCAACCCAGCCACGTGGAACTGTGAGTCTATTAAACCTCTTTCTTTTGTAAATTACCCGGTCTCAGGTATGTCTTCATTAGCAGCATGAAAACGGATTAATAAACCATCTTAGTGACATGTTCTCTTGAGGATGTGAAATTGTCCAGCGGCTGGTGTTTGTTTGGAGCTAATGAGGGATATGGGAAACTTGGAAGCAGCCACCCACACCCATCCCTTCCTCTCCACCCTTGCCTCAAATCCCCAAGTGACAATGTCATAGTTTCAGTTCCAATGTTTGCTCTCTGTGAAAATGTAGATCCTCCAGGAGGGAAAGCAGACCATCAGAATCTCTGGGGCTTGTGGGGTGGAAGTAAGAAGGAGCTGATATCTGAGAGATTGAGTGGGCCTGGGACAAATTTGACTTGCCTCACACTTTTTTTCCAGAGCAAATTCTGAATTGTACACAACTCACAAAATTCCAGATGGAATTTCAGTTGGTGACCCTGTTATAATGTAGTATATATTATTGCCACTCAAAGTGGAGTCCCCAGACCAGCAGCAGTGGCATCAGCTAGGAGCTTATGGTATATGAAACCTCAGGCTTCACCCCAGACCTACTAAATCAGAAGCTATATCTAAAAAGATTCATAGATGATTGATGTGACATTGAAAATTGGAGAGTTATTAGTACATGGAGACTCAAAGAGCCCTGGTTACAAATGCTGGATGTAGAACTTACTAACTTTGTGATCTTGGGAAAGGTCATTAAATTCTCTGAGTCTCAGTGTCCTCACCTGGAAAATAAGGATTATATTCCCTGTCTCACAGGGTTGTTATAAGGATTAAATGATAGTGTTTATTATAATATTAGTTAGCACAGTGGCTGGTACATGGTAAGTATAGACTAAGAAGTAGCAATCAATTCATTATAATCCCAGCACACTGGGAGGCCAAAGAGGGTGGATCACTTAAGCCCAGGAGTTCAAGGCCAGCCTTGGCAACATAGTGAGACCCCATCTCTTAAAAAAAAATTAGCCAGGCCTGGTGGCACGCACCTATGGTCCTAGTGACTCAGGAAGCTGAGGTGGGAGGATTGCTTGATCCCAGGAGGTCAAGGCTACAGTGAGCCATGACCCTGCCATTGCACTCCAGCCTGGGAGACAGAGTGAGACCCTGTCTCAAAAACAAACAAAAAACAAAAAAAAAAGGTGACAGGCAAGGTGGCCGAATAGGAACAGCTCCGGTCTACAGCTCTCAGTGAGATCAATGCAGAAGTTGGGTAATTTCTGCATTTCCAGCTGAGGTACCCGGCTCATCTCATTGGGGCTGGTTAGACAGCAGTTGCAGCCCACGAAGGGTGAGCCGAAGCAGGGTGGGGCATCACCTCACCTGGGAAGTGCAGGGTATGGGGGAACTCCCTCCTCTAGCCAAGGGAAGCCCTGAGGGACTGTGACATGAGGAACAGTGTACTGCGGCCCAGATACTATGCTTTTCCCATGGTCTTTGCAAGCCACACACCAGGAGATTCCCTTGGGTTCCTACGCCACCAGGGCCCTGGGTTTCAAGCACAAAACTGGGCAACTGTTTGGGCAGACACCGAGCTAGCTGCATGAGTTTTTTCATACCCCAGTGATGCCTGGAATGCCAGCGAGACAGAACCATTCACTCCCCTGGAAAGCAGGCTGAAGTCAGGGAGCAAAGTGGTCTAGCTCAGCGGAACCCACCCCCATGGAGTACAGCAAGCTAAGATCCACTGGCTTGAAATTCTTGCTGCAAGCACAGCAGTCTGAAGTCCACCATTACTGAGGCTAGAGTAGGCGGTTTTCTCCTCACAGTGTAAACAAAGCCTCAGGGAAGTTTAGACTGGGTGGAGCCCACCACAGCTCCACAAAGCTGCTGTAGTCAGACTGCCTCTCTAGATTCCTCCTTTCTGGGCAGGGCATCTCTGAAACAAAGGCAGCAGCTCCAGTCAGGTGCTTAGAGATAAAACTCCCATCTCCCTGGGACAGAGCACCTGGGGGAAGGGGCGGCTGTGGGCTCAGCTTCGGCAGACTTAACGTTCCTGCCTGCCGGCCCTGAATAGAGTGGCAGATCTCCCAGCACAGCACTAGAGCTCTGCTAAGGGAGAGACTGCCTCCTCAAGATGGTTCCTGATCCCCATGCCTCCTGACCCCAGGAGACACCTCCCAGCAGGGGTCGACAGATACTTCATACAAGAGAGCTCTGGCTGGCATCTGGCAGATGCCCCTTTGGGAGTAAGCTTCCAGAGGAAGGAACAGGCAGCAATCTTTGCTCTTCTGCAGCCTCCTCTGTTGATACCCAGGCAAACAGGGTCTGGAGTGGATCTCCAGCAAACTCCAACAGACCTGTAGCTGAGGGGGCTGATGGTTGGAAGTAAAACCAACAACAGGAAAGGAACAGCATCAACATCAACAAAAAGGACATCCACACAGAAACCCCATCCAAAGGTCACCAACATCAAAGACCAAAGGTAGATAAATCCATGAAGATGAGGAAAAACCAGTGCAAAAAGGCTGAAAATTCCAAAAACCAAAATGCCTCTTCTCCTCCAAGGGATCACAGCTCCTCGCCAGCAAGGGAACAAAACTGGACAGAGAATGAGTTTGACAAATTGACAGAAGTAGGCTTCAGAAGGTGGGTAATAACAAACTAATCCGAGCTAAAGGAGCATATTCTAACCCAATGCAAGAAAGTTAAGAACCTTGAAAAAAGGTTAGAGGAATTGCTAACGAGAATAACCAGTTTAGAGAAGAACATAAATGACCTGAGGGAGCTGAAAAACGAGCACGAGATCTTTGTGAAGCATACACAAGTATCAATAGCTGAATCAATCAAGGGGAAGAAAGGATATCAGAGATTGAAGATCAACTTAATGAAATAAAGCATGAAGACAAGATTAGAGAAAAAAAAGAATGAAAAGGAACAAACAAAGCTTCCAAGAAATATGGGACTATGTGAAAAGACCAAACCTACATTTGATTGGTATACTTGAAAGTGATAGGGAGAATAGAACCAAGTTGGAAAACACTCTTCAGGATATTATCCAGAAGAACTTCCCCAAGCTAGCAAGATAGGCCAACATTCAAATTCAGGAAATACAGAGAACACCACTAAGATACTTTTTGAGAAGAGCAACCCCAAGGCACATAATCATCAGATTCAGTAAGGTTGAAATGAAGGAAAAAATATTAAGGGCAGCCAAAGAGAAAGGCTGGGTTACCCATAAAGGGACGCCCATCATACTAACATCAAATCTCTGCAGAAACTCTACAAGCCAGAAGAGAGTGGGGACCAATATTCAACGTTCTTAAAGAAAAGAATTTTCAGCCCAGAATTTCATATCCAACCAAACTAAACTTCATAAGTGAAGGAGAAATAAAACCCTTTATAGACAAGCAAATGCTGAGAGATTCTGTCACCACCAGGCCTGTCTTACAAGAGGTCCTGAAGGAAGCACTAAATATGGAAAGCAAAAACCAGTACCAGACACTGCTAAAATATACCAAATTGTAAAGAAAATTGACACTATCAAGAAACTTCATCAACTAATGGGCAAAATAACCAGCTAGCATCATAATGACAGGACCAGATTCACACATAACAATATTAACCATAAACCTAAATGTTTATGGTTAATATTGATGCGAATGAACATTAATGCGAAAATCCTCTATAAAATACTGGCAAATGGGCCAGGCGCAGTGGCTCACACCTGTAATCCCAGCACTTTGGGAGGCCGAGGTGGGTAGATCACGAGGTCAGGAGATCGAGACCATCCTGGCTAACATGGTGAAACCTCGTCTCTACTAAAAATACAAAAAATTTGCCGGGCGTGGTGGCAGCGGGCACCTGTAGTCCCAGCTACTCGGGAGGCTGAGGCAGGAGAACGGAGTGAACCCGGGAGGTGGAGCTTGCAGTGAGCCGAGATTGCGCCATTGCGCTCCAGCCTGGGCGACAGAGCGAGACTCCTTCTCAAAAAAAAAAAAAAAAAAAAAAAGTACTGGCAAACCAAATTCAGCAGCACATCAAAAAGCTTATCCACCATGATCAAGTTAGTTTCACCCATGGGATGCAAGGCTGGTTCAACATAGCCAAATCAATCAATGTAATCCATCACATAAACAGAACCAATGACAAAAACCACATGATTATCTCAATAGATGTAGAAAAGGCCTTCAGAAAAATTAAACACCCCTTCATGCTAAAAATTCTCAATAAACTAGGTATTGATGGAATGTATCTCAAAATAATAAGAGTTGTTTATGACAAACCCACAGCCAATATCATACTGAATGGGCAAAAGCTGGAAGCATTCCCTTTGAAAACCAGCACAAGACAAGGATGCCCTTTCTCACCACTCTTATTCAACACAGTATTGGAAGTTCTGGCCAGGATAATCAGGAAAGAGAAAGAAATAAAGTGTATTAAAATAGGAAGAGAGGAAGTCAAATTGTCTCTGTTTGCAGATGACATGATTGTATATTTAGAAAACCCCATCATCTCAGCCCAAAATTTCCTTAAGCTGGTAAGCAACTTCAGCAAAGTCTCAGGATACAAAATCAATGTGCAAATATCACAAGCATTCCTATACACCAATAATAGACAGAAAGCCAAATCATGAGTGAACTCCCATTCACAATTACTACAAAGAGATTAAAATACCTAGGAATACAACTTACAAGGAATGTGAAGGACTTCTTCAAGGAGAACTACAAACCACTGCTCAAGGAAATAAGACACAAACAAATGGAAAAATATTCCATGCTCATGGATAGGAAGAATCAATAACGTGAAAGTGGCCATACTTTCCAAAGTAAATTATAGATTCAATGCTATCTTCATCAAGCTACCATTGACTTTCTTCACAGAATTAGAAAAAACTACTTTAAGTTTCATATAAAACCCAAAAAGAGCCCATATAGCCAAGATGATCCTAAGCAAAAAGAACAAAGCTGGAGACATCACGCTACTTGGCTTCAAACTATACTACAAGGCCATGGTAACCAAAACACCATGGTACTGGTACCAAAACAGATATATAGACCAATTGAACAGAACAGAGGCCTCAGAAATAATGCCGCACATTTACAACCATCTGATCTTTGACAAACCTGACAAAAACAAGCAATGGGGAAAGGATTCCCTATTTAACAAATGGTGTTAGGAAAACTGGCTAGCCCTATGCAGAAAACTGAGACTGGACCCCTTCCTTACACTTTATACACAAATTAACTCGAGATGGATTAAAGACTTAAATGTAAGCCCTAAAACCATCAAAACCCTAGAAGAAAACCTAAGCAATACCATTCAGGACACAGGCATGGGCAAAGACTTCATGACCAAAACACCAAAAGCAATGGCAACAAAATTGACAAATGTTATCTAATTAAACTAAAGAGCTTCTGCACAGCAAAATAAACTATCATCAGAGTGAACAGGCCACCTACAGGATGGGAGAAAATTTTTGCAATCTATCCATCTGACAAAGGGCTAATATCCAGAATCTACAAAGAACTTAAACAAATTTACAAGAAGAAAACAGACAGCCCCATCAAAAAGTGGGCAAAGGATATGAACAGATACTTCTCAAAAGAAGACATTCATGCAGCCAACAGACATGAAAAAATGCTCATCATCACTGGCCATTAGAGAAATGCAAATCAAAACCACAATGAGATACCATTTCATGCCAGTTAGAATGGCGATCATTGAAAAGTCAGGAAACAACAGATGCTGGAGAGGATGTACAGAAACAGGGACGGTTTTACACTGTTGGTGGGAGTGTAAATTAGTTCAACCATTGTGGAAGACAGTGTGGCAATTCCTCAAGGATCTAGAATGAGAAATACCATTTGACCCAGCAATCACATTACTGGGTATATACCCAAAGGATTTTAAATCATTCTACTATAAAGACATATGCACATGATGTTTATTGCAGCACTGTTCCCAATAGCAAAGACCTGGAACCAACCAAAATGCCCATTAATGATAGATTGGATAAACAAAATGTGGCACGTGTACACCATGGAATACTATGCAGCTATAAAAAAGGATGAGTTCATGTCCTTTGCAGGGACATGCATGAAGCTGGAAACCATCATTCTCAGCAAACTAACACAGGAACAGAAAACCAAACACCGCATGTTCTCACTCATAAGTGGGAGTTGAACAATGAGAATACATGGACAGAGGGAGGGGAACATCACATACCGGGACCTGTCGGGGCGGGGGTGGGCTTGGGGAGGGATTGCATTAGGAGAAATGCTTAATGGAGACGACAGGTTGATGGATGCAGCAAACCACCATGGCACGTGTATACCTATGTAACAAACCTGCACATTCTGCACACATATCCCAGAACTTAAAGGATAATAAATAAAAGAAAAAAATCGTTATTACTTGTGCATCTGATGCTCAACTGCTGGTGTATAATCACATTCATTTCCTTTTTGTCTCCCTCAGGACTGAAACGGCAGTGGAAGTCCACTGACAAGTCAGGTCTAAGTCCTTAATGGAAAAGGTACACACAAGCCCAAATATTAATTCAAAGCACACTTCTCATCCTTTCCGCTCTGTGCTAACTAGAAAAATGGTTTTATTTTTTGAACTCTGTCAGAATCTGTAAGTCCGAGATTGTGCAGATTTCATTATGATTAGTCTGGTCATGCCAGAGAAGTATGACATGGGTGACAAGATGACACAGTCCAACCTTTAAGGAAGCTGGATAAGAGCTAATGATGCTGGTTACCACCAAGCTGATAGGACTTCCTGTCACAGCCTTGCATCAGCCACTATGTGTCCATACAGTAAGAAGACCGATGACTTTTGACAAAAGAGCAGAACTGGTACCTCCAAGGAATACCGGCTCCTAAGGACAGAGGTTCCTTGGGAGGCCATCGCCTGGCTCCAGCCATATGGCCTCACTCATGTGAGTTGAAACACTGCTTCAAGACCTGCCTTTGGAACCCATTCTGAGCCACGTGAGAAAAAAAATCTCTCTTTTTCTTTCCTAGTCACATCCCATTTCTCAGCAAAACTGCTCACCTGGAGACTGAGGGAAACCTGTGAGGTCTTGGCTTCCCTGACATCTAGATTACAAACAAAAGGATCTGGTTGATGAAAGAACCATTTGGTCAATGCTCTGGGATTGGTCTTTACTAACTTTTGGCTATTTAAATAATCATAGCCCTCATCAGAGGCTGAAGATATGCCCCAAGGTGGGGGTTACTCCAAGTGTGCTGCAAGGTGGGAAGGCATTCCCCACTGAGTTGCAGGAATAGTGGCTAACCTCTTGATGAGACGACCTAAACAGATACTACTTGAAAAGTGCAGTCGTATTTTTTTTTCTTTTTTGAGACGGAGTCTCGCTCTGTTGCCCAGGCTGGAGCACAGTGGCACAATCTCAGCTCACTGCAAGCTCCGCTTCCCAGGTTCATGCCATTCTGCCTCAGCCTCCGGAGTAGCTGGGACTACAGGCGCCCGCCACCACGCCTGGCAATTTTTTTGTATTTTTAGTAGAGACTGGGTTTCACCATGTTAGTCAGGATGATCTCGATCTCCTGACCTCGTGATCTGCCCACCTCGGCCTCCCAAAGTGCTGGGATTACAAGCGTGAGCCACCGTGCCCAGCCCGTATTTGTTAAAGGAGAAGAAAGACCAAGTGTGATGATGATGATGATGATGATGAGGATGATGATTATTATTATTTTGAGACAGAGTCTCACTCTGTCACTCAGGCTGGAGTGCAGTGGCACGATCTCAGGTCATTGCAGTCTCAACCAAGCTCAAGCGATCCTCCCACCTTGGTCTCCCAAGTAGCTGGGACTAGAGACACATGCCACCATGCCTGGCTGTTTTTCTATTATTATTATTTTTTTTTAGAGACAGGGTCTCACTATGTTGCCCAGGCTGGTCTTGAACTCCTGGGCTGAAGCAATCCTCCCACCTTGGCTTCCCAAGTAGCTGGGATGCCAAGTAGCTGGGACCATGCCTAGCTAAGTTTTTCTACTTTTTCTAAAGATGGGGTTTTGCGTGTTGCCCAGGGTGGTCTCGTACTCCTGAGCTCAAGCAGTCCACCCGCCTCGGCCTCCCAAAATCCTGGGATTACAGGCATGAGCCAGTGTGCCCAGTCAAGTGTGACTACTAGGAACTGGGAGCAATTGTCTGAAGGAAGGGAGAGTCTACAGTTACATCAAGCTCTTGGCCACAGCTAGAGAAGGATGAATCTGCATTAACCATATTTTGACAAAGCCAAAAACCAAATTGAAAGGCCATATCTGAATATAGGACAACTAGGCCTGAAGAAGGGAGGTGGATGGAAGGAGTAGAGCTCCTGTAAGGACAGTGGCTTCAGGGTTGGTAGTGGAGAAAGAGACACACATCAAGGAGGGTGGTGAGGAGACGAGTATCATCATAGATGGAATCAATCTTGAAATCAAAAGTAATATGTCCTTTGGCTGTGCATGGTGGCTCATGCCTGTTATTCCAGAACTTTGGGAGGTCGAGGTGGGTGGATCACTTGAGGTTAGAAGTTCAAGACCAGCCTGGCCAACATGGTGAAACCCCATCTCTACTAAAAATACAAAGATTAGCCAGGCGTGGTGGCATGTGCCTGTGACCCCAGTTACTGAGGAAGCTGAGGCAAGAGAACCACTTGAACCCAGGAGTAGGAGGTTGCAGTGAGCCAAGATCGTACTACTGCATTCCAGCCTGGGCAAAAGAGCGAGCTTCTGTCTCGAGAAAGAAAAAGGGCGGAGGGAAGTAATATTATGTCCTTTGAAAGATAGAAAGTGCCCTGACAATGCAGGCATAATTAAGGGCACTCATCCCAGCTGGAAATAGAACAAATCTTTCCATAGCAACATACTGATATTCGAGAACAACTGACTAGAATCCATGACTCTGGTGAATCTGGGCTCCTCCCTCTGGTCTGGTCAGGTAGTGATGATCCACATAGCCAGAGAAGAACAGAATCACTGGAGCACAAATGGTCTCCTGATCTCTACCCCAAGCCTTCCCTTGGGTACCACCACCAACCCCTAACCCATGGCAGCACACGACAGTCAATACTACCAACCTCTGAACAGTCTTGGCCAAGGTTGGGAATCATTGTTATTCCCCATTCACCCAGATTCATGTGAACACACCAAATATACCATCCAACTCTCACTGTTTGTGGTGGCACCAAGGGAAGTGCTTCCCTCCTGCCATAGGGACAACCAGGAATTCAACTAGGCTTCTCCAGTGTAATTGGAGAGGGGACCATGTGGGGCCAACATACAATCACTACTTTCAAGGTTAATGCCACAAGGCATTTCCTGAAAACATTTCCTCCCAAAATGTTAGTTATTAGGTTATGCTATGGTCTAATCTCTTGTTAAAATTTAAAGCGTTCAAACTAAAAATAGGTTTGGAGTATGAAAAATATCTACAGATCTTAACACAGAAAAGCCAGTTTTTTCCTAGAATTATTTGGTTGTTTATTTGTTTTAAGTATCTCTTGGCAACACATATGATCCTGCAAGGACATTTTTCTTAGCAACTTCTGAAAACATCCATTTCCAGTGGAAATACTAATGGAAACTTCAAAGGCTTTCCCACCTAATCACTGAGCAAACAGTACATTTGTGTACACTTTGGAGTCTGTGGAGAACCCTTTCTAATATTGAGAGCTGCCCAAAGATAGAGTATCATTGTAAGTAATGAGATCCCTGTCACTGGAAGTGTTCAAGCACTGATTGGGCAACCACTTGACAGGACTTTTGTAGAGGACAACCAATTATCAAGGATTTAAGATTGGCTGACCGAGGTGGCTCAAGCCTGTAATCCTGGCACTTTAGGAGGCCACGATGGGGGGCTCACTTGAGCCCAGCCTGGGCAGCATAGCAATACCCTGTCTCTACAAAAACACAAACAAACAAGCTGGGCATGGTGGTGTGTGCCTGTAGTTCCAGCTATTTGAGAGGCTGATGTGGGAGGATCCCTTGAACCCAGGAGGTTGAGGTTGCAACAAGCTGTATTTTCACACCACTACACTCCAGCCGGGGTGACAGAGTGAGACCTTATCTCCAAAAAAAAAAAAAAAAAGGATTCAAGATTGACTTGACTTGGATGACCTTTAAAGGACTGTGGGAGGTGAACTGAGCTGGTATGTCTAAAAAGTGATATGTTGATTTCCATGTAGCTCTACCTTCCGGAATCCCTGAAGCTCAATGAAGTTTCCTGTTCATGCCAAAGTTGCCGATGGCTAATGCACTGATATAGTGCTCCATTTCTCTATCCCAGATGTAGCAAGAGTACCTATATTCCTACTAGTGTTACCCTCTGGTAGTACACAGGTGTAGCCAACCCAGTTATCTGCCTACCCAATAGCCATTCCTCCCTTATACCTTGTCAGTTATCTTCTGATGTGTTCAGTGTTCATCTTCCTTCCTGCAGCCATGTCTATTAGGTAGGACTGGCCTCAGCTCCTGGCACGAAACTTGGATCATATTTATACTCTGCAGTTTAGGGCATGTGAGCTGATTCTATGCACCAAGAGGTGAGGGGACATCTGCTGGAAGAAGGTATGTACTGGGAAAGATTGGTTAGCTTTTCAAATGAAACTTGAGGGAAATAGTCTTTTATTGCTACCAGCAGAAAGTGGTATGTGGAAATGTGTTCTTACTAGAACTGTTTCAGTCATCTTGCAGCCATGCCATGAGGAGTTTCAACATGCTGAAATTAGCAGAGCTGAAATATGGTAAAAACCTTGATACTTGATAACTACATTGAGAATTAACCATCCCTGAAGCTTCTCTACATCATGGCTTTTTGTTATGTGAGATGATAAGTCCCTTATGGTTTGAATCATTTTGAGTTGGATTCATCATTGTTTGCAGCCAAGAGCATTGTACTACAGTCTTTGAAGCGATCTTGTTCTGAAACCACTCTTAACCCATGGGATCTGGGCCAGAAGATTATTTTTTAAATGGACAAAAGAAGTACTCAGAAATCCCCCTTCCTTTCAACTCTGATCTATAAGCATCCCCATAACCTTTATATCCTCACTTGATTTTCCCTTGAGGAGTGATCATGCTCAGAGTGACTCCTTGATTTCTTAGAAAATGACATCCTCCACACCTTTTTTTTTTTTTTTTTTTTTTTTTTTTGAGATGGAATCTTGCTCTGTCTCCCAGATTGGAGTGCAGTGGTGTGATCTTGGCTCACTGCAACCTCTGCCGCCAGGGTTCAGGCAATTCTCCTGACTCGGCATCCCAAGTAGCTGGGACTGCAGGCATGCACCACCACGCCCAGCTAATTTTTGTATTTTTAGTAGAGACAGGGTTTCGCCATGTTGGCCAGGCTGGTCTGGAACTCCTGACCTCAGGTGATCTATCCACCTTGGCCTCCCAAAGTGCTGGGATTACAGGCACGAGCCACCGCGCCCAGCCACACCCTCCACGCTTGCTTGACCTTTTCTGGATCCTGGGATATGGTGAACATAGCTCAGGTTCTATTTAGGAATACTCCTAACTAAAGCCCAACCTGTCAGTGTGACAGGATCATTGTAGTCTGAAGCAATTCACCTGATTCCTTTCTTCCCAGTATTTCTCTGGAGGCACCCTGATTTACTGCTCAATAGGGCTATGTGTCCTGCATCAAAGGCCAGGCTCAAAATCCCTTTCCTTAGGCCAATGGTTTTCAAAGGGTAGTCACTGGACCAGCGGCATCACATGGAAACTTGGTAGAAGTGAATTTTTGAGTCCCATCCCAGACCTACTAAATCAGAACCTCTGCAGATGGGGCCTGGGTAACTGTGTCTTATCAAGCCCTCCAGGATACTGTCATAGACTTTGGCTACAGCCATGACTCCATGACTCGTAACTGGAAGTGTGAAAGCTTCCCAGGGCTCTAACTTGATTATTTTGCATTGAGAGAGTCCCACCTGACTCTATAAGTTTTTATTTTTATTTTTTGAGACAGAAAAGTCCCACTCTGTCACCCAGGCTGCAGTGCAGTGGCATGATCTCAACTCACTGCAACCTCTGCCTCCTGGGTTCAAGTGATTCTCCTGCCTCAGCCTCTTAAGTAGCTGGGATTACAGGTGCGCACCACCACACCCAGCTAATTTTGTATTTTTAGTAGAGACGGGGTTTTCACCATGTTGGCCAGGCTGGTCTCAAACTCCTGGCCTCAAGTGATCCACCCACCTTGGCCTCCCAAAGTGCTGGGATTATAGACATGAGCCACTGCACCTGTCCTGATTCTGTAATTATACTTTCATCGCTCATTATTTGATTGTCTTTCTTTTGCACTAGTGGTGAGCTCCACTGGAATGGACACCAAGTCTGTTTTTCTTCATTACTGTATTCCCAGTGCCTAGCACAATACCTGGCACATAGCATGTACTCAACCAATGTTTGTGGAAAGGGTTAAGAAGGGCCCTCATGGGCCACACAAATTACTGGGTGGCATATTTTGTTCTGTACTGCATTCAGCAAATTCCTAAGGTAATTCTCTAGTTAAAATGTTCCAAGTTGTACAATATGTTTTCTTTGTCTTAGTCCATTTTCTGCTGCCATAACAAAATACAACAAACTGGGTAATGTACAAAGGAAAGAAATGTATTGGTCAGGTGTGGTGGCTCACGACTGTAATCCCAACACTTTGGGAGGCTGAGGGGGGTAGATCGCTTGAGTCCAGAAGTTTGAGACCACCTCGGGCAACATGGTGAAACCCTGTCTCTACAAAAAATACAAATATTAGCTTGGTGTGGTGGTACATGACTGTAGTTCCACCTACTTGAGAGGCTGAGGTGGGAGAATCACTTGAGCCCAAGAGGTTGAGGCTGCAGTGAGCCATGATTGTGTCACTGCACTCGAGCCTGAGTGAGACCATGTCTCAAAAAAAGAAAAGAAAAGAAAAAACATTTATTTTTGACAGTTTTAGAGGCTGGGAAACCCAAAAGCAGCCGCCAGTATCTGGCAAAGGCCGTCCCATTATAGATAGTGTATAGACAGTGTCCTGAGGGATACTTCCCTTTGTTTTTGCAAAAGACTTGACTCTGAAGAACACTAAAGACCCAAGGGCCAGTCTAAGAAGAAACATGCATAAATCCACCTCTACTCACCCACCCACCATGCCCTTCCAAGACTACATGGATTTTTGGGGAAAAACAGATTGGAATTAGGTACTAGGAAACACTTCCGCATAGCTTTCTCCTTTCTCCCTGTCAACTCTGGAACCAGAGGAGATAGTGCAGCTTTGCTGTGTAACCAGGAGATTTAAGAACTTTAATTTACAGAAGGGATGGTACCTCCCCAGGACCTCAGAGTCTTAGGAAATTGGCAGGAGGGATGGGGTTGGGGATGGGCAACTGAGAGGTGCTCTTCTGAGCACCCTGCCTGCCTTCTAGGGAAGAGTTTTATGTGTGGAATTCTTTTCCTCTAGTTGCACTGATAGAAAAGAGTAGAAACAGACATGTGTTAAGGATGGAGGAAGGTGAAAAGGCCAGGTAAAAGTACCATTGGGAGCTTTTCCTATTTGAAATCCCTAAAAGCAGAATATGTCATTATTGAAGATTTTGAATCTTTTCTTGCTAGGAAGAACCAGGCTTTACACTCCCATCTGCTCATTTTCTGTAGAACCTCAGCCATGCAGATTTCATCTAAATGGAGCCCTTCCTGGTATCACTTGGCAATGGCAGACATACAGAGACACAGCCTTTGCAGGAAAGCTCCATTCTACATGTTTACAGTGCATAGCCCACAGAGGGCACAATAATTCAGATGGGCTGAGGTCCATCTCAGAGTCCCCGCATCAGGAGCTCTTCCCTGCCCAGGCTCCAACCTATGCCCAGTGCAGGAGGTGGGGCTCAGTGGCCAGGTCTCAGAAATGCAGCTAGCCCTCATCCAAGGGCCCAAGTGACCACTGAGCCTGGTGAGCAAGGCACCGTAAAATAGCCACTGCTCTGGGCAAAAGCCTGTGATGGAGCAGCTCCTGTCACCCTAGTCCCTGGAAGGGCACTCCCAACCTTGGAACACCATTATATGTGTGCATCTTCCCAGTATCTCCTTATAACAATCCCAGCAGTAGGCAGGGCCCTTAAGAGAAAAGCCCCTAAAGTTAAACAGCCGCTTTGTAGTTTTCCAGCTGTGATCTAGGGTACTCAAGTGGTAACTTGACATAAGTCACTTGGGGTGGGGAAAGACAAGTAGGTAAGTGTCTGTCCCTCTCACACCTCACCGGAGTGGCTCCTCCTTAACCTGATTTATACTTGGTGCCCTCAACCCACCAGCTGGCTGCCTAATGCCCGAAGAGGTTTTCCAACTCCCATGTAAGCCCAGGTCCCTGCAGGATGGTGTCTGGGGAAGTAGACCCCAGGGATACCTCTCATGTTTCTTTCCAGCAAGGAGGCCAGAGCAGAATAGAGTGGCCTAAGACATCTGGGATCTCTGGAATGACTGGCAGTAGGAGTGAGGGTGGGGCACCTAGAAGCAATGTTTGAAGATGTGGCAAAGATATGTGCATGTGACTGACCAGAATTCAAAGGTGTGACGGTATGGGAGATGGGGAGGACCACTTAAAATATGTCTTACTACATTCCAAATCTGGACATCCAAAACATACCCCTTGAATTGAACTGAAATATCTTCACTGGAAAGCTCTGAATCAAAATTGTTGGGGGAGGCTGGTGTGTATTAGGTGTAAAGGGAGATGAACCTCCTAGGGTTGCATAGTATAGCACTGAGCACACTGTCAAGCCCAAGGACGACTCCAGTGAATCCATACTACATACGCCGCCGTAGTTCTTCTTTACATACCCTGTGCATCATGTCTCGTCCTACTCAAGAAACTGTTAGGACCTGCCCACTTGAATGCTAAATTGCCTTGCCTGGCTTTTGAGGGCTTCATAGTCTGATCCCATCCTTCACCAGTCCTGTACTAGGAAACCCATCACCTCTGCCTTTCAGACACATTTCCCTTCTGCTTCCTCACTCCCCACACTTATCCCACCACCCCGCCCAGACCACACTTAGTCCCACCTCCCTGCCCTTACTCCTACAATTCCAAACCAGCCAGTGCTTTATTGAGTGTGGAAGGCAACCTGTAGCATAATAGTAAGAACTAATGACTTGTCCCGCTCATGAGAGCTCCTAGGAGAATTTCCTCCCCTCTCCTCCCTTCCTAGTCAAATTCTCCCCTCCAACCATGCCTGGTTCTAGCCCTGCCTCCCCAAGAAGTCACCCTGAACTTTCCAATGTGCACCCCTCTCCCTTGACCTGCAAGACAGCTCAGAGCTCGTGATTTCACTGGCACGTTTCCTGAGGAGCCTTGTCTCCCCAGTGGAGACAGAGGCCCCATCCTATGTCAAGTTTTCCTCCTGCCCTCCTATTCAAAGGCCAGGGCCAGACCTGTCATAAATCATATGACTGCCTCAAATTCCTTGTGGTTTTGGAAGTCAGACATCCAGAGCCACATGACTGCTAGTGAAGGGCTGGCCTCTCTGGACACTTTATTTTTGGAGTCTCTGTTTCAACATGACAAGCACCTTCAAATTCTTCAGTTGGACATAAATTACCTATTTATGAACCCAAACTATGCAATGTTGGGCACACAGGGGTTCATCCAGCCCTGACTTAGGTGCAGGCTGATGGTCCAAAGGGTGGGTTGAAGAGTAATGAATACCTAGCTCCAATGGCCACCTCAGATAGTGCTGCCCTCTCCTCATTCCACTCTGATTCACCTTTTGAGTCCAGGGATTTTGTTCAGCATCAGCTGATCACCAGCAGCCTAGAGTATTAAAAAAGAAAAGTTTATTTTTTTTCCTTTTTTTGTTATAGAGTGTCACTCTGTTGCCCACACTGGAGTGCAGTAGTAGCATGATCTCAGCTCACTGCAACCTCTGCCTCCTGGGTTCAAGCAATTCTCCTACCTCAGCCTCCCGAGTAGCTGGGATTACAGGCGTGCACCTCCACATCTGGCTAATTTTTGTATTTTTGGTAGAGACTTGGTTTCACCATGTTGCCCAAGCTGGTGTCAAAATCCTGACCTCAGGTGATCCACCCACCTCAGTCTCCAAAAGTGCTGGGATTACAGCTGTGAGCCACCATGCCTGGCCAGCATCTTTAATTTGAGCAATTACATAAATCACTGCTCATTAAGACAACTCCTTTTTTATCAAAATGGATCATTTACTCATTCTGAGGGGGTACTGTGCCTTTAGTTCTAGGAATTCAACTGCCCCACAGCCCCAATTATATAGGTTTGAGTCTCTGTCTTTGCAGACTAGTGAGGCATCACTTGTCATTCACTTGGAGGTAGAGCCCTCAGTTCCTGCTGATTTTGCTGCTCATCTCTGGACCTTATATCAAGGTGGTGGTCAAACCCAGAGTACAAAGCACTCCTAGGTCAGGACCTTTCCCATACTGTTCTGCCCATACTGCCCTATGGGAATGCTGGGACACGTGATCAGCACACAACCAACAAAAAGCTCTGGGTTTCTTTCCTAGGTAGGAAGTGGGAATTTAAAATCTCTCCTTCCTAACACACAGATTTTGTCTGTAGATATCTTTTGTAATGTGCACTAAGACCAGTCGTGCAGGAAAAACCTATTGTTATACTCCCCCTCTAGAATAGTGCCTGTTCATCCCTATTCTTTGTGTCTAATCTCTGACCCAGGTGTAAACTTTAAGATGGAGTCTTGTCAAGGGCTCTTTAAGAAGCCCAGATGGTGTTCACTGGCCCCTACTTTTCCCAAGATGTGTTTACCTCCCACACAGAGCCCCAGCTGATCAAGCAGGTATGAATTTTTCCCATGTAAACCACGATATTTTGCTCAACAAACTGTATTTCTTTAAGTGTTCAGCCTTCTCAGCCCTGTCACTGCAAGGGCACCCCCGGAACCATTGACACAGCCTGTGAATGGATAATTTCACATTCGCAGGCTGTCCTGGAAAGGGTAGACAAGATACCTTGAGTTAATAATTGTTTCTTCAGGCTGGGCACAGTGGCTCACGCCTGTAATCCCAGCACTTTGGGAGGCAGAGGCTGGCAGATCACTTGAGGTCAGGAGTTCAAGAACAGCCTGGCCTACATGGCGAAACCTTGTCTCTACACTACAAATACGAAAATTTGCTGGACATAGTGGCGAAAGACTGTAATCCCAGCTACTTGGGAGGCTGAGGCACAAGAATCACTTGAACCGGGGAGGCAGAGTTTGCAGTGAGCCAAGGTCACTCCAGCCTGGGCGACAGAGTGAGATTCTGTGTCAAATACATAATAATAAAATAAATAAAATAAAATAAAATAAAATAAAGTTCTTCAAGAACCAGCACATCAATGATGGCACACAATCTGCATGCACTGGAATTCTTTCTGCTTTGAAGTCCACAGAGCAAGGAGCCACACCGTGTGAAGTCAAAAACCCTCGTCATCATCAAGATTTGCCTCCAGGTGGCCCTGGACTCCTTGGCCCATACTCAGGTCAGCCAAATTAATCAGCACCTCCTATGGCCATTAACCCGACCCTTCCTCAGGGACAGGGCAGCTCTACATGTGGTAAGCTTGACAAGCCTTGTTCCTTCCTAATGATTCAGACAATGTGGGGTAATGGAAAAGCAGCAATCAAAGGAAAAGTAGCACTTGAGCAGGTTCGGCCTGATGGCAGACCCACCGATGCTTCAAATCTGCTTCTTGCATTTCTTATATGGGTGTCACCCTTGGCCAAGTTACCTGACTTCTTTGCATCCTTTGAGTCATCTGTGAAATGGACTCACTTCTACTCTGCAGAATTCTGTAACAGAATCGATATGGCCCAGCCTTAGTGCCGGGCACACAGGTTCTTCCTGCCTCATTTTTTTTTTTCAAAGTTTTTGAGATGGAATCTTGCTCTGTTGCCCAGGGTGGAGTGCAGTGGTGCGATCTTAGCTCACAGCAACCTCCAACTCCCGGGTTCAAGCGATTATCATGCTTCAGCCTCCCGAGTAGCTGGGATTATAGTTGCCCACCACCACACCCCGCTAATTTTTGTATTTTTAGTAGAGACAGGTTTCACCATGTTGGCCAGGCTGGTCTTGAACTCCTGACCTCAAGTAATCTGCCTGCCTCAGCCTCCCAAAATGTTGGTATTACACGTGTGAGCCACCAGGCCCAGCCCATGCCTCACTTCTCAGTCAGGAAGTTACAAGTAAATAAACAGCAAATAACTAGTTTCTTTTTAAATAATAAATGTCTAAATGTTCATTACCGCTACCAGATCCTGTTGCAAAGTGTTCTGAACTGAAATAGCAGAGTAAAAACCGTTTGTCATTACATTTTAAAAGAAAGGTGCCGGTGGGGACAGTAAAGACCTTTAAAGACAAATGCACTGAAAAAGGACCAAGAGATCCTAATGGGTGTGTTCAGAAAACCACCCACTGGCTGTGATTCTTTCTTTTTGGCCAACCTGGCACCAAAATGCTCTGTGCAGTGAGTCACTATGAACAGCAGGTTACAGTCAGCTTTAGGTTATCTGTGGTGATGCAGAAAAGCACACACAGGCAGTGGTAAATCTAAGAAATTCTATTTGGTCTCTGGTATGCATTTTATATATGTGTATTTTCTTTTTCTTGGCAGGAGACTTACCTTCTTAATTATGTTTCCCTTAGGCTGTTATTAAAATGAGTCTACATTCCCCAAGCACACCCCACTGACAGCCATGGGAAGGCAGCCCATAAGTGACAGGGTAAGATCTACCTGGTATTTAGTGTTTGAAAATACACAATCACTCAATAAATCTCTCTGTGGGTAGGTCTGTGTACACGTACACACACACACACACACACACACACACACACACACACGGCTTCTAATCCTACTATGCAAGAAACACAGGAATTAAGAATAACATGGAGTGGCAACAAAGTTGCTGCCAAAGGCTTCCTCAAAGACCAGAGAACAGGATCATAAAAGCCTCCTGGGGTCATCACACATATACCTTTATCTTTACTCTTTAAACACACTCGTTATCTTTCATCAGCTTTTACCTAGTAGGATTGATGCGTGAAGATCTTTGTCTTTCCAACAACCCTGTGCTTTTTTTCCAGAATTCCTAACATTTAAGAAATGTCAAAAGTAGAGTAGAATGTACATTTAATTGCACATGTGGATGCTCATGCTGAGGAATTGATTTCTTTAGATTTTACTGAACTCAGAAGTCTCTCAAACACTGATTCATAAAAATTCAACTTTACAAGAAAACTGAAGTTGGAAAAATTTATTTGCATATTCTAATGACTGAACCATTGGACGCAGTAACCTAGGGTCTAGTTACACATTTTCCTAGTACCCTCATCTCCATTCTGTGTGGTGGCTGATGCTGCTGCAAGGCATCTGGGCTTTTGAAAGCATTAAAAGTACTTTTAGGCCAGTGTGGTGGCTCATGCCTGTAATCCCAGCACCATGGGAGGCCAAGGCAGGAGAACTGCTTGAAGCCAGAAATTGAAGGCCAGCTTGAGCAACATGGCAATACCCTGTCTTTACAAAAAAAAAAAAAAAAAAAAAAAAAAAAAAAGCTGGGTATGGTGGCATATGCCTGTAGTCCCAGGTACTTAGGAGCCTGAGGTGGGAGGATCACTCAAGTACAGAAGTCCAAGGTTGCAGTGAGCTCTGATGGTGCCACTGCACTCCAGCCTGGGTGACAGAGTAATACCCTGTCTCAAAAAAAGAGAATACTTTATTCTAATAGAATATGAGTAAATTCCAGGTCACAGCAGGTCCTGTGAAGCATTTCGAAGCATGAACTGTGGTACTAACATGCTGTATTCTGAGAGGATCTTCCAAACTATTTTGGCTAATGTCTTCTGCACTGGCGATGATATGAAAACAAACTACCAAAAGTAAACCTTAACAAAAACAGAGAGCATTCAAATTGTACACTCTGGGGTTATAGTACTATAATGCCAAACTATTCCTCACTCTATTCAATGCTTGTTTCTTGTAAAACTACTTAAATTAATCTGGGCCAAAATGCAGTAAAACACAAAATGTGCTACTACTGAGAAGCCATGCCTTTAGAATAGGAATCCTAAACTTAATTACAGAGCTGTATCCTCAGAGTCTCCTATTCTCAATATTCAAAACATTAACCTAAAGAAATAGGACATTATAAGCATAAAATACTACCTTTTTGATGGATGCAGTGGCTCATGCCTGCAATTCCAGCATTTTGGGAGACCGAGGTGGGAGTATCACTTGAGCCCAGGAGTTCGAGACCAGCCTGGCCAACATGGTGAAATCCTGTCTCTACTAAAAATACAAAATTAGCTGGATGTGGTGGCACACACCTGTAATCCCAGCTATTCATGAGGCTGAGATGGGAGGATTGCTTGAGCCGGAAGGTGGAGGTTGCAGTGAGCTGAGATTGCGCCACTGTACTCCAGCCTCGGGGACACAGGGAGTCTCCATCTCAAAAAAAAAAACAAAAAACAAAAAACAAAAAAACCACAAAAAAACAAAAAAACTCTACCTTTTATATGACAAAAAGGAGTAAATTTCTATTCATATTTGCTTGTATATGCATAAATAAACTTTGGAAGAAGACACACATAAGTAACTAGTAAGAGCTTACTTAGGGTGTGGGGACAACTTGGCAGATGGAAGCAGGAATGGGAGGAAAATTCACTCAGTCTCTTGATATATGTTCTGTTTTTTAAACCCTGCCAATATATTACCTAATTTAAAACTACGTACACAGTAAATATTATTTGGCATTTGGCTCATTGATGGAATAGAATTCCTGTTACCAAATGTCATCTCTCAGGTATTTTTCACATACATAAAAAGGAATTTTAGAAGAATTTTAGAAGTTAAAAAGTAGAAACTGAGTTTGTGAAGTGTATCATGGCATGCAGTTATATTTTTCCCCATGAAGTTCAAAGTCAGAAGAATTTTGTGAGTACTTTGTCATTGTTTCAAAAAAGGTAGAAAGTTACATTTGGCTTAGCAGTGACATTACATGTGCGTGCGTGCGCGTGCGTGCACGCACACACACACACACACACACACACACACACCCTCCTCTAGTAGATAACTGTATTTTGCCATTGAAAGTAATGGCAAAAACTGCAATTACTCTTGCAGTAACCTAATAACTTACTATCCTTTAGCTATGTAAATAGACATATTCTGCTAACAAAGGGGAAGCAGAAATTTGTGTAGCACCATTCACACCTATTTTTATTTTGATTCTGTAATCACAAATGACAATTTTCACTTCATGTGAACTGTTAGGTTTTGAACACTCAGTAACTAAACTTTAGAAATTTATATAAATTCTTCACAGTGTCTTTTAATAAAAATAACAGGTGCTAGTTACGATTTTTGAAATAAAATATAAACCTAAGAGTTGTAAAATGTTTCTTTAAGGTACAGAGTAGGTGACGTGTTTTAAAGAAAAATAATTTATAAATGACTTTGTAAAACACAAGCCCTTCACATGCTGTTAACTTTGGAAAAGTCAGGTCTTCTCCTAACAAGGCTTTTATTCTACCTCATACTCCAAACTCTTAAGGTTTTAAAATATTCAACTTGCCTTTCTTCTTTTTTGGGGAGTGGGGGTGAGCTTGCCAGCTGGTTAGAAGCCAACAGTTATCCAGTCAGACCTGAATGGAAAAATCTATGATTTGTTTATTTCATAGTTGAAGTTCAAAAACAAGAGACAATTTAAATAATAAAAGAGTAACAGGAAAAAATGCAAAGAAAGAAAACAAATCAGTAAGAGTCCAGAAGAACCTTCAAGAATATTTAATTCGGAAAACGTTATTGGTTTAGAGAACTTGACTGGAAGAAAACAACTGGGCACAGTTCAAGGTTTTAAATTAAAAACAATCTAACAAGGTCTATGGGGATAACTCTCTGAGCCATATTTTGGAGACCAGATTCATTTCTACCAAGTAAAAGTAATAGCAGTCTAAGCTAAAAAGGAAATTCCTCACAACTGAGGTAGTTACTAAGTATCAGCACATTTTCCAAGTTCTCACAAGGCCCCTTAGCTATTTACAATCTATTTTCCCTCATATATAAATGGAGTGCCTTTTCAATTTTATGTCTTCTGTGATTTGTTTAAAAAAAAAACACTTATACACACCAGCCAGAATATGCCTATTTTATTAACATCATGCTTTAATAAATAACTGACTACTTCTAATAAAATTAAGCCTCTGTTTACAACAGCCCCCAATATTCCATTTTGACCACTCTGCAGAATTTGGTGTAAAAAGTTGAATGAAATGTAGACCCTGAGCTATCAAGTAATTATGTTTCAATATAAAAATAGAGAATTACTCTTACAACTGAAGATTGAACAATAACACAAACAACCTCTTTGTGGGTTTTAGGTTCAGTAAAATTAGTTGGGATCTTAATGGCTGTCTAAAGCAGGAAGAGACTTACAGAATTTTAGTCTTTCTGAAGACTTCTGGGAACTCCTTTGAAAGTGATTTGTTACATTATCAGAGTTTTATGAGCTATCATTTGGTAAGGACACAAGGAAGGGATTCCCAAGGGGCCAAGATAGTTGTTAGTCTTTGGCCTGGGACAACAGATATGGCCATGGCCTTTGCCACTTCACCCACATGGCTAAAGGTCACTGCTAAGATGTAGTCTTCTCAGCTCTACCTACTCCCACCCCGCCCCACCCCCGAAGAAAAACAACACGTACAAAAATCTGGACACCTAGTTCTCCCCTAAGTGGGCTCCTTGGCTGATATCTTGGATCGCAGCACATTGCTGTGAACCATGGCAAGTCCTTTGTTTTACTGTTAAGAGGGGGCCGGGTAAGAAAAAGACTCAAATGAAACACCTTATACTCTCTTAAAACAAAAACTGGGATCCCAAAACAAATGGAGATACACATGCACAGACAAAAACTTTGCCCGAGTGTTGACAGCTATTCCCTGAGCCCAGGCTGTACCCCAGTTCTGGCTAGCTCCCAGACAGCTCCCTGTACATAGTTGGGTTTGAAATCTGGACCACTCTAACAAGGGGGATCAAGTGAGATTGTTGGTCACTTATTGCTGCCATTGGGATATTAATTCAAATAGGGTCAGTGTGAACATGAAAACTAGCACACGGTGGGCTAGCTAGCCTGCTTGGTTTTTAAAAAACACCCCCAAACCCAAGTGTGAACATGTGATAACTGGGACATCCTGAACGCCTTCTATCCTTCAAGGGGGAGGATATCCAGAATCTTTTTCTAAATGGGTTACAGTTTATATATAAGTGGGTTCAAGAAATGGACCTACAGTGATCTTAGCTTATGTAATTCAACTCATTCAAAGCAGTAGTCTGCAGTCTCTTCCAATTACCACCTATAAATGAAGTACGTATAACCTTCTTCTTGGATTGATGCTTTGAATACAATCTGACAAGTGGCTCAGAAGCCTGCTCGTGTCCTCACATTCTGTCCTAACTTAATAATAATTAAAAAAAAGAAAATCACCTCCACGTCTCTCCAGATAAGGCAACTAAAATAACAGGGAGAAATGGAAATTTTACTGCTTGTTGGGCTTTTTCTTTTAATAACATGATAAATAAAACCTGCTTCTGTACAGCTATTTAATATTTCAGAAATACGTACATGTTACATGCCAAGAAGGAACCCTGGTTTGCTTGTAAGAAACAAGGTGAGATCATAGTTGGAAAAAAAAACCCACAAATGAAATGAGAAAAAAACATACAAACAAATAATAGAGTGATAAAATCACAAATGCACAACTAACTATAGTTCTTGTACCTACACTGTTAGCCACATTTAACATGGTTTGGGGGAGCAGGAACCAACTCAATGCACAGTCCCTTTTCCTCCCAAAACTGAATGAAAAAACAAAGTCAGCATTTCTTAAACCAGTGGCCACATAGTAAAAACTGTACATTGTTGTCCATTCATTTAAAAAGCAAAGTCACTAGGATGGTAGAAAAGTGATAACTGGTGCCTTTTAACTTTTTGATGATGAACACTTTTTCTCAGAGTTTGAGAATTATCTCCACTCTCTCTGCATAACCAGGAACAAGATGCAGAAGGCAGTGAGGAGGTAGGCCTGTGCCCCAGGACGGACACCTGCACTGTCGGCTTTCTCATTGGCACTCTTCCCAGCGTGGTCAGTGGCATTATAGTCAAACTCTGAAGGGCACTGCTGATACTCACAGCCACTTCCACTTCCTTCTCCACTACTTTCATCACCTAGTTTAAAAAAAATGGAATAGAAATTTCATTCCACTTGTTCTCATCAGAAGGCATACAAGAGCAATTTGTTCTTTCAAACCACAAATGCTTACTGTTATCAAAGAAGTCCACGTCATTCCCATTGTATGCATTCTTCATCTTGCTGGTCATCACTCGAAGAGCCATGATTTGACGAAGGATCAGTATGTCTGGTTTGCTGGTGTCAACCTGGACCTCTGGGTTGTTGCCCTGGTTGGCTAATCCATTTCCTGTCACTGCAAACAGGTACCTGGAACGTAAAATGACCCCAGTAAGAAGATTTGTAAAGCAAAAAGATTTTATCTGTCTGCCTCCCAAAGTGCTGGGATTACAGGCTTGAAGATTATCAAGATTATACAAGAGATTATCAAATATTTCTGCTAGATTATAGTACTTCCACTAAGCAAAATTAGATGGAAGTTCTTCAATTCCTAATGAACTCTAATCTTTCTTGTTCCTGTGGATTCCTCATTTCTCCAATTTGATGGAAACCTTCTTGAAAGCTATCCCAGCACTTCTGGAGGCTGAGGTGGGTGGATCACTTGAGGTCGGGCATTCAAGACCAACCCTGCCAACATAGCGAAACCCTGTCTCTACTGAAAATATAAAAATGAGCTGCATGTGGTGGTGTGTGCCTGTAATCCCAGATACTCAGGAGGCTGACACAGAAAATTAACTTGAACCCAGGAGGCAAAGGTTGCAGTGAGCTGAGATTGCACCACTGCTTTCCAGCAGCTGAGATTGCAGTGAGGTTGCAGAGAGCCGAGATTTTGCCACTGCATTCTAGCAGGTTGACAGTGATACTCTGTGGAAGGAAGGATGGAAGGAAGGAAGGAAGGAAGCTATCCCTCTTGAGGAGGTTGGTGGGTTGAAGTAAAGAAGTATGGGTACTGGCTGGGCGTGGTGGCTCACACCTGTAATCCCAGCACTTTGGGAGGCTGAGGAGGGCGAATCACAAGGTCAGAAGATCAAGACCATCCTGGCTAACATGGTGAAAACCCGTCTCTACTAAAAATACAAAAAAAAAAAAAAAAAAAAAAAAAAAATTAGCCGGGCATGGTGGCAGGCACCTGTAGTCCTAGCTACTCAGGAGGCTGAGGCAGGAGAACTGCTTGAACCCGGGAGGTGGAGGTTGCAGTGAGCCAAGATTGTGCCACTACACTCCAGTCTGGGCAAAAGAGCGAGACTCCATCTCAAACAAACAAACAAACAAAAGTATGGGTACTTCTCTAACTTATTGAGTGTCTAAGGGAGGGACACAGGGCATCAAGTCAGAGAATAGAACCTTTGAGAACTGGTTATTTATTAGGCTAGGCCATTGGGCAAAGAGCAACGGGCATTAAATATTTTTAAAATAATGACACTATTGGAACGGCCCTAATACGAGACTATAACTACTATCAAACTTTTGACTCAGCACTCTTTGTAAGTAACTGGGTGCCTTCTCAACACTCCCAGTGCAAAGCCTGTTCCTAACAATGCCTAGAAGCCTTCCATGTTGTTGCTACCTACTGTGAATTGCTTCCTGATGCCTCGGTTGACAATTGCGAGAACCCTCTCTGAAGGTCACCCAGGCATCTAGGAAGGGACAGACTTCAAATTCATTCAACAGACACTAACCTGCTTTTGCCTTTCCCATTCCAGCAGTCATCCTCATTGCCGTTTCCTGCAGCCATCCTCTCATCATTGCAAACGTTGCTCGGAAGGGAGGACCAGAATTTCTTGGCCTGTTTCAGTTTCTCCTTGACATCAGTAACCTAATTATGAAACAACAAAAAAAGGATCATTGTAAGACAAGACAAAACTACCTACAAATGTGCCTTCTGGCCATTTCCAAAGTATCTCCAGAGTGATATGCAATTCATTTTCAACTTTAGTTAGAAGAGGAAGATGCAACTCCAATTTGTATCTTAGAAGTACAAAACCACTCAAATGAATAGTTGAAATGCAAGTTCCAAAGGAGTGGCCTAGATCCCTCGTGCACCTCATTGTAAGTACCATCTGAGGCCTACCAGGTTCCATGCTGTAGGCACAAAGATAATACGCAATCTCTTCTCCTAAGGCTTTTAGAGTCAGGATCAAGCGCATATATTATGCACTCTGTGAAACATAGCTGCTATTGCTCTTTCTCTCCATCCCTATCTCCGCAGACTCCCTCTTCTGTATTCCTACTACTGTAGGAATACTTTCTTACATTTTTGTTGCATATTACTGTGGATAAAGCAATTTGCCTACAGTTATTCACTCTTCTCCCATCTCAGCGTTTACTAAACATCATTTTATGTTAATAAGCCTGGAACATCTACTTCTCCCTCTTTGCCTCCTTGTTGGTACCTTTTGAGAACAAGGATTTGCCTTATTTCTCTGAGCTTCTCTGTGCCTAGCACAGTGATGGACACATACTAGATGTTCAGTAAATGCATGGTGAATCTAAAGAGAAGTTTTGAGACAAGACTTATTGCATCATAACTCCTTGACTACCCAGGAACTTTCTGAGCTAGAAAATGGGACAGGCAGATTGACTGACATCCACATCCTATTTGCTTGAAAAGTGACACCCGAAAGACCCACACTTGTCAGCCTTCCAGCTAAAAATTCATTCCGAGCAAGAGTTTTCAGTTCACTGTCATTAAACACGGCCCTTCCTGCCAAAATGCTCACCAGTCGGTCCAAACTAGTGCCAGCTGCTGTGGTTGGGCGTTCCTCGGGGTGATGTGGTCTGAAGCGAGCACTGAAGGCACTTTCAGAGATGGAACGAGAAATTCGTCCAGCTGGGAGGGGCTTGGGGGGTCCACATCCCTGGAAAACCTGCATTGGAGTAAGTGTAGTCATGTTAGGGAAGTCACATGCCAACACGGGGCGGGGCAGGGAGGAGGTGGTTCCCCAGCTCCCCTTTCCAGCATCTTGCCTTCGTTACCTTCTGAGACACTTGAACACTATTATCCTGCATGTTCATAATAGCATCAGAAATCTTCACATCGATGGGATCCATGACCGATTCAATGTTGAAAGGACCCTCTAGCCTTTCTGCCACCATCAGCATAGCATCTAATATAAGGTTTGGGGAAGAACAACACAGCATAAAAAGTCAATCATTAGTTTGGCCTTGGGTAAATCAATCTAATTTTTTTTTCCTGTTTCCTGCATGGGGGCGGGGGAAGTAAGACATGGATCATAATGAATTCTTGTTTTTATGTTTTTATATCTATTTCCCTTACACCAAACTGCATATAGTCACTACGTAACACTAGCTCTCTGAAGTGTGAAATGGCCAGATGAAGGCTTAGTTCTACAGCAAGGAAATCAAATCAGGAACTTTCCTCAATACTGATTATTCGTGTGTCAGCCACTGTCACTGTAAGGCTTAGTTAGCTCCCAGAAGACAAACCTAAGGCTGGAGGCAAAATAACATGCCAGTTCTCCCAGAGACTTCCCTAGGATCTTTTCGTTTCACATTCCATTTATAAGAGTCAAAAACATAAATCAGTTAAGATGCTGGCATATTAATTCTTTTCTTTCATTTTTAAAAACAAAACCTCTCAGATCCTTGAGTGCACTGTTGGAAAATACAAATGAAAGGATTCCTAGGAATTCTAATGACTTTTCAAATAATAAAACTTTGAATAATCCAATTTTTGTATTAAGAAAAACTTCTCATTGCAAATAAAATGGCCTCAATTGATCTTAAAGCATGTACCTCCTTTTTTTTCCCAAAGTGAAAAGATGACACAAGACACAGTATACAAAATTAGTGGGCTCACAGTATATATCTTCACCGATTATCCTGCTTTAGACTCTGGAGTAGTCTAGCATTTTCCAGTAAGCACTGAATCGCTTCAATAAAATACATTGTCTTTGTTTTCTTGCCATACATGTTTCTAAGGAGTATGAGGCTTAGTATTTTTGCCTGCTACCTGTTTTACAAAATTAGAAGAACTTGGAAATGAAAACCCCAAATGACAAAAAGGATGCTTCATTAATGACAAACAGTGAACTTTTAAACTTGTTTATCCCTGCTTTACACTCTAGTGCTTAGTGTATGGCAAGAAAGGAGTTAGACCAACATTATCTATCACCTTCAGGTAGTGCAAGGATGGTTACTAGAAAGAAGGGCTAGTTTCCGGAAGATTGTGCCCTTCCCAAAGAACACCGCTGACAACTGCAGCCCCCAGCTGAGCTTCTACCTAAGCTTTCTAGTGGAAAGGAGCATAGGTATCAGCATATCAATGAAACCAAATCTGGTCATCAACCTTTCACCTTCAACCTAGAACAAATGCTACACAACATTTGAATGCATGGGGTCATTTCTCTAAACTACAATTCCGATGTCACAAACCACAAATAGATTTCCGTGAAATGCAATTTTTAAAACAGTAATAACAAATGAAGTTTCAGAATGCATTGTGGTAAGCGCCAGTCAAGTGATGCTTCTAACTCTAAGTAAGGGCTGAAAGCATGAATATACCATTGTACTAGAGGAGAGAAAAAAATGCTTTTGATGTGCTAGCAAAAGGAGACTTTTGTAAACAAGTGGAGCACAACTTAAATGTGTTCATCATTGTCAAATCATCAGGGCTGCCATGTACAGAAAGCACATTCCTTCATAAGCTGAGAAGAAATCACCTGCTCCCAATAAAAAGATTATGAATAGACAGATAATAAACATCTAAAATGTATACGTTTAAACAACAACATCAACAACAACAACAACAACAACAACACCCAGTGCATTTTGTATCTCCTTATTCCCCTAGCGGCGAGGAATGGCCAGATCACTAATGTGTTTGTGAAAGACTGAAAGGAAACATAAACCCCAATTCTTCTGGCTCTTTGGCGTCTTTGTAAACTCTGAGCAAGCCGGCTATACACAAGGGCCTGGGAATGGAGGGGGAAGCTGGGCCTTTGTTGGGGCCGGTGCCATGGCGTTGCATGCTGCGCAGCTGAAGAATGCAACTGAAGTGCACTCTGCCTGCAGTCTGCAGCCCGGGAGCCAAAGCTGCCTCTAACCCTGGAGGAAGTCATGATTGGCTATCAATCGGCTCTTCTGTAACAGCAGCCAGCCCTGATAAGAAGCCTCAAGAGAAAGTCAAAGATGACTGGTTTGGAGTTTGGGTTTTCTTCTGGCTGATACGAGCCACGGGGCCCTTGTTTGTGGGATATCCGACTGGCTCCTGCCAGGACCTGGCTGGTGCCCCCGCCAGCAATCCCCATACTAAATTCCCACTGGCAGCAACATGCGACATTAATGGGGTTGGCCCTGAGTCAAATGAGTGTTAACACAGCTACAGTATGTGATGGAGAACAAGGTGGACTTTAGCATAATTTATGATTCTCCAGAAACTGACTTTTGTTGGTAGGGGCAAGGCAGATATTTGGTTTGTTTTTCCAAGTGAAGGTTTCATATAAACCAGCCTCTTATAAAACCAAATTCCAAGGTGTTTTAACTATTTGGATCCATCCTGATAAAAGGTTGACAAGACTTCAACATTTACTAAAGGGTCTCAATTCATGGCTAGTTGCAGATGCAGTTAAGAGAGGAGAGGAAGAGCATGGCAACAAGAAGACAGATTTGGAAAACCGGTTCATCCTTAGTCTCTTAAAGGGTCTAGTCCAACTGCATGATTTCAGTGCTCAAGACACTGGCACTGAGTCTACCCCCACACCCTCAGCAACAAAGCATCCCCTTCTCACTAGGGAAAGCGATTCCTTTTGCATTGTACTGCCAATAATCACAAACTCACATCTTCAGCCTCACGACCTGACTGGAAGAACAAAAGGCAGTTTCCCGACTTAACCCCAAGATCTGATTTAAAGAAGGGGGAAAAAGCCCTTGACCATTCATTAGCTGCAGTCATTTAAAGGGGAAAGAAAAATTCCTTGCAAAGAGAAAAAAAAGGAGAGAGACAAGAAATAAAAAAAGAATTTACAGCAGAGGCATGTAAATTGGGACTGAATTCTACAACCACAAAGCAGATTAATTAAACCCTTGTGAAAAATTCATGAAAAAGCACTGGAGATTAACAATGTCTATTACTCCTGGTCTTTTATATCTGCTTATTAGAAATAAAGAATAGTATACCCATTAAAAACAAAGTTTAGATACAACTATATACCTCATCCCTCCAAAAAGTTATCACTTAAAATAACTAGGGAAAAATCGATTCAGAAATCCTATCAACTTCTACTTGGGTTTAATTTTGTTTCTTCAAAGACAACAAATGTAATTTAAAAAATGCACAACAAGAACAGCAGCAACTTAAGACCTCTTTGTTTCAGAGTAACTGATTTAAAACATCAATTAAGAAAGCCAGAGTGTGGTTTTGATTTGATATGGACCTGTAAACTCTAGGAAAAATACGTAGGAGCATTTGTATTTTAATATAAGGATATGAGTTTAGTTATAGCTGCTGCTAGACATGTTAGAGTATCAAAATAGTGGCAGGGCCATGCCCTTCTGCGTTCCATTCCCAATGTGTGTGTAGAAAAGTCAGCAAAATTTGATCACTGTCACCATACATTTTTTTGTACCATATGGCAAATTCTACTACCTTGCCTGGAGAAACAGTGAATTATAGGGGAAATTGAAGAGGATCACGAACTTTCTTTAAAAATTCAACTTAGCAAAAGAGAACTGCAAACTTGACATTTGGATGTGGGGATGAGAATGGGATAAAAGAGAGAGAGAAAAAAACAAAAATAGCGACTTTAGATCTGGAAATGCTATGGGTTTTTACTTTCATGAGAAATACTTTGAATCAACAATTTCTCCCATGGCTTCATTCTGGGCATGATGTGCCATTTGGCCTGTGTGTCTTTGCTGGTCTTATGCCTTCCCTTTCATGAGATTCTGCTTTTCTGTGTGTAGAAGATTTTTTCAGGTCTTCTAGCTTTGAGCTATTTAGGCTACAATTGTGCTGAAGTGCTTAATATTCACATCTTTTTTTTCTCCCTGTGTCAGTGTTCTTAAGAATCTGTTGGAGCCAATTTATTGATGCACTTTCAAACGGAGTTAATATGGTAATTAGCTCTCACACAGACTAAAAAGCATTCCCCAACCTTAACACCCCTCACTTCCCCCCAGAAAAACAAGCTAGCAAACTGCATGCATGTTCCCATGATTTGGACAAATAAGTGAAAAACAGGTGCTTATAAAGACACTCAAATTTGGCAATTATGCAAAGGTGACTGGGGTGGGGAAAAATGTGAGTTTCCTTTTGTGAGCTGTTAGTATGTGTGTGCGGTCCTACTAATACTCAGCATAATGAACTTCAACACTGGTCACTGTTGTTTCAGGCATCAAGGTAATTGACAACTGGACATTTAAATTCTCCTTAATTTGTCCTTTCCCCAAAATCATAACTAACCCTCTCAGCAATTGGCCACTTCATTTACACTGCTGTCTGGGCTCTGAGAATGGTTTTCTAGGTGGAAGATATATGCAGGAATACGTATCCCTTACATTCTCAGGGCTAAAGTCCTTCCACTCTCACCAGAGCAGACTACTATTGCTGAATCGTGTACAGAAACAGAATCCCTAAATTTCTCAATCAGATTTCACCTGATCCAAATAACAAATACATATCTGGCCTGTTTGCAGAAGATTTGGTTGCAGTGTAACAGATATAACATTTTAAAAGCCACTTTTACAACTCCATGAGTACTGTACTCCAGCATTTACTTGGATACAAGCCTATAATCATAAACACAACTGACTTTTAGGGGGAAAATATCAAAAAGGCACTTTCTCAGGGAGTGGCTCATGCCTATAATCCCAGGGCTTTTGGGGGGCTGCGGGTGGGAGGATCGCTTGAACCCAGGAGTTTCAGGTTACACACAGCTATGACTGTGCTGCTATACTCCAGCCTAGGTGACAGAAAGAGACTCTGTCTCTGAGAAAAAAGCATTTTCTCGTTATTAAAACCTGGCAGTCACTGTACCTATTACCTTCAGAAATGCCACCACTAGTTCAAGGGAATATTCACTTGTAGTAATGTTTTTACTATACTCAAAGTAGTTGAGTATGATCTACATAGTCAGGATTCTGACAAACACTAAATAACTAACACTAAAACAAACAAATTTCATAGCTGCCAATTACAACATTCCTTGTGACTGGAAGCTAAGCTATCTCTAGCAACGCAAATATGTTAATCACTTGCTCACCTATGAAATTGTTCCATTCAAAATCGAGATCCCCTTGGTTGGCCAAACAGCCTCTCATGATGTTTGAGCAGTAGTTGTAACATGGCTTCACTGTCACGAGACCCCGGCAGTGGGAGCAGTAGATCATCTTCAACAGGGCATGGGTACACTGGGCTGTGGGGTTTACCTAATATGTGAAAAGAAAAAAAGACAGTAGTGGTGGGGCTAAAATAGAGACAGAAATTGCTTCTATCACACTGACACTGAAGACTTGGCCATTAACTTAAGAATGAGTTGTAATTGATCACAATTAGTAAGCCTGGACTGCCTCCTGAAGACGTAGATTAGATAAAAGATACGTGCTTGGACAGGGCAGAGGAGGGAGATGAACATCACATGACCCAAAACAAACAAGGCACACCAACTCCTACCCTGTAAACACCCATTCCTCCCCCACACCCCCTTCCCTCCTGGAGTCTCTCTCTCACACACATAAATTGCTCGAATATCTCAAAATCCTTTTACAAATAACTATCCAGTGTGAGCCATGAAATGCAGTCGAGGAGACTACCTTCATGTGCCCACCATGCACGCCCTGCTAATAGCCTCAACCATCAGTGTTTGTCTTTGCCAGACTGGAACAGAAGCACATCTTCTTCTGAATCACATTGACTACAAGGCTGTCCTTTGAACCCTAACCCCAAATCAAGGTTTAGAAGGATATCTACGGTGTCTTCTGTTCTGTGCCAAGAGCTGTGCAGAAGGCAAAGTTAACACATTCTACCGGGCAGAATATGAGTAATCTTAAACTTGGGGGGTATGTGAAGGCTTTCCAAGGCTTGGGAGTACTAAAGCACAGAGTGTTCATGGAACACTTGATGAAAGAGGTGGGGCTTTGGTTAAATTTTCAAGACAAGGGCTGGACTTAAGTGGTCAAACAAAGGGAGAGCATCCTAAGTAAGTTCAATGAAATGAACAAAACCTGTAGGAGAGTACAGGACATATCACTGCATCTCAGAATGGGGTTGGGAAATTGTGGGAAATAAGGTCAGGTGCACAGGAGTATGTGTGTGGCCTGAATTTAGAGGGGCTTAAACATCAAGCAGAAACTGGGACACCAGCTGCCGCGTGTGGTGGCTCACGCTTGTAATCCCAGCACTTTGGGAGGCCAAGGCTGGCGGATCGCGAGGTCAGGAGTTCGAGACCAGCCTGGCCAGTATGGTGAAACCCCCATCTCTACTAAAAATACAAAAATTAGCCGGGCATGGTGGCGTGTGCCTGTAGTCCCAGCTACTCAGAAGGCTGAGGCAGGAGAATTGCTTGAAGCTGGGAGATGGAGGTTGCAGTGAGCCGAGATCTTACCACTGCACTCCAGACTGTGTGACAGAGTGAGACGAAGGAAGGAAGGAAGGAAGGAAGGAAGGAAGGAAGGAAGGAAGGAAGGAAGGGAGGGAGGGAGGGAGGGAGGGAGGGAGGGAGGGAGGGAGGGAGGGAGGGAGGAAGGAAGGAAGGAAGGAAGGAAGGAAGGGAGGGAGGGAGGAAACAAATTGGGACACCATATGGCAGTACACTGGAAGTTCGTGAGGAAGGAAAGGAAGAATGACGGAAACATTACTCAAGTCAGATTGGGCTGGCCATCCTCTCCAGAGAAATGGGACTTCATTTCATCTAGTTTTATAAGGTGAAATTATTTGGGGTATAGAAGAGCTGATTCCATCCAGTCACTTGTTTTCTTCAATGCTTAGAAAGGATTGGGGCTAGGCATAGCATTCTAGCAGCTAATTAAAAGTTCCTGTCTCCTCATTCTTTCTGCCCTACCCTCCTCTTTTGGAGTCAATATCAGAGGATTAGTGCATTCTTCTGTATAAGTACCCACCAGTTCTGCAAACATAGACTTTTGGAGGCAGATACCACAACAGGGAACAGATGCTGGGATGCAGGGCAGCCCGGCAATGCACTTCACCTGCTCTGGAGTGTTACTTTGGATATCACTTATCAGCAGTACCCTTAGGAACAGGAATAGGGGATTAGTAGTGTCAGGAGAAAAAATAAACAATCAGGCTCCTACGTGATGCGTGCGCACATCCATTCCCCTCATCCTAAACAAGGCTCTAGCCTAAAAGGGGGGAATACGTGTTAACAATAAAATGGTAATTGTATACACTAAAGTCAACATTCCCTACCAAGAATTAAGATTTTTCCACAGTTTTAACCATTCCCAAATGTTTTCCTAGGCACTAAATTAGTCCTAACTATGTATTAATGTACAGTAAAATTTTGGCTAACCAATATACCCTGGAGGAATGGCCTTTTCTGGATAGCCAGATTTGCTGGACAGCTAAAAGTTCATTCCTTTAAAGTCACAGATTGTTAAGACTTCCCTACATGTCTCCCTCTCCTTTTATAAAGGAGCAAACAGGACTGGAGGGGAGAGGTGGCTTGAGAAGCATAGGCTCACAGAAGTCTTAGAGTTGGAAGGGACCATAGGATCACTGAGTGTTGCTCTCACATTTGATAAATAAGAAAACCAAAGCCAAAGCCAAAGAGATTAAGCAACTTGCTGACAGTCACCTCACAACATTGGATTCCAGTACTGTACCTTATCAAGCATTTGTGATGAAAAGATTTCCCAGATGTATCATGTTTCCCTGCCAGATGACAGGAAACTGTAATCTTAGGCACTGGTTATTTTCTACTTTAATTTTAGTTGGGTTCCACATTGATGAGACTGCAAAATGGCTAGATTTTAAAGAGGTAAAAGTTATGCAAGTGGCTACGAAATGAAAAATCACTGAATAGCACGTGACATTTGTTGAATATTATGCTTAACAGGAGACAATGCCCTAGTAAGAAGAAATGTAGAAAGCTATGGGGTCAACAAATAGTTACTGAACACCTACTATGTGCCAGCGATTATTCTGGAATGCATTTGAATTTAGGTAGCAAGGCAAGTTAAGAATTTCTATATTAGAATACAAAACCTGTTCTACAAAATACAAAGCAGTTCCAAAGTGGTAAAGGACTTTAGGAAATGAGCAAAAATTTTAGACCCAAGATAGTTATATTCAGAAAACACTTTTTTTTTTTCAAATAAGCCCTTTCTCATTCTTCTAAAAAATAACTCTAAGAAATGGTTCATTGTATTCTTAGTTCAATTGCAACTCAAATCATTTATGCAATAGACCTTGTAGTACCCTTCCCTAAAATAGACTGATGGAGGCTCAAGTTTTAAAAAGAGACCAAACTAAATGATACAGTAGAGTTGTATTAAGGGAAATTATGATGCTGAGTTTGGCAGAGTTCTTCCGTTTCATTATCTGGCTAAGTGCTGGCTCATGCTCTGTACATGATTTGTTGTGTAACTACTAAAAATGGTCACAGGGAACTCAGCTGTAACATCCTACAGAAACACTAAATAATACCAGAACTGAAAAGAGAGATGAGGAAGTTATAAGAAAAATGGAAAGAGAAAAGACACATAAAATATTAAAGTTAGAAAAAACTCTGTCTTTTGTCTCATAACCACTAGTCAGACCACCATGCACTATTTCACATGAAGGGAATTCAGAATCTGGAAAGCAAATCTGTTTTAGTGGGATGAGGCCCTAATATAAAGGGAAGAGTTTTAAAACAGTCACAAGACCTAAAGAAACAGGTCTCCCCTGCAAAGCCTCATCCCCCTAGAAAAAACAGCAATAATGCTAGCACTACCCAGGCCTTGGGGCCCCACCCTTGTCGACCCGCCCAGGCTCAGAATGGTGAGCCCAGAGTGTCAAGGACTTTGGACTACCCTAATGGGTAAACAAAATGGCTGCCTCTCTTTTGGAGTCTTTAGGGGCATCTTAGTAAGAAGCAATGTAAGTTGGTGTAAGAGCCAAAAGTGTGCCACCACCATGGAAGAAAAAGCTACACAGTATATGGCACATGTTGAGTAGCCCTTATCAAAAATGCTTGGGACAAGAAGTGTTTGGGTTTTTTTTTTTTTTTTTTTTTTAATATTCACATTATACTTATGGTTTGAGCATCCCTAAACCGAACACCCAAAATCTGAAATGCTCCAATGAGCATTTCTTTAAGCATCAGGTTGGTATTCAAAAAGTTTCAGATTTAGAGCATTTCGGATCTTAAATTTTCACATTTGGCATGTTCAATCTGCAACTTTAATTTAAGCTCTCTCGTGGAGCTTCTGGTGAAAGTCAGAGATCTCCTGGATCCAGTGGTGGCACATCTGTCACATGGTAATATACCAGGCACTGCTGGGGGCTCTTTCATTAGCTCTCAATGGTCTCTCCACACTATTAGAGGCAAACCTTTCACCCTTAAGCAAATATAACAGTGGACTAAGTCAGACTTTGTTCTGGGGCTTTATTCATTTTGAATAGAAATTCAAGTTCATTCACATTCTACTCCCTGGTAACCCTCAAAATCAATTACTTCTTTTGAGTCTTCAAAAACTTATTTGCTGAAGTAGATTTATTCCGTAAGACCCGAAACCAAGCAGTAGATCATACCACACAGGGATTAACAAAAAGGTCTTCCTTTAATCTTCAGTTGTGTATTTATTCTCCATGGCATGGCATGGCATGGCATGGCGTGCCACTTAAATTGTTCAATTTGATTGTTATCTTGGGGCACAGCTCTTGACTAACATTTAGTATGTTTTTTTCTTTTATTTAGAAGGGTTGGTTGAGCGTAGATATTAGTAAGTTCCAGAATCCTTGGGGCTGGGTTAAGAGCAGGGGTAGGAGTTATGACTACTTTTTACTAAAGTTACATTTTTCAGACCTCTCTTAGTGATTTAATAGTTACTTCTTAAAATCATATGAAGAAATGGGAAAAGAAAAACTGTACATTCCTCCCTTCCCCCTTCAAATAAACAGAATGGTTTGATGATCTCTTAAAGAAAATGCTTATTTAGCTTTTATGGTTTCATGGTCATGAGGGTTTTGAGGTCAAGATTCAAGAGAAAATTTTTCTGTTCTATGGCAGAGTTACTACTGATAGATTTTACTGGATTTTATTGGTTTCTATGATACATTTAAACAGTATTTAGTATGTACCAGGTTTTGTTCTAAGTACTCTACATGTATTACCTCATTTAAGCCTCAAAATAATCATACAACGTGAGTATTATCTCATTTCACAGATGAGGAAGTGGAGCCCCAAAGAGATTAAGGGACTTACACAAGGTCTTCCAGTCAATGGCCAAACCAGGAATTGAATCTAGGCAATTTGGTTGCAGAGTAGGTGTAGTTGACTTCCATGATATGTACCTAAATGGCTTCTTTTGAGTAACAGACTATAGGAACCTTGATGGCAGTACATAAGCCTAATCCTTTTGCCAGAGCTCCTAGACCTAGTACAGTATCTCCATGTACAATGTACACTCCACTATGGAGCTGGATGTTTTCTAGTGACAATTTTCAGTTTTCAATGTTTATTGACCAGATGAATCAATTTTTATGTTGGAGGGTAATTTAGGATCAACCGTTCTACATGGAGCAATATCTCACTAGATACTTGGATGAGATGACGTATTGTTTAGTAAAACAATAATGACTTACTGAGCCAGTGCTATGTCTTTAGAACTATTCAAGGTGCCACGGGTGAGAAAAAGGATATGAATATATATATATTACTCATCAGTCCCTGCTCACAAATAATTCAAAGGCTCAAGACAACACTGCCGGATGTGGAGAGAAAAAAGTTCACTTGAACAAAACCAACTAGAAATCAATTACATGTTTTACCACAGTTTTAACGTTTTGAAAGAACTATAGCTAATGTAGCAGAGATGATCAATTCCTACTATAAAATGGGACATATTTTGCATAAAAATAAAAAGATTGACATTATTTACATAAGAATGAGGTCTGATTCATTTACTTTTGTGGGGTGGTATGACAGAAAGGGAATAACATCTGGACTGAGTACTTCCATATTAACTCATATATCAAAATCAATCTGAATTATTGACCCATAATGACAATACATTGATACCAAATTTTCAAGCCTATAAAATCCTTCAAGACTGACCAAGGTCTTTCTTAATGATAAGGTAACTGTAGGCGGTATCTTAAAATTTAAGATTTTAGGAGTCAATCTATGTTTCATGACAAAAGTCAGTGTGTATGTGGGGGGAAGACGCCTCATTTCCTTCTCAACTTATTAAAACTCTTTTAAAAATACTCATTCCTGCCTTCCTCAGGATATATACATTTATCATGACATCTGCAAGCCATAATGATCTGCTATAAAAAGCCTTTTCTGCAAAGACTCTTTTCATATACATTGAGACTTTCTACCCAATAACCTGCATTTTCCAAACACCACATTAAAAACTACTGCAAGCAGCCTGAAAAAAAATGCTGGAACAGAACTCTTCACACAGCCTGGATTTCATTTCAGTAATTCAGAACGAGCCTTAAGCCACATTACACAGTGATGATAGTCAACACGCTGTACTGAAGCTAGAAATACATTTCCTTTTAGTTTATTTCACCTCCTAACATACATTCATTGTACTATTTTTTTGTTTGTTTTTTGCACAGCCAATAGTAGCAAGCAAGCAGAAAAGGTCTACATTTTTTTTTTTTTTTTTTTTTTGAGACAGAGTCTCGCTCTGTCGCCCAGGCTGGAGTGCAGTGGAGCGATCTCCGCTCACTGCAAGCTCCGCTGCCTCCCAGGTTCACAACATTCTCTTGCCTCCGCCTCCCTAGAAGCTGGGACTACAGGTGCCCGCCACCACGCCTGGCTAATTTTGTTTGTATTTTTAGTAGAGACGGGGTTTCACCGTGTTCGCCAGGATGGTCTCGATCTCCTGACCTCGTGATCCGCCCGCTTTGGCCTCCCAAAGTGCTGGGATTACAGGCATGAGCCACCGTGCTCGGCCAAGGTCTAGACTTTATCTGTTGCTTGGTAACAAAGGCACCCAATAGGAATAACAGAACTATTCCCAAAATTACGGTAAGAGTGATAGGGAACCCACACTTGCCATGTTATGTGATGAGTTTCTTCAACAATTTCCTAACCAGTTTTGAATTCAATGCATATACACAAAGAAAGGAGGATTTACATTTACAATTACAATTCAAACTTCCTAATGATTCCTAATGATTCCTCTAATAATAAAATCTAAAAAGCATAACAAAATACTCATTCAGGAATATTTCTGGAGATGTTGTAGATAAAACTGGAACTTCATAAATACTTGAAATGTGTCTTGTCTTTGTTTCAAATGAATAGACTCAGCTAACACTTACAAGTCAACCCCCTTGAAAAGGGCTCTATTTTTGTTTTGTGAGTATGTAAATTCAATTTATTCAGTTTGACACCTACCATCCTCACCCTTTTCCATAGCTTGAGTCCCATCTTCCTCTTTGCAATTCTTAAGATTGTGAGTGAAAAAGAATATTGAGAGTTGAATATGTGTCTACACTTTGCTTAAGAGCTTTTTGTATTGACTATTTTTTAAAATTTATATTTATAATGATTTTGAGAAGTGGTAAAATAGTTTGTTTAGTACTCTTGTAGGCTTCTTGGTTTCCCACAGTTAATTCTGAGAAGGATGTCCAGAAGAATGCAACACAGGGAAGGTACAACTGCTTACTTCCCCCACCCTAACCTGGGATGTGGGGAGATGCAAAACAAAGGCAAATAGAAATAAAGAGGGAGCAATGAAAATTGTTTTCAAGGCAGGACAGTCATTTAGACATCCCAATGGTGAGGCACTGATTTCTAATTATAGCTTCTGTAGTTTGGGGTGAGGTGTAGACATAGTCCCATTATGTCAGTGTTAAATGAAACCATGAGAATGCAACTCTCTTTGGCATAGGAGCTATTAATTTTCATGGTGCATGTAACCACTTGTCCATTTCTGAAAGACCAAAACAGACTTCATCCTTCCAGGCAAAACTGCTGATACAACCAGGTGAAGAAGAAATGTATCATGAACCACGACAAATAAAGATGAAGTAATATAAAGATATGTAGTACAAGGGTATTCTTGAACCATCTGTTACTAATTTAAGGGGCTTTTAGGAAGTTTGAATTGTAAAGCTCAATGGAGTGAGCTGAAATCACTGGAGATTTGAGCCCAGAAAAAACAAAAGCAAGGCAAGTGTACTTCAACTACGAAGTGCCTTTCTCTTGAAGTAACTTAAGCTTGCTAGTGCTAATGGTCTTGCAAAGGTTCAGTGATAACCAAATCATTGCTCAACTTTTAACTCCAACCCTTTTGCTACAAAAGTAAACTGGGCATCCACTCATGAAGAGAAAATGGGAACATGTCTAAGTATGCAAACAAGACCATGATGCTTTTCGTATTTCACTTTAAAGACCTCTTTGCAGGCTGGGCGCAGTGGCTTATGCCTGTAATTCCAGCACTTTGGGAGACTAAGGTGGGAGGATCACTTGAGCCCAGGAATTCGAGACCAGCCTGGGCAACATAACGAGAACCCCATCTCTACAAAAAACAAAAAATTAGCTGGGTGTGGTGGCACGTGCCTGTAGTGCTAGCTATTTGGGAGGCTGAGGCAGGAGGATTGCTCCAGTCCCAGAGGTTGAGGCTACAGTGAGCTGTCATCATGCCACTGCACTCCAGCCTGGGTGACAGAGCAAGACTCTATGGAAAGAAAGAAAAGAAAGAAAAGAAAGGAAGGAAGGAAAAAAGAAAAGAAAGAAAAGAAACAAAGAAAGAAAGGAAGAAAGAAAGACCTCTTTGTAGACGAAGTGGCTGATGAGGTGGCTCTCTTCAATTAGGGAACACATCCCTTACTTTGAAAGGTCTTTTTTCAGGCCCGAAGCAATTAATATTATTGGGCACCAAAAGACGAAACGTTCGTTTTTTGAGTTGTTCTAGATCCACCTGCAAACTGCTTCTTGGGCAGGGGTTAGCAGAGGTGGGAACCCATATATATAAAACATTACTTGGGTATCCAAACTGGTAGAGAATCTTATTTATAAATTAATCAAATGAATTATTCAACATGTTCATTTTGAAATGTTTTTGATAGCCAGATCCTTTATTGTCTTTCCAATACCACTGTATCTCAAATTTTTTAACTGGTTGTCATACTCCAAAAATTAATGTAATAAATATTTTTTCAGGTATGCAAGTATGCCTTGCATGCTTGTATACAGATGCATTCCACAGATGGTAGATATTTATAGAATTCTTGTTTCAGCACCTTTAGAAACTGACTTGATGCCTATATGCCTTATCCATTTAGATAATAAAATTTAATTAAAGGGTTTGATTTCAAGTCAGTCCTTAAGTTTAGAAGCTCAGTTGTGAAGCAAAAACATTGTCTTTTTTAGGCATTCCCAATTGTGACCACAATACTTAAAGTAGCCACAAAACATTATTTTCAAATAAACAATTGGCAAGTTATGTTTTACTCTATGTAAATTCAGCCATATTGCTCCTATTCACTGTATTCCCATACAACTACATAATTATCTCTTAGGATGACATGAGAATACAATGACTATAGAATAGAGATCAAGTTTGAAAACAAAAATCGTTAGGGTTATATTTAGAAAGTAAATTTCTCAAGGCCAGGCGTGGTGGCTCATGCCTATAATTCCAGCACTTTGGGAGGCCGAGGCGGGCGAATCACCTGAGGTCGGGAGTTCAACCGGTCTGACCAACACGGAGAAACCCTGTCTCTACTAAAAATACAAAATTAGTCGGGTATGGGCGCATGCCTGTAATCCCAGCTACGTGGGAGGCTGAGGCAGAAAAATTGCTTGAACCCGGGAGGTAGAGGTTGCGGTGCGTCGAGATTGTGCCATTGCACTCCAGCCTGGGCAACAAGAGTGAAACTCTGTCTCAAAAAAAAAAAAACAACAACAAAAAAAGTAAATTTCTCAAAGAATTTAACAATACTAAGGTAGACAGGGACTCTTTTTCTTTCTATTAAGAAAAATTCATACCAAAAGCAACATCAGAAAGTGATTATCCCTGCAATCCCAGTGCTTTGGGAAGCTGAGGTGGGAGGATCGCTTGAGGCCAGGAGCTCAAGACCAGCCTGAGCAACACCGCGCAACTCTGTCTCTACCAAAAAAAAAAAAAAAAAAAAAAAAAATTACCCAGGCATGATGGTGGATGCCTGTGGTCCCAGCTACTCAGGAGGCTGAGGCAGGAGGATTGCTGGAGCCCAGGAGATCGAGGCTGCAGTGAGCTATGATCGTGCCACTGAGCTCCAGCCTGGGTGAAACAGCAAGATCCTGCCTCTTTTTAAAAAGAAAGGAGAAAGAAAAAGTGACTGTGACTATTTCACATTGGGTCACATATCTTTGTTGCAAAAGTAAGGGTGTCTGCATCTTAAATATCAAAGTCAAGCTTCTTGGTTTCCCACGGTTAATTCTGAGAATGATGTCCAGAAGAATGCAACACAGGGAAGGCACAACTGCTTACTTCCCTGTAACCTGGGAGGTAGGGAGACGCAAAACAAAGGCAAGCCTTTTCTAGCCTTCAATCCTCTAACCTGCAATCACTTGTCTCTAAAACTTCTTGGTTTGGCTACCCTCCCTATCCATGTTTGTAGGTTCAGTTCTCTAAAGTATGCTCCAACCTTGCAAAGTGAGGCTAACACCAAGGCAGGCTTGAGTCTGCTGTCTGGCCCTTTTTCTCCAAGAATCAACACTGAAACTCAAAGGAAGGGGAGAGGGTTAACATAAAGAAAGTACTTTTCAAACACTAGCAAAGGGCTCTTGACCCTCTTTCTCTTTGGCACAAGTGCACACGCACATGCACATGCATGCACAGATGTCCAAGTCACATGACAGTGTCTTTCTGCCCTTTCAGTAGAGGATGAACATGAAGAATTGTTGAAGGAGAGCAAATGTGCTGGGTGCACCACAATGCAAACAACTTTGATCTGATTCACTGTGCACTGTTTTAGGGACTCTGACAAAAGTATGTCCAAGATTAATAATGGTTGCTGGGGTTGGCAGAAGTTCAAGAATCAGATATTATTCCTTTAATTTATAACAATCATCTCCCCACTTACCCTCAACTCCACCCTCATATGCCCCAATAAATATTTGCAATTTATGATGAAAATATCAAAGAAGGAGTGAACAAAAACATACTAGAAAGAATTGTTTCCTGACAGTTTATGGCCTGGAGATGAGAGAGAGAACAAACAACATAATCAATGCAATCAATCAACTAATCCTTATTATCACCCAATTCTAATATGAAAAATCCCATGAGCACCTGTTTTTCCTAATAAACCATGCTTTAGAATCTTTATCTTCACTCTGGTGAATGTAAGTTTTCTAACTAGAGTGACCCGTGTATCCTGGCCAGTCCACGACAGTCCTGGTTGCTTATTAACAATTAGTGATACTTGGCCAGCGTGGTGGCTCATGCCTGTAATCCCAGAACTTTGGGAGGCCAAGGCAGTCAGATCACCTGAGGTCAGGAGTTCAAGACCAGCCTGGCCAACATGGTGAAACTCAATCTCTACTAAAAATACAAAAATTAGCTGAGTGTGGTGGCACATGCCTGTAATTCCAGCTACCAGGGAGGCTGAGGCAGGAGAATCATTTGAGTCTGGGAGGTGGAGGTTGCAGTGAGCAGAGATCTCGCCACTGCATTCAAGCCTGGGTGATAGAACAAGAGTCCGGGGAAAAAAAAATTGGTGACACCTGTTGTCATCTGAGCCCGGGAAGTGGAGGTTGCAGTGAGCGGAGATCTCACCACTGCACTCAAGCCTGGGTGACAGAGTGAGACTCTGTGAAAAAAAAAAAAAAAAAAAAGTGACACCTGTTGTCTGTGAATAATTTGCTAATAAGCACCTCTTGATTTAGACAGTAAGTGTCCTGTTTGGACAATAAATTATATGGTCACTCTAACTGTAGATAAACTGTGAGAGGCAATCAGGTGTCTATTTTCATGTTTGTAGTGCTGTCCAGTTTTTATGCTGTCCATTCTTCCAGTCCTCAAAACAATCAAATGGCCTCGGCAGAATCTGATGTTGTTGTGCATCCAGGCTTTTTAGCAGAGGCTGACATTTGGCTTTCTCTTTGAGGGCCTAAAGTTGACAGCACTAAGACCAGCCTTGCTAAGATCACTTTGCCCCAGTATATTTATGTTTCTTCCCTGGTATCAACTTATGGAAAGGTAGAGGTGGTAGGGTCTTCAAGAAGTTTTCAGATTTCATTTGGGGGAGGGGAGTGGCAGTGAAGGAGCAGCGGAACCCTTTTCCCCTTGAAATCTTGCTCAGATCCCCACTGTGTGAAGTCAAAGAAAGCAAAGACTCTCTGGTGGAACTGGGAGGTAAAGGCACAATTGCACAGTCTCACCCACAGAAGACTTCTTTCTCCGTTGCTTCTGCTCAAGGAATCCCCTAAAGCTAGATCCTGCTCAGCTCAAGAACAGAGTCTATCGGCCAGGCGTGGTGGCTCTCACTTGTAATCCCAGCACTCTGAGAAGCCAAGACAGGAGGATCACTTGAGGCCAGGAGTTCAAGACCAGCCTGGCCAACATGGTGAAACCCCATCTCTACTACAAATACAAAAAATTAGCCAGGCGTACTGGCACACACCTGTAATCCCAGCTACTAGGGAGGCTGTGGCAGTAGAATTGCTTGAGCCCCGGAGGTGGAGGGTGCAGTGAGCTGAGATCCTGCCACTGCACTCTGGCCTGGGCAGCAGAGCAAGACCTTGTCCCTATCTCCAAAAAAAAAAAAAAAAAAAAAAAAAAAAGAACAGAGTCTATCTAGTTCAATTTGCTGAATTTCCCAATGAGGAAACAGGTTCATTTCATCAGCTCCTGATCACATATTACAATTTCACTTTCTGTATTGGTAATCCTACAAAGTCATGAGTCAACAGCAGTGTGGTCCACACTGATTGTCATAGAAACCTATCTTCCAAAGATCTCTGGGTATACCTTCTAACAAGGAAACATATGCTCACAGAGATTAAATGCTTTTCTAGATTATAACTAGTAGGCTCATAGTTACACAAAACAACCAAATGTGGAGCCTATGTGTGTATGTTTGTTTGTATAGAAAGGAAGTAGAATAAGAGCTAAAAGGGGTATGGCAGTATTAACCCACTTTTAAAATTAAAATTCCTGAGTAAACATATATTCCCCCTTCTAAGAATAGCTACGAAAGAAACCACAATAATAACGATAGGTGAAGATTCTGATCACAGTATTGTTTAGTAACTCTAAAATGTACATGTGTAAGGACAAAGTATGGGACAGAAGAGGTAAGACAGGAACAAAAGGCTGCTATTGAGCCAACAGAATTCTGGTGATTTATTTTTCTACCTTTCCCAAACGTTCTTTTAACATGAAACAAAACAAAACAAAAACAAAAACAGAGAAGACAAAGAGTGCTTACCACGGAGACCTTGCTCACAACATCTCCGGCAACTGCTAAGCCTTGAGCAAAAGTACGGGCTGCTACAAATGCACGAGTAACCTGGAGCTTCAGTTTGCGAGGGACATCTCCGAAGGGCTTCAGCTGCTCCGTATACTTGCTCACACATTCCAGATACTCATCTGTAAAGTGGTACTGGGAGTTCACCAGGCGGAACATCCGCTCCAGGAGGCGAGCCCAGAAGTCATTTAGCATTTCTTCCAGGTTCACATTTCCCACCACGTAGTAACGCTTCAATTCTACGAAGAGATCTTTAAATAGCTCAGAATTTTGCATGTATAAATGGCCATATGTCTTCACAAACATATCATTCAGGGATTTCTCTGCATTTTCAAGTAGTTCTTTGAAGAATTCTAAAACCAACACCAAAAAAAAAAAAAAAAGAAAAAGAAAAAAAAAGGAAAAACGAAAGAGTTTTCAGTATTTAAATAACTGCTTTTCCAGTAAATTTGAAAACGAAAAAAAAAACCCACAATTAAATTGGAAAACATGTATGTATACAGGGTGAATTTCCTTTGGGGAATGTGGCATCTCAGATCCTTTGCCAATGAAAGGAAACCTATGTCACAAAGTCACTTACATAGGTGTCTGAGAGAGGAAAAAAATGAAAATTTAAACTAGCAATTTCTCAGGAGTCAGTACAATACACACATTCTCCCATTCTCTCTCTCACTTTCTGTCATAGGTGGATGAAGAAAAACTGGAAAAAAATGGGCACATGAAGTCTAAAACATGAGATTTCCCTCAACTTTTTACTTAAGAATCTAAGCCAAAGTTAACCATGCCTTCTAATTGTAACCTAAGAGCAGGACAGGTGTCTTCAAAAAGTTGTTATTTTACTTGGGCCTGAATTTTTTTTCATTTCTCCTTTTTACTTATCTATATGATCATGCACTATAGCTGCCTGGAAAATGCTTGAGGCCAAAAAACATCATCAAACACCCCTACAAGCAAGCACATAAGTTTTCTGAAAATAAGTTCCTGGGTGTTTCTCTGTGACAGTAGTACAAATTGGGAGTATCCAGCTTGATCCTGGGTTTCTAAAGGATTTATACAATAACATCATGAGACTCTTTTCAATGTTCCTTCTGATTGTGTGTGTGTGTGTCTGTGTGTGTGTGTGTGTGTGTGTGTGTGTGTGTGTGAGAGAGAGAGAGAGAGAGAGAGAGAGAGAGAGAGAGAGAGCGCGCGCATGCATAATGGACTTAATAATAAATATAGTAGGCCGGGCGCGGTGGCTCAAGCCTGTAATCCCAGCACTTTGGGAGGCCGAGACAGGCGGATCACGAGGCCAGGAGATCGAGAGACGATCCCGGCTAACACGGTGAAACCCCGTCTCTACTAAAAAATACAAAAAAACTAGCCGGGCGAGGTGGTGGGCGCCTGTAGTCCCAGCTACTCAGGAGGCTGAGGCAGGAGAACGGCGTAAACCCGGGAGGCGGAGCTTGCAGTGAGCTGAGATCTGGCCACTGCACTCCAGCCTGGGTGACAGAGCAAGACTCCGTCTCAAAAAAAAAATAAATAAATAAATAAATAAATATAGTATATTTATGAGACAACATGAAAAAACTGAAAAATGTAAATGAGAATACCTGGTTATTTCAGATTTACTTTTTGGCCACCATACAGCCACAGACTAAGTGTTAGATATTTTAATCTCTTAACTACAAATGGCAAACTAGTTTTCTCCTGAAGCTTTCCTCAGAAACTTCAATGAAAAAACAAGCCAACAGTGTATCTGTAACATTAATCATTCTTAAAGAATCTCTTGCCTGGTATAAAAATAAATACCTCATGATATCAAGTTTATAAGCAGGAAATATAACAAATACTAAAGCAAAATATAAGGACCACATCAAATAAGAAACTGCCTCTGAGTAAATATGGAACAGAAAAGAAAATATGACACCTACTTCAAAGCCAGAACATTGGTGAGCTTATCAAAATGCAATAGTCCTACAAAACCATTCTCTTCTCACGTTGGGTGGACAACTCAAGAGACTGGCCACTAATTCCAAATAGCTTTTCAAAATCTGGATGGAGGAAACTGAATACTTTTGCAGGGAGATGTATGTGTGTGACTTTCCTGACATGCCAAGAGATTCTATACTTATGTCTCTCAGCCCCTAACTCATCACTTAGTGGTTCCTTGAAGCCTAAGGATAAAGTCCACAGTCCTCCCTGGTTCCAGCTTTTCAAACATTGTAGGTACGATTTGTGTGTGTGTGTGTTTTTTTTTCTTTGCTTCTCTCCTTTTCATCTGGTTCTTTTCCCTACTATTGCTTGCCTTTTGTTTACTGGGCTTTCTTCAGAGAAACAAAGGGAAACAGACTTCCTCTGCATAGTAAACAAATAGACAGGTCAACTCATCCCCATTACCAGTGTGCAGCCTGACATTTTAACCAAAGCTCTCTCCCTGAAAGTGAGAGGGCAGAAACTGCACAAAGAGTTAGGAGAACAATAAAAGAAGCATACCAATCAGCTACCTGGGATGGCCTTTTATTCTCTCCAAAATCCCCTGAGTGGTTCTCAAAGTGTGGGCCTGGGACCAGCAGGATCAGCATCACCTGGGCACTTGCTATAAATGCAAATTCTCGGCCCCACCCCAGACTTACTGAATCAGAAACCCTGGAGGGTCCCTTTTGCTGTGCATCATTCCATTTCTACTAAGGGCACTCTCAGCAGCAGCTAGGCAACTGGCTTGTCCAGGCCAAATGGTTTGGTGGACAGGCCAAAATTTTCAGCTATCTGTGATTCCGATATACCCTAAAGTTGGAGGACAACTGCTCTAGCTGCTGAAACTTCTCCCATTTCACCTATCAGTTGCAAGCACCAACAACTCAGGGGCTGTGTTGAGTGTGAAGCTGTCAGGGTAAGCATTAATGTTTTAATTAAGAGAAAATGTCTTTCCAATGAATTGTGTTTTTTAATAAATTTGTTGCATTCCTAGGAATGACTTTTTTATTGTCTTGGGGACAAATTTTCTTGTGTGGAACTCTCTCAACTAAGTGTTAACATAGATGATTAAATGTACGCAGTACTTTTCTAGAGTTCAAAGTTAAGAAGGGACCTTAAATACCATCTGGTCCATGTCCCACACCATGCTTGAATTTTGCTACCAGCCTTGCCAAGTGGTGATTGCTCATGGAGGGCATTAAAGGCACATGTAGGTTGCGTTATTACATGACCAGTGTGTTGCACACATAGCTATTATGTAGTGGAAAAATAAAGCCTTGTCATCATTGAGAATAATATGCAAGCCTTGTGTCAATCCAGTGCTATTAATATTTCATGACCAAAAAAAGTGGATTCCAACAGCAACCACAGGTCCTTCCTTATATTGAATTTTTATTATATGGCTCATAAAATTGGCACATATCAGCAGAGACTGGACATTCAGAATTATTTGACTTGTGCTTTCAGACTCATTTAGTAAGTAATTCCCAAAACTCACTTGTATTTTTAAGGAATGTCACCTGGAGTCATGTTGGTTTTTAGGGGTGGGGTGCAGTGTGACATTTCAAGCTTAGTTTTAATTTAAAACTTCTAATAAATGTCAAAGTTTAGCCTTTTGACAAAGTGCCGCAAGTCAAACAAACACTAAATCACTGAACACTTTATGGAAAAAGTAAAATGTTTTCTATCTTGGAGTTCCTCATTCAGGTCAAGAGCTTGTGGGTGGATGTAGCCATATATAACATAGCTACTTTGGAGTATAAGAGAAATGGCCTAATGAACAGGAGACCGATTTGAAACTGACATGCCCCTGTCCAACACCCACCATGGACCATACTTTGGTTTGCATGACTCACATTCTGTCTAGGAAAGTTTCAGAGTGTGTGTGTGTGTGTTTATGCTAGTGTGTACTTTAAGAGCCTAGCTTGGTGCTATATACATACTAAATCCTAATTCATTTCATCGCTCAGAAAATTTATTTTCTTTCCTTCACATTTTAAAAGACTCTTTAATGTGGCTACATAAGTTGCAAATATAAAGAGCATTTGAGTGAGCATGTGGTTAATAAATGCTTGAGAAATTCTATAAAACTGATATAACGAGTTAAAACGTCACAATTTCTCCAAATGGGTATGCAATTTGACAAGTATGTACTGAGTGGCTCTTATGGGCTCAAATCAAAGCACATGGTGTTTTACCATGCATCTTAACTTTCTCTCTGCCCAATCAGACCATAATGAAAATTTCTGGTAAGACAAATTTCCCCCAACCAATTCACCTTTACCATACACTGCCACTCTCCACATACGGTTTTATGAGAACACCAGAGATTTTTTTTAAACGTCTATAAAATTGTTAATCCCGCACTACATACAAAAAGTTCCTAAATATTCATATATTTAATCTATGAGAGTCAACCAGACAAAAATCAGGGGATCCAGAAGACCCAGACTCATTTCTTTTTAGACGGATTCTTACTAGCCCTGTTACATGGGACTATTCTACCTATGCCTTTTGCCTCAAAGGGACCTCATAAGGATGGCAGACATCTTTTAAATTCTAAAATCCATAGCAATTAGGGACAATATCAACCAAAGCATAATAATTTGCTATTAGAAAGAAGGGGAAAAAATCCTTTTGCATCTGTTCCTTTTATTAAACTAGCAGCTCGCATGTTCTTGCATAATTCTTTCACAGCCCAAATCCTCCTTTCTATTCCCATGACATTTACCTTTACAATGAAGAAAGAAGCATAAATTAGCCATTCAGATCCCGGTCCACAGCCATCAATAGCAACTTCAGTAATCACTGCAATGTTCATCTCCATTTTTTTTTTTTCAATTATTCTCAGAACTCAGAATCAGGGTCAGATCTTAACTGCTGAAGAAGAGCTGTACAGGCCCTAGACACCTAGCAATCATTGCTCATAATCATTATGCCTGAAACTAATTACAATACACTTGGTGACTAAGAGAGAACCAGCCAAGAGCAATGTAAACCAGGATTCCACAACGATCAAAAGCCAAGCAAATTGGAAGTTAGATCTGTGCAGCAATTGCTTGTATTCATGTAAAAATGTTGCTCAGGGAATCTGTTTTAAGTAAAGCTACTGGTGTCTGAAAGAAAGTTTGAGAGGTGGTGGTTTGCAAGGATTTGAAATATAGCGTCTGTGATCAGGGTTTATTTCCCCTTCAATTTTCAGTTTGAAGGCTTAAGTATATACATTCTAAAGATAAAGCAGCTGCTACTCCTTGAACTCATGAATGGCCACTCAACACAGGGATGGAAATAAACACTGTAACACGCTATGAATCTAAAGCAGGAGGACACAGTGGGAAAAAACAGGAGATCTCTCACTCAGGGACTCTATGACCCTGCTCGGGGAAAAGGACTAATCTCTCTGAGCCTCTTTTATCCCATCCATAAAATGGGGCTATTATCACTCACCTCATATAGATAATGCTTGGCATAAAGTAGATGCTCAACAAATAAACGTTATTACTAATATGTGAGATAACAGTGTTGTCACTCTTAGAGTTTCTTTGTATCTACAATCATTTAAAAAAATCTTTAAAGACTGGTTTTTATTTTTCCTAGTGGAGTCAAACATTATCTATCTGAGGGTACATAAATGAAGCCAAAGCTGCTGGAGGTCTTCTAAGAAGACCCAAGGCCTTATAAAATTGGGAACTGTTTATCCTAAGGGAAATGCTTAATGGTTCTACCTTCAAAGGTTGTGAAATGTCCCAGATATCTATGAAGGTGGGAGTGACTGCTGGGTGAAAAATAGGGAATGGGGAAACCTCACCCTTGAGAAGAGAGTTTACATTATATTAAACAAGAGAATAACACACGCACCACATATATATAAAAAATAAGAATTAATCAGCAGGTCAACACCCTCCACCCATGTATTTCATTTGCATACTACCTTCTTTGCCAGAAGTCCACTTGGTATAAGGATTGAGCTAGGGAAGTGTAAGTACTTTCCAGTTCTAAAATATAATCATTCTAAATGCAAGTAGTACCAATTTAACATGGGAAAAACTAGAGTGAAAAGGCAAAAATTTTCCATATAAAAGTTTTCTATGTAAATATCCTGTCTTTTAAAAAAGAGAAGAACATCATGTACTTCTGGAACTTCTATCCCCAGCTACTTGTCTTACATCAAACAAACATTCAAAATTCTTGAAATAGGCCAAAGAACCTCCAGTTCTGCTACTAAATGCCACATTAGTTACTCCTTTATAAACAATCAACTGGCTATTGATTAATGAACTAGAATGCATTCTAGAATTAACCCATAACCTTAAGAGATTGGGGCCCTTTTTATTTGATCATTTTTTTTTTTTTTTGGTGCTATAAATTACCACCTGGTATTTACATTATTAGGAAGCTGCCTTTTACATATAAGGATTGATTTTTCTCTTACTATAAATGCTGTACTTCATACCCCTGGTGTGGCATGCAAACATTAAGTTACTAGATCAACAAAAGTGCTGAAAAAAGAAGCCTCCTTGTAAATGCTACAAATCATGCCTTTCAAACTTCTAAGAAAATTTAAAGAGTTACACCCATCGACTCTTTCACCTAAGATCAAGTAATTAATGAAGAACAGCAAACATAAGCATCTAAGAATGTAAGGGAAAAAAGGAAAAGTAGCAAGTATTTTACTGACAACCTGAAACTTGGGTTTATCACTATCTCCTCCTGTTTTGCTTTTTTGATAAAGTCTGCATAATTTTTTTTGTTTTTTAAACAGGCATTTTTTCTCAAGCATGGCATAATCTCACTCCTCAAGAGTGCCTGCTAAGGCATGGTGTACCAAAAGATCATATACTCAACTTACGTTTATCAACTGATAGCAAATCAATATGCTGCTCCTTGGCCAGGTGCAGCAGCTCATGCCTGTAATCCCAACACTTTAGGAGGCCAAGATGGGAGGACTGCTTGAAGCTAGGAGTTTTAGACCACCCTGAAAAGTGAGACCCCATCTCTACAAAAATTTAAAAACTTACCAAGTCATGGTGCTGCATGCCTGTAGTCGTAGCTACTAGGGAGGCTGAGGTGGGAGAATCGCTTAAGCCCAAGAGTTCAAGGCTGCAGTGAGCTATGATTACACCACTGCACTCCAGCCTGGGCAACAGAGTGAGACCCTAACTCTAAGGAAAAAACAAAACAAAACAAAACAAAACAAAAAACCAGGCTGCTCCTTGGTGGACAGGCCAATCACCAGCTGTAGCTCTTATTAGGAGCTATTAGCATATCACAGAGTACTAGAGGATTCTGCCAAAATAAGATCAGCCTTTCTTCCCAAGGTTGCTTTTATTCGTGAACACATTTTGAATGCTAAGGCTCCAAGGGAATAAATACAATGTTTACTGATGGCCCTCATCTTTGGCTAATATGGCCGGGGACACAGGCTCAGTATTGTAAGGTCCCTTCTGCTGGGCATCATTCCATTTCTACTAAGGGCATTCTCAGTACCAGCTAGGCAATTGGCTTTAGCATGCCCAGAGTTCTGTGCATTCAGAAATGCCCAGAGAAGGTTTCAGGCATGTGTAAGTAAGCTAGGGAGCTGGAGGAGCCATTGCAAGTGTTCCATGTTCTCAACTCTATGTGGATCAGTCAGAGAGGTACCATATAGCTTCAAAACACATCTCATAATAGAGTCTATCTATTAATAATCTAATGTCAAGAGAAAAATCAGGCCAGGCACAGTGGCTCACGCCTGTAATCCAAGCACTTTGAGAGGCCAAGGTGGGCAGATCACTTGAGGTCAGGAGTTCGAAACCAGCCTGACCGATATGGTGAAACTCTGTCTCTACTAAAAATACAAAAATTAGCCAGGTGTGGTGGCATGCGCCTGTAATCCCAGCTACTTGGGAGGCTGGGGTGTGAGAATCACTTGAACCTGGGAGACAGGGGTTGAAGTGAGCTGAGATCGAGCCACTGCACTCCAGCCTGGCCAACACAGTGAGACTCTGTCTCAAAGAAAAAAAAAAATCAGAACATGAAATAGCAAATCATTATGATACCAATATGCATGTATGTATATGTATTATCTAGGTACACAAAAAGATGAGGTAAATCACCCAAGAGTGATGGTTGGGTGCTGGGGATCAAGGATAATTTTTTTCATTCTTTCTTTCTTGATTTTGTTCCCTCAGATATTTCAGTGACATTTTATAATCAGAAAAGTGACATACCTTCATGCTTTCAAAAGTAACTTTATTTCCCTTTATTCCCTTCATTCTATTTAACCACTGGAGGATTTGATGTATTTTTCTACTTTTCCAAATTTCACTGTAATACTTAATAAAAAGAAAAACATTATTTTAAAACTTCACCAAAGCAGTTTCCATATTTTTTCATAAAGAAATATGTAATTTTTTTCCTAAAAAGTATTCCTCATTATAGCAACTTGAAAAATACGGATAGGTATGAAGAAAATACAAATATAATCCCCACTGTTAAAAGACAGTGAAAATGGCTTATCAAATTTCCGTCCTACCTTTTCCCTTGAAAATACATGTTACATGGTTGAAATCAAAATGTATTTGCACCGCGTTCTTATGTAACACTATATGGTTTGTATTTTCTATGTATTTGAAACTTCTTCAGAAGCATCATTTTTTTTTTTTTTCGAGACAGAGTCTTGCTCTGTCACCCAGGCTGGAGTGCAGTAGTGCGATCTCAACTCACTGCAACCTCCACCTCTCTGGTTCAAGTGAGTCTTCTGACTCAGCCTCCCGAGTAGCTAGGATTACAGGCGTGCACCACAACGCCTGGCTAATTTTTGTATTTTAGTAGAGATGGGGTTTCACCATGTTGGCCAGGCTGGTCTCAAACTCCTGATCTCAAGTGATCCACCCAATTTGGCCTCCCAAACTGCTAGGATGACAGGCGTTAGCCACTGCGCCCAGCAGAAGCATCATTTTTAATGACTGCAAACAATGACACCACATGGACGGAGAATAATGTAATCACTGTGGGGCATGCAGGCTTATTTCCAATTTCCTACTCCTAGAAATAATGCTGTGATGAACATCCTATTAACATTGTACATAAGTGTTTATGCAGATCTTTCTTTCCTTGGGATACACACCCAGAAGTGGAATTACTAAATCAATGAGTATGAACATATTCAAAACTGCTGACACATTGCCAAATCTATCTGCAGAAAGGTTGTGTCCATGTACCATCCTTGCTGTTAGAGTCATATTTATTACAAGAGTTTCCATTGCTCTGCTAATTCTTTCAAGAGAGAGGGTGATGAAGATGGGTGTGGACAACGAACAAGAAAGGGCTGAAGCCTGTCTGGATAGGGAATTCTCTCAGTCAATCAGCTGGAGTCAGTGCTAGATCAACTAACCCCTGTTCTTTGCCTGGATAGACAGACATACAGAAGCAGAGCAGGCAGTGATGAATAACATTCCAAACTCCCAGGCCCAAAGAGTAATGAACCAACAGAGTTGATACAAGCAGTTCATTTGAAGCTCCTCTATGTATTTACTTCCCTCCAGACAGATCCATTGCTTCTTGCTGATGTCATGCCTTCTGAAGAAGTCAAAGCTAATAGGAGAAGACCCAAAGTTAAAGTACTTCGGGCTCTGTAGAAGCTACACATGCATTTTCAATCCGATGAGACAGCCAATGCTACAGCCACAATTGGTCACACTTCAGATAACAACTCAAAAGGCAGAAAACCTTTGTCAATAGAGAAATGTGTGTATTTTGTCTGAGCTTTTGATTTGATTACAGTAAGCTTGCAGTGGCTCATTCTGGTCAAGTTTCACAGAGAGATTATAAAAGAATTAGCAAAAGTGGCTGGCTTTTTAGTCTCTTTCATATGGAAGGAAAAGAAAATAGAATCATAAAGGAAAGAGTAGCAGTGCTTTCGAACTAAATCGAAGACCACTGGCATAATCTGGAAGAAACACTGCATTTGCAAGAAGGCCAGAAGGCCTCGTGTCTTTCTCTGTACTTTTGAGGCTACTCGGCCTACGAAATGTTGCCCACTGTACTGTAGCAGAGGTTTTAGAAAGCAATGATTTTTTTTAATGTCTTAATGAAATGTGAGGTGAGGATTAAAAACCAATCAGTGTTGTATGTTATGCTATGCATATCTATGACACACTTACTTTAAGGATGTTTTAGACTTTTTCCAATTTAAAACCCTCTCAGGGGATCTTTAGTAAGTAACTGTGGCCATATAAATGATAATAATCTATCTATATAGGTAGAAAATAGTTAAGGTCAGGGGTCAGGAAAATTACAGAAATTTCAGCTTAGTTAATGGCCATGAAGCTTAGCTGGACATATTTGTCTTTTAAGGTTAGCAGACAGCTCACTTCCACTGAGATATGCCTTTCACGGGCATATAAATTCTAATGCCTCCCACTCACTGAGCCTCTGCACTGGTTAATGGCTAATATGAACTACAGAAAATTTGCAGTTAGTGATTAAAACGCAGATTCTGCTAAGTCTGAAGAGTGCTTCGTGCCCTGCCTCTGTGAAGTGATAGGAAACAAGGGGCCTTAGGGCTTAAGGGAAGGGTAGCTGCTTGGTTTACACTTGGCCCATGCAGATAGATGGGACAGACAATTATTTCTTTTATGTGCGTTTTAAGCTAATTCAGAAAATTTCTACTATTATTCAAGTTAACAAGCTTCAGGCTCATGGGAGGGTTTTTCAAAGACCTGGTGAAAGTAGCTGAGAGTTAAAAAATGATAGAGGGAAAATAGAGGGTACCATACAGACGGCTAATTAACATCTTGTAAGGCCTTTCACTAAAGCAGCTGGTCTAGTCACATGTTTAAAAGATTCACAGAATTGGTAGAATTGAAAGGGTTTTAGAGAGCATCTAGCTCAACCCCCTCATTTTATGGATGGGAAAACTGAGACTCAATTAATTGCCCCAGGTCACAGTCACAGTGGATTCACTGCAGAACTAGGATGATAATTCACTGTGCACTGCCTCCCATCCAAAGTTGCTAAATTTGCTCTAAAAATGACAAAGGAGTTTTCCCAATAGACTAGCATCAGACAACATGCATTTCCTTAGTTCTTCAAACATGCAAAATATCTACAGTTTGATACAGGCAGTTATATAGCAATGATATTACTTCATAATTATAACATCATTTTTACTAGGTAATTCAGAAATACATTTAACGTGGCAGCTGTAATCACCTTAACCTATTTGGGTTTTTAACTATGCTTCTTTTAAAAACTATTTTCTCACAAAATGCCAGGCATTTGGGGATGGGTCTTCATGCTGTAGTCCCAAAACACGGATTATGCCCCACTTCTATTTCTATTCCCTTTGCCAAGCAATTTTCCCTAACTCCCTCCTGAATTAAGTATGTGATTAGCATATTCATGAGATGACTAATTCAGCTAAGTTAATTAGCAGCTCTACTATCAAAAAATTCCCAGAATTGGCCAAGAGGGGGAGCACCTAGCTCTGTCACTACCACAATCTGGCTCTGTCTCCAGCAGATAGCAGATTTCTGGTATTAAACACCCTAAGTTATAAAGTGGGTTTGAAAAATGACAGCATACAAAAACATAGAGACCAATCTTTAAACTCAGTTATATGTATTTAAAATATAAGAAATGTGATAATTTTTGAGGCGGAGGAAGTTTTCTCTTGTACTTCACCCAAATCCAAACACACACACATGTTTATATCTTAAAAACTGATATAGAGTGTAGTCTCTTGAGATGTACAAACGATAGAAAATTAAAAGTACAGAACAAAAAAAGGGCCTTAGAGGTAAGGGACCTGGAGAAGGGACTCATCTCTCAAATCCAATGACTCCAAAAATGCCAGAGCTGGCAACTATAACCCTGACCAGGGTCAACTGAGGAAGAATGATGGAAAACTGGGATAATGGAATTATTTCCGGTAACAGAAGGCTAACTCTCTACAAGCCCCCAAACTTTTTTTTTGTTGGAAAGTTTTTTCTTTTTTAATAATTACTTTAAAAGTAATTATTTCTACCTTAGAAAGAAGTAGTATCTCATAGACATAGACAGGTTTTGATGGTAGACAAAGTTCTCTGGGGTCAAGGTCACCACTTTGAATTTACACTATAAGCTTGCAGATGACAAAAGGTACTCCCTTGAAGTTGCCTGACCCAGAATATTTCCATGTGTCCTTTTACTATTTCCTTACTATATGTCCCCAGCTGTCTCAGTGCAACTTCACTGCTCCATCTTGGTTCCCTACCACCAACTTTTTAGTCTGCCCAAATTTCTCTCTTCAATTCACACCAAAGAGCCAGGGTTTAGCTATTATAATAGTTTGGATAATTCTTTGACCAAAGCATCTACCCTTGAATTTCTGAAAATCAAGACATATCCTATAGGCAGCCTGTTAATCAATGCCCTTGGATTGGCAGGCCTTGAGAATTACTGGCAAGTCCTAATTGACAGTCTTAAAAATTAGTCAATCATCGGCAGGCGTGGTGGCTCACGCCTGTAATCCCAGCGCTTTGGGAGGCTGAGGTGGGCGGATCACCTGAGGTCAGGAGTTCGAGACTAGCCTGGCCAACATGGTGAAACCACGTCTCTATTAAAAATACAAAAATTAGCTGGGTGTGGTGGTGTGTGCCTGTAATCCCAGCTACTTGGGAGGCTGAGACAGGAGAATCACTTGAACCCAGGAGGTGGAGGTTGCAGTGAGCCAAGATTGTGCCACTGCACTCCAGCCTGGGCAACAGAGCAAGGCTCCATCTCAAAACAAACAAACAAAAAAATTAATCAATGCAGCACCCACAAGGGGACTATGATTTGCATATTCATAGTCAACTATTAGTACCAGTCAACTAAGATTTTTATAAAAGTATCTCATTGTTTCTGTAACCTAACATGGAGAAAATGTGCAAAGTATTCTGGCATTCCAGTATTCCAGCATTCCAGTATACTGATCTCTAGATCAAATACATTTCAGCTACTACCTATTTAAAAAACACTTGTATCTATGTTCCCTAACTTTATTGTCTATGCTGTATTTTGTTATATTATTTCATTTATTTGTTTTGAGACAGGGTCTTGTTCTGTTGCCTAGGCTGGAGTGCAGTGGCATGATCTTGGCTCACTGCAGCCTTGAACTCCCAGGCTCAAGTGTTCCTCTCACCTCAACCTCCCAAATAGCTGGGACCATAGGCACACACCACCACTCCTGGCTAAGTTTCGTATTTTTAGTAGAGACAGGGTTTCGTCATGTTGCTCAGGCTGCTCTCGAACTCCTGGGCTTAAGCAATCTGCCCACCGTGGCCTCCTAAAGTGCTGGGATTACAGACATGAGCCACCGTGCCCAGCCTATGCCATATTTTAATTTGAAGTCAGAAAAAAACACTGGAGTTTCATAATCATTAAAGTTTTGAAACTGATCAAGGCATAGTGTTAACATATTTATTGAATGTGAAGCCTGGTAGGGAAGAGCAAGAAAAACTGTTTTTCTATCCTTTTTAAAAAACACATGTTAACACTTACAGATAAAGTTTCTCTGTATGGTTTAAGAAGAAAAAAGAAAGCAAAACAAAACAAAAAAAACTTACACATTGGAATCATAGTAGTGCTATAAAACCATGGGGAGCGAGAAGGGAAAAGAATAGCTAAACCAGCAGGCCCATAGGCAATGACTGTGGGCTCCCTGCCAGGAAGACAGAAGTCTAACAAGAAATGAGGTGGCTTGGAGTAGAAGGCCTTGGAACTTAGAAACAACTCTATCTCCACTACATTGTGCTGCCAACAGGAGAGTCATTTCTAAAGAGCAGATTTTTTTTTTTCCTTCTAAATTCCATTATGAAGCCCCTAAGTGGTGATTTTTAAATATCAACATCTTAAGTTTTCAAAGATGACCATTTAATTATCTAAGTTTTCTCCCCAAAGTAAAAGAAAAGACTTAGGTTATTATCTTGAATGAGAAATGTCATAGTGAAGAAAACACCATTATTTTCAATAATAATAATTCAGTGATCAGGAGAGACAGGGGAGGTCTAATGATAGATTTTGCCAGTAACACCCATTTTCATGTGGTATTAACATACTGTTAAATATTCTTAACAGCTACAGCATATATGTAGAGGGATGTGGGTAATAAGAAGGATATATAGATATATAAATTGTTCCCATTCATCCAGGGAAAGGTAATAGAACTAAGATACAATTTTCCACATAGTGTGTTTGAAAAAATGGGTAGGATCAATGGCATACTACATAGACAGTGTTTTAGTTCAACTACATTATAGATTAAATATGCTTTTGTGGTCTCACCTGGGAACCTAACACTTATTAAATTGGCTATAAGTTTGAAATAACAAATCTCAAAGCCAACATTTGAAATACAACCTGTTCTTTAACTGAGGACTGCCTTATCAGCTATATCAAATCTAATTTAGTCTAACTTTCTCACCATGGTAACAAGCCCTTTGCAGAAATATTCAAAGACATTTCATATCTAGAAAATTTGTCTTGTACTTCTTCACCACACATAATGTCAAGAAAAGCATGCTTCAAAGGTACTATGTAATTAGAATGGCCTTTAAAACAGGCACAAAGGAAATCATTCCTCTTAAAACTAAATCTACTTCATAACAATCTTCAGGGAAAAGAATCCTGAGGTGTTTTGGACTCCATATTCTATTTTTTAAAGTCTGTTATCTGTGCCATTGTTCAGATAGGACCAAAGTACACTCTCAATTGGCTCATATTGGCTATTTCTTCAATATTAAGAGAAAGTGTGCCTGTGAGAAGTCATGTCTGGCACAGGTGATTAGAATGGGTTCTGTTGTGGCTTTTACATGGAAAGACTATGCAAGAGCTTCAGTTAATGTGAGGCTGGATGGAGCCCAGCTTAATGAAGACTATAGTAAAATAGCTACTTTTGGGTCTCTGCTGCATGGAAACTCAAGAACTTTAATCCTGTCCGTGTTCTGCAAAACTTTTAGGAATTCTAGTTGTCTTTGGGGATCCATTTTGAAATTTAATTTGAAGTCTAGCATCTGTAAATTCTCTCTATTTTGACTAAGACAGTTTTCAGATGCCTGCTTTTTATTAGGAGGTATTTTTTTCTAAAAAGGGATTTGCGTCAATAACACTATTCTGTGTTCATCCAAGAAAATAAATGAAAGCATTTAAGTTAAACTAATCTATTTTTTGGCTCCTTGTGACCATATTTCCATAATGCCTACCATACAGATTCCAGTGCATCCGGAAGTGTTCTAGCCATAAAGCTACGGGGCTAACTCGTCTCTGGTATCCAACAAGGACAACATCTTGGGAGAAAACTTAAGCACTGAGGGAGCAGAGGAGCTGTGAAAAAGCTACAGTACAGACTTAACTGCCGGCTCTTACATATGACTTGAATAACATACCATCAAACTTCTTGTAACGTGAAGCAAAGACAGCCTGCAAATGATTGCACTGTTCGCTGACCACACTTTTGAAATCATCTTTACTTTGCAGGCTGTACTTCTCCTCCATCTCTTGAGAGCAGCAGGTAGAACCCTGGGGACAGATCTTCAAATGATCACCTGCAAGATAAAAAGTAGGACAGTCAATGTCTATCATCATTCATCAAGTCTAAGAGGGAAGGGTTTGATTTAGGTTCATTTCAACCTGTGAGGTTCCTGCAAAGGCCCAGGCATTATGTGTACCTAACAAGTTCCAGGAAGCCTAAAAATATTCATTCCCTTTTTGAGAAAATAAATAAAGCCCTCTCCAAAAAGCAAAAGAACTTTCCAATCAGAGAGATGGCTAAACCACAGGAAAATTGGTGTGGTCAATAAACAATATAGTATTCCATGTCAACTAAAGTCTCTTTTATAAATTCCCAGAGATTCTCATATTCTATGCTAAATACTGCAGAAGTCATGCAAACGAGACACAGTTTTTCCAGATTTGGGAGTTTACACTCCAAGAGAGATTGTCCTTAATGACGAATGATTTATAAAATATGTGACAACAGACAAAAACTGAGCAAATATATGTGCAATAGTTATACTGTGGGGAAACAAAGGGATTTGTGCATTTCAAGGGTTGTCAGCAAAGAGGAAACTATAGGGGTTTATGCTGGATGATCTGAGCCTATGATAAATCACAAAGGGGTAATGGTAATCCTCAATTCTTAAGTTTCAGATTTTTTTTAATCCAATGTATTCTGTGCAGATGTCAGAGACTATATCTACCCTATGATTCTGTATATGTAGCATCATCCCAGTACAGACCAACAACTTCCAATAAACGCCTTTATGTAGTGATGCAGCCCCAAGAGTCAAGGGAAATGTCAAAGACATCACTCCACAGCAACCCAACCCACGAAGTATTTCCCCCACTTATAGCAACTGCATTTCGCTTGCAGTTTGAAGGTGAGGTTTAGGCAGGGTTTTTTTCTATACGCCCCAGAGTTCCCCCCTTGTTCTCCGTCACAGAACAAAAATTGTGCTTTGAAGAGACAATGTCTCTTCCCTCATAATGACCACAAGATGCAATGCCACTCAAAAATAAACCCCACTAGCTACTATCACTTCAGTCTCTCCAATATTAATTGGTGTGGTATAATTTTGTACACGTTTACAAGGATTGACTTTCACTGTTCCTTCTGCTATTGCTGTCCGTGTTCTATGTAAGTCAAAACGGGTCCGAAGAGAGAGGTGATCTGAGGAACTCAGGAATGAGTATATTGAAGACATATGAACCTGTCAATGGTAAGTGTGTCCAATCAACAAAGTGATGGGGAATTAAAAGCTAATCATTCAAACAACACTAATCATGGAAAACGAAATGGTCCATGAGCTGGTCATTGCTGTTTCTTGGCCATGTGTACTTACAGGAAATAGGGCTTCGCCTAATAGAGATATCAAAGCAGCTTTAGGGTAGCAGGGTATTTCAGATAAAATTGAGCTGGCAATTTATTTGACTAACACTAGATTGTCTACTGCACATATGCAAATAATTATATAATCATATATGTTCCCGATCATTCTTCCTTCCTGGCAATTAAAAAGTAAGGAGAATGTTACTGCCCCCAAAAAAGGGGAGTATGCAGCATTAAAGGACAATGTAAGGAAGGCAGAAAGGGCAACAATCTTCAAATAACTTCCTCATCCAGAAACTGCTAAAAGTTTCTTTTGGCATTTCTGAAAACCGTGGTCAACAGATAATTCTAACAGTAAAAAAAGGAAAAAAAAAAAAAAAAAAAGGTTGTGTAATCAAGTTTAGAGCTGTGAGACTGCAGAATATCTTAGATCTTGTTAGTGACAGAAGAGGGGTTGCTACGGCTTGGTTTTATGGAAACACCTTTGTTACAACCAAAAACAAAACTCCCTCTTCACTGGCTTAACAAGTTCACAGCAGGCCTTTGGTACTGGGACACATAATTAACAAAGAAAGATTCAGCTGTCTCCTGGTTTCAGGGTTGAGGTAAGGGTTCCCTCCATTACAGTCTTAACACATAAAACAATATGAAGGCCCCCAAATAGTACAGTGCTGTCGCTATATTAAATAATACATATTACACTCATACCCCCTCTAGAAAATGAATTGGATTGCTCAGAATGAGAACCCACAGAGGATGGTTCAAATGAATTACTTTATAATAAAGACTTTCAATAAAATTTTTAAAGATTGTTATAAGCTAAAATTCATTATAGGATAGGCTGTTTTTTCAAGCACCTGCAAAGATTCCATTGTGGTATGGATGAATTTTTAAGGCAAAATAACTTGTGAGTTTGGAAAATAAACTATGCTCACCTAATGTCAACAGGGTTCACACATAAGGGTCACTTACTGGATCCTATCAAAATAGGTTTCTAAGTTCACAGAAAAGTACCCATCTTTTTTCCCTGCCCCCAATGTACATGGGTACATGCACAAACACATGCGCACACACACACATACACCTCAAAGCAAGAAAATACCAAGAGACAGCAGGAAATAATAATTTTCTCTGTTGAAGAAAGTGCTAGATGTTGACAGGCTTAAACTCACCCACAGGAAATTTATACTAAGGATATACCCTTCAAAAACGGGTAGCAGCAATAAAAGTTTTCCTAGTAACCTGGTCCGAGTGGATGGCACCATTTACACTGGCACACATTAAAGGCCCAGAGTGGCCCAGGCACTCCACCCATCTCATCTCCACCAGTGACCTTCAAGCAGAACCTTATCCAGACTTGTTGATACTGGAACACTGGGGCATGACTTTGTTTTGGTGCCCCTTTCCTTCCCTCTTTCCTTCTTTCTTTCCTTCCTCCCTCCCTCCCTCCCTCCCTCCCTCCCTCCCTCCCTCTCTCTCTCTCTCTCTCTCTCTCTCTCTCTTTCTCTCTTTCTTTCTTTCTTTCCTTTCTGAGACAGAATCTCAGTCTACTGCCCAGGCTGGAGTACAGTGTCGTGATCTCAGCTCACTGCAACCTCCGCCTCCTGGGTTCAAGGGATTCTCGTGCCTCCGCCTCCCAAGTAACTGGGATTACAGGCATGTGCCACCATGCCCGGCTAATTTTTGTATTTTTAGTAGAGACAGGGTTTCACCATGTTGGCCAGGCTGGTCTCAAACTCCTGACCTCAGGTGATCCGCCCGCCTCGGCCTCCTAAAGTACTGGGATTACAAGAATGAGCCACCGTGCCTGGCCTGCAATACCTAATTTTAAAAAGAAAAAAAATAGTGCACTTTCATCTCAGAGAGATCTTTCCGGGAAGATTTTGTCTAATGGTGAAAGGCTTGCCTTATGTAAAGGACAACAACAGGGTAGATACTTGGCTAATGTTTCTGTTGGCAAAGTCATCTGCCCCTCAGTGCAAAGTTCGCACTTTGGGCCATATAGCTCTGAATGCACCACTTATCCTGTCTGCATTTCTAAAAAGCATTACTTGAAAATGTAATTTGACATTCTTTCCAAAAGCCCTGTGACACACGTAGTCCAAGACATACTTGTGAATTAAACCCCAAGACATACTTGGGCTACTGAGGATTCAGTGCCATAACTAGTTAGTGCTAATGAGAAGCACAGGGAGGAAAAGGAGGACAAGTCTGGGTACATTTGAAAATGAAATTATAGCTCCATATTCTGGTAAAAAATCTTTGAAGACTCGAGCAACTAATTCAGTTTTTTTTTTTAACTTGAATATTTCTACTTTAAGCACCCAAAATGGTTTATTTTGAAAGCTAGGGCATGCATATTATTTGAAAGGCATTCTGTCTTATGTGTTTGAGACTGCTTCTAAAATGCTGTGTCTGAGTGAGAAATCTTTTCTTTCTGGAGATTTCCTTTCTAAGCCCGGTGATCTTATATTCTTCTCATTGAAGAAAGATGCCACAAATTTTCCTTTAGGCTGAGAGAGCTGAACACGAGGACAACAGAATAAAGATGGGACAGGTAGACAGCCACTGTGGGGGTAGCATTGGACACTTGTACTTTTTAACAAGGGCTCTAGGTGATTCTGACCCTTCCTTAAGAATTGTTGCTAGAAAGGCTTCTGAATTCCAGCTGTGGAACAGCTGGTTATAGCAGTTGACCATTAGTCTACTACCTTAGCGAATAGTAGATTATGATCTACAACTGGCATTTCTCTCCCATATTTCCCTAATTCAATCTCCTGCTTCCATGACTCTTGACATATAGTTTCTTCTTCATGTATCGCTTCTAGTCCCTCAAGACTCTCCTGTCTGCTTTCCACTCTCTTTTCACTCTACCCATGTAGTTCTCTCTGACCCCACCCCACCTCTTAAATGGTGCATAATATGAAACTGAAGGGTTTTTTTTTTATTTGTTGTACTTGTTGAGAATTCCTTGTTCTTAATTTAAAAAGCAGGTGAATTCAATGCTTTATGGTTTTCTAAGGAAGCACCTAAATTAAGTTGCTTTTTGTACATGGCCCTTGATTAGTATTTTTCTTTGTGGGTCACTGGCCCTCAATAGAAAAAAGGTCCCCCAGCCCTGTCCTAGGAGGCTTGGATGGGATTCAATGAAGCGTGCTTTTAAAGCTTAACTCTCTGGCATTAAAAACAAAAAAATCACTCGAAAGAGCCAAACTTTTTTCAATCACACCAGCTCTATGTAATTTCTCTTTAGTCTTAATATCAATGCCTTAGTTTTCAAAGCTGAACAAAGACAATCACAATAAATTACTCCCAATCCTGCTGAGTATGTATTGGTTCTTTTTTTGAAGCACTTCAAATCAATGGTTAAAGAAGTAGGCATTGAATATGAGGAATCTATTCCATCATTTAACAGCGCTCTGAGGCAAACAATCTGTGAAACTGTGCTTTCTCATTTTATCTCATTTATTCCTCTCACCAAAGGCTGGCTCTGATGTACAAATGGGATGCAGCTCATGTTCGTTTATTTTCAGTTGCTCATAACTCAGCTTCCCATAGAAAATGTTATAAATGGTAGATAGGTTCTCAGGCCAGCCCTCAGCTTATTTACTACTAACTTGACTATTTTCAACTATGTCTAACAACCATTTTCTATATGTTTCTCAGAAAATACATTTAGAAATCCAACTAGATGCCAAGAAAGTGTCTCTCCAATTCTCACACTTTTTTGGGAGGTGGGGCAGTAATAGAGGAATACTGGTAGTTACCACTGAGGGGTCAGCTTTCTTTCTGTACCTGCAGGAAATAAAGTAAATCTCTAGTGTTTACTCCCCCAGTGTCCTAAATGGAGAAAACAGAGCCAGAAAATATTGCAAGACACTGGGAGAGAATCCAGGCTTTGCCTGCACCAGTGGGATTTTTAAGGTAGACACTCTTGGTACTCGGACTGATTTTACCAATAATGCAACCTAATGCCTTTGGTAAATAAGAGAGACAAACTGTTCCCGAAGGGTAAGGACCGTAGTGAGGAACATTTGAGAAGAATAGACTGGAAAGCACTATGTAAATTGCAAACATAAGAGACTATGATTTTGCATTGGCCTTTCTTGAAGAGTGCCTCACTTGAGTTATGAAGAAAACTTAGCTTTTTACAAGGGGTTTTTAAGGAGTGAATTTAAAAGGTTCCAAATATTTAAAACTACTTGGATCTTTTATTCTGCAGAGATAGCAGCAGTCTAGGGATAAGAAGTTTGATCTAGCCGGGCACGGTAGCTCACACCTGTAATCCCAGCACTTTGGGAGGCCAAGGTGGACAGATGACGAGGTCAGGAGATGGAGACCATCCTGGCTAACAGGATGAAACTCCGTCTCTACTAAAAATACAAAAAGATTAGCCGGGTGCCTGTAGTCCCAGCTACTCAGGAGGCTGAGGCAGGAGAATGACGTGAACCCGGGAGGCGGAGCTTGCAGTGAGACGAGATCGCGTCACTGCACTCCAGCATGGGTGACAGAGCGAGACTCTGCCTCATAAAAAAAAAAAAAAAGAAGTTTGAGCTAGAAGTCAGGAATATGGATTTGAAGCCCAGCGCTACATGATTGGAAGCTTTTGGTAAAGACTCTTGGGAAAGTAAGTTACCCACTGGAACCTTAAAACGAAAAAAGCCCCTTGAAAACAAGGAGGTATTATGTAAATGTAAAACAGTACAATTGCAAAACAAAGAAAGAAATGAACATATCTTATGCTAAGTTACTGAAGTTTTGTGTGAAGAACAATTTCTGACAACTTGTACTAGGTGAGGGAGGGGGGCCAGAAAAGCAGCACCTTGTTAAATTCAGTTCAGCCTAAAGCTGCCTCCTTACACATTTAAAGTTTGGTCTAAAGGTTTCTCCGTACATAGTGAACTGTAACCTAAACTGGGTGTGTAAATAGACTGTAACCTGCTCTTGTACCAATCACAGGTGGCCAACGGTTCAAACCATGTTCAAAATAAGGAAATCACTGAGCTGTAACCAACTTAGCTGTTTCTGTACCTCACTTCCGTTTTCTGTAAGTCACTTTCCCTTTTCTGTCCATAAATCCTCTCCAACTACATGGCGGTACTGGAATCCCGCTGAACATATTCTGGTTGTCGGGAGGGGTGATCAATTTGCAAATCATTCTTTGCTCAGTTAAATTCTGTTAAAATTAATTTGTCTGTTACCAGTAGAGGGTCTTGACTGCAAGTTGTCCAGCTTCTTGGTGTTTTGAACAAAGAATTGGACAAAATGCACAGCAAAGCAAGGAAAGAATGAAGCAACAAAAGCAGAGACTTATAGAAAATTAAAGTATTCTCCACAGGGTGTGAGCCACCCAAGCAGTAGCTCATGGGCCCCGGTTACAGAATCTTCTGGGGTTCAAATACCCCCTAGAGGTTTCGATTGGCCACTTGGTGTTTACCTCATGCAAATGAAGTAGTGGCCTGCAATCAGTCTGAGGCTAAAATGAAGTTACATAGTTACACTCCTATGCAAATGTCTGATTGGGAAAGCAACCAATCAAGAGGCACTTTATTTTTTATTTTTATTTTTATTTTTTGAGACAGAGTGTTGCTGTCACCCAGGCTGGAGTAGAACGGCGCGATCTCGGCTCACTGCAAGCTCCGCCTCCCGGGTTCACGCCATTCTCCTGCTTCAGCCTCCTGAACTGGGACTACAGGCGCCCACCACTGCGCCCAGCTAATTTTTTGTATTTTTAGTAGAGATGGGGTTTCACCATGGTCTCAATCTCCTGACCTCGTGATCCACCCGCCTAGGCCTCCCAAAGCGCTGGGATTACAGGTGTGAGTCACTGCGCCCAGCCCAATCAGAGGTACTTTCAGTTTTCCTCCTGCCACACAGAAAAAGGGGGAAGGCAGGGTGTGGTGTTGCAAAGGAAGTAGCCTCTGGTCCTTCTGTCACTTAAGCGTGGAAAGTTGGGGTTTTCCTTTCAGTTTAGTTCTTGGAAGTCAGCATGAATTAGCCTCAGGTTCTCTGCCTCCAGACCTTATTCTCCTGCCTCATGTCCCAAGTTTTTCTTTTAGCAAAATTTTCTCTTCTAGCAAGTACAGAAAGATATGGAAATAGGGCACATCAAGGAGTTGAACGGCATGCATATGTGATGGTGAACTGATGGCGACCAAGCCATCAACCAAGGAATTCAAATGGCCATCAAAAGCAAAGCCACAGAAGCTTAAGGAGACATGATGAGGAAATATAATGTGACATCCTGGATGGGATCCTGGAACAGAATAAGGACACTGGTGGGGGCGGGGGTGAACTAAGGAAATCAAACAAAAAGTTGTATGCAAATATTCATAGCAGCATTATTCATAATAGCCAAATTTCCATCAGCAAATGAATGGATAAACAAAATGTGGTCTACTGTATCTGTATAATAGAATATTACTCAGCCATTAGAAGGAAGGAAATTCAGATACATGTTACAACATGGATGAATCTCAAAAACACTGCTAAGTGAAAAAAATCCACATTCATATAAAATGTCCAGCATAAGCAAATCTAGAGATAGAATGTAGATTCTTGGTTGCCCAGGGCTGGGGGAGAGGGGAAAGGATGAAAGTGAGGATGCCAGCTAAAAGGTACAGGGTTTCTCTTGGGGGTGATGAAAAATTGATTTTGGTGATGGAGGTACAACCTTGTAGATTTAAAGTCACTGTACACTTCAAATAGGTGAATTATTTGTTACATTAACTATATCCCAATAAGACAGTTACCAAAAAACTCAGGAAATCAGAATTAACTGTGGACTTTAGTTAATAATTTTGTATCAATATTGGTTCATCAATCATGAGAAACATACCACCCTAATGTAAGATGTTAATAACAGAACACTGGGGGTGAGATATAGGAAAGTCTATGTGCTATCTTCCCAACTTCTGTAAATCTAAAACTCTTCTATTAGAAGTGATTTTTTTAAAGAAAAGCGAATCTTGGCTTTCAAATTAAAAAGCATAAATACATGTGGCCAGCAGGGAAAAACTTTCATCACGCTTTCAAAAATATAAATACTTGATGTAATTCTAATATTGGGGAGCTGTATTAAGCTATTATTTGCTGGAGCAATTTTCCTAATCCCTCAATTGCTACTTTACTCTTTTTCTAATTTTTATTGTTCTAAAAGTAAAATAATTCTTTGCTGTTGGTCTAAAGCATTACCAAAACAGTTTCTGTTCATTTCTTAGATCTAAATTCACGTAGCCACAAAGTGAACTAAAATGCAGGTTGCTATATAACTCCAGCCGCTCTAAGCTATCTAAGAACCCCATGAGGAACATACAATGCTCTGCTTCATGGGAACAAAGGAAGAAAATCTCTAAAGGTTTTTAATAACTCCAGGGAGGTGGAGGAACGTGTACATTAATCCATCCTCCCTCCTTCCAAAAAGGAATGAAATTACTGCATAAAATGTGCTATGTGCATCCAAAGCCTGGAGTCATCTGACCTTAATAACAAAGCACGTAAATTACAGTCATTATGCAGATATATGATTTGAGATCACCTACCAATCAGTAGGAGAAATGCAGCCAGTTAGCATTTTGCAAAACCTTGCCAAAATATAGCTCTGGTGGGCTTAAGACTGCCAATTATTTCTAGGTCCACTAATCCTGCAAGGTAGGATACAGAAGGCCAGTCAGAAACACATACAGTTCAATAATCAGTTTTATTATATTTTTGTAAGAATAACTTTATGTAAGGGTAGTTGGAAGAGTTAGGGTTGCTACTTTAAAACTCTACATTTCATTTCAATGAGCTTATAACAGCTTTAAACTGCACTCCAGATAGAAATCAATCAAGGCTTCTTATTGCTTTTTAAATGATAAGCAAATTGTGAACCAATCTGACAAATTAAGAACCAATTCTGACAATCTTAGATCCCCATTTTAACGGTACCAAAGGTTTAAGTAAGGCACACCAAACCAAACCGAGTGAATGGCCTGAAATGCACACTTTGACCTTGTGTTGCCATCACTTCTAAGCAGCTAGAGCAACTACATCTATTTTGCACATTTACAACCACTACCTCCAGGACTCAAAAGGAATAGTAATACTACTAGTGATTAACCCAAAACTCTCCAAAAATTCTGAGACTCCTGTAAATACTTTCTAAGCAGTGCTAATAAAAGGCTCACAGAAGTGTGCTGGGGACCCTTGCGGGATAGCAAGGAGCAGACAGGAAAAGATGGAGCTCTCTTACTTGTTTCGCAACTAACAAAGGAGATCTTTTCTGTCAATAATTCAGGTGCACATATCTTGGTAGCATCGTTAGAGAACTTCTCTTAAGTAGCAATTATGATTTTCACTAGGCTCATAATTTAACAGAAGGCCTAGGGATAAATAAATGATTCCAAATGCCTCTATGGATTTCATACTCATTCAAGTGATTTAAAGGCATCACATGTGAGTTTCAAGCTCTTTAAGAGAAAAACAAACACACAGACTTTGAGGGTGTTTGTTACATGGTGCCTATGAAATTAAGATTTCCACAACTCTCCTCAAAGTCCTTCTTGTTTTACTGGTGAATTTTTCTCATACTCCCACTCCCCCAACTCTGAGGTTTTCTTTTTACAGAGAGTGAGATGAGAGACAGTATAGAGACTGAGATTCCCAGGGTTGATCACGTCTGTTAGAGCCCCAGTGATACATTCAGTTACGAATAAAAAGCAGCCTAGACAGAAAACGCCATGGGTGAGGATTTTATTTTCCCTCTGGAACCTGTACCCCCAAGCCACGCATCATAATCGCTGGTAGACCAAGGCCTCGGCAGGGCCATCTCTGAGACAGCTGATCAGACCTGGCTTGGAAGGTCATGGTGATTCCCAGAGTAGGAGAGGGCTAGCCGCCAGCACTTTGCCCTTTCTTTGCATCTCCAGTGACTGCCCCAGTGGGCAGTCTCCTGCACACCATCACAGAAGACCTCGGAGAAAGCAAAAGGAGCAAGGTGTCCTCAGGAAGACAGCAGAGACACCCCTTTCCTCCTCCCCCAGGGGCTGACTCAACACTGACTTCCAACAGCAGGTAGTTTTCCTTATTATTTCCAAATAATCTCTAAAGAAGATCCTGGGAATCTCATTCTCAGATAGCCTGCCACAGGCATTTAGAATTCACAGGAATATCCGAAATGGTCAACAGCTGAATTTACTGCAAGTATAGAAGAAAATACAGTTGGTGGGTGGGGAGGCTCACAGATATCAGACATTTCTCTGATTGTTCTAATTGAATGATTAAAGCCTGCCTTTTTACATACATTTCATGGATTGTGTGAGTCATGACGATTTGTTGTTGTTGTTGAGACACAGGGTCTTTGCTCTGTCACCCAGGATGGAGCGCAGTGGCGTGAGCATAGCTCACTGCAGTCTCGACCTCCTGGGCTCAAGTGATCTTCCCACCTCAGCCTCTTAAGTAGCTGGGATTACAGGCGTGTGCCACCACACCTGGTTAATTTTTGTATTTTTTGTAGAGATGGGATTTCACTACGTCGCCCAGGCTGGTCTCGAACTCCTGAGCTCATGCGATCCTCCCCCTCAGCCTCCCAAAGTGCTGAGATTACAGGCATGAGCCACTGCACTTGGCTGAGTCATGACAATTTTTAACATCAAATTATTTTCTCTTTCTTAGTAATTGCTTTCATCTTAAACAAAAGGGAAGGTAAAAGCTGTCTTTACCTTCTCTTAACCCTCCTTTTCACAGTATACCCAAAATTTCTCCCCTCAAAATACAGCATGATAAGAGGTTTTCAGTAAATTTACTGTCTAGAAAAAATACACCAGAAGAATAACATTTTCATTCGTCATGAATTCTCCAAAAGCTATTTCTACAAATGGCTATCTAGAAAGCCTTTATGTAAACCTACCGATGGCAAAGTCCACTTCCTCACATAAAGAAAAATGATTCTGGGAGGGGCACAGTGGCTCATGCCTGTAATCCTACCATTTTGGGAGGTCAAAGTGGGAGGATTGCTTCAGCCCATGATTTCAAGATCAGCATGGGCAACATAGTGAGACCCTGTCTCTACAAAAAATTTAAAAATTAGCCGGGCATGGTGCCACACACCTGTAATCCCAGCTAGTCAGGGAGGCTGAGGTGGGAGAATCACCTGAGCCCAGGAGGCTGAGGCTATAGTGAACCATGATCATGCCACTGCACTCAAGCCTTGGGGTGGGGGAGGGGGGAATGTTTCATTCTGAAAACAAAACAAAAACACACAACAACAACAACAAAAAGCAGTAATCCATGCAAACCATTACTCAAAATTCTAGCTAGGCATCAATAAAATGGTGCAGAGGAAAGTAAGATTTACATTTTTAATGTTTGTGCTTAATTACATCCTTTAAAACCCACTTCTACAAAATTCTTGTTAAAGGTCATAGTTAAGTTACAGCTTACTCTAATACAGATCTGGACTGAAGGACTCTTAATAAGTCCCAGTTCCCATGGATATGGACATGAGCCACCGTTGACCAGGGGTTAATTTTATAACATGAGAGAAAAATTGTTCTGAACCTTGGAATGGGCAGATGAGGGAGGGGCAGAGCCCTCCTCATACTCCCCATCGTTTTGCAAGGCTGAGTTTCCCCAACCCTCCCAATTGGCCATGAAAAGTCTCCAAGCAGCATGTTATGCAATATGAAGCATGCCATTTTCAGTAAAAGCAAAACAAAAACTCCTTCTCCCCCATTATCTAATGCCCTAGCACCTGGGGCACATGCCCTACAATTTACTACCATTTAATAGGCTCTTTGTTATTTAGAAAAGTTTTGTTGACAAATGTAAAGATTTCAATGTGTACTTCCTTTTCTAGGTCAGTTCCTGGAGCTTTAAGTAAAACTTGTCTCAGTCCTAATTTTGGAGCGAATGCCACTGTTGATGTTGCTATCCAGAGAATTACCTGTGTTTATCCCTTACCCTTTGTTTCCTGCCTCAAAGTCAATCATAATATTTGACGAAACAGTCCCACAATTCCATGGTGTGCCAGTTATTTTGAGTTTCCTTGGCTTGGTGTGAACCCCTACCCCCTCCCCCGGCCACCGCCCCCCCGCCCACCATCACCAAGAAAAGCTTTTTGAAAACCTAAATAGATCACATGCACCGTTTTTCCTTTCTCGACATATGCATTAGCCACTTAAGAAACGCAAGGTCACTAGCAAAGCACAGATTCCCCTTATTTAACGAAGTTGCCTTTCCTGGAAGACCGAGTTTGCTCAAGTTTTCAGCGTCCTCAGCCTTTATTATAGACTCTACCAGCTTGCCTTTATTAGTGAGGCACCCCAGGTCTGACTGGGACTTATCCTAGTGGCTTCTTAACACCATTTGATTCTCCAATCTCACCTTTCAGAACCTTTCCTTTAGAATCAAACCTGTTAATTAACCACATTTGATTTATTCAGTAGGATTAGAAAATCCAGTATATTTACCACTTCGTGAACTCGTTACTTCAAGTAGACCACTGCAAGAGATTATCTGGGAATGGAACTCTGCCCTAATATTTTCCCCAAGTCGAAGTCAAAGATTTGATTCACTTCTCCCAAACTAACCTTTGACCTGATTTGGCAACACAAAAACATTGTTCGTGCTTAATGCAGTATTTATCAAGTGTCTCTTATGTGCCAGATGCCATCCATCAGTGCAGAAAATACAAAAGGCTTGGTCTCCGCCCTCTTGAAAATTACAAGATGAACAGACATGGATTTTATTGTTGTTCTCTAGGCTTTTTCTCTCTCCTTCTTACTCTATAATGTTAATTCCTCCAACCCCCTCCCCACCACAAGATCTCTGAGGTCCTCTAATCTTATCTTGGAACAACTCAAGTCCAAAAGACAGGAGGAGAGATGATGCTAAATTAGGCAAATCAACTCAACCCGTTTCTTCTCACTTTGGGACTTCAACCGATGTGCCATAGGAGGTGCCTTTGGACAAAGTAGGAGAGTGTCGCACACTCAGATATAACCTATACATTGCCATATATACTATAGCCATTTTTTTGAGACAACCAAAACTACTGAAGGCATTATCTCGGACTCAGAGCAATATCTGACAAGGTAAGGGTGAATAAACAAACTCCTTGGGGACCTAGTTCTGCTGCCTTTCTTGGTCAACAAAGCAAAATCGGCAGAACAAAGACATCCCACACACATGCTGTTTCATTTCCTTGGCTTGACAAATCAGAAATCACTAAACATTCAAATCTTCTTAAAAAAAAAAAACAAAAACAAACAAAAAACTCAGACAATGTCAGTGCTTTGATTTTTAAAGGCCCTAACCTGGTCACTTGATAACAAGCTTCCCTAAACTTATATTTGGATAGTCAATAAATTATTGGCATAGCTCCGTTCAATTTTTGTAGCAGAGGTCTCACCAGAGGAGAGCTTCTATGCCCTCAAGTGACTGATATATACTCAACAGTGAACAACTTGAGATACCACCCAGTGCCTCCCGAGCACACACCAGGAATAATCCCTGTTTTTTTCTGGGCTCTGTAAAACACTGATAAAAAGGTGCCTGAAATCAAAGGCAAGGTATTGATTAGCCAATTCTTCAGCTGGGCTGCCATCCAGCCACCCACCATTTTCCTCTGGTTTCTTAAGTACCACAGGGAAGGAAAAATAAAGCCAGATCTTAGGTGCTATATTAAAGTATTAACGTGTCTACTTATTCATGACATAAAAAAATGTACTCCCTTAGAGAAGAAGATGGAAAAGTTATTGCCTCTTTGTCAGCAAGTGACACAGAAAAGAGAGAAACCAGTCATTTACTACACATTCAAGTCAGGCCTGCTCAATTCCTAGCCATCTTCAGATAACCCTAACCATACCAGGGCCCTCTTAGGCACCACTGGACCAAAGAGATAGGTATGAATGCTCCAAAAAGTGCATTGCAAGTGTCCTGGCCTTCTTTACTGAAGAACTAACCAAGAATGAAACGGCTGCCTGTTACCATTTGTGCTTTGGGTATGAATGAAAGGATAGGAGCCACTCTAATTTGAGCCTCTAAGAACTTAGGGTTCCTTCCATGGGGCTGATGTTGGAGTCACTATACAATGTAATGCCTGTCACAGAAGCTAAGAGAGACACCAGCACTTCAGAAATCTGGCCCATAGACAAGCTTGAGACCTGATGCTCACAAATTGAAAGTATCAGACAGCTTTCTCTAACCCGGTGCAACTGGGTGAGTGGGTGCTCATTCCATTATTTCAATGTCTAGCTTGCCCTCCCTAACTCTTTTTGGTAATGGGCCAACTGCTCACTCACAAACCAATTGATTTGGTCAAACATTTGATCCCAAAGAAGTTCCAATTACTCCTCTACTCCTAGAATGTGGCCTGTCAGCTACTTTAGGATAAGCAACAAACATGGGGGATGGGGAAGTTCTTTCTCTCTTACTCCTGCACATTAGAGGCCTGTAGGAGTGAGAGAGAAAGAAATGGAAAGAAGTGGGCCAAAGGAGGGAGGGAGAAAAAAAGACAGTATATATGACCAAGGGCCCAGGAGTGGGAGAATAACCTACAATTGATGCAAGTGGTGATCTGGCACCAGGACCTTTCGTTCTATGGTAACTCCCATCAAGCACAGGGACACGTTTTTCTCCCTAGTTTCCATTACACAGAGCCTGCAGATGGCACGCAGCATTACTACTGCAATTACTGACTATAATTATCATGAAAAGTCTTTGATGTGATAGCAAAAATTATTAAAATAGCCTTTCTTAGAAAAGAAGGGCAATAAATACAACCTCATTTGGAAAATTCAAGGACCTAATTTTGTACCAGGACCTTCTGCCAGAAAAGAGTAAGTCACTTTAATATACTTGTTTTTGTCCCCTCTCCTTGAGGATGTTTCATCTTATGTGGAAAACACATAATGGTATGCAGTTCAGGATATATTTTAAGAGTACACTTAAAGGTACTTCAAAGGAAAATAAAAAATAAAGTAACCTTCTCCTTTCAGATACACACATATTTACATAAGCTCCTAGTTTTTCCTGATCCCACAGTAACCAATGAGAGGCAACTGTTTTTTAAACTGCCTTCAAGGATGAGAACAAATGACAACTGAATTAAATGTCGGTCTTGTTTTAAAGATAATACTTGGCGGCAGTGCTATGCTTATCGGTTTGAAATAGTAAACACTGTAGTCTACTTTAAAAAGTATCAGTAACTAGAAGTACGAAAGAACAGAGAACAGCCCACTTTGTTCTCTTTATCTTTCATTGGATCATAAACCGTGCAAGGTCATGTTTGATTTTTTAATCTAACTACTCTTATGTTTTAACTCTGAGTCAAGACAGCATAATCCTAAATTGTATGCAATGCTACAGCAGCACATACATTAAATCATATTATGAAATCAGTTTCAGTGTGGGGAAGAACAGCCTTTCAAAGGCTGAAGCCAAACTAAATGTCCAGCATTATAAGACCTAATTTTTGCGAATGAACTGCCTATATAAAAATGAGTTCCACCAGGCTATCCAGAAAACATGCTTATGTTTTTGCCCATGAGTGTTTCTACTAATATTTTTTATATATGACAATTAACACAGACCAGTACAAAGATCAACTAGCCTAACCCAAATTTACTTGACTAGAGTTAAGTTCAGTCATATAGAATGACTATACTAGAACTGCATGAGCTTGAAAAAGAACAATAGTTCAATCTCAAGTTTCATAAATATACATAGAAAAAGGTGCTCAGTGGCACCAAGTCTGAGCTTCCATTTGACCGAATGACTTGGTGGGTATGGGCAAGTAGAATATATACTCTTATAAAAAAAGCATTGTTTCATTATTATGAGATGAACTTTCATAGCTCCATGATTTGTGGCTACAAACATAACACAAATTACATCAGGGACTATTACAAAATGAGCCTATATCAAGAAATAGTCATGATGCATTTTGCTTATTGGTTTAAAACTCTTCTAATAGCACTGACACATTTGGTAGCCTTGGGATCACATACAGAACCCAAACTTCTTTTTATTCCACCAGTAAGTAGCAACTTAGAACAAGAAGGGTCAATGATAATGTTTTGGATGTGTGCACCATCCAAATTGCATGTTGAAAAGTGACTCCCAATGTTGGAGATGGGTCCTAGTGTAAGGTGACTGGGTCGTGTGGGTGGGTCCCTCATGAATGGCTTAGCACCATCCCCTGGGAGAAAAGTGAGTTCTTGCTCTGAGTTCCCATGAGACCTGGTTGGTTAAGAGAGTATGGCACCTCCCCACTCTTTCTCCCTTGATCCCGCTATCACCATGTGACATGCTGGCTCCTCCTTTCCTTTCCACCATGATTGGGAGCTCCCTGAGGCCTCATTAGAAGCAAATGCTGGAGCCATGCTTGTACAAACTGCAGAACCATGAGCCAATTAAACCTCTTTTATTTATTTTTTTTTTTTTTTTTTGAGACGGAGTCTCGCTCTGTCGCCCAGGCTGGAGTGCAGTGGCCGGATCTCAGCTCACTGCAAGCTCCGCCTCCCGGGTTCACGCCATTCTCCTGCCTCAGCCTCCCGAGTAGCTGGGACTACAGGCGCCCGCCACCTCGCCCGGCTATAACCTCTTTTCTTTATAAATTACCCAGCCTCCAGTATGTCTTTATAGTGATGCAAAAATGGTGTAACAGTCAGGCACTTCAAGAACCAAGAGTTTTAGGTTATTCTGTGCTATCGTGTAGATATGGTTTGTATGGCCCCTTCAAGTCTCATGTTGAAATCTGATCCCCAATGTTGAAGGTGGGGCCTGGTGGGAGATGTTTGGATTATGGAGGGCGGATCCTTAGTGAATGGCTTGGATCTCGCAGCAGTGAATTCTTTTTTTATTTGAGATGAAGTCTTGCTCCGTCGCCCAGACTGGAGTGCAGTAGCACAATCTCAGCTCACTGCAACCTCCACCTCCTGGGTTCAAGTGATTCTCCTGCCTCAGCCTCCCAAATAACTGGGATTACAGACACCTGCCACTACACCCGACTAATTTTTGTATTTTTAGTAGAGACGGGGTTTCACCATGTTAGCCAGGCTGGTTTCGAACTCCTGACCTCAAGTGATCCACCCACCTCAGCCTCCCAAAGTGCTGGAATCACAGGTGTGAGCCACCACACCCGGCAGTGAATTCTTACTCTTAGTTCCCAAGAGAGAACTGGTTGGTAAAAAGAGCTTGGCACCTCCTCTCTCACCATGTGATGCCTGCTCCCCTTCCCTTTCCACCATGAGTAGAGGCTTCCTGAGACCCTCACCAGAAGCAGATACTGACAATATGCTTCTTGTACAGCCTGCAGAACCATGAGCCAAATAAATCTCTTTTCTTAATTACCCAGTCTCAGGTATTCCTTCATAGCAACACAAATGGACTAAGACACTCCACATCACCAAGGATCCTCAATCAGAACAGTTCAGTAAAAAACCTCAATCAGAACAGTTCAGTAAAAAACAAAAAACAAATGGATAAAGTCACAACAAGTGGGAAACTCAAGAGAACAGAAAAGCTTGTCTGGACTATGATTTACTATCTAACTACATACTGTATAATGTACATGTCAGAACAATGTGGAAAATTAGCTATAAATGTTTTGACTGGACTCTCTTTTCTGAGTCTCTGAGGCAGGGAGGCATCATGTTATATGGAAAGCATAACAGCTTCAGAGGTAAATAAGCCCAAGTTTAGGCTAAGTTATTTCTTTGTTTTTTTTTTTTTTGTTTGTTTTTTGTTTTTTTTTGACGGAGTCTCGCTCTGTTGCCCAGGCTGGAGTGCAGTGGCCGGATCTCAGCTCACTGCAAGCTCCGCCTCCCGGGTTCACACCATTCTCCTGCCTCAGCCTCCCCAGTAGCTGGGACTACAGGCGCCCACCACCAGGCCTGGCTATTTTTTTTTTTTTTTTGTATTTTTAGTAGAGACGGGGTTTCACCGGGTTAGCCAGGATGTCTCGATCTCCTGACCTCGTGATCCACCCATCTCGGCCTCCCAAAGTGCTGGGATTACAGGCTTGAGCCACCGCGCCTGGCCTAGGCTAAGTTCTTTCTTAATTAAAAAAATGATTTTTAGGGCCAGGTGCAGTGGGTCATGCCTGTAATCTCAGCACTTTGGGAGGCCGAGGCAGGTGGATCACTTGAGGCCAGGAGTTCGAGACCAGCCAGGGCAACATGGCAAAACCCTGTCTCTACTAATACAAAAATTAGCCAGGCATAGTGGTGCATGCCTGTAGTCCCAGCTACTTGGGAGGCTGAGGCAGGAGAATTGCTTGAGCCTGGGAGGTGGAGGTTACAGTGAACCGAGATAGCACCACTGCACTCCAGCCTAGGCGACAGAGGAAGACTTTGTCTCAAAAAAAAAAAAATTTTTTTTAGAGATGGCGTCTCTGTTACCCACACTGGAGTGCAGTGGCATCATCGTACCTCACTGTACCCTCAAACTCCTGTGTTCAAATGATCCTCCCACCTCAGCCTCCTGAACAGTTAGGACTACAGGTATGCACCATCACATCTGGTTATTTTTTCGTTTTTTTAAGAGACAGGGTCTCACTGTGTTGCTCGGGCTAGTCTGAAACTCCCGGCCTCAAGCAGGAGCCACCTCACAGTGGCTGGGATGAAAGGCCCACACCACCATGCCCAGCTTAGGCTCAGTTCTGTTGCTTGCCAACTGTGCAAGTTTGAGCCACTCTCCTAACTTCTCTGAGACTAGTTCATCTTCTGTAAAATGAGGACAAGAGCAGAACCTACCTCAGAGAGTTGTTGGAAGCATTAAAATTATACAGTATACCTCAATGAACAGTAGCTATTATTATAAACACTGATATCAGAAGCTGCTATATATTTCTCAGAAAGGGGATCCTTTCTATGTATCAGAGTTCAGCTATGTTTAACCAATGGGGGGGTGTTTGTTTTCTTGTTGTTGCTATTGTTATTATTACTATTATTTTTAGTCTTTGGAAATATTTATTTCTAAAAATTACAGACCAAATGGAAGTTTAGCTTTATTTAGCAGAAAGACAAAATAGTCCCTTGATAAAAATTCAGGCTACAGCCTGCAATACTGCTCTAGGATTGTGAGCTACAGAATCTTTTCTTTAGCTTTTGACATGGTTCTGTTATGAGCTTTGAGACATTAAATAAAAACAAAATATTAAAGGCTGATTCTTATGAGAGTGCCATTATTTTAGGCCAAATAGGTCAAATATCAGCAACTTCACATAGTCTGACCAAATATTTTGGGAAATCAACTTAGCAACAATATCCAAAGGTTTCTACGTATAAATATGATTCACTTGCATCCTAGAATACCTAACTCATGAATAAAATTCAAAAGATTAAAACAAGACACTATTTGCTTGAGTAGATATGCATCTGACTTTACAAAAAATATTGTTTGCCCAGAATATGCACTATGTCTGCTGCACTATCCTGACAAATGATCAATTTCTTCCTAATAGCCAATCATTTTGTTGAAAGAACTCTCTGCTCTATTAAATAAAGGCAGATGCTTTGGAAATTTAGACTGTCTAAGGATAAATGCATGTCAAATAAAAACAACAAAAAAGAATCCACCCTGAGATGAAGGGAGTTTGTTCCCTATCACATCAAAGGAAGGGAGAACAAAGATGGAAATGACAGCTCTCTGTACCATTGTGATGCATTTAAGTGCTGATTTTTTTTTTATGTTGCTGATGAGAGTATATCAACCTTAGAGCGTCTGTCAGTTTATCACCAGATCACCTCCCTTATACTATCTTTATGTCTTAAATATTTCTGTCAAATAGGTCTTCCTCTACTCAGCTTTAGATTGGTACCATAGATTTCCCTCCATTATCCCCTTACATTTGTGCATAAGATTCACAGACATGAATGAAAAAAAAATCATCAGCATAATACTTACCTGCCAACATCTACAGCCAAGATTTGGAGACATGAAAAATGATTACTTCCTGAACAAGTGTTTCTAGAATGGGAGTACGAGTACGGGGGATGGAGGGGGGAAGGGAAGAAAGAACAGGTGTCCCAAGAGATACCTGGCCTCGGTCTTGAGTAGTGTATAGGACTTAGGACACCAAGTAAGTGTGGATAAGCAAATGTGTAATGGTGACCACACAGCAATATTAAATTTAACAACATGATGAGAGAGGAAAAGTACAAACCCCCGTATATAATTTTTGCTATATTAGAGTAAGAAACTGTGACAAAAGCAGGGCATTACTGAGGGAGTTCGGAAAGTAAACAACCCTCAAGATTCCTGGAGACTGGTTTAAAAAGGGGAAAGAAAAAAACTTACTTATAGTTGCCCCAGAATAATTACTTATATTTGCGGGGGGTGGAGGCTGGAGAGAGAAGAGAACCTTCATTGTGGTTAAAAGGCAGAAGAAAAAGCAGTGGTGATTAAAGAAAAAAAAAAAAGTCCAGAGAAGGAACAGAGAAAATCCTGGAAGGCACAGCAGGTTAAACACAAAATAAAATCTAGGCAGGAGCAACTTGCAAGAGGTTGCAAAGCCAATAGTAAGAGGCTCTTTTGCTCTATCAAAGGGAGGAAGCCAGTTAGAGGAACCACTTAATCTCAGTCACAGGGCTAAAAAGGAGATGGTAGAGAGACTGAATGAATTCTTTGTCTTGTAAGGAGATGCGCATTTCCAAACCAGAACACTGAACTCGGCAGGTCAGAGGTACTAGATCAAATAGTGGTAAACATGATGCCCTGCGTCTAATCAACAAATCAGGAGTAGATAAATCACTGGGACCAGATGGTATCCACAAGCCAGTTTTGAAGTAACTCAAGGGTGAAATTGTTTTGGCCAACATGTGTAGGCTGTCTTTACAAACAGCCACTGTGCCCAAGAGACTGGTGCTTGTCAATGTGATTCCTATTCATAAGAGGGGTTCTAGAAGGGACCCTGGGAAGTAGAAACCAGTAAAGCTCATTTCAATATCAAGCAGGCTGGCCAACTTTACAGGAAAGGTGAAATCACTACACATTTATGAAAATAAGGCCTATGGTGCCGGGGGCGGGTTGCGGGGGGGTTGGGGGAGAGAAAACCAAGTATTTTGGCAAAGGAGAAAAATCATGTTCATCTAATAAACCAGGGCTCTTGGGGTGGGTGGTGCAAGGAGAATATATGAATAAAGGGGACCCTGAGGATATAATTTATACAAAGCGTGCTAAAAACACAACAGAAAGTATTCTCATGTTATCTACATTACTGTGCATTGTCATTGAATCTTAAAGGACACACACAAATGAGATAAGGAAAATTCAGATGTTAGATTAAAAGGTCAGGGCAATTATTTGCTTTATGAGAGGTTAGGAAGACAAATGAAAATATATTAAGGTTCAGTGTGCAAAGACAAGAATATTATTCCTTTTAATTAAACATATGGAGAGGTTTTAAAATGGTTGTCTCTTTTATCACCTCCTGATAATACTAAGTTTATTCAATAAACAACCCTAGAAGTATAGCAATGGCTTGCTTATACATTACTTCAAATTGTGGTATGACCCAAGAAGCAAAGGAAGCCTTGGTTTGCCAGAAAAAATAAAAAAATAAGAAACATTCAAAGTCTGTAAATTTACTGTAGAAGACTGAAGCCACCCTCTGGAACATAGTCTTTATTTTGTACACAAATACTCCAGTTGCATATTTAACCAATTCTGCTGTCTGATTTCTAGACATTCAGTTCTGCACTGGGTTAAAAAGGGTCAAAGAGTGAACTCAAATCAATGACAGCAGAAGTGACAGCTGAAAAGGAAGGCAGAAGCAACTGCAGCAGAACAGTCTGGGGCCATTTAGCTCAGGGGCAAATAGTCCCTCATACTTCAAAGAGCCCTAAGGACACTGCTGCATTAGAGCACCATTTATTAAATGATTCTCATAATGATGACCCTGAGTGTTTTTTAACTGGTTACAGTTTTTATCCTTCTGTTTAATAAGTTAGGAGAATAAATATTTTAGAAATATTTTCATTGAAATGTTTAAAACATGTTTAAAAGACAGTTTGATAGGTAAAGGAAAAATCTCTTACTCATAATATTTTCTTTTCAGATGAAGCAAGATAACTAAGACATTATTTTAAAGCTACAAGCAAAAGGTCAACAGTTGGTATAGTTTGTAACTCAAGAGCTTCACAAAAATTCTAGATGTTAGAGAAAACAGACCTATGAGGTGATTTATTAAGGAAAACTGGTTTGTTCGGTATACATTTATAACCTTTGAAATGTTCCAAAAAAGAACATTTATTTTCCTTCTACCTGAGTGTGATGTCCTTGCTGGTGATGCACTACCAGAAAACTGACTCATGCAGCAAGGCTGTTACTTTCAAAGGGCATCAAACAGCTGGTTCACATTACTAAAAGTATCAATCCCAGAAGATATAGAAGAAAAGAGCTACGTAAACAGGAAAATAGGGTTTATATCTTAGAATGGGCTTATTTATTTCTTGAAACACATAGTTTGCCATTTGGGAAGAGAGATTCTGCTAAATACACTTCACACCATTCATGAGTTCTCTCAAGACAACTTGGACTCAATGGAGGAAACAGATCCAAAACACTCAAGAAAAAAACAAAAACAAGATGATTAAGTAGAGCCAACTCTCAAACCACATGCCTTAGAACAAGCTGCTGCATACACCAGAAAAGTACCATTGCTGGTCTTTGTCATTAAACGTGTTAAGTGCTCCAGGGAAATGAAATGACACAAAACCTGGGTAACCTTGAAGGTGGAAATAATAAATTTTCTAGAAAACAAAACTGCATAAATTGTATTGTTCATCTTCCTGTAAATTAGAGTGTCCAAAAGCAAAAGTTGCTCTTCTCTCACAAAAGAGAAAGAATGATGAGGCAGGATTCTGAGTAAGAAAGAAACTCCAAAACAAATTAAATACAATAATAGAAACAAAGATCTTGAAAAATACAGAAAAGGCCCAAAGCAATGGCTCATGCCTGTAATCCCAGCATTTTGGGGAGGCTGAGTCGGGAGGATTGCTTGAGCTCAAGAGTTCAAGACCAGCCTGGGCAACAGATTGAGACCTCGTCTCTATATAAAACTTAAAAATTAGCTGAGCATGGTGGGGTGTGCCTGTGGTCCCAGTTACACAGGAGACTGAAGCAGGAGGATCACTTGAGCCCAGGAGGTCGAGGCTTCAGTGAGCTGTAATTGTGCCAATGCACTCGAGCCAGGGTGACAGAGTAAGACAGTTTCAAAAAAACAAAAAACAAACAAAAAAGACGGAAAGAAAGGGGAGGGGAGGGGAGGGGAGGGGAGGGGAGCGGAGGGGAGGGAAGGGAAGGGAAGGGAAGGGAAGGGAAGGGAAGGGAAGGGAAGGGAAGATACAGACAGAGAAGGGAAGAGAAGAGGCAAGAAAAAACAATGGGTCACTCATTTTCATTCTAAAAATGCCAATGTACCAAATGTCACATGTCATACCTGTGCCCTACATGTAACACAAACATAATACAAATGTTCTACATTTGAAAGAACAAATTAAGAATGGTTTTACAATTTTAAATGGCATTGATTCTGAGATTGAACTTTGATATAAACCCAGCAGTGCTCCCAGTTTTATAAGGCATTTTATAAATGGACATGTGTGTGGCCATAGATGGCACTTAGCACTGATATTTGGGGATCATTTCTTTAGAACAATGCCTTCTTAACATTTCCTATTTTTTAGCAGAATCAGACATTAGAAGCACCAGAGTAATGCCCTGCCAAAGAAGGGATGAAAAGCTTACAATATTGCCAACAGTTCTGGAAGGAACAAACATCCTCTGTGAGAGTTGTCCTGAAAACAGCCCTGTGTGATGGCTCACACAATCTTTATTTCATGAAAACCTACACAATGATGACTTTTCAGTGAAAGCTTATAAACTGGTTGTTTCCTCTCTGAGTGATGAATGAGTGCTGCTGTGGTCCTAGAAAAGGTTTCTGGGCTCCCTCAAGCTCCCACCCATTGCACAGCTGTCTCCCACTACAAAGAACAGGTAAATTTGGACAAAAAAAGCCAGGCTGACGGCAGAATGGGGCAAAAGGGTGTTCCTTCTGGAAAAGCAAGTGTCAGCTACGATTTGCTATTCTGACAGAGAGCTGGGAATGCCATGGCAGAGAGACCAAGGGGTGTCTGGATAAGTCTGGATAAGCTGTAGTCAAAATCTTGCCTGGTTCAGTATTAGGAATTAACTACACATACACATCCTCATCCTGAGGAATAATGTTTATTTCTGTGTTTTTAATATTATTTTTTAGTTATTTTTATTTTTATTTTTTTCCCCAGGAATGAGGTCTCACTATGTTGCCCAGGCTGGTCTAGAATTCCTAGGTTCAAGTGATCCACCTGCCTCAGTCACCCTAAAGTGCTGGGATTACAGGCATGAACCACCACACCTGCCTGGCCTGTTTCTATTTTTAAACATACAGCTCTTTTTTCTCTTGTCCTTCCCCAAATATTCAATCATTTAATTATGAAAAGGATATACAGTTTTTCTCACTCCTCTCTTCCCAACATCTACAAGGTTGCACAGTAGAAATGCATTTGGTCAGGACAAGAACCCTAGTCTCCTGTGGTACAGCTTTTGATTTTCTTTTTCCCCATCCCTTATCAGCCACACAAACCCTGCTGTTAGCACTAGAGTACTACAAATCTGAAACTCAAGTGAACAATGTCCTGCTGGGCATGTTGCTTGCTTCCCACTCCAGAAATTGCCCCCCTATCATGTTTTTAAATTAAAATGTAATTCACATATTGCACAATACACTCATTTAAAGTGTATACTTCATTGAGTTTTAGTATATTCACAGGGCTGTGAAACCATCACCACTATCTAATCCCAGAACATTTCCATTACCCCAAAAAGAAATCCTGTGCCTATCAGCAGTCACCCTTCCAACCCTCCCCGAACACACACACCAGCCCTGGGCAAGCATAATCCACTTTCTGTCTTTATGAATTTGCCTATTTTGTACATTTCATATAAAAAAATTCGTGCATATTGTAATATTTCTGAACTGGCTTTTTTCATAAAACATAGTGTTTTTAATGTTCATCCATGTTGTAGCATGTATCAGTATTTCATTCCTATTTATGGCTGTATAATATTCCATTTCATGGGCATGCCACATTTTGTTTATTCAACAGTCGATATTGACATTTAGGTTGTTTCCACCTTTTGGCAACTGTGAATAATGCTGCTACCAACATGCCTATATTATTTGATTTTTATTCCAATGCTGGATATATTTGATATAGAAACCCTTTTAGAACACTAAAATTTCAAGAATTTCCAAAGTTAGAATGAGTCCCAACCCCCATCCCAGCATAGGGTTTCAATTCTCTTGGGTCATATGAACCAAAAATTCTATGTTAAACTTTCTGAGGAAATGCCATTCACAGACATTCTGGAGTGAAGAATTCCATCTGGACTGGCCTCAAATGTAAGCTTAACACAAGTTATTGGTCTCCACAAGCTGATGTTTCATACTGCTCAGGCCACCAGAAACAACAATAGCATTTAAATTGAGAGTGATGACCAAAACAAAACAAAACAAATTCCAAAACAAGGGTTTTAATCCCTCAAATAAGAAAACACACTTAAATTTAGTCACAACTTCCTGTTTTCAACCTAAAATTTAGACAGGGCATTCTGAACTTCAATATACACACATAATTGTAAAAGTGGAATGAAATAGTAAGTAAGAATCAGATAACCCTCTGTTTAATAACTTTCATGTGAATTACATCTTTCAGAAATGGTAAAGGGAACACATAAACAACTCTCAGGATCAGAACACAACAAATTATTCCAAAGATATCTAGACACGAATGCTGCTGAAAATCTAAGAATACTCACTGTTCCAAACACAGCTAAAAAACGTGCTTCCTAGTAGCTGAGAAATTTAAGACCGTTTCATTCTATATCAAGATGTTCTACTAATACAGCGAGTGCAAACATTATCAACTTATTTTAGAAGCCAGCATGGGTGGGTACATGTCATTCTCAAAAGATGGTGGGAGGCAGAAATTGGCCTTTCTGGGGGGGAGTCATAGAGCTTGTTGATTTCTTTTCTCTCTGAAAATTCTTCTTATTCATTACTCAGGCTGCTGGGCAGAGCATTTTCCCTGATTACAGCTGTGAAATTTTAGCTCCAAAGCCAAGTATGTTTTTTTTTTTTTGTTAAAGCTTCTCAATTTTTTTTTTCCTTAATGTTTTATTTTATTGCAACTGCAGTTTTGGTGGCTGCCTGTAGACACACCCTGTGGTTTCCACCTAATTTTTAAAACTTCATCTTTTTATGACAGTTTCATCAACCATTTACCACTACTGTGTTTGCTCTACCTCGACCTTCACCAACTTTCTTTTCTTTCTCTAGTCACTCAACCAACATTTATTGAGTAACTAGAATACGTCAGGTACAGTGCCAAATGCTAAAGATAAAAATGAGCACATTCTCTGCCCTCAGGGAGCTTAGAGTCTAATGTGGATCATGCACAAATCCACCTCTTCTTACTTCCATTTCCATTGCAGTTATGACAATATCTTACCAAACCTCCAAGTCAAAACTACCTATTTGAGAGGCTGCTGAGTTTCAGATTTGGGTCTCTTGAGCCCCCCTATCCTCAAGCAGACCCTCCAACTAACAGCTCTATCGTACTCAAATTACTTGATTTTTAATCTGATGCTGGATGCAAACAATGATAGTAAAGATGCTTCAGAACACTAACATCTTAGGAATCTCTATTAAAGAAATAAAAGTTATAATGCATTCATTTTCAAAGATCTAAACCTGCAGACTCACTTCTCTTTAGTTTTTGGTAGAAGAGGAAATAAGCCTGTTAAAACCTGCAAATATGCACTATTTTCTGCATTACTCATCTTTCCTAAACAGTTACAGCTGTTTTACATACTTTTCTCTGCAAAAAGATGAAGCAACGTCTTATACTGGATGTTAGGTTACAGGGCATACTTTTTAGTAAGATCAGAAATGGCAGATGACTGGATAATGAAATGTTAATAAGCAATCCCTCAAGAGCTGGACAGAAAGGATATAACACTACAGCAGAACATTCATCAGCCTTCCAAGTGTTTACATGCTATGAGAGCACCCTTCCCAAGTCCTTATCAGCTTCATGGATTTCAGAGGTCAAAAGTATGTAATGAAGGCATGAATCAGGTATGCACTGAGATGATTCAAGTGTAAAAGCATGTCAGATCATAATATCAAGTTCCAAGACCAAAGCTCCAAATGTTATTACATAATAGCACACACATGTTTTCAATGGTTCAGTTCTGTGATTCCCAGCCTATGGATCTTAGAGATATTTCCAAAAGTCCATGGATTTATAGTCCTGCCAAGTACCTTCTGCACACTGAATACTGTCTCACTTATAGAGCACACCACTGGTTTTCTCAGACTACAAAAGGTTGGGCTCCACTACAGCCAGCACTAAGCACTACAATGCATGGGATCTTCAGAGAATAGAACACAGGCCAGCTTGTGAGACTTTGTGGGCAGAAAAAGTGGCAGGTAAACCTCAGCAAGCCACTGCACTTAAGAAAAATTATCAAAATGATTTATAATAGGATGGCGAACACTTCTCACTTATGGACTCAGCAAACGGTCACCATAGATCAGGTGTCTCCAACCCCCTAGGTCTCAAACCAGTACCAGTCCATGGCCTGTTAGGAACCAACCTGCACAGCAGGAGGTGAACAGTGGGTGAGCAAGTGAAGCTTCATCTGTATTTACAGCTGCTTCCCACTGCTCGCATTACCACCTGAGCTCCACCTGTTAGATCACAGGTGGCATCAGATTCTTCTAGGAGCATTAGCCCTATTGTGAACTGCACATGCAAGAGATCTAGGTTGCACACTCCTGATGAGAATCTAATGCCTGATGATCTGTCACTGTCTCCCATCACCCCCAGATGAGACCATCTAGTTGCATGAAAACAAACTCAAGGCACCCATTGATTCTACATTAAGTTGTATAATTATTTCATTACACACAAGTTGTAAAATTATTTCATTACATACATTACATACTACAATGTAATAATAGAAACAGCCAGGCACAGTGGCTCATTCCTGTAATCCCAACACTTTGGGAGACTGAGGTGGGTGGATCACTTGAAGTCAGGAGTTCTAGAGCAGCCTGGCCTACATGGTGAAATCCTGTCTCTACTAAAAGTATAAAAATTAGTTAGGCATGGTGGCACATGCTTGTAATCTCAGCTACTCGGGAGGCTGAGGCAGAAGAATCGCTTGAACCTGGGAAGTGGAAGTTGCAGTAAGCCAAGACCACACCACTGTACCTCAGTCTGGGGCAACAGAGCAAGACTCCATCTCAAACAAACAAAGAAATAAAGTACACAATGTAATGTGCCTGAATCATCCTGAAACCACTCTCCCGACCCCCAACAACAGTCCATGGAAAAATTGTCTTCCACGAAACCAGTCCCTGGTGCCAAAAATGTTGGGGACTGCTGCCATAGATGACAACAAACCAAATACACTGTTGGGGCCAAAAAGAGGGAATGCAACATTGTACAGTATCATTTAAATAACAATAATACAGTTAGATAGAAGGAGTAAGTTAGTGTTCCACAGCACAGTAGGGCGACTATAGTTAACAATAGTTTTTTTTTTTTCTTTATGAAATGGGGTCCCACTCTGTCACCCGGCTGGAACTCAGTGGCATAATCAGAGCTCCCTACAACCTCGAACTCCTGGGTTCAAGCCAATCCTCCACTTCAGCCTCCCGAGTAGCTACAACTATAGGTGAATGCCACCATGCCAAGATAATTTTTAAATTTTTTTTAGAGATGAGGTCTTGCTATGTTGCCCAGGCTGGTCTCAAACTCCTGGGCTCACACAATCCTCCCGCCTCAGCCTCCCAAAGTGCTGGGATTACAGGTGTAAGCCACTACACCTGGACTCAACAGTAAGTTACTGTACATTTCAAAATAGCAAGAAGATTTGAAATATTCCCAAAGAAATAATAGAGGTGATAGCTATCCTAATTATCCGGATTTGATTGTTATACATTGTATACATTTATCAAAATATCACACATACTCCATAAATATGAACATTATGTATATGTATCAATTTTAAAATTTTTTTAAAAAAAGAAAAGAATGGCAAAGATCAGAAACCTTGGTCCTCAACCTAATTCTGCCAAAACGTGGCTAGGTGACATTGGGGAAGGTTCTATTTCCCTCTTTGGGTCTTAATGACCTCATCTGTAAAATGTCTTCTGAGTTCTTCTCTGGCTCCAACACTGATAAGAGTTCCAAGATGCTAGGTTCCTGTGATTGTGGGTCTAAGGGGCACTCAGGAGTGAATTATGGGAGGGGAGAGCTGATGAGTATCAGCCCCCAAATGAAATTCAAGACCGTGTGCTCCTCCAGTAGCCAGGGCTTTATTTTTATTTGCCTGAGCATCCTCAGGCGAATAAAAATAAACTGAACCTGGTTCAGTTGCTCTCAGTAAATACTTGTCAGATGAATGTGAGGGCTGGTAAGGATCTTCAGAGCAACCAATGACCCATTTCTTAATCAACTGAGATCCTCAGAGGTTCTTAGGAAGATATTCTGATCATTTCTGATTCCTTCTGCAGTGTACTTTTTCTTCCCTAACTCTGCCTCTACCAAGTTCATTGGTTGATTTCTGCATTCTGCCTTTAGTTAGCAGGCCAAATAGGTTGCTCTATTTTTGTAAATTATGTGACTAACTCTATGTCTACCTCTGCAGGGTGGTTCAGTCTGTACATTACAATCTATGAATGCTGAAAGCTGGGAGCCAGCAGTTTTCCATCTATAACATCTGCAGGGCTGGAGGCCTGCCAAAGCTAATGGGGTGGGGGGATTTCTGAAGATAATAAATGGGACCCCTTCGCAGACTACTTTTGCTTCGGAAACCAATTTAAACTTATCCACTGACAAACAATATGATTCCTGCTCTATGCAAGGATAACTGAAAAACAGCAATGACTTAAAGTAAAACATTCTTCCCATGGCCACTGGCAGACTAACCCATCCTCAACACAGGCCTGGCAGAACAGAAGTTCATACGACCAACTTTATAAACTTTATTTAAGCAAAGCACTTACCTCTTGGGGTTTCAGTTTCCCCATCAAACTGGATGTCTCATAGACTACTTGCAGCTCTAACATACTGTGGTCTTTTTCTACTTAATTTTTCATTTAAAAGAATCCAGTGCTCTAGAGGAAATCAATCATGACTGATTAAGGAAATGAAATCCTAACAAGTAAGTATTTGAATAACCACTGAAAGGGAAAGTCAGCAAAACTAACATAACCTGCTCAACATTACTGTAAAGGCCATACCTGGAGCCCTTGGACCATGAACTGCAAGGGCATAGAGCACCAAAGAAAGCATGCTTAGATGGTCTAGAAACTTCTAGGTACCGAATCTACCCTTTAAAAGCTAATGTACTTTCTGACCCTGAGGATTCATTGTTCAATCATTGCTACTTGTTCTGTTCTCTTCTCTATCATTGTATCTCTGAATGAGACTGCTTAAGAGGTATTTACCAACTGCTACAAGATAATGCAGTTATCTTGACTACTGGTATCTACTGGTAAGCAAGCAACTTAACTGCCCTAACCACTAGTGCCCAAATAACTAGGTTTTACTATACTCAGCAAGGATTGGACTAGGACCCCATCCTGGCCTGCCTTAAAGCTTTATTTACCAGAGAACCTTGCCACTCAAGGCTCCAGTTTAATACACTGCCCTCAAAAGGGAGCTGACCCACCCTAGTGCCCCTGGAACTAAAAATAAGCCTGCACACCTGCAGGCTAGCCAGCTCCAGCCCGGAGGAGCAGGTGTTCAGGCCTTCTTACCTCCCACTAGACTTAGGATGCACATTCTTACGAAAGGACTATATTCTGAGTCTCATTATACTCCAGGCTTGGGGCAAGGGTTGGAGTGAAGGCAATTGTAAAGCCCTCCATGACCTCTCCTATTTTATCAAGTGAGACACAAGGGTAAGTGAGTGAATACATCTCCAGGAAGCAAGCAATTCACTTCTTTAACCCCAAGAGAGGATTTCTTGTGGCCTTGTTAAGCCCCAGAAAATAAAAAAGAGACCTAAGAAACAAAGTGATTAAGTGACTTACCCAAGGTCATCCACTATAGCCCAAGAATCAGTATCCTAGCTCCAAGTCCACCAAACCATATGCCATGATAATCAACACATAAATCCGATTCCAAAACACCTATTCTACACTATTTGGACATTTCTGTACAACTCAAGTATTATGCTGTTCCCTAGGCTGATGATCTTTGATGACTGGACACAAAACCATAATTCATACTTTAGTTTAAAATACCATAACCAGCTTAAAAAACAAAATGCACCAGTGAAATAGAAAAGAGTGCTTTTTTGCTGCTTTTGTGGCTTCCTGGAAAAAGATTCACAAAGAATGAGACTCAATTTATCGGTCATATCAAAAAGAAAAACATCAACAGGCCCTAGAAAAACGCAGTTGCACATTCGGCATTCAACTTTCACACAGAAGCAATATAGGGAGGGAGGCAGATATTTGGGACTTTGTCCACACAATTCTTTCTAGAGTGTGGGCCTGGCCTCTTACTGCATCTGTGTGTGTAGCCAGGGTAGAAGTTATGAGATATTCGAAATGATGGCCCTGAGGTGCCACTGAGGCAGGAGAATAGGGTCTGGAGGCAGGGAACCTAAGGCTGATTCACAGTGACTTCCCAGAACTAAATCGAAAGGAAAACCCCAACTTTCCACACCTAAGTAACAAAAGGACCAGAGGCTACTCCCTTTGCAAACCCCCATCCCTTACAGAGTGGCAGATGGAAAACTGAAAGTACCTCTGGTTGGTTACTTTCCACAATCAATCAGATTGCAAACTAAGTCTTCATTTGCATAGGAGTATAACCTTGTTACTTCACTTTAGCCTCTGATTGGTTGCATAAGGTATAACCTTTGTAACTTCACTTCAGCCTCTGATTGCCGGCCGCTACTTTATTTACATGGGGTGTACACCAAGTGGCCAATAAGAAACCTCTAGGGGGTATCTGGACTCCAGAAGATTCTGTAACCAGGGCCCTTGAGCCGCTGCTCAGGTGGCTCCCACCCTGTGGAGTGTACTTTTTAAACTTTCAATAAATCTCTGCTTTCATTGCTTCTTTTATTCCTTGTTTTGCTGTGCATTTTGTCCAATTCTTTGTTCAAAACGCCAAGAACCTGGACAACTTGCAGTCAAGACCCTCCACTGGTAACACCATCAGAATCAGATTAAATTCTACTCTGCGTGATCCTTTTCAGACATTGGGGTATAGGGCTTTCTTGCCTCTTTGTAAAGTGCTCTTGCAATGTATGTGTAACCTGCTTAGCCAGGGGATCAACTTGATGGTGTCTCCTTCCTCAACCTTAGGCTAAGTTATGTCTAGGAAAAAATGTAAAGCTCTCCTAACCTTTTTTTACTAAGCAAAACTATTTTAAATCATTTTTAATTAGCAAGTTCTTTTTGTGAATATACTGTTTCCTGTTCTTAGGGTGACCATAAATTATAGGCCAAACCAGGACACATTGGAGAGTGAAAGAAGGTGCCATTAACAATTATGCTGAGTGCTAGGTGTGGTGGCTATGCCTGTAATCCCAGCACTTTGGGAGGCTGAGGCAGGAGAATGCTTGAGCCTGGGAGTTTGAGACCAGCCTGGGCAACAGAGCAAGACCCAGTCTCTACAAAAAATTAAAAAATTACCTGGGCATGGTGGTGCCTGCTTGTAGTCCCAGCTACTTGGGAGGCTGAAGTGAGAGGATCACTTGAGCCCAGGAGGTTCAGGCTGCAGTGAGCCATAATTGTGCCACTGCACTCCAGGTAAATTGACAAAGCCAGACCAGACCCTGTCTCCAAACAACAACTATGCTAGGACAACAGGTGTAAAGCTGAACTGTGCTAGGCGAACTGGAACAATGAGCCGCTCCCTTACCTATAATTTTTCAAGAAAAGTGGCCAGGCACAGTGGCCCAGTACTTTGAGAGGCAGAGGCAGGACTGCTTGAGGCCAGAAGTTTTAGGCTGCAGCAAGCTATGATTGTGCCACTGCACTCCAGCCTAAGTGAGACCCCATCTCTTTTATAAAATTTAAAAAGAAAAGTATCTATTTGCTGAGATTATTTTGAATAAAATGATAAAAACATGGCATACCTGTTAAACACCATGTTACCTATCTTCCAATTGTGAATCATCTTAAAACACTATTGGAGTTTAACTGGATGTGGTGTTGTTTCCTTGGCAGCATATGAAGTTTTACTTTAATTTCAATTATGTGGATAGCCAATCTAGGCCCAAGACACCTTGGAGGCAGCAACACTTCATTTACACAGCTCTGCAGCACATTTTCCAGGACTCCAAACATCCACGGTGATTGTGGAATTCATTCTAGCCTCCGTATCTAAGACTAAGGGAAGGTTTTCAATTCATAAAAGCACTGTTAATAAAATTTACCATTTTTCTATGCGTTTTGTGTTCTCATGACAGATCATCTAAAAACTGTGTTGATTCACTTAGAACTTCACTTTTAAGATTTTTTTAAGATCATGGTAATTTTGTCATCTAAGAATATATAGAAAAATTACTTCAATATAACATTGAGTAACATTATTATTATTTTAGATAAAGTCTAGCTCTATTGCCCAGGCTGGAGTACAGTGGCACAATCTTGGCTCACTGCAACCTCCGCCTACCGGGTTCAAGACATTCTCCTGCCTCAGCCTCCCGAGTAGCTGGGAGTACAGGTGCCCACCGCCACGCCCAGCTAATTTTTTGTATTTTTAGTAGAGATGGGGTTTCACTATGTTGGCCAGGCTGGTCTTGAACTCCTGACCTCAGGTGATCTGCCTGCCTTGACCTCCAAACGTGCTGGGATTACAGACCTGAACCACCACATTCGTCCGAGTTACATTATTTTTATACTTTGACATGGTTTCTTAATTTTGTTCGCATATCCAAGTCTAGGTACTACCTTAAACACAAAAATCACAGCAGATATAAATTACAGTATCTTATGATATGCAAAACCAGGAAACTAATCTTATTCTACTCACAATAATTTTATATAAAACTGCCTCTTTTAATCCCCCCAAAGCATGGCACACCATTAATTTAATCTTCGTTAGTGCTATATGTTTTCTTTAAATCCTGTTACTGCATTCCTTCATGCAATCAAGTGCCCTTTAAAAACTAGTATATCAGTTACATTTGCCTCCTCTGAGAGAGGTTATGACCCTTTTATACCCTGTGGGGCTTTTGACCCTAGTTCCTGTTTTTCTTATATTTCTGTTAAGTTACAGTACCCCCAGAACAATTGTCACTCAAACGAGATAACTAGTCTGTCTTAAATGATATTGAACTTTTTCCCATTAGACAGTGTGATTTAAGCAAAGAAACCTAATATAGTAGTACGATGCATTTGATAAAGAGTGACATGAAAACTTAGTCAAAAATGTCAAAATATTTTAAAAATACTTTGCTCACAATGTGCATTATAATGCAGCCATTTTGTAGTATTCTCTTCTAAATGAATTTAAATTGAATTCAACACCGAAGTATTTACAAAGCTTTCTTTGCAGGATAAATAATTATTTCTGCATATGATATGATTATTTATGTGAGGATTCTTGAAAAGCAAGTAACTAGTTAGGGGTGCAGTACTGGTCATTTAATTATCCTAAAGGATTGTGAAAAGCAAGAGGTAGAGAATTGAAGTTTAAATAAATCATTTTCAACAGCAAATTGTTTAATGACCTATGAAATATTGAACCAAGGGATCTGGAGTTGAGCACTCACATACCAGCTGTGACTAATATCACTATTAACAAACCACCATTCAAGAGGCAGATCAAAATAATTAACACTCAACTTGATAAAAAAAAAAAAAAGGTTAAATTGCTCCCATATGATTGCTTTTAAAATAAGCATGTTACGTCAACTAGTTGATTACTTCGTTAAAAATCAAAGTTGACAAGGTAGATAGAGTGGAGGTGGGAGGTCAGCTCTCTCAAGCCAGTACATATGAAAATAAAATTTCAAAGTCAAGTGTCTTCTTACCAAATGCTTTAAAACAAAAACAGAAGAGCACGCCTCAAAACCCACCCACATCGCTTCAAAAATAAGTTTTTGCCCTGAAAATAGAAGATATGCAATCTGAGGTTTTTGTTCACGTCAGAAGCAACAGCAGCAAAATCTGTCCCCAAAAGTTTCTGATAAAAAGTCAACAATCTGTTTTGTCTTTTACTTTTAACCCAAAACAAAACACGGCTGGAGGGAAGACAGAGGGGAGCCATTTTGCAAGAGTTGGTTAAGACTTCCAAGGTTATTTCATTTGATGGAGAAAGACAATTTTCTAGAGAACAATTTGAAATAAAGAAGCAAATAACTATTGATGGAGCATTGGAAAACTTCATCATTTTGGCTAATCTGTACCAACTGATAGTCCCTATACCTATAAAGTTCTTCAGGGTTTTTGTTGGTTTGTTTTTGAGATTGGAGCTTATTTTTTCATACCTTCACTGTTCCAATGGAACAGTTCCATCATCTCTACTTTTCAACCTGGATCACATTTCCAGGCTTACACAACAGATGCTTGAAATGCTCCAGTTGTAATAAGCCTTTATTCTCCTTGGATGTTCTTCGACCTCCAGAAGCCACTTACAGATTTAACTAATTTCCCTTCTAAGGATTGAATGACCACTAGCTCAATAACTATTTGAGGACCTAGTTCTACATTCAGAAAAAAATCCATAGAACTGCTAACCAAAAGAGATGTCCTTTTAAGACTGTAGCTCTTGGGGGTGGGGTGGAGGGAACTCAAAGCAAAAAGGAAGTTTCAATTACTTTGTGAAGTGAAGCAGAAAAATTAAGTGAGATCCAAGAAAACTTTATTAGCTATGACAAGCAATCCTTAAGGCTTTTGTTTCATGAATGCTCAGAAACCTTTGCTAAAATATTTGAAAACTCATCCAACTATGGCATCCCAACTTAGTTAATATGTGTGTCTCTGTGGGTGTGTATACACCCAGACACACACCCACACACACACACATACAATTAGTCTTAAAGCAAATTCCCATTCACTATATTTTATCAGCACCATTAAGAAATGAAGAAAAGAACTAAGACTCCTTCCTGTTCAAATATAAATGTAATTGGAAACTATGGCAAAGTTTTAAACTGTTAACTAAAAGTCTACTTTCATTCTTGACTTCTAGGGCTCAGACTAGCCTCAAAAGCTCTTCTCAGAGTTATCCATGACCAGTGGAACAAACAACACAGAGTATAAAACTACAAATCGCTAAGAAGCAATTCGTTCTGTGTTATTTTCTTAAGGCAAATATGTAGTCCTTTGAATTCTGGTGTTCATTATTTAAAATTACTTTCTGTTTCAGAACTTAAAAACTCACATACACGTATATTACTACAAACTCTTGCTTTACTCAAATCACTGTTGTCTTTTTGGAGAGATCAGCAAACCCCCTGCCCTAATGCTAAAATATGTTCATGTTTCGTAATCTAAACAAACTCATCAAATAAAAGCCTGCAGCCATCATTTCTAAATATAAATAAAGCCATCTTTATATACAAAATTTTTCCTTAATGGGTATAGCATTTCTTTGACAGAAAAAAAAATTGCTTGAGTTGATTTCTCTTTGTCCAAATTGGTTAATATAAATATAACAAACCTTAGGCCATTATACCACTTACAATGTTTTTCATAGGGAGAGGCAATTAACTCATCCAACAGAAACTGAGGCCCCAAGATAAGCAATTTACTTCCCAGGGTCATTCTAAAATGGAGCCAAGGTCTGCAGGTGATTTCAAAGAAATGAGTGCTACTCCTATCCCAAACACAAGCCACTCCACCCAGATCCTGGGACAACAGCTTAAAAGAGGTTATGGGAGGCCGGGCGCGGTGGCTCACACCTGTAATTCCAGCACTTTAGGAGGCCGAGGTGGGCGGATTACCTGACATCAGGGGTTCGAGTCCAGCCTGGCCAACATGGTGAAACCACATTTCTACTAAAAATACAAAATTAGCTGGGTGTGGTGGTGGGCACCCAGCCACTCAGGAGCCTGAGGCAGGAGAATCGCTTGAACCTGAGAGGTGGAGGTTGCTGTGAGCCAAGATCGTGCCACTGCACTCCAGCCTGGGTGACACAGTGAGGCTCTGTTTCAAAAAAAAAAAAAAAAGTTATAGGAAACCCCAATTTTTCTTTTAACTTTCCAAAGGTATTTCTGTTTTGTAAGTAGCCCCCAAGGATATCTGTTATGTATCCTTAGGGGCTCCTTACAAAACAGAAATATGTATAGTAGGGAGAGTACTCTAGGAGAGAGAGTCATACCAGCTCTGAAAAGAGAAGCCCTTTCAAAGTCCCTCCTTTTTCTTATCAATTCCTTTTCTACTCACCCACCACCATCTTTTAGAAAGGTCCACCTGCCTTGATAGTTGAAAGTAGAATGAAATGACAATTCTCCACTCCCCACCCTATGATTCAGAGGTTAAGCTCAACTAATACCTCATAATTGCTGAACTGGAAGTTTTGCAAAGCCCTTTGATAAGGTCTCTGGTACAATTAGGAGCATTTTGGGTTTCTGCTTAAGAGCATGCACGTGTCTTAGGAAGTGCTGCACTTCCTGCTTATCACACACTTTTTGAAAGTTGCTAGGATATTTTAGATAGTTAGCTTTGAAAGTTCAAAGCAATTTTCAATATTCTGCTCCTTAGTGTGTGGCTTTTAAAGTCCTATTGTTGGATAGCATTAAAGCCAAATGACCCTATAGGTTTCACTTTTGAGTTTTTGCTGATACCAGAGGGATGTGAACATATGCTGTGCCTTGAAATGCTCTGAACTCCTTGAGTATCTCCATCAACGCTTTATTGACACCTTCTCAACTTCTATATCAGGCCCACTGTTACGGCAGTTGGAGGGGTTTGAGATGGAATCTCTTTATTTCCACATATTTTTGGACTGACAATAGGAGTGTACTGGATTGCAAGTAAAAGTACTCCCTGCCAGATGTTCATCCTCAGATAAAGAAGAAAGGAACTAAAGAGAATCAAAGCAGCTACTTGGAGTACTGTTTTCTATAGCATTTTTAGAAAACAATAAATAAAAACATGTTCTCTAAACCTCCATTTTCTTCCCTAAAACATAAAGTCTCATCTTGTTTTCTCCTGGATAGGAATCAAACATACAAGAAACAAAAAGTAGGGAGAAATGCATCCATTTCTGCTACGTACACAAGATGGGATGCACCTAGAATTTATTCTGAAACCAGCTTTACTTGCTATTTTTAAAATGATTCTACAGTTGGGTTATTGAAGACACGCACACAGAGCATAAATAAGCTCAATTAGTTCATAGTGACAGGTGTGTCAAAAAGGTATGGTAATTCCATCTTAACAGTATTAAGTTCATTCATTCAGTGACACTGAGTATCTATGTGGCAGGCAGGCAGGCATCAGGCTCAGCGCTGGAGTTACAAAATCCCCACCTCAAGGGAACTTTCAGTTATTGGGGTTTCCCATCACCAGGGCTCAGAGGCAAAGGGTAGTTGATGATCTGCCAAAAATGGGGTTGCAGAAAGTCAGAGATCAGAAAGACAATTCACTCCAAGGTTGTCCAAGGTCCCTTTCTGGAGTCTCTAGAATAGGAAAGGAGAGGTAAACTATCTCCAACTTCGACACTAAAGTAATTAGTGACATGTCAAATTAATGGAAGAAAATGAGCGAACATGAGGCAGGCCACTGTCAAGGTGAGCAAGTAAGCAGCCACATGACTCCTCTTATCACAGGAAAGTGATTGTAGACTGGGCCCTCAGAACATAACTCCATAGACAGAAAGCAGATTAGTGGTTGCCTAGGACAGAAAGGCAGGGAGGGAGATGAGGGGTGACTGTTAATGGTACACAGTTAATTTGAGGGGGGTGATAAAAATGTTCTAAATAGACTGAGGTAATGGTTGCATAACTCCATGAATATACTAAAAACCACTGAATTGTACACTTAAACGAGGTGAGTTTTACAGTATATGAATTATATATCAATAAAGCCAGGAGAAGGACACCAATCCATGATAGTGCTGGGCGGCAAGTGTTCGGCAACATGGGGAAGAGTTTGAGAAAACCCATAGCCACTAAAGGGATAAAACAAGCCTGCTCTTTATACAAAAGGGTAATTTGCTTGTGCCTAGAGTGCCATGTGCTATTCTCAAACTCATGAACACTATGAAGAAAAGTTTTAGAGAAGGGCAGCAAAAAATAAAGGAATAGGAAGGCAGAAGCCCAGTGGTAGGAACAGACTAAAGGTGGAAGGTAGGTAAGGAAAGAGAAAGGAAATGTGCAAAGTCACAGAGTAAGGCCAGGGTGAACCAAGAACTTATTTAAGTAAGGAAATCTTTCAAAATTTAAAAGTGTTAAATCGCAGGGGTTGGGAATGAAAGGGGCAAAAGCAACCTACAGTCTGTTACACATGTAGAGAGGAAACAAGACCTCATGAGTTAATCTGACTGTATGACCTTGAGAAAAAAATCAGTGACCCTTCTTGGGATCCCACTTCCCAGTCTTCAAATGCAATGTGATTCTTAATTATGCTCAAATTCTCTCTGATTAATCAAGTGGAGCCCTTAAAGAACCAGGAGCTCCTCATAGCAGGGCTATCATATTCTGCTCTGAGTCTACAATACAAAAATGTCTTAAGAAAGTCATTTCACAGGTATGTGGATGGCATTTAAATGGATTTGTGTTTCACATGAGATATCCAAATGCTCCAATTATCCATGGGGTTTTAAGACCTTGGCAAAACTTTTGATTAACCTTGTTGATTTAGGCTGGAAAAACTCCCCAGCAACCTTTAGGTTTGTTATGAAATTGTTGTACTCTATTATGAGACTGTATATTTTTTGCTGCCTGGTTGGCCAACATGGTCTAAAACAATCTAAACACTTCCACTTCCACATACTGCACAATAAAGCATCTTCAAAGCTTCTGACCATTTCAGACCTCAATTTGTAAATATCATCTATCATGCATGACAAAGTATCTCACAGGATTAATACAATCATTGAAATTCTGCCAACATTTGTATACTGTGGGATTACAGAAACTGAACTACGCACCCCTGGTATGTGTATATGTAGTAGTCTATAGCTTTTTGATTTGTTAATGCGTCCTCAGGGAAACAACACTAATGGAAGCAGTTCAGAGTTAAGTCCTCCCCAAGTACCACAGTAAACATGGTAAAAAGATGTATAAAGGCATTTTTTGTACATTTACACTAATGGGTAGTTTATGAAAAATGCAAACATCTCCCTATCTATCGTAATACAATCAGATTTGCAAAAACAATGTTCATAATAATGGAACAAATACTATTTTTAAAAGGTAAAAACCATCAAAACCAAAAAAAGAATCCTTAATAGAAAAACCACTTTACAACTGAGGCAATTTCCATTTCTTAACAATATTAAACAAGCAAAACTGCAAGTAGTTACACATTTTTGAAAACAAACCACTTGTACTTGGGAATACCATAGTCTCTGGCCATTTAGAAATTCAACTCTCATGCTCTGTTCAGAGGAGCCAAGCCCCCTCCTTTCTTTTTCTTTCCAGCCACTGAAAAGCATACTTTTTCTTTTTTTAAGAATGAGAAATGCTAACCCAGGAAAGCATGTGGTGGCTCTAACTTGTATAACTATTTAAAATGAGTATCCAGATTTGAACCTTACTTCATATTGTCCATTTCAACAGTCCTTAAAATATTTTATTGGTCCTGATACTGGTCTAATCCCCTCCATAGAAGCAGAATCACAAAAGTACACTAGGGGATTATGCAGTAGGGTTTGCAACAGTGAAAACTCGTTTAGGAAGGGAGAGAAGAACGTAACTTGAAATAAGACAGAGAGAAACGGGCCCTCTTCAAATTTCCCAGCATAGCTTTGAGAGCTGTCCTATAGCCAAGTCTCCCCAGGGTTCTCCTAATCCTCGGCAGCCACTGAAGAGAGCCAGGATGAAACTTTTTTCTGAACAAAGAAAACTGAAAAGGGCCAAGTCTCAAAGTCACAGGCTCCCAGCTCACCACTGGCTCAAAGCCAAGAAAAGCCCATGTGCTCAGGCCAGCAGCCATGCAGCTGATGGACAGACAGCAGGCTGAGAAGGGCACTGCGTATGTTGGGGAGGGAAGCACACAACCCACCGAAGGCTCTCCCCTGCCACCCAGGGCCACAGGGCTGCTCTCTCTGTCCCCCAGCCCTCACCAATGGCATTTTACACTCGGTTCCAGCAATTAAGTCCCCATATCTGACATGATTATCCCCTGGCATGTGTGCATGCATATGTGTGCTTGCGTGTGCATTTGTGCACATGCATCTTTGGCTGACATAAGCATTCCTACCTCCATGATGGAATCTAACACAAATATCCTTGCAGATATAAGACATTCATGTTGAGGGTTCTCTCAATGTCAAGTGACTTAACGTGTTGGTAGCTCACAGTTTTCCCAGCTGTAAAACAGAACCAGTTCATGCACTGCAGTGGTTTATTGAAAGGAAGCAATAAAAATGGCAGTAAAGCACGCTGTAACTGTGACCCATATTGCCTCGGCACTATACACACGGGGTCTTGTGAGCTGGTTCTCTGGAAGTGTTCTTCCATGCCTTCATATGTCGGTTTTCGGGTTCTGTCTCCTGAAGGAACTGGGAAGGCTGGCTGTCTTTGCTTTTGTCTCTCCCCTACATGGGACATTGACAAGGAGACACCAGGCAGATAGTCAATGTCTGTGGCCTGCAAACATGGACACAGACAACAGTGAGGACACTTCTCCTGGAAGGCCTTCAACCTCAGAGCAACTGGACAAGCAGAACAGCTTGGTGTTTTGTTCTTCTTTTTGCACTCCTAGATCCATGGGTCAGACTCCTGCCTTCCATACTGTCCCAGTTTTTTCCTCCATTTCCCTTGAAAAGCTGCTAGTTTCTTTACTAGCATAAGCACCTACCTCTGGTTCCTCGAGACCCTCAGGATGGGAGTCATTAGGGAAAGAGAGAAGAAAACATATCCAAGAAAGCTAATCTACACCAGGGCTCCGCCAACTGTGGGATCATGACCTCCAAAGAACCTGGAGAGAATTTCAAGGGGGTCAGAGGCCCTGGAGCCCAGAGCCTAAGACCTCCCAACATCTGTTGTCAGTGAGGGCAGAGCAGCCTTTTTAATACAATTTCCTCACATGCATCAGCACCAGTTCTTTTTTCAGCCCTTAAGTGTACCCAACACCCACTCCCATATGACCTCATCTCCCAGTACTATCCAAATTATTGTCCCATTACATTGTCCTGTAGTGCTCATTTCCCTTGGCAGCAGGGTTGAACAAAGAATTTAAATTTTAAGAGGAATGCTATGTGTTTCCAGTCTTTGCTGCCCTATCATGAACACCATCCATCAGTTGGAACTTCAAAAAAATATTTTATGATGCTTATATTAATAGTTACCAACATGCATTGAGCATTTGTTATGTGTCAGGCACCATGCCAAGCACTATATCATCTATATGAGCTCCTTTGATCTTCACAACTCAATGAGGTAGGTACAGAACTATTATCTTACTCTCCCCCCCTTTAAACATATGAATCCTGGAACAGAGTCACTAAGGAACTTGTCCAAGTTCAGAGCTAATAAGTGGCAGTGAGGCTCTAGAGACTACACTTTAAATAATTCTTTCATGAGATATAATTCACATACCATACAATTCATCTGTTTAAAGTATACCATCCTTTTTTTTTTTTTTTTTTTTTTTGCTGTTGAGACAGGCTTTCGCTCTGTCACCCTGGCTGGAGTGCAGTGGTGTGACCATGGCTCTCTGCAGCTTTAACCTCCCGGGTTCAAGCGATCCTCCCACCTCAGCTTCCAGAGTAGCTGGGACTATAGGTGTGCACCACCACACCCAGCTAATTTTTGTAGAGACAGGGTTTTGTCATATTGCCCAGGCTGATCTCAAACTCCTGGGCTCAGTTGATCTGCCCATCTTGGCCTCCCAAAATGCTGGGATTACAGGCATGAGCCATCATGCCCAGCCCATGCAATGGTTTTTAGTGTATTCACAAAGTTGAACCACCTCTTCAGCCATCACTACAAGCATTAATAGAACATTTTTATTATACCAAAAAGAAATCCCATACCTTAACTATCACTCCCTAAATTTTAGACAGCCACTGATCCTACTGTCTATGGATTTCCTTATGCTGGACATTTCAAAGAACTGGAATCATACTAAATGTGGTTCCAGAGCCCATACTCTTAACTACTACCTGACACAGAGGAAGAGGAGGTTGTCCATTGACAAATCTCTGACACATGTTCTTTCACCAAGCCAAAAAGCCCTATTACCAACACCATCCCCTCACAACATGAGACACCCTGCAGCATGCTTCTGTGTTGGCTGGAGGTGTGGCTTGGCAGGCAATTGCTGGGGCCCTTGAGGAGTAATTAGGAGATGACATGGCCTAAGAAAATGAGCACAGACTCTGGATCCGAAAGACATGGGTTCACTTCATACACTGCTGGTGGGAATGTAAACTGTAGTTGCCACCGTGGAAAATGCTTTGGCATTTCCTCAAGAGGTAAAACACAGAATTACCATATGGCCCAATAATTCCAATCTAAGAAAACTGAAAACAGGTGTTCACATACAAAGCCGTATACAAATGTTCACAGCAGCACTATTCACCAGAGCCAAAAGGCAGAAGCAACCTAAGCACCCATCAACTGATGAATGGATGATGAAATTGTGGTATGTCCATACAGTGCAATATTCTTCAGCCACCATGAAGGGAATAAAGTGCCAGTAGATTACGTTAAGTGAAAGAAACTAGACACAAAAGTCATATATTGTATGATTCCATTTATATGAAATGTCTAGAATGAGCAAATCTAGAGAGACTGAAAGCAGATTAGTGGTTGCCAGGGGCTGGTGGGAGGGTGAACAAGAAGTGGTGTCTTAATGGGTACAGAATTTTACTTTTGAAGTCGCGAAAATGTTCTAGAACTAGATAGTCTTAATGGTTGGATGACACTATTTATATACTAAATGCCACTGATACTTTAAGTTGGTTGAAATGGTGAATTTTATTTGACATGAGTTTTGCTTCAATGAAAAAAATGAAATCGTTTAAAAATGAAAGATCTAGGTTCAAATCCATGCTGACTGATCCTGTGCAAGTGACTTAGAGAAGCCTTAGTTCTCTTATATGCAAAGTGGGGGAGGGGTCATTTTACACGGTTTTGTGAGCATTAAAGGAGATAACCCATAAAAATCACAATGCTGGCACATAGAAAGTGCTTAAGAAAGAGAAACAATTGGTCAGCCAAGAATAAAAACCACTGCCCTCGCTCTCTAGACAAAAATATCATATGTCCTATTTTCCACCTCAAACAGTTACATCTCTGTAGACTACAGCAATCCTAAATAGCAAATAATAACAGAATAACATGAAAACTGGACTTCGTTGACCTGGAGACTGAGGAGTCCTGAATTTTCCTTACAAAAACTTCAAAAGTGCCAGATCCTAACTCCAAGATCCCATTCCTAATCAAGCAGTGGAGTCCTATACATGTGATGCAGGCCGAGTGTGGTGGCTCATGCCTGTAATCCCAGCACTTTGGGAGGCCAAGGTGGGAGGATCACTTGAGGCCAGGAGTTCAAGACCAGCCTGACCAAGATGGCAAAACTCCATCTCTACTAAAGGTACAAATATTAGCCAGGCGTGGTGGCGGGTGCCTGTAATCCCAGCTACTCGGGAGGCTGAGGTGGGAGAATCACTTGAACCCAGGAGGCGGAGGTTGCAGGTGAGCCGAGATCGCACCACTGCACTCCAGCCTAGGCGACAGATCAAGACTCTGTCTGCCCCCGCCCCACCCCCTCAAAAAAGTGATGCAGTTCCTGGATGGCAAGAAGTTGTAAGGCTAAGGATCTATCTCAGCCGATCTTTGGAAAACCCCAAAACTTTCCAAGAATAATACAACCCCTCTGAATCCAAAGCATCTTTAGTGAGGGGATTACAGGAAATGATAAAGAACGGTTTTAGTTTGAGAAGAATCCCTCCCGCCAAACTGAATATAAGGTATTTATTTCCTGGAACAGAAGGGCAGCATTTTGTTGTTGTTGTTGTTGAAACACTTATCTATATACATTTATATGCAATGTGGATGTCCATTTTTGAAAATAAATTCCTGGCCAGGCGCAGTATCTCACGCCTGTAATCCCAGCACTTTGGGAGGCCAAGGCGGGCGGATCACGAGATCAGGAGATCAAGACCATCCTGGCAAACATGATGAAACCCCGTCTCTACTAAAAATACAAAAAAAATTAGCCGGGCATGGTGGCGGGTACCTGTAGTCCCAGCTATTCAGGAGGCTGAGGCACAAGAATGGTGTGAACCCAGGAGGCGGAGCTTGCAGTGAGCCGAGATCGAGCCACTGCACTCCAGCCTGGGCGACACAGTGAGACTTGGTCTCAAAAAAAAGAAAAGAAATTCCTTTCTAAGGTGTTGTTTTCACTTGGTAAATGAGTCTTTAACATGACTGAAAGCTTCCCCAGCAAGAGATGGTTTCCATAATCCATGAGGGACAAATTGCACACAAAACAGATGTAGACACAACTGAATACAGTCCTGCTAGAGATTAGAAAGATGTACTTCCAATATGCTTTTAATTACTTTATGAAGACAGTCCATTTGAGGGCTCAAATATGCAGTGAGCCCTAGCTAGACAAGCTCCAGATAAGCCTTCTAGGGCTCAGCCCTGGTGGATGCCTCATCCACACCAGCAATTTTTAGCAAGCAATAGCTCTTACCAGCCCAGCACTCCTCCCTCAATATAGAACCAGAAGTCTACTCTTTGCATACTAACTGGCCCTCCTAAGCAGCACAAGAGGCACATGGTAGAAGAAAGGGACAGGTGATAAAAGAACCAGGGTCAGTGGGCCCCAGACACCAACACTTCTGGGCAGCACATACAAAGGAGATCATATGTGAGCAGCTACTATGAGGATGAAAGGAACATGCTCAAGAATGCAACAAAGGATATTAGTTACAGTCTATTATGCTATCATATTTATTTTGAAAATGTGAATTTGTTTCAATGCAATTGGTATATTAAGGAACGAGTTGAGCATAATGAAAATTTCACGTTTCCTTATGCGTGAGCCTGTCTTCCAGAAATAGGAGGTGAATGCAGAAAACCGCAACCAGCTGTACCCAGCCATGTAGAAATACACAAAACACATACATCAAACATCCACCAGCTCCCTCAGTCCAGTGGTAGGAGCCACCTCTACCTCCACAGTTAGTGCTACAGCTTTCCATCAGATTTCAGATAACCCTCCATCCACCACTTCATAATGATTCACACAAGCTGGAACCTTTCTGACTTCCCCATCCACAGGCAAACTTCAGACGTTCTTCAAGGTCACATGCCATATTTATGGCAATATTTCTGTATTTCTTAACCATTTAGCATGTGTGAAACTGCTCCTGAGTTTCTTCGGTTCCTTTTTACTTTTTTAATGTGGCAGTGGAGAAGTCTGTTAGTGTTGTACCCTAACCCCAATTTTCCCATAACGCTTATCGTTGTCCTACCACACAATTTGGCATAGCATGGTGATTTTTAGAAATGAATATGTTGTGTTATAGTGAACTGACTATACTTTCCTGCAAGGTTTGTACATTCAGTGGGTTAAACGGCACATTTAGTTGATCACTCTCACTTTTTACATGCCCTTTCACCAGAATCATGTTATTAAAAGTGAATCCTTCAGCAAGCCCAAGGGAACATATACCAGGCATAATCTAACTTAAGTCCTACATACCTAAATGGAAAATGTAATCAAAACCACAATGTCCAGCTAACCAAATTAACACTTGTCATAGGATGAAAAGGTATTAAGAACATAAGAAAACAACTTGATTACAAAATAGGCAAAAGGTCTCAGCAAACTCCTCACTGAAGATATATACATGGTAAATAAACATGTGAAAATATGTTCAACATCATATGTCATTAGGGAATTGCAAATGAAAACAACAGTGAGGCATGTAATGGTATCTCACAACTCCAAATGCTGGCAAGGATATAGCACAACAGAAACTCTCATTGTTGGTGGGAATGTAACATGGTACAGCCACTTTGGAAGGCAGTTTGGCAGTTTCTTACAAAACTAAATACATCCTTATCATATGATCTAGCAACTGCTCTCCTTGGTATTTATTCAAATGAGTTGAAAACATATTCACACAAAACCTTGCACACAGATGTTTATAGCAGCTTATTCCTAATTGCCAAAATTTGCCAAAACTTGGAAGCAACTAAGATACCCTTCAGTAGGTGAATCTATGGCTCATCCAGACAATAGAATATTATTAAATGACGAGTTGATGGGTGCAGCACAGCAACATGGCACAAGTATACATATGTAACAAACCTGCACGTTATGCACATGTACCCTACAACTTAAAGTATAATAATAATAAATAAATTTTAAAAAAAAAGAATATTATTTGGTGCTGAAATGAAATGAACTATCAAGCCAAGAAAACACAAAGAAACTTTAAATGCATATTACTAAGTGAAAGAAGTCAATCTGAAAAGGCTACATACTGTTTCCAACTATATGACATATGGAATGTCATATAGATTCCAACTATATGACATTCTGGAAAGGACATAACTATGGAGACAGTCAGAAAGACAAGTGGTGCCAAGAGTTGATGGAAGGAAGGGATGAATAGGTGGGGCACAGAGGAATTTTAGAGCAGTGAAACTACCCTGTCTGATACAATAATGATGGATGCATGTCATGATACATTTGTCCAAGCCCACAGAATATACAACATCAAGAGTGAACCCTACTGTTGCCTGGACGCAGGGGCTCACACCTGGAATTCCAGCACTTTGGGAGGTGGAGGCAGGCGGATCTCTTGAGGCTAGGAGATTGAGAACAGCCTGGGCAACATGGTGAAACCCTGTCTCTACTAAAAATATTTTAAAAACTAGCCAGGTGTTGTGGTGCATGCCTGTAATTCCAGCTACTCAGGAGGCTAAGGCAGAAGGATCGCTTGAGCCTGGGAGGCGAAGGTTGCAGTGAGCTGAGATCACACCACTGCACTTCAGCCTAAGTGGCAAAGTAAGACTGTCTCAACCACGAGTGAACCCTACCATAAACTTGCAGACTTTGGGTGATGGTGATGTGTCAATGTAGGTTCACTGACTGTAAGAAATGCACCATTGTGGTGGGGAATGTTGATCATGGGGGAGGCTATGCATGTGTTAGGGTAGAAGGTACATTAGAACTCTCTGTACTACTGTAACAATACAACGCGAGAATTTTCTTCAGGGAACTGGAAATGCACAGAGACATGCACTTTAATGTGTCCAAATGAACTAGACAATCCCCACTACCCAGAGCAAATGGCCATGCGCAAGATGAAAATGTAAAAGGCCTAACAAATTCTGACAATTTTAACTCCTTTGTTAAAAGGAGCCATACAGCCTTTTTCTTTTTCTTTTTTCCTGGAAGGAATAGTGCTATTGATTTTTCAAAAGTTAATAAGTTTTAAGGATCTCTGTCAAACAAAGCCATTTCCTTCAGATGAAGAGAGTGGCCATACCCTGTTGTTAAAACCTGCAGTGAATTAAAGTCATTTCTTTAAACAAACAAACAAACAAACAAACAAACAAAAACAGTTTTTTCCCCCTGAGAATCTCAAAGTTCAAACTTTGAAAGAGGAAAGAGGAGATGAGAGGAACTTTAGGGTTGCTATAAATGTCTCAGTCTTCAGTTTGAAAGGTTACGTAAGGATGCACAATTACCTGAGTAGGAGTGAGAGCCCAAGCCAAAAGCAGACGCTGAGCATTGTCCTGGTACATGTGGAGCATTTCTGTGAAGCATTTCTGGAAGGCTCCAGAAGGCTCAGGCCCCGGGCTATAGCGCGACAGGTACAAGCAGGAACCCTGAAACGTCCCAGGTCGGGCATCATTTCCCAAGGGTGTCATCAAAGACCTCAAGAGTAAAAAGGAGTGCTGAGAAGCTACCAGCACAGAAGTCAGATCTCAGGCAAACCCTTCCCTTATCCCTCCTGTAAATCTCTTACTAGCCAGTGTTCCCTTTTCTGACCTACTGCTGGCTCCCAACACAACAGAAAGAGTATCTGTGCTAGCTATCAAGCTGGACTCCGCTTAAACACTCTCTCTGTATAGTCTCTAACACAGCGGGAAAGCACTGCCGTTTTAGGATCTCTGCAGAATCCCTCTGAAACTCCCACAGGCCTCAGGTCAGAGCTAGAGAATCCTAAATCAGGACTTATAATCAACTCACATCTGTTTGTACAAAAATATTAAAATGCATCTTAATACAGGTAACTAACTGATGTCCCCAAGAGTCTAGGATTACCTCGTTATCACTGTCCTGCACCTTTCCAGCTATGAGTGAATAAAGTAAGTATATTTAAGTACAACACAGCCTCTATCTCACAGGAAAGCATTCTTTCTGACTTGTAGTAGAGCATTCAGCTCAAGGACTCAGTATTGCTTGGGGTTGCAAACAGGGTGACTTGCAGTGATATTTGCAAGTCATATACTCTTCAAGGCAATTTTTATGGGTTGTCAGATTGGGGGAGATGGGGAAAAGAGCATGTAAGTGTTCATAATCTACATGGTCTTAGAAGAAATGTAAGAAACACCGAAGAATTCAGTTGTTAAACATCGGGAACAGTCAAAAGGTCTGGCTAATTTGTTTTTGATTTTTACTTGAAAGTATTTATCATCAGAATAGAAGTAACTGTCATAATAATGGCAATGCTTCACATACATATGGTGCTTAAAGCATCTTCACGTATATTATCATTTTATTTTGTCTGCACCATAACCCTTGAAGGCATTATCCTATTTTACAGTTACAGAAACTATGGTTCAGTTTCTGATCAGAAAAATGAAGATAAAAATACTCCGCTCTGAGATGCTTGTGAAGTTAACAGATTCATCCAAATTAAACACTTAAAGTTCCTGGCCCCAAGCTTAACCCAGAACAGGCATTCCAATACTAGCTAAAATGCAAGTCATCTAATTGCTGAGCTTTTATTCCTTTCCCACATCACCACCCCAACAGTGTGGCAGCCAAAACTAACGTTTGATTTGTGGGTGTATTATACATGTGTACATATTATTAGGCTAATGCTAAAATGAAAGGACATTCCCAAAACACCAGCTAGGCAGGAGGACAGGACTGAGATTGAGGCTTTGCTGATATTTGTTTTCTGTGCAGCAACTTTCCTATGTGGGGGCCTAGGGAGGAGGGGGCTCTTAAATAGCTTTAATAGTAAGCACTGGAGTCCATTTTAACTCAAAAAATAAAAATAAATAAAATAAATAAAACATAAAAACAAAATTTAAAAAAAAAAAACCTCTGGCCCAGCACAGTGGCTCATGCCTATAATCTCAGCACTTTGGGAGGCTGAGGTGGGAGGATCGCTTGAGCCAAGGAAGTCGAGGTTGCAGTGGGCTATGATTGTACCACTGCAGTCCAGCCTGGGTGATAGAAAGAGACTCTGTCTAAAAAAAAAAAAAAAAAAAAAAAAAAAATTCCAAGCAGTTCTTTCAGATGATTCTACCAGGGACACAAATGGAATAGGAAAATGTTTAAACAAAGAATACATATTTGCTTGTTTAAATTAAAATTGCTCTAGGCACATTATCAGGAAACTTTATCTGAAAAGTAACTGGGCAAAGCCTAAGGGATCTTAATTTTAATACAAAATGTTTCAGATAGAATGAAAGGGACATGATTTTATTCCGTTTCAAATAACAGCAATAAAGACCCTGATGATCCTGTATTATATACAATATGCAGCTCCTAATGACATTAATGGAAATGGGAGGCAGGTGCATATTCTCAGAGACTAAAGAACAACCTGAGACATGGCTATTAAGTCAGAGATCTGTCTATTCATATGCCCCCTCGCCTCCCTTGTTTTAAGGACCATCTCAATAACTAGCAGTTTTGTTAGAGCATTAATAGTCCTAATTCGGGCCGGGCGCGGTGGCTCAAGCCTGTAATGTAATCCCAGCACTTTGGGAGGCCGAGACGGGCGGATCACGAGGTCAGGAGATCGAGACCATCCTGGCTGACACGGTGAAACCCCGTGTCTACTAAAAAATACAAAAAAACTAGCCGGGCGAGGTGGCAGGCGCCTGTAGTCCCAGCTACTCGGGAGGCTGAGGCAGGAGAATGGAGTGAACCCGGGAGGCGGAGCTTGCAGTGAGCCAAGATCATGCCACTGCACTCTAGCCTGGGCGGCAGAGCGAGATTCTGTCTCAAAAAAAAAAAAAAAAAAAAAAAAGTCCTAATTCGCTCTGACATACTTGAAGTAAAAGTATCTATTCTCTGAGTACAAAGACTACTACCCCAGCCCCAGTTTCTAGTCTGTCTAGTTTTTGGTTTTGAGACTAGAGCCAATTTTATGCAGAATTAGATTTTGGAAAAAATAACCCACGTGCTAATCCACCCAATGCTTTTCCACACCAAGCTAATTCTCATGGCCATTAGAGGGAAGGTTCTGTCTTAATACTTGAAGGAGGAGGCAGCCAGAAGCCCCTAGTCCCTCCCTCTGAGTGTTTAATCAGGGAGTTTCATGCGACCTGACATGTTGGTGTCAGAAGAAGTTGGAATCTTCACTACATAAAAAAAGGAATACCTATACCGCTAGCGAGCTGGCTGTTTCAATCTGTGCTGACACAGGATTCGATGTACCCTGACAGGATCCCATTTTCACATATATCCACTAAATCTTACTTGGCTATAGCATATCAGCCTCAGCTCACAAGAGCAAAGTAGCTTTATGGACAAAGGCCTGCAGTTATCCTTGGGGTGGGCTGAGACGCTCTAGTTTGGTCTCCCAGTATTTCCTGTTATTGTAGTAATGCTGCATGAAAGGAAACAGTGGGTTTCAATTATATGCTGCGAATAATGTCCCAAAGCATTTTGCAGGAATATTAATTCCTTCTTATTTATAGTTGTCTGCCAGAATGTAAACAGTAGAGAACTGGAAGCATTTCACCAAAGAAAAGGAATGACAGAAAAAGGAAGAAAAGGAGAGAGAGAGAAAATAAAAGAAGAAAAAAGGAAAGAAGGAGAAAAAAAGAAGGAAAAGTGCACAGAAGACTAAATGAGATTTCATTTCAACCTTGTTAGTGAATTATAGCTTATGAGTTTAAGGTATTATTCTCAAATTCTTTCCTGAAAGGTTTAGGAATAATTATATAGGACTTAAAGGATAGGCAAAGCCAGATAAACCTAATAAATCTATCATTTGTAATAGAGGCAGTGTTTCCTGTAAATGAGAGCTGGATTTCATTTCATAATCATACTTTGAAATGTTTGTTGATTATTAATCACATGGTACATTGAACTTGTGAGGTCATAGCTTTTTATTTTCCTAACTCTAGTGCAGCACCAATTGGGCTCAAATGATCGAATTGAGTTCCCCAGTAGGTTCTTCAGTTTCTAACATTAAGTATCCATCCAGCTCAGTGTAAATCATACCTAGCTGTATTATTTTCAAGTTAAGACTTAAGCTCAAAACTAGATGGCTCAAGAACTGTTTTTCCCACAACTTTGTGTGGTCTAAAAGCCTTATGGGACAAGTCTTCTGCAAAGTTCTTCCATGCCATAGATGACATCAAATCTTTTCAATAGATACACAGATTTGTTGCTAAAGGGACTTTAGCAATGCTGGCCATCAGGTAGGTGGCAGACTGGAAGATATACTTACCTGGGACCACAAATGGGCGAAGTCCTTACTTTAAAAGCTTCACAGTGAAAAGGCCCTTTACGTACCTGCCAGTGACCGGTCTTAACCTTCTGTGTTTTTAGTCACTTGATGTTGAGGGAAAAATGTGCTTCAAAGCCTAACATACCCACTGTTGTTATATCAAAGTGCTACACCAAAGATGATGCCTTGGAACAGGCTTCTGGAAATGTATGACTTTTCTTAACAGAAAAGAAACTGGGCATTTTCCAAATTGAGCTAATAACACTTATTGAGCCCCTGTACTATATGTAAGGCATGATAGGGGATTATAAAGCTGAGCAAGACATAATACCTGATGACTACAAGGAGCTTACATCCCTGTAGAAGTAACAAAACCAACAGCCAACTTTTTTTTTTTTTTTTGGAGACGGAGTCTTGCTCTGTTACCAGGGTGGAGTGCAGTGGTCCAATCTTGGCTCACTGCAAGCTCCGCCTCTCGGGGTTCACACAGGTGCCCACCACTACACCTGGCTAATTTTTTCTATTTTTAGTAGAGACGAGGTTTTCACCGTGTTAGCCAGGATGGTCTCGATCTCCTGACTTTGTGATCCACCCACCTCGGCCTCCCAAAGTGCTGGGATTACAGGCGTGAGCCACCGCGCCTGGGCAGCCAACTCTTTTTAAGAGATGGACTCTCACTATGTTGCTCAGGCTGGAGTGCAGTGGCTATTCAAAGGCATGATCCTAGCACACTTTGACCCCAAACTCCTGGGCTCAAGTGATCCTTCTGCCTCAGCACCAGCACAGCTACCTATAGCCATTTTTTTTTTTTTTTTTTTGAGACAGGGTCCAGGTCTGTCACCCAGATTGAAGTGTAGTGGCACAATCTGAGCTCACTGCAACCTCCACCTCCTGGGCTGAAGCCATCCTCCCACCTCAGCCTCCTGAATACCTGGGACTACAGGCGTGTGCCACCATACCCAGCTAATTCTTTTGTATTCTTAGTAGAATGTTTTTGTATTTTTAGTAGAGACAGGGTTTCACCATGTTGCCCAGGCTGGTCTCGAACTCCTGAATTCAAGTGATCCAACCACCTCGGCCTCCCAAACTGCTGGGATTATAGGCATGAACCACCACACCCAGCCGCCAATTTTAATATAAGGTAGGATATTGCCTTGAGAACTGGAACTGCATCTGTCTTTCTCTTATATCCCTAGTAACTGACACTTACCTGGGCACACAGAAGATATTTGATAAATGCTTACAGAATAAATGAATGAACAATTCATCATTCTAATGTCCATTCATTCATTCATTCATGGCAAAATGCTATGGGGCAAAAGCAATTTCCAGATGGGCATCTGAGAAAACAGATGTAAAGATCTACAAGATATGAGAAGGATTGTTAATCAGCAGAAGTAGGGAGGGCAAAATTTAGGCTAAAGGAAGAACATGTGTATAAAGGCCTGCGGGTGAGACGAGAAGACAGTCCCAGCTGTCTTGGGGAAACGACTCATCTGGTTTCACTATATGTAGAGTACAGGGAGTGGGAAGAGGGGGACATCAAATTGGGAAAGGCAGAAAGATGGGGGGGAAATAACCCAGGGTCTCTATCTAAGATGACTCTGTTGTGACCACAAAATATACATGTGGCCAGCGCCATGGAATGTGGGTACATACTGCTGTTGGACCTGATAGCCTGAAAGACTCTTCTGAACATAATGAGTGCTCATCAGTGTTAGATTTCGGGCAGGAGGATCCTAAAGCAAATTTTGAGTAAGACGACATATCTGAATGTTAACGCCTTGACATTTAACCTTCTGAAGGAAGAACTGCTGGGTTCAAATTCATACTCAGCGACTATGCGGTCACACAAGGGGAGCAGGGTCTCCACAGTCTTTCAGAAGTTCATGTACAACATTCCAGGCACTGGCTGAGGCAGCATGTTCTTCCCAGTGCACAACTTCAAGAAGAGAAGCATGAAGTGAGAGAGGTACACCCAAGCCAGCATTCTCATTATGATCTAAGCTACAGGTCTAACTCCAGCTGTCTCAAAAAAGGCTCCACAGCCTACTTCTTCATCTCAAACTGCTTTTTTTGATCTTTTCTAAAATGAGGCCTCTTCTGATGTACACATAACTTGACTCCCTTGCCTCCTCTCACCCACCTACTCATATTTCATAATGAACTAGCGTATTAACTAATATCTAGCCTAAGACAAATGGGGACATAGTAACACATTACCTATCTGGAACCTAAATATAAGCCCCCAAAGGGTTCCATCAGCCAAAAACCCATGCACCACAGCCATAGGAGAAGCCCTCCCCTCACAGCTTTATGTACACTGACTTGGCATAGAGTTTTGATCAGCTTAATGCTATGGTTCCAAAGAGCACAAGGGAAGTAGCCAAGAAGGAGGGACAGGTGTTGCTAAAAGCGAGCAAGCTAACAGCAGTACAGAATGACAGCTGACAGCAAGGAAGGAGACAAAAACCATTCAGAAAGCTCAGTTACCCAGAACTGCTCATTTCAAGGTTTTATTATATTCAAGAATACATATGCAATGAGGAAAGAGCTTTCCTCTTATTCCCCTTATCTTTCCAGATCATCTCATCAGCTCTCAACGCATTTGCAGTGAAACACAGACTATTATGGCTGGAAAGGATCCTAGCAATATAATCAAGTTTAACGCCCTCCTTTCATGAACACCAGGAACAAGACCTTGATGTGCTCACTTGTTGAATGCCCATCCCCCAGCTGGTCAGCAGCAAGGCAGGGACTAGCATCCAGGCTTCCTCATCCCCAAAGGTTCTTTCTCCTGCCTGGCAGTGATGTTTATGTGCTCATGTTGTAGTTTGTGTCCACTTAGAATAGGAAAAAATAAATCAGCCTAGAGTCTAGTGTAAATATTGGAATTTGATAACATCAAACTGGAAAGAAAATATCTTAGAACTTCTGAAAAGGTCAGTAAAAAGAATTAAAAGCTATGTATACTGTCAAGTTTCTAGAAACCCATCCCGAATCAAATTTTTATTACTGTTGTTGTTGTTATCATCTGCCTACACTTATGAGCTTGAGACACCTTCCCTAATGAAGGCTCTATAAGTTACAGTGAATCCCTAAAAGGCCATGCAACAAACATCCCTTCATAACAGAAAGCTCTCTCGGCTTCAGCAGATGGCCCTCTTTCCAAGCAGTCTTTGTTAACAACAGTTCTAGTACAAAAAGGCAATGTGGGCTGCTTTTTGCTCCCGGTTTCTACCCTTACTGATCACTTCCTTTCTTCCCAAGAGGCCACTTGTAAACCAGGACTGGGATAGAACAAGAAGAGAAGGTCTGGAAAAGAATGGCCTGGATCCCAAATCCTTTTAGTTCTGTATTGTTAGAGGTTCCGTGGTTTTCTGCTGGTTAATTTTGTAAATCGATTTGGACCTTACATATTGTTCTTAATTATTAACAGGCTTTAATCTGTTAAATGTACTGCAGTCAACAATACCCCAAAAAATTGCTTCATGAACAGAGGGAGAGCATGGGAATCAGAACATAATACATTCTCCTATCTTTCTGCAAAGCACCTGGAACATTATTGTATAATTCTGGGCTATGCACATTAAGCAAGATATAAGCTGAACTGAGGACTCAGCTGAGGGCAGCTGACATTATTGGAGAGTCAGGGAAAGGGTGGGATAAGAAGTGAGGAAAGTCTGGTACGGGAAAGAAGATTTAAAGGGAAACATTCATCCTCACTCCTGTGGCATAATAAAGGCCCATTAACTCTACAAATGACAATCTAGGGAAGCTACCAAAGGTTAGAAGAGGTGAGGAGTTGTATTCACTTACAATAGGTCTTGCACGGTGGCTCATGCCTGTAATCCCAGCACTTTGGGAGGCCGAGGCTGGTGGATCACCTGAGGTCAGGAGTTCAAGACCAGCCTGGCCAACATGGTAAAACCCCGTCTCTACTAAAAATACAAAAATTAGCTGGGCATGGTGGCGCATGCCTGTAATCCCAGCTACTCAGGAGGCTGAGGCACGAGAATTGCTTGAACCCGGGAGGCAGAGGTTGCAGTGAGCCGAGATTGCGCCACTGCACTCCAGCCTGGGATACAGAGCAAAATTGTCTCAAAATAAATAAATAAATATTCACTTACAATAAAGAGAAGCACTATCTTATATCCAGTAGCCAGTCAACAGTCAATCTGTTATTCCTGGAGGTGGGATAAACTAAAGAAAGCATGGCCAAAGCAAATCAGGGCTACTGGGAGATATCCCTGAACACCCTGGGACCATCTGAGATAATCACACTGGCCTGGACTCTGTGGCTTATCCAGTGAGACAGCTCCTACTGATAAGGACACCTAGCTTTTCAATGACTTATCACTCTTGTTCATTACAGGAAATTAATCTATACAGCTGCATCTTGTATGTCCCAATTGTGTTTCCATTGGGGGTACCCCAGCCTTTTAAGGTAAAGAAAGACACAGAAATGGTCCTAAAAAGGATACAGCTGTCTTCCAACTTCAGGCTTTATTGGCAAACTCCTTTTCAAAAATAAAAAAAAAAAAAAAAAAAAAAGAAAGGAGAGCATAATAATCACTTGCCATTTGTCAGACAGCCCCAAAAGAAGCAGCTAAACTCTTTCCTCTCCTTCCGCTTATATGGCCCTCCTCCTTTACCCGACCCTTTGAGCACCTCTTTCACCAACCACCTGTCAAAATAAAGCAAGCCACGGATCTTTCAAAAACTGACACTGGAAAGAAGCCGTTGGATGATTTCTTTCCAGGACCCGTTGAAAGATAAAAGATGAGGCAGACAATTTAAAAGGCGAGACTGTACCCTCTGGATCACAAAGCTGAAAGCAGACAAACCGTGGAAGCCAATGACACAGGAAACGCCCTTTGACCAGAGACAGACACTAGGCATAGCAAAGTTATTTTCAATAAAGAATAAGAAACTGAATTAAGCCATTTCACAACTAATAGTCATAGAATCATTTCATTGTAAAAAAGTGGGAGAGGAGGGAGAATGGAGGGTTATTACGAGCTCCTCCTTTTAGAAACAATGACACTGCTTTCTAGGAAGTTCTGTTCAGATGACAAATGTTTTAGGAAGGGTTTTGTTTGGGGTTTCTTTCCTTTGTTTTATTTTTAAAAGTGAGACACACAGACATGTGGGAAACCCTTTTCCAATCAAAAGGACAGAAGAACCACAAGAAAAGGCACTACCTTCAAGCAACTAATTTGTAGTTTAGGTTTAACCCATTCTCCCACCAGCCAACAGTTTAGCTGTTTCTGGGAATATTGCTGAACTAGGTTTTTAGAAACCAGAGTAGATGCAGGTTCCTGGCCAGAACTAAGAAAGGGTGAATCTGGGAAGTGCTTAGAGGGAAAAAAAACCAAAAAAACAAAAAAAAACCCTGAACTCTCAGAACTAATGCCCTGGGTTCAACTTCACATTTCCTTCGCTCCCCCACACACCTCTAAACAGAGGAATTTGGCATGTGCTGATGTTAGACTAGGCTTTAGGCATAAAAGGGGAAAGTTTCCTTCCTTTCAACCTTCTGAAAGAAAGATTATTAAAAAAAACAAAATGTATCATAAAATTGAACTTAAGGAAGTTATTCAACAGAAGCCAAACACACAGGAATGATCATTGCTATATTCCAATATAAAACCAAACACACAAAAACACACATTCGAAACACCAAAAACAATCTAAATATCCATTTGTGGTACATATAATAGATTACAGTACATTAACTTAAGGGAATATTATTCAGCCATTTGCAATTTTTAACTGTATAAAACCACAAAAGCATTTTTATAGTTGTTATACTAAAAACAGCATATACACCCAGTAATACATACTACAATTTAAGCCATATAAAAACATATGCACGCCAGGCACAGTGGCTCATGCCTGTAATCCCAGCACTTAGGGAGGCCAAGGTGGGCAGATAACTTGAGGTCAGGAGTTGGAGACCAGCCTGGCCAACATGGTGAAACCCTGTCTCTACTAAAAATACAAAAATTAGCCAGGCATGGTAGCGGGTGCCTTTAATCCCAGACACATGGGAGGCTGAGGCGGGAGAATCGCTTGAACGGGGAGGTGGAGGTTGCAGTGAGCCGAGATTGTACCATTTCACTCCAGCCTGGGTGACAGAGCAAGATTCCGTCTCAAAAAAAAAAAAAAATAAAAATATATATATATATATGGATTGGATCGTGATATGTAAAACATATAGAAGTTACTCTTATCACCACTGTATTCTATCATCTCTTCAACTGGAAAACATTTATCCTACCATAAACCATAATCTCTGGAGTTCCAATGACAGTATGACAACTCTTAGTGCCAGGTACAAAGTCCTGAGAGCAGAGTTGATCAGGGCAAGGAGAAAAGTGGGCTGAAGAGAAGATGCTGTCCAGTTCACCCCAATTATTTCACTTCCAAGTTCTAAAGTGGCTTCAGTACACAGGTTCTTGCTTCCTCAGTGTGCAACATTTTCCAGGTTTCTGGCCACTGGAGGTAGCTGTATTTATTATTGTCATCATGGTGTTGGTAGCTACTTATCAGGAGAACTCTGACTCAGAGACTGAGATATGATCTCATACAGAAGAAAGAAGCAGTTACCACTAAAGACAGAAAGAGTTTGATTCTTTAGTCTAAAGACCCAAGACAACTCCATGGACCTAAAAGCCTGACTTTCTCACCTGTTGTTTTGGTTGATCTATTGGAAGATCAGTAGAAGAAATGGTCATGTTGCCGGGCGCGGTGGCTCAAGCCTGTAATCCCAGCACTTTGGGAGGCCGAGACGGGCGGATCATGAGGTCAGGAGATCGAGACCATCCTGGCTAATACGGTGAAACCCCGTCTCTACTAAAAAATACAAAAAACTAGCCGGGCGAAGTGGCGGGTGCCTGTAGTCCCAGCTACTTGGGAGGCTGAGGCAGGAGAATGGCGTGAACCCGAGAAGAGGAGCTTGCAGTGAGCTGAGATCCGGCCACTGCACTCCAGCCTGGGTGACAGAGCAAGACTCCGTCTCAAAAAAAAAAAAAAAAAAAAAAGAAGAAATGGTCATGTGAAATTATGTTGACAACACTGATTATTAAGCTGTTTAGTGTCGTTTACATAACAGCCTCCATAAAACATTCTTTCTAGATTGAGCAACAACAAGAAAATACCTTGCCTGAAGAGCTCTTATGTTTCTTTTTATCAGATAAACAAAAAATGCATAACCAGTTAGTGCTCCTGTTTTACCCAGCTACCCGCAAGCCCACAGTTCATTCACTGTAATAGCCTTTCAAAATTCTTTACTCCATTTAAAATTCTCCACTCCATCCTCCATCTTTTCTATTTTCTGTTTACATTAAATGGGTTAATCTACATGATGCGTTCAAAATAGGCCCATAGTGAGTGCTCAGTAGCTGTTACCTATTGTTATTAAAATAATAATTATTATCATCATGATTGTAGGAATCCTATTGAATATGATTAAATAATTTTAAGTAGATAGGGCTTATAATATCTTTAAAATTTTTTGGCCAGGCATGGTGGCTCACGCCTGTAATCTCAGCATTGTGGGAGGCCAAGGTGGATGTATTACCTGAGGTGGGAAGTTCAAGACCAGCCTGACCAACATGGTGAAACCCTGTCTCTACTAAAAAAATACAAAATTAGCCGGGTGTGGTGGTACATGCCTGTAATCCCAGCTACTTGGGAAGCTGAGGCCTGAAAGAAAATTTGAGGCCTGAAAAACAATTATCAATATTGACTGATTAAAAGAAAACAAATATTAGGAAAAGAAGAGAGATATGAGATGAGAAAGGAGAGCTCAAGTTTACAATAAATTGTCTGAAAAGGAAAACTGGCACAAAGTCAATTGCTTCAGTGGACAGAATTCAATATAACTAAGAAACCTAAGTTATATGGTATTAGAAGAAATCTTCAATACTTTGCATTTACTTAGTGTAAAATGCTGTTATTCTTTCTTAGTGATCAAAATTTTCCTTCATTTCAAAAGAAAATGACTATCACAACTGAAATACTTTAAAGTACAAATTAATGGTCCCTAGGAAACTGCCTGCAGTTGAGGTTATACTTTCAACAACAGCATATACTACTAAATATACAACATTAGAAAAATTCAAGGTTTGACACAACTCTCTGATCACACATCTGGTAACTGTTGAAAATAGCGATAAATTCCTTTACCATCAATTTTTGCTCAGAAAACTACTTAATACTTGAGGCAATTTATATTTGGCAAATGTAGCATCTAAATCTACATTCCCTAAATGTCACCCCAGGAAGCCACAAAGCATTGGCATAACACTCATGCATGTAACAGAGATTCAAAGACATTTCTGAAATCAATAACTGCACCAAATGCAATCATTTCCCTTTATTCTTAATGATCAGCTTGCATTCCCCTCACATTAAAAATACATCTCATTTTTTTTAGTTGTTTTTCCTTTCTGAAAAATATGAGGATACAACAGCTGCTAGGACTTCAAGAAGAAAAACAAATATCCTGTCCTAACAGCTGAATTGCCATTAGTCTCTCGTTAAATTGGTTGATTACAGAAATGCCTTCTATAAATTTGACTTATTGGAGGGAATATAGGCTGAATTATACAGTATTTTTAAAGAAACATGAACTTATCACTTTCAAACACGAAGTGACCACAGGAAGTATTGGCAACTAAAGCAACTTAAAGACCTACTTTAATAAACAGATATTTTTGTAATTAACACAATGGTTTCGATTAAAATGGTTGTTCCTGAGGTGTTTGGGAATAGTCTCTTTCCCTATGTAGGTGTTAAACATTTCCTGACATAATATTTACACCATTTATTTGCTTAACAAACCTTTCATTACAGACCCAGCAGAGAGATAAGCATGCTTATCCCCAGAATCTCATTGTATATCACTTCATTCTTGAGCTTAGAAGCTAACCAAGAAAATCTCAGCACTCCAAGAGAAACACTAAAAGATTACTGGTAAAAATGGCAAATGCTTTGTCTGTTTCTAAACTAAAGCAGAGGCTGGGCGCAGCAGCTCACACCCGTAATCCCAGCACTCTGGGAGGCCAAGGCAGGCAGATCACTGGAGCCCAGAAGCTCAAGACCAGCCTGGGCAACATGGCAAAACCTTGTCTCTACAAAATATATAAAAATTAGCCAGGTGTGGTGGCACACGACTCTAGTCCCAGCACTTTGGGAAGCTGAGGCAGGCAGATCACTTGAGCCCAGGAGTTCGAGACTGGCCTGGGCGATATGGCAAAACTCCCTCTCTAGAAAAAAATATAAATATTAGCTAGGCATGGTGGTGTGTGCCTGTGATCTCAGCTACTTGGGAGGGTGAGGTGGGAGGATCATCTAAGGCCGGGACGTTGAGGCTGCAGTGAGCTGTGATCACACCACTGCCCTCAAGGCTGGGTGACAGAGTGAGACCTTGTCTCCAAAAAAAAAAAAAAAAAAAAAAAAAAAGCAGAGACAATCACACACCCATAAACTTAAAGCTAAGTTTAGATAGTTAAAGTTTGGTTTGCTCTGTCATAAACTTATGCAGCTCAGCCCACACCCTGAATGCCTCCTAGAAAATGGACCATTAGAACCATTAGAAGAGAAATTAAACACTTCTATTCTTAAAAATCTTATCCTTATAATAATAGTAAGCTGAGGCCGGGCACAGTGGCTCACGCCTGTAATCCCAGCACTTTGGGAGGCCAACGTGGGCAGATCACCTGAGCTCAGGAGTTCGAGACCAGCCTGGACGACATGGTGAATCCCTGTCTCTACTAAAAATCCAAAACTCAGCTGGGCATGGTGGTGGCTCACCCCTGTAATCCCAGCTACTTGGGAGGCTGAGGCAGGAGAATCACTTGAACCCCGGAAGCAGAAGTTGCCGTGAGCCGAGATTGCCCCATTGCACTCCAGCCTGGGCGACAGAGAGAGACTTGGTCTCAAACGAACAAAATATAGTAAGCCTATAGTATTTAAAATAGGGCATATACCATAATCTTCATATTTAAATTCATATTTAAAGTAGGGCCCACCTTAGTCTTCATATTTAAGCAAACTCGCCCCTTGCCTACAAACTTGCTCCCAATTTACAACAAGGCAGTCGGTTCGCTGCATTAAATAGAGAGGTTGGGGCTTCAGCCTTTGTCATGGCTATGCAGTGTGCCCTTCAGAAGAGGGGTCCACATTAGAAAATGGCTGAAAACACTTGCTTGTAACCCAAAAACACTGAGATGTCACAGCTACTCACGTATCTCTAGGTAAAATTGTCAGGCATCCAAGCTAGTGTCTCTATACATACCCTAGCCTCAGGGTTCCTCACTAGGACTTTGAATTTCTGAACAAACTAAGACATAGGGATCTATCAGTCAGGTGCCATGGCTCACGCCTGTAATCCCAGCACTTTGGGAGGTTGAAATGGGTGGATCACCTGAGGTCAGGAGTTCAAGACCAGCCTGGCCAATGTGGTAAAACCCCTCCTCTACTAAAAATACAAAATTAGCCAGGTGTGGTAGCATTCACCTGTAATCCCAGTTACTCGGGAGGCTGAGGCAGGAGAATCACTTGAACCTGGGAGGTGGAAGTTGCAGTGAGACAAGATTGTGCCACCACACTTTAGCCTAGGTGACAGAGTGAGACTCTGTCTCAGAGAAAAGAAAAATAAATAAATAAAAAGAAATAGGGACCTATCTCACAGTGTTCATCTAAAATTCTGAAAAAACAATCTTTCTTGAAATACAGAAGACTCTGTTCTCAGAGCAGCAACATGTGGCAAGGAAGGTTCCTTCCCATCCTGTTATGATAACTGCTAGGACTTATCACTCAGGCTGCATTTGCTTACAATCCTAAACTCCCTGGCCAGCCTCTGCACTTGCTCCCTGCACAGCCAGGACCCCCCTCTCCTTGAGACAACCTGCACACGCAGTCACCATTGATAAAGGCTTGGAGAGGGAAGGAATCTTGTTACCAACTGACAGGTGCATTCCATCCACATTTTGCTAAACCAGAGTTTTACTACTGCAGGGCCAGAGGGCTTCATCTTGAGTCACTCACCAATCAAATGACAGTATTTCTGTGGTCTCTATGAAAATGAGAGTGGACTCAGACCTTTCATAAAAGCTAAAGGCTTTAGTACTAATTGTCTGGCTCCTCTGCAGACCACCTAGAGAACAGAAAACAACAGTGCAAAGTGACACAAGCGTTAACTTTGCATTTCCCAGTGCCCCTGTAAACCCAATCCTTAAAATGATGGCCACAGTATTGTAAACAAATGTGAATCTGAAAGAGCCAGTCCTTCAAGGTGGATCCCAAGTGGTTAACTGGGCCTAAGTTTAAAATAGAACCAAGAGGTCATTTGCTAACGAAAGGTGACACACTTCCTCTGAGTTTCCTGAAAACACCCACCTCTATTTAACTTTGGGACTTTCAGAACTCCCCTGAAGCAACCAGTCAGAGCTCACCTGTACCAACCAATCAGGGCTCACTTGTATCAACCAATCAGGGCTCAGTTGAGTCAACCAATTGGAATTAAGCAAATTTCAGTCTTTCATTTGCATAACACTAGCTTAGTAACCTGGGTGTGAACTTTCGTTCTAAAACCAGAATCCAGCCAGGCACAGTGGCTCATGCCTGTAATCCCAACACTTTGGGAGCCCAAGGTGGGCAGATCGCTTGAGGCCAGGAGTCTGAGTCCAGCCTGGCCAACATGGCAAAACCCCATCTCTACAAAAATTAGCCAGGAGTGGTGGTGTGCACCTGTAGTTCCAGCAACTTGGGAGGCTGAATTGGGAGAACTGTTCGAACCTGGGAGGCAGAGGCTGCAGTGAGCCGAGATCACACCACTGTACTCCAGCCTGGGCGACAGAGCAAGACTCTGTCCCAAAACAAAAACAACCAGAAACCAGAATCCTCTCTTTGGTCTCTGGAATGTGCACTTTTGTTTTACACTGAAGGATGTGTCTCCCCAGTTTACAAACTGTTCACTGGAATGAAATCTTTTTCCTCCAAATTCCTTTCCAGAGAACTTTTGTTCACAATATGCAACCAGAGAAAGTGTTCCATGTAAGCCAGGATAACTCAGGCCTATCTTCCCTGCACCACTGCACAAGTGCTCTAGGACTCATCTCAGGATCTACTGCCAGAAACACAAACCCTGGCCATTCACTGGGGGCAGGAGCTTGTGATGATGTAAAAAGCACTACTCCTAGAAAATGAGAAGGCCTTATAGGCCCATAATGTTCAAGAAAACTATGCTTTGCCCTGATTGCCATTCCCTTACCCCACACCCAAGACCAAGGGCTTCTCCTTGGAAGTAGTTATCACAACTGTAACTAATTGCCAATTTGCAGAATTATTGAATGACTCAATGTCTGTCTCACCATTTAGACTGTGAGCTCCATGAGGGTGAGACCTGGCTTGTATCCTTTTTATTCACTGTTCTGTCATCAGTGCCTAGTAATTAATAGGCACTTGCTAAATATCTGCTGAATGAATGAATCCAGCCTAGGCATCCCCTTTCTACAGATGGCAGTTCATATGTATAATCTCATATTCAGAAGTCCTAAAGAGTCAACTATGCCCCCTGAAAGCTTTTTGCCTAAAAGCAACCTATTTGCAAGGAGTACTCATTCATGTATTCATTCAACAAACATTTTTGAGTATTAGCCAATGTGGTAGACATTGAGTATAGGGCAGTGAATAAAAGAGGCAAAGCCCCTGCCCACAGGTCAGGTGGTGATAACTAAGAAGAAAGCAGAGAGGAAGGAAGACGAAGTATATGAATATATGTGTGTGTCTGCAGGGGGTGGGGGCATGGGGGTATCCTATTTTATTTTTTTTGGGGGGGGAGTATCCTACTTTATACAGAGACCAGGAAAAGCTTCTCTATTAAGGTGACAGGTAATCAAAGGCCCAAAACATGTGAGGGAGTGAACCATGCTGCTATCTGGCAGCAGGGTGTTCAAGGCATTGAAAATAAGAAGTGCAAAGGCCCCTAAACGTGCCTGGTGTGCTTGAAGGAAAACAGAGAGACCAACATGGCTAGAATGGGATGGGGCCTTAGATAAAGATAAAGCCTGAGAAGAGAAGACCTCGTGGGCTGGCACAGGAGAAGGCAGATGTGCTCATAAGCCTCGATTTTCACTCTGGTTGGCATGGGGAACCATTGGAGCATTTTGAGCAAAGCAGTGATATGATCTGATTTAAGTTTAAGAGAATACCATCACACTGACTGCTATGCTGAGAACACAGGCTGGCGAGAGCCAGAGCCAGAGAGCTAGAGCAGGGGAACTGATATGGGCGACTGCAATAATCCAGGCAAGAGGTAATGAGGGGTGAGACCAGGATAGTAGTCACTGAGATGGTAAGATGACAAATTTTACATATATCTTGAAAGCAAAGCCCAAAGGTAGAGATTATGAAACATTAGCTAAGCTGAAACATATCCCATCCAATCACCTAAATCTTCATTCAGATTACAAGAAAATTGATGCAGTCCCTTATTTTGGAAGGTTGTTATTTCATCATTTGCTCTCCAACCTAAAGAATACAAGAACATCTTCTAAGACTGCCTCACTGCTTAATAATCCATTGACCTCCTACCAGAAGAGCCTCCCAGAATGTGTCCAGGCCCATCAGATCTGAGAGGGCAGAAAGAAAAGCTAGTTCCAAACCGGGGGTAAACAACAAGGCAGAACATTAACCAACCAGCCAGCTGAGGGCATTTAATTCAAATTCAGTTTAAAGTAAACTCATTTCACTACTCTCCTTTAAAAAACAATATCCCCATAAACACAAAGAACTAATCCTTACCATAGCCTCCAACATTCTGGTGACGTGTGATGTTTAAGGACCATTTCTAAAGTACACTGGTAAAAAGTTGTCTTATTTTACTTCTTAAAATCTTAACATGGGGAAATCGTCTATAATTAAGGCAATTTAAACAATAGTAGATAATAATTTGACTATAAATTGTAAGGAATGTAATGACTGCTTATTCTGGCACCAAAAAAACAAGACTTTCTGTGAAGTCACTGCCAAGAAAAATGATACTCCCACTCAGACTGGACCATTGCAAGTAGTAACTGCTAACCACATGCTTTACACTGCAGTTTGCAAGGACACAGTGCTTTGTTTTCATCTCTGACCAAACACTAGACTGAAAACTCAATGGAGACAAACATGTGGTGAAATAGAAATAATAACTGAAGGAAAAAAAATATTCTGGTGGCTTAATGCTTGCTGGGATGACTACATCAAGGGTTTGGTGAACTAAGGAAACATCTACAATCCAAAAGAAACAACTTCCAGCCTGCTCTGGTAGGTAGAAGGTGAACAGAAGAAAGAAGACAGGCTTTAAGAGGCCTGCAAAAGCCAAACTGACAAAGTGGCTTTGTGAAGAAAGAACTAGCATGAAAAGAATGGCTGTGATGAAGCAGAGATCAAGCCCTGACCCAAGCCTCCAGGAGAAGATAGAAGTGAGCACCTAGTAGAAAGGCTGATGCAACAAAAAGGGGCAAAGGTAGCCTCTTCTAAAAGCACCTCTGAGTCCAGGTGCAGTGGCTCATGCCTGTAATCCCAGCACTTTGGGAGGCCGAGGCAGGCAGATCACCTGAGGTCAGGGGTTCAAGACCAGCCCGGCTAACATGGTGAAACCTGTCTCTACCAAAATCAGCCGAGCATGGTGGCAGGTGCCTGTAGTCCCAGCTACACAGGAGGCTGAGCATGAGAATCACTTGAACCCAGGAGGCAGAGGTTGCAGTGAGCCGAGATTATGCCATTGCACTCCAGCCTGGGCAACAAGAGCGAAACTATGTCCCAAAAGGAGGGAGGGAGAAAGAAAGAGAGAAAGAAGGAGAGAAAGAAAGAAAAGAAGGAAGGAAGGAAGGGAGGGAGGGAGGGAGGGAGGAAGGAAGGAAGAAAGGAAGGGAGGGAGGGAGGGAGGGAGGAAGGAAGGAAGGAAAGAGAGAGAGAGAAAAGAAAAGAAAGAGCACCTCTGCAGGCACAGCCAAGTTACTGCTAATGTCTGAATGTCTGGAACAGACAGCATAAGAAGTAGCAATCATTTGTCTACCGGGATTAAAATAAACCACATGAAATACTAAGCGCCCACCTCCAAGCAAGCCAAGAAAGAGCACCACACTCTAGGTTAAGGGGTAAGAAAACATGTTTTCCTTTTCCTTTCCTTACTTAGGCATCTAGTACTGAATGTATGCAAAAGTTACCAAAAAAAAATGAGATAGCTTAAAATAATTAGATTTATAAAGAGTTATCTTAGCCTGTTTGGGCTGCTAAAACAAAATACCAAAGACTGGGTGGCTTCTAAACACCAGAAATGTATTGCTTGCAGTTCTAGAGGCCAGGAAGTCCAAGATCAAGATGCTAGATTGGGTTCTGGTAAGGGTATGCTTCCTCACAGAGGGCCATCTTCTCACCATAATTTCATGTGGCACAAGTGTCAAGGGTTTTCTCTGGGGCCTCTACATTCATGAGGGTTTACTTCCCAAAGGCTCCACCTCCTAATACCATCACCTTGAGGGTTAGGATTTCAACATATGAATTTTGGAAGAATATAGTAAGACCATAGCAGATATGAATAAAAATATCTCATCCTGGAATGAGTACAGAAGTAAAAAGTCATGCTTAAGGTTCTTGAGCACCTACCACCATGCCATGCAGTGTGATAAGAACCGGGGATACATGGTCTCTCAGATCTGGCATGACAGGACACATAGAGCTGCACTTTTTTTTTTTTTTTTTGACAGAGTCTCACTGTCGCCCAGGCTGGGGTGCAGTGGTGTGATCTCGTCTTGCTGCAATCTCTGCCTCCCGGGTTCAAGCAATCCTTGTGCCTCAGCCTCCCGAGTAGCTGGGAGTACAGGTGCACACCACCACACCCAGCTAATTTTTGTATTTTTAGTAGAGATGGGGTTTCACCATGTTGGCCAGGCTGGTCTTGAACTCCTGGCCTCAAGTGATCTGCCTGCCTTGACCTCCCAAAGTGATGGGATTACAGGCGAGAGCCCCACACCCAGCCGAGCTTTGCTTTTTTTTAAGGTTCAAACAGCTACACAGTCAGAGACTATCCTTAACGTCTAGTGTTTCTTATGATTATACATTTACCTAGTTTGGTAAGTGTTTACAAGGGAAATCAATATTCAAATGTGTCACCCTTAACTAGGAACCAACTGTTGTTAACTTCATGTCAAAATGTCAGTTTCCTAAACTGACCACAGCAGGTAGTACAGTACCAGGAACTAAGTCAAACTTGGATGTTCTAGAGGGCTTTCAAAAGAAGGTGCAGAGGGGCTGGGCGTGGTGGCTCATACCTGTCCCAGCACTTTGGGATGCTGAGGAGGGATCACTTTAGGCCAGGAGTTCGAGACCAGCCTGGCCAACATGGTGAAAGCCCATCTCTACTAAAAATATAAAAATTAGCCAGACGTGGTGGTGCACGCCTATAATCACAGCTACTTGTAAGGCTGAGGCAGGATAATCTCTTGAACCTGGGTGGCAGAGGTTGCAGGGAGCAGAGATCATGCCACTGCATTCCAGCCTGGACAAAAGAGTAAGACCCTGTCTCAAAAAAAAAAAAAAAAGAAAGAAAAAAGAAAAGAAAAAAGAAGGTGCAGAGGAACAAAATCATAAACCACAAGCTCTGAGGTGAAAAAGCCACTGAATTAATAATATATATCATTAACATATTTTTTAAAATAAAAAGACAAAGTGACATGTAGAATGACTCCTTGTTGATCCAGCACTGTTGGGAAACTGGGTGCTCTAAATAGGTAAATGTGTAAGTTAACTAAATTTCCCCTTTTTTAAAGGGTGGTTTTCATATTTTGAGTATTTCTAATAGAACTTTTTTTTTTTTTTTTTTTTTTTTTTTTGAGACAGAGTTTCGCTCTTGTTGCCCAAGCTGGAGTACAATGGCTCGATGTCGGCTCACTGCAACTTCCGCCTCCCGGGTTCAAGTGATTCTCCTGACTCAGCCTCCCGAGTAGCTGGGATCACAAGCATGTGCCACCACGCCTGGCTAATTTTGATATTTTTAGTAGAGACAGGGTTTCTCCATGTTGGTCAGGCTGGTCTCGAACTCCCAACCTCAGGTGATCTGCCCACCTCGGCCTCCCAAAGTGCTGGGATTACAGGCGTGAGCCATCGCACCCAGTAATGGAACTCTTTCTAAAATGTACTTTCTGAACTTTTAAATCAGAATAAGCCAAACACCATTATTTAATACTATAATGAAATATACTACTGCCCGCGGTAGTTATGGTTACAAAGGTGGCTTTGAGCATTCGCCCATTCTAGGAGATCTCAAACTGCCAAGACCAGCAAGTTCTGGGTCTCCCGTTCAGCTTCTGGTCACCCTCCAACTGTCCTCTCTCACTTCTTCCAGATGTCAAGTCTTACCTGCCTCCAACACAATCCCTTCCTGTGATTCCCATCGGCCCCCAACCAGTACCATTTGCTACTTCTAATCTGCCATAGACTGGGAAACTGGATAACTGAAGCATTTTATCTTCTCACGTATAAACCCTATCTACCTAATTTGAATGCAAGCTCCTCAAAAGCTTGATTCCTGCTTGACACCTCTTGGAATCCCCTGCACCCAGCATACTGCTCTGGATACAGAAGTCATTCAATAATTGCTGATAATAAATTTCTGAAGGCCTTTTCTCCACATAGAATGCATGGGCTTTATGACAGCTGTTTCCATCATTTGGCTTTTCTGCTTACTTCCACATTCCCAGCTGTGTTCTGGACGGTTACACCAGCTAGAAGCCTAGGGATTTACTGTACTTCTATTTCTTGATAAGATACTTGAAGAGAATGAACACATGGCAAAGAGGACATTAAAGTAAGGGATGAAGAGATTTTTTTAATTTTACCAATAAAGAAAAAGGGAAGAAGTATCACCTAGCATGTTGACACTTAATCAATAAATGACAGCAAGGCTGGATTCCTTTCTAATTCTTTCCAAAACATTCTCATTGTCCTTATGTCTCTACCTGCAGCAAAGCATCACCCAGTTGTGGTTCACACTTATATCTTGATTGAAAATATTTTCCTCCATGTTTGACACACCTTTCTCTTAAATCCAAGTTAGCCAAAATTAAAACAACCATGCACTGAGTCTAAACTAAAGGCTTTATCTCAAACAACACTTCGTGATAAATCTCATTGGAAAATTTAGAATGATAGAATCTCAGAGATAGAAGGGAACTAGGCCGGGCATGGTGGCTCACGCCTGTAATCCCAGCACTTTAGGAGGCCGAGGCGGGCAGATCATGAGGTCAGGAGTTGAAGACCAGCCTGGCCAACATGGTGAAACCCTGTCTCTACTAAAAATATAAAAAATTAGCCAGGAGTAGTGGTGCACGCCTGTAATCCTAGCTACTCGGGAGGCTGAGGCAGGAGAATCACCTGAACTCAGGAGGCAGAGGTTGCAGTGAGTGGAGATCATGCCATTTCACCCAGCCTTGGCGATAGAGCAAGACTTTGTCAAAAAAAAAATCTACCATGGGCCAGGCACAGTGGCTCATGCCTGTAACACCAGCACTTTGGGAGGCCAAGGTGGGTGGATCACTTTAGGCCAGGAGTTCAAGACCAGCCTGGCCAACATGGTGAATCCCCATCTCTACTAAAAATACAAAAATTAGCCAGGCGTGACAGCACGCACCTGTAGTCCCAGCTACTCAGGAGGCTGAGGCAGAAGGATTGCTTGAACCCAGGAGGTGGAGGCTACAGTAAGTTGAGATCACGCCATTGCACTCCAGCCTGAGTGACAAGAGCAAGACTCCATCTCAAACAAAATAAATAAATTTTTTAAAAAAATACACACACACACACACACATATCCATCCATTCATCCATCCATGGCCTTGTCCCTCCTGAAGAAAGTATTATTTCATTGGTATGGGGTGGTACCCAGGTATTAGTATATTTTAAAAGCTCCCCAGGCACCAGGTGGTTCAATTTCACCCCATTTTTCAAAGAGGGAAGAACCTCACCAAAGGTATTTGACAACTAATTTGCCAGAGTTAGGCTAGAACTACTCATTCCAATAAGCCATGTCTTCTCCACGTAAACTACTCCATCTACAACAGTGGAGTCTCTTCCCTCCTTCACTCTTCCTCTCTGTCCAACTATCCCCACTTATCTCAAAGTAAATATATTTTCTGAATATTCCTTGCCTTAGAATCCCATTGCATAACTTTTTAAAACCTAAATGATGTATATCTGTTTCTCTGTATCCTAATGCTTTTTTTTCTCACAAAGAACCCTGAGAGATCAATCAGGCACAGTTTACCCTTAAAGAAGCCATACTGCTTCTCCTCAGATAGGCTGGACTCAACCTACCCTTTTCACCATTATTATCACACAGGCCATCTTTCAAATCCCTTGCAAGGTTCAACTTCAATTCTCTGTCAGCCCACTTAATTTCTAGTTTGTACCTGAGCCTTGTCAAACCTAGTGGACTTCCCTCTTCTGGCTTAAACTCCTTCTATTTTGTGAAAGATGCCTTTTTCCCCGAAGCAGCCTCTTTTACTCTGCCAGTTAGTCATGCCGGGTTCTTTTTATCTTCCCCCAAGCAGTTGGTCTTTTTGATGTCTGGCACACATTTATCTGGGCTTCCAATAAGATGTTTTTACATAGTTTCCAGGCTTCCTGGAGGTTATTGACTTTTTTAACTCTCCCATTCAATTTTTTCCACTAATTTCTAACATTTGTTAGAGTTTCTTTTTCAAAAGTTGAATACCTGGCTGATGCAGCTCTTTGATTTTTCTCTCCCACCAGATTGCTGAATTAAATGCATCAGAACTTAAACATAATATTTCAAATTACCTCCAGGATGGAATCGCTTCATGAATTTTCTGCACTTTCATGTTCTCTATAGTAAGCAACAGATGTTTAACCAAGTAGATTTGAAAATGCTAGTTTTTGCCTGTTTGTATTTTAGTATTCTGTTTATTTATATAAAATATTCTGATACCCTTCAACGCTTGTGTTCTTCTTGGTAAAGACAATAAACTTGAGTTTTTTTGTGTTAAAAGGTAACTGATGCACACTGAACAAGCTCTATGTTCTGAATCTAATGTGGTAAATTTGCCCCAAATTGCCTAATCACAACAGTCTCAACTGTTCATTCTTTAAAGAAGTATATCTCAAGGCATTAAGAAAAACAATTTTGAATCTTTCTGAAAAAAAATCCTGGCCAGTGCAGTAGCTCATGCCTTTAATCCCAGCACTTTGGGAGGCCAAGGTGGGCGGATCACCTGAGGTCGGGAGTTCAAGACCAGCTTGACCAACATGGAGAAACCCCATCTCTACTAAAAATACAGAATTAGCCGGGTGTGGTGGTGCATGCCTGTAATCCCAGCTACTCTGGAGGCTGAGGCAGGAGAATTGCTTGAACTCAGGAGGTGGAAGTTGTGGTGAGCTGTGATCGTGCCATTGCACTCCAGCCTGGGAAACAAGAGCGAAACTCTGTCTCAAAAAAAAAAAAAAAAATCCTACAAGCATTCAGTTATTAATGAAGTGGTAAAGACAAGCACGCCCCCAAAAGAATAAAAATGTCCTCCAAGCTATACCAACATATCCAGATTTACTTTAAATTTATTTCATTCAAAGTGTTTAGATCCAGGCCTGGAACAGTGGTTCATGCCTGTAATTCCAGCACTTTGGGAGGCTGGACATTTGAGGTCAGGAGCTCAAGACCAGCCTGGCCAACATGGTGAAACCACGTCTCTACTAAAAATACAAAATTAGCCAGGTATGGTGGCACACGCCTATAATCCCAGCTATTCGGGAGGCTGAGGCAGGAGAATCCTTTGAACCTAGGAGGTGGAGACTGCAGTGAGCTGAGATCATGTGACTGCAATCCAGCCTGGGCGACAGAGACTCAGTCTCAAAAAAAAAAAAAAATAGCCATGTGGTAGTGGCTCATGCCTATAATCCCAACTACTCTGGAGGCTGAGGCAGGAGAATTGTTTGAGCCTGGGAGGCAGAGGTTGAGATGAGGCAAGATCACCCCACTGCACTCCAGTCTGGGCGACAGTGAGACCCAGTCTTAAAAAAAAAAAAAAAAAGCGTTTAGATGCAAAAGATTCCTAGGAGATCAAGAGACAGGCAGTATACTGCCTATCAAGGCAGTATAATCTCATTACAGCACTAGTGTCCTGACAGAAAACACAATAGAATTATCTATGTCATTCTCCCACTTGTTTAACAAATATTGCACTGACCTACCACACTTGGTACTGCTACCTGCAAACAAGACCAGGAGTTGCCATCTTTGCCCTCAAGTTGCTTCCAGTTGAGGAGAGAAGACAAACACGTGCCTGCGCAAACAGTTAACTATAATACAAGGCAGTTATGTACAAAGACCATGGATCTGGTTCCAACAGGGAATTAGGAAGAAGCAGGCACATAACCCTGGCAAGTTCAGAAGTGACTCAATGAAAGAAGTATAATTTGAGATGCTTGGAGCCACTGAAGCTCAAAGCACAGGAATGACTCTAAATCGAAGCAGTGATGTAAGGAAATTAAGCTGTCGATGTTCAGGATAGAACAGGGAGTTAGGAGGCGGAGACAGACAAGAGGCAGGTAGACCAATTAAGAACTATTTAAAAGGGGAGTGTGCTGACAGACCTCCCTGTCTTTATCTCTTGCCTTGCCAACCCTTAACCCAAAGAGCCACTAGTTATCTTCCTAAAACAGCTTGACTGACGACATTCCCCTCCCTCAGAAACCCTCATTGGCTCCTCAATTGTATTGTCCAGGAAATACAATTTATATTCCTTCTACCATTAACACTAGATTGTCTATGTCTGGGTTTGATCAGATGTGACTGGATCCTCTCCACTATAATGCGAAAATTGTGCTGTTTTGATGATGGTCCCTTACTAGTTAGCTGAAGGTCCTTCCACAGTTTATATCTCAACAACCTCTATGGGAATAAAGAAGGTACTTTTTTGTCTTACTATCTGTACAACATAGCATGAACTATACTCTAGAACAAATAAGACCTGGGTTCAAATCCCACCTCTGTCATTCACTAGCTATAAGATTGTGGACATATTTCATAATCTCTTTGAATCTGTTTTCTTGTCTGTAAAATGGAGATAATTCTGATGTCATATGGTTGTTGTGGGTTTTAAATGAGAGAATCATGTAAGTTCCTTGGTATAGGGCCAGGCGCAGAGAAAGCATTCGATAGCTACGAACCCTTATCATGAGGCCAAAATACATTTTTTAAAACATAAATGAGAAAAAACCTCAGTGCTAAAACAGTTAAGGTCATTGGGGAGCCAGAGAGACTCACTTCCAACTGCCTCAGATTAACACCAATGTTGTTTCTCTTGTATAGATAACAAAAAAACTTCCTTTTTCATTCCTCAGTCTAGTCTCCAGTTAATCCTGAAATTGCATGCGACCCCACGTAAATCAAATAAAAAAGGAAAACAGTAATTATGCTGAATCAGACATTTTATATTTATATGTTCTAACCAGAGACTGAGCTGCAGAAGCCAGAACTTTTACTAAATTTTTTTTGAACATGTCCAGAAGATACCTCCTGTAAACTACTTGGGACAATTTCTACAGTGATAGGCCCTATGGTTCAATTTGACCCTCCCCAAGTGAAACACAGAGCCAAACTGATGATTCCAACAAAACAGGAGATCACAAATTCATTGCAAAATCCAATACATTACTTAAGGTGGGGAAGGGGGACTACAAATCGTAAAGACACATGCTGTGTGTCATATATAATCAACTCACCATTAGAAAGTATTGCTACCTCTCCAACACACATACACATGCACTTTTTTTCCACGTACTCATAACAGCTTATAGAAGTCCTGGAATCCTTTGTGCATGTACATATGTATGTGTGTGTGTGGGCACATGATCATATGTGCATTGCTCATGAACACAAAAGGGAACAAGAAATAAAAACTCCAAAACTGCAACTAGGGCACAAAGTTCTGAGTATCATTCAATGTCATTGTGAAGAGGACCTTTGGCAAGTTCATGAATGCTTCTAACCCATTGCCTCACTCTTAAAAACAATTTCAACATAGATGAGTAATAAAATGCCCATTGTTGCATGCCCTTTACCTTTCCTTTGTCTTTATGGAGGGAGGCATAATGAAAATGGTTAGATTTTTAAACTTATTATCATTAGCATTTTCATTTTTACTAGTGAACTAGCTTTACCCAGTTAATATTCTATAGTATTAGAGTCCTAAATCCCTTCTGTCTTTGAAATGCCTGGGCACTCCCTTCTTGTCATCTGTATCACTTGTATGGCACTTATCACCACAGTGTTGTATTCTAATTTTGTGTGTGCCTGGTTTATCTCCCTACTAACAGGAAAGGTCCTGGTGGCAGAAGCCCCTCCTGCCTTTCTTGCTGTCTCCACAATGCTGAGCAGAAGATACTGCACATAGTAGGAGCTCCAAAAACACACAGTCATTGAAATCTGAACAAAAACATAACCTTTGTGTTAAAGATCCCTTTTGATCATGGCACCTGGGCTCAGCATTATTTGCAAAGCACAGGGGTCAAGCAGACAGGCAATGCAGGACCTCAGTTGGAAGCCCTGTCAGCATGATGTACTCCCTGACACCCTTGAGAGCACATCAGATTATCCTAACTATGATCATAAAGACTGAGACTCCTCCAGAACATGGAGTATTCTTAAAGCCTGTTCAAACCTCTAGAAGGCAAGTGCAAGGCCATCTGGAATAAAACATTAAACTTGGGCTGAGCCTGGGGTTCAATGAGCTAGAAACCCCGACTTTGTGATACTTCACCTGGAAAATGATCCTGGGTGTTTTGCACTGAAAAAAGCACATCCCCCATCCCAGGGAAAGTGCCTGGCAATTAATCCATTCGGACCTAGGCTGAATACAAGTCACTATATTGACTATCCCCCTTAAAAAATGACCAAAATTATCTGAGTATAGCCCAGAGAAGACAAGGCTAATGTATGCATCTGGAGAGGCCGGGGCAATGGTAAAGATTATGCCTGTTTCTATACTGGCCGTCTAAAGGTATTTACTTGGGTCCGTCTGTGTTGTGACAGTGTCCTAGACTCAAATGAATGCCTCTAACACTCCACATTTTTGAGCCATTCAGTCATGCATTTTTGTTATTGTTGAAAGTGGTGCGAAATTGCACTGCATGAGCTAAAGTCCTTGGTGGTCTTCCAAGGATTCCAGCTAAAAAGGCACTTCCTTTGTTCCTCAGGAGAATGCAGTCCAGTAGGTCATTCAAAAGGGGAAATAAAAGCAGCAGCCCTGGGAGGGAGATGAAGGACAAGACAAAAAGAATAAAATGTTTTGGGTGTGAGCACATTAGCTTCCATTTCCTGCTGCTGGTCACTAATAACTCCCCTATCTTTGGCATGGGGGAATGTCCAGATAGACATATATGCAAATATCCCTCAGGTGATTTCTGGGGATGATGACAATCAAAGGGAACACCCTTTGTTCCCTTTGATTTGAAGAGTCTCTGAGCACCCTTCAAGCTTCATTTTTCCTGAGATGCTGGCTGGGGAAGATGCCCTGCCACAGCGAAAGACTGCACAGAGCAAAGTTGGGGAAACTGGGGAGGGCAATTTCACAACCCCACTCGCTGAATGCCTGCAGTCAGTATCAAAGGCACATATTGTTTGCATGAGCATAAGATGAAACCTTGTCACATTCCCATTAAGTGCAGAGCTGCATCTACCCCTTCAAAATGTGGGAATGACAACTGTAACCTTCACGCCAATCATCTCCACTGTGCCCAGGCCCAAACTGTGCAGGGCACAAAGGCCCCAGGTTTGACCTGCAGAGCCCCCAAGCTTCGGCGGCTGCTAGTTCACTTCATTTTTTTTTTCTGGCGGGGCGGGAGGAAGGGAAAGAAAGAGGGCTTTTCAGGGCTCTACAACCAATAAAATCGTGCCGCTTTGAGGACATACTTGAGCTCCCGAAAAGACAGGCAACTGAAGGGCAAACAGTGTCTAATCAGTAGTGAGCATGTTATTTGGTAACTGCCAAGGTGCAGTGGGCGCCTGGGCTGCTCCAACAATTTCTTCCGTTCTATTTCTAGACAGATGCCAGTTACACTCCAAAAGTTCCCAACAACTTCCCTCAATTACCTTTGTAATTTATATGTAATTGATGACTGCACTTAATCTCCAAGGTTATTAATAGCCCTTCCAAAAAATGACCCCCAAATCTTCCTAAGCCTTTGGAAGCGCCTGGTTGAAATTACAGTATTTCCTTTGCTGGCTGCCCGCCCCACCCGGAGACCAGCACGGCAAGGCAAAGGCGCGCTCCACTCACTTCCATGAAAGGTTCGGAGTGGAGGCTCGGCCCCCCGGGCTCGAATCTCTCACTCCTCCGTTAGATTACGCTGGCCACCAGCCAGCTAGATTCATGGTGCTTTCTGAGCCCCCAGGGCGAACGGGCTACCTGCGCGGCCGGCGGAGCTGCGCGCAACAGTTGGCCGCTGCTAAGAAGAAAGTGCGACCCGGAGGGGACCCGGCCGGACACCGCCGCCGGCCTCGCTGGGAAGGACGCAGGGCACCCGCCGAACGCTGCCTCCCCAGCGCTCGGAGAGAGGCTTTCACAAATACCCCCATACACGCCCCCATCCCACCCCACCGGCGTCAAAATCCGGTGAACTTTTTCACAGGCTAAGCCGTCTCTATTTGCATAACCATCTCCAAACTGAGATTCAGGTTTCCTGTAATCAGTCCTTTCAAAGGTCTGTAATTGAAAGTGCAATTAACCCTTAAAATGAGGTAAGAAAAAAGAAAGAGGGGAAAAATACTCCTCTGGTCCGATACCTTCCGGAAAGTAGGAGAGTTCCCAAAAGTCAGGGTTTGGAGGGGTGGAGAGTAGGGGTAGTCGTTTGCTTTTTAAAGGCGACTTCTAAAGCCGTTGAGGCTACTAAAACTCCTAATCCGTGTCAGCGGTTCAAGAGAGGCGGGGAGAGAGTTTTAAAAGAACATCAATGAAACATCAACTCAAGTTCCACGTTTTGCGACCCCCAGAATCTAGCAAGCTCCAGAAGGTTTCCCTCCACCACACCCCACTGGCGACCTCCACCCCCACCCGACCTCTCGTGGTCACCCATACAACAAAGCGGGGCGTCCTATAAGGAGTTCAACCCGGAAAAGGCGAGGGAGCCGGTAACACGCACTTTGAGGACCAGTATCCCCAGGGGCTTCCCCGGACGGCGAATAATGCATGGGGGGAGGGGGAGCGGGGGTGGGGAGCGGAGCGCGACAGTGGCACCGGGCAACCCGGCGGCTCCCCTCCGCTGGCAGTGCTGGAGGCGGGGAGCGCCGCGCCCGCGGGGAACGTCCTGCGCCCGGGCTGCCTGGCTCTCTCGCTCGCTCCTGCTCTCTCGACTGCCCATTTCTCCCTCTAGTGTACCTGCGTCCGGCGCTGAGGGCGGCGGGGCGGGGGAAGGGGGTTGCAGCCACCTTTCCGAGGTGTCGGTCTCTACGCCCACCTCCCGGGGGTGCCCACCTACCGTTGATCTCGTGGAGGGGGGCATCGTTCTTGTTGAAGCCTTTGGACACGTAAAGACGTCGCACTTCCGAGCAACTTTTCGACTTGAGCTCGGCAGCCTGCAGCAAGGCGTTGAGCACTGCCAGGGTGCAGAGAAGCGCGGGCAAGCCGAACCGTGCCATGGTGCGGGCCGGGGGGGACGCGTTCCCACCTTTGGGACTGGACGGGAAGCGGCGCTACGGCAGCGGGCCGAGGGCTGGCGGAGTCGGGGACTAGCGAGTGGAGCTAGAGGGAGAAGGAGTTGGAGTTGGTGGAACAAGCGAGCAGGCGGAGGAGGCGCGGGGCAAAAAGTAGAGCTGGGCCTCGCGTCAGGCAACGGTCCCCGGTGCCAGGCGCCGGGCCAGGGTAAAAGGAGGAGAAGGAGGGCGTGGAGGCTGCGCGCGGCCCAGGGAAGCAGAGGCGAGGGCCGGTGACCTCGGGGTTCCGCGGGGCAGCGAACCCGGCAAGCTGGCTGGCCGGCGAGGCGGGGACGTGAAGAAGGAGGGAAGGGTGGCAGGCGCCGCGGGGACCGCGGAGGGTGTCGGTGGCGGCGGGCGTTCGCTGCGCGCGGCTTGCGCTGCCCTGGGCTGGTCCGCTCGTCCGGCTGGACTCGGCTCGGCTGACTCTGCCCTCCGCCGCGCGGCTGTGCCCTTCTCAGCTCTGCCGCTGATTGACTGGCCGGCGTGCGCGGCGACGCTCCGCAAACTTGGCCAAGCGGGCGGCACTCGGGGGGAGGGGGCGGGCGTCGGGGGGGCCGGAGACAGGCGGGAGCACGCTGGGCCGGGCCGGGAGAAAACCTGGAAGCCGGGTTGGATCCGGAGCGGTCAAATCCACTTCCTAGGGGGCCGCACCGGGCGCCCGGCGCTCCTTCGCATGACACGCCCCACCCGGCTCCTCCTTCCTCCCCTCCTCCTCGGAGGCGGGGAGCCAGCCCACCGCCCCCCAGCCGCGAAGGGAAGGCCAACTACTCCGGGCTGAAGGGCCCAGGTTCTGGGGACCGGGACGGCCTGGGACTTGTCCCCGAAGCCCACGTCTGAGCCGCAGGCCTTGCGCGCGGCCACCTGACCCGCCGCCTATGGGCAAAAGCCGCGCGGAGCCCCTTCCGCCGCGATATCCGCCTCCCCGCTGCCATCCCGCACCCGCGGACGCTCCTATGCGCGCAGCTCCCGGGCTGGGCGGGGAAGGCGCATTATTTACATTGTTTCGCTGCAGGCAGCGGGGGGATTTGGGGCTCTGAGCTCGTCCTAGAGCCTCACCTGGTCTCCCCAGACCTGCTTCCCATAGGACGGTGCTCGTGAAACACCAATTTGTCCGGGACCCCGTCAGGCATTCTCCTTCCCGCATTCGCAACACTCCACCCCCTCGACGCCACTCCCACCCCGACCCGGTTCTGCTACAAGTCTAACCGAACCCTGAAGCGGGAAAAATCCCCAACCGCGAGATGAGGGGGCAAAGTGAGGGTTGACCGCAGAGATCTTGGAGACCATTTGGCCCAACCCTTCCTTCTATTAGGTAGGGGAACTGGGGCCCAGAAATGGGAAGCGACTTGGTAATAGCACGCCGGGGTAGGGGGCGTCCAGAACCCGGGACTCTTGACTCGAATTTCATGGAATAATGGTAGCCCAGGACCCCCAAACCCCCTACCCACTCAAGCCCCGTAAGAGAGACTGACACCCTTCTGGGACTCAGTCCCCACTTTTCCACCAGAAAACTGGAAATGGGCGAGACTTCCTATCTTGCAAGCTTTGTCAGATTCCATTAATGAGTGTTTTTTGAAGCTCCCGGGGCTCCTTAAATGAAGGGAACTGTGCAGCTCGGGAACTTGTCATTACCGTTGTTATTGTTACAATCTTCTTTAAAAGGTTGGGGTGAGAAGTGCCTCAGACACCTCGGGAGTGTGCTGGGAACTGGACAGATAAAAAGGGCTGGAACTTATTATTTGGCTAGACTCTCAATTCCCATAAAATTACATAGGGCAAAGATACGAACCATCATTACAGTTATCACCCTCAGAGGGTTTGTTGAGACTTTCTCCACTGTTGTTTGTAAACCACGTTGACATGGCTGGCTATGAGGAGCTGTTATTTTGAATGCCCGCTTGCAAACTCTTCTACATTTTGTTAACAGACCATCAACATAAACAGATAGATTGTGACCCGTCTATAACTGTGACTTCCAATTTCTGTGGGCTGGCAGAACATTTAACTCTGAAACTAGGAGAGCAGTTTTTTTTTTTTTTTAATGTGCAAATTCAACTACAATTGAATTTCCTGCCATTTTCAAGACTTTCCTTAAACTGGTAACCATCAAGTCCTGAAGGCATTGCTAGGGCTTAGCTGAGCGCTTTTAATTTTCATTGATTGATACATTTACTTAAAGATGTTCTTCACCAAGGAGAACATGCTCTGAGATACAACCAACATTATTATAAAATGGAAGCCAGTGACCATAAGGGAGAAAGTGATACTCCTAAACCACGAAGGCCAAATCAGAAAGCTGCTTCTCACACCAACTAGGAGGAACTCATTTGTTGCCGCAGCCCCCGCCCCACCGGGTTTACTCTTGCTCTTCCTCATAATGTATTATTAACCCAAACTTGAGCCTTTTCCACCAGAAACAGTAACCTCTGGCTACAAACAGATCTGGACAAGTCTGAACTTTACCAAGGGAGGCAGGAACCCCAAGCCCTGCTCAGAGGCGGCTCCCACTTCAAAGCCTCCTTTCATTTAAATACAAACAGGGTGAACAACTGGCAATCTACGAAACAAATACCATCCAGAAGGGAAGCTTTTCAGATGGGCCAGAATTCCTTCTTCCCTCTCCAACTCCCATCCCTGCTATCTTCAGAAGAGGCTTCTTAGTGGAGATGCACCTACTCCTTGTAAGTTCTCTCAACGCCAAAAAATGAATTGGAGGCTGCATGTTAAATGCAAAAATCAATGACTTCTCAGGCTGATTAACCTTCATATAATCTTTTTTTTTTTAGTATAAAGCACACACTTAGGCAATTTGGTACCATTTTAACCATTTTGAAATGCACACTTCAGTGGCATTTAGTACAATCATAATGTACAGCCATCACCACTAGTTACGGAACATTTTCATCACTCCAAAAGGAGACCACATACCCATTAAGCACTCAAAGTTCCTTCTCTTCTCCCTCCAGTCCCTACAAACCACTAATCTGCTTTGTCTCTATGGATTTGCCTATTCCAGACATTTTGTAGAAATGGAATTATACAATACAGGGCTTTTATGTCTGACTTCTTTCACTTAGCATCATGTTTTCAAGGTCCATCCATATTGGTATCATGTATCAGTACTTCATTCCTTTTTATGACTGAATAATGTTCCATTTACAGATATACCACATTTTGGTCATATAGCACTTTACAAGTTTGCACAGTGCTTCCAGGTGCACCCTTGTATCTTAGAACATTTTGTTTGTTTTCTGTTTGTTTGTTTTTAATTGATAAGCAAACCAAGTCTCAGCAAGATTCTGTGGCTTGTCCACAGCCACAGAGCTCTTGGGTGGCTGAACCAAGACTGAAATCTAAGACCTCTGACCAAATCCCATGCTATTTTTTTGTTGTTGTTGGTGGTGGTGGTGGTCAGAGAACACAGTGCTCTGGGTCTCTTTTAGTGTCAGCAGTGAATGTACAACTGCCAAGGTCCTGTGGAAGTATCCTTGTTTTAGATTGATAAATGTTCATTGAACACCTCCTATGTGCCTGACAATGTTCAGTCCTAGAGGAAGGGAAGATGTATAAGCCAAAAGGAGTTTACAGTTTTATAAACAGTGTGCAAAGGCTTGCTTAGATAGAATGCAGTAATGGTATACTTGTTTTTCCCAGGTCAGGAGTTTCCCCTGATGTGACACTTGGAGGGGGAGGATACATTTGCTGGTGGGCAGAGAGAACAAAGAATACATTCCCATGCTTCTGTCCTCTAATCCAAGAGAACTGATTGAGCCAGGTCTACTCTCTCAGCTTTGAGGACACTTCTCATGGCCTGCTGGGTAGCTACCCTGATTTCCAAATATGGTGCTGGGAAGAACCAAACCTGGGCACAGTGGCTCATATGTGTTAGGAGGCCGAGGCAGGAGGATCGCTTGAGCCTAGGAGTTCAAGATCAGCCGAGGCAACATAGTGAGACTTTGTCTCTACAACAAAATAAAAATTATCCAGGCATAGTGGCGCACACCTGTGGTCCCAGCTATTTGGGAGGCTGAGGCAGAAGGATTGCTTGAGCCTGGGAGGTAGAGGCTGAAGTAAGCTGTGATCACACCACTGCACTGCAGCCTGGGTGACAGCATAAGACCCTGTTTCAGGAAAGAGAGAAGAGAGGAGAGGAGGAGAGGGGAGGGAAGGGGAGTGGAGGGGGAGGGGGGAAGGAGGGGAAGGGAGGGGAAGGGAAGGGAAGGGAGAGAAGAAGAAAGGAAGGAAGCTCCCTCCCTTAGTTAGGGTAAGATGTTGGCCTGCAGCCCTCTAGTCTTTCCCTGTATCCAGCCCATTCCCCACACAGCCATCAGAGTGAGGCTTTGACAACATCATCTGGACAATGTCCTTCTGGCTGATTTTTGTAGAGACGTTTTGTCATGTTGCCCTGGCTGATCTTGAACTCCCAGGCTCAAGTGATCCTCCCACCTCAGCCTCCCAAACTGCTAGGATTATAGGTGTGAACCACCGTGCCTGCCTCCCCCCCCAACTTTTTATTTTATTTTATTTTATTTTATTTTATTTTATTTTTAAAACTGGCTCTGTCGCCTAGGCTAGAGTACAGCTTCCACCTTCCTGGGCTCAAGTGATCCTCCCAGCTCAGCCTTCCGAGTAGCTGGGACTACAGGCACGTGCCACCATGCCCAGCTTTTTTTATTTTTTTTCTGTTTTGTAGAGACAGAGTTTCACCATTTTGCTCAGGCTACATTTCCAGCTTTCTTACTGGCCCTTCCCTGTCCTGTATCCTGTGCTCTGGCCCCACAAGAATGTGTCATCACATTCTCTATCTTGCATGGATTTATCTACCTGTACCCTGCCCCTTCTTATAACTATCCTTTCATTCCCCTCCATTTCTTGGACAATTCTTTCACACTCATGCTTCAAGACTCAGCTGAGAAGTCACCTCTTCTGGAAAGCTTTCCTGGATTCCTCCAAGCAGAGCCAGCCCCTCCTCCTTTTAGGCCTCCAAAGCACTGTCTGCATAAAATGACTACAACACTTGTTCCTTAGCAGAGGCCACATTTTCTTTGAGAGTTCCTCCACTACCAGCCTCCAAGAGCTCTTCTAGGCTTGCTTTATTTATTTATTTATTTATTTATTTATTTATTTATTTATTTATTTTTGAGACAGAGCCCTGCTCTGTTGCCCAGGCTGGAGTGCAGTGGTGCAATCTCGGCTTACTGCAACCTCTGCCTACCAGGCTCAAGCAATCCTCCCACCTCAGCCTCCCAAGTGGCTGGCATCACAGTTGCACACCACCATGCTAATTTTTGTATTTTTGTAGAGACAGGGATTTCGCCATGTTGCCCGGGCTGGTCTCGAACTCCTGGACTCAAGCAATCTGCCCATCTCCGCTTCCCAAAGTGCTGGGATTACAGGCTTGAGCCACCACACCTGGCCTTAGGCTTTATTTTTATTTGCATGCGTATTGCCTTAAAGAGTACAGGTTCACCAGATGGGCAGTTTCCCTGGGGGAATAAAAGACCTACATTCATATTTGAAACCTCCTGATTTTTAAATGTTAGCGACTGTTTCAGAATTCTTAAATGTTTGTTTGAGCCGGGCGCGGTGGCTCACGGTTGTAATCCCAGCACTTTGGGAGGCCGAGGCAGGCGGATCACGAGGTCAGGAGATCAAGACCATCCTGGCTAACACTGTGAAACCCTGTCTCTACTAAAAATGCAAAAAATTAGCCGAGCGCAGTGGCGGCGCCTGTAGTCCCAGCTACTTGGGAGGCTGAGGCAGGAGAATGGAGTGAACCTGGGAGGCGGAGCTTGCAGTGAGCCGAGATCGTGCCACTGCACTCCAGCCTGGGCGACTGAGCAAGACTCCGTCTCAAAAAAAAAAAAAAAAAGTTTGTTTGACAGATTCAGCCCATCTTCAGCTGAGATTTCACCCAGTAGCTTTCCTCCCCTGCCCCGTGCCTCTCTTTCAAGCAACCAATGTCCTCTGTTTACTTTGTACAAAGGTTGACTCTGTGAAGGTTCCAGAAACTTAAATGATAGATGCCTTTGAGGATCTGACAGCTTGTTTAGGGAGGTAGGACCCATATATACATGGAGAAAGACACTGACAAATATAAGGCAATGCATGTATGCCAGTCATCCTGAGACAGGAGAATAGGGTCTGGAGGCAGGGAACCTAAGGCTGATTCAGGCTGACTTCCTAGAACCAAGTCAAAAGGAAAAACCCAACTTTCCACGCCTAAGTAACAAAAGGACCAGAGGCTACACCTTTTGCAAGCCTCCTTCCTTTTTCTGTGTGGCAGATGGAAAATTGAAAGTACCTCTGATTGGTTGCTTTTTGAAACCAATCAGACGTTTGCATAGGAGTGTAACTTTGTAACTTTGATTCAGCCTCTTATTGGTTGCTTTTCAGAACAAATCAGATGTTTGTATAGGGTGTAACCTTTGTAACTTGGCTTCAGCCTCTGATTGGGGGCCAAGTCTTCATTTGCATAGAAGTATAACTTTGTAACATCATTTTAGCCTTAGCCTCTGATTGGTTGCTTTCCACAACCAAACGGACGTTGGCATAGGGTATAATCTTTGTAACTTCCCTTCAGCCTCTGATTGCAGGCCACTACTTCATTTCCATGGGTTGTACACCAGGTGGCCATTGGGAAACCTCTAGACGGTATTTAAACCCCAGAAAATTCTGTAACTGGGTTCTTGAGCCCCTGTCCTCAGGCCTGCTCCCACCTTGTGGAGTGTACTTTCATTTTCAATAAATCTCTGCTTTTGTTGCTTCATTCTTTCCTTGCTTTGTTTGTGTGCTTTGTCTAATTCTTTGTTCAAGACACCAAGAATCTGGACACCCTCCACTGGTAAAAATCCCAGTTTGCTCTTTTTTATGAAGTCTGGTTTCTTTCTTGGTCACTCTGGAAATTTTTACAGAAGTGCCAGTAATTAAAGGATCAGCCACCTGGAAGGAGTTGATGTGAGTAAATTCGTTCCTGTCTCCCAATTCCATATATCCCTTCAGTATTCTTTCTTTACTGCCTGAAATTTGCTCTGCCTTTCCTTCTCCCTCAGAGAGCTCATTCGTGTTTACAGATTTAACCACCAGCTATAGGTCCCCAGCACCCTACTTTCCTTTGTGTGCCTGTGTGTGCAGTGGCTCCCAGTTCTGTAGTTGCCTGTCTCTCTTAATCACTTGAATCTATTGCATCCTCCTTTCCATTCCACAACCATCAACCCCTATCCAGATTCCATTACCTCTTGTCTAGACTGTAGAGCCACCCTCCTAACAGATCATCTGACCTCCAGTGCTCCACTCCATCCATCCACCGAGGGAAGAGTCCCCATATCTATCTTCCTATAACATTTACAAGAATCATACCCCTTGGTTAAAAAGTCTTTCATGGAAAGACAATATCACAATAATAACTGATATTGGTTTAGTACTGTGGAGTTTATGAATTGCTTTCACATGCATTATCTGTGAAGTATGTCATATTTTCCCTAATTTATGGATGAGGAAACACATTCAGAAATTTAAATTGAAATTCTCTTGAGTCCCAGTTTGATGAAACAGCCATTTTTTACTATACTCTAAGCCCAAAATTTGCCCAAGAAAACATCAAACACAGTACAAGGCTGGTGGGTAAAAGACTGGAGATGGTAGGAACCCCTTGAGGCCTTGTGGGATGAAGAGGAGTCCACCTAGGCAGAGAGACAGGGTGGGGAATGGGAGGCCAGCAGAGACCCGTGAAGGCATTATCTTGAGTGAGTACAGGTTCATCTGGGAGACTATGATGAAGTAAGATGCCGGATAATGGAGGCACATTATCCTGAGGTCACAGTGCCATCTTGAGCCTCTCAACACTGAAGATTTACAAGCAGAGAGGGAGATATCAAAGTAGTACATTGGAAAGAATGATCTGAAGGGGTGGGAGGCTTAGGATGGATTGAAAAGTGGCAAGTTGCAGTCTTCTCAACAAAGAGGCGAAGGCCCAACACTTCCTCATCCAAGGATTCTGTATGAAAAGCAAAAAATAAATACGGCCAGGCACGAAGGCTCACGCCTGTAATCCCAGCACTTTGGGAGGCTGAGGTGGGCGGATCACTTGAGCTCAGGAGTTCAAGACCAGCAGAGGCAACATGGTGAAACCTTGTTTCTACAAAAAATAAACAAAAAATTAGCTGGGCATGGTGTCACCTGACTATAGTCACAGTTACTAGAGTGGCTGAGGTGGGAGGATTGCTTGAGCCTGGAGGTTGAGGCTGCAATGAGCTCAGATTGCACCATTGCACTCCAGCCTGGGCAACAGAGCAAAACCTTGTCTAAAAAAAAAAAAAAAGAAGAAAAGAAAAGAAATACAATAAATAAATAAAAGAAGGAAAGAAGAAAGGCAGTGTTACCCAATGAAAGGGCTATGGGGCCAAGCAAACAGAGTTAAATCCTGGTTCTGCCATTTACTGTCTGTGTGTCCTTAGATAAGTAACACCCTCCCTGAGCCTTACTTTTCTCATGTGTCACACCTACACTATGAGGGTTAAAAATATAGACAGATAGAGCAATAGATGCATATAAAGGGCATCCCTCTTGGTCCAAAGCATGCCTAATTCATTTTTGCACCCTCAGCACCGGGCACAGAGTAGGAAATACATATACCTCGAAGTAATTGGAAAGCACTTAGCACACTGCCTGATACAAAGCATGTATTTATTTATCCATTACTCATTCCTTCATTCAACAAGTATTTACTGAGGATCAGCACTGTTTTAAGCTTTGGAGATATAGTTATGAATAAAACAAAATCCTGTCTCTCATGGGGCCTAAAAGCAGGCGCTCAATACATAGTAGCTACTATTATTATTATTATGGTTGTTATAAATTCCATGTACTTCGCATTTTGCTCACACCCAGCCCTGCCAGCACTAAATGCTATTTAGTATGATAGTAAATTGATCTAATAATTTTGTATCAGGGCTCCTGAGTTACATCTGTATTGGTCCATAATTAGCATTGAATTATTAATTATTGTGTTGTAGAACAGAAAGGGATTTCAATTACTTTCATACAATATGACCTCCTCACTACAGAGAAAGTGTTTCTTATTATCCCCATTTTCCTGACAAGATAACTGAAGCCCAAAGAGTAACATGGCCATTCTTATGTAATAATCATATAAGTGATTAGTATTCGTGTTATTATTTGTGATAATAAGATAAGTTATATTATTTTATACTTTACTACAGGGACAAAGGTTGCATGAAGTATGCAGCTTTTGTAAAATTTACATCTCATGCCCCATGCTCATAGGAGAACAAAGACCAAAGGCAGTATAGGAAGAGAGCTGGCTAATGTTCCCTGCACCTAAGCTTTAATTTATAGTCTGACTTATAAAGAGCATTTCTGCCGGGCGCGGTGCCTCATGCCTGTAATCCCAGCACTTTGGGAGGCCGAGGTGGGCGGATCACGAGGTCAGGAGATTGAGACCATCCTGGCTAACACGGTGAGACCCCATCTCTACTAAAAATACAAAAAATTAGCCGGGCATGGTGGCAGGCGCCTGTAGTCCCAGCTACTCAGGAGGCTGAGGCAAGAGAATGGCGTGAACCCAGGAGGAGGAGGTTGCAGTGAGCCGAGATGGCGCCACTGCACTCGAACCTGGGTGACAGAGCAAGACTCTGTCTCAAAAAAAAAAAAAAAAAAAAAAAAAAGCATTTCTAATTACTGAAAAAAGAGCCCACATTTCAGTGAGTACACTTCCATGTGATGGCAGAATAGTTGCCATAGATATTCATTACTCTAGCTTGTTGTACATGATTTGATCTACAGTTTTAGATGTAAAATGTGCATTTCAATGTAATTGGGGGAGAGTTCCTTCTCTAATTTGCCCACTGGACATAAATGGTTCATTCATGGAAATAAAAGTATTTCTTTTTTTTTAGAGTTTTGCTCTGTCGCCCAGGCTAGAGTGCAATGGTGCCATCTTGGCTCACTACAACCTCCGTCTCCCCGGTTCAAGCGATTCTTCTGCCTCAGCCTCCAGAGTAGCTGGGATTACAGGCGCCCACCACCACACCCAACTAATTTTTTTTTTTTTTTTTTTTTTTTTTTTTTTTTGAGACAGAGTCTAGCTCTGTCACTCAGGCTGGAGTGCAATGGCGCAATCTCAGCTCACTGCAACCTCCACCTCCTGGGTTCAAGTGATTCTCATGCCTCAGCCTTCCAAGTAGCTGGGATTACAGGTGCCTGCCACAACACCTGGCTAATTTTTGTATTTTTAGTAGAAACAAGGTTTCACCATGTTGGTCAGACTGGTCTCAAATTCCTGACCTCAAGTGATCCACCCACCTCAGCCGCCCAAAGTGCTGGGATTACAGGCGTAAACCACTGCGCCTGGCCTTAATTTTTGTCTTTTTAGTAGAGACCAGGTTTCACCATGTTGGCCAGTCTGGTTTCGAACTCCTGACCTCAGGTGATCCGCCCACCTCAGCCTCCTAAAGTGCTGGGATTACAAGCATGAGCCACCACACCCAGCCATATTCTTTTGATTAAATAAAAACACTGACACTTCAAGTTGGCTCTTAGATTGTTGAAGGTACTTCTGGAACATTTATTTTTCAAACATGTTTCTATTACTCTTCCACATCTCACCTGGCTGATGAGAAAATCGCACAGGCAAAAAGAGACAGGATGGAGGCAGGGAGTTTACATTATTACAGCAGAGGCTGTGGGAATATGAGATCTGGAAGGGGCCTTGGCATTCTAGTCAATCCACATCAAACTTGACCTTTCCTTTTTTGTTTTTCAAAATCTCAAGCCTGTGAAGGGCTGTCACAGGCAAAGCGCAAGGTCTGACTAGAGCAGTTGCTGTAGCAATGGTGTTTTCCAACCTTGCTTCTCCTATTCTCCTACTTGGATTTCATATGAGAATAAGGGCTCCCAGGTATCAGGCACATTTATGGCTCAAGATTGCAAAGGAAACCTGGTGACATGTGGTACTGAACATTGCATTTTCTCTTTATTCTCTACCCCATTTGGAAAAGCGGATAAGCTGTCTGGTGTCAGCTTCACTCTCCCAGGGCTCCAGGGAGCCGAAGGGCACCCTCCCCCAACTCTGGCCCTGAACTTTATGAAACCTGCTCCTCTTCAGTGAGGATCAGGAAACCGAGCTACAAAAACAGAAAACAACAGAATGTTTTAAATGGACATGAAAATGGGCTTAATGAAGTGCCAATTAAGCCCAACAGGTTTTTTTGGACTTGCACTTCAAACCTGGGGAGTTGGAATGAATTCCTTTTCTTCTTTTCTCCTCCTCCTCTTCTTTCTCTTACTTTTTCATAGCACCATCATCCTTGCCTTTATGTGAAGAGACAATATGCATTTTTAAGAAGTCCCAGCAGGGAGCAGGCATTTTTATTCCAAAGAGATACCGTAGATAAAAAGAGTTGGAGAGAGGGTCAGCCATAGTTTGACATTTGTCATTTTCTAACCACTGATGGGCAATGTCTGCGGAACTGCTGCTGTTATTGCTGCTACAACAATAACGCATTCAAATGAGGAAGGAAACTATGAAACCTGGATAGACATTCCAAAAGTGTAGCTAAATCCAGGCTGTCCACCAGCACGAGGGAGTTGGCTTTTCCCATGTCCCTGTCTACTGACATATGCAAACTTCTCTCACCCAGTCTGACTTTCGATGATAATTCTATCCAACATTTTCTTAATAATTCTCAGAGGGCCTGACATGGTGGCTCATGCCTGTAATCCCAGCACTTTGGGAGGCTGAGACAGGCGGATCACAAGGTCAGGAGTTCAAGACCAGCCTGACCAATATGGTGAAACCTCGTCTCTACAAAAATACAAAATTTAGCCGGCTCACTGGGACAGTGAAAGCTCTCACTTTTCTTCTTTTTATTCTTTTTTATAGAGACAGGGTCTCATTCTGTCACCCAGACTGTAATGCAGTGGTGTGATCACAGTTCACAGCAACCTCAACCTCCCAGGCTCAAGTGACCCTCCCACTTCAGTCTCCCTCCCAAGTACCTGTGACCACAGGTGGGCACCACCACGCCGGGCTATTTTTTTTTTTTTTTTGACTTTTAGTAGAGGGAGGGTCTCACTAAGTTTCCCAGGCTGGTCTTGAACTCCTGAACTCAATCGATCCTCCTGCCTCAGCCTCCCAAAGGCTGGGATTGCAGGCATGAACCACTGCACCTGGTCATCATTTTTCTTGCTTGCTTTTTTCTTCTGTGCCTAACGTTCCCTGTCTTTTACTTACATCATATCTCAACTCACTTAAAAAAAAAGTCGTCTTTCTTCTTGTATAATTCTCAAACATTTACCAAAGCAGCTACTCTCTAAATCTGTCATCTCGAGACTTTCAAGCGAGTGTGGGTAATGGGTGATGACTAGAACTCAGTGCTGAGTTATCAAAGCCTGTGCAGGATGCTCAGAAGCTAGAAGAGCTGGAAGAGTGAATGCAATCAAGTTCTGGAGGGAAGGCTGAGGATCAAGAATGAGAAGTGACTGTATGTATACAGCATCATGGAATGGAACTGGTGACATTACCAGCTACAGAGCTAAGAGTGCAGAACCAAGTGGAAATTGGGTAAATGTAAAATTTGATAGGGCCGGGCTCAGTGGCTCACACCTGTAATCCCAGCACTTTGGGAGGCCAAGGTAGGTGCATCACTTGAGGTCAGGAGTTTCAGACCAGCCTGTTCTCAAAATTATCCAGACGTCGTGGTGCAGGCCTGTAATCCCAGCTACTTGGGAGGCTGGGCAAAAGAATCACTTAAACCTGGGAGGTGGAAGTTGCAGTAAGCCAAGATCGCACCACTGCACTCCTGCCTAGGTGACAGAGCAAGACTCCTGTTGGGGGCATGGCCCATCTTTACTAGTCAGGGGAAGCTGGGTGCCTGGCTGTCAGACTGCTTAAAGGTAACTGATTTAGGTGGTTTTCTACTCTGAGCTGATTCCTGTTAGTTGTTGCACTGTGAAGGCCCAATACTGGCTTGACTCCTTTAATGTTTCCTTAAGGCTGGTATAAGAGGTTGCTGCTAGACCCTAGATGATAGCTATTTTTTTTTTTTTTTGGTAGACACAGTGTCTCACTATGTTGCCCAGGCTGGTCTTGAACTCCTGGCCTCAGCAATCCTTCCACCTCGGCCTCTCAAAGTGCTGGGGTTATAGGCATAAGCCACTGTTCCTGGCCTGTTGATATACTTTTTTAAATAGTGGAAGACACAGTTTCTCTCTGTCACCCAGGCTGGAGTGCAGTGGCTCAACCATAATTCACGGCAGCCTCATACTCCTGGGCTCAAGTGATTCTCTCACCTTAGCCTCTCGAGTAGCTGGGACTACAGACATGCACCACCATGCCCCGCTAATTTTTTTTAATTTTTTTTTTTAATTTTTTTTCCTGTGATGGAGTTTTGCTCTGTCACCCAGCCTGGAGTGCAGTGACGCGATCTTGGCTCACTGCAAACTCCACTTCCCAGGTTCACGCCATTCTCCTGCCTCAGCCTCCCAAGTGGCTGGGACTACAGGCGCCTGCCACCACACCCGGCTAATTTTTTGTATTTTTAGTAGAGACGGGATTTCACCGTGTTAGCCAGGATGGTCTTGATCTCCTGACCTCGTGATCCGCCCACCTCGGCCTCCCAAAGTGCTGGGATTACAGGCGTGAGCCACCACGCCTGGCTTTTTATAATTTTTGTTATTTTATTTTTGTAAGTATGGGGTCTCCCCATGTTGCATAGATTGGTCTCAAACTCCTGGACTCCAACGATCCTCCTGCCTCCACCTCCCAAAGTGCTAGGATTGCAGGTGTGAGCCACTGTGCTTGGCTGACACACTTTCTTTCTCATGGATCATTTCTGGGTGTTATAAGTGAAAGTTCTATCCTGTTTCCCTCTGTGAGGCAGTCGTTGAATAGTCTGTCAGTAGCAAATGTTGGGGGTTGGCATAATGTGAAGTTATTGGGCTATGAGTCCTATGGCTTCTGATTCAGTTCTAACTCTGCCGCTTACCACTTTCTTGTCCCGAATTTTCTCATCTCTGGTATTTGAACTCTGGAAGTTCTTTTTTTTTTTTTTTTTTTTTTTTTTTTTTGAGACGGAGTCTCGCTCTGTCGCCCAGGCTGGAGTGCAGTGGCGCGATCTCGGCTCACTGCAAACTCCGCCTCCTGGGTTCACCCCATTCTCCCGCCTCAGCCTCCCGAGCAGCTAGGATTACAGGCGCCCACCACACGCCCGGCTAGTTTTTTGTATTTTTAGTAGAGACGGGGTTTCACCCTGTTAGCCAGCATGGTCTCGATCTCCTGACCTCATGATTCGCCCGCCTCGGCCTCCCAAAGTTCTGGGATTACAGGCGTGAGCCACCGCGCCCGGCAAACTCTGGAAGTTCTGTCCAGCTCTGACATTCAATTTTTGCACTAGACATGATCCTGGACTTCAAAAGGCTTACAGTTTTACTGGGAAGCCAAGATATGCCTCACCAAGAGACAACTGATGGTCCACAACAGCATGTGTGCAACACCAGTAAATTAATCTTACAGGTGTTTGGAAAAAGGAGCTTTTCTTTTAGTCTACCTTCTCCATACAACATGAGGAAGCCTTTTCGATGATTTTCAAATTCTTTACTGTAACAGCTGCTGCTGCACCAGTAATTTAGACGTCTTGGGCACTGCTCAGTTGGTGATATTAGCCATAGGGACCGAAGGCAATAGTGAAAACAGAAACGTTATAAAGGTTGAATTGCGGAGCTGTCAGCAATGTCCAATTCTGGCTGCACAAAGCTAGCTGTTTGCTAAGGGATAAGGAGCAGCTGGCCTAGGTCCTCCCCTAGTCTGGGGAATGGCTGCTTCCCTAAACTGAGAGAGCAGCAGCAAAAGCTTTGACCCCACCCTGCACCCGTGAAGAAACACTGCTGTACCACCTGCCTTGCAGGCCCTCTTTTCATTCTGTGAAAGAATAGTACACTGCTAACTGCAGCAGCCCCTCTGTGCACTGTGTACTGTCACATCCCCTCTTTGAATTCCATTCTAAATGTTACTTAACAATTGGATAAAATCACATTTCAAAGAATGCACTGGACAACATGCAGCAGGGACCCATTAAAACATTGCTTTGGTAGATACAAAAATATACTCATTTTCCCAGATTTAAATACTTCTCAGCTCTCTCCAAAGGACTGCATAACAGATGGTTTCAAAGCGAGTCACATTTACAAACAGCAGACAAAAATATGATTTAACAGATTCTCTAAGAGTTCTTCTGAGCCTTCCAGAACCAGTCTTTTTCCATGGACTCTTTTATTTCTAATTTGTGGATTCCTAACTAAAACATCTTTCTACTTGCTAGCAACCTCTCTGTGTATTTCCTGGCTTGTGGAACATAAGAGTTGAAAGAAGTTCTAGAGCTATGGAGCTGGCTCTTGTGTTATTTTAGAAAATGCTACCTTGCCTTGAAAAATAGGAATCATTTAGCCCACCATGAACACTAGCCAAAAAACTGGGGGTGGGAGGTGGAGAGGAGGAGAGAAGAAGGAGGGAGGAATAAACTGATATAGGAATTGTCACAGGAGTTATGAATCATGTACACAGCCATTTAGTAAGACAAATGATGTTTCACTTAAAGTCATCAAAACCAGAGTCAACTCCTGGACAACACCTTGCTTTTGAAGTTTTGAAAAAAAGTCACGTCACAAGCATATACTATGAACAGGGAACAAACCCCAGCCCTGGCCTGCCCTACAACAGCATCCACTGTTGGTGAAGACCTAAACATTAATTCACAAGGCAGGCGGTGTGTGTTAGATCCAGATAGCCAGTGGTCCTCATGGTCAGAGGAGGGGTGAGGTCATTGGGCCTTCTGTGGATGGGCTCAGGCAAGGGGAGTTATTCATACCAGAGAGGCTTCAAAGGGGTAGGAAGAGGGCTGAGGGCATACCAGATAAATAGAATACCTTGAATAAAGGTCTAGAGCAAGGTTGTCCAATTCGCGGCCCATGGAGGCTTTGAATGCGGCCCAACACAAATTCATAAGCTTTCTTAAAATATTATGCGATTTTTTTTGAAAAAATTTTTAAGTGCATCAGCTATCGTTAGTGTTAGTGTATTTTATGCGTGGTCGAAGACAATTCTTCTTCCAGTGTGACCCAAAGAAGCAAAAAGATTGAACATTCCTGGCCTAGCAGATGAGGAGCATTTGAGGATGGGCAGAGAGAGGAGACTGGGAGACACTTTAGCTTGGAGGAAGAGTGGACACAGAGGGAGTGAGAGGAGGAAGTGAGCAGAACCTAGGGGTTGACAGCGTAGAATCCTGTCTGGTTGGAAGGAAAGCAGGCTTGACGATGTATGACCAATTAGGTTATATTCTTACTGTGTCAATGAAGACTACATTTTTTCTCTTACTGTTAGCTTTATCTGGAAAACTAACTGTATTTACATCATCTTTAACACACATATTGACAAGGAGAAGAAGGAGAAGCCTGAGCAAAGTAACAATATATCTAGGCCTGTTTCAGATTAATAGCACAATTGTGGGTTGTCAGAGGGAAGCCATCCACAAGGAGTTGGTGCATTTTCATCTCTTACAGTGAAATTCTCCTGTTTATTCCTCCCACTCATGTTCTAGAATTTTATTTATAACACTTTTTGGCCTGCTCTTTAAAGTGTGTGTGTGCCTCTGTGTGTGAGACTGACTGAGAAACTCAAGTACTCTATTGGGCTTTGAGCTTCTGGAAAACAGGCCCCACAGACATTCCAAGTATTCTAATCATGATCCATTATGCATAAGGAGAAGCAATAGAGACAGAGACGGTGGCCCACTGTTTTGGCTGCACCGTCTGGCATAGCTGCCTCCTGGGCTGAATATCATATGGACCAGCCTCAGCTTCCTCTCTGGCCCTAGCAAGGCTACCTAACCCCCAGGGCCATGGAGCTTTCTGGGAGCTGTCTCACTGCACTGCAAGGGGCTTAAGGGAGTTGCCGGATCCAGTCTTCTGCTGCCAGGCAGGTCCAGGACAAGACACCTCAGACAGGTGGCTAAAGGTGCCTAGAGAGGGAGAGGCTACCAGCCCTACTGGGCACTTGGCCTAGGGTTCACCCAGCCTGACAGGCAGGAAGGGCTCCCCCAACTCCTGCAGGGTTTGGCGGGGGAGGGTGGGCCTCCTTACCCTTGTGTGTCGCCTGGAGTTTGTGGCAGCAAGCTGCAGAGGGACTCGCCCACATTAGGCCAAAGTGAGCCCAGGTGTCTTGCCTGGACAGGGCTGCTGTTTCAGTGCCAATTTGAGCCTGGGTAACCACTGCCCTTTCAAAGGGATGAAGCTTAGTGACTGAAGAGTCTTCCTGTTGCGGTTTAGGACCGAGGGCTCTTCCACTGGCCCACAGGAGATAAGGAGCAGCTCAGTACTTTGCCCGGGGCTGGATAGACGGAGGATAGGCTGGATAAACTGAGATTTGCCCTCAGTTCTCTCCTGGTCTGGGTTTTCTCATTAATTGCAAGGGGGCAATGTGATGTAATAGAAAGGACATTCGATTTGAGATTGGACAAACTTGTGTTTGAATCCTTCCTCTGCCATTTTGTTCAGATGTGACCTTGGGAAAGTAACTTAATCTTTCTAGGCTTCAGTTTCCTCAGTTGTAAAATGAGAATAAAAATAGCATCTTCTGGCCGGGTGTAGTGGCTCACGCCTGTAATCCCAGCACTTTGAGATCAGGAGCTGAAGACCAGCCTGGCCAACATCTCGAAACCCCGCCTCTACTAAAATTACAAAAAGAAAAAAAAAAAAATTAGCTGGACATGGTGGTGCACGCCCGTAATCCTAGCTACTCAGAAGGCTGAGGCAGGAGAATTGCTTGAACCTGGGAGGTAGAGGTTGCAGTGAGCTGAGATCGAGCCACTGCACTCCAGCCTTTGTGACAGAGCGAGATTCCGTCTAATAATAATAATAATAACAACAACAACATCTTCCTCAAAAGTTGGCTGTGAAGATTAAATGTGTCTTTTTTTTTTTTTTTTTTTTTTTTTTTGAGACGGAGTCTCGCTGTGTCACCCAGGCTGGAGTGCAGTGGCGCGATCTCGGCTCACTGCAAACTCCGCCTCCCGGGTTTACGCCATTCTCCTGCCTCAGCCTCCGAGTAGCTGGGACTACAGGTGCCCGCCACCATGCCCGGCTAGTTTTTTGTATTTTTAGTAGAGACGGGGTTTCACCATGTTAGCCAGGATGGTCTCGATCTCCTGACCTCGTGATCCACCCGTCTCGGCCTCCCAAAGTGCTGAGATTACAGGCTTGAGCCACCGCGCCCGGCCTAAATGTGTCTTGAACATAGTGTACAGATGATAAATATTAGCTCACACCACTTTTTTTTTTTTTTTTTTTTTTTTTTTTTACCCTAATGGGTCATACAGATTTTTCTTTTTTAATCATTTCAAAAAACATGCAGGGACTATCTCAATTTCTGTTGATCTAAACATTGCTTTAAATAAACATGCCACTGCCTAGAGGTTTAGACAGCATTTTGCTATAGGGAAATGGGACTGTCATGAGAAGTCTTACAGCAGGATCTCACCAGTATATTCAGAACTTTTCATGCCTTTGCTGTTTTCTTCAGGGCCCTCTTCGAATTTCTTTTCAATACCTTGCAGAAGGGCTCCAGATTAGACTCAGAACACTGGGTAAGTTTTCATCACTGCCAAGTCAAGTGGAAGAATGCCTTCTTGTTTTTGCAGATTATTGTTTTTGAACAAATACAAAATGTTCATTTAACATAATGAACATTTAACATAATGAACATTTTGTATTCGAAAATAATCAATATCTCAGCCTGGGCAACATGGCAAAGCCATGAAATTAACAAAAATTAGATGGCCTGTAGTCCTGGTCCCGGTGGAGGGTGTCCAGATTCTTGGCATTTTGAACAAAGAAGTGGAGAGAATGCACAAACAAAGCAAGAAAAGAATGAAGTAACGGCCGGGCGCGGTGGCTCAAGCCTGTAATCCCAGCACTTTGGGAGGCCGAGATGGGCGGATCACGAGGTCAGGAGATCGAGACCATCCTGGCTAACACGGTGAAACCCCGTCTCTACTAAGAAATACAAAAAATAGCCGGGCGAGGTGGCAGCGCCTGTAGTCCCAGCTACTCGGGAGGCTGAGGCCGGAGAATGGCGTGAACCCGGGAGGCGGAGCTTGCAGTGAGCTGAGATCCGGCCACTGCACTCCAGCCTGGGCTACAGAGCGAGACTCCGTCTCAAAAAAAAAAAAAAAAAAAAGAATGAAGTAACAAAAGCAGAGATTTATTGAAAATGAAAGTACACTCCATAGGGTGGGAGTGGGCCCGAGCAGCCGCTTAAGGGCCCCAGATACAGAATCTTCTGGGGTCCAAATACCCTCTAGAGGTTTCCCATTGGCCACCTGGTGTTCACTCCATGTAAATGAAGTGGTGGCCTGCAATCAGTCTGATTGGCTGCTTTCTACATTCTTCTGCTTTCTGCTGAAGTTACAAAGGACACACTCCTATGCAAACATCTGATTGGTTGCAGGAAGCAACCAATCAGAGGCTAAAGTGAAGTTACAACGTTGCACTTCTATGCAAACGAAGACTTGGTCTGCAATGAGTGTAACTGGTTGGATACAGCAATCAGTCAGAGGCTAAAGTGAAGTTACAAAGTTATTTTTAATTTCCCATCTGCCAGTGCAGAAAAGGCGGGGCTTTGCAAAGAGAGTAGCCTCTGGTCCTTTTGTTACTCAGGAGTGGATAGTTAGGGTTTTCCTTTCAATTTAGCTCTAGGAAGTCAGTGTGAAAAGGCCTTAGATTCTCTGCTTCCAGACCCTATTCTCCTGCCTCAGTCCCAGGCTACAGGCTGGAGGCTGAGGTGGGAGGATTGCTCGAGCTCAGGAGGTTGAGGTTGCAGTGAGCCGACATCATGCCACCACACTCTAGCCTGGGTAAGAGTGAGACCCTGTTTCAAAAAAGAATAAAAATAATAAATATAGTCATTTAACTTAAAAATAATTATATTGCAATAATGATATGTGAAGTTGTATTAAATGAGATAATATAGGTAAAGTGCACGACATAGAGTAGGTATACAATAATTAGAAGCATATATATATATATATATTTTTTTTTTTTTTTTTTTTGAGACAGGGTCTTGCTCTGTCACCCAGCAGGATGGAATGCAGTGGCACGATCTCAGCTCACTGCAGCCTTGATTTCCCAGGCTCAAACAATCCTTCCGCCTCAGCCTTCTGAGTAGCTGGGACTACAGAAGCATACCACCACACCCAGCTATTTATTTTTATTTTTGTTTTTAGTAGAGATGATGTCTCGCTATGTTGCCCAGGCTGGTCTGGAACTCCTGAGCTCAAGCAGTCCTCCCACCTCAGCCTCCTAAAGTGCTGGGATTACAGGCATGAGCCACTGTACCTAGCCTAGCGGTTGCTATTATTATAAGTACTTCTATTATTATATTAAAGCAGAAGATGATGAGGGAGGACGCTCAAGAGGAAAGCATTATCCTTCCTCCCCTTGACTGGAATGCTGAGCTCCAAATGGATATACATTACATCAAAGGCCTGTTCAGTCATCTTAGCGAGATTTTGAAATTCCCCCATCTGAAGTCAGTGAAGTCCCCATATTTGTCAACTTGATCCTTGAGCCTGAGACCAGACAGAAAGAGAAAGTGACTGGCCAGCCTGAAGTTCTTTGTAATTGCTCCGGACAAAAGGTTAATGAGGAAGTGCAGAGGCCCTTCCCTAGAGGACACAAAGGCCGGGCCCTCCCCTCAAGGAACTTAGACTCTCCCCTAGGCTCACTCCCCTCCCTATTATACCCACTTGTAAGTTGTTTTGTAAGTGTCCTGAAGGCTTTTCTCAAGAGAGCCGCTTGGAGATCGCTAATTAGGCCTGTAAACCCATGGGAGACTAGGGCCTCTGGCTTTGATTTCTTTTGTTTCCCTCTCCCTCTCACAGAGACTAGCACAGGGCAGGGCCTCAATAGAAGTTTCTGGCTGACCTTGGAGACTTGGTCAACAGGCTAGTTAGAAGCTCCAGCTTAAGTTGTATTAAATGGCATTCACTGATGACTGTGGCTGCCTGGTTGGCTGGCTGGCTGGTGCAGACAGAGCCAAAGAAATCAGAGTCCGAGGCTGCCAAGGGCAGTTCAGGAGGGAAAGCCAGGCAGTGAGGAGATGGGGATTTGGGGGAGGTGGCACCGAGGGTGGCTCAGTCATCTCCACCAGTAGATTAGATGTAATTGCCTCTACAGCATGTGCTCAGATTACCTTCTGTGCAATTGACAGCAAACTGCCTGTTAAGAGTGATGGGAGCCAAAGGGAGTGAGGGTGAAGCAGATGGGGGGTGGGTGTATATTTTGAAAAACTTGACCTTTTAAAATGCATTTAATACTGTAAACATCTTTTGATTACTGCTACTACCGCCACAGCAGAGGCACTGACTCTATGGGGTTTTATATGATATTTGCCTCTGTTGGCTAGGGATTCATTTCCCAGGTTAGCCAAAGCACAACTGTCGATTGGGCGCTGTGGCTCATGCCTGTAATCCCAGCACTTTGGGAGGCCGGAGCGAGTAGATCACTTGAGGTCAGGAGTTTAAGACCAGCCTGACCAACATGGTGAAACCCTGTCTCTACTAAAAATACAAAAAAATTAGCTGGGCGTGGTGGCACATGCCTGTAATCCCAGCTACTCGGGAGGCTGAGGCAGGAGAATCGCTTGAACGCGGGAGGTGAAGGTTGCAGTGAGCCGAGATCGTGTCATTGCACTCCAGCCTGGGCGACAGAGCAAGACTTTGACTCGGGCGGGGGGTGGGGAGAAGCACAACTGTCTGTCTGGTGGATAATGGAAATTCAGGGCAGCCTTTTTGTCTGCAGGGGATAGAAGAGAGCATACCTGGAGTAAGGAGGCATTCCTAGTAGAGCCACTGGGATACTATGTGACTTAGGGACTGTCATATCCCGCTTAGGATCACTTATCTCCCTACATAGAATCCTAAGGATGGAAAGGCATCTAACCAACTGAATATGACCATAGCAGGTGCCCAACCAAATCTGAGAGTGGGAAAACAACGTTGCTGAGGTCTGTTGGAGGAAGAGGAAGCAGATTTAATCTGTGTGGTTCCTAAAGGCGGAGCTGGGAACAAAGGGGAGAAGGTCCAAGGAGGCAGATTTCACCTCTATCTAAGAAAGAGCTTTCGAACCCATTAGAGCTGTTATAATTTAAATAGGCTGCCTGCTAAGGCAACGAGTTCTCCAAGCAGGGAATTGTTTAAGTTTCTGATTTAGTCTCTCTAACCACATATCCTGCTTCTTTGCCAAAATTTGCAAAACCAAAGCCCCAACTGCTCATGATTCAAAGCGACTACATGTGAGACCCTGACATCCTAAGCTCAGTGGCTTTTGACTCCAGGGCCACTGCCAGACCCTGCTCTCATATGTGGATTTCTTTCTCTAGAAATCAAAGTAGGAGCCCCCAAACTGGTCTCCTGCTTGGGGCGTGGCTCCCATCCCAGCACTTCCTGGAGTGAGTTAAGACGGTCCTGCTTTGGCCCTCAGGGAATTGGACACTCCAGGTGTTGGCCCTTCCTTCTGGTGTTGGACTTTCCAGGTGCCAGGCAGGCCCTGCATCCCACCTGCTCAGCGACTCTCCAAGGCAAGTCCATTCCTCTGCCCCAAGGAAGATCTGCCACCAAGCAAGCTTGGCAAGAAAATACAAGATGTTTACAAAACTACAAACCATTTTTCACTAGCTTGCCAGTCCCCTAAAGGTACTGTAAGAGCAAAAGACATGAAATTAGCATTCTTGACCTGTGACCCCACACAAATCATCATTCACCAGAAAGAGTGGCTATTCACAAAGCAAAATTCAGCCATTCCCTCCTGATTGACACAACCTGGACATGTGCTTTTAAAGAGGCAGATTTAGAGCCATCCTGTGTTCCATCTAAGCTTTAAATGTATTCAGCCTTCAAATGAGTATTCATTACAAAGAAAGCGTTCAGGACTTTTGAATACTACTTTCAATAATAATACTTTACCTTGGGGGAGGGGAGGAGTAATCTATTTACAATTTGCAAAGCCTTTTCAAGAACCTGGACCTAAATCAAAGCAGCAAGATTCAGCACATCCCTGGAACGTAAGTGCTCAATGAATGTTAAGATTTCTTTCTTGTTTTTCTTTTTCTTTTCTTTTCTTTTCTTTTCTTTTCTTTTCCTTTCTTTTCTTTTCTTTCTTTCTTTCTTTCTTTCTTTTCTTTCTTTTCTTTTCTTTTTCTTTCTTTTTTTTGTTTGTTTTTGGAGACAGAGTCCCACTCGGTCACCCAGGCTGGAATGCAGTGGCACACTCATGGCTCACTGCAGCCTCGACCTCCCCAGGCTCAGGTGATCCTCCCACCTCAGCCTCCTGAATGGCTGGGACTACAGGCGTGTGCTACCACACTCAGCTAATTATTTTGTATTATTTTTTTTTTTGTAGAGACAGGGTTTGTCCATGTTGCCCAAGCTGGTCTTGAACTCCTGGACTCAAGCAACCTGCCCTAGCCTCAGCCCCCCAAAATGCTAGGATTACAGCGTGAGCCACTGTACCGGGCTGAATGTTAAGATTTCAACAGAAATGTGATTCAGTTGGGGGAATTTACTGATGAAATCATTGCCAATGGGGGTGGCAGAGAGTATGTTTGAGGGCAAGGCATTACCATCTGTTGAGTGCCTGCCAGGTGTTACTTGTTTGTTTCTAGGTGCTTTCTTATGCTATCTCATTTAATCCTCTTTAACAACCTTACGAGATAGAGTTACTATCCCCTATTGTAAAGAGGAAGAAACAGAGGCACCCCTAGAGGGGCAGGCACCAGCCCAAGGTCACGCAGCTGGTTTTCCAGGTACTCCTGTGTGTCTAACTTTAGTGCCCGTGTTCTCTGGGCTTCGCCACAGCATTCCAGGTGCCCAGCATTGCCTGACAGGAAAGAACAAGGAGACAACAGGAGATGCTTTTCGTTCCGGGATTCCTATCATCACCATTCACAACATTGAGCCTGGAAGGGTCTTGAGCTGCCCTGCCCCTCTGGATGGTGCCTGTCGGATTCTTCTCGTGTTTACCCCCCAGATACCCTAGGAATACACAAAGTCTTTAGTGTGCATTGCTCCCCCCTTCCTCCCCGCTCACATAAAAGCTGGAGCTCTTATCCTAGAATTCAGCCCTCCCCGGAAGCAGGAATCTATGTGCTAATGTGTTAATCCTCCTATTCAAAAGGTCGCTTCTTCCCTACTGTGGGGACCAGCAGCAGTCTATAACCCGCCCCGTACAGTATTTCTGTCCTGGGGTGAGCCTTGTTCCAGCCTAATTATAGCACAAAGGGGAGTTTAGACCCACTCATGCAGTTGTTTAAATTTACTGGGAGCAAATGGAGCTAGGGGATTTGGAAGGTAGCAATAGGGTCCTGACTTCCAAATTACTGGAGGCCACGTGACGACCAGGGCTCTTAGAGAAAGCAGGAGGGGATAGGGAGGAAAGTCATGCACGTGTGCCCTAGCCAGACAGAGGAATCCCCCAAAGGGTCAGGAGAGTGTGCGCAAATGACCGAGGGCTAGAGCCGGCATCCTGGAGGAGCATGGTCCTCCCTTTGGCATGCCATGGGCACCCAAAAAGGGGCTGCGTCCATTGTGGGAGCCTTTCTTTCCTGTATGGGAAAGAACTAGGATCAGATTTCCACCTGGCCATTCTGAGAAGGCCAGAAAGAAGGGAACGGCGGACACAGGCAGACAGAGTCTTTCATCATGGTGGTGGGTGGTGGGGAGAGACAATGGTGGCCTTGCTATCTGGCTGGGGCTTCTTGGGGAACATAGGCTAAGTACAGCTGTGGGGCACTGGCTCTTACTTTGCTGAGCAAATGGAAGGGGGAGAATGGGAGAGAATAAGGGCATTACATGCTGCCCCTTTCCTGTTGCCACTTGGCAGCTGTGCCATGGCAGTGTCAGGAGGTGTGGGCCCCAGCCACTGGCCCTGGGAGGCTGCTGAAAGGATCTGTGGTTGAGTGAAGGAGCACTGGACTGGGAGTCAAGAGTCAGACATCCAATCTCTTTCAGGTTCTGGCCATGTGTCTTCATCTGTCCTCTGAGTGGGTTGAATGAGCTCATTGCTAGAAACTTTTCTAGCTCCACAATTTTGGAATTCACCTCCTCAGGAGAGTTTCTGGAAGTTAGAAGGTAGGACAGGACATGAGACTGGAACACACGGAGGACCCTTTCCACTGGTGAGTCAAAACTGGGATGCCATGGTGGCTGCCCCACTGCTCAGCCCTCCTGAAGCACTCTTATGAGGCCACAGCTAACCAGCCATGGCTGCCCCTGAGGAGCCCTGGGGCCCAGTGAAGAGTACAAGTCTATTGTTGCCCTGTGAAGTCCTTCTGACTGACAAAAGGCTCAAGATCCTAACGAGTAAGCTGGGCATAGTTGGGGGACAAATGCACCAAAGTGTATCCGTGGGAGTTGCAATCCTGAGATTAGGGATGATGGATTATTTTCCCTTTTTCATATTTTCAAACTTTTCAGGAAAGTGGTTATATTAATTTTTTTGAACACTGCTTTGCTAAAAGGAAGCTTTCCAGGGGTCACTATCGTTAGGTGGCAGGGTGACTAAAGCCTTGACTGGGCTGAGGTTTACTTTGGAATTGTACTGTCCAGTAAGCTAACCAGTAGCCACATGTAGCTATTTAATTTAAGTAAAATTAAGCAAAATAAAAAAATTCAGCTTTTCAATTGACTAACCACATTTCAAGTGCTTAGCAGCTACAAGTGGCTAGTAACTGCCATATTGGACAGCACAAATATGGGATATTTCCATGGTCTTAGAAAGTTCTACTGGATAGTGCTGCTTTAGGATATCTATGAAAATAGGTTTGAAAAGCAAAGTTTGGCTAGACACAGTGGCTCACACCTATAATCTCAGTGCTTTGGGAGACCAAGGTGGGAGGATTGCTTGACCCCAGGAGTTTGAGACCCCATCTTTACAAAACATAAAAGTATTAGGTGGGCACAATGGCATGTGCCTGTAGTCCCAATTACTTGGGAGGCTGTAGTGAGAGAGGATCACTTGTGCCCAGGAGTTTGAAGTTGCAGTGAGTTATGATGATGCAGCACTGTACTTCAGCCTGGGTGACAGAGCCAGACTGTCTGAAAAAGAAAAAAAAAAAAAAGCAATGTTCTATTGTATGCGTGTTAACAAGCTGGGCACCGTGATACTTGCCTGTAGTCCCAGCTACTCAGGAGGTTGAAGTGGGAGGCTTGCTTGAGCCCAGGAGTTTGAAACCAGCCCAGGCAACATAGTGAGACATTATCTCTAAAAAAAAAAAAAAAAAAAAGTGTGTGTTGTCCTTACTAAACAGACCAATTGTCTTTAAGTCACCTACATGGAAATCTGTGCTTATAGTAATGTGAATATTCCGTATTATTTTCTTATACCCATTCAAAGAGGTGAACCCAACCTCTTTGCACAATACTTTGTTAGTTGTTACTATTACTGCATGATTGAAAGTAATAAAATTGTATTTTTTTTTTTTTTTTTTTTTTTTTTTTTTTGAGACAGAGTCTCGCTCTGCCGCCCAGGCTGGAGTGCAGTGGCCGGATCTCAGCTCACTGCAAGCTCCGCCTCCCGGGTTCACGCCATTCTCCTGCCTCAGCCTCCCGAGTAGTTGGGACTACAGGCGCCCGCCACCGCGCCCGGCTAGTTTTTTGTATTTTTTAGTAGAGACGGGGTTTCACCGTGTTAGCCAGGATGGTCTCGATCTCCTGACCTCGTGATCCGCCCGTCTCGGCCTCCCAAAGTGCTGGGATTACAGGCTTGAGCCACCGCGCCCGGCAAATTGTATTTCTTGAAAGCATAATCTTACTACTTGTAAGGTTGTAATTGACCTGGACGCATCTTTCTGGATCCCAGCTTTTCTTGTCATTCTGTAAGAAAACTAGTCCATTTAAAAGCTGCTGTTTTTGCAGGATAGGTGGGATCTCCTGGTATATCTTGAAATGCCTGAGAGAATTTCAAACTTAGTTGTTGCTCTCATAACTCATGGAAAACTAGGCCTTATATTGGGAAGTGGGAGCATGAGGCAGAGTGGAAGTAAAGTGGAGGGGTGGGAATGAGGGACAAGCCCAGGCAACAATGGCCTTTGACTATTATCCTAGTGCTCCTGGGAAATGAAAACCAATACTCCTTATAAGGAGATCAGGGGCCGGGCGTGGTGGCTCACACCTGTAATCCCAGCACTTGGGGAGGCCGAGGCGGGTGGATTACCTGAGATCAGGAGTTCGAGACCAGCCTGGCCAACATGGTGAAACCCTGTCTCTATTAAAAATACAAAAATTAGCTGGGCGTGGTGGCACACGCCTGTAATCCCAGCTACTCAGGAGGCTGAGGTAGGAGAATTGCTGAGCCTAGGAGACGGAAGTTGCAGTGAGTAGAGATCATGCCACTGCATTCCAGCCTGTCTAACAGAGCAAGACTCTGTCTCAAAAAAAAAAAAAAAAAAAAAAAAAAAAAGGAGATCAGGAGTCCCCAGATATCCAGATATCCTAGTCTTTCTCTCTGACTCCTCCCAACTAAAAGAATACACCGTTACTGGGATCTTGCTGTGGTCTCACCCATTGAAACTCCTCAGGGCATCTTAAGCATCAGGTAATAGGCTAGGCTTTTCTGGCCAGGCCCTGTGCTAGGCATTATGGATTCAGAAATGAGTAAGACCCAGTCTCTGCCCTCAAGAAGCTCTGAGAACTAGCCAATAGGTGAATTTTCACACCTTTAACCAGTTTAATGAGTTTATATGAATGACACTAGGCACAAAGGACAGTGCTAAGCACTATGGGAAATATAAAGAAGAATAGGGCATGGTCACTGCCTTCAACGCTCCCAATTTTTAAATATTCTGGAAAGACATCAGAGAGTTTGCCTATAATTTAAACAGTGGTGAATGTAATGCTATCCCAAGACATCTAGACATATTTAAAATTATATCGGGCCGGGCGCGGTGGCTCAAGCCTGTAATCCCAGCACTTTGGGAGGCCGAGACGGGTGGATCACAAGGTCAGGAGATCGAGACCATCCTGGCTAACATGGTGAAACCCCGTCTCTACTAAAAATACAAAAAACTAGCCGGGCGAGGTGGCGGGCGCCTGTAGTCCCAGCTACTCGGGAGGCTGAGGCGGGAGAATGGCGTAAACCCAGGAGGCGGAGCTTGCAGTGAACTGAGATCCGGCCACTGCACTCCAGCCTGGGCAACAGAGCGAGACTCCGTCTCAAAAAAAAATAATAATAAAATAAAATAAAATAAAATTATAGCAACTTCTTTTGAGACAGAGTTTTGCTCTGTCACCCAGGCTGGAGTGCAGTGGCGCGATCTCGGCTCACTGTAAGTTCCACCTCCCTGGTTCACGCCATTCTCCTGCCTCAGCCTCCCGAGTAGCTGGGATTACAGGCGCCCACCACTACGCCCGGCTAATTTTTTGTATTTTAGTAGAGACGGAATTTCACCATGTTAGCCAGGATGGTCTTGATCTCCTGACCTCGTGATCTGCCCACCTCGGCCTCCCAAAGTGCTGGGATTACAGGTGTGAGCCACCGCGCCCGGCCTATAGCGAATTCTAATAACAACTTTGGTAATATGAAGGTTTTTTTTTGTTGTTGTTGTTACTGGGAAATCATATACATTTAGGTAGAAATTTATTCTACTAAGATTAAAATGTGGCATTTATGTATTTGATTTTTTTTTTTTGAGACGTAGTCTTGCTCTGTTGCCCAGGCTGGAGGGCAGTGGCACAATCTCAGCTCACTGCAACCTATGCCTCCCAGGTTCAAGCAATTCCCCTGCCTCAGCCTCCTGAGTAGCTGAGATTACAGGCACGTACCACCACACCCAGCGCTTTTTTTTTTTTTTTTGTATTTTTAGTAGAGATGGGGTCTCACCATGTTAGCCAAGCTGGTCTCAAACTCCTGACCTCAGATGATCCGCCCACCTTGGCCTCCCAAAGTGCTGGGATTACAGGCATGAGCCACTGTGTCCAGCCAAAATGTGGTATTAGATCACCTGATTGCCCCAGAGAAGTAAGAACTTGACCAGAAGTTCATGTTAGCCAGTTCCTTCTGTGGCTTTGGGCACATACCCTCTCTGTATAACAGTTCATTTTTCTTAAAAATGAGGACATATCTAACAGTGCTTCTATAGTTGACAAGGCTACCCTAGAAAATTTACTTTCAAGTCCTGTTAACTATTTCAATATAGATTTATATATGTAAGACATTTTCCTCTACGCTCTGTTATTCTTTCCATTTTTTTCCCCTTTACTTTGTTTCTCAGGAGGATCTGGTTCTCTTTCTCCCTATGATTTCCAGAACGTTTCAAAACTTGTCAAATGAAAATATGCGAGTCATGACTTGTGGGTAGCAAGCTAGGACTTGTGGGGACAGTTAGGGGGAGGGCAAACCCTGAGATCTGCCAGCAATTGTTTCTCCTCTTGATTTGAACGAAGGAAAAGATCATGTTATTTATACAGCATAAGGTTCCAGATTTTCAGGAATGGAATCTGAGCCCAGCATGTCAACATATTGGTCTGGTCTGTCTTGGAATCTACAGTAGATGAATTTCTTTGTACTGCGAAACATTAGGAAGGTCAACATTCTTTTCTAATTTTTTTCCTTTTAAGAAAAGGGTTCATTCTCACACTCTAAAGTGGTGGTGTTAGATATCATCCAGATAATACACTCAATGGTTGTGCAGACTTCAGTTTCAAACATAAAGCCCTGGGGCAAACAGCTTTTATGTATTCAGTTACATGTTCTTTATTTCACAGATAATGTTTTTCAACAAATATTAATGGCCTGGGAGGAAATACAGAAGTGAACAATCAAATGAAATAAAAATAAAACTGATGTTAATAACAATAAAGCCTCAAATAGCAATGAACCCAGAGAGACATCAACCTGGGCTTCCCAATCATCCAGGAGTTGTCCCAGAAAGGATAATCCAACAGATGCAGCAGGTGAGATAGAAGCCTCCCAGCAATGGTGGGTGGTTAACCCTGTGGAGTAGTGGAAAAAGCACAGCGCTGGGGATCAGAGGACTTGGCTTCAAGACCTTCCTTTTCTCTGATGAGTTGTACAGGAAGGTGTAATCACTCACTCTCCCTGGCTTTCAGTTTCCTCAAATCCAAAGAAAGGGGTTGGCCTAGACCTAGAGGAAAGGGCTTGGGCTCTGGTGTCAAGACAGCGGGAGGTCTCCCTCCTGGCTCTGCCACTCCCCAGTGTGTAACCTCAGACAATTATTCTCTGAGCCTCAATTTCTTTCCCCTGTAAATCAAGGACAATAATACCTTCTGGATTGAGCTACCCTGAGGATAAAAAGGGATAATGTTTTTAAAGCGTCTGGCACATAGTAGGCAGCACTCAGGAAACTTTAGTTTCTTGCCAGCTTCCTCTTTAAATCTGTTCCAGCTCTAAAACACGCTAGTCCCAATCCAGTTCCTTTGTCTACTAAATCCAGTCCAAAGCTTAGAAAGATCCCTAATTTCCAATCACTTCAAGAGCACACACACACCTGAATTGTCTCTTTCAGTTCTCCAAATTGCCACTGAAACTTTCTTCCTGGGAAGTATTTGCCCCAATTCCCTATCTCTTAAAGAACCTATCTACACAGTTTTCTTCTCTAACTTTACATAAACTTCCCTTTTTCAAGGCGGCCATGGAGGGAGTCTTAGGGCAAAAGAGACTGCCTGGTCTTCCCTTTGCAGCCACCAGCCGCAGGACTGCCCTGGGGACAGAGGTCCTCTTAGCCTCCCATTTCCGCCCCTTCAGGTGTTTTACTGCAAGCCCAAGAGTTAGCTAGTGTTTCCCAGGTAAGAAGGGCACAGACCCTGCCCACCTTCCAGTCTGTGGCTTTGAGATTAGCGGATTCAAAAATAGGGTCCCTTTGGCGGTTAGTTCCTTGGTGGTTTGACTAACTTTGCATGGATAGAGGACTGCTGCGTGGTGGTCCTTCTTTGGGAAAGAAACTCCTTGCTCAGAACTCCTTAATTCCAGGGAGGTTTCAGATGTATGTATTTATAAAAGTAACATATAATTTATATATATATTTATAACAGGAATATAACCACATTACAGAAACTTTGAAAAGTAGAAAAAAAGAAAAGAAAAACCCTCCCTATTCATAATTACACCTCCTAAACACAGACACTGGTAGTATTTTGCTTTTTTTTCTTTTTAAGTCCTTTCCCAATGTGTAGACACACACACACACACACACACTTTTTTGTACCTTGGTTTTCACAATTATTATAAACTTTTCTATGTAGTGGCTTCATAGTTACTATTATTTTATGTAATTTTTGTTTTTGAGACAGAGTCTCGCTCTGTTGCCCAGGCTGGAGTGCGGTAGCCTCAACCTCCTGGGCTCAAGCCATCCTCCCAGGCTCAGCCTCCTGAGTAGCTGGAACTCCAGGCACATGCCATATTATTATTTTAGTATCTGCAGACTACATCTAGTAGATTCAGTATCATTTATTTTAGTTTTTCTTTTTTTTGTTGGTCTTTTAGATGGTTTCCAATGTTTTCTATCATAACTGCGATGAATATATATTATCATGAAGCCTTTTCACTCAAATTTCTTATTTCCTTAAAGTTGCCTCCTAGGAATTGAGATTTGGTTTTAAACAGGTAGGTTTTTTTTTTCTTTTTTTTTTAGATTTTAGAGACAGCATCTTCCTGTGTCACCCAGGCTGGAGTGCAGTGGCATCATCATAGCTTACTGTAGCCTCAAAATGCTGAGCTCAAGGCATCTTCCCTCCTTGGCCTCCCAAAGTGCTGGGATTACAGATGTGAGCCACCCCCCCCGGACAGAACATGTTTATCATTCCATAAATCATGCCCAAATGCCTTCCAAAGAGTGGAGCCAATATATCCTCTTATCTCCATTGGGTGAGAGTATCCTTTAATCACATACTTCCTAGCACAGGCTTTCTTTCCTTCATAAACGTTCATTGTTGGCCAGGTGTGGTGGCTCAAGCCTGTAATCCCAGCACTTTGGGAGGCCGAGGCGGGCGGATCACAAGGTCAGGAGTTCGAGAACAGCATGGCCAACATGGTGAAACCCTGTCTCTACTAAAAAAAAAATACAAAAATTAGCTGGGCACGGTGGTGCACACCTGCAGTCCTAGCTACTTGGGAGGGTGAGGCAGGAGAATCGCTTGAACCCGGGAAGTGGAGATTGCAGTGAGCCGAGATCATGCCATTGCACTCCAGTCTGGGCAACAGAGTGAGACTCTGTCTCAAAAAAAAAAATTTATTTATTTATTTATTTAGAGATGGAGTCTCATTCTGTTGCCCAGGCTGGAGTGTAGTGGCCTGATCTTGGCTCACTGCAACCTCTGCCTCCTGGGTTCAAGTGATTCTCTTGCCTCAGCCTCCCCAGTAGCTGAGATTACAGGCACCCGCCACCATGCCTGGCTAATTTTTCTATTTTTTTTTTTTAGTAGAGACGGGGTTTCACTATGTTGGCTAGGTTGGTCTCGAACCCCTGACCTCAGGTGATCCACCTGCCTTGGCCTCCCAAAGTGCTGGAATTACAGGCGTGAGCCACCACACCCGGCTCATTGTTTTTTTTTTCAAGGTAACTTTTGATTTTCTGTGAGAGGAATGCCCCCCACCCCCCTTGAGTTTTATTACAGTTTTTTTTTCTGTTTTCATTTTATAAGCAAGCTTCTTGACACGAGTGAGTGGGATTTGAATGAAGAAAGAAGTGTCAGTGACTAAAAACTGGGAGTTTTTCCCAGTAGTGATGTTAAAGGAGGAATAGCAAAGCAGATAGAGTGAATGGACAGAACAGAGGAGGAGATGGGTTTGGGAGGGGCCCATGATAGAGCCTAGCCCCTTGATGTGGTCCAAACTGCAGGTGTGAGAAAGTTGTATCTAGAAGCAGCTGCTTGGACAAATTGGAAACAAAAGAGGTTGGGGTCCAGACATGAAATGAGCATTAAGGATTTGGCAAAGAGATGAAAAAGAAGTGAATTTCGAATTTGTTAAAGAAAGGACAGAATCTGTATCGGGTTCAGGGGGAAGGGAACACTCCAGTCTAACTCTCTTTTATTGATCACCTTCCCTGTGCCCAGGTACTTTTTGGAGGCTTTTTTTTTGTTTTTTGTTTTTTTTTTGACACGGTATCACTCTGTCACCCAGGCTAGATGCAGTGGCATGATCATAGCTCACTGAAGCCTGGAACTCCTGGCCTCAAGCAGTCCTCTCGCTTCAGCCCCCCCAAGTAGTTGGGACTTCAGGTACACACTACCACACCTGGCTAATTACAATTTTTTTTTTTTTTTTTAGATAGAGGGTCTTGCTATGTTGCCCAGGCTGGTCTCAAAATCCTGGGCTCAAGCCAACCTCCCATCTCAGCCTTCCAAACTGCTGGTATTAAAAGCACCAGGCCTGTGGAGGCTGTCTTAATGAATTCTCATGATAACCCAAGAAGAGAATTACTATTGTTATTCCTATTTTACAGATGTGGAAACAAGAGCAGAGAGGTTTAGTGTCACAGCCAAGGCCTCATATAGACCACAAGTGGCAGAAGTGAGAATTTGAAACCATGCCTTTCTACTTCAATCCTAAGCACCCCTGGGATCAAGAACAAGATTTGGACAAAGGAGGAAAGGGAACCCACACTTATCCAGATGATGAAACCCTGGGGATCAGGCCTGGGCAGAGAAAGACCACAGGGACCAGTGGCCCACATCCCACATTCTTGTGGGAATGGAGGCTGGGGGCTGCCACAATCCCAGCTGGAATCTGAATGGCTTGTCCCTAAAGGCTGCTGAGCAAGGCCTCACTAAGATTCTGATGTCTAAATCCTCAGCTGTTTGAAGACCTGGTGTCTTAGAGCTTCGCCAAAGCCTCATTCAGGATGCCAACTCCTCTTAGGACCAGCATAGTGAATGTGAGATTGCAGCTTTCTGTTTGCCTAAACATGCTTTACCCTCCCCTAGATCAATGAAAGAATGTGTCTCTTGCTCAATTTCAGCTGCCTCCTCTCTCTCTCCCAATTAAAGCGGAAACTCTGCCTGGTTTAGAGAGTTTGTGGACGACAAAGCCAGAGGTAAGGTTTCAAAGGCACTTGCCTCCTAACCCGTCATTTCAACTCCTCATTATTTCCCTAAAAAAATGCCACTGGGTTTGAAACAGATTGCGTTTGACTGGTCCCCAACTGAAATGTGTTCTGATGTCACCGCTCTTTTTTTTTTTTTTTTTTGAGACCGAGTCTCTCTCTGTCGCCCAGGCTGGAGTGCAGTGGCGCGATCTCCGCTCACTGCAAACTCCGCCTCCTGGGTTCACGCCATTCTCCTGCCTCAGCCTCCTGAGTAGCTGGGACTACAGGCGCCCACCACCATGCCTGGCTAATTTTTTGTATTTTTAGTAGAGACGGGGTTTCACCGTGTTAGCCAGGATGGTCTCTATCTCCTGACCTTGTGATCTACTTGCTTTGGCCTCCCAAAGTGCTGGGATTACAGGCATGAGCCACTGTGCCTGGCCCCTGATGTCACCACTTTTTATTCTGCATATAGTCTTTGAAAGTACTACTGTGGGTGGCCGGGTGCCGTGGCTCACGCCTGTAATCCCAGCACCTTGGGAGGCCAAGGTGGGCGGATCACCTGAGGTCAGGAGTTCAAGACCAGCCTGACCAACACGGAGAAACCCTGTCTCTACTAAAAATACAAAATTATCCGGGCGTGGTGGTGCATGCCTGTAATCTCAGCTACTCGGGAGGCTGAGGCAGGAGAATCGCTTGAACGCAGCAGGTGGAGGTTGTGGTGAGCTGAGTTCGCGCCATTGCACTCCAGCCTGGGCAACAAGAGCGAAACTCTGTCTCAAAAAAAAAAAAAAAAAAAAAAAGAAAAAAGAAAGAAAGTACTGCTGTGAAGCGCGGGTATCACCTGGAGATTTGAGTAACAGCGGCTAGCCATGGAATCAGCCTAGCTGGTGTCAAGGCCTGGATTTCCAGAACCCCCACACTCATCAGTGCTCAGCAAGGAAAGCCCATTTTATTCAGAGACCACGTATTTGTGTGAAACGCTAGTTATACCGGTTATTACTACCTTCATATTCATATTCTATCTATTTCATATATATATATTTATCTGCAACAAGCATGGTGGCTCACCCCTGTAATCCCAGCACTTTGGGAAGCCAAGGCAGGTAAATTACTTGAATTCACAAGTTCCAGACCAACTTGGGCAACAGGGTGAAACCCTGTCTCTACTAAAAAATACAAAAATCAGGTGGGTGCAGTGGCATGTATCTGTAGTCCCAGCTACTAGGGAGGCTGAGGTGTGAGAACCAATTGAGCCTAGGAGGTTGAGGCTGCAGTGAGCTCTGATCATGCCATCGCACTCCAGCCTGGGTGACAGTGAGACCCTTTTCAATAAAAGGGCCAAGCTTGGTGACTCACGCTTGTAATCCCAACACTTTGAGAGGCCAAGGCAGGCAGATCACCTGAGGTCAGGAGTTCAAGACCAGCCTGGCCAACATGGTGAAACCCCGTCTCTACTAAAAACACAAAAAATTAGCTGGGTGTAGTGGTGGGCGCCTGTAATCCCAGCTACTTGGGAGGCTGAGACAGGAGAATCGCTTGAACGCAGGAGGTGGAGGTTTCAGTGAGCCGAGATTGCGCCATCGCACTCTAGCCTGAGCAGCAAGAGCCAAACTCTGTGTCAAAAAACATTACAAATAAAATAAGAATAAAAATAAAAAATAAAGAATTTGGAAGGAAATACTCCAAAACATTAGTATCAGCATGCTTTGTTCCTGGGTAGTGGTATTATAGCACATTTTAAGGATTTTTCACTATGCTTTCTGGTGTTTTTCAAAAGTATCCATAACAAAAATGATTTACTTTGATAGTTGGAAAAACAGTAAGAAACCAATGTTAATCAAGTTTAGCCTAAAGCTGCCTCCTTATGTATTTTAAGTTCAGCCTAAAGGTTTCTCTGCTCATAGTAAATTATAACCTAAATAAAAGCGTAACTAGACTATAACCTACTCTTGTGCCAGTCACCAAGTTTTGGCCAAAGGGGTCCAACTGTCCAAACCATGTTCAAATAAGATAAACGCTGAGCTATAACCAATCCAATTGTTTCTGTACCTCACTTCTGTTTTCTGTATGTCATTTTCCTCTTTTTTTTTTTTTTTTTTTTTTTTTTTTTTTTTTTTTTTGAGACGGAGTCTTGCTGTGTCACCAGGCTGGAAGGCTGGAGTGCAGTGCAGTGGCATGATCTTGGCTCCCTGCAACCTCTGCCTCCTGGGTTCAAGGGATTCTCCTGCCTCAGCCTCCCAAGTGGCTGGGACTGACTACAGGCACACGCCACCATGCCCAGCTAATTTTTAAATTTTTACTAGAGATGGCGTTTCACCATGTTGGCCAGGACGGTCTCGATCTCTTGACCTCGTGATCCCCCCACCTCAGCCTCCCAAAGTGCTGGGATTATGGGCGTGAGCCACCGAATCCAGCCACTTTTCTCTTTCTCTCTGTAAATCTTCTTCCACCACATAGCTGCACTGGAGTCTCTCTGAGCCTTCTCTAGCTCAGGAGGCTGCCCAATTTGTGAATGGTTCTTTGCTCAATTAAACTCTGTTAGTTTTATTTGTTTGTTGTGAGATAGGGTCTTGCTCTGTTACCCAGGCTAGAGTACAGTGGCATGATCACAACTCACTGCAGCCTCAAATTCCCAGGCTCAAGAGATCCTCCCACTTCAGCCTCCTGGGTGGCTGGGACTATGGGTACATGCCACCACACCTGGCTCATTTTTAATTATTTATTTATTTATTTATTTATTTATTTATCTTTGGAGACAGAGTTTTGCTCTTATTGCCCAGGCTGGAGTGCAGTGGCACAATCTTGGCTCACCACAACCTCCGCTTCCTGGTTCAAGCACTTCTCCTACCTCGGCCTCCTGAGTATCTGAGATTACAGGTATCCGCCACCACACCCAGCTAATTTTTCTATTTTTTTCAGTAGAGATGGGGTTTCACCATGTTGGCCAAGCTGGTCTCGAACTGCTGACCTCAGGTGATCCACCAGCCTTGACCTCTCAAAGTGCTGGGATTGCAGGCGTGAGTCACCATGCCCAGCCTAACTCTGTTAAATTTAATTTAGCTAAGGTTTTTTGTTTGTTGTTTGAGATGGAGTCTTGCTCTGTCGCCCAGGCTGGAGTGCAGTAGCACGATCTCAGTTCACTGAAGCCTCTGCCTTCTGGGTTCCAGTGATTCTCCTGCCTCAGCCTCCTGGGCTCCAGTGATTCTCCTGCCTCAGCCTCCTGGGTGGCTGGGATTACAGGTGCACACCACCACGCCTGGCTAATTTTTGTAGTTTTAGTAGAGACAGGGTTTTGCCATGTTGGCCGGGCTGAGCTACTGTACCTGGCCTCCATCCTCTACTATTAAACTAATTTTTTATCCTTTTTCTTTCAAGACAGGGTCTCGCTCTGTGACACCATTGCCTTGGCGTCAGGAGTTTGAGACCACCCTAGCCAACATGGCGAAACCCCGACTCTACTAACAATACAAAAATTAGCCGGGCATGTTGGTGCATGCCTGTAATCCCAGCTACTCGAGAGGCTGGGGCAAGAGAATCCCTTGAACCTGAGAGGCGGAGGTTGCAGTGAGCCGAGATCACAACACTGTACTCCAGCCTAGGAGACAGAGCGAGGCTCTGTCTAAAAGAAAAAAAAAAAAAAAAATAGCGGACAGAGAGGAAGGGGAAATTTGTCTGTCTGTCTGTCTTTCTTTCTTTCTTTCTTTCTTTTCTTTTCTTTTCTTTTCTTTTCTTTTCTTTTCTTTTCTTTTCTTTTTTTTTGAGACAGAGTGTCTCGTTTTGTCGCCCAGGCTAGAGTCCAGTGGCGCCATCTCAGCTCACTGCAGTCTTGACCTCCCCAACTCAAGCGATCTGTCCGCCTACGTCTCCCAAAGTGTTGGGATTACAGGAGTGAGCCACTGCACCACACTCTGGAAAATTTCAATAAACAGCATTGGGATAACTGATCAACAATCTGATGCACTCAAAATTAATTACAGGTTTCTTTTAAAAATCTCTTTTATTTCAATAGCTTTAGGGATACAAGGGGTTTTTGGTTGCATGGATGAATTGTATAGTGGTAAAGTCTAGGATTTTAGTGCACCTGTCATCCGAATAGTGTACATTGTACCCAATAGGTAGTTTTTCATCCCTCACCTTCCTCCAACCTTACCCCCTTCTGCGTCTCCAATAACCATTATACCACTCTGTATGCCTTTCTATCAAGCGTTTATTGAATATGTAAAATATGCTGGCCTGCAGTGTGGGGGTTGGGGAGACTCAAAGGACAAGGGGTGACCATTTACTGAGTGCCTGTTATTTACCAGGTGTATTTTGGATGTTGACTCATTTCATTATTCAACCATCCTGAGAGGTAGGTTTTCACTGTAGTAACAGCACAGATGAGGAAACTGAGGCTCAGAGAGACCAGTAGCATCACTAAGCCCACACATTAAGTCAATGGAAATGCTGGGCTCAGGAGGCAGGTCTGCCTACATCAGAGCCTGTGCTCATTAATTATATCCCATTTTTCTTCCATTATACATACAGGCATACACATGCAATATGATTCCTGGCTTTTTAGCCTTATGGTCTAGTTGAGAAGATGAGATAAATAAAAATACAAATACAGGTAGTCGTTGGTTTATGGATACACATTACAGATGGAAATATTTTGCGTATCCCAGCTGGAAACTCCATCTCTTGGGATTTCTAGAAGGCTGGGCTGGGCTGCAGGAAACTTAGCTTTTATTCACACCAGCCTTGCCTCTGGGTTTTTTAATGCTTGGATCTAGGCTGGGATCCACCGTTGTTGTCCCCAGTCTTTGGATTGCAAATCTAGGCTTCATTCCACCCTGCTTTCAGCAACTAAGACATTGCTTCTCAAACTTTAATGCACATACAGATCACCTGGGGATCTTATTAAAATGCAGATTCTGAATGAGTAGGTGTGAAGGTGGGAGCTGAGATTCTGCTTTTCTACAAAACTCCCAGGTGATGCTCATGAGACTAGTTTGAGGATTGGGTAGCAGGCACTAAGTAGTTAAACGGGTTAGCCCAGATTAAAACCTCAGTGTATCTGGCTTTGGGCGAAGTGCTGGGCTGCTCCTTATTTCCTGTGGGCTAGAGGAAGAGCACAGAGCCCTGAACTGCACCAGGAAGGATCGCCAGTCACTAAGCCTCATCCAATTGAAAGGGCAGTGATTGCCCACTCATGTCAGCAGTGAAATGGCAGCTCTGTCCAGGGAAGACACCTGGGCTCACTTTGGCCTAATGTAAGTGAGTCCCTCTGCAGCCTGCCCCAAGACCTCCAAGTCACACACAAGGGCGAGGAGGCCCATCACTTCCCTTGGGAGCTAGGGGATCCCTGGGGGACCCCAGGCTGGGTCAATCCTGGGCCAGTATCCTAGCAGAGCTGGTGGCCCCCCTTTCTCCAGACACCTTTAGCCACCCATCTGGGGCATCTTGTCCTGGACCTGCCTGGCTGCAGAAGACAGAGGCAGCTATGCCAGATGGTGCAGCCAGAGCAGTGGGCCACCGTCTCTATTGCTTCTCCTTATGCATAATGGAACATGATTAGAATACTTGGAATGTCTGTGGGGCCTGTTTTCCGGAAGCTGAAAGCCCAATAGATATTGAGCATGCTTTTTGCTAGCCTGACCACCATCGATAACATTGTTTCTGTGGGAAATGGTTTCCAATTCCCAAACAGTGCCTCATTGCATGCTGGGAACTGGCTGCGCAGAGAGGAAGAGAAGCCATGTAAGGTAGTACCCACTGAGAGTCAAAGGAATTGTTCAGAAAATGTGTACTTCGGGAGTTTAGGGCAAGGAGGGAGAACTATGGGCTAAGTGTTTCAACCGAAAACTTTGGAGAGCAGGGAGACATGAGCTGGGCCCTTAAGGAGAATGAGGATTTGGGTAGGTGGGATAAAAGCTTGCAAAACATAGAGACAGGAATGAGATGCTCACTACACATGCTAGGAGCCATGGATTAAGGCATTCTGGCTGGGGTCAAGGGACATCAGGCTGGATGGGATGGGAAGAAGCACTGTCTACAGAGCTTTCATATGAGAGATGAAGAAGGGGAGGAGGAAGAGGAGGGGGAAAAAGAAGAGAAAGGGACATCATTTATCATCATTTCTATGAGCCAGGCACTTTATCTACATTCTATTTCTTTTTCTTTTTTTCTTTTTTTTCCTTGAGATGGAGTCTGGCTCTGTGGCCCAGGCTGGAGTGCAGTGGTGCATCTCCGCTCACTGCAACCCCTGCCTCCTGGGTTCAAGCCATTTGTTTGGCTTGCTTCAGCCACCATGCCCAGCTCATTTTGTATTTTTAGTAGAGACAGGGGTTTCACCATGCTGGCCAGGCTGGTCTAGAACTCCTGACCTCAGGTGATCTATCCGCCTTGGCCTCCCAAAGTGCTGGGATTATAGGCTTGAGCCATTGTGCCCGGCTTATTCTATTTCTTATAAGACCCCCAAAATTAGGAGTATCCTTGTTGCTTAGATGAGGAAATAGTTTCAAAAAGGTTAAGTAACGTCCTTTTTTTTTTTTTTTTTTTTTTTTTTAAAGTTCCGGGATACATGTGCACAATGTGCAGGTTTGTTACATAGGTATACATGTGCCATGGTGGTTCGCTACACCTATCAACCCATCATCTTGGTTTTAAGCCCCACATGTATTAGGTATTTGTCCTAATGCTCTCCCTCCCCTTGCCCCCCACCTCCTGACAGGCCCCAGTGTTTGATGTTCCCCTCCCTGTGTCCATGTGTTCTCATTGTTCAACTCCCACTTATGAGTGAGAACATGTGGTGTTTGGTTGTCTGTTCCTGTGTTCGTTTGCTGAGAATGATGGCTTCCAGCTTCATCCATGTCCCTGCAGAGGACATGAACTCATTCTTTCTTATGGCTGCATAGTATTCCATGGTGTATATGTGCCACATTTTCTTTATCCAGTCTATTATTGATAGGCATTTGGGTTGGTTCCAAATCTTTGCTATTGTGAATAGTGTTGCAATAAACATATGTGTGCACGTGTCTTTATAGTAGAATGATTTCTAATCCTTTGGCCATATACCCAGTAATGGGATTGCTGGGTCAAATGGTATTTCTGGTTCCTGATCCTTGTGGAGTTGCCACACTGTTCTTCCACAATGGTTGAACTAGTTTACAGGCCCACTAACAGTGTAAAAGCATTCCTATTTCTCCACATCCTCCCCAGCATCTGTTCTTTCTTGACTTTTTAGTAATCACCATTCTTACTGGCGTGAGATGGTATCTCATTGTGGTTTTGATTTGCATTTCTCTAATGACCAGCAATGATGAGCTTTTTTTCATATGTTTATTTGACGCATAAATGTCTTCTTTTGAGAAGTGTCTGTTCATATCCTTCGCCTACTTTTTGATGGGATTGTTTATTTTTTTCTGAGTAACATTCTTAAGCCTACCCAACTGGGAAGTGCTGGCACCAGAATTTGAACCTAGGTCTGTGTGGGTCTTTGCATAACACCATGCTCTCTTGCTCTTGAACGTGTCCCTGACTAATATGTTGGGTTTAAAAATACTCAGGGAAGTCCATGTTTCTAAACAGGTTTCAAAAGTCATCTGGTCTGGATCCTTGAAAAGTCAGAGGCTGTGATAGCTATACTAGTTTGCTAGGGCTTGTCATGACAAATTCTCACAAACTGCATGGCTTAAAACAATGCACATGTATTTTCTCACAGTTCTAGAAGCCAGGAATCTGAAATTCAGATGCGGGTAGGGCTGTGGTTCCCTCCGTTGTCTCTAGGGGAAGAATTCTTCTGTATAGTCAGGGTTCTCCAGAGAAACAGAACCAATAGGAGTCATGCATGTTTTTGTTTTGTTTTGTTTTTTTGAGACAGGGTCTCTCTCTGTAGCCCAGGCTGGAGTGCAGTGGTGCCATCATGGCTCACTGCAGCCTTGACCTACTGGGCTCAAGTGATCCTCCCATCTCAGTCTCCTGAGTAGCTGGGATCACAGGTGTGCACCACCACACCTGGCTAATTTTTTTAAAATCTTATTTTTTAGTAAAGAGAAGGTCTCACTATGTTTCCCAGGCTGGTCTTTCACTCCTGGGCTCAAGCAATCCCTCGCCCTGGCCTCCCAAAATGCTGATGTTATAGGCGTTAGCCACCGTACCCAGCCCGTGATATTTTAGTTTGAGTCTGAAGGCAGTCTTCTGTAAAACCAGGAATAGCTGATGATGCAGACAAAGTCAGAAGTCAGCCTTCTGGAGAGTTCCCTCTTGTTCAGGGAGTCCATTTTTTGTTGTTCTATTGAGGCCTTCAATTGACTGGCTGAGCCCACCCACATTATGGAGGGTAATCTGCCTTACTCAAAGTCCACCAATGTAAACATTAACCTCATCCAAAATACCCCAAAGAAACACACAGAATAATGTTTGAACAAATATCTGGGCACCCTCTGCCTTAGCCAAGTCAACATATAAAATCAAGTATCGCACCTTTCTTGATTTTTTCAGCTTCTGGTGGCTTCAGTCATTCTTTGCTTTGGAGCTGCATGATTCCAATGTCTGCCTCCATCTTCACATGGCCTTTCTCCCTGTGTGTCTGTGTCCCAAATATCCCTCTGCCTTTCTCTTATAAGGCCACTTGTCATGGATTTAGGGCCCACCCTAAATCTAAGATGATCTCAACTCAAGATCCTTAGCTTAAGTACATGTGCAAAGACCCATTTTCGAAATAAGATCACATTCACAGGTTCTAGGAGTTAGGACACAGAGATGTTTTTTGTGGGGGGGAAACACCATTTAATCCATTAAACTGGTATGGGAATCTGAAGAGTTCTGCTGGCATAGCTACGTCCTAGCTTCAGGTAAAAAACAAAAGCACAAGGACTCCATAATATCAGTAGTAACCCCAGCGCAAGGAGTTAAATCTGCTGCCATCTAGGGTGTTTATTTTATTTTCTTTCTGAGACAGGGTATTACTCTGTGGCCCAGGCTAGAGTATAGTAGTGCAATCTTAGCTCACTGCAGCCTTGGCCTCCTGGGCTCAAGTGATACTCCCACTTCAGCCTCCGGAGTAGGTGGGACTACTGGTGCACACCACTGCTCTTGGCTAATTAAACGATTTTTAAAAAATTTTTTGTCAAGACGAGGGTCTCACTATGTTGCCTAGGTTAGTCTCAAATGCCTGAGCTCAAGTGATCCTCCTGCCTTGGCCCCCCAAAGTGCTGGGATTGCAGGTGTGAGCCACTGCATCCAGCCTAGGGTGTGGTGTCATGCTGGGGATCTGGCGATACTGCTACCCACTAAGGGGGGCGAGGAGGATGTTTAGAGAACATTTTTTTCTTTCTTTTCTTTTTTTTTTTTTTTGAGATGGAGTCTCACTCTGTCACCAGGCTGGAGTGCAGTGGGTGTGATCTCAGCTGACTACAACCTCCTCCTCCTGGGTTCGAGCGATTCTCCTCCCTCAGCCTCCCAAGTAGCTGGAATTACAGGTGTGTACCACCACACCCAGCTAATTTTTGTATTTTTAGTAGAGACAGGGTTTCACCATGTTGGCCAGTATGGTCTCGATCTCGTGACCTCGTGATCCGCCTGCCTCGGCCTCTCAAAGTGCTCAGATTACAGGTGTGAGCCACCGCACCCAGCCCCTCTAGAGAACATTTCTAAATTTTCTTTTAAAGTCTATTTTCTGCCCGGGCATGATGGCTCACGCCTGTAAACCCAGCACTTTGGGAGGCTAAGGCAGGTAGATCACTTGAGATCAGGAGTTGGAAACCAACCTGGCCGACATGGTGAAACCCCATCTCTACTAAAAATACAAAAAATTAGCTGGGTGTGGTGGCACATGCCTGTAATCCCAGCTACTTGGGAGACTGAGGCAGGAGAATCACTTGAACCCAGGAGGTGGAAGTCAGTGAGTTGAGATCACGCCACTGCACTACAGCTTAGGTGACAGAGCAAGAGTCTGTCTCAAAACAAAAACAAAAACAAACAAACACAAAAATATTATTTTCTTTTACAATATAATTGAGGTTTATTTAACATAAAGCTTTTCCATGGTGGCCAGATATATTATAGAATGTCTCATTTTAAAATATTTTAAAATTATAAAAACATTTAACATTATAAATAATTTGAAAAATAAATGACGTATCATCTTACCACCCTAATACAACTGATTGATTTTCTTCATATTCCTTGTCATTCTTGTCCGCAGATGTCGTACCCACTTTGTGAAGTTTTCACTTACTTCTTCAGCAAAATGTAATGTTCCTTCCGTCCTCCAAAAGCATTCTGTGAATGATAACACCTTTCAGTTTGTTTCCATGACTGTCTTCCACTTAGATTGAACCTCTATGAGGAAGGGGACCATGTCTTCTCAGCTTTGTATCTCCTATACATAGCACAACACCTGGTAGACATTAAATGTTCAATAAAGTTTCTCAAATGAATGAATGCATGTATGTGCATAGTCATGATCATGATAGACATGTAATTTTGTAATTTGCTTCTGTTAATGAACATCAGAATACACACTTTTTTGGCCTGGCGCAGTTGCTCACGCCTGTATTCCCAGCACTTTGGGAGGCCAAGGCGGGTAGATCACAAGGTCAGGAGTTCAAAAGCAGCCTGGCCAAGATGGTGAAACCCTGTCTCTACTAAAAATACAAAAAATTAGCCAGGCACGGTGGCAGGCACGTGTAATCCCAGCTATTTAGGAGGCTGAGGCAGAGAATTGCTTGAACCCGGGAGGCAGAGGTTGCAGTGAGCCAAGATCATGCCACTGCACTCCAGCCTGGGCAACAGAGTGAGACTCCATCTCAAAAAAGAAAAAAAAAAAAGAGTACACACGTTTTTACACATTGTTACTAATTTTTCAAATATGTTTGATAGTGTCCTAATATTCTATTCCATTGATGGACAGTCGTTTGCGTAATCATTCTCTTCTTATTAGGAATGCTTGTTTTCAGCTTCCCATTATTCAGAATAATACTGAACTGAATACCCTCATACACAGGGCTTCTTGTTAGTTTTTTTCAATGAATGAAATTTCCAAGAGTGAGACGAACACTTTGCTTATTTATTTAGAGACAGGATCTTGCTATGTTACTCAGGCTCAAGTGCAGTGGCTATTCACAAGCATGATCATTGCTTACCAGAGCCTTGAACTTCTGGCATCAAACTTTCCCTCTGCCTCAGCCTCCCGAGTAGCTGTGATTATAGACGTGCACCACTGCACCCAGCTAATGACTATATTTATTAATAGTTTGAGTTCTATATGTAATTTACACTTTAAAACCTAGATATATCCAGCGGTTTATAGGTGTTAATAGGGGTGCATGTATATCCCATGTAGACAAGTATAAAAGCAAAATTTAATATTTAGGAAACAAATGACACTGAAGAGAGAAGTAGCTATCCCAGTACAGACCACACATCATGAGGCAAGGCCTCCCTGAGGCACGTATGAAAGAATCCCTTCTGGACGAGCTTTAAGAAGTCTCCTTTAGCCACACTGGTTTAAGCCTCCACATATTAACAGTGAAGAAAGAGATACTCTGTCTTCTACATCAGGAAACTGCTTGTGGTTTTACTAATATTGTGTGAGCCCTGTCTTTTTGATAAATTCTTTTGATTCCTTCTTTAAGTCCTTTAAGCCCCTTCCAGCATTTTATATCCAGACACTTGACTAAATAAATACTTTCTGACTACAGAGTTTATATTTGGATGCTATTGATGTTCTTTATTCCTTCCTGAATGTGTGAGTTTCCCTTTGATATTCCTCTTTCATCTAAAAAACTAGGAAGTTCTTTTTTTTTTTTTTTTTTTTTTTTTTTTTGACGGAGTCTTGCTGTATCGCCCAGGCTGCAGTGCAGTGGCGCGATCTTGGCTCACTGCAACCTCTATGCCTCCCGAGTTCAAGTGATTCTCCTGCCTCAGCCTCCTGAATAGCTGGGACTACAGGCACGCGCCACCATGCCTCGCTAATTTTTATGTTTTTAGTAGAGGCGGGGTTTCACCATGCTGGCCAGGATGTCTCGATCTCCTGACCTCGTGATCCACCCACCTCGACCTCCCAAAGTGCTGGGATTACAGGCGTGAGCCACCGCGCCTGATAAAACTAGGAAGTTCTTTAGATAGTTCCCAATTCTCCCTGTTCTCTTGCTTCTAGTTCTCAAGAATAACTGTAAAATGTGCTAGGAATGCAGAGTCCTGCCATAAGGGGGGCTGGCCAGAACAGCCAGGGCTCTGTTCCAGTCCCCTTTATAAACAAGATGGCCTTCCACTTTAATCTGATGTGTCATGATACCCTGGGTTATAAAACCCAGGGTGGGATGCTTTCTGGGGTCCCTCAGCTGCAGTGTTAGTGGGGCACATGCAGTTGAGACTCCATCTACCTTGAGTGGCCTTCCTGAGCCTTGAGGAGCCAGATCTCAACAAAACCTAGGTTTCTGTTGTCACTTACTGCTCATCTGTAAGTAATAAATCCTCTTCATGTAACTTGCTGCGCATGTGGGTGTTCTGTCTCACCAGACTCAGACAAGTGGTAATCAGGGCACAGTGAACCTGCTTCACATCTTTGAAGGACTCACTCTTGAAGGATAATTTCACTGGTTATAGAATTCTGGGTTGATAATTTTTCTTTCAGCACTTTAAAGGTGTTGTTCCACTGTCTTCCAGTCTTCATGGTTTCTGATAAGAAGACCACTGTCATTTGAATCATTATTTCCTGGCATATATTTTGCTTCTCTGCTATTTGCATTAATTTTTTAATTTTGTTTTTTGGAGACAGGGTCTCTCTGTGTCACCCAGGCTGGAGTGCAGTGGCATGATCATGTCTCACTGCAGCCTTGAACTCCCAATCTCAAGTGATCCTCCCATCTCAGCTTCCCATTTAGCTGGGACTACAGGAGTACATCACCAGGCTAATTTTTTTTTTTTTTTTTTTTTTTTTTTTTTTTTTTTTTTTTTTTTAGAGATTGGGTCTCTCACTATGTTTCCTAGGCTGGTATCGAACTTCTGGGCTCAAGCCATCCTCCTGCTTTGGCCTCCCAGACTGCTGGTATTAAAGGTGGGAGCCACCCTGCCCAGCCATATGTAAGATCTGAGCACTGCTCGTTTTATTTTTCTAATCTTTATTCCCCCTTTTTAGATTCAGATGGGAGAATTTCTATTAATCTATCTTCATGTTCACTGACCCTTTATCTTTTCCATTCTGCCATTAAGTCAATTTAGTGTCTCCCCCACCCCTGCCTAAACACTGTATTTTTCAGTTCTAGAACTTGGTTAATTTTTTATTCCTATTTTCTCTCTTGAGATTTACTTCATTTTCCAATCAATTACAAGACTCTTATTCTTTTTTCTCTCTAGTTTAATTAGGTATTTTATTTATTTATTTATTTATTTATTTATTTATTTATTTATTTATATTTTTGAGACAGAGTCTCACTCTGTTACCAAGGCTGTAGTGCACTGGCACGATCTCAGCTCACTGCAACCGCCGCCTCCTAGGTTCAAGTGGTTCTCGTGCCTCAGCCTCCCAAGTAGCTGCGATTACAGGCATGCGCCACCATACTCAGCTAATTTTTTTATTTTTTAATTTTTTTGAGACAGCCTTGCTCTGTCACCGAGGCTGGAGTGCAGTGGCGTGATCTCAGCTCACTGCAACCTCCGCCTCCTGGGTTCAAGCGATTCTCCTGCCTCAACCTGCTGAGTAGCTAGGATTACAGGCGCACACCACCATATCTGGCTACTTTTTGTATTTTTAGTAGAGACAGGGTTTCACCATATTGGTCAGGCTGGTCTCGAACTCCTCACCTTGTGATCCGCCCACCTCGGCCTCCCAAAGTGCTGGGATTACAGGTGTGAGCCACCGTGCCCGGCCTAATTTTTGTATTTTTAATAGAGACAGGGCTTCACCATGTTGGCCAGGCTGGTCTTGAACTACTGACCTCAGGTGATCCACCTCAGCCTCCCAAAGTGCTGGGCTTACAAGCATGAGCCATGACTCCTGGCCAGCTATTTTATTTTAATCAAAATACCAATACACTATTATGAATTAGTGCATTATGAACCATCAGCTCCATGCTTTTCATCTTAAAAAAAAAAAAGCCACTTTTAGTTTTGGGGGTACACGTGCAGGTTTTATGTATAGGTAAATTACGTGTCACAGGGGTTTGGTGCACAGATTAGTTTGTCACTCAGGTAATAAGCATGGTGCCTGATAGGAAGGTCTAATTGTGTTTTCATTTTTTGAGACAGAGTCTTGCTCTGTCACCTATGCTGGAGTGCAGTGGCACAATCAGGCATGTTATTCTTTATCTCATTGGTCAGAGTTACAATAACTTTTTTTTTTTTTTTTTTTTTTGAGACAGTGTCTCACTCCATTACCCAGGCTGGAGTGCAGTGGTGCAATCTTGGCTCACTACAACCTTCGCCTCCCAGGTTCAAGTGATTCTCATGCCTCCCGAGTAGCTGGGATTACAGGCATGTGCCACCATGCCCGGCTAATGTTTTTGTATTTTTTGTAGAGACAGGGTTTTGCCATGTTGGCCAGGCTGGTCTCAAACTGCTGACCTCAAGTGGTCCTCCCGCCTCGGCCTCCCAAAGTGCTGGGATTATAGGCGTGAGCCAATGTGCCTGGCCTACAATAATTTCTTTAAAGACCCTGACTGATAATTCCAATATCTGGTCATCTCGGAGTTGATCTTAACTGATTGTTTTTTCTCTTGAGAACAGTGAGTCACATTTTCCTTTTTTTTTAATGTCAATTTCTTTTTGTATGTTGGACATAGTAATTGCTAGCTTGAGACTCTGGATTCTAGTCATATTCCTCCAAAAATGTTGATTTTTTTTTTTTTTTTTTTTGAAAGCAATGAAGTTTTTTACTCTGAGACTGCAAACTGTCTCACCTGTGGTGGACATCAGCTCAATTACTAAATTTTTTAGCCTTAGCTGTGTGGTGATCTGAGTCCGCTCCAGGCGTGCACAGCTCAAGAAAGTAGGGGTCAGCCAAACACCTTGGCAGAGTTTATGCACAGGATGTGGGCCTTTCTTGTTCTGTCTCTTTCCTTTCTAGGATTCCCCCAGCATAGTTCAAGTGGCTATAGTTACCTTAGATTCTGTCATCTGGCTCTTTAGGCTAGAAAGATGGTAGATTTTCTATTAGAATTTTAGCTGTGTCGTGCCATGTAGTCTGCACTTAAGTTAAAGGCCGTACAAAGGGAAACCCACCCCATGCCAGTCCTTTCTTCTCAGTTTCAGCTCCCATCGAAAGGCTGTTTTTTTTTCTCTCTCATTCTTCAGAATCTCTAGGTTTCTTTCTTTTCTTTTTATATTTTCCTCAAAGTTTGTAGTTGTTATCGATCTGCAGAAGGCTTGCTCTGTTAACAGCATATTCCTCCATACTGAAGGTTAAAAATTCATCAATTTTTGAATGAAAATGACCTTAAGGGATTTATTCCTTGTTATAAAATTAATATATACCCATTTAAAAACCATACAACATAGAAATATACAGAGAAGAACATAAAACTACCCATAATCTCGATTTTTCTTCTCTTTTGACATTTTTAAAATTATTTTTTGCAGTATTATTTTATTATTTATTTCTAAAGTGATTTCCACTTTTATTTTAAATTCAGGGGGAACCATGTGCAGGCTTGTTACCTGGGTATATTGCGTGATGCTAAGGTTTGGGGTATGATTGATCCTGTCACCCAGATATTGAGCATAGTACCCAATAGTTGAAAAACTTGCCCCCTCCCTCTAATCTCTCTCTAGCAGTCCCCAGTGTCTATTGTTGCCACCCTTGTGCCCATGAGCAGCCATTGTTTAACTCCCACTTATACATGAGAACATGCAGTATTTGGTTTTCTGTTCTGGCATTAACTTGCTTACGATAATGGCCTCCAGCTGCATCCATGTTGGTGTAAAGGACATGATTCTGTTCCTTTTTATGGCTGTATAGTATTCCATGGTATATGTGTCTCACACTTTTTATCCAATCCACCATTGATGGGCACCTAGGTTGAGTCCATGTCATTGATATTTTGAATAGCGCTGTGATGAACATATGAGTACATGTGTCTTTTTGGTAGAATGATTTATTTTCTTTTCAATATATAGCCAGTAATGGGATTGCTGGGTCAAATGGTAGTTCTAAGTTCTTTGAGAAATTTCCAAACTGCTTTCCACAAGGACCACACTAATTTACATTCCCACCAACGGTGAAAAAGCATTCCCTTTTCTCGACAGCCTAGCCACCATCTGTTTTTTGTTTTTTTTTTTTTTACATTTTATTAATAGCCATTCTGACTGGTGTGAGATGGTATCTCATTGTGGTTTTAATTTGCATCCCTCTGATGATTAGTGATATGGAGCATTTTTTCAAATGTTTGTTGGCTGGTTGTATGTCTTCTTTTGAGAAGTGTCTGCTCATGTCTTTGACTATTTTTAAAATAAGGTTGTTTGCTTATTGCTTGTTCAATTGTTTAAGTTCTTTATAGATTCTGGATATTAGAGCTTTGTCGGATGCATAATTTGTGAATATTTTCTCCCGTTCTGTAGGTTGTCTGTTTACTCTGTTGATAGTTTCTCTTGCTGTGCAGAAGCTCCTTAGTTTAATTAAGGTCCCACTTGTCAGTTTTTGTTTTTGATAAAATTGCTTTGGAGGACTTAGTCATAAATTCTTTCCCAAGGCCAATGTCCAGAATGGTGTTTCCTAGGTTTGCTTCTAGGATTCTTATACTTTGAGGTATTATATTTAAGTCTTTAAACATTCTTGAGTTAGTTTTTTTTATATGGTGACAGGTAGGCGTCCAGTTTTATTCTTCTGCATATACCTAGCTAGCTATCCCAGTACCATTTATTGAATAGGGAGTCCTTTCCCCTATTGCTTATTTTTATTGACTTTGTCAAAGATCAGATAGTTGTAGGTGCACGGCTTTATTTCTGGGTACTCTATTCTGTTCCATTGGTCTATGTGTCTGTTTTCCTACCAGTACCATGCTGCTTTGGTTACTGTAGCCATATAGTATAGTTTGAAGTTGGGTAATGTGACACCTCTGGCTTTGCTCTTTTTGTTTAGGATTGCTTTGTCTATTCGAGCTCTTTTTTGGTCCCACATGAATTTTAAAATAGTTTTTTCTAATTTTATGGAAAACAATGTTGGTAGTTTGATAGGACTAGCATTGAATCTGTAGATTGCTTTGGGAGGTATGGCCATTATAACAATACTAATTCTTCCAATCCATGAGCATGGAATGTTTTCTGTGTGTGTGTGTGTTTTTTTTTTCGGAGACACAATGTCACTCTGTCACCCAGGCTGGAGTGCAGTGGCGCGATCTTGGCTCACTGCAACCTCCGCCTCCCGGGTTCAAGTGATTCTTGTGCCTCAGCCTCCCGAGTAGCTGGGATTACAGGCGGATGCCACTATGCCCAGCTAATTTTGCTATTTTTAGTAGAGATGGGGTTTTGCCATGTTGTCCAGGTTGGTCTCAAACTCTTGACCTCAAGTGATCTGCCTGTATCAGACTCCCAAAGTGCTGGGATTCCAGACGTGAGCCACCGCACCCAGCTAGCATGGAATGTTTTGCCATTTCTTTGCATCATCTATGATTTCTTTCTGCAGTGTTTTGTAGTTCTTCTTGTAGAGATCTTTCGCCTCCTTGGTTAGATGTATTCCTAGATATATTACTTTTTATTGCAACTATTGTTTTGTTTCTTTTTGTTTGTTTGTTTTTGTTTCTTTTTTTTTTTGAGACGGAGTCTCACTCTGTCGCCCAGGCTGGAGTGCAGTGGCCAGATCTTAGCTCACTGCAAGCTCCGCCTCCCGGGTTTACGCCATTCTCCTGCCTCAGCCTCCCAAGTAGCTGGGATTACAGGCGCCCGCCACCTGGCTCGGCTAATTTTTTGTATTTTTTAGTAGATATGGGGTTTCACCGTGTTAGCCAGGATGGTCTCGATCTCCTGACCTCGTGACCCACCCATCTTGGCCTCCCTAAGTGCTGGGATTACAGGCTTGAGCCACTGTGCCCGGCCCTATTGCAACTATTGTTAATGGATTGTGCTCTTGATGTGGTTCTCAGTTTGAATGTTATTGGTGTACAGAAATGCTACTGATATTTATACATTGACATTTTATACATATCTTGAAACTTTACTTTTTTTTTGTTAACGTCTTGCTATATTGCCCAGGCTGATCTTGAACTTCTGGGATCAAGTGATCCTCCTGCCTCAGCCTCAAGAGTAGTGCCCAACCATAATCTCATTGTTAAAAGATACCTTCTAGTTTTTTGTTTTGTTTTGTTGTGAGACAATCTCTCCCTGTCGCCCAGGCTGTAGGGCAGTTGCGCGATCTTGGCTCACTGCAACCTCTGCCTCCTGGGGTCAAGCAATTCTTGTGCCTCAGCCTCCTGAGTAGCTGGGACTACAGGTGTGTGCCACCACACCTGGCTAATTTTCTTATTTTTAGTAGAGATGGGGTTTTGCCATGTTGGCCAGGCTGGACTCGAACTCCTGACCTCAAGTTATCTGCTCTCTTCAGCCTCCCAAAGTGCTGAAATTACAGTAAAGCCACCGTATCAGGCCACTTTCTAGTCTTTTTTCATGTGTACATATCCAAATGTACTTATATAAGCATAGAAATAAATATTTCTCATACTATTAATAAAAGAGGAGCACACTATAGATATTATGTTGTAACCTACTTCACTCCCTCCATTTAGCAACATATAATAAACATTGAAAAAGGGCTATTCTGGGTTTAAGAATAAAGGGTTAGAGAGCTTACAGAAGACAAATTGAAAAGTGAGACTTTTGATCTAAACTGGAATGGTGCTGAGAGGTGGTACTTCTGAGGGCCAGATCCACAGAAGGGCCTCAGTCCCCTGCCCTTGCTGGCTTAATAGAATAGAGGGAACAGTATCTTTTTATCAATCCTAACCACCTGGGGAGGAGCTGAGGGTTTGGCATTGGGCTGTGGTTTCTTCTGCTGACTCCTGGCTATTAGAGACTAATGGGAGGAAGTACCAGCCCTGGAGTCTGCGGTGGACTAGGCAGGCCACACAGGCAGTTCTGCAGGACACTGGGCGTCACTGTGGCTCCTGGGTGGCCCCACCAGCTGTTGGTCCTGAAGAGGTGAGGGGTGGAGCACTGAATGAGGAGAGCACAGCTAATGTTTGCTACATTGACCTGACTTTTCAGGGGCTATCAATCATCGCCGGGGATAACTTCCTTCAGAGTCACATTACCTGATTAGAATTCCACTTACTGTTCTTCAGAAGTCTCGCCTTGGATAGATTTGACCTAAGGTATTCACTGTTCTTCCCTACCTATCCATTTGCTTCAAACGGTGACTCTGATCAGATATTTAGGCCTGGATTCTCTACTCAATTTTTTGAGCCACCAACATCCAACTTGGTATGTTTGAGGCATGTTTTTGCCATATATATATATTTTTTTATTAATAGCCATTCTGTCTGGTGTGAGATGGTATCTTATTGTGGTGATGTGAAACATTTTTTCTTTTTTTTTCTTTCTTTTTTTTTTTTTTTTTTTTTTTTTTTTGAGACAGAGTCTTACTCTGTCACTCAGGCTGGAGTGCAGTGGCATGATCCTGGCTCACTTCAACATCTGCCTCCCTGGTTCAAGCGATTCTTCTGCCTCAGCCTTCCAAGTAGCTGGAATTACAGGTGTGCACCACCATGACTGGCTAATTTTTGTATTTTTAGTAGACACAGGGTTTCCCCATGTTGGCCAGGCTGGTCTTGAACTCCTGACCTCAAGTCATCTGCCCACCTCGACCTCCCAAAGTGCTGGGATTATAGGCATGAGCCACCATGCCTGATGTGGAGCATTTTTTCATATGTTTATTGGCTCTTATATGTCTTCTTTTGAGAAGTATGTGATCATGTCTTTGACTATTTAAAATAACAAATATCTCTTAATATATATATACCATATATATATATAAAATCTCTAAATATATACCAATATATATGCCACATACACACACACACACACACACACACACACCCCATATATATATATATATTTGGAGATGGGGTCTTGCTCTGTTGCCCAGGCTGGAGTTCAGTGGCACAATCATAGCCCACTGCAGCCTGAACATTCAGTGCTCAAGAGACTCTCCTGCCTCAGCCTCCTGAGTAGCTAGGATGCCTTTCATATTTTTGTTCAGAATATCACCATCCTCCAAGGTCATGGAGTTGCAAAGAATTCTCACTGACTCCTCCCTTTCTCAGACCTCCATCTTCCGATCAGTTGTGACTTGTTCTGTGAAGGTGAGCCACTAAAGGATTTTGAGCAGAGGAATAGGATGTGATCAGATGTGGGCTTTAGTACAGAGGATAAACTGAGTGTTGAGGGAAAGAAACAAATGTGAGGCAGAGAGAACAGTTTGGAGAACAACAATATACCATACAAAAGATGAAAGCAGTAGTTGTGAAATGGAAGAGAGGATTTCAAGAGGCAACTCGTAAAAGGAATATATAAAAGTTTTCAAAACAGAGGGACTTTTGAAGTTCCTCTGTTCCTCCTCTGAAGTTGAAGGTGGCCAGGCACAGTGGCTTATGCCTGTAATCCCAGCAATTCGGGAGGCCAAGACGGGAGGATTCCTTGAGCCCAGGAGTTTGAGACAGGCTTAGGCAACACAGGGAGACCCCGTCTCTACAAAAAAGAAAAAAATTTTTTTTTGAGACCAAGTTTCACTGTGTTGCTCAGACTGAAGTGCAGTGGCACAATCTGGGCTTACTGCAACCTCTGCCTCCCAGGTTTAAGTGCTTCTTGTGCCTCAGCCTCCTGAGTAGCTGGGATTACAGGCACACACCACCATGCCCAGCTAATTTTTGTATTTTCAGTAGAAATGGGGTTTCACTGTGTTGGCCAGGCTGGTCTTGAACTCCTAGGCTTAAGTGATACACCTGCCTTGGCCTGCCAAAATTCTGGGATTACAGACGTGAGCCACCGTGCCTGGCCTACAAAAATTAAAAAAAAAAAAAAAAATTAGCCTCACTTGAGCCCAGGAGGTCGAGGCAGTCGTGAGCCATGATGGTGCCACTGCACTCCAACCTGGGTGACAGAACAAGATGATGTCGCAAAAAATATATACAAATAAAAAATAAGTTGAAGGATAGGGCTGATTTAACCTTCTCGAGAAGCAGAATGTTATCAAGAACTAAAAAAAAAAAAAAAAAAAAAGTAGTTTATTTGGGCATAGTGGTGCATGCCTGTAGTCCCAGCTACTTGGGAGGCTGAGGCTGGAGGATCACTAGAGCTCAGGAGTTCAAGACCAGCCTGGACAACATAGTGAGAGCACAACTCCACTAAAAAAAAAAAAAGTTGAAGCATGGTTAATGTTGCTCAGGGTATACTTTTTAAAACTTTTTTTTTTTTTTTTTTTTGAGACAGTGTTTTGCTTTTTTGCCCAGGTTGGAGTGCAGTGGTACAATCTTGGCTCACTGCAATCTCCACCTTCTGGTTTTTTTTTTGTTTTGTTTTTTGTTTTTTGTTTTTTGTTTTTTGAGATGGAGTCTCGCTCTGTCGCCCAGACTGGAGTGCAGTGGCGCGATCTCGGCTCACTGCAAGCTCCGCCTCCTGGGTTTACGCCATTCTCCTGCCTCAGCCTCCTGAGTAGCTGGGACTACAGGCACCCGCCACCGCGCCCAGCTAATTTTTTGTATTTTTAGTAGAGACGGGGTTTCACCGTGGTCTCGATCTCCTGACCTTGTGATCCGCCCGCCTCGGCCTCCCAAAGTGCTGGGATTACAGGCGTGAGCCACCGCGCCCGGCCTCCACCTTCTGGTTTCAAGCAATTCTCCTGCCTCCCAGTTTCAAGTGATTCTCCTGCCTCAGCCTCCTGAGTAGCTGGGATTACAGGTGCGTGCCACCACACCCGGCTAATTTTTGTATTTTTAGTAGAGATGGGGTTTCACCATGTTGGCCAGGCTGGTCTCAAACTCCTGACCTCATGATCCGCCTGCCTCAGCCTCCCAAAGCGCTGGGATTACAGGCATGAGCCACCGTGCCCGGCTAAAACTTTTTAATGAGCTATAACATACACACAAAAGTATACTAATCCTCAGTGTCAGCTTGATGAATTTTCACATCTGAACACACCTTTGTAGCTATCACCTAGATAAAGAAACAGAACACTACCCGCATCCCAGCAGTTCCCATAATTTCCCCTGTCAGTCACTTACTCCCCTCCAAAGGTGGTCACTGACCTGACATCTAACATCATATAATTTTTTAAACCTTTTTTTGCTGAGGTTTGTCTTTTATTTTTAATTTTTTTAACTTTTATCCTAGGTTCGGGGGTACATGTGCAGGTTTGTTATACAGGTAAACTCATGTCACAGGGGCTTGGTGTACAGATTATTTCATCACCCAGGTACTAAGCCTAGTACCCAATAGTTATTTTTTTTCTGCTCCTCTCCCTATTCCCACCCACCACCCTCAAGTAGGCCCCAGTGTCTGTTGTTCCCTTCTTTGCTAACACCATAGATTAATTTTGCCCATCTTTAAACCATATATGAATGGAATCCTATAGTGTATATTCTTTTGTGTCTGACTTCTTCCATTTAACAATATATTTGTGAGATTTTTCTATTTTTTTTATAGAAATTGTTCTTTCCTCCTCAGTGGTGTATAGCATTCATCCTGTTGGTAATAGTCATTTGAGTCTTTTCCAGTTGAAAACTATTATTCATAGTGCTATAAGAACGTTCTTTATATATCTTTTTGGTACAAATGTGTATATATTTATGTTGGAAATATATCTGGGAGTGAACTTTCTGGTCCATGGGATATATAAAACTGCTAACTAGTTTTCCAATGTGTTTGTAACAATTTATCCTCTGCTTAGCAATGGAAGATATTTCATTTATTCCAACAACTGGTATTGTCTGCTTTAAAAATTTTAGCCATTCTGGTAGGTATAGCAACAGTGTCTACAGCTGTCCTTCCACCAGATGTAACTAAACAGAATTGTACACATTCATTTACTCTGAATTAAAGGTCAGTCAAATTAAAGAGTAAGCCTGCCCTCAGGTAGCTCACAATGCAGTAGGGGACTCATTGATATATAAACAACAGATGTTTATAACCTATAATATGTGCTATTATAAGTCCCCCCCCCCCCCCCCACCCCCCCCCCCCCCCCCCCCCCCCCCCCCCCCCCCCCCCCCCCCCCCCCCGCCCCCCCCCCCCCCCCCCCCCCCCCCCCCCCCCCCCCCCCCCCCCCCCCCCCCCCCCCCCCCCCCCCCCCCCCACCCCCCCCCCCCCCCCCCCCATGACTTATAGTAGAGGGAAGATAATGTTAGGTTAGTCCAGGGAAAGGAGGAGCTTGCTCTGGGTGCAGTATAGAACACAGATTGGAGGGATCTGTAGGAAGCAAGGAGGCCACTTAGGTAACTGTTAAAATAGTGCAATTGGGAGGTTAATATAGAACAAAGCTACTGGAATTGTTAAGCAGGTAGACTTGACATAACCAAATGGCTGCTAAAATGTAGAGAGAGAGGGGACTTGGCAGATGGTGATACTGAGGATGTAGAATAGAGAAGTCTAGGCATCCAGTGAAATGTGGAAAAGCAGAGAGGTATTAAAGGTAACACCCAGGTTTTAGACTCACGTGCCTGGGTGGATGCTGCTGTCAGCAGTTGAGAGAGGGAAAACAGATAAAGAAAGAGGGTGAGAGTGGAAGGTGGGAAAGATGTCTTCAAGTTGGGCAGCCTAAATTTGAAGGACCTGTGGGATATCTAGGTGGAGCTATCATCAGTAGACATTTGGCAAGATAGGTCTGGAGCTCATAATACTTGAGGGCCATTTGGTGGGTTGAAGACATTTGAAAAGTGGGAGTGGAGGAAAATCAATAAGGATATTGTGAGCAAGCTTAGGATAGAACCCTGTGGAACCCCTCATTTAAAGGGCTGGGTGCAGGGGCTCAAATCTGAAATCCCAACACTTTGGGAGGCCAAGGTGAGTGGATCGCTTTGAGCTCAGGGATTCAAGACCAGCCTGGCCAACATGGCGAAAACCCATCTGTACAAAAATTAGCCAGGCATTGGTGGTTCACACCTGTAATCCCAGATACTTGGGAGGCTGAGGTGAGAGGATCACTTTGAACCCAGGAAGTGGAGGTTGCAGTGAGCCAAGATTGCGCCACTGCACTCCAGCCTGGGTGACAGAGTGAGACATAGTCTCAAAAATAATAATAATAATAATAATAATAATAATAATAATAATAAAGGGCATGTGGAAAAAGCTGACCTTTCCCAAACTGAGACTTCAGCATAATTATAGGCTGAGGCAGAAAGCAAGCAGAGAGGGAAAGCTTGAAGACATAGAAGGTAAACACGATGGGCGATTGTAGCAAAGTCCCAGGAAGAGGAAAGGATTGACATCAAGACTCTGGAGCTGAAGAGGGACCCTCCTTGCTGATACTTGGGGGAAAGGAAGGAAAAAGTTCACACTGGATGGCATGTGTTTTCCCTACAAGGACAAGTCAATCTGCTAAGAGTGAAGAAGACAGAGGTGGGGCTGGGGACTTGAAGAAGAGTAAAGCTTGGATTAGTCACTGTGGTTAAAGGGAGGCACAGACTAGGGACCAAAAAAAAAAAAAAAAATTGCAGAGCAGCATTGAAGGCTTTACTGAGGTCAGCTACCAAGTAAGTCAAGATTCCTACTGGGAGAGAGAGCGTGGTAAAAACAAACAAATAAACAAATAGGCAAGCAAATCTAGCAACTCCTGTTGGGCCAGCATTTTAGGAATTCACTTCATGCTGAGCTTCCTGAGCCTTACAATTTTGTTGAAGGGGTGACAGGGAAAGCACCTTTAGGTGGAGAGTAAAGTGGACTCGGAGAATTCCCAGTGTATTATTAAATTGAATGATAGGGCTGGGTGCAGTGGCTCATGCCTATAATCCTAGCACTTTGGGAGGCCGAGGCAGGCAGATCACTTGAGGTCAGGAGTTCAAGACCAGCCTGGCCAACATGGTAAAACTTCATCTGTATTAAAAATACAAAAATTAGCCAGGACTGGTGGTACATGCCTGTAATGCCAGCTACTCAGTAGGCTGAGGCAGAAGAATTGCTTGAACCCAGGAGGCAGAGGTTGCAGTGAGCTGAGATTGTGCCACTGCACTCCAGTCTGGGTGACAGAGCAAGACTTCATCTCAAAAATAAAATAAAATAAAATAAAATAAAATAATTAAATGATTGGAAGAGGGAATGAGGCCATGTCAGGTATGGATGTCCTTCAGCTAGGTTTCTCATTTGCCTCTCCTCTGGTCAATTTTATCTTCTTATACTTGTGGTTGGCTTCTCTCAGTTTGCTTAAATAATTAATTAATTTTTGAAATAGTGTCTTGCCCTGTCTCCCAGGCTGGAGTGCAGTGGCATGATCATGGCTCACTGCAGCCTTGATCACCTGGGCTCAAGTGATCCTCCCACCTCAGTCTTCCAAGTAGCTGGGACCACAGGTGCACAACACTGCCTAATTTTTTTTTTTTTTTTTGTAAAGACGGGGTCTTCCTATGTTTCCCAGGCTGGTCTTGACTTCCCGGCTCAAGCGATCTTTTTACCTTGGATTCCCAAAATGCTGGGATTACAGGAGTGAGCTGCCATACCCAGCCTCTCAGCTTGCTTTAGCTCTTGGGATCCAGCCACTTCCTTTCTGCTGGCAGTACGGTAGAGTAGAACTCCTAGTTCTCTTAGTTAACATCTGGGTAATTTTTAGCAGCTGAGTCAGAATGAATTCCGTCAGCCTTCATTTCTACCTTCTATCTGCTTTTCGTGCTGGCCAATATCCTCACCCAGCCATCAGGTCAGCGTCCTGTTTTGTATGTTAAACCAGCCAGTGAAAAAGCGATGGTACCTTATTGACCATAGACTACACTTGAGACACACAGGCCTAGAAGCGTCATCTTTCCAATTAGATTGGGGAAAGGGGGAGGCTGTGATCCAATGGGACCCCCAGTGAAGATCTCATTACAGTGTTAGTAACATTTTGGATGTTAACCAAAAACTGTCCATCAACTTGCAACTCCAGCAATTATAGCTTCCACTTGGGAATTTGACTCTAGATGGGACTACATTTCATCCAGGGAGAGCTATCTGGATGGCTCTGATTTAGGATGCAGGTGTGTTGGGAGATGTAAGTAGTTAATTTTGTAAAACATGCCAAGGCCTTTCAATAAAAGGTGTTTTGAGAAAATCTACTATTGTTAACATCATCTTCTTTTTGAGACACTCCAGGAGCCAAAGTGCTTGTTTTCACACTAATTTCATGAAAGAAAGGTGTCGACTGTACCAAGTTAATCCATTCTTGCAAAATGCCCAGGGAACCAGCGTGAATTGAAAAATGACTTAAAGAAGAGACCACCCTCCAAAGAGTCAAAGACCTCCTAGCACCAATTATGCCAAGAAATGCTAAGCCCATTAGCAAGTTGGCTAATTAAAAAAGAAATGTTAGATGTAGTCAGTGAAAATGGACCATCACCTTGATAAATAGTCCATCTGTTTGAGTAGCATTTCCAGTGTTAATTGAGGTCTGGGTGACTCAGTGCCCTGGTGGCCAAAAATCTGTCCTGAGAAAAAGTAAAAGAAGGTACTCAGAGGCCAAGCCATGGAGCCCATGGCTTCTCACATCTGCACACAGCCCCCAGGCCAGCGCTTTAGAACACCAGATGTTTACGCTCCACTTCCTGACCTCCTTTCCAAATGGCAGTTCTTGGAGTCCCACTGAAGGGCTTTGCAGGCTGTTTGTTATTTGTGTGGAGTGCTGTGGATTTGATTTTTGCCTGCAATGACTTCCTGACGGAATTCTTTCCCCAAATGATAGTATTTCACTGGAAAATGGTTTAAAAACAAGGACCAAAATATGAACGTGGACTTCAATGTTCTCCACAGGCCTGAGACCCCCACCAGTGCCCTGGGTGGGTGGGCAGGGGTAAGGGTAGAGATTCCTAGGAACCAAAGATCTTAAATTTTTTTTTTTTTTGAGATGGAGTCTGGCTCTGTCACCCAGGCTGGAGTGCAGTGGCACAATCTCGGCTCACTGCAAGCTCTGCCTCCCAGGTTCACACCATTCTCCTGCCTCAGCCTCCCAAGTAGCTGGGACTACAGGTGCCTGCCACCTCGCCCGGCTAATTTTTTGTATTTTTTTTTGTAGAGACAGAATTTCACCGTGTTAGCCAGGATAGTCTCGATCTCCTGACCTCGTGATCCGCCCGCCTCAGCCTCCCAAAGTGCTGGGATCACAGGCGTGAGCCACTGTGCCCGGCCCAAAGATCTTAATTTTAAGGCAAGGTATCTTTTAGAGCCCCTAGGGAGATGTGCGCCCGGGAGAGTTCTGCCTTCCCCATTGTGGAAACTGTGCCAAGGGTAATGAAAGAAGTAAATGAAAATGTTGAGCCTGGCAGCATGAAAGATTGAGTAAACCCATCATTTGGTCATTTGCAAAGTAGCTGGAGAAATTGCATTCTTGCTGGCAGAGCAGTCCCATGCAGGCGATGACATGCCAGTAATAAAGTGCCTGTCTCTCCCACTTGCTCCAGGATTTGGTTCTGGATGCCACAGGGAAGAAGCCACTGCTTGACTTAAGGGACCAAACAAACCAAATCACTTGATTGAAAGGATTGAGGCCAGGTATGGTGGCTCACGCCTGTTATCCTAGCATTTTGGGAGGTCGAGGCAGGTGGATTTCTTAAGGCCAGGAGTTCCAGACCAGCCTGGCCAACATGGTGAAACCCCGTCTCTACGAAAAATACAAAAATGAGCCAGGCATGGTGGCACGCGCCTGTAATCTCAGCTACTCAGGAGGCTGAGGTATGAGAATCGCTTGAACCTGGGAGGTGGAGGTTGCAGTGGGCTGAGATTACACCATTGCACTCCAGCCTGGGTGACAGAGTGAGACCCTGTCTCAAAAAAAAAAAAAAAAAAAAAAAAAGAAAGAAAGAAAAGAAAAAGGCCTGATCCAGTGCTTTCAGTTCTCTAATAGCCAACTCTGACTGCAAACAAAGGAGTTGCTTTCATACAGGTCACATCCCTTCCCATAAAACCTCCTCCTCGGAGATACCCTTTTTAACATGGCACTTTATTGAATCAAGCCAAAACAGGCCGGAAAATATTGGGCACCCATTCTGTGCCCAATATGGTACCAGACATGAGGAAAAGCAGTACACCAGTCTGTTGGGGAGAGAAGAGAGACACACAACACAACTAGAAGGATGCTGTAACACTGCACAGGCCCAAGCAGTGGATTATATGGTGCGAGAGGTCTCTCATGTGTTTTTGTTTTTTTTTTTTTTTTTTTGAGATGGAGTCTTGCTCTGTCACCCAGGCTGGAGTGCAGTGGCCGGATCTCAGCTCACTGCAAGCTCCGCCTCCCGGGTTTACGCCATTCTCCTGCCTCAGCCTCCCGAGTAGCTGGGACTACGTTAGCTGGGACTACAGGCGCCCGCCACCTTGCCCGGCTAGTTTTTTGTATTTTTTAGTAGAGACGGGGGTTTCACTGTGTTAGCCAGGATGGTCTCGATGTCCTGACCTTGTGATCCGCCTGCCTCGGCCTCCCAAAGTGCTGGGATTACAGGCTTGAGCCACCGCGCCCAGCCTGGCTCTCATCTTTTTGGAGTCATTGGTGAAGGTTTGGGAAGGTGATGAAGAGGGTAAAAGGCATTCCAGGCAGAGGTTTATAGCACGAACAAAGATGGCAGGGCAGGAATGAGCATGACCAGTGCGGGCCAGGCTCTGTGGCTTGGCCAGGTCAATGAGGGTGAAGTGAGAGGGGAATTGTTGGAGAAAAGTTGGAGATAAGAGTGGATCAGGAAGGGTTTTATATGGCAGGATGAGGACTTTGGAATGTGATCCCCAGGCAATACAGAAGACCCTGCAGAACGACAGGGATGTAAAAAAAGAAGCCTTTTTGGCAGATGCCTGTGGCTTTGTGTGCAGGACTTGGAGGAGTTGAGTGGAGGGTTTTGCAGCCATGCAGACACACAGTGGTCAGTGCTTGACCAAGGCTGGGGCTGGGAGAATGGAGAACCAGCACAGCCTATGGCACAAGCAAGGGCTTTGGAACTAGATACACCTGGATTCAAATTCCCCCCACCACCCTATGTACCTACCACTTATGAGCTATGTAACTTTGAGCAAGAAGCCTCTGCTTCCTCCCCTCTAAACTGGGGCTAACCCTCTTGCTTGCCTCCTAGGGAAGCCACTGGATCCCAAGAGCTAAAGCAAGGTGAGAGAAGCTAGCCACAAGTTTAAGAAGGTAAAAGTGATCTGGAAGGAAGTGTGTCTAAGGCACCTAGGAGGCCCCATGAAGCAGTAGCTTCTCATGTCTGGGCTCATTCAAAGAGACTTCCTGAGAAAGAACCAACAGGATCTAGTGCCAGGGAGGACTGGAATTGCAGGAGATGGGGGAGACACTGATGACTGCCATGGTTCAAAATGGGGAGGACAGTGGCCCAATGGCCTGAACCTGGGAATTGAGCTGGGCCTGGGTGGGGGTGGTGATAAACCAAGCTCTATTTTAGACGTTGTTTTTGAGGGCAAGAGGAACTGCCTCCCAGCTGTTTGTTTTATATGTGTATTCCTCCTCGCAATGCTCAGGCTCCAAGAGGGACTTGTTTAGAGAAGTGCTGCAGCAAAGCAGGAGAAGGTATATTTTAAAGTGACAGCTCTAAAAATACTGCTCTCTTTTTGCCCTTTCACAGCTGCAGATTCCCAATCCTGATCCTCACTGGGAGAAATAATAAAATGCATATGTTTATAATAAAAATCATATTTCCCTCTTCCTGTGATGTCTCCCAGTTGTAGGTTCCCATCCGTTTGCTGTTTGACCTATCATTTAACAAATGTATTTTAAGAAAAGTAATCTTTTCCACTGACATGTCCTATAAACGTCACATCCTCAGCACTGGTTCTCATTGAGGAACATAGATGCATGTTTTGAATATTTCCATAAATGCTTTTTACTCCATTCCCAGGCGAGGATTTTTAAATGCTTGCTTTGAGACAAAATATACAGACCGTGCACTGTACAATGATGTAGGTCTCTTGGGCCTGATTGTCAAAGGGCAAGGTGAGAGTTTGGGTTCTGGGAAAATTTGCTACAATTGGCAGCTGAAACCCAGGCCTCAGTTCTTCTGTGGGTCGTCATTCAGGTGTGCTCAGCGCAAGGCATCCTGGGAAGTCAGTACTTGGGCCTTACCCTGAGTAGAGCGAATGGGACTCTGAGAGGCTTCTCTTGAAGACACTAAGTGGGATTGTGGAAGGCAAACTGATGCATGACGGTGGACTAGGTCAACATTCATTGTGCAAAGGGCAGAGAAAGCATCTCTTCCTTTGTCCTGAAGGATGAGGCCCAATCAGAGAGCAGGCACAGATCCTGTGTCATTTGGAAGGGAGCTGATATTGTTTAGAGACATCTATCCATCGTTGTTCTATGGATTAAAGAAAATGTGTTTAATGCACTCAGTAGGGCACCTGGCACATGGTAGACACTCAAGCAAGCAAGATCTGTCTCACTTACAGAAAGAGCAAGGAAAGATATCTCAAGGCCACTGCCAACTGTGTTGAAAGTCCAGGCAGGGATTGTGTCAAGGACTAGGAATAGGGAGGAGACATAGAAATGGTATAGTACAAGGCAGAACACAATCAGAACAGAATTAAGGGAGCCAGGGCACAGATTACCTACAGGATGGGAGAGAAAAGGGTAGGAAGAGCTGTGATTAGGTGGCAGGCAGGTAGCGAGTTCACCCCTATATGCTTGGTCATTTCACTGGTTCATTCATTCATTTACTCATTCATCCATCCAACAAATATTTACTGAGCATCTACTATGTTCTAAGCAGTGCTCTAAATGCTAGGGACACAGCAGTGAACAAAACAGAGAAGGATCATTCTCTGAGAGAATTTATAGACTCATGGCGATAGGCAATGAGGTAGATTTGGGAGTGAGAAAGTGGTGTTGGAATTCAGAGTTGGCTTTCCCAAACCTAGAACCCTCTGAATGGATTCCCAGAAGTTGCTCATCTCAGCCCTTCCCAGGTATGATTTGTCCTGAATAATGGTGATCATCCCACCCCAAGCTTCTTGACAGGGCTGGCTTTGCAGGAAGATAATGAGGAATATTTCAGGGGGAAAGATGGGTTTCCCTTCCCTTATTTCCCATGGCCAGAAATATTTTTTTGCAGAGAAAGAAGCCTTACTTTTCCCGTCTCAAGGCCCAAACAGAGCAGGGGAATAAAAGCTTTATCAAGGAGGAGCTGGATGCAAGCAGGGAAGAGGACGGAGAAGGAGGCTAGGTTCTATCATTCATTCAACTAATACTGAGTGACTCTTCTGTGCCAAACTCTGTGCTAGATTATACCACAGTAAGCATGTAACAACCTCTGTCCTCGTGAAACTTACATTCTGGCAGATAATAAACTAACTAAATGATAAATGATCATCACTATGGAGAAAAATGAAGCAGGGAGAAGGGAAAGGGAGACTTGGGGAAAGGGTTGCAAATTTAATTAGGGGAGTCAGGGAGTCATTTACATAAGGCACTATTTGAATGAAGACCAGAAGGAGAAGGGGCCAGCCCAGGAGAGCCGGAGTGGGGAAGAGCATTCCAGGAAGAGAAAACAGCCTGAGCGAAGGCCCTAAGGTAAGCGTGCTAGGCATTTTCGTTTTTTTTTTGAAACAGTGTCTCGCTATGTCACCCAGACTGGAGTGCAGTGGCTTGATCTCAGCTCACTGCAACCTCCACCTCCTGGGTTCAATGTATTCTCCTGCCTCAGCCTCCCAAGTAGCTGGGACTATAGGTGGGCACCACCACACCTGGCCTCATTTTTGAGGAATAATATGGAAGCTGTGGCTGAAATGTAATGGGTGAGGTGGAAAGCAGTATAAGATGGCACTATGGGAGGTCAGATTGGGGCAGGGAGGTTGCAGACCATGGTAAGGACTTTGGCTTTGACTGAGTGGAATGAGAAGACACGAGAAGGTACTGAGCATAAGAGTGACATGCCCTGCTCTACAATTCACATGGATCAGGCTGGCTGCTGCATGGAGGATAGAGTGTATGAGAATAAAGGTAGAAACTCAGATCACACTAGTGCCATAATGCAGGCTAGAGCTGATGATGGCTCAGGCCAGGGTGGTAGAGGGGGAGGAGATGAGAAGTAGTCAGATTCTAGAGATCATTGGAAAGTGGAACCGGCTGGGCGTGGTGGCTCACACCTGTAATCCTAGCACTTTGGGAAGCCGAGGCAGGTGGATCACGAGGTCAGGAGTTCAAGACCAGCTGGGCCAAGATGGTGAAACCCCGTCTCTACTAAAAATACAAAAAATAGCCAGGTGTGGTGGCAGGCACCTGTAATCCCAGCTACTTGGGAGGCTGAGGAAGGAGAATTGCTTGAACCCGGGGAGCAGAGGTTGCAGTGAGCCGAGATCATGCCACTGCACTCCAGCCTGAGCAGCAGAATGAGATTGCATCTCAAAAATAAAAATAAAAATAAATAAATAAGAAAGAAAGAAAGTGGAAACAACAGTATTTTATTTGCTGATGGACTGAATGTAAGATTTGAGAGAAAATCAGGAGTACAGGATGAGCCCATGTCTTTGATCTATAAAAATAGAAGAATAGAGTCACATTAAGAGTGATTGAGAAGATGGTGGGTAGGGTTAGGGAAGGAGGTAGGCAAAAGTCAAGAATTTGGTTTTTAGCCCGGGCACTGGTTCACACCTGTAATCCCAGCACTTTGCGAGGCTGAGGTGGTAGGATTGCTTGAGCCCAGGAGTTTGAGACCAGCCTGTGCAACATAGTGAGACTCTGTCTCTTAAAGGAAAAAAGTTTGGTTTTTGATGCACTATGTTTGAGGACCTTATCTGATATCTGTATGGAAACATTGAGTAGATGGTTGGATAGGTGAGCTTGGAATTCAGAGGAGAGGCCTGAGTGGACCTTTGATTGATCAATGGTAGAGGCTCAGGTGGCTATGTGGAGGCAGAGCCCTAGATAGCTTGGACTTCTCCTCCTATACCTCTGTTCTCAGGCCTGGGGCAGGACTTTGGTATGGGATCCATCCTTAGTGGATAAAGCTATGCTTCCTCTTCCCTTTGCTGTCCTGTATTCCTCAGCTCCTAGTCTCTCTATGCTAGTCTCTCTTTGGGCACCCAGAGTTGCCTAACTCTGGTGCCTCTCATGTACTTTTCCTTTAGGAAGTCCTAGGCGAGTAGCAGCAGAGATAAGGAGCAGGCTGAACTCCTGAGCTGAGTGAAGACTGGTTGCAGTCACCCCAGAGCTTTCAGGGTCACTGTCTATTGGCATCATCTTCAGAAACAACTTATAAGAAGAAAGTACCGGGGATGCTGCAATTAGAGTTTTCTTTGAACCAATGTGTACAATTAACATCTTCTTTGGAGGTCACATTTCTCATGTTTGCAGAAAGGATTTCTTCCCCTGTGATGCTGTAGCAATAGGTAGAAGTCAAGTAAAATAGTGTGTAAATACTGGAGCCTTTCTTGGATGTTTGCCTGAGTGTTTCTTTCTGATTCTCCATTTTCTATCCTGATGTTGTGCAGGCCCAGAGGGCACTATCTGCTCTTCGCTCTTCCTGATGCAAAGGGTCCCTCAGTTTTTCCATACCCAGAAACTTCCAGATTGCTTAACTCCATACATTTTTAGCAGCCCAACTTGGTGCCTATGGATTGGAGAAGGAGCTGCTCTTTCCTGGGTGTATGGCAATATCACAAATGCTCTTGCCATGTGGCTAGCAGCCAATCCCCGACAAAGTCTAGTTTGGGTGCCCTGATACACATGGAGATGCTCTGGTTATTAATCAGAACGAACACTCTTCTTTCCTTGCCAACCAGCACTGTTCCTGAACCATGCTCTTATGGAGTGCACATTATGTACATGGATACACTTGCAGGAAACATGGAATTATTTATTTTCTCATCAAGTTATCCTGACCTAATTGCATAGAAACCTTATGGAGCTTTGGAAATCTTCTGTTTATGAGTCACAGAAACTAACTTTCTCTTCATAAGAGCTCTTTATAGAAAGAAAAAAAGTAGAGCCCAAATGCCTGTTCTTTGAACTGAAGTTGCCTGTCTGTGACTCGCTGAAACCTGAACCTGGATGTCTGTTAGTCTTAGCCTTAGTTTTAGCTTTGAATTTAAATGATTCAGCCATGTTACCCAAGAGAAGGCCTAAAGCAAATGTCCCAACCTGGACCTCACCCATTTTTGAACTCAGTTTTTTTTCTCCCTTGTCCCCATTGTCTAGGTGGCCTCCAAAAAGAACTATGGGAAATCCATAGGGCTCTGTAGGTGGCCATCCAGTGTCTTATAAAAACCTGCAGAGACCCCAGATACGGAGGAGATTATGACATCTCCTGACAGTCTGTGTAAATCAACTAAAAGCAACATTAAACTGAAAATAAGTACAACGAATTCCTGGTTTTCCCATAATGATTGCTTCATTTTTTTCTTTTTTTTTTTTTTTTTGAGATGGAGTCTCACTCTGTCACCCATGATGTAGTGCGGTGGTGCCATCTCAATTCACTGCAACCTCCACCTCTCAGGTTCAAAGGATTCTCCTGCCTCAGCCTCCCAAGTAGCTGGGATTACAGAAGCCCTTCACCACGCCTGGCTAATTTTTGTATTTTTAGTAGAGACAGGGTTTCACCATGTTGGCTAGGCCGGTCTTAAATTCCTGACCTCAGGTGATCCACCTGCCTCGGCCTTCCAAAGTGCTGGGATTAAAGGTGTGAGCCACCGTGCCCTGCCTCAATTGTATTTTTGAACAACCAAATTGAAAGTGCTTTCAACTACTTTTTGGGGGTGCTTTCAAAGCAAAGGGGGTGTCTGTGCTTTGCAGGAACCCTAAGCATGGGTTGAATCTGTCTATTGGGACAAGTCATTACTGTTGTCAGTGAACGTTTTACGACCCCGTTTAGCTCCAAAAGTAACTGGGCATAAAATGTATTCTGGGGACGTTAATGATCACTTTATAAGTTTAAGCTTCCTGGAACAATCTTTAAGCGATCTATTTTCTACTTGAAAGGACTAAGCTTACAGTTTGATCTCATTTCCATTAGAAATCATAAGGTATCTTTTGTCAGAGCTGAGGCAGTAGGCAACCGTTGATCGTAAGATGGGTTGGGAGAGATGAAACTTTGTCACATTGGAGCTGGGGTCCTCAGGCAAGTGGGTAGATTACAGCCAAGATGCAGAGTATAAGGCAGTAGAGCAAAGCCCAGCAGGCCCAAATCAAGGGCTACATAAGCCTGATGGTGAGGGTGAGCAGTGAGACTGAAAGCAGGTGGGCATATGGGAACCATCCTCCAAACAGAAAAGAATATGCTAAATGGGAAGTAGCTTTATGGACAGGGACCACAGGGTGGGACACAGTAGAAGGTCAGGAAACACAAGATTCCAATGAGAAGACCTAGAGAACTTAGACCAAATGTTAGGTTTGTCTAAAAGTTTGTTATACTCCTTGGTATTACAAGAACCAGTCACAAACTGTGGACAGCCCAGCACAGGTAGGTGTGAGTAGCTAAGTGGTGGACCCCGGCTGAAGGGGAAACTGAGGGAGCAGGGAGGAGAATAGCTACTGACTGATTCACTTGGTCTCATGAGCCATATGTAACAGTGTGTGTTTCATGCGAGATACAGATTAAAATGAATTATTTTTAAAGTAAATATTTAACTGTAACTCTTTTTTATTTTGAGACAGGGTCTTGCTCTGTCACCCAGGCTGGAATGTAGTGGCGTTATCATGGCTCACTGCAACCTCCACCTCCCAGACTCAGGTGATCCTACTACCTCAGCCTCCCCAGTAGCTGGGACTAGTATGGCTATAATCAAAAAAAGAGGTACATGCTAAGTTTTGTATTTTTTGTAGGGACAGGGTTTCACCATGTTGCCCAAGCCTGTCTTGAACTCCTGAGCTCAAGTGATCTACCTACCTCAGCCTCTGTTTTAGTCAGGGTCCTCTAGAGGGACAAAACTAATGGGAGATACACACACACACACACACACACACACACACACACCACACACACACACACACACACACACACACACATACATACATACATACGGGAGTTTATTAAGTATTAACTCATATGATCACAAGGTCCCACAATAGGCTGTCTGCAAACTGAGGAGCAAGGAGAGTCAGCCTAAGTCTCAAAACTGAAGAACTTGGAGTGTGATGTTCAAAGGCAGGAAGCATTCAACAAGGGAGAAAGATGTAGGCTGGGGGGTTAGCCTTTTCACATTTTTTTTTTTTCTGCTTGCTATATATTCTAGCTGCACTTGCAGCTGATTAGATGGTGCCAACCCAGATTAAGAATGGGTCTGCCTTTCCCAGCCCACTGACTCAAATGTTGATCTCTTTTTGGCAACACCCTCACAGGCACACCCAGGATCAATAATTTGCATCCTTCAATCCAATCAAGTTGATACTCAGTATTAACCATCACAGCCTCCCAAAGTGCTGGGATTACAGGTGTGAGCCACCGCACTCATCCCCTGCTTCCCCAACAGTAATTCATTTTGTCCAGGGCATCTAAGACCATGGGACAGTCCAGGACCTGGGTGCTAAACATGTTCACAGCATCCCTACTGGCAAAGGTGCTGGCTTGTCTAATATACAGACTCAATCCATGCTTAGGGCATATGGCTCTGAGCCCCACCCAGTCTCATATCTGGAAGGTCAACTCTTGGGCTTGTCACTTTCCCATGGGCCCTGAGTGACTCGCATTCCCCTTTGGAGGCCATAAAATTTGGCGTCATCAGCAGTTCTGTGGTCTCAAGATATGTCCTGCCAATGCCTTCTTGTAACGCTCCTGAGATCAGGTAAGAGTGGATTCCCCAACTGATGAATGAGAGCTTCCTGCCACCTTTTACTGGTCTGGTCTCACAGGTCTTGTCTGAGTTTAATGGTAGCTTTTTTTTTTTTCTTTTTTTCAACGAAGTTTTGCTCCATTGCCCAGGCTGGAATGCTGTGGTACAATCTCGGCTCACTGCAACCTCTGCTTCCCAGGTTCAACCGATTCTCCTGCCTCAGCCTCCCGAGTAGCTGGGATTACAGGTGTGTGCCACCACTCCCAGCTAATTTTTGTATTTTAGGTAGAGACAGGGTTTCGCCGTGTTGCCCAGGCTGGTCTCAAAGTCCTGAGCTCAAGTAATCCGCCCGCCTCCCAAAGTGCTGGGATTATAAGCGTGAGCCACCGTGCCTGGTCAGTAGCTTTACCTTTTAAGTTTTGCAGTGTCCCTCTGTCAAAAGAACTTAGGGCAAGTTCTCCAGAGACTGGATTGGGAGCACTTGGGTGACCTCATGCTGGGTTTGTTGTACTGGAAATACTGCCTCCAGACTGATGGTTAGCGGGGGTCCCAGACATGCCATGGGTCTTCTGTTGTTTCTTTCTGCAGATGGAATTCTTGTTTTTCTGATGTATATGCCTCATAATCAGCATCAACTTACTTTCTTTTCTTTTCTGTTCTTTTCTTTTTTTTTATTGAGACGGAGTTTCACTCTTGTCACCCAGGCTGGAGTGCAATGGCACTATCTCACCTCACTGCAACCTCCACCTCCTGGGTTCAAGCGATTCTCCTGCCTCAGCCTACCAAGTAGCTGGGATTACAGGTGCCTGCCACCATGTCCAGCTAATTTTTGTATTTTTTAGTAGAGACGGGGTTTCAACAGGCCGGTCTCGAACTCCTGACCTCAGGTGATCCGCCTGCCTCAGCCTCCCAACGTGCTAGGATTACAGGCGTGAGCCACCTCACCTGGCTCCTCTCTTTTCTTTATTTAGAAATTCTTAATCCAATTGACCTAGGAACTAGCTCGTTAACCCCGCAAGTCCTCTTCACCATTACATTCACTACATGTGGGTTAAAGAGGACTCTTCTTCATTTTCTTTTATTGTGATAAAAATATTAATACATAGCATAAATGTTGCCATTTTAGCCACTTTAAGTGCACAATTTAGTGGCATTAATTGCATTCACAATGTTGTGCAAATATTACCATTATCATTTCCAAAATATTTTAATCAACCCAAACAGCAGCTCTGTACTCATTGAGCAATAATTCATTCCTTGTTCCCTCTAGCCCCTGGACATCTGTAATCTACTTTCTGTCTTTATGAATTTGCCTATTCTAGTGTTTTAGATATTATACATAAGTGGAATTATGCAATATGTGGCCTTTTATATCTGACTTATTACACTTAGCCTAATGTTTTTAAGACTCATCCATGTTGTAGCATATATTAAAACTTTGGGCTGGGTGCGGTGGCTCACACCTATAATTCCAGCACTTTGGGAGGCCGAGGTGGCCAGATTGCTTGGGCTCAGGAGTTCAAGACAAGCCTGGAAGCCTGGACAACATGGTGAAACTCCATCTCTACCAAAAAAAAAAAAAAAAAAAAAATACAGAAATTAGACAGATGTGGTGGCATGTGCCTACAGTCTCAGCTACTTTTGGGAGGCTGAGGCAGGAAGATGGCCTGAGCCAGGCAGGTTGAGGCTGCAGTGATCCTAGATCATGCTACTGCACTCCAGCCTGGCCAACAGAGAAAGACCTTGTCTCAAAAATAAAATAAAATAAAATAAAACTTTATTTCTTTTTAGTGCTGAATAATGTTCCATTGTATGTGTATACCACATTTTCTTTATTCATTCATCTCTTGGTGGAGACTCAGGTTATTCCCATTCTTAGGCTATTGTGAATAATGCTGCAACTAACACTGCTATGCCAATACCTGCTTAAGTAGTTGTTTTCAATTTTGGGGAGGGTATATATCTGGCAGTGGAATTGCGGGATCATATGGTAATTCTATGTTTAACATTGAAGAACCACCAAATTATTTTCCATAGCAGCTGCACAATTTTACTTTCCCATCAGCAACGTATGAAGGTTATAATTTCTCCATACCCTCACCAATACTTATTATTTTCTCTTTTTCTGATTATAGCCATACTAGTGGGTGTGATGTGGTGTGTCCTTGCGGTTTGTATTCACATTTCTCAGATGACTCATGACGTTGAGTATCTTTTCATACACTTATAACCATTTGTATATTTTTTTTTTTTGAGAAAGGTCTATTCGAGTCCTTTGCACATTTTAATTGGACTATTTGTCTTTTTTTTTTTTTTTTTTTTTTTTTGAGATAGAGTCTTGCTCTATTGCCCAGGCTGGAGTGCAGTGGCATGATCTCAGCTCACTGCAACCTCCACCTCCCAGGTTCAAGTGATCCTCCTGCCTCAGCCCCCCAGTAGCTGGGATTACAGGCACGCATCACTATGCCCAGCTAATTTTTGTATTTTTAGTAGAGATGGGGTTTTGCCATGTTGGTCAGGCTGATCTCGAACTCTTCACCTCAGGTGATCAACCTGCCTTGACCTCCCAAAGTGCTGGGATTACAGGCGTGAGCCACCGCGTCCGGCCTTGTCTTCTTGTTTTTGAGTTATAATTATTTATATATTCTGGATATTAAACCCCCATCTGATGATTCACAAATACTTTCTCTCATCTCTGGGTCATTTTTGTACTGTCTTGATAGAGTCTTCTGGTGCACAAATGTTTTAATTTTGGTAAAGTTTAATTCATTGCTGCTGTCTGTGCTCTTGGTGTCATTTTAAGAGAAACCAACAAAGTTATGCAGATTTCCCCTACGTTTTCTTCTAAGAGTTATTTTTAGCTTTAGCTATTAAATTTAGGTCTTTGATCTAAGTTAATTTTTTAATTATTATTTTATTATTTATTTATTTATTTATTTTTTTGAGACAGGGTCTCACTCTGTCACCCAGGCTAGAATGCAGTGGTGCAATCTTGGCTCACCCCAACCTCTGCCTCCTGGGCTCAAGCGATCCTCTCACCTCAACCTCCTGAGTAGCTGGGACTACAGGAGTACGCCACCATGCCGGGCTAATTTTTGTATTTTTCGTTGAGATAGGGTATCACCATGTTGCCCAGGCTGGTCTCAAACTCCTGGGCTCAACCGATCTGCCCATCTTGGCCTCTCAAAATGCTGGAATTATAGGTGTGAGCCAGCTCACTCAGTCCTAAGTTAATTTTTGTATATGATGAAAGATAAGGGTCCAACTTCATTCTTTTGCATGTGAATATCTAGTTTTCCCAGTGCCATTTGTTGAAGAGATTATTCTTTCTTCATCAAATGGTCTTATCACCCTTGTCCAACATCAATTGAGTGTATGTGTGAGGTTTTATTTCTGGGCAAAGATGATACTTCCATATAACAATCAGTAAAGAGACAGGTAGACTTAAGGTCTAGTTTGGTAGTTTTTCCCTACTAACAAGTACATACTTCTTTGGATTGCTTGTGTTTTCCTTTATTGCCCCCTAAAGAGAAACCCTTAGCTCATATTCTTACCTACTTCCTTTTGGATTAAAATTTAACTTGTTCGTAGTTTCCTCTTTCAGCACCTTCATTTTGCTTGAAAGCCCTCTGACCCAACCTGTCTCTTTCTGCATTTCTGACTTTATCCCCTTTTATGAGATCCATGAGTAGAACTCCTCCCGACTAATCAGAAGACATATTTTGCCTTCCAATTTCTTGTCTGTCATTGACTTCTTAGACTCATCAAATCTTAATGTACCAGATTTGGAAGATAACTTAGTGGCAACTTGTCCAGAGGTCTTCAAACTGCTCCACAGTAACATGGAAATGCCTCAGGGATCACAATGAGGGGCATAGCAGGAAGGTATTTGGGCCCCCACCCCTGTTCAACCAAAGCTACCCAACTTTTCCTCTTGTATAGATTGGGGCTCAATGTAGGGTCTTGCTGGGAGAAGGGGCTGATTTCTATTTCTTATAGGTGCAAGCAATAGAAATTTACTCTGGATAACAAACAAAGGGAATGGGGGATATATACTATTAGAAGGAAATGGGAATAGTTGAAGGGAAAAGTAGACAAGCTGATCTCAGAAAAAAAGTAGGAATGGGGTAGCTCTGGGGATCTCAGTTGTGGGAACTCAGTGACAGATTCATTAGGCCACTTCTGCTGAGATTAATCAGCTTCACCTGGTCCTGCCCCTTTGCAACTTTACTTTGCTAGACATTTACTATCCCTGGGGAGAGACTGGCTTATCTTAGTTCAGCTGTTTGCTTCTGGCCAGAGAAAGACAAGAAATCATCGATTGACAGTCCCACCAAGACACCATGAAATGGGGGAGAAGCTGCTTTCCCAAAGAAAATGCAAGGTTTTGTTCTGTTTTGTTTACCAGGAAAAGGGGAACCTAGAAAGGTAGAACAACAGGTGTTCGTTAAAATCACTAAAAAATAAATTGAAAACCCATGATCTAGATCAGAACTTAGCACACTATAGCCTATGGGTCAAATGTAGCCAGTGGCCAGTTTTTGTAGACCTGTGTGCTAAGAATGGTTTTTACATTTCTTTCTAAAAGATAGGGGTCTTGTTATGTTGCCCAGTCTGGACTCAAACTCCTGGGCTCAGGTGAATCTCTCAGTTCAGCCTCCCAAGGGGCTGGTACTACAGGCACACACCACCACACCTGGCCTGATTTTTAACATTTTAAAGGATTTTTTAAATACTTAAAGAATGGGACAAAATATTTACAACTCATATGTTTGATAAGGGGTTTTTATCCAGAGTAAATAAAGAACACTTACAGCCGGGTGTAGTGGCTTACGCCTGTAATCCCAACACTTTGAAAGGCTGAGGTGGGTGGATCACCTGAAATCAGGAGTTTGAGACCAGCCTGGCCAATATGGTAAAACCCCATCTCTTCTAAAAGTACAAAAATTAGCCAGGCATGGTGGCGCATGCCTGTAATCCCAGCTACTTGGGAGGCTGAGGCAGGAGAATCACTTGAACCCAGGAGGCAGAGGTTGCAGTGAGCTGAGATCATGCCACTGCACTCCAGTCTGGGTGACAGAGCAAGACTCCATCTCAAAGAACAAAAACATAAACAAAGCAATTACAACTCAACCTTAAAAAGACAAATAATCCAATCTTAAAATGGGCAAAGGATTTGAATAGACATTTCTTCAAAGAAGATAAACAAATAGTCAATAAATACATGAAAAGATGCTCAGCATCATGAATCATTGTGGAAATGCAAATCAAAATCACAGTGAGGGCTGGGCATGGTGGCTCATGCCTATAATCCCAGCACTTCAGGAGGCCAAGGCAGGCGAGTCGCTTGAGCCCAGGATTTCAAGACCAGCCTGGACAATATGCAAAACCCAGTCTCTACTAAAAAAACAAAAAATTAGCTGGCCACGATGGTGTGCACTTGTAGTCCCAGCTCCTCGGGAGACTGAGGTAGGAGGATCGCTTGGGCCTAGGAGGTTGAGCCATGATCGCACCACTGCACTCCAACCTGGGTGACAGAGCAAGACTCTGTCTTAAGAAATAAATAAAACCTAGAAAGTAGATTATAGGCTGCCTAGGGCTGGGGGTGATAGGAGAAAATGGGAGTGACAGCTAATGGGTGTAGGATTTTGTTTGGTTTGGTCTGTGTGGTGATGAAAATCTAAAATTGATGTGGGGATGGTTGCCCAATGTAATGAATATACAAAAACGCCAATGGGTGCACTATGATATGCAAATTCTATCTCCAATAAGGCTGTTAACAAATTAAGAGGTAAAGAGGAATATGCTGGGATGTCTGTGGTCTATATTACCTGCATGATTTCCTTCCTATCTGGAAGGGTTTGCTGAGCCCTGCTCTAGTCTGATTCTCTCAGTTTACACAGAGACTGTGATCCAGAGAAGGCAGAGTGGAGAGCCAGCCGATGGCACTGGGCTGTATGAGTCATTCTCTCACCCACTCCTTGTTAACATACAGTCGAGTCCCAAAGAGAGCCATTCGTCTTCCCTAGAGGCTTTGGAGATGAAACTCAAAACCCTGTGGCCAAAGGTTTCCCAGTCTGAAGTGGCAAACTCTTGGTTAGCCTGGAAGAAGTGAGCAACTTTCCCTTCCAATCAGATATTTCCAGTGGTGCCTGCAAGCTCCATGCTCCTTGGGATTTAAAAACACAATTTATTTTCTTCACTAAAGCCTATTCTTCTAACACCCTGCAACATTTACAAATCACTTCAGTAGAAGAAACACTTAGAAAGTGAACTAAGTAAGACTCTGTATCCTTTTTCATAAAAGATTTAAAGTAATTTTTAAGCATGGCTTTGGAACACAGAGTGAAAGGTGTTTCATCTTGCTCCTTCAAGGATTAAAGGTGCGCATGAACCTCTTGCCATAAAAATAGCCCCAGAGTAATGCTTTGCTTTATTCTAGGAAATGGTAGTGAGTTGGCCTTCATGCCTGCCCCTCCATTCCTAGTCTTGTGTTAGATGCTTTTGGGGTTGCACTTCTCCCCCAGATTGGACTGTGATCTCTTTCTGGGGGGTTGGGAGTATAAACTTCAGTGTATACAACATGTAATAACATATGTGGCTGATATTACTGTCGTAACCAATGTATCCTTCACAGCACTTTTATCCTTGGACATGGGTAGGGGCCATGGAAGCAGAGCCTTGTCTGCAGGTGCCAATCTCTCTGCATCTCTGCAATCCCACCAGTTTTACTTTTCACAGACCTTCTGGCCTGTACACTGATTTGCAGTGGGGGTCCAGCTCTGTCTTCATTCCTGAGCCCCCTTCTTTGTTCTCCTTTTTGTACCAGCTCCACCCCATTCCTTGTGCTCAACTCGGCCCTGACTCCCAGAACTGGATCCTAGGTCAGTATCTGGGCCCCTAATTATAGGAAAAGAATTCCCATAGCCATCTTCACCTCTTTCTCCAGCTGGCCTCTCAGTCTGGGTCTCCACTTAAACACCAGGTTTCCTATAATGAAGTGAACGAGTGGTCCAAGGTCTCCAAAATAGCAAATTTGCTTTTTCTTTTCTTTCCTCTTTCCTTTCCCTTTCCCTTTCTCTCCTTCCTTCCTTCCTTCCTTCTTTCCTTCCTTCCTTCCTTCCTTCCTTTCCTCCTTCCTTCCTTCCTTCCTTCCCTCCTTCCTTCATTCCTTCCTTCCCTCCTTCTTTTCTCTCTCTCTCTCCTTTCGCAGAGTCTCACTGTGTTGTCCAGACTGGAGTGTGACGGCACCATCATAGGTCACGGCAACCTCACCTTCTGGGTTCATGTGATGCTCCTTCCTCAGCCTCCCAAGTAGCTAGGACTACAGACGTGCACCACTATGCCTGCTAATTTTTTGCCTATGCTGGTCTCAAACTCCTGACCTCAAGCGATCCTCCCACTTCAGCCTCCAGAAGCGCTGGGGTTACAAGTGTGAGTCATCACTCTTGCCGCAAATGAGCTCTTGACACATTTTCTATCTTTGAGCTTCTAGTCAGTTGCTGAATGTACTGTTTCTTCCTCTTCCTCCCCCTACCCTCTTTTCCTTGTGAAGCATCTGCTAGAAAATCAGTCAATCCCTAATTTGGTATTTTCAATAGGATTTTTGTTTTGTTTTGTTCTGTTTGCTTTGTTCCATTCCGTTTTTGAGACAGAGAGGACAGATAATTGACTCAAATCCAGTTCTATACAACAATATAGGCTGAGGGAGAATATAGGTACAGGTAGGGCCGAGAAAAACTGTACTTCTCAGATAATGCCTGGCACTCCTGTAACCCTGAAGATTAGGTCAAACTGTTTGAAGCACCCCAAACCACAGAACAAAGCCCCAGCCTTGAAATATGCATTTCGAAACTGGCAGTTGAATTTTCCAGCCCAGTTCTGAGGCTGGGAAACACAGAGACAGTTGAGCTATTTGTTTGGAGATTCTTCAGTGAAGTTGATGAGCTTCTCTCTTTCCAGGAGTGCTTGAAAATGCCAAGAAACTTCATGGATCATTTCGCTGCTCTGGATTCTCTCTCGGGTCATTGTTGGCCTTCATCCCAGGCCTCCTCTGGTAGCCAACTCCCTCATTCCAGCAATCATTTCTTTGCAGGAGTTTGCTTCTAACCTTTCAGCGTGTGTCCCAAATATTTAGAGATGGACTCAATCCAGTACGATGATTTTTTTTTCTTTAACTCATCTAAATCACTTAGGAAAAATGAAAGCTATAAGCTGAATAAACATAGCAGTTGCCTCGGCCCAGTCCCTTCTGACTGGAGCCTCTCTGATCTACCAGTTCCTGGGGCCCCTTCCGTTCTGACTCTCACCTTCCTTGCCAATCCAAGGGCACTTGGGATTTAACGATCCAGTCCCACGTGTAGGGCTTCTTTGTAACGTGCCAGCCAACAGTGCTCCTTGAGCAATCAAACCTTAAGTTTTCTCTATGATCTTCTTTGTTTCCTTGAGGTTTATGATGGGGCGTGACACCTGCCATTGATTATCTGGCCCTGTAGCCTGGCTTGGCTCTACCGGGATAGAAAGAGTCTGCTCCTTCTGGAGGGAGCAGGCTGAGGGCTGGCACAGGGCAGAGCTGCATCAGGCTCCCTGGCTCTGTTTATTACTTGCTATTTTGAGACTTTCTTCCCATGGAAATGCCGCATGGCTCCAGTGCTAGAGAGAAGCGTGAGATGAGTTCCATGTGAGGGAAACATTTTGAGTGTGTTGACACATATGTTTATCTTTCAAGGCTCTCTTAGGTGGTGTCTGCCCACGCAGAGTGAGGAGAAATGGAGATCTGTGGGGATTAGATGACTCCTTCAGGCTGAGAGAGAGAGAAAGCAAGAGAGAGAAGGAAGGAAGGAAAGACAAAAGAAAAGAAAAAGAAAAGGAAGGAAAGAAAGAAAAAGAAGGAAAGATAGAGGCTGGGTGTGGTGGCTCACACCTGTAATCCCAGCACTTTGGGAGGCTGAGGCGGGCGGATCATTTGAGGTCAGAAGTTTGAGACCAGCCTGACCAACCTGGTGAAACCCTGATTCTACTAAAATACAAAAAATTAGCCGGGCGTGGTGGCGGGTGCCTGTAATCTCAGCTACTTGGGAAGCTGAGGCAGGAGAATCTCTTGAACCCGGGAGGTGGAGGTTGCAGTGAGCTGAGATCACGCCAGTGCACTCCAGCCTGGATGACAAAGTGAGTGAGACTCCGTCTCAAATAAATAAAATAAAATGTCTAACAAAACTAGAGAGAAAAAAGAATGAGGCTTTTAATAAATGGGAAAAAGAAGTAAATTTCAAGAGAACAAAACTCTGTCTCAAGGTTTAAAAAAAGAAAGGAAAAGAAGAAAAGGTAAAAAAAGAGAAAATAAAGAAAAAGAAGGAAAGACAAAAGAAAGAAAAAAAGAAAAGAAATATGGTCCCATATTTCTTCCAAGTTCTTCCAAGGGACCACCTGTATTTAGCCTAGATTAGGCATCTAACTGCTTTCACTCTCCTCAGTGCTTGATCTGTGTGTGGATACAGCCCCAGTGAAGCCCTTTCTGCTTAGTGGTTATGACCGTTGAAGCTCTGGGAAAGCTGTGAGAAGAGGCTCTTTTTGATTCTAGGGTCATATTATGGTTTCTAAGAGACACACATTTTATTCACATAGCCCTTACCGCTTGTAAGAGGGAAGCACACAACCAGGATTTGCAGACAAAAGAATCCACTCCAGCCTTGGAGGGAGGACGGGGAGCCATGGGCAATCAGCAAATTACCCAGAGTGCCCCCCGCCTGCCTCCAGGAAAAATAGAAAGCATATTAAGAACAGGAAGAAGCCATTTAGCCGAACTTTCCCATCTTTGGGGGATTTACTTTAATCACATCTTTCAGCTCTTTCACCATCCCCGACACTTCCTGACGCCTCCTTGAACAGATCTAGGTGTCCCTCTCTGGAGCCCGAGCTGTTCTCACGCGGGCTCCGTTGCCCTGCCTCTGATAAGCTATTCCATATGGCTAGGGCTCTTTGTTCTCACAGTGCTAGGTTTTACAACTTCCCATTGACTTGGAGTTTCTTATTTTTTCAATGGGCTCTTCGGGGATTTGCACCTCCTGCTAATATACAAATTATTTTCTCAGTTGCATCATGTCCGTTTCTAATTTTTAAAACATTTTATAAGGAGCTCTCCCATATAAGGGCCAGCCAGAGGAATACAGGAAGGAACTTATATAGAGCCTCAATTCCCCAGGGAAACCTCTCAGACACCACCTTGTGCAGCTTGCTCAGAAGGTAAAAAATCCTAAGGCTTTTGTCATAAGTCAAAGGAATGCAGCTAAGAATCTTTAGGGTCTACCTGTAGTCTGCTCACCCCATATAAGTTAGGCCAGAACTGTCTCTTTTTTTTTTTTTTTTTTTTTTTTTTTTGAGACAGAGTTTCCCTTTTGTTGCCCAGGCTGGAGTGCAATGGGACAATCTCAGCTCACCACAACCTCCGCCTCCCGGGTTCAAGCAATTCTCCTGCCTCAGCCTCCTGAGTAGCTGGGATTACAGACATGCGCCACCATGCAGGGCTAATTTTGTATTTTTAGTAGAGATGGGGTTTCTCCATGTTGGTCCAGAAGGCCTGTCTTTGGAACTCAAAATATTCAGGGGGAAAGCACACAATTCAGGGAAATGAACAGTGGAAGTTTCCAGGGGTAGAAGTTAGAACGGAGTGACTGCCCTCACCTCTCCTATCAGAACAGGGAGCAGCAGGTTGAGGTCTTGCCATCACCATTTGTTTGATGTTAGTGCCTTAAATAACTTCAGCCTTGTCTTTTGAAGCCACCAGTGCTAAAAGTATAGAGCCTAATAGTTGCATTCACATCTATGCCAGACTAATGTACCTAGGAAATAGCATGGTATAAAGTAAGGTTTTACTGCTGTATATTAGAATCACCTGGGGAGCTATTAAAACCTACTCATACTCAGACCTCACCTCCAGGGACTCTGTTTTAATTGGCCAGGGACGGGGCCTGGGCATTGGGATGCTTTAACGCTCCCTAGGTGATTCTAATGTGCAGTCAAGGCAGTCAAGGTTAAGAACCACTAGTGTGATGGAAAGAACTTGACCCTTGGTGTTGGTCAGAACTAGGTTCAAATCCTGCCTCTGCTCCTTAATAACAGTGGAACGTCTTGAGCCTCAATTTCTTTGTTCAGAAACTAGTGATAATAATACTACCTCTGTTGGAGGGAAGGAGCTAATATATATAAAGCACTTCACAATGCCTGGCATACAGGTATCCCAATCCCAACACACCCATGCTCTTTTTTTTTTTTTCTTTTTTTTTTTTTTTTTTTTTTTTTTTTTTTGAGACAGGGTCTCACTCTGTCATTCAGGAAGGATTGCAGTGGTGTGATCACAGCTCACTGCAGCCTCAACTTCCTAGGCTCAGGTGATTCTCCCACCTCAGTCCTCCCAAGTAGCTGGGACTACAAGGCATGCACCACCACTCCCGGCTAATTTTTTTGCATTTTTTTTGTAGAGAAGGGGTTTCACCATGTTGCCCAGGCTGGTTTCAAACCCCTGGGCTTAAGCAATCCACCTGTCTCAGCCTCCCAAAGCTCTTGGATTATAGACTTGAACTACTGTGCCAGGTTCATGCTACCTTTTAAACCATTAAGCTTCAGCAGTTTGTAGAAATTATCCATATTCAAATTTCTGTATAGATCAAAATACATAAGGTAGAAAAAAGCTAATGAGGAAGAACATTGAACTTGAGGTTCAACATTTAGATCTAGGCTTTCTGGCCCAGAGGAGTTTGATGGCATTTTACTTCAGTGACTGAAACTTTGAAAGTAGAACACAAAGTAGTCTGCATAGTTTACAAGCACTTGGTTGTGCAAAGACCAGATGAGAGAGACATGGTTTGATAACAGTTCATATGAAAAAGACCTTGGCGGTGGAGTGTGGTGGCTCATGCCTATAATCCCAGTAATTTGGGATCCCAAGGTGGGCGGATTGCTTGAGCCCAGGAGTTCAAGACCAGCCTAGCCAACATGGCGAAACCGTGTCTCTACAAAACACACAAAAATTATTGAGGCATGGTGGTGAGCATCTGTAGTCCCAGGTACTTGAGAGGCTGAGGTGGGAGGATGGCTTGAGCCCGGGAGGTCGAGGCTGCAGTGAGCTGCGATAGTACCACTGCACTCAAGCCTGGGTGACAGACTGAGACCCTGTCAAAACAAACAAACAAACAAACAAACAACAACAACAAAAAAAACCTTGGAAGTTTGAACTGACCACTGACAGGTTAAATAAGGGTGGACAGTGCCATGTGACTGCTAAAGCAGCCAACACATTCTAATAACATTTAGAGGAAGGAGGAAAGGAGTCCATCATGCCCCTGCACTGGCATGGGAAATTGTCTCCAGAGGCTAGCAGAGAGGCATCTGTCAGAGAGACCTTAACAAATCCAGAGGAGTGTCACATGGAGAACTCTTGAAACAACCAGGGATTTATTTGGAGAGGCTGTGTTGACTGTTATCAAATCCTTATCAAAGAGAAGGATTTGGCATTTTCTGTGTTGTCCCAGAGGGCAGGACTAAAACCAGTGGGTGGCAGTTATAAGCAGGTCTGTTTCAGCTTATTTGACAACAGGTCCAAGGACAGCACTTTGACAATTCTAAGAGACTACAATTCTAGAAGGGTCCTGTTTTAAACTCCTTGTTTATATGAACAACCCATGACCTAGTGAAGGCTCTGTCGCTGGCCAGCTATATGATCCCGGACACATCACTTCCTCTCTGTGCTTTGGTAAAATGATGTTGGGCTAATTCATAACAAAGAACCCTTACAGCTCACTCAGTAAATATGTATTGAGCATGTATTATGAGCTAGTCACTACACTAGATTTGCACTCAGATATTTCTGCCACCTAGGACATTTCAGTACTTTTTCATTTTTTATTTTTTATTTTATTTTATTGTTTTTTGAGACAAGGTCTGGTTCTGTCACCTAGGCCGGAGTGCAGTCACGGCTCACTGCAGCCTCAACCTCCCAGGGTCAAGTGATTCTCCCACGTTAGCCTCTGGAGTAGCTGGGAACACAGGCATGAACCACCACACCTGGCTAATTTAATTTTTTTTTTTTTTTTTTTTTGTAGAGACTAGGTCTCACTATGCTGCCCAGGCTTGCCTCCAGTGACCCTCCTGCCTCAGCCTCCCAGAGTGCTAGGGTTATAGGTGTGAGCCACTGTGCCAAGTCCACTTCAGTGCTTATTCACAGCATTTCCTCTTTGTCAAGTGACCCTTTAAAACGCATTTACAATGACCTCCCCAGAGTATTCCACTCTAAGCCCAGGTGTTGGGATTGAACTAAAGGGAGACACATAGGGTCCTTAGACCAGAACAATAGGAGTCTGTGGAAACTTGCTTATATGGTTTGATGAGGCCAAATGGGAATTAAATCCAGATTTACCACTGAAGAAGATAAATTCCCCTTAGAAGAGGGCTTTTTAAGAAACTTCATTATAAGCAGATTTTCTATATCAGATTTGTGGATCAAAAGCATTTCGACACGTGCGCGTGGGTATATATATAGGCATATGGCAGGCTTCAGGAACCTCTTGTTCAGTACCTAATTATATCCAGTCCTGGCAAAGTTCAGTCACAAGTTTGAGAATCTGTGGGAGGGGCACAGTTAAGGCTGGGCTTCCTAGTGAATGGCCAAATACTTTTGGGGCAACCATGAAGTATAATACTTTCTGCAGCAATCAGGTTTGAGGGGCCCTGACAAAAAAGACAAACCCGAAGGTGGCCTGGATCTCTCTTTTAGTCCAGAGTTGGCAGAGTGAAAGGCCCAGCCCAGAGCGAGTCAAGGGTCAGCTTAAGGTGGGGGAGACTTTACCCATCTTGCCTCTGATTTCCCAGGAACCTTTAGCGTTTTCTGATTTCTGTCTGTGCTTGGAACTGGGAGTGGATGTGTAGGTCTGCTCTCAGGAAGAACAGATATCCAGCCTGTGGTTTAGGTTCCTTTTTCTGGCTAAGAGATCCTTGGATAACCTCAGGGGCTAAGTTCATTTGTCTGTGTATATCTGGGGACTCCAGCAAGCCCCTTCTAGGCACCCCACCATTCTTCAGTACCTTATGGACCTGAAGCTTCCGCTTCTGATTATGCTGTCTCTCAATTGCCTGAACTTGGTCTGGTGGGGTCTGGGGCTTTCTGCTTTCCTTCTTACATTCAGATTTATCATGCAACATCAGGCCTGGATAAATGATGTCAGAATTAGCCCAGAAATTCTAGAGTGTAGGCTGACTGTGCTTTGATGGACATATTCCCGGCCTGGGAGTCTGTTGGCCTGAGGTCTAGCCTTAGCCCAAGCATTAACCAGCAGCAAAACTTTGGCCAAATCACTTCCCCTCTCTGGGCCTCAATTTCCCCCTCAATTAAATTAGGATGTTGGCATGGCTGATACTCTGATTTTCTCTGGCATCCTTTCTCCTTTTCCTTTTTTATATCTTTCTATCTCCTTTTCTCTACTACACCCATTTACCTTTCTACCTTCCATTTTGATTTCTTTCTCCCTTTCAGTCATCCCTTGTGGCCTAACCCCTGTCTTTCTCCTCACTCCCCACCCTTCTTTTTAAAGACAGGGTCTTGCTATGTTGCTTCAGCTGAACTGGAACTCCCGGGCTCAATTAATCCTCCCACCTCAGCCTCCCGAGTAGCTAGGACTACAAGCACATGCCATCAGCTATTTTTTTTTTTTTTTTTTTAATAGTAGAGACGGGGTTTCACCATGTTGGCCAGGCTGGTCTCAAACTCCCGACCTCAAGCGATCCACCCCCTTCAGCCTCCCAAAGTGCTGGGATAACAGATGTGAGCCACCACACCTGGCCCTTTCTATCTTTCTCAATTGCCTTCTATCTTATTTTTTCCTCCCCATTGTCTTTTTTTTTAATACCCCCATTCCAACTCTCTTGCATGTCCTCCCTTTCTTGCTTAAATAGCCAGCAGAAGGAATGAAGCAAATTTGTAAAATAGAACACGTTTTTCAGTAAATTGTCATGATCCACTTTCTTAATGATCCAGTGTGTGTTGCTGAGAGGTAATAATGGGGCCCCGCACCTTGTTCTTCCTTGAGAAGCAGTCACTGCCAATAGAAGTCACTTCTGATAATCGCATGTGACCTACAATTGGCATTCGTTTAGTGGGTCAGTGGCCACCACAGAGGAGAGGTTCCCCTGCCCTTAGCTGTATCATCTGATCCACTTGGTTAGCTCAGGCTATGGGCAGGGCATTGTTAAAAATAGCTGGCTTGGGTGGGGGCATCTTATGTGTAGCTTGGGACTTGATGAGTCTGTGAGGAGAGAAGGGAGTGCCTTGCTTGCTATAGAAAGTGCAGACCTTAGACACATGTCAGCCTTCAGGTTTTTCTAAGACAGAACCCCTTGTATAACAATCAGACCCTTCTGAATCCCCAAAACTAGGAGAGAAGGGCACTTGGACTTCATTTAAAAAATCCAAATTTCAGGTTATTTATTTATTTATTTATTGCAAGGGGTAGGGGGAGACAGGGTATGCCTCTGTCACCCAGGCTATAGTACAGTGGCATGATCATGGCTCACTGCAGCCTCAACCCTCAACCTCCCACGCTCAAGTGATCTTCCTGGCTCAGCTTCCCAAGTAGTTGGGACTACAGGCATGTACCACTTTGTCTGGCTAATTTTAAAATTTTTTTTAGAGATAGGGTTTCACCGTGTTGCCCAGGTTGGTCTCAAAGTCCTGGGCTCAAATGATCCTCCTGCTCCGACCTCCCGAAGTACTGGGATTACAGGTGTGAGCCACTGCACCTGACCTGTGAAGCTTTTTGACTGGAACTTCCACCTCTGTTTCCTGATGCCTCCTCTCTCCACTGAGCCCTTTCCCTCAAACCTCTTCTGTGTTCCATCCCAAAGTTTCTGAGACACTTAATAGTACTATCAAAATCAACCACTAATATTATCATCTTAGAGCCTGGCCTTCCTTTCCTACAGCTATAGTCACTTGACATGCCCCTCCACCTCAGCTCAGCTCACCTCACCTCACCTCAGCAACTATTTTTCTTTTCCTTTTTCCTTTTTTTTTTTTTTTTTTTGGAGATGATGAGAGTATTTTTATGTTGTCCAGTCTGGTCTCAAACTCGGGTACTCAAGCGGTCCTCCTGCCTCAGTCTCTCAAGTAGCTGGGACTACAGGTGTGTGCTACAATGTTGGGCTAGTGACTATTTTTCAAATATTCAACCAATGGGTATTGAGCATCTACTCTGTGCCAGACAGTAAATAAGGTGCTGGGGGAGATGAAGAAATGCTGACGCGAGCAATCATTAGTCTCTGCCTTTGAATTGTGCTCAACCTAGTTGTTGAGCTACACAAAGAGGCAGTGAGAGGTAAGGCTGCAACAGACCAGGCTGAAGGGGCCATCTATGCAATCAACCTCCTCCCCAAGCCTTCCTTCCCTCCACTCCTGAGGCTTCTACTTCCATGAGATTAGCGAGACGTGCTTATATCTTGCTAATCTACATCTCAGCTCACAACACTTTCCTCAGTTCCAGGCCCTAGTGTTGCCAACTGTCTACTCAACATCTTCTGGATGTTCCACAAGTCCCTCAAACTGAACGTGTCTCAAATCAAAGTCAGGATTTTCCTTCAAAAGCTCTTTCCTTTTGCATTGTCTATCTCATTTTAAAATTTCTTTTGAGATACAGATCACATTTCCTCTTTCCACTGTACCTTTTCCGAACCCTCTGGGTGGGTTTATTGGCCCACTTCTAGGTGTTTCCATTGCCTTTAATACAAATCTCTATCACAGCACACTGCCCTTTTTTTTCTTTTTTTGAGATGGAGTATCGCTCTGTCACCCAGGCTGAGTGTAGTGGCACCATCTCGGCTGACTGCAACCTCTGCTTGCTGGGTTCAAGTGATTCTTCTGCCTCAGCCACAGCTAATTTTTGTATTTTTAGTAGCGATGGGGTTTCACCATGTTGGCCAGGTTGGTGTCAAACTCCTGACCTCAAATGATCCACCTGCCTCGGCCTCCCAGAGTGCTGGGATTACAGGCATGAGCCACCACTCCTGGCTGTTATTTTTTTCTTAATGCATCCTCCCTCAGTGTACTGTGAGCTCCTTCGGGGCAGGACCTGTATACTTTATCATTATTGTACCCTCATTCTGAATATTGCATGACATGTAACATGAAGTGAGGACATGCTAGCTGAACTAAATGGAACTGAGTGACTACCTCTGTCCAGGAAAATTCAATCCAGGTTCACAGAGGAGATTATATTTATACTGGATCTTGGAGATGAAACATTTGTTAGTTTTTGGGGGAGTGGGACAGGAAGGGAACAAGGGAAGTCTATCAGGCCATTCTTGCATTGCTATAAGGAAATACCAGAGACTGGGTGATTTATAAATAAAAGACATTTAATTGGCTCATAGTTCTGCAGGCTTTATAGGAAGCATGATGCTGACATCTGTTCAGCTTCTGAGGAGGGCTTCAGGAAGCTTACAATCATGGCGGAAGGCAAAGTGGGAGCAGGCATGTTACATGACCAGGACAGAAGCAAGAGAGTAGAGAGGGAGGTGCCACACACTTTTAAATGACCAGATCTTGTGTGACTCAGAGTGAGAGCTCACTTGTCACCAAGTGGATGACCCAAGCCATGCATAAGGAGTCTGTCCCCATGATCCAATCACCTCCAACACTGGGGATTACAGTTCAACATGAGATATGGGTGGGGACAAATATTCAAACTATATCAGGAAGACTGGCTCTTCCTCGACAGATGGAACAAGAGCATGAGCAAAGGGTCAGAGGGCAACAAAATTTAGTATATTCTCAGCATGGCAGGTAGTTTAACGTGGCTGGAAGCACTAGAAAAGAGTCTGGAAGAGTAGGTAAGGTCTGGATCATGAAGGCCTTCAATATTTGCCTATGAGTTTAGATTTGGCCAGTAGGTGTAGTCAAAGGGGGAATCATTGAAGAGTTTCAAAAATGTGTACAACATAATCAGAGCTATGCTTCTGGAAGGTTATCCTGTTGTCAGTATAGAGAATAGATTTCAGGACTAAGGGAGATAGTTAGGAGATAGCATGGAGAAAAGTGAAAGTGAACCCAGAAACAGGGTCTCTACCTCCCTACATGACCTAGGAAGTCAAGCACTTGGGCAAGTTGAAAATATTTTATGACCATGCTCTATTTGAGTGTTTTATTGCCAAGAGTGCCAAGCCAGAAAATAATTCAATGTTTTAAGCCTTTGTTGGGCCTGTGGTCTATTTGGAAACATCCAAAGCAGAATCTATAGGCTGTTGTGACTGATTAGAAATATGGAATGAGGAACCAAAGAAGATTCCAGAGTTTTGGGCCTGTGTGACTGGGTAGGAGAGGAGTGGGTCTGGACTTGTGGGAGTGGGGTAAATACTGTCTGGGCATGTTGATTGTGTGAGGTGCTGTGAGATACCCAAGTGGAGCCATCTGGGAGGCAACTGGATATATGGGCCTGGAGCCCAGGAAAATGATCTGAAGATGATAATCTGGGAGTTGCCAACTTGGAGACAGAGATGAAGCCACGGGGGAGATGAGATCACTTGAAGACAGTATGTGAAGTGAGGACAAAAAACCACTTAGGACAGAACCCCAAGGGAGATCAAATTTGAGGGGTGGGCAGAGTACAAAGGGCCTATGAAGGAGACTAAGAAGAAGGGAAGTAAGAAGATGGGGTGGGCAAGAGAGTGGTAAGAGAAAAACAAGGAGACAGAGAGGAGTTTCATGAAGAAATAGGGCTACTCCAAAGAAGAGATGCAAATGGCCAAAAAGCACAGGAAAAGATGCTCAACATCATAAGTCATTAGGGAAATGCAAATCAAAACCATAATGCCACACTACTTCACACTCACTAGGATGGCTAGAATTTTTAAAATGGAAAATAACAAGTGTTAGGCTGTATGCTATGACACATGCCTGTAATCCCAGCACTTTGTGAGGCTGAGGCGGGTGGATCACTTGAGCCCAAGAGTTCAAGATCAGCCTAGGCAACATGGCACAACCCCATTTCTACTAAAAATACAAAAACTAGTTGTGCGTGGTGGTGCATGCCTGTAGTCCCAGATACCTAGGAGGCTGAGGTGGGAGGATTACTTGGGCCTGGGAAGTCAAGGCTGCAGTGAGTTTGATTGCACCACTGCACTCCAGCCTGGGTGACAGAGCGAGACTCTGTCTCAAAAAACAAAACAACCAAACCAACCAAACAAACAAAATAAACAAGTGTTGACCAAGATGTGGAGAAACTGGAACCCTCATACATTGCTGGTGGGAATGTGAAATGGTGTAGTCACCACAGAAAACAATTTGGTGATTCCTCAATAAGTTAAACATAGAATTACCAAGTGACCTTGCAATTCTTCTCCTAGGCATATACCCAAGAGTGCTTAAAACAGGTGTTCAAACAAAAATGTGTATATAAATATTCATAGCAGCACTATTCCCAATATCCAAAAGATGGAAGCAATCCAAGTATTCATCAGCAGATTAATAGATAAACAACATTTATATCCATATAATAGAATATTATTCAGCCATACAAAGAATGAAGTACTGATACATCCTACAGCATGAACGAACTTTGTTTTTATTTATTTTTTATGAGCCAGAACCTCACTCTGTTGCCTAGGCTGGAGTGCAGTGGTACAATGTTAGCTCACTGCCACCTCCATCCCCCAGGTTCAAGCAATTCTCCTGCTTCAGCTGCCCAAGTAGCTGGGATTACAGGTGCCCACCACCATGCCTGGCTAATTTTTGTATTTTTAGTAGAGAGTGGGTTTCACCATGTTGGCCAGGCTCGTCTCGAACTCCTGGTCTCAAGTGATCCACCCTCCTCGGCCTCCCAAAGTGCTAGGATTACAGGCATTAGCCACCCCACCTGGCCCAGCATGGATGAACTTTGAAAACATGCCTAAGTGAAAGAAGTCAGACACGAAAGGGTATATGTCATATGACTCCATTAACATGAAATATCCAGAATAGTCAAATCCATAAAGACAGAAAGCAGATTAATAGTTGGCAAAGCGATGGAGGTCAGGGGCCAATGGGGAGCAACTATTAACAGGTACAGAGTTTCTCATAGGGGTTGGCAAAAAGGTTCTAGACTTAATACTGATGGTTTTACAACTTGGTCAATATACGAAAAAACACTGAATTGTATATACTAAAAGGCTTAATAGTATGGCATGTGAGTTATACCTCAATAAAGCTGTTAGCAAAAAAATACATAAATAAAAGAATGGTGCCTTGATTGGGTTTTGTTAGGAAGTGGACGGGGTGCCATTTACTGGGGCAGTACAGATGGTAGGCAAGGTGGAAATAAACAGAAATGAACAGATCCATTCATCAGGTCAAGTTTGAGGTGCCTGTTAGTGGAGATGTCAATGAGGAAAAAAGAAGAAAGGAGCCTAAGATGTTTTTTTTCTGGAGTGCTAGGAGAACCTGGAGAGACCCTGGCTGCTTAGCATGAGACTGGCAGAAGGCTGATGGGGCTGGCATTTATTGGAGCAACTGGAGTCATAAGTGGTTAGGAGGGGCATGAGGAGATGAAATAGGTGCTGCACAGTTATGAAGGACAGGGCCTCGAGATGAGTCCTTTACTGGGTCTCTTGGACTAGAGTCCATTTTCACATGGGTCTACATACAGGTTTTGTACTATGGTCATTCCATGGGCATTCAAAAACAGCTTCTGGTTCTTTTTTTTTTTTTTTTTTTTTTTTTTTTTTTTTTGAGACGGAGTCTCGCTGTGTCTCCCGGGCTGGAATGCAGTGGCGTGATCTCGGCTCACTGCAAGCTCCGCCTCCCGGGTTCACGCCATTCTCCCGCCTCAGCCTCCCAAGTAGCTGAGACTACAGGCGCCCGCCACCACGCCCGGCTAGTTTTTTGTATTTTTAGTAGAGACGGGGTTTCACCATGTTAGCCAGGATAGTCTCGATCTCCTGACCTCGTGATCCACCCGCCTCGGCCTCCCAAAGTGCTGGGATTACAGGCTTGAGCCACCGTGCCCGGCCAGCTTCTGGTTCTTTATAGAACTCAGGATACGTAAGATGGGGAGGGTTGGACCTAGGACTTGTTTTTCATGTCACACATCGCTGGTGAGTAGTGACATCACTCAGGAATGGATGCAGAGTCTTCCTTAATATAAGTGCTATTAGTCTTCCTGAATGATCACCCTTTCAGCTGATATCTATGAGGACTATGTCCCCACCACAGCAGCCATCTCCTTTCCTTCTGCATAACCTGAACTAGAGTCTATGTCTATGTCTCTTTGCCAGGTGGATAGCTCTAAGAAATAGCCAAGGCATTGACTCGTGTCCACCCATAACCTTTTCTGGGAGGACAGTAGTAGTGGTTCATCTCAGCAGGGCCTGCAACCTCAGGAAGAGCACCTGTATATGGGATGCCTGTCCAGTCCTTAATCACAAGGCTGGGGCAAATGAAAAAAGAATGCCAAGTGTATCAGTGGTGCTAGAACTTGGATTGAATGGGACCAATGAGGTAGCAATGGGTAGGTCTTATTTAACGAAATCAAGGGGTCAGTACCAGCAGAGCAATACCTGCCCTAAACACAACAGGGTGAGTGTGAGGTCTGAATCAAGATGACAGACAAGAGTTCAGGAGGGTAGGGACCATCTGGGAAATTAAGTGGTGATAGGAGAAAGTGGTGGAACCCCAGATCTGGGCTGAGTACAGTGGCGGAGGGCCCAGGGCTCACTGGTGTTGGGTACTGGCAATGTGGAACAAGAGCTGGCTGGTGTGCTTACAAGTTCATAGCCAGGTGATGCAGGAAGTGCCTGATGCGATTAGGTGGGGACAGAGGCCCTAGGCAGTTCCCTGAAATGAAGTCTAAAAAGCATGCGAACATATTCAGTCTGTGGGCTTGTAGACATCCTAGTACAAATGGCCAATGAAGTGGCTAGGGACAGAGTGTAGGGCCCTAGGTACAGATCAGAAGTGGAGGGAGAAGCTGTGGGAGTGGATGAGCTCACCAGGGAGAGTGGGCAGAGGAGACTTTAAGAGGGCTTACATCTGAACCCTGGATACTTAAGGGGCTGGCAGAGAAAATGCGGCAGGCAAAGGAGACTGAGTGGCAGGAGGAATGAGGAGGGACAGTGACAAGGTGTCAGCAGTGACAAAGTTGACTAGGATGAATGAAAAGAGGCCTTTCTGGCTGGGCATGGTGGCTCACACCTGTAATCCCAGCACTTTGGGAGGCCGAGGCAGGTGGATCACGAGGTCAGGAGATCGAGACCATCCTGGCTGACACGGTGTAACCCCGTCTCTACTAAAAAATACAAAAAATTAGCGGCGTGTGGTGGCAGGCGCCTGTAGTCCCAGCTACTCGGGAGGCTGAGGCAGGAGAATGTCGTGAACCCGGGAGGCGGAGCTTGCTGTGAGCCGAGATCGCGCCACTGCACTCCAGCCTGGGCGACGGAGCGAGACTCCGTCTCGAAAAAAAAAAAAAAAAGAGAGAGAGCGAGAGAGAGAAAGAAAATAAAAGAGCTCTTTCCATTGCCGGTACAGGAAGTGATCTGTGTTCCTGAGTTAGAGGGCAGGAGTCAGGAGAGGGAGTCTGCTTCCTCTCCATGTTCACAGGGAGTTGAAGAAGCTGTAGCTCCTTGCTAGGTCCTTGTGGATCATTCTTGTGACCCAATCTCCTCCTGACACTGGGCTCTAGTCACTGACTTCTTGCAATCCTGGTCTTTAACTCACTGCTTGCTGAGGGGTCTGTGCATAACGCTGGCTCCCAGAGAGCCTTTTGCCATATTGGCTCACAGCTGGCTGGGCCACTCTGATACCAGCTACCTGCTGGGGTCTGAATTGGAAGCCATAGAGCATCTCTTGGACCTCTATGATGTCCTTTAGTGTGGTGGGACTTCTTTCCATCGCTGTGTATTTGCCCTATGCTCCTCCCTCCCTTCCTTCTTTCCTTCCTTCTTTTCTTCCTTCCTTCCTTCCTTCTCTACCTCCCTCCCTCCCTTCTCTACCTCCCTCCCTCCCTTCCTCCCTTTTTTCCCTCCATTCTCCCTTCCCTCCTTCCTAACTTCTTTTCCTTTCTCCCTTCCTTCTCTCTTTTCTTCTTCCTTTCCTTTCTTCCTAGAACAAATACTTGTTTCATTTTCTTTATTCACTGTAATATTTTTATTAAAAAATAAAACACAGATTCAGAAAACCACATAAAATTTAAAAACATATGGCTCAGTGAGTTACTACAAGACAAATACCCTTTTAACTACCACCCAGGACATGAAGTAAAACTTTGCCAGCCACCCCAGAAGTCCTTCCACATCGCTCATTCCAATTATAGCCCTCCCCTCCTCTAAACATAACCACCAGAGTCTTCCTTTGTATACAGATGGAAACAGAGTTCTCATTTATTGAGCAATTACTTTCTGCCAGGACTGTTCTAAGCATGCTTCATGTGTGTTATTTCATTTAATCCTCACAATAATCCAATGAATTCGGTAGTATTATCCCCATTTTAGAGATACAGAAGTTGAACTTCAGAAAAGTGTGGAACTTTGTCCAAGGTCACGTGATGTGAAAGCCAGGATTATAACCCTGGTGTATCTGACGTCCAATCCTGTGCTTTCTCCTTTCATCCTACTATGTGCAACACCTCCCAGCTGAGCTCAGAATAATGCCCCCTGCGTGCCTGCCTGCTGCTTGCCTGACTTTGTGAGGAAGGAGGTTGTCATAGAACTAAATCCAATGGCCTCCCTAGCAGGGAAATGGTAGAGAGAGAGAAAGAGAGAGGCAGGGAGAGGGAGAGAGAGATCACCAACACATTTGCAACTGCCTATATTTCCTCCTTGTCATCTGCTGCTAACGTCCCGCCATTACCCAATGGGAAAATAAACAGTGAATGGCCACACCCGTTAAACTGTTTAATTACGTAGGTTGGGAAGAATGACATTTGTGTACATTCCCAGAAGACATGGATTAAAGAAATGACCTTTCTCTTGGTGTGAAACTCATTTGCTGTGTATTAGAACTCGGATAGCTTCAGTGAGGCCAGGCATTTTGTTGCCTCCATGTTTATGTCTAAGACTGGAGATGAGGCTGAATGAAGCTCCTTCTCCAACTGCATTGATTTGTATATTAGCGTTTTCTAAAACATCCCCATCTGAAATACATTTCCAGAGAAGTATCTCTTCCTGTTGCCATTCCTGGTATTTTGTGGATTTATTTGAATGTAAATGTATCTGAAACATCAAAGGGATAAGAAAAGTGATCTTTGCTATGAGTCACAGAGTGGGAAAAAAATTGCCCGCAGATCAATAACATCTATTCAAAAGACACAGGAGCATAATTTATGGGACGGGTGATCTTTTTATAATTAAAAAACTTTTGGAACCAGAAAAAAGTCATGGAACTAAATGTCAGGTGTCACATTGTGAGAACTGTATTAATTACTAATTAGTAAACTTCATTAATTCTTAATGAACTTCATTATAATGTTTCTCTGGAGTAGCATTTGGGCTGTTAGTTAAAGCACAAACATATTCAGTTTGTATTCTTCCCCATCAGTATTATTTTGAAATGTATCAGGGGTATTTCCATAATAGTCAAAACATTTGAAACATTTTAAAAGTGCACGTATGAACTCAATTTCTCTCTATTTATTTAGGTTCTTGGAACTCTTAACTGATTTTTCCTGCCTGAATACAGAAAAATCAGTTAAAATTGGTTATGTCCATGAGGAAAGATTTATTATTCCTATACACACCCTTGAATTTTAAAGAAAGCATGTGGTATTACAGGCTCCCCAATCCTCAAGTTTCAGGGGGAGAAATAACAGTGACCAAACATAATGTGTATCTGAAGTTTCAATGAACTCCACCAGCTGCCACCAAAGACACAGAGGGCCACAATTTTCAGTGTGATAAGTTTAGGACTGTGGTTTGGTTTTTTTTTTTTTTTTTAAATGAAGTGCTTTTTGGAGGGATAAAAATCACCAAAGAAAATCTATATGATGTGGCATTTAAAGAAAGAAAAACACCAATAGATTCCCCATAGATGGCAACAGTGGATTTCGAGTGAAGTAAGATCAGATGTTTATTTTCAAGAGGATCTAACTCTGAACAAAATATACTCTATTTGGTTAACAGAAACTTTCTTAGACAACAAAATCACTAGCTGTATAAACATGCCAGGAGCTGTTCATCTGCTTCTAACAGGAACCCTGTTACCTCAGCTGAGGGGAATGCCATTAAGTTGGAACCAAAAAAATCTGAGACTTCTTAGGCTCTGCTTTCTTGCCTGGTGCCCGCCCCCACCCTCCTTGGTTCTCCCTCCACCTCCAATCCATGTTGTCCAGAACACAGCGCTGGCCTAAGTTGGCCCCACCTGCCAATATCAGCAGGAGTTGGACGGAACCAGGCCAGATCCTATTACTTCTCTTGATTGTTAAAGTCCTGATGTTCCCTCTTGGATAATGACTTGAGAGCCACCCTATTGATCCATTGCCCAACAGTGAGCTCCCTGAGAGAATCTCAAAACTCTTTTTTTTCTTGGTGCTTTCTTGTCTCCCAAGTTGGGTAGGAGAGGGACAGAGTCGTGTTCCCACACATTCCCAGCTGAGCCCCCTTTCTCTCTCAGGACTGCTTCAGTTCTGTTATTCTTGGCTGGCCACAGAAAACTCAAATCCACCTTTTTATTATATTGGCTCGCAGCTGCTCTGTTGCAGTTATACTTTCCAGGGTAAACTAGCACCATTGGTACTGTGAATTGGATAGCTGTAAAAACACACAAGGAAGGTGCAAATTTGGTCATGTTTTATTCAAATAGGTCTGCTCGAAGGCTCATTTTCCTCCTCTCTGAGGCCTGACTGGTGCTTTTCAAGGTTACCAATGTCTAGGACTTAGAACTCTGCCCTCAGTGTCAGTTACTTATAGGACAGCCTCCATTACTCAAGAGAGCCAAGAGCCAGGAAGCACTTTCGCTTCTCATGTTTGAAGATCACTGGGCCTATGACAGTAGTAGGAGCGTGAACAGCTATGAAGACTGCTAAATAGAGTTTCGTGTTGAAATAGAATTTCACAACAGAGTTCATTGGACTCATGTAACGGTTTGCATACTTGTTTCTATGGGGCATGCTAACCAAGAATAAATGATGGATCGTTATGGAAATGGTGGTGACTAGTCAGATTTATATATAGTCAACACAGTTATTCTAGGAAGAAAACTCTAGAAGGGGAGGAGGAAGGAGGAATTGTCATCCTTAATCCTTTTCTGCTGGAGGACGTCAGTCATTGCCCTGGTGACATCCTACAACAGTTTTCTATCAGGATAACTGAGGCCAGGGATGCCCCTGTCTGATCTAGGGCCTGTGCTGCCTTAAATCAAGTAGTCCCAGGATCCCATGGTTGCTTCTAATCCAAGGGGACCAGTGAGCCTGTCAATAGGTGGTCCTGGAGTGTCTGCCAGACAGTGACACTGTCAAATATGCAGGTTCTCCTGGATCCTCATCTAGGGGTCTTCAGAGGGGTCTCAGAAGAGCTTCTTGTTACACACACTTACTTTTTGCCTCATCTTCCCTCTTTCCTGCTAGAGGCAGGGACTGGGTTGGAAGTGAGATTTTGAAGAATCCTTATCCTTTGTCTTCCTCCATCCCAACCTCCCAGGGTTGCATTCTATGAGGGGGTGGAACAGGCTGAGTGCTACAACTTACGCAGCAGTCCTCCACCTTGGCTGCACACTACAATCATCTAGGCAGAGAGCTTTAAAAAATACTGATACTTGGCCGGGCGCAGTGGCTCAAGCCTGTAATCCCAGCACTTTGGGAGGCCGAGATGGGTGGATCACGAGGTCAGGAGATCGAGACCATCCTGGCTAACACGGTGAAACCCCGTCTCTACTAAAAAATACAAAAAACTAGCCGGGCGAGGTGGTGGGCGCCTGTAGTCCCAGCTACTCGGGAGGCTGAGGCAGGAAAATGGCATGAACCCAGGAGGCGGAGCTTGCAGTGAGCTGAGATCCGGCCACTGCACTCCAGCCTGGGCAAGAGAGCGAGACTCCGTCTCAATTAAAAAAAAAAAATACTGATACTTGACTGGGCGCAGTGGCTCATCCTGTAATCCCAGCACTTTGGCAGGCTGAGGTGGGCACATCCCTTGAGGTCAGGAGTTTGAGACCAGCCTGTCCAACATGGTGAAACCCAGTCTCTACTAAAAATACAAAAATTAGCCGGGCGTCATAGCAGACACCTGTAATCCCAGCTACTTGAGAGGTTGAGGTGGGAGAATCACTTGAACCTGTGAGGCTGAGGTTGCAGTGAGTTGAGATGATGCCACTGCACTCCAGCCTGGGCAACAGGACGAGACTCTATCCCAAAACAACAACAACAACAACAACAACAACAAGAGCAACAACAACAGTAACAACAAACTGATACCTGAATCCCATCCCCAGACCTAATTGGTCTTGGTTGCAGCTTTCTTATGGGGAATTTTAAAAGCTCCCCAGGTGATAGTAAGTTGCACCCAAGGCCAAGAGGGAGAGTTTTTAGTTAATAAATAAGTTTATGAAAAATACTTTCAGGCTAGCATTTTCTGAACCACCTGCCAGGAAGATTTTGAAAGCATCAGGGCCCAAGTCTCACACCATCCATAGTTACCAATGAGTTCTCTGGGAAGTCTCAATCCTGTCACAAAGCATTTCATCACTTTGGTATAATCTGTAAGTTTGGAATTTCTGTGACTTGAGATTAAGTAATCCACTTTTGTCTCTGGGACTCCCCAGGATTCCTGGGCCCCAAAGTCTCACCCAGGGAAGCAAAGCCTGTGTTGGCCCTATTGGTCTCCCCTCTTTGGTTTGTCACAAAGAGAATAAACTTTACCTTAGGGGCCAGGTGAAGTCCCCCACTAAGGAGGGGCCTTGCCTGAAGTTGAGGAGCATCCCCCTTGTGTTAGTTTCCTGTGGCTGCTGTAACAAATTACTACAAATTTCGTGGCTTTAAAACCACTGGAATTTATTGTCTTATAGTGCTGGAGGCCAGAAATCCAAAATCAGTATTACTGATCCAAAATCAATGTGTTGGGAGGGCTGCCCTCCCTCTGGAAGCTCTAGGTACACATCCCTTCCTTGCCTCTTCCAGCTCTGGTGGTTGCCAGCGTGCCTTGACTTGTGGTCATGTCACTCCAGTGTCTGCCTCTATGGTCACATTGCCTTCTCTTCTGTCTGTGTCAAATCTTCCTTTTATAGCGACACTTTTAATTGCATTGAGGGTCTACCCAGATCATACAGGATAATCTTCTCATTGCAAGATCCTTAATTTAATCACCTCTACAAAGTTCCTAGTTCAATATAAGGTGATAGTCACAGGTTCTGGAGATTAGGAGGTGGATATCTTTTGGAGTGGGACATATTTCAGCACAGTATACCTCCTTGAGGCAAGAATGAATGTCATTGTGAGGGGTCAGCCAGTGCTGTCAAAGGAGCATGTACCCCCAAGAGGTTGTCAAAACCTGGGTGAGGAGTTGGGGTGCAGCGCTAAATGGGGAGCTGAGGGCTGCAAAGGTCATGAGTGAAGACCAACATGTTTGTTCGGAACAATTCTGTAAGCAGGTGGTGATGAGGATATGTAGGGTTTGGGGAAGAGGCAATGCCCATGGCTGGGTGGGTGTTTGTTTCTGGTATGTGCTTCCATTGTCCTCAGTAAAGAACCCTAAGGAGAATCAGCCTCTTGGGAACAGGCTTGATAAGTCTGTTTATGTGTAGAGAGACAGCAGCGAAGAGTTCACTTCCACCCTGAGTAGATGGAAGCGCTCACCCCACACCTACATTTTACCTTTGACCTTGTGAGGTACTGACTATTCATGCCACAGACAGACCTGCTCACGGGTTCCTTTCTGTCCCCTAAGTATTCCCACTGCCCATTCCTTCTAATACTCACACCCACGGCCCCTGTTCCCAAGCAAGCCCAAATCTAACTCAGCTTCCCCAAGGTCAGTCACAATGGACTGACCTTGGGGCTCTTGCCTCCAGTGAGAGAGGCAAGACTTTGGGCATGAAAATTCAGGATTTCCTGGGACTGCCAACTCTGTGGTTTTTACCAAAAGGTTTCTCTCTTTGTAGCAAACATGATGGGATCAGTATCAAACATTCTGTGGAAACACTTTAACTTTTTTTTTTTTTTTTTTTTTTTTTACTTTATAATGCATACAGTGACCACTATAGTGCACTGGGGAATTGTTTTGCAAAATGATTTTTTCTTTAATTTTGGCTCCCTTATAGCCATGAATGTATGTTTTCAAAAGCCAAACATTAATATCACATTTAACCTGTTATCATTTCCAAACCACCAGACGGACAAGATAGTACCTATTCCTTGGCTAAACTGCAAAACTCATGATAACATCCAAGATGCAAACCTAACAATTCAGAGAGCTGCTTTTACACATTCTTGGCTCTGGCCTTGCTTCTGGATAAATGAAGCAGAGGAGTTATTTCAGAATGCCATCTTACTGTGTTGGGTGGGGCTTGGTAAGAGATTGAACGAAGGCCTCTTTCTTATTTTGAAAACTTGAAGTTACCGACGCCACTTGCCATACATGTGGTGGCTGGCAGCTCACCCACATATTTACCCAACCACCCAATTTGCCCAGGCAGAACAGGAGGAAAAGTAACGCCCACTTTGGGAAGGAAAACTGCGTCCCACATTTAGAAGTTGCTTTTGCAGATTAGGAGCCCAGGCTTACAGAAACTGCCCTCTGTGTTCTGCTTTCCCACAGGAACAATGCAGAGGCCACCCAGAACATCAGTTTGAACCCTGCACTCACTGAGGCAGACAGGGTCAGGTCTGTAGTATGGAGGTTCCGGGAATGTGAAAGACAGAATGAACATCAGACAGCACCTAGTTCAGATTTGCGGACTGGTGGTTCCTCAGGTGGAATAATCATGCAAATGTTTTATTTGGGCCGAATAGTTGTGTTTTGTTTTGTTTTTGTTTTGAGACGGAGTCTCACTCTGTTACCCAGGCTGGAGTGTACTTTTTGGCTCTTATGTGTAATTTAATGGACACTCGTGTACAAGATTTCTTTTTGTTTTTTTAGGTATTTAATTGGTTTTGTTAAACTGCTTTACTTAGATATAGTTCACGTATCATACAATTCACCCATTGGAAGTGTACAATTCAGTGGTTTGGGAGTATATTCCATTATTAATTTTTAAAACATTGTATGAAAATACATATACCATAAAACTTGCCATTTTAACCGCTTTCTAAATGCAAAATTTAGTGTCATTAATTACACAATGTTGTGCAACCATCACCACTATCTGTTTCCAAAACTATTTCATCATCTGAAATAGAAACTCTATAACCCATTTAGAAATAGCTCCCTGTTCTCCCCTCCCTGGAGCCCCTGGTAACCTCTAATCCACTTTCTGTCTCTATGAATTTGCCTACTCAAGATATTTCATAACAATGGAATCACAGAATATTTGACCTTTCGTATTTGGCTTCCTTCATTTGCAAAATGGGTTTTTAAATTATTGAGTTTTCCCCCTCTTATTTTTAGTTGATATGTAATAATTGTACATATTTAATGGCATACAAAGTGATGTTTCGATATGTGTATACAATGTGTAATTAGCAAATCAGGGTAATTAGCACATCCATCATCTCAAACATTTATTATTTCTTTGTGTTGTGAACATTCAAAATCTTGTCTTTCACTTAGCATAGTGTTTTCAATGTCCATCAATGTTGTAGCATGTATCCAAACTTCCTGTTTATGACTAAATAATATTTCATTGTATGGATATACTATATTTTGTTTATTCATCTGTTGATGGACACGGGTTGTTTCTGCCTTTCAGCTATTATGAATAATGCTGCAACAAACACATTGATGGACAAGTATCTGGTCAAGTCCTTGCTTTCAATTTTTTTGAGTATATACCTAGGAGTTGAATTGTTGGGTCAAATGATATCTCTGTGTTTAACATTTTGAGAACAGCCAGATTGTTTTTCAAAGCAGCTGCACAATTTTAGATTCCCAGCAGCAATGTAGGAGAGTTCCAATTTCTTTACACCCACATGATCATGTATTTTCCAATATTTTTATTATAGCAATTTGAGTGAGGGTGAAGTGGTGTCTCATTGTGATTTTGATTTGTGTTTCCCTAATGACTAATGGTGGTGTTGAACATCTTTTTATGTGCTTATTGGGTATATGTGTGTGTGTATATATATATGAATGAATATATATTCATTCTTTGGTAAATGACTATTCAGATCCTTAACCCATTATAGTTGGTTTATTTCTCTTTTCATTATCACATTGTAAGAATTATTTATATATTCCAGATACATGTTTCTTATCAGACATATAATTTTAAAATATATTTTTGCATTCTGTGATTTATCTTTTCATTTTCTTGCTGGTATTCTTTGAAGCACAAACTCTTTAATTTTGGTGATGTCTAATTTATCTATATTTTTGTTATAATTGCTTGTACTTTTGGTGTTATATCTAAGTACCCATTGCCAAATCCAATGTCATAAAAATTCACCCTTATTTTTTTCCTAAGGATGTTATAGTTTTAGCTCTCACATTTAAGTCTTTGACCAATTTTGAGTTAATTTTTTGTGTGTGGTGTGAGGTAGGGGTACAATTTTCTTCTTTTGCATGTAGATATCCAGATGTGTCAGCATCATTTGTTGAAGGGACTATTCCTTCCCCATTGAATGATCTTGACTCTCTTGTACAAAAAAATCAACTGACTCAAGGAGTAGGGGTTCATTTCTGGACTCTCAGTTCTGTTCGACTGATCTATATGTCAATGCAATGTCAATACCATGCTATCTTTATCTTGATTACTCTTGCTTTGTAGTTAAGCTTTGAAATGGGAAAATCTGATTCCTCCAACTTTGTTCTTCTTTCAATATTGTTTGAGCTATTATGTGTCCTTTGCATTACCATATGAATTTTAGGATCAGTTTGTCAATTTATACAAAGGAAACCAGCTGGGATTTTGATAGAAGTTGTGTTGAATCTGCAGATAAATTTGGAGAGCATTACCATCTTTACCCCTTCAAGCTTTTTTTTTTTTTTTTTTTTTTTTTTTGAGATGGAGTCTCACTCTTGTTGCCCAGGTAGGAGTGCAGTGGCACGATCGCAGCTCACTACAACATCCGCCTCCCGGGTTCAAGTGATTCTCGTTACTCAGCCTCCCAAGTAGCTGGGATTACAGGTGCCCGTGACCATGCCTGGCTGATATTTGTATTTTTAGTAGAGATGGGGTTTCCCCAGGTTGGCCAGGCTGGTCTCGAACACCCTACCTCAGGTAATCCACCTGCCTTGGCCTCCCAAAGTGCTGGGATTACAGGCACAAGCCACCGCGCCCGGCCCCCTTCAAGCTTTTTTAAAAGCAGCAGGCTCTGCTAACTTCCCCATCAATGCCAGGTATCTAAGGCAGCAGGTGCTATAATAGCCAGAGAAGGCAAGTACTTGTCCATTACTTTAATTCCACATTACTCCTGGATTGCACTGTTCAGTACAGAGGCTACTGGCCATATATGACTACTGAGCACTTGAAATGTGGCTAGTCCAAACTGAGATTATGCATTGAAAGACACACCTGATTTCAGGCCGGGCGCAGTGATTCACACCTGTAATCCCAGCACTTTGGGAGGCCGAGGCGGGTGGGTCACCTGAGGTTAGGAGTTTGAGACCAGCCTGACCAACATGGAGAAACCCCATCTCTATTAAATATACAAAATTAGCCGGGCTTGGTGGCACATGCCTGCAATCCCAGCTACTCAGGAGGCTGAGGCAGGAGAATTGTTTGAACTTGGGAGGCAGAGGTTGCAGTGAGCCAAGATCATGCCATGCCATTGCACTCCACCCTGGGCAACAAGAGCGAAACTCCGTCTCAAAAAAAAAAAAAAAAAAAAAAAAGACACACTGGATTTCAAAAATTTGACACAAAAATATAAATGCAAAATATCTCAATAATTTTAACCATATGTTGAAATGATAATATTTTAGATATATTGGTTTAAATAAAATGTATTTAAAAATTATTTTACCTATTTCTTTTTGCTTTTACTTTTTTTTTTTTTTTTTTGAGACAAGGTCTTTCTCTGTTGCCCAGACTGGATGGAGTACAGTGGCATGATCATAGCTCACTGCAGCCTCAACCTTCTGGGCTCAAGTGATCCTCCCACCTCAGCCTCCTGAGTAGCTGAGACTCACAGGCACATGCCATAATGCCTGGCTAATTTTTTTTTTTTTTTTTGTAGAGAGAGGGTTTCATTATGTTGCCCAAACTGGTCTTGAACTCCTGGACTCAAGCGATCCTCTTGCTTTGGTCTCCCAAATGTTGGAATTACAGGAGTGTGCCTGGTTTTGTTTTTTTTGTAAGTGACTACTAGAACATTCAAAATATCTATGTGGTTTGTATTGTATTTCTGTTGGTCATCACTGGTCTAGGGATTCTTAACATGGAGTCAACCTAGAAGGGCAATGGTATAAGATTTAGGATGTCCTGGAATCCAGTGAACATTTGGCAAATATTTGTGTGTGTGTGTGTGTGTGTGTGTGTGTGTGTGTAAGGTATCTATTGCTGTGTAACAAATTATTCCCAAAATGTAGCAGCTTAAAAATATTTATTATCACACAGATCTGTAGGTCAGGAATGTGCGTGTCACTTAACAGGTGCCTCAGGTCAGGGTGTCTCACTGGTTGCAATCAAGAGTTGGTAGGGTTGCATTTATCTCAGGGCTTGATTGAAGGTGGTTCTGCCTTTACACTCACTCACATGGCTATTGGCAAGTTTCACTTTCTTGCTAGCTAATAGACAGAGACATTCGTTTTTTGCTATGTGGGCTTCTCCACAGTGCAGCACACAACATGGCAGCTAATGACACTCAACAATGAGTGAGCAAGAGAGCAGGGAGGGTGAGCAAGATGGAAGCCAGTCTTTTATTTTATTTTTATTTATTTATTTATTTTTTATTTATTTTTTTTTTTTATTTATTTTTTTTTTTTTGAGACGGAGTCTCACGCTGTTGCCCAGGCTGGAGTGCAGTGGCGCGATCTCGGCTCACTGCAAGCTCCGCCTCCCAGGTTCCCGCCATTCTCCTGCCTCAGCCTCCTGAGTAGCTGGGACTACAGGCGCCCGCCACCGCGCCCGGCTAATTTTTTGTATTTTTAGTAGAGACGGGGTTTCACTGTGGTCTCGATCTCCTGACCTTGTGATCCGCCCGCCTCGGCCTCCCAAAGTGCTGGGATTACAGGCTTGAGCCACCGCGCCCGGCCTTATTTATTTTTTTATTTGAAATGGAGTCTCACTCTGTTGCCCAGGCTGGAGTACAGTGGTATGATCTCGGCTCACTGCAACCTCTGCCTCCCGGGTTCAAGCCATTCTCCTGCTTCAGCCTCCCAAGTAGCTGGGACTACAGATGTGTGCCACCATGCCCAGCTAATTTTTTAATTTTTTGTAGAGATGGGGTTTCACCATGTTGCCCAGGCTGGTCTCAAACTCCTGGGCTCAATCAATCCACCCCACCCACCTTGGCCTTCCAAAGTGCTGGAATTACAGGTGTGAGCCATTGTGGCCAGCCAGTCTTTTTTTCTTTCTTTCTTTCTTTTTTTTTTTTTTCAGCTGTGGGAAAACACACATAAGGAAGCCAGAGTCTTTTTGTAAACCAATCTCATTACTTTTGCTGCATCCCATTCATTAGAAACAAGTCACTAGGTACAATCTACATTTAAGGAGAAGGGATTACACGAGGATGTGAATGCCAAGGGACCATTGCAAGCCATCGTAGAGGCTGCTGGCCACAGTGTATGTGTGCATTTTTTTCTAGAGAGACGTAAGCTTTCATCTGATTCTCAAAGAAGTCTCTATCTCTCAACCAAAAAAAAAAAAAAAAAAAAAAAAAGTTTAAGAACTGGTTTGGAGGAAATTAAAATGGTGGTTTTGACTAAGGAAGAGATTTTCTTGCAAAATTTCAGTGCTATATACAATATTGAATCACTTAGTATCTCCAAAAAAAAAAAAAAAAACATGGAAAGAGGTCCATAAAGATAAAAACTCAATGTATACATTTTTTTTTGAGACAGAATCTCGCTCTGTCACCCAAGCTGGTGTGCAGGCCTGCCTCAGCCTCCCAAGTAGCTGGGATTACAGGCATGTGCCAGTATGCTCGGCTAATTTATTTATTTATTTATTTATTTATTATTTTTTATTTTTAGTGGAGACAGGGTTTTTACCATGTTGGCCAGATTGGTATCGAACTCCTGACCTCAGGTGATCTGCCCACCTTGTCAATATATACTTGAGTGAAATAATCACAAGATTTCTCTCTATAATCTCTCAGGCATGGTTCTCTATACTTGAGGAGCCACCAGGGCCTTGGGAGAAGGTGTACTGAGGCCCAGGTTAGACCAAGTCTTTATGATCCCACCCCTTGGTATTGCTGGAGTTATAGTTTGCATTCCTACTGTAGGGAGCGTGTGAGTTTCTCCTCATTCATACTTCCCTGACATTGTCAACCTTTCTCCTTGGTTCTAAGAATTGTGTGAACTTCTCCTAGAGCTGAGACTTCCAGAGAAGGGGCTTGGCCAGGCCTAAGTAATAGGTATGGATAAAAGGCAATGCCCAGCCTCCTTATGTTACCAGCAAGTAACATAAGGAGGAAAAGTGAAAAGAATAATATATTAGGCCAGATATGCTGTTATTCTTGGACAATGGTTTCTGGAATTGGTGGCTGAATTCTGCCTCCCTATAATGAAGGGCTGAACAGATTTGTGAGAGGCAGATCTCTGGATAACTGCATTGCTAAACCCCCAGGGGAGAGGCCTGTGTGTAAGTTACTGCAGAAGAAAATGACCATGGCCCTTGTGCAAATGTGTTTTTTCTTCTACATCACCCTTGAAGTAACTCTCCATGTGTTTCTGTAAGGAAAATTCATGTCTCGTAGGACTCATAGGAAATGCCTATTCTAACAGGCTCACCAGCAACTGCTCTAGCACCTGGTGCCCAGGCAATTTCGATTCTACCTGGTATTATTGGTCTGATTCTTGTTGCAAACACTGGTGACAGAAGTTAGTGATAAGAACCCAGGGACTCTGAGGTGGAGAAAGTTCTAGATTCTGGCCTGGCAGATGCTGTCTTATTTCTCATCCTACTCAGGAGCTGGAAACCAAGAGAGCCTTGGGTTGGAAACAGGAGGCACTAGGCTCTAGAAACATCCCAATGTCCCTCATTTACCTTGGGGCCTTACTTGCATCATCTGCTAGCTGAGGCACTAGGCTAGTTGACCTCAAGGGTCTGCCTGCCTGCTCTGCCCCTGTGTGATTTCTGTCTCTTCCTGGTTGCAGCATAGAGAGTAGGACATGTGGAGAATGTGGAAGCCCACCTCTGGGCCTTGCACTGGCTGCAGCAGGGAGCTCTGCAGTGCCCTTGTTTGAAAGGCATAAGCTTAGCTGCTGCCAGGCCCTTCCCAGTCTCCTGCTGGAACACAGCACTTACCCTGCCCCTTACCCTGGCACCATCTTACCCTGCCCCTGGCAACCCCAAATCCTACACCTCCCCATCATCCAAATCAGCCACCCTGATTAACAATAGAAAAGCAGCCAGTTGTGGTGGCTCACACCTGTAATACCAGCACTTAGGGAGTCCAAGGCGGGTGAATCACTTGAATCCACCCTGGGCAACATGGCGAGACCCCTGTGTCTACAAAAAAACAAAATTAGCTGGGCATGGTGGCACACACCTATAGTTCCAGCTACTCGGGAGGCTAAGGTGGGAGGATCACATGAGCCTGGGTCGTGCTGCTGCACTGCAGCCTGGGTGACAGAGTGAGACCCTGTCTCAAAAAAAAAAAAAAAAAAAAAAAGAAAGAAAGAAAGAAAAACTATGGAGATTTTAGGCAAGAAATCAACACTCCCTGAGAACTCAAACAAGGGCCATCAAATTCACTTCCCCTTGAAAATCAGCACCTAGGAGTGAGTTTGCCCTTATTCGTGTAACCAATCCTTTTCCCCCACTCCCTCTCCCCAATCTCAGTTGTTATAAGAATGTTGAGTGGGTTTGGAATTATTACAAATAAAAAATGCCAGAAGATTTTTGGATAAGAAACACTAAGCTCTGCAGCTTCCGGAGAACTCTTCAAGAGGAAGAATGTGGAAGGCACTTGAAACCAGTCCTGGCTGGCTGCCTTCTCTGAAGCCTACGGTTTCGTGTGGACTCACAGTAACATTACGGATGGCACCTCTGAGACACTCAGCAACTGAGGAAGTTGGGTTCAGCTGCTCTGACTTGCAGTTCAGGACTTAAGGCCAAAAGCAAAATGGGAATCTCAGAAAACCGAGTCCCATGTGCTTGCTGGCTTCCATCTCATTTGGGAATATGAACTTCTGGAAGCGTCCAGGCCAGATCGTGTGAGAAGGCCTGTGACTCACTTTGCTTCAGAGCACACACCAGGGTGGAAGGTATTTTCTCAAGCAACAGGGGCAATGCCTGTGGCTCACAGACTAGGCGGGGGAGTCGTGGATCAACACAGCCAAGCCCAGGCGCAAGGAGAAAGGAATCACTGCAAAGCTTCTCTATGTAAGCAGCAGGCTTTTACTGGGAGCGGGTGTTGGATGTGGGTACGTGAGCGGGCAGGTTTCCTGCCTCACTGCTGGAGAAAGTCATTCTGTAACTGAAGATCTTGTCAGGATTAATTGAGTGGATGGGCCTGGCAAGCTCTTGGAGAACATGAAGACCTTTTTCCTTAAGTCTGTGGCCGGCTCACAGCACAGGCTTCAGCTGTTCTAGTCAACTCTTGGGAGGCCTAAGCCTTCCTCATAGTGTGGCTCTATAGAACCTGATCTCGTGTTAGACACTCGTTCTGCTCCCAGTGTCCCACTAAACTGTAACCGATACTCATCTCTAAATCACTGATGGCTTTGCTATGAGCACACTCATTGCAGACCTAGATTCTGCCTAACAGTTGAGTGGTGACTTCAGTGGGATTTCAATATCTCCTGGGGATGACCTGTAATGGATGGCCATCCCATGGGGCCTTGCCTCCTGCCCTAGATAAGGGATGAAGCAACAATGACCAATAAGAGAGATGTTGGAAGATATCTGAGATAGACCCTTAAGCCCCAAAATACAAAAGATGGGGGACTGGAGTCCCACTGCATTGTTAGGCAAAATCAGACCACTGGTGAGGCTTTAAAAATGCCATTTCAAGAGAAATTATTAATAATCAGTGGATGAGGTAAGACAGATTAATAGCAAGTTTCTGGCCTGGGCAAGGTACCTCATACCTGTAACTCCAGCATTTTGGGCGGCCAAAAAGGATGGATTGCTTGAGGCCAGGAGTTCGAGACCAGCATGGGTAACATAGGGAGCTCCCCTTTGCAAAAAAAAAAAAAAAAAAAAAAAAGGTCTGGGTGTGGTGGTGAATGCCTGTAGTCCCAGCTACTCAAGAAGCTGAGGTGGGATGATTACTTGAGCCCGGGAGGTTGAGGCTGAGATTGCACCACTGCACTCCAGGCTGGGTGACAGAGTGAAACCCTGTCTAAAGGAAAAGGCCAGGTGCAGTGGCTCACACATGTAATCCCAACACTTTAGGGGTCAAGGTAGGTGGATCGCTTGAGGTCAGGAGTTCGAGACCAGCCTGACCAACATGGGAAACCCTGTCTCTACTAAAAAGACAAAAATTAGCCAGTCACAGTGGCTCATACCTGTAATCCCAGCACTTTGGGAGGCTGAGGTGGGCGGATCATTTGGTGCCAGGAGTTTGAGACCAGCCTGTTCAACATGGCAAAACCACGTCTACTAAAAATACAAAAAAAAAAAAAAAGCTAGTCATGGTGGTGTGTGCCTGTAATCCCAGTTATTCTGGAGGCTAAGGCATGAGAATCGCTTGAACCCAGGAGGTAGAGGTTGCTGTGAGCTGAGATCGTGCCACTGCACTCCAGCCTGGGCGACAGAGTGAGACCTTGTCTCAAAAAAACAAACAAATAAACAAAAACAAAATGAAACAAAAAAAACTTCCTATTCATTTCCCTGTGTGAGCCTTAGAACCAGCCGGGAGCAGGCAGTACAGGACTTAATGTAATTGATAGTGTTCTTAGTGATACTGGGGCTGACCCAATGCTGGTGAGAGAATGTTGACAAAAACTTCCCTAGTTTTTTAGAGTTTTACCAAAACTCACATAGGGGAGCCACGCTGAGGAACCATAGATTTCATATTATCAACTGCTATAGGACTAAATGAGAGTCTGAAATCACAGGAAATGAGACCATCAACATTAGAACTAACCCTTTGATGCAACAGAAAATCTCAAAGTTTAAAAGGAACTTAAAGAACTAAGGAGATGGTAAACTTATCCGTGAAAAGGAGCATTTGTGGCACTCAGTTTGGGATAGATTCTAATTTGTTGGGAGCCCTAAGCTGTGTTTGAAATATTCATGATATTAGAAAGACGACCACTAACTACAGGCTTCTGGACTGAAATAATGGTAATGTAGTAAACTTTTTATAATCCAACAGATTTGGCAAACGAAATATACTGTTTTCTTTCTTTCTTTTTTTTTTTTTCTTTTGAGACAAGATCTCGCTTTGTTACCCATGCTAGAGTGCAGTGGCATACATGGCTCACTGCAGCCTTGACCTTTGGGGCTCAAGTCATCCTCCCACCTTGGCCTCCCAAAGTGCTGGGATTACAGGCATGAACCACTGTGCCTGGCCTATGCTGTTTTCTTTTTTATATATACATACATTGTTTATTGATTTTCATAGAATTCAAGTATGGTAAAATACGCAGAACAAAAATGTGCCTGTAGTCCCAGCTACTTAGGAGGCTGAGGTGGGAGGTTCAATTAAGCGCAGGAGGTCGAGGCTGCAGTGAGCCATGATCGCATCACTGCACTCCAGCCTGGGTGACAGAGTGAGACCCTGTCTCAAACAAACAAACAAGAACAAAAACAAAACACACACACTGGGAAAACATCGACTCTTTCTTGAATGATTTAGGACTTTGAATGCTCCAAATAGAAAGTTAAGGAGGAAATTGATTCGGAAGTTTAGACAGTATGTGGCCACTTGAAAACAGCTCAATTTTTGCCATAGTTCCTAGACAATATTTTTGCCCTGTTGGGTTTTTGCAACTGTAGCCATAAACAAGTTCTAGAAAATTGGGAGAGAATAAAGCTTTCTCGTTGGTAACATGGCAGAAAACAATATATCATTCTAAGTGAAATGAACCCTAGGTTACTAATGAATGCTCCATCAGTAGCAACTGAAGCAGGTCAGAGTTGAGGGATACGATTACATTTCACATTTGGCCAGTGCTTAGTGGCCTCATTGCTGTATAAATGTGAAGGTCTCTGGTCCTGGTTGAGAGAAAGTGAGTGGTTTCCACCCCATCTGCCAGGGCTTTGGACACTCAAATTGACGTTCCTTCCATAAACATCTTCTGTGGTGTGACCAAGTGTAAGAGGAGCTGAGTACTGTGGGAGATGCCAGGCTAAATGGTCCCATTGACTGCAAGCCTAAGGCAGACACTCTTATTTGGAATTCCCTATCTTCTAGAAGCTTCTCCTGTCACAGTTATGGATGGTGTCTGGGAAGCTCCGAGGACGGGACAAACCTCTTCAGATTTTCCAGAAGGGCAAAACATGGTTACTATTGGCAATGTATTGTAATGGTAAAAGTAAATGTAATTAGCCATGGTGAAACACAAGTCATGCTTCTATTTATTCTGTGATAGTAAACAAGTTCAAAACAGGCTGGGTATGGTGGCTCACGCCTGTAATTTCAGCACTTTGGGAGGCCAAGGCAGGAGGATTGCTTGAGGCCAGGAGTTTGAGACCAGCCTGGGCAACATAATGAAACCCCATCTCTACAAAAAATAAAAAATTAGCCGGGTGTGGCGGCATGTGCCCATACTTCCAGCTGCTTGGGAGGCCGAGGTGGGAGGATCCCTGAGCCTGGGAAGTCAAAGCTGCAGTGAGTTGTGATCGCATCACTGCACTCCAGCCAGGGCAACAGAGTGAGATCCTGTTTCTAAAAAACCAAAACATTTGCATCAAGATAGCACAGAAAGTGAACGGCAATTAAATCCAAGAAATCCATGCCCTGCTCTCTCCTCATACTTTTTCTCTTGCTATGCCTTTGCTCGTTCAGGATAAAGGAAAATCTACAGGTTCTTGATTGTGGAAACCTGTAAGTAAGCAGTCTCTAGGATCCATGCAAAAAGCCCCTTTTCATTTCCAAATAGGCTGCATTTAGTGCCCTGGCTAAGACAAAAATGTGGGCAACAAATTCATCCCAAGTACCAAACAAAGATTATTGTGGGATGGAGAGTATTTTCAGAGACAGAACATTTCCTACCTCCTCAATTAGTGAATTCAATCTATTCTGTGGTCGTGTTTATGAACATTTAGGTGTGGGGGCTGGGTGGGGAGGAGCAGTCTCTCAGCCTTCCCTAAGAGAACAGCACAGAAGGGGTTACCTAATTCCACTGTGGGAGTTTTATCTGCCTCCTGGATGGTTCAGTGTAGGTCTATGTCTAGACTGATTACAAAAGCACCAACAAAACAAAATAAATACCTAACATCTTACAGAAAAGGCATGAAACCAAACAGTATGAGTGGGGAGAACAATGCCTCTGTTGTGACAGGAAGTCTTCGTGAGGATGATGGAATTCCTGCACCCCAGGTTCTAATTTGTAAGGGCAACATTAAACGTCTCAAAACAGGCCCTGGCTTGAACATATTAATTTTGAAAGCAGTGTGTTTGGTTAGATAAGGGATTTTTTTTTTTTCACTGCCACTAGGATCAGAATGAAGATCAGTATAACTAACTCCATCTGCAAGGGCACAGATTTCAGAAAACAGCCTTTACTGTCATTCACCAATATAACCCATTTGTTAATCCTTCCAAGTGACAAGGTGTGTGCAATGTGATTGAAAAGGCTCTGGTTGGCTCAGTCCTGACTTGCACTCACTGTGCTGTGTGACGTTAAACAAATCTCTTAACCTCTCTGAGCCTCAATTTCTACATATGTAAAATGAGGGGGTTGGGGTTGCTAATCTATCTTTGTGAGTCGAAGACTCTAACAAAGCAAAATAAATGTAACAATCCCATTGCCTAATGGTGCTGACAACTGGGGACTTTCACCCAAAAAGAAAGCTGTAACATCATATCCAAAGTAGTTCTTAAATATGTCATTCTAAACTGAAGCTGCAGTTGAGTGATGGCTTGCTCTAGAATTCTAAGTCGAATCACCTCTCAAACTCTAAGGTCAGTGTATAACTAGGTGGCAAGTATGTCACATAATTGAAGGTACATTTGTTAAGCCAGTAGTTTCAAGTGGCCTGAGGCAGAACATTTTGAATGCTTGTTTGTTCATTCCCTCAATGTCCATCCCCTCAAATATCTATTGAACACCTACTATGTATCAGGCTCTGCAGGCAAGATGTTTCTCCTGGAATCCTATGCCTTCTCCTCCCTTCCTACCCCTGACTTTCCCCTTTCCCTTTCTTCTTTGCTTTTGGTTTTGTTTGTGACCCTGGGTGCAAAGGATTGAATGAAAGCTACTGCTTGGTTCATGGTAGGCACCATAGTTGGTCCAGATAAGGCCCTTCTCTTGATTTGTTTCGTTCATTCATTCTATTTTATTCCCAAAGCTCACTGCCATTTCCCTCCCTGCAAAGGTACCCATTCTAATGCTGTAAATGTAGACCTTTTAGTATGGCTATATTTTTGTAAAATATGTATTGTTATATATATATATTTGAGACAGTCTCAATCTGTTGCCCAGGCTGGAGTTCAGTGGTGCGATCTCAGCTCACTGCAACCTCCCCCTCCTGAGTTCAAGTGACTCTCCTGCCTCAGCCTCCCAAGTAGCTGGGACTACAGGTTAGCACCACCATGCCTGGCTACTTTTTGTATTTTTAGTAGATACGGGGTTTCACTATGTTGGCCAGGCTGGTCTCGAACTCCTGACCTCAGGTGATCCACCTGCTTCAGCCTCCCAAAGTGCTGGGATTACAGGCGTGAGCCACAGCGCCCGGCCTGTGCATATATTTTAATTAATTCTTGAGATGCTATATAGCCCATTCTTGCCTTTTTTTTTCTTTTTTACCCATACTAGGATTTTAAGATCCATCCATGCTGCTGGGGGTACATATGGTCTGTTGCTTTTCACTGCTGCATGATACTCCATGGTGTGCATCCTCACGTTGTACCTCTCCCCTCTCCCAGGGAGGTACCTGGTATCCTGCAGTGCTTCACCATGGCAAGTATTCCAAAAGTAACCTGCCTTGCACATGGCCCATTATGGACCTGTGTCATATTGTTCTACCTAAAACACTCTTCTCCCTTAGTCTTTATTTGTTTTTTGAGACGGAGTCTCGCTCTGTTGCCCAGGCTGGAGTGCAGTGGCGCGATCTTGGCTCACTGCAACCTCCACTTTCTGGGTTCAAGCGATTCTCCTGCCTCAGCCTCCCGAGTAGCTGGGATTACAGGTGTGTACCTCCATGTCCAGCTAATTTTTGTAGTTTTAGTAGAGATGGGGTTTTCACCATGTTGCCCAGGCCGGTCTAGAACTCCTGGCCACAAGTGATCTGCCTGCCTCGGCCTCCCAAAATGCTGGGATTACAGTTGCGCGCTACCACGCCCAGCTAATGTTTGTATTTTTAGTAGAGACGGGTTTTGCCATGTTGGCCAGGCTGATCTCAAACTCCTGACCTCAAGTGATCTGCTTGCCTTGTCTTCCCAAAGTGCTGGGATTACAGGCATGAGCCACTGTGCCCAGCCCAATGCTTTATTTTTCTGTTTTTTAAATGTGAATCCTTCAAACACAATACATTAATTTCTAAATATATAAAAGTGAATAAAAAGCTATGAGCTTATTTGGTTGGTTCCTTGGCAAACCTAGAAGACCTTCTATATCCAAACTAGTACTGTGAGTTTCCAAAAGGCCCCCTTAGAAGGGAATCATTGCACCAGGGACAGTGTCCTCAAATTTTCTGGAACTTTTCTTTGGAAAAAAAGAGAAACCTCCATAGCCCATAGCACATTCTTTGGAATCTTCCTGGGGTGACAGAGGGAAGGGGCTTTGTTTCTTGAAGGCAGATTTGATTTTTGGAAACAGCTAAAAGCTACTTGGCAGCAAGTGTGGTGAATGAGGTGGGTGATCAAACTGGATAATATTATTTTTGGTTCCAAACAAGGTGTGACTATAAAGAAATGAGGCTGATTTTCTCGTATGGCACATAAACTAGCTCAACAGCAATTCCAAAAGAGGACTTCCAAAAATGCTGTGGCCTTGGCAAGAAAAAAATATTTCTCCACCCCAGTATACACACACACACACACACACACACACACACACAGTGTATGGCATCTGACTCAATCCATAGACAAGGAAATCAAAAGCCCTTGGAACATTTTTAAAAAAACAATTGTGCAAGTATGGGATGGAAGAGACCTGACTGGGCAGCCATTCTTGAATGGCTGCCATGGGCTCAGCTACTGGCCTGACAGGACAAGAGGACCACTGGCCCACTGGAGCCCAGCTCACGAAGTAGCTTGTCAACACTGTCCAATGTGTTTAGAAAAGCAGACAACCCAGAGGCAAGAGTCAGTGACTGAAAATTATTGCAAAAAGGGAGCTGTGTGAAAACTAGTGCCATCTTAGTCTCTTTTTTTGTTTGTATAAATGTAAGGGGCACAAGTGTAGTTTTGATTCATCGATGTATCGCATAATGGTGAAGTCTAGGTTTTCAGTGTAACCATCACCCAAATAGTATACATTGTACCCATTAAGTAATTTCTTACCCCTTATTCCTTCCCATCCTCTCACCTTTCCCAGTCTCCAGTGTTTATTATTCCACTCTCAATGTTCATGTGTACATGTTATTTAGCTCCCACTTATAAGTGAGGACATGCAGTATTTAACTTTCTATTTCTGAGTTGTTTTACTTAAGGGAATGGCCTCTAGTTCCATCAATATTGCTAAAAATATGGAACGCTTCACAAATTTGCATGTCATTCACGCGCAGGAGCCATGCTAATCTCTGTATGGTTCCGATTTTAGTATACGTGCTGCCCAAGTGAGCATGGCCATCTGAATCTCAGGATGCTCTTTATGGAAGAGCCAGACCATAGGAGGAAACAATAGGAAGGCAGATTTAGGCTCACCCTAATAAAGACTGATTCATATTATATATATATATATATTTCTCAATAAAGCATTGGTTGTAAATACTGCAACAGTATGCAACTGCAAAAAAAAAAAAAAGAATTGTCTGTTTAATACAATCTCATGTATGTGAATGTGCATATACAGAGAAGGGGTGAAAGAATGGAAAAATATAAATATTTTTCTTTTTCTTTTTTTCTTTTTCTTTTTTTTTTTTTTTGAGATGGAGTCTCACTCTGTCGCCCAGGCTGGAGTGCAGTGGCGCAATCTCGGCTCACTGCAAGCTCCGCCTCCCAGGTTCACACCATTCTCCTGCCTCAGCCTCCTGAGTAGCTGGGACTACAGGCACCCAGCACCACACCTGGCTAATGTTTTTTGTATGGAAAAATATAAATATTTAATAGTAGATTTCTATGTGGTATGGAATTATGGGGCAAACATCATTTTCTAAACTTTACGTAATTATGTGTTGTTAGATTTTATTACCTGTATTTCATTTGTAATAACTCTTTTCCTTTAAGAAATGGATTTGCTAAAAATTCGAGGTATCCAACAACCAAACAGGCTACTTTGTGACCTAGTGAGAGCCCTGCCTTAGGAGGTAATCAAGCAAACATTGTGGGATGAACTATCAGGTCCCTTCCAGCCTAGGGACTCAGTATCTGTTATTTAAGGAATTAACCTTATTCAAGTACCAGAGTTGAGTTGATGGAAGTTCACTCATGCATCCAATGAGGAAGAGGCCTTCCAACACAATGGACAACTTCCCAGTTCCCAGGTCTCTTCTAAGAAAAAATAGTCATCTTAACATAATTCAAGTGTAGAAAATTTAAATCAAAGGGTAGAATCAGGCCAGGTGCGGTGGCTCACACCTGTAATCCCAGCTTAATGCCAAAAGGATATGGTGGATTTTCCATGTTTTATACATGTCTATGGTTATCCCAGCACTTTGGGAGGCCAAGGCAGGTGGATCACTTGAGGTCAGGAGTTTGAAACCAGCCTGGGCAACATAGTGAAATCCCATCTTTACAAAAAAATAGAAAAATCAGCCAAGGCTAGTGATGTGTGCCTGTAGTCCCAGCTACTCGGGAGGCTGAGGCAGGAGAATCACTGGAACCCAGGAGGTGGAGGCTGCAGCGAGCCGAGACGGTGCCATCATACTCCAGCCTGGGTGACAGAGGGAGACTCTGTTTAAAAAAAAGGTAAAATGGTAGAATCAACACGTCAAAGATGAAAAACCACTAACTAGCCATGAAACTTGATTCTGAAGTAGAACAATAATAAAAAAAAATACATAGAGAGGTAGGAAAAGACAGAGGCAAAAAGCTAAGAGAGACATGCCATTGACACATAGTTGATGCCAACAGGATATGGTGGATTTTCCATGTTTTAAACATGTGTGTGGTTATCCAGTTGAATCCCATCTACGTAGCTGAAGCCAGCAGGTCTTGGACATGACAGGGGAGTTGTCTTCTGGTCCTCCTCAGGCTGGATGGTCCGTAGCTGCAGGCAGAGTACCAGGACAGCAGAAACACAGGCTGCCTGGGGTCATGTTCTGGAAACTGAAGCAAGTCAAATATGACCTTAGGCTGGAAAAGTTCTGAGAGGCACTGGAGGAACAGCACATTGATGCCACCAGCTGGGCAGAGGGACCGGCATTTACTGCCTTTTGGGTTGAATGGTGCCACAAAATCTGAGTAACAAAAAGGTTAGAAATATTGTCCTCATTCTCCATTTGACAATAGGGAAACTAAGGTCTAGAGAGAGGAAGTGGATGAGAAGGGTGTGCGAAAACTGACAATCTCCTTTGCCTCCCAGAGAGGAGAAATGGACTTTAAGACAGTCCTCTCCTGCTTGCAGGAGCAAACCTTGGTCTCTGAGCCACAAATTATTTTTTGCCGCATCAAATATCAACATTTCCATGGAATGACAGGGACAGTTATTAGATGATAACTGGGCTTTAAATCCTTCTTCTGGGTTGGTGTTGCTATATTAGACTCTGAGTCCAAGCAGCAAACCTTTGTAATGTGTAGGTTTCATAAACCAAAGTCCAAAGTTTCTTACAAACCCCATTCAAATACACAATGATGGTTTAAATACAAAGACAACTGGCTTCTTTCTCTTTCTCTTTCTCTTCTCTCTCTCTTACCCACCATTACAAATCATTGAGATCACATTAACACATTCAACTGATTGTAGTCTTAGCTTCAATAAAACTAACCAAAGGAAACGTCAAACCAAACATTTCCAGTTTACGTTTGTGAGCATTTCTGCAAAGGAAGAAGATGGATATTGGAAAATTGTGCTCTGCAGGAGACAGAAGTATGTTGGTGACAGCAGGAGAGGGGGTGCAATAAGTTGTGAGAAATTACACATTCTGCTTCCCGCATGGTGACCTCCTGCCATGGGACTGAAATCGGAGATCCTGACTAGGACCACCTCGTAGAATCAAAGGGGACTTCCCCATCCATTCCTTGACCTTTGCTCACACTCCTTCCGTGCATCTCACCCTCTCTTTCTTATATATATCAGGTGGGAGTTGAGTCCTCCCCCTTTAGAAAGAATCAACAATCTCTCTATTGACCTGACCTGGCAACAAGGCAATGTGCTAAGAATTATACACATTACAAAAATGGCAGGGTGGTTAGTCCTGGGATCCCTCAGCAGCAGAATGTCTGAGTATTACCTAAGTGCCATTATTATTGCAATGTTGTATGTGTAAAAAACAGACTTTTTTTTTTTTTTTTTGAAACAGAGTCTTGCTCTGTCATCCAGGCTGGAGTGCAATGGCGTGATCTCAGCTCACTGCAACCTCTGCGTCCCAGGTTCAAGCGATTCTGCCGCCTCAGCCTCCTGAGTAGCTGGGATTACAGGTACCCTCCACCACACCTGGATAATTTTTTTGTATTTTTAGTACAGACGGGGTTTTGCCATGTTGGCCAGGCGGGTCTCAAACTCCTGACCTCAAATGATCCACCCGCCTTAGCCTCCCAAAGGGTTGGGATTACAGGCGTGAGCCACCGCACCCTGCAAAAAACAGATTTTGAGTAGTAATACTGGGCCTATGGTTGATGAAAAGCCAGTGCTATAATTACTACTGGTGTCAGACCTTCAGTTCCATGAGAGCAGGGCTCAATTCTGTTTGGTTTTCCACTGTCTCCAGCATCTGGTATAGTACCTGAAACCCAACAGGTATGCAAAACCTACTCATTGAATAAATGAATGTTGAAGAAGCTCACCTGCGGCCAAGAGTGACAGTTGCTCCCTATAAATCATGGGTTTGCTGATGACAACTTCTGCAACCTGAACCAAAGCAATGGCTGCCCATGCCATGTGGCAGCCCCTGTGGAGAGAGGCAACACAGCAAGCCTGAGACAGCAGCAAAGAAGCTGGGGAGTGATTTCTTTGTACTGTTTGGGTTCACCTGTCTTGATTTGGGAGAAGGGAGAAGATGAATTGTACAACTGTACCTGATTTACATAGAGGATTCCTATTTGGGCAAAGCATTTTTGGCAAAGTAAAAGTTGTAAAGAGAGACTAGACCAGGTAACTCTTTTGAGATACCTTCAGTTTCATTGACAAGATACTCCAACCAAAGGTTTCGAAATGAAGATTGTGGATTGTGAGGGAGTGATTCTAATTGGTTCTTGGAGTCAGGATTGATTTCCACCCAGAAGGAAGGCAGGGAGGTGGGTTTCAAGGACCCTGTCGGGGCCTGATAAGAATATATTGGATGGAAAGTTTAGTGAGAAGGAAAAAAAGCATTGCACAGTCACCATAGATGACGGTTTGCAAAAAAAAAGAGCCAATACATTTTTATTTGAGCAATTTATTTTTTTTTCAAAGAAATCCATGCAAAGAGAGAGAGAAAGAAAGATAGAAAGGGAGGGAGTAAGACAGAGAGAAAGACATGGTAACCATGTTCTAGCAGCCAAACATAGGAAAATAATTTGGCACAACTTGATGGTTTTCTTTTCTTTGCAAAAGGACAATCTATATACTACCACTAAAATTTATCTTCCTCCAAAAGATACCATTTGATTTTCAAAAACATAACACATGGTTAGTCTTCTACTTAATGGCTGGAGGAGGTATACAGGATAAAAAAAAAAAGAAAGAAAAAAATAAGAAAGTGGTTCCCTTTATCGAGGAAGACCACAGGGTGCTGTAGGGCAGCACATGTGCTGGGCACCAGGCAGTCAGTGCACCAGGAAGAAGAAGCACACCACTGAGATGGCCATGCTGGTGAGAAGCTTCAGCGGGGAATGAACGTTCCCAAGGTTGTGAAAGGTGCTTATCTCATTGTCCTTCGGAGTCGCCTGCTGATTGTTTCCAGGCACATCATCCACATCCAGATCATAGGCCAGTTCTGTCAACCAAAAGAGAAGGATTTGAAATGCAAGTCTACCCATAGCCTCAGTATAACACTATCCACAGCTCGAGCATGTGTCTGGACTGCTGGAAAGCCTCAGCTTTGATTTCCTTTTTTAGGGGGGAGAAAAAGGCCACTGTGAGATGGGAAAAAGAAGGGTATGTGAGGGTGGGGGGTGGGGAGAGGGGAGGCAGTAGAAGGAGCCAGCCAGAAGTGCTCCTTCCAGAGATCATAGCAAGCGGGAGTGTGGAGTGAACAGGCTGCACACCATTGCCCTTTGGCTGCATACACATTGTAGGGTGCACGCTAGCCCTTTGCAACATCTCCTCCCAGGCAAGGTTTTGCTTGAAGGGCATTTTCAGCAGATCTTATGGTTATCAAAACAGAAGATGCCATGTGGGTGACTATACCCTGTGGTGTGTTCTTGTGTGTATGTGTGCTGGTGGGGAGGGGGTGCTGTGGGTTCCCAGTATACCTTTCTTAGGCCCTGCACCTTATATACATTTCCTTGTCCTGGGAGCTTTCCTTTAATTAGGGTTGAGAATAGGTAGTTTCCTGTTGAAAGTTGTTTTATTTTCCCAAATAATTCTCCTTTTATCTATAAGGTCTTTTCATTTCCCCCTAAAAACAATCCTCGCAAAAAAGCAAAATTGACCAAAGCACAGATTTAAACTGATACCAAGTGAATGGGAGTAAGGAGAGGCTAATGGGCAAGGGCCTTTCATTCTTGGACTGCCTAGCATTTATGATATATGTTCATGATTCTGAAAAAAAAAATCACGGTGTTATTTAGCTTGTCCTAAAGCAAAGGTGGCCCCAGAAGGCAAATCTAAGGAAGACAGTGGTTTATCAAGAAATTCAAGATGGCTGACCCTGTCCCAGGGCTCAATATGTTTCAGATTTGCTTTTCCAGATTTAGAGATCAAATCTACTCTCTTGGCGATTCTAGACTCCATTGTCAATGTTGCTATTTCAATATCCTGTGAAGGTGATATGATGTGAGCAACTTCACCAGCCAACTGTCTGGTAGCCAAGGGAGCTGGAAAGATCCTTTGGGACACTGAGATGCCCAACAACAGGCACAGAGGAAATGACTGGGATTCTACAGAGGGAAGGAAGGAAGAGGAAGGAAGAGCTTCTCTTACAGGGGATGAAACACTCAATAAGTCACAGGAAAAAAGTGTGGGGACTCAGCTGGTCCAGTATAGAGCAGGGCCCAGGACCAGGGCTCCGCTAAGGCTGGCACTGGTTGGGGCAGGCAGCAAGGTCAAAGTGATCAAAGCCAGGGAGTCTAATTTCACAGACTAAGATGCCAATTTCCAAAAGGTCTATTGCAATCTATACTGCCACCAGCAATGATGAGAGAACCAATTTACAGCACCTCCATTGAAAAAAGATAATTTTTGTTAATATAAGGCGACATCTCAACGTTTCTTTATTTTGCAGGGATTTGATTACTAGTGCAGATAAACTTTTTCTATGTTTTAGTTTACTAATTATATTTCTCAACGCGTAGTAGTTTATACCTTTTGCCTTTTTATCTAGTGGGTATTGATATTTTTCCTATTCATTTTAATAATATATATTTTGTTGAACTTTTGCCTACATTTTATACAAATATTTTCTCCATTTTGTTATTAACTATTTTCATGGCTGTAGAAAGAAATAATGTCCTAATGTTTAAGATATATGAATCTGGTTACATTTTACTCCTTTAAAAGCAGAGAGCTTTTCTTCCTGAGTACTCATAATAATTCAAATCAAATTTTCCAGGAAACCCTCTTACCCAGGGAAAAGCAACAGAGCAGACTATAATCTAGATTCCCTCCCTTCCAAAATAAATACGTACAAACAAAATAAAAGAGAAAAAGAACAAAGAGCAATGCTCTACTTGGAAATCAGACCTCTTTCTTTGAAAGGTGAACTATGCAGGGTGCACAGAGAAGGCCGAGGTCAGCTGTCAGTCGGCAAGGATAGCACAGGCTTAGGTCACGATCGGGTTTCACCAAAGTGGAGAGCACATATGGCTAGATCTGTTGAAAGCCCAGCCTTGGTTCTCACAGCAACTTCTCAACTTAAATGAAGAGGAGTATTTTTAGGGTTGACCTGAATGAGAGCACTCTCAGCATTACTTTCAGATTCCTTTTCTGGATAGTGCCCCTTGCCCGACATCAAGATGAAATAATATCTATTAATGCCACTGCTCAGCTCCTGCACTGTTTCTTTTTTCAAATCATCTGCTAACTTTCAACAGTTTTGTTTACTGTAGTAGTTATGGCAAACCCAGAAGTTTTGTTAAATCCAGTTGTTTCTATTTTTTTTTTTTTCTGCCAGTAAAGACCTCTTCTGATTTTGTTTGTTTTTTGTTTTGTTTTGTTTTTGAGACAGGGTCTTTCTGTGTTGCCCAGGCTGCAGTATAGTGGTGCGATCATGGCTCAATGCAGCCTCGATTTCCAGGGCTCAAGCAATCCTCCCACATTGGCCTCCCAAGTAGCTGGGGCCACAGGCATGTGCAACCCTGTTTGGCTATTATTTGTATTTGTATTTTTTTTTCTAGAGACAGGGTTTTGCCATGTTGCCCAGGCTGGTCTCAAACTCCTGAGCTCAAGTGATCTGACTGCCTCGGCCTCCCAAAATGCTGGAATTACAGGCGTGAGCCACCGCGCCTGGTCTTCTTTTGTTATTTCTATCTCTTCAGCCCTGTATTTTGAAATTATAGTAATGATGCCCAATTACTGAGTGCTCACTGTAGGCCAGGCACTGTGTTAAACTATTTCTGTACATTATTTCATTTAATTTAACCATCTCCACGATGTTATAAGGTAGGTATTATAATTCCCATTTTACTGGAGAGGAAGCTCAAGCTCAGATTAATTATTTTACCCATATTTACACAGCTGGTATGGAGTAAAGGAGCTATTTGAGTCCAGGTCTGACTCTAAACCTCAAATGAAGCTATACTGCCTCTTGAAAAATTCTATATACCAAATAAACTACAGTGATTAAGTAGTAATGGATTCTTCTTGAAAACAAACTCCATTGGTGAAATACACAGTGCCAAAGAGAACTTCCAAAAAGCATGAGAGCAAAGTCACTGTTTGCACATAAAATTGAAGACATACTTGATTAAGTAGCCTTGTTAAACTTTTTGAAATCCTGAAAAGAGCTCTGGGTTGGGAATGGGAGTTATCATATCAGTTCTATTTCCCTGAAGAAAACAACAATGATGGCCAAAGTCATTAGATACCCCAACCACAAAGGTGGCCAAGTATTCTACCTCTAAAAGGCCCCCAGGAATATTCAGAATGCTATCTCCCTGTGTTCCCTAAGCTGTGGCTGCAGGTTTCCTGAGGCGCTTCATTCAGCAGTAGCAAAAGTTTATCACCCAATTCCATAGCCAGGTACCTGTGGCTTATAACTGATGGGAATCCCAATAAAGCCACTGTATGCTTGGGCCACCATCATGAAAATTAGAGATAAAGGGAATAGCTCAGCATAGTAAGGAAGCATTATGGAGACAGAGGAAATAGGATTTTTGGTGAAAGATAAATACAGACATTTCTGGACAGGGGAAATGTAATCCAATTTAATTCAACAAACAAAACTAGCCTATGATGTCTCAAGCATCACAGTAGAGGGTTAGAGAAAGACTTACTGTCTGCCTTCATGAGCCCCCTCACTGGCAAGGGAAATTGATCAAGAGACAATCCAACTAGCTACATGGCAGAAAGTAGAAAGGGCTCAGTTAAAGGCACAAGCAAAACATCTTGGGGATAAAAGAGAAAGAGATAAAAATTTCAAATAGACAGATCTTGGAAGGCTTCTTAAAACAATTGGGATATCCCACTACTGGGTATCTACCCAAAGGAAAAGAAGTCATTCTATGAAAAAGACACATGAACAAGCATGGTTATAGCAGCTCAATTTGCCACTACAAAGATATGGATCCAGCCTAAGTGCCCATCAACCAACAAGTGGATAAAGAAAATGTGGTATATATACACCATGTAACACTACTCAGCAATAAAAATGAATGAAATAATGTCTTTTGCAGCAACTCGGATGGAGCCGGAGGCCATTATTCTAAGGGAAGTAACTCAGAAATGGAAAACCAAATATTGTATGTTTTCACTTATAAGTGGGAGCTAAGCTATGAGGACGCAAAGGCATAAGAATGATATAACAGACACTGGGGACTCGGGGGAAAGAGCAGGAGTGGGGTAAGGGATAAAAGACTACATATTGGATACAGTATACACTGCTCGGATGATGGGTGCACTAAAATCTGAAAATTCACCACTAAAGAATTCATCTATGTAACCAAACAATACCTGTACCCCAAAGACTATTGAAATAAAAATAAAAAATAAAATTAAGAATAATTGGGACATAATCTACACCATGAAGGATGGACAGAATTATGGGCTGAATGAATGGTTATTCCAGGCAGAGGGTGCAGCCTGACCCAAATCACCAAGCTCAGAGAATGTCTGTGAGGCATATTCAGAAGCAGCAAATAGACCCCATGGTAGGAGGAGCCACAGAATGTATATTGTTGTGGGGTGTGTGTGTGTGTGTGTGTGTGTGTGTGTGTGTGTATTGTGGGGGAAGAGGTGGTGGCGATGAAAGGTAAGGCGGAGGGACAAGTAAGAGCCAAATTACGGTGGATTAGGAAAGCTAAAACTATTCTGTGAGCAACAGGGAGCCACTGAAGGTTTTGAAGTAAGCAAACAACACAATCTGATTTGTGTTTTTTAGAAAGATCATTGTTAACACTGTGGAAGACAGCTCTAAGAGGGAGAGACTTGTCAGACATCTTGTGTTGAAATAAATAAGAAGCCTGTGGGAATAGTATCTGGGGATCAGCCAGTAGCAAAGTTAAAAACAAACAAACAAACAAACAAACAAAAAAACCTTACAAAGTGGCTAAATCTACACCAAACCAGAAACTTCTCAGTTTGCTACAAACCAGATGTATTATGAGAATCACCACAAACCATTCTCTTTTCAATCATTCATATCTTTATGTTTATCAGTGATTTTCCAGAACATATTTTTGCTGTATTAGGTACATATTATAAAATGCACATAAATTGTTTCTATCTTGATCATCAGTAAGAACCTTTTGGGCCAGCAAGGAGATTTTCATGCTAAATCCAAAAATCTGTTTCTATTTGTAATCAGTTTAACTATGCCCAGAGGGTAGACCCAACATCTGTACTAATTACACACTCAGCCCCTGACTCTCATTTTGCCTTCATGTCCTTTGTGTTGCAGATTAGATAATTATTTTAAAAATAATGGTCAGTCATTAATGTCTGCAATGTTTTGTGTGTTGAAAAGTTTTTCTTTGTTGGGAAAAGCAAAAAATGGAGAGCCCTCTATCTTTGGTTATTCAGCATCTCCTAGCAGAGTCCCTAGGAGGCTGGTCTTAAATTCCTGGCCTCAAGTGATCCTGCGCATCCTGGCAGTCTGAAGCCCTGGGTTCCACGCCTACTTTAGCTACTGACTTATTATCTCACCTTAGACAAGTCATTTCCTTCTTTTCTGGGCCTCAGTTGCCCCATCTGGTAAATCAAAGTGTTGAACTGGATGACTTCTAAGTTTCCTTCTAGTTTTATTTCTCTTTGATTCCAAGGCTCTTGCAGCCCAGTGAGGGATATAGCCTGCTGCAGGCTGTAATCATTCTTCCACCCCTGACAGGGCCTCCATAAGCAAGCCAGGTCAATCAGTTGCTTCCCTTGGGATGTTTCTCTGGTAATATTCATCAACTACCAAATTCTGAATTCTCTTTTTTTCTTGAGCTATTTTTTAATCTTGGATGAGAGATCCTGGCAATAAACACATCCATGCTGGATTGTTTCTGTTTTGCTTTTAAACTCTGGCATAACAACTTCCATTGAAGCCAGTACACACAGAGCTTTGGGGGAGAAGTTGCTGGACCTGGGGTGCATCAAGCAGGTATGGACAGGCATGCACAGGAGGATCTGGAAGCCAGGAATACAAGCCTTTGGGCCCTTACAAAGCTACTGGAGTCTTGAGCACATAATAGGAAGCAAATGCTCACCCTCTGAGGGCATGGGCTTCAAGGAGGATGATGCATTGCTATGGGGGCTTCACCCATACCAACAGGAAGACTTCACAGGGCAGCCTGAAAGAAGTGCTGCTATCAAAATGCCAGGAGAGAAAACACTGCTGCTGAGCCAAGCATAGGGATTTCTTTCTTGCCAAGCTTGCATCAGCAGATGGCTTCAATCTGGCCCTAATATAGCAACAGAGCAATACTGCTATCTCTGTGTTTTGCATTTGCTGTGTACAGTTGGCCTCCAAGACATGAATACGTGAAACCTCAGGACATTGCTTGGCAAACCCCAGAGGCTGAAGCTGGGGGAAATCTCTGGAGAAATCACATTCATTGCAATACCGCTCACTCTGCTGCCTGTTCCCACAAGAGCCATTGGGCTCTGCCATTCGCTCTTGAATCCAAAACAGACCCTGGTTTCCTTGTTCTCCCTTCAGCACAACCCTCTTTCCTGCCACCTCAATACCTCCTCTTTTGTGAACTTTTAGATGTGAAATGACTAGACTTTAAAGCAGAAGAAAATGACTTTGCAAATGACCCTTGGGTCTCCGGGAGTCTAGATTTTCTTCTTCATAGATCAGATAAGGAGGACAAGGAACACTTGAGACCTCTGGTTTTTAATTGGTCTAATGGGACTCCTTTTGGGAATGGGCTCATTTAACAATCTGCCTTTTTTTGAGACAGTCTCGCTCTGTCACCCAGGCTGGAGTGCAGTGGCCTGACCTTGGCTCACTGCAACCTCCACCTCCAGCATCCAAGTGATTCTTGTGCCTCAGCCTCCTGAGTAGCTGGGATTACAAATACACACCACCACTCCAGGATTATTTTTGTATATTTCATAGAGACAGGGTTTCACCATGTCGTCCAGGCTGGTCTCGAACTCCTGAGCTCAGGTGATCTGCCTGCCTTGGCCTCCTAAAGTGCTTGGATTACAGGTGTGAGCCACCACATCCAGCCCACAATCTGCCTTTTTGACAAACAAATGAGTTGCTAATTTTGCCCACTAAATGACAGTAACACTTGGGAATAATCTAATGGCCTCTCCTAGAAGAGGGTTTGGGCAATGAGATGTCCGCTTCATTTCTTATGGCTCATTCCAGCTTGCAAACATCTTTAGTTACAACAATGGGATGTTGAAAGAATACAATGACTTTTTCCCATTAGCTGAGGCATGGCCTCTCTTATTATAGGCCTCTGTTTCTCAATCTGGAATATGTGTATCTTCAGATTACACTGCAGTGTGTTGTAGGTACCTGAAACCATTGCATGCTTCTTCCTAGGGAATTAGGGGGAAAGCACACTTTTTTATACTAAAATATGCAAGGCTAATGATGGAGCAGAAATATATTAGTTGCAAGCTCACTGAAGACTTAATCAGACATTTCCTGTTTAGCAGGTTATGTCTCAAATCCTCAGGAGTGGGGATTCACTCACTCTTCTCTGACGTAGCAGGGTATTTAGGTAGAAGAATCTTAAAAACACTGTTAGAGATCGGGCACAGTGGCTTACACTTTGTAATTCCAGTATTCTGGAAGGCCAAGGGGGATGGATCACTTTAGCCCAGGAGTTTGAAACCTGCCTTGGCAACATGGTGAAACCCTGTTTCTACAAAAAACAGAAAAGTTAGCTGGGCATGGTGGCATGTGCTTGTAGTTCCAGCTACTTAGGAGGCTGACGTGGGATGATAGCTTGAGTCCAGGAGGCTGAGGCTGCAGTGAGCTGTTATTGTGCCACTGCACTACAGCCTGGGTGATAGAGTAAGACCCTGTCACAAACAAACAAACAAACAAACAAAAACAACTCCAGCACTGTTAGGCAACTTGAGTCACCTGGGCTTTGTCAACTACCATGCTGGACCTTTTGACTCACAAATTCCTGATGAGTGACTTAATGTGGTCTTTTCTATGGCAACTTCCTTGTTACGAGGGAAACATCATGGTGATTGTCCTTAACTAGGGCTCAGACTGCTTTCTTTTTCTAACACAAATGTTTCCAGGGGGTTTCAACCACCAGCTATGCTTCACTATTATGTGTAGCCATTAAGAAAGAAATAAAAAAGTCATATGGGCCACCACTTACTTACTTACTTACTTACATACTTACCATTTATAGAGATGGGGTCTCACTCTGTTTCCCAGTGCAGTGGCACGATCATGGCTCACAGCAGCCTTGAGCACCTGGGCTCAAGCAATCCTGCCACCTCAGCCTCCCAAGTAGCTGGGACCACAGGTGTGTGCCACCATGCCTGGCTAATATTTTATTTTTATTTTTTGTAGAAACAGGGTCTTGCTCTGTTGTCCAGACTGGTCTTAAACTCCTGGCCTCAAATGAGCCTCCTTCCTCAGCCTCCAAAGTGCTAGGATTACAGGCGTGAGCCACTGTGCCCAGCCTACCATAGTTATTTAGGCATATCATGAGTCAAATCATATTCCCAGGAACAGAACAACCCCATCCTGGAAGCACTGACAGTATGCGTGGGTAATGCGGGTGGTGGCTCTCCTCCAGCAGCCCCAGCATTCTCACCACCTTCCCCAGCAGTGTCATGACCACTCCTCTGATGTCTACAGGTCCTTCTTGCCTGAGGCTGCTTAACAGCTCCACAGATATCAAAGCTCATCAAAGCCTTTACTTCCTACAGGAAAGGTTATCTCATTCCCATGGGAAATGATGGTCCTAACAGTCAGTAGTAGAAGAGGAGCTGGGGACAGAGACACTGTACACAATGGCCAGGGAAGAAGATCAAGAGAACTGATGTAGAGAAGGCAAGGGACGGGAAGTACTTTAAAGAGGGGTGGGTTAACACGGTCAAATGTTGCATAGGGGTCAAGAAAAGTAAAGACTGAAAAGAAGCCACTGTAGATGTTAAATAGAAGGTTATGGGTGATTTTTGAAAGATGTTTCAGTAGGATCATTGGGTAAGAAACCAGATGTAGCCATGGTGCCTGTCTGTAGTCCCAGCTACTTGGGTTGCTGAGGTGGGAGGCCAGGAGTTCAAGATTATAGTGCACTGTGACTGCACCTATGAATAGCCACTGTACTCCAGTCTGGGCAACACAGCGAGACCCACTCTTTAAAAAAGACAGTGAGTACTGAGTTAAGGAGAGAGGGGGAGCTAATGTGGATTCTCTGAGAAGTCTGAGAGTGAGTGAAATGAGGCATTTGCCACCCTGACTGTGCCTGGGGTGCATGGCAGTGCTGTTAGTGCCACAACACCTCACCAGTCTGTACAACCAAGTTTTGTTAGAAGGTGCTTCTAGAATTCCAAAGCAAAATGGCCTTTAAAAATACTATATTCTTTCTGTTGTTGATGCATAAACAACCTGTAACCATATACTCAAGCAGATACTTGTATGCCAATGTTCACTGCATTGTATTCATAATAGCCAAAAGGTGGAAAGAATCTAAGTGTCCAGCAACAGATGAATGAAGACACAAAATATGGTACATCCATTCAATGGAATATTAGCCAAAAAAAAAAAAAAAAAGAAATGATGTACCGATAAATGGCACCACATGAATGAGCCTTGAGTGAGACTCCATCTCATAAATAAATAAATACACAAACAAACAAACAAACAAATGGGGATGTCGATTTCTAAAGACTGACAAACACTGATAGGACTTTAACTACTTCTAATATGTTGGTGGCCCTAAATTCTCCACAACGTAGTCATTTCTCTAACTTATCTCCTATTGCTGTTAGTTTTTAGTTGCACCAAACACACATTGAAATTAGCCTGCATTCTAGAATAACACAGAAACTTATGCTGGAATTCTTCAGTTTGTCCAATTTTCAGCCCTTACAAGTTCTGAGACATTAAGGTTATTATTACTCAAATGTTCCTCACTTTTATTTTCTTTGTGTCATTCCAGGTCAGCCAAAAGAATTATTTTACATAATGATATGTATACACCTCTTCTACCTAGCTGAAGAACAACTTAATATACACATTAAGAAGGATGTGGAATAGCCAAGATTAAAACAACAACAACAACAACAAAAACACACACACACAACTTAAAAAAAAACATTACAGTAAGTGAAAGAAGCCAGTCACAAAATACCACATAGTATATAATTCTATTTATATGAAATGTCCAGCATAAACAAATAGATAGAGAGAGAAAGTAGATTAGTGATTGCCAGGGCCTGGGGGTAGGGGAAGGGTGAGTTACAGCTTAAAGGTTACAGAGTTTCTTTTTGGGGTGATGAAATGATTTGGAAATAGTGGTGATGGTTGCACAACATTGTGAATGAAATTAACACTACTGAATTGTACACTTTAAAATGGTTCAAATGTGAAGAAAGGGGAGCCTTGTACACTGTTGGTAGGAATGTAAACAACCACTATGGAGAACAGTTTGGAGGTTCCTCAAAAAACAAAAAATAAAACTACCATATGATCCAGCAATCCTACTGCTAGGTATATACTCAAAAGAAAGGGAATCAGTATATCGAAGAGATATCTATACTTCCAGGTTTCTTGTAGCACTATTCACAATAGCCCAGATTTGGAAGTAACCTAAGTGTGCATCAATAGATGAATGGATAAAGAAAATGTGGTATGTACACATAGTGGAGTACTATTCAGCTATAAAAAAGAACGAGATCCTATCATTTGCAACAACATGGATGGAATTGGAGGCCATTATGTTAAGTGAAATAAGCCAGGCATAGAAAGACAAATATTGCATGTTCTCACTCATATTTGGGAGCTAAAAAATAGATCTCATGAAGGTAGATTGGTGGTTACCAGAGGCTGGGAAGGGGAGAAGCAGGAGGGATGAAGGAGAAAAAAAAAGAACACAAATGTATTCATTACCACTGAACTGCACACTCAAAATTAATAAAAATGGCAAAATATATATGTATATTTTACTTCAATAAAAAATAAAAATTGGTTAAAATGGCAAAGTTTACATCCTATATATTTTGCCATAATTAAAAGAAAAAAAAAACCATACACTAGAAACCAAGAGATAACAGCATCTGGGGATGCTCCCTAGTTCCTAAGGGGAGTGCACCACTACTCTGGTATCTTACCTTGTAGAGGAGTCTGTGTGTGAATATACCTGATACCAAAGCATCCATGCCAAATGGTATGCTTTCTGTGCTTTGAAAGTCAATTTAAGTTGTCCAAAAGAATGAAGATGAATGGATATTTGAGTGCTACCCTGGAATAGCAGATATAAATAGCTCCTCAATTGGGAATGGGGAAGAGGGTAATTTTCACCAAGGATTTTAATCTGAGGCTGCATCATCATCATCATTATTATTATTATTATTATTATTATTATTATTTTGAGACAGGGTCTGGCTCTGTTGCCCAGGCTGGAATGCAGTGGCGCGATCGTAGCTCACTGCAACCTCTGCCTCCCAGGCTCAAGCCGTCCTCCTTCCTCAGCCTATAGGACTAAGATGCACATCACCACACTCGGCTAATTTTTGTATTTTTAGTACAGACATGGTTTCACCATGTTGTCCAGGCTGGTCTTGAACTCCTGAGCTCAAGCCATAGGCCTGCCTCAGCCTCCCAAAGTGCTGGGATTACCGGAGTAAGCCACCACACCCAGGCATGAGGCTGCATTTTTTAAGAGACACTTTTACACATTCTCAGGAAACTTACATTTGCTTTTGTAACTCATACAAAGGCTGCTACGCTGAAACTGTTAAAAAAAAAAAAAAAAAAGAAAGCATACACTCTGTCCTCATAACATTTTAAAGAATTATTTAGTCATTTAGATTCACAGAGCTCTGTTTGTAATATACATTTCAGGCATGATGCAGCTACAGAGGTATGCATCATTGGGCTTTGAGCACACAGAAGAAAAACACCAAGTGTCACTTATTGTAGCCAAATCCAATTGCTGTTGAGGGGTTGTGGGAGTGAGGGAGTGGCCTTGCAGTCCCTCGGAGCCCAAGTATATCAGGGCTTCATCAGTGTATCAGGGTTTTAGATATATTTGGATGGGAAAACCCCAAATCAGGTAACCTTACATTTTTAATCAGCCACGATGGATCTTACAAAAAAAAAAAAAAAAAATGCAGTCAAAAGAACTAAAATGCATGAAAGTCCTGGCAATGCCCAACAGCCAAGAAAGATACTCATACAACAGCCAAGGGGTCAAAATGGCTCAAGGCCCTGAAAACGCCCTGTCCAGTAATCAACAGCAGGCAGGTATCCTTATACATGAAAGATGAACAGTCTCCCTAAGTTATTCTGTTTGAATTTGTTCTTTAAATACTCTCTGAGTATGAAATCTCTCCCTCATTGATATGGTTTGGCTGTGTCCCCACCCAAATCTCATCTTGAATTCCCAAGGGTTGTGGGAAGGACCTGGTAGGAGGTAATTGAATCATGGGGGCAGGTCTTTCCTGTGCTGTTCTTGTGATAATGAATAAGTCTCACGAGATCTGATGGTTTTAAAAATGGGAGTCTCCCTGCACAAGCTCTCTTTTTGCCTGCCGCCATCCACATAAGATGTGACTTGCTCCTCCTTGCCTTCCACCATTATTGTGAGGCCTCCCCAGCCATATGGAACTGTAAGTCCATTAAGTCTCTTTCTTTTGTAAATTGCCCAGGCTCGGGCATGTATTTATCAGCAGCATAAAAATGGACTAATACACTCATTATCAATGGGATTTTGAGAATTGAAACTCATTTTCCCTCAATTTACTTGGAAGCACACACTGTCATCCTGGCTCCATCCTCCTCTCTTCCCACCTTTGGACCTGCATGTCAACGAGTGCCCATTCTCACATTCACACAGGTGCCATCTCTTTTGATGCTGTCCATTTCTCCTCTTTCCTTCAGCTTCCCCACCACCGCCACCCAGTCCTCAATGCCTTAGCCACATAAGAGCCATTCCTCTCCAGCAGCCCATTGCCATCCAGGAAGAAAGAATATTCCATTCTGTGATAGCTGGAACCAGAGAAAACTCTTTTCCTGAAACATACGTTGGAACACATTTCTCTCTTCCTCAAAATCCTTTGATGGCTCCCTACTGCATGTGGGATAGAGTCCTAATTCCTGAGCATGGCATTCATGAGCCTCTCCAGCTCATCTTTTCTTGCTTTCCAGTTTCAACTGCCCATTTATTTCTCCAAGTGCCATATGCTGCAGTCGTACCATCCCATTCACCATTTGCTGAAAATGCCGAGCACTCTGGAGTTCCCATGTCTTTCTTCATGCTATTCCCTTAGCCTCGAATGGCCTCTCTCTCTCTCTCTCCCTCCCTCCCCGCTCTTTATCTCCCTCTCTCTTCTTCTCCCCTCCTCCCTCTCTTCTGTCTCTCCTTCCCTCTCTCTCTTTACCGTCCTCCCTCTCTCTCTCTTTACCTTCCTCCCTCCCTCTCCCTCCCTCCCAATCCTTCTTTTTCTCCTTCCCTCCCTCTCTCTTCCTGTCTTCCCTCCCTCCTTCTCTCTTTCTATCCTTTTCTCTCTCTCCCTCTTTCTCTTTCTCTCCTTCCTCCCCGTCTGTCTTTCTGTCTCCCACCTACCCTGTCTTTTCTATCCACAATTGTATCTTTCTGTTTGTTTGTTTTGTTTTGTTTTAGACGAAGTTTTGCTCTTGTTGCCCAGGCTGGAGTGCAACGGTGTGATCTTGGCTCACTGCAACCTCTGCCTCCCGGGTTCAAGTGATTCTCCTGCCTCAGCCTTCCAAGTAGCTGGGATTACAGGCATGCACCACCATGCCCGGCTAATTTTGTATTTTTAATAGAGATGGGGTTTCACCATGTTGGCCAGGCTGGTTTCAAACTCTTGACCTCAGGTGATCCGCCTGCCTGGGCCTCCCAAAGTGCTGGGATTACAGGAGTGAGCCACCACACCCGGCCCCACAATTGTATCTTTCAAGCCTCAAATTACATGATAGCCTCTTCCAGGAAGCCTTCCCTTCTCACTTCAATCCAAATTAATCACTTCTCTCTCTGAGTATTAATTGAATTGAACTTCTATTACAGTACTAATTTCCATCCCCCTCATAGTAGAGTTAGTCATTTCTATGTTCCTCTCCTCAACTAGACTGTGCTTCATTGAAGGAAGAAATTCACCTTATTCCCCTCTGTCACTCCCACACAGTGCTTGGCTAACACAAACACCTAAAAACATCAGTCATTCAGTTGACTGACTGAGTGAATGCAGGAATCAATGGCTGCATGAATGAACACACATCCCCAGCCTACTGAGAATGTGCAGGTGAAGGGCTACCTCCTTACAAGACACCCTTCCCAAGGAATTGGTCTCTACTAACTGATGATTTCCTTAGGAGAAGGAGCCACCATTGATCCATGAAGTCAAGAAAAAGGCAGGGCCAATGGTGGGAGGCTCAGGAAGCAAATGGCAGGGTTCAAGCCCTGACCTCTAGATTCCAAGGCATTTCTGAGCAACACCCAGTCCTCATTACCCACAGCATCAGTTTACCGCACTCAATGTGGATGGAATCCACAAAGATTATGTTCTTATTCCCTTTTGCTGCCTGGAACTTGATGCTTTGCTATGTGAGCAGCTGACATATGCCGGCATTCTGTGTGCCATGCTGAGCAGGAAACAGGGTTTTTGATGAGTAGGTTCTATTCATTTCTTACTTGGAACCTTTATGATTGTGTTCCCATACCTTTGACCCCTGTCCCAGCCTCACAATCTACCCCCCACCCCCACCCTTCACCCTTGGCCACACCCTGGTCTTCCCATCACCACTGATTCTCAAGTGTATGGACTGCTGGTGATTGAAGTTTCAGTGCCTGTCTCTGTGACATCAAAACACAGGCTCGTTAATGAAGTCCCTCGCTTGGCTGTAATAGTACAAAGCAGTAAGACTTCAATCCCTGCAGTCACACATGCCGGCACCCCTTTCCCCCTGCAGAGGGCTGCAGGATGCTTGCCAGGAAAATACAATTACGTGCTGGCACAGGAATAAATGCAATTCCTTAACCTAAAAGTTGTTTTCATTCCCCCTCCTTTCCATTTCTCTATTCACTTCTTTTTCTCTTTCCATTGCTCTTTAAACTAATTTCCTGTGTCCAATTATTCCCTTCTCTTCTGTCTAGTCCTTGTTCTAGTAAACATTCTTTCCTGTCTCCATAATGCTCTTTTCCATAGCTGTAGGCAAAGGGCAAAGTTAGAACCCTCTGATAGGTTTTGAATCTCAAAAATGATTTTCTGTTCCTCCCCCACTTTGATTTAAACCTCTAGTCTGGGTTCCATTCCTTTTAGAAGAGATTCCAGTATCTCCTTCTTTAATTTTCTACCAGTTTCCATTCCCTTACTATTCTCCTCTCAGCACCACTTCTGCCTCTCACCTCAGTTTTCCTCCTGTGCCTCTCTAGCTCCACAGACCTATTTATCTGATACTGCCTGCCTGTCTCCTGACTCCGGCACCTGCCTGCACCCTTTTTGTCATTCCTCTTCTCTCTTTCTTCATCTTAGATTCTTCTTGCCCCATAGTCATGCCATTTTAGTTAATGCTGGTTCACGGCTTTGTCTTTTCCCTAAGGGCAAAATGATTTGGATTTAAAAGAAATCAAGAACTTTCTAATAACACAATCTGAAAACTAGACTTAAAAGATAACTTTCTAATAATTAGTGCAATCTGTAAATTGCATAGGCTGGCCCTACCCAGTGAGATCTATCTCTGGGAGGCAGCCTATGAGAGTTTGGACAGCCATTAGGTAGAGATGTTGGTGAAGGGATGCAAACATGGAATGAGGGGGTGAAGGTAAATAGCTTCTGATGACCCTTGCTAGCCCTAAGAGTCTAAGATTTCATTCAGGTCTTGAGAGGTCTCATGGCAGGAAGAAGGGTGAAGGCATAAGGGTTAAAGTGACCTTTGCATTCCTCCCTTTGACACAGACACTGGAGAGAAATCTAAAGAGACTGCTTCGCATCCTTTTCAAAGAAAGGGACCGGCATCTTTTGGAGACCATGACTCGCTTAGGGAGGAGGGCTTTAAGTCTGTCAAGGAGTTATTGACCAAGACATAATTGTAGGGAAATAACCACGGATCTGCCTAGAGTGGGGAGAAAAAACCCACATAATCTATCCAGTTTATTAAACTAGACGTTAATCTCACGAATAGTGTGAATACTTATCAAGCAATATGAAATATGCCTATATGGTAAAGATGGTCATATGAAGACACTGCCTATGGAGAAGATGGAGCAACAAACTCAGCAATCGTTTACATTGAATTTTTCTCCCTCCCAATAGGAAACTAATTCACAGGTAGTAGATATTTTGCTCAATGCAATTACACAATGGCATCACTCAGGATCCAGAGGAAGAAAAGAAGAGGCATCAGGTGAAGAAAATTCAATTTGGGAACATGATTAGGACATAAGTTAGAAGGAACCAACAGAAAGGCAACTGAGGAGAAAAAGCTGGATGATCCTCATACAAATAGCTCTGTGGGCATTAGAACAAAGCAAGCAAGTGCAAAAGGAGGCCAGGAAAAGGAAAAAGATGCTAAGTGGCTCAAACTCACGGCTATAAAGATGTGAAAGGGAAAAAGGAAAATTCTACTACAAAGAGTGGCAGCCAGATCACTAAGCAGGACTATAATAAGCAGCAGGAAGATATTGAACCAAAATAAAAAGAAGATGCAATTGGCAAGAAACGAACACTTTAATTAAGTAGGGTCATTGGCAGCCCTGGTTCCTTACAACTAAGAAGGGGCAGAAGTTTTCCATTTTGTTTTTACCTAACTATAGAATACATCACATGTGCCCATTAACCAAGACAAATACATCATGTGATTGGCCAGGTCAAATTAAGAAGGAAAATGGCTGAGAAGGACAGGCATCATAGAAGTGTCAGAAAATGAATGATGAGATTTCAGTATGAAATCTCTTATTGTTGGGCCAATAAGGAATCCATGTTTAAACACATTAAAATGCAATCAACAACAACAACCAAAACAGGTATAAATTGAGGCTTTAGAGCCTGGCATCCTACTTTTTTCTGGAAATATGTGCTAAAAATAGAAAATGATAAAAATAAGTAAAACAACTAATCTGCAATTATCCAAAGGAGGACAGGACATAGGGTGATAGTATCAGCTTGGTGAAAAGCAAATCAAACAATAAGCTAAATATTGATATTGCAATATAGGGGTGTCGAGGTGTAGCATCAGTAATCTCATAGACTCCCTGTCATTTTACTTCACAGGACTTTTCCCAAACCATTTAGGAAGAAATTAGACTAGAAGTGCCCCTTGGAATAATAGCTTGCCCTAAATTAACTTTCAATGGATTCTTTTTTTCCATTTATATTTTTGACAACTTTATTAAGGCATAATTTAAAACAAAATTCATAAAATTCACCCATTTCAAGTACATTTCAAGCACAGAATTCAATAATATTTTAATTTACTGAGGTGTGCAACTATCACTATAATCCAATTTTAGGTCACTTTCATTAGCCCAATAAGATCCCTCATGCCAGTTTACAGTTAATTCCTCAATGGATTCTTTTCAGGGTTTCCATCCTGAGCTCTCTACAGCATTCAAAACTACAGACTATTCTCTTTCTCTCCCTCTTTTTTTTTTTTTGAGACGGAGTCTTACTCTGTCACCAGGCTGGAGTACAGTGGCACAATCTCGGCTCACTGCAACCTCCACCTCCCGGGTTCAAGTGATTCTCCTGCCTCAGGCCCCTGAGTAGCTGGGACTACAGGTGCACACTACCACACCCAGCTACTTTTTGTATTTTTAGTAGAGATGGGGTTTCACCATGTTGGCCAGGATGGTCTTGATCTCTTGACCTCGTGATCCGCCCACCTTGGCCTCCCAAAGTGCTGGGATTACAGGTGTGAGCCACTGTACCTGGCCTTTTTTTTTTTTTTTTTTTTTTGAGATGGGGTCTCACTCTGCTGCCCAGGCTGGAGTGCAGTGATGCAATCATGGCTCACTGCAGCTGTTAGATACAGTGAGTTCTAGATTTCTCATCAAAGAATCAGTAGGACAGTATGTTCAGTTCTTTGTCCTGCATTTTAAAGTTTAACTTCCTTGTCGTTTCAGTAAACAACCTTTTCCACCAGTTTTAATCAGTAGTTCACATCTGTTCCCCTGGTCACCTGCTCTGTCCTGACTCACCATGGCCACCTGCTTTGACCTGAGTCACCCCTGGTTACCTGCTCTGACCTAAGACACCTTTAGTTACCTGTTTCTAACCGTCCTTCCCACCAAACTACTCACCCCGCTGCTCTGGCTCATACCCCTGCTCTCTTTAAAATAGCCAATTGGAATTAGCTTAGACTGTGCGGTCCAACCCTAGCCAATAGGGGAATGACACAGCAGTAGGGGTTACCTGTGTCAGGAATAAGAACCCCTTCCCCTCCCTTGTTCAGGTGTGCTCTTGCCATTACTCCATTCGTGAGTTTCACCCTTCTATAGAAGTAAAAATTGCCTTGCTGAGAAAATTAAATTTATGTTCGAGTGCTATTTCTTTGTGGCACTGAGGAACAAGCATTTTGTTTCTAACATAGCCTTGACCTCCTGGGTGCAAATGATCCTCCTGCCTCAGCCTCTGGGGTAGCTGTATCTACAGGGACATGCCACTACACCCAGGTATCTTTTTTCATTTTTTGAGAAAGAGTCTTACTCTATCACCCAGGTGGAGTGCAGTGATGCAAACATAGCTCACTGCAGCCTTGAACACCTGTGCTCAAGCAATCCTCCCACCTCAGCTTCCAAGTAGCTGGAACTATGGGCACATGCCACCTGGCCAGGCTGGCCACTCCCTGTCTTGAAACTTGGTGTCCCTCTTACACCACTTCCTTCTGGATCCTCCTCCTACTTCTCTGATCATTCTCAGATTCCTTTGCAGGCTCTTTTGCCTCTGCTCATTTCTTAAAGATGGGTGTTCTCTCATCTCTTCCCTGGCCTTCCACTCTTCTCATTTTACAAGTCTTCCTAAATGCTCTCATCCAAGTTTCTGATTCTGTTTATTGCCTAAGATTTCCAAATCCATCTCTAGCTCAGACATCTTTCTGAAGATCTAACTGCCCACTGGCCATTTCTACTTGGATGTCTCTCAGGCATTTCAGACTCAACATGCCACTGAAGGCTAGGTGTGGTGGCTCACGCCTGTAATCCCAGCACTTTGGGAGGCCAAGATGGGTGGATCCCTTGAGGCCAGAAGTTCGAGACCAGCCTGGCCAACACGGTGAAACCCTGTCTCTAATAAAAATACAAAAATTAGTCAGGTGTGGTGGCATGCACCTGTAGTCCCAGCTACTTGGGAGGCTGAGGCAGGAAAATCGCTTGAACCTGAGAGGCAGAGGCTGCAGTGAGCCGAGATTGTGCCACTGCACTCCAGCCTGGGTGACAGGGTGAGACTCCATCTCAAAAAAAAAAAAAAAAAAAAAAGCCACTGAAATGATGAATGCAGCAATGCAGCAGTTCTATTCCCTTAACTGCCCCTCCTCCCAGGTTCCCCTTTTTCAGTAAATGCTTCTACTGTTGCCCAATCCAGAACTTGCCAGCCACCCCCAGATTCCTCCTCCTTTTTCATCCTCCAGTTCTAATTAATTACCCCATCCTGTAAATTCTGTTTCCTTGATATTTTGTGAACTCTTATTTCAATTACCATTGTTTGCTACTGCTTAGATTATGTTCTTATAATCTCTGATCTGGACTATTGTGACAGCCCCCCTGTTTTGTCCCCTCTCAAATCATCCTCCCTGAACTCTTGATAGAGTTCTTTTATTTTGTTAATTTTAAAACTACTCAACATGTGAATACATTCTTGAAGCTAAAGATTCAAACAATGCCTAAGTATATAGAGTAACAAAAGAAAGCCCCCTTTCACCTCCCCCTCCTAGCACTATCCAAGAGTAATTACTGGTAAGTGTATTTTCCATCAGTATGCATACATAGGCTCAGACTGTAATGCAATGTGTTAGAAATCTCTGCCTGTTCATACATGTGGAACTACCTCTTTCTTTCTCATTACTGCAAGGAATTTCATAGTATTAATATAACACAATTAACATTTTCCCACTGATGGGCATTTAGGTTGTTTCTCATTTCTCCCCATATAAACAATGCTGTAGTGAACATCCTAGAACATACCACCTTTGGGTACATGGTGATTCCTACATGCCAAGGTCCTGCCATGTAGGAATGGAGGCTGTATAGGGGACAAGTTATAAGATAGAAGGTGGTACAGATTGGTTGGAGAAAAATATTTTGTGAGAAGGGAGACTTTTTTTTTCTTAAAAATGATGTCAAAAAGATTATGTAGAGGAGGTTATCAAGGAAATATGACATTAAAGTTTTTTTTGAAATATCATCTTATAATGCTATTACCCTAATGCACTTGCTATTAAAAAATATTCATTTGAAACAAACAGCATTTTCAACATCTGATGAATCTGGCTGGGCACAACGCTGTAGAAGATGACCTGGGAGTCACAGTGACTCACCACAGAATATGACTTGGCAATAGAGTGCTTTCATTAAAAAATAAATAAATAAATAAAAAAACCAAACCAAAACAAAAAAAAAAAAGCAAACAAAAAAAAAAACCCAGCATGACACGAGGCTACATCAGTTAGATTATGGAGCAAATCCTAGTACTTGAGCTACCACTACTATGGTCCTTGGTTGAATCCATTTACAATATTTCATTTTTATTTTCAATTTTAAGGTGTTGAGAATACCTCTTGGAGAAAATAACCCAAATGATTTAAGAGGGTGGAGAATACATATTTTGAGGAAGTGCTAAAGGAAATATAATTATCTGGTGACCTTGGATTCACTTCCCAAAGTGGTGACATTTTGGACCTGAGACCCACTTGACCGACAGTTTTTAATGCCAGCAGTAAGTTCATTGCTCAGCCTGCAGATCCACAACTGCATAAGAAGCAGGCAACAATATAAAGAGAAAATCAAAATGAGCAAACTGTAATTAGGTATGCAAGGTCACCAGAGAACGCAATTTACTAAAGGGATTACCATGATTAAAGATGCATTCCCCTTAAATAAAGAATTTTTTTTTTCTCAATTGATTTGTCCCAAGTGGTTCTCCCTATGCCATGCAGAATTCCGGTCGGACAGCAATTTCTGGTTGTCTTTTTATTTCTTTGCCAAGAGATTAGAGAAAGTAAGTTGAGCCTCTCAAGTCACTGTAATTTCCTCACAAATGGAAGAAATATTTACAGAGGGCTATGGAGACAGATTATAGCTTAGGTCACCCATTGGAGAAATGTGAAGCCCCCTTTTGACTAACAAGGTAAGTAATCTGCAAATCTTCTTTTTTTCCTCAGTATGAAGCCCAAGACCAAGTTTAGGAGGCTCCCTTTTCAATTTGGGCTTCTTTTTTTTGGTCTCATTTTTCTCATGCCTTGGTCAGGCAGCATTTAGAGGGTGCAGGGCCCTGAGAACAGACTCAGACAGCATCCTTTGCCTTCCAGGCTCTCCCATCTACCTTCTTTATCTCACTACTTTTTCTTTTCCTTTCTCTATAGCTTCTTTCTCTAAAATCTCTTCTAACCCTTACAATTTGCTTTTTGGAGTACCTTTTTGGGGAAAGATAGAGTTGAAAATGTATCAAATTCTGGATGCTGATCTTTGTCACCATTACCTGAGGCCTGATGAAAACAGTTTGGTTTAAACGTGTCATCGGCCAGGTATGGTGGCTCACACCTATAATCCCAGAACTTTGGGAGGCCGAGGTGGGTGGATCACGAGGTCAAGAGTTCAAGACCAGCCTGGCCAAGATGGTGAAACCCTATTTGTACTAAAAATACAAAAATTGGCCGGGCGTGGTGGCTCAAGCCTGTAATCCCAGGACTTTGGGAGGCCGAGACGGGTGGATCATGAGGTCAGGAGATCGAGACCATCCTGGCTAACACGGTGAAACCTCGTCTCTACTAAAAAATATAAAAAACTGGCCGGGCGCGGTGGCTCAAGCCTGTAATCCCAGCACTTTGGGAGGCCGAGACGGGTGGATCATGAGGTCAGGAGATCGAGACCATCTTGGTAACACGGTGAAACCCCATCTCTACTAAAAAATACAAAAAAACTAGCCGGGTGAGTTGGCGGGCGCCTGTAGTCCCAGCTACTCGGGAGGCTGAGGCAGGAGAATGGCGTAAACCCGGGAGGCGGAGCTTGCAGTGAGCTGAGATCTGGCCACTGCACTCCAGCCCGGGTGACAGAGCGAGACTCCATCTCAAAAAAAATAAATAAATAAATAAAAAATAAAAAACTAGCTGGGCGTGGTGGCGGGCGCCTGTAGTCCCAGTTACTCGGGAGGCTGAGGCAGGAGAATGGCGTAAACCTGGGAGGCAGAGCTTGCAGTGAGCTGAGATCCGGCCACTGCACTCCAGCCTGGGCAACAGAGCAAGACTCCATCTCAAAAAAAAAATACAAAAATACAAAAATTAGCCAGGCCTGGTGGCGGGGCCTGCAGTCCCAGCTACTCGGGAGGCTGAGGCAGGAGAATCGCTTGAACCTGGGAGGCGGAGGTTGCAGTGAGCCAAAGATCACACCACTGCACTCCAGCCTGGGCGACAGAGCAAGACTCTGTCTCAAAAAACAAACAAACAAACAAACAAATAAATAAATACATGTCATCATGAATAAGCCCTTAAAGTGGATGAGTGGCGGGTGTGGCAGCCACAGGTGAAAGGAAGGGTTTATATTGAGTATGTTTAGTATAATGTAATTAATTCATTAATTTATATAACCTACCTTCCTTCCTTCCTTCCTTTCTTTTTTTTTTTTTCTTTTGAGACAAACTCTCACTCTGTCACCCAGGCTGGAGTGCAGTGGTGCGATCTCAGCTCATTGCAACCTCCACCTCACAGGTGTGAGCCACCGTGCCCGGCCAATTTATGTAACATTTCTTGAGTGCTGAGAACATTTATGGATGTTCGAGGAACCAGTGGGCCAGGCATTGGGGATAGGAGAACTCATGGAGCCTGCCCTCAAGGGGCTCTCCATCTAGCAGGAGATTGACACATGGCATAGGTGTTAGGAGGGGCAGTGATGAACATAAATTGGGTACCTGTTGTTTGCTAGACACTGTGCCAGGTGCCATAGTGGGTATGGAGTTGAGGAAAACTCAGTCTTGGCCTCAAGGAACTCTCTATCTTGTGGGGAAGATGGGGCAAGTACCAAAACCCCCTGTAGGCCAAGGTAGAATGTGATGAGTGCCACAAGAGAGGCATGAACAGAGTGCCACGGGGATTCTGAGCAGGGGCAGAGCCTGTGGAGTGTTCTGAGAAACCTGGGAGCTGATCCACAGACCTTTCCTGCTGTGTCTATAAGCAGAGAGGACTTGATCATTTGGCATCAAACTTGTATAATACTAAATACTTGTGCTCACTTCTCAAATGAGATATGTAAATATTATTTGTAAACTTTAACGTGCTCTTCAAGCATAAGATGTTATTTTTTATTTGAGAAAGCCATTAACATTTCTGGAGAAACACTGCTCTGGAACCTAAGAAAATCTCTCATGCGTTTTCACATAATCTACCCTCCCACCCTTTGATGTCCTTCCTTTCTCTCTGTCTGTGTCTCTGCTTCTCTCTCTCTCTCTCTCTAACCTTTATTGTTTGATGAGCCAAAGTACTCAGGGAAGGATCTGTGGTTTGGTCTTAGTTACTGACGGACAGGAATCCCAGGTCAATAACCCAGGGCTGGATGTTCGGAAGGCATGGATTGCAGGCAGTGTCCTGTCACCCAAGGTTCGCTGTCAACTTACCCAGGGTGATTTCCAATGGACCACCTCGCTCATATTCTGTGTATCAGAGCATAGGCACGGTGGGGTGCAGCTGCTCTTCAAATGAAACCCAAACCCTTTCAAACACTCAGCAATCTTTCTACTTTCTCAGCTCGTGAGGCTCTGAAGATTTCCCTGTGTACATTTTTCCAGCATGATGTGAGATGCCAGTTATTCAAGAGAGACTTAGGACAATGCCTTTAAAAAGGAGTTCCCTCTCCCCCTGGAGTTTTTGCCATTAACTGTTTGTAAGTGCAAATGTATTCCTACTATAAAAAGTCCATATTTTGGCCAGGCACGGTGGCTCACGCCTGTAATCCCAAGACTTTGGGAGGCTGAAGCGAGCAGATCACCTGAGGTCAGGAGATTGAGACAAACTTGGCCAACATGGCAAAACCCTGTCTGTACTAAAAATACAAAAATTAGCTGGGCATGATGGTGCATGCCTGTGGTCCCAGTTACTTGGGAGGCTGAGGCAGGAGAATTGCTTAAACTGGGGAGGTGGAGATTGCAGTGAGCTGAGATCGTGCCACTGCACTCCAACCTGGGTGACAGAGTGAGACTCCGTCTCAAAAAAAAAAAAAAAAAAGGCCCTATTTCTTCATTCCACATTGTAAACATATATTGAAACATCACATTGTACTCCACAAATATATACAATTATTATTTGCCAATTAAAAATAAAATTTCAAAAATCTTGGATGGGTTTCTTTGCTTGTCCCAATTATTGAAATGAATACAATTAAAAGCCAGACAGATAATCGAAGAGGTCAGATGCAATGAGGTAAGGGAGTGACATATCCTCTGTCTCATATTCTCTCGCATTCCTGCTTAAAGAAAGAAAAGCAAAAGGCCTGTCTTACTGAGGAAGAAAAGACATATACCTCTTTTCAAAGCATTTCTGACACAGAGAGAGGTGCTACCGTGCTGCCCATCAGCAACCTCCAACTTGCTTCACTACCTTCCCCCTCCATCACTTATTTTAAAATACCAACTTACCTTAGCTGAGAAGCACATTGGTACTGTAGTGATGGGAAGGTTTTATCCAAAAGATTGGTAAACAGAAGCTATCAGCTTGAATTACTGAAATTAGCAAGGCTAATGCAATGTCACTATTCAAAACAGTGCCAATTTAGAGTTTCTTAATGGCCTCAGGAGAGGGAGTCTTTATACATCCTACAATCTCTCTTCATTCTTACCTAAATTCCTTCTCATAGATGTTGTGAATGGCCTGTTTTGTAGCCAACACAAACTTTGTCCACTAAAATAATGTAAGGAACTCAGAATGAAAAGAGATTAGCTGTTCCTGGCTCCTGTTATTTTAAAGCAGAAATAACTTTGGCTTTTACTGGTTCATAGACAAAGCTTGAAATGCAAAGCATGCCCAACTCCAGATTCAGCATGAAAAGGACCTTAAAATATGCCCAAGTGCAAGTAATAGACTTATTAAAGGGAAGAAAAGAGGCACTTTTCACACACTCCGAAGCTCTTTAGTCCTGTCATATCAGTAATCTTGCTTAAGAATTTCATCCTATTTACATTTTTTCTCCTTTTAAATATCCTCAGGATTCATATGGTATCAAATATCGAAGCTTGTAGGACATTAATTTCTTTATGTTAATTATGAGGAAGGCATGTGAAGTGCACAAGTGATAGAATTTGGAGCACTTGCAATGATGTCAATGGGAATTTAAAAATCAGTTCTGTAGTTTTAATTGAACACCTGATAATTTATCTACACAGATATTTTATGACGCAAACTTCAAGTATCTTCTTTGGACAATTTCTGGCATTGTTCCAGAATGAATGCATTTTCCATTAGGAAATTTAGTTTATATCCAATGACAAAAGCATGAACTGCACCATTTGGGTGATTATGAAAACATTTATAAAATCAAAATAACATAGAAGGCTTTCAAGCCACAGTACATAAAGCACACAGTTCTAAAATATGTGCATGCACAGACATGCAGGCATTCTGTTTTAACTTTGAGAGAATTTTTAAAAGTGAAAATAGTGCCTGAAAAATGTTTGGGTACCTTGGAATATTTATGTGAAATCAAAAAGGCAAAGGAGTCACGAGCAGTTTTCCAAGCAGCATTAAAGTAAGGAGGCAGCCTGGTCCAGTTCCCCTTAGAGGTATTAGGTTCTCATCCTGATTTTCCTGATTTTTCCCAAAATTAAGAATAAATGACCTGGCTGGGCACAGTGGCACACAACTGTAATCCCAGCACTTTGGGAGGCTGAGAAAGGTGGATCGCTGGAGCTCAGGAGTTTGAGACCAGCCTGGCCAACATAGTAAGACCCTGTCTCTAGCAAAAGTACAAAAATTAGCCAGGCACAGTAGTGGGCGCGTGTAATCCCAGGTACTCAGGTGGCTGAGGCACGAGAATTGCTTAAACCCAGGAGGTGGAGGTTGCACTCCAGCCTGGGCAAAAGAGTGATAATTGGTGTGAAAAGAAAAAAAAAAGAATAAATGACTTAATGTCTGCACCTTAGTCTCCATCTGCGATATAGTTAATATAGTAAAGTAGGACTTAGATGAAATTTGCTATAGGCAGGTCCATTCTGAATAGACACTAGTCTGTTTCCACAGGAGTCGTTAGAAATGGGGATCACCACCATAGAACCATTATGGGAGTGTTAGGATCTGGAGGGACCACATGAGAGTAGCTCAGGTCAACTACTAGCCATGTGACCACAGGCCTTCAAATCTGAGCTTTTGTTGCTAATCTGCAAAATAGGGACAATATCACTGCCTTCACAGGATGGTAGAATAAATTATATTAGATATTATATATGTACCAGTTTGTGGATCAAAGAGAGGGAAATGGTCAGGAACAGGGAGAGATAAAAAGGACAACTGAACTATGTTGTTGTCCCTGAAGAGGGGTAGGGAAGTATTCTGCAAGGCTGGGTTTGGATGTATTTAAAATAACACGTTTAGGAACCAATAAATGAAGCTGGGGTACATGATACCAAAACACTTGAGGGGGAAAAAAAAAAGCAAGCTGGCTATCCAATGCTATGAATTGAATACAGAAGAACTGAATTTTGTTTGTTTTAGAGAAGGCATCTCCCTCTGTCACCCAGGCTGGAGTGTAGTGGCATTGATCATGGCTCACTGACGCCTCAAACTCCTGGGCTCAGGCGATCTTCCTGAGTAGCTGGGACTAGGCCTTAGAGCTGTTTTGTTGAATTCAACTTTCTATTTTAGAAAGGCAGTTCAACTGATTTGTGTCAAGATAGTTATACTGAGCTTTAATATACATAGTTGTACTTAGCGATAAAAACATTAGAAACAATCAAATTTATACATTTTGCTCAAAAGAGAAAATAAAAGATGATTATAGGTAATAGCTAAATCTAAAGATATGAAATATTTTCTTGTATTAAGTTCCAGCAACTCTTTTTCAATGCCAGATCCTAGATTTTCAGATATAAATCAAATTGTTGCTCCTCATAGCTTTATTACTGATGAAGAACAAGGCAGCACATGGAGCATTTCTGAGATAACAAAGTTCCAATACTTGCTTTTTCAGACTACTTGGCTCCTCATTTTCTGAAAAGATTTCCCCAAATTTTAATCCTCCATAACCAGGACCCCAGTCCCAGGTATTAATGAATGTTTTCTTTAACCAAGCTCAGCCCTACTTCCCATTTCCAGTTGTGAGAAGGGGTGGGGCCCTAGCCAACTATTTCACAAGGCTGTATTTCCCACTCCCAGCCTTCATCTAGAAGTATTTTGGAAAGAGTGTGCTGGAGAGCTTAGGCCAACTCCAGATTATGAAATCATAACCAAGCAGGGGAGTTAGGGTACTGAAAGGGATCCCAGGATCAAGTCCGGGATTCAGACACAAACTAGAGTGATACGCCACTGTTAGTTTGGTCTGGGCCTATTTACCAGTCTTTAGCTCTGCCACCAGCCCATTGGTCTTTTAGGAGAGAGGAGAGATGGATGCACAGAAGTGATATGGATCTGTACTCACCAAGAGATGTGATAGCATTGTTATGCTTCTATCTAGGACACAAATTGAGAATCAGGACAAGTGTGTTTTTGTTCCCCTCTTGATGTCATTTTCATTATAGTCCTTCCATATCTTCAGAAGAGATTTGTTGACTTCATGCTTTCTTATAGCTGATCAGGGCAACCTTCTTGGGCTAGCAGTGTTCTGTCAGTACCCAGTCCTCCCAACATGTTCCTTTCCCTCATCAAAATGTGAGGTTTGAACCCCATTTCTGCATGGCCCTGTGCTTTGTTTAAATGACAATGGGTGGTCATGAGCAAGTCAGAGAGTCTCATCCCCTTCTAGTGATGCACCCTGTGTACACACACTCTAGGAGTATGAAACAGATCAGTGAGGGAGGTGGATGGTGTGGTGGTAAAAGTTTTAGATTTGGAACCAGTAAACACAGCCATCAACTCTGACTCTACTACACACCAATTTTGATTTGGGGTAAGTTATTTAACTTCTCTGGGCCATAGTTTCCTCACCTATAAAACAAAATTGCTGTGAGGATATGTGAAAGCATTAGCATGGTGTCTGGCACACAGTAGGTGCTGATTAAGTATAAGCATTCCATGAAAAGGTGAACAGGGATGGAAAATTCCTGACCTCCATTGGCCCTCATGATATAAAATGACTTCCAAAATCTAATGTACTTTAATTGTGCATGCCAATGGACCAAACCTACAGAAACTTTAACTCTTATATAGATTTTAATCTCTCTAAAGTAACAATTTACAAATTCTTCTTTCTTTCAAGGATTTTTCTGGCACAATCAATACAAATATGCTAGTAATAAAAATCACAAGAAGAATGAAGATGAACAATCAATAGATCCACTACGAAAATATCAGGCAGATGCTCTTCTTTCAACTGGTTCAAAGTTGCTAAGTCTTCATGCTGGTGTCTCCTTTTTAAACAAATATGTTGCTGCAGATGGTTTATATCCTTTCCATTAAACTGTGGGATTTCACATGTATGGGAGGTGCTAGGCAAAGATGCAGAAACTGTTGCATCTTTAATACCCCAGCATAGTACAGTCTGGCTTTTTCAACGCCCACTGCCCCATCCCTACTCAACAGCTACTCTCTCCTGACCCCCGCAATAGCCCAGAAGGAATGAATAAAAGCATACCTTGGGAGCAGTTGTCACATCTCTGCTCAAAAGCCACCAATGCCTCACGACTGTTCACAGAATTCAGCCCAAACTCTTTGGTTCTTCTGTGTCTTCCTTTCCCCTACAGAGCAGGTGCTGTATATATAGCCTCTTTATTCTCACTGTGCCTAACACTGTGCTAGGCATGAAGGAGATGCTCAGTAAATATCTGTGAGTTGAACTGAAATAACTGGCTTCATTGAATTCTCTCTCTCTCTCTCTCTCTCTTTCTCTCTCTCTCTCATCACCTTCTCTTCACTCCTTGTGCCTTCCCAAGTTAATGGTGATGAAAGTAGTTTCCTGTGCCATAAACAAGAACACTTTTACTATATGCATGCAACTAACTAAGGAGGACCTTAGGAAACTTTGAAGGTCCTCATGAACAATGGTTAAAGGGCTCATCCCCAAAGTACTTTTGTAACTGTGGAACCCTTAACAGAGTTATGCTTTTTGGTACAACTGGGCTACGAAATAATTGGAAGAAGGACAAAGAATTCCTGGGATGCCACAGGGCAGAATAGGGAGAGTCTGAGGAAGAGACAGACCTCAATTCAAATCCAAGCTTTACCCCTTACCAGGAGTAAGACTTCACTTCTTTAAGCCCTAATTTTAACATTTCCAAAGTTGTCAAAATTACCTCCCCAACAAAGTTGCCAAGAGAATTAAATGACAGTGTTTATGTAAAGTTCTGCACATAAGGCTTGGTATTTAATGGGACCTCAGTAAGTATTTGTTGATCAAATTGGAAGTGTGACTTTAATTTTTCTAAATAAAGCAGTCAGGTCCACGACCAGATTGGCCATGGAACTTCCTTTTAAGCACAATTGAGCTTTACACATAGAACCTGTCAGGCTCCAACATGACATCACCATAATATGCACTGCTGGCCCATTAGATACCTCCAAAGACTGCCATATGTTTGGATGATATTGCCTATTCCAGCAAGATGGCTAGACCATTTGTCTAGAGAACAGGAGCCAGGGGAGGAAATGATGGATTCAGACATGCAGCTCCAGAAATGTCATCTACTTCCAGACTCCAGTAGGGTGGTCCTCCTCTGGAGAGGACATGTAAGGCCTGACCTATATTGCAGGCACTTCTGTTCATAGCATGAGGCACTAGGGCTTGTTTGACTTTTCTTTTCTTTTCTTTTTTTAAATAAAAGCTCTACTCACATGGTGGTGATAGAGAAGTCAAATGTACTGGCATTAATATTTGCTTTTCCACCCTTCCAAAATCTTTAGCTGTACTGTTACCAAGCCTGAAAAATCTACCAAGATCACACAGAGTATCACATTGAACACAACATACATGTATACTTGCAGGTGTACTATGTAAAAAAAATACTCAGCAATTGGTTTGAATTGGGGAAGGTGAGCAGAATCCAGGATAAAGTATGGCCCCAGGTATCTTCCTCTTACAGACAGGACCTCATCCCCTCAGCTTCACCCTACTTTTCATCACCAGATACACAGAGCACAAGGAGGCTAATACTAATGAGCCCTGTCATTTAGCTCAAGCCTGGCTTCTAGGCTAGAGAAAGAGATTTGTTCAAAGTGATGAACAATTAACAAAAACAAAAGCCTTAACATCTGTGCAGACATCAACAGATCTCAAGTAGATAGGGAAGATTAAATAAAAATTTAAAAGGAATCTTTCCCTTTCCCTCTACCAGCTTCCAAACTGCATCGACCCTCAAGCAGGAATTGCCATAAAAGTCAGAAGGCAGAGGAAAGGCTGATGAGTATTTCTCCAATGTTCCTCCTGCACTGATACCAGTGCTCTAAAAGCTCTAAAAAAGGCATTCTCATAGATAAGTACTTTCCATTCATTCAAATACTTACAGGGTGCCTCCTGAGTAACAGACCATGGGTTGAATGCTGAGTTTCCCAGGTGAGCCCTGTCTTGCTCCCATCCTAGGGTGCTCAAGGTTAAGAACGATGTATATCTAACTATGACATAGTGTTGCATATCCAATCTGTCTCACCCACTAGGCCCTTACCATGGCTCTAAGAAAACAGCAACAACAACACAGACTAATGCCCCACATGTTTTAAAATTATGGCTAAACTTCTGAGTGTGGTCAAATCACACCCCATGAGCAGCATCCTCTGGTTCTGATAGAATGGTAAAGAGCTGCATATTTTGCCTGTGAAGGACAAAACTCATATCCCCCTTGGCAATGAAATCAATGGCCTGTGGCAGAGCCCTTTTAGTAGGTTGTTTTTCTTCCATTTGAGTTCCCTGATCCAGGTTTGAATTTATCCTTGCCTTAGCTCCTGAAAATGTGGTCAAAACCTATCGACCAGTCCCTCTTGGCACTCAAGACATTTTTTCTTTACCCTAGGAGTATTTTTCTTAAGGAAATACAGAAACGCCATTTGATTGAAAGTCAACTTGGAATTCAATATACTTCATGTGTCTGCCAAAAAGAGAATGGAGAGAGGCCCAAATCCAACAAATAAAAACTAAGGCCCACTTATAACACATGCTTTCCTCTTGACTTTACCAGAGGGGCAGTTTAGGAGAAAACAAAAAATTTCTCATTTATATACACATAAAACATTTAATGATCTTTTGAATGTACCAAAATCTTTATGAAACCTTTCAAAGACACTTTGAAAAAAGAGAAAGTCATATTTTGGCCAAGGATAAACAAACAAACTACCAGACTACCTGAACTTGGCTGAAAACTTAACAATGCAAAATTCTGAATGGATTCAGTCCTCAGCAAAGGATGAGCTCCAGACTCTACAAAGGAGAGCAAAATCCTCAGGGAATAATCAGAGAACTGGAATGAAGCACCAAGCACAAAATTTGCATTGCTTGACCTGACTCTTAATTTAGAAACAGAGAAGGACAGCTCCATTTTGTAGGCTGACAAGGGAGCCATAGGAAGGCAAGTGACAGACACAAAAGATCACCTCCTAAATAGCTGGAAACACTTCGCACATCTCCACCATATTCCCATTACTAAAGGGGTACCTATTTACTCCACAAACATTCACATAGTACCACCCTGGGCCAGGTGCAATGCTAAGTGCTGAGAGTACAAAGTTGAACAAGATGTGGTCCCTGTCCTAAAGGACAGCTATAATTGAGAGCTGTGTAGGTTCTTAGCATACCTAATCTCATTTAATTCCTACAAGAATCCTATGAGACAGGTATCATTGCCTCCATTTTACAAATTTAAGGTCTCAGATTCGGAGAAGAATTTTGCCCAAAGCCACACAATTCATAAGTGGCTATGCTGTTATCTATTGTGTTACAGTGTCTCAACAAGGTACAGAGAAAGAGAGGAAGTTTAGAGGAGATAGTAATCACCTCTGGATTAGGTAGGAGTGTTTTAGGATCAGAAAAGACATTATGGAGGAAGAAGCATTTAAACTGAGGCTGGAAAGCATGGGTAGGATTGGGATATGTAGAGACTGAGAGGAGGAGTAAGTGGAAGGAGAGGCAAAAGTATTCTAGATAGAAAAAAAATGGTATATATAGAGGCACAGAGGCATGGAAAAATGGAAAATGCTCAGGAAATAGTTCAGCTGGACTATGTGAGAAGAAGCAAGAGATTAGACTAAAGGCCGGGCAAGGTGGCTTACACCTGCAATCCTAGCACTTTGAGAGGTGCAGGCGGATGGACTGCTTGAGCCCAGGAGTTCAAGACCAGCCTGGGCAACATGGCAAAACCCTGTATCTACAAAAAATGAAAACCTTAGCACGGGCGTGGTGGCGATCCCTGTAGTCCCAGCTACTTGGTGGGGCTGAAGCAAGAGGATCACTTGAACCCAGGAGCTTGAGGCTGCAGTGAACCATGATCACGCCACTGCACGCCAGACTGGGGGACAAAGTGAGACACTGTCAGGTATCAGCTATACCTGATGTAAATGATGAGCTGATGGGTGCTGACGAGTTGATGGGTGCAGCACACCAACATGGCACATGTATACACATGTAACAAACCTGCACATTGTGCACATGTACCCTAGAACTTAAAGTATAATTTAAAAATAAAAAATAAAAAAATAAAATTACCAGACCCTAACTCTAAAAAAAAAACAAAAAACAAAAAACAAAAAACAAAAAAACACAAAGATTAGACGGAAAAGGCAGATGAGGATGAACCTGAAGAGGGCCATGAATATGTGAATCAAAAATGAAGAAGTGAATGAACAAGCGTAAAGCAGTTGCACACTGCAGATGAGCTTTCCACTTTGGAACCACAATCCTTTAGAAGCTGCTGTGTCCCTGCCCTCTTTTTGTCTCCAGCCAAATGCCAGGAAGATTTCAAGACCAACTATGGGATACTGAGGGCAGGGGGTGGGTCTGTGTGTGACTGATTTGGAAACCATGGTTCCAGTTCCTGGAAGCTGGGGACAAGAGCTGCCTTTCCTTAGAGGAAGTCCACTGCTGTGAACCCTGTTTATCATTACTGCCCCTGAGAGCTTTAACTGAAGTAAAGACACAACTTCAATTAAAACAGCCCTGAAGCATCATTCCATAAATTCTTCTCTAACCAGACAGGCTTTATATTTTTCTGAGCAAAACTTACATTTGGAAATTAAATGTTGTATTTTAAATCACCCTATAATGGATGGATGTTGGTATCTGTTTTACAGTTAAACGTGAGACACATGTGGCCACAGGCACCTGCCCATGTAGTGCCCCTATAAATACAAAACATAAGCTCTTAAGAGCAATTTCCATCTTGCATAATGAGTATTAGCAGATGGAAGTTATCTCTAGATTATACAAATTTTGGTTACGCTAGAAACATCAGCCTTAATACATTTATATAGAAAAAGAATGGTTTTTTGTTTGTTTTTGTTTTTGTTTTTTTGAGATAGAGTTTCATTCTTGTTGCCCAGGCTGGAGTGCAATGGCGCGATCTTGGCTCACGGCAACCTCTGCCTCTCGGGTTCAAGGGAGTCTCCTGCCTCGGCCTCCCGAGCAGCTGAGATTACAGACATGTGCCACCATGCCCGCCTAATTTTGTATTTTTAGCAGAGACGGGGTATCTCTATGTTGGTCAGGCTGGTCTCAAAGTCCCAACCTCAGGTGATCTGCCCGCCTTGGCCTCCCAAAGTGCTGGGATTACAGGCGTGAGCCACTGTGCCCAGCAGAAAAAGAATGTTTTAAAACAGAGGTATTAACAAATATGAGATGAAATGGTCCCATCTGTGGACGACTCATTCTAAGTTGAACAAAATAATTCCATGAAAGGCATCCATTCTTTAATCTCCCAGCAGAATTAGACCCCTTTGAGTCTGGGCTTCCTTCTTTTCTCAGCATGAGATCCACTGCCTTCACTAGCTTGATTTACTGAAGTAGAATTAGATACACAGTCTAGGTCCAAGAGCCTGGTCTTTGGCCCCATGACCAAATGCTTAAAGTGATTCACTATTCCACGTTAGTTCTTGGCCATCTTTATATTGTTATAGCCAGTGTACCCAATTTTATTACTCAGAGACAGGATATTCTGTGGTTGGATTTTAAGAGTGCTCATATAAGCACTGAAAAAAAATCTCACAGGAGAAATGGTTCTCCTGTGTTTCAATCTTAAACCTACCTACTGTGAAAGTCTGTGATTTTATTATCACATAGCTTTATAAACTTATACATATGTGTATGGCATAAGTATCATGAGAATTTAGAAGCATAAAAAGAGATCACAATTTTTCTTTTTGTCTTTAAACTCACATCTTGGTTGATCATAATATTTTTATTTCTTTGATGTTTATTTGTATTACCTTATAAATCTACAAGTGAGAATGGTTTCTCTGACAAAAGGCAATATTGAACACCATTTAAAATAGGAAATTAGTTCCAGAACGTATTTTTTGAGGCATGGCTAGCTTTCAAAAATGGCATAAATGATACCAACATACAGTTAAGCATTACATTTACTTCAGCCAACCACTCACACTCAGCCATTGTGTTCTGTGCATTTAGGTTGGCCACTTTTTTTGGGGTGTCCTGACAGCCATTTTCTAATAGCTAATTTGATTAGGTTACCAAAGAGGCTTAGAACACTAGTCAGATGGGCTTTTTGTATTGAATATATCCAGTCCCTATGGCTTCAGTGACAGTCTAACAAACCACCCTGGTCTGATACTTAAATGCCCCTCATCTGTGCTGGCTTACATCAGTGGCCTGAGCTTGGGAGAGGTGGCAGAAAGACTAAAAACTATAGGTCACTTCAGATAAGCCACAAGATAAAAAATCTCCTTGTGGATAATTAAGTGCTGCCTCTATGGTTCTAAAGGGCAGAGGAATTGGAATGTCAAGAGGAGGACTTTCTGTAGTTCTGTTTTTAATCCTGAGATCTGAATGGTGATTATGAATCATATGTTCTTTTCTGAAGGACATGGAGGAAGGGATTACTGACTGAATCTTATTTTAAAATATGAAGTATAAGCTGAAGAAGTACTTTACTATAGCTTCATATTAATCCTGTAGATAAAATTAACCGGTTTACAGCAGAATACACATTCTTCTCAAGTGCACATGGAACATTCCCCAATATAGACCTTAAACTAAGCCATAAAACAAGCCTCAATAAATTAAAAATGATGGAAATCATGTCAAGTATATTCTTCAATCACAATGGAGTGAAATTAGACATCAATAAAGAAAACTATTTGAGAAATTCACTAATATGTGGAAATTACAGAATACAATCCCACATAAATTTCAGTCAAAGAAGAAATCACAAGGAAAATTAGAAAATACTCTGATATAAGTGAAAATGAACATACAACAGACCAAGGCTTTTGGAATGCAGGGAAGTAGTCCTCAGAGGAAAATTTATGGCTATGATCACCTACATTAAACAAGAAGGAAGATTTCAAATCAATAACTCAAGCAAACTAAACCCAAAACAACCAGAAGGAAGAAAATAATAAGGATTAGAGGTAAAGATAATAAAATAGAGAACAGAAAAACAGCAGGGAAAATCAACAAAACCAAAAGTTTGTTATTTGAAAAGATCTACAAAATTGACCAACCTATAGCAAGACTACATAAGAAAAAAATGAAATTACAAGAAGACCTAAATTACCAAAAGCAGAGATAAAAAAGGGACATTACAACTGACTGTAAAGAAATAAAGAAGGATTATAAGGGAATATTATAAATAACTGTAAACCAAAAATTAGATAACCTGGATGAAATAGACAAATTTCCTAGAATTGCATGAACTACCAAAACTGACTTAAGAAGAAATAGAAAATCTGAATATACAAAGCCCAGGCCCAGATGGCTTCAGTCCATCAAATGCTGAAAGAAGAATCAACAACAATCATTCACAACTCTTCCTGAAATAGAAGAGGAAGAAATACTTTTTACTTATTTGATGGGGCCAGCATTACTGTGATACCAAAGCTAGGCAGAGATATCACAAGAAGAGAAAACTACAGACCAATATATGTTATAAATATAAACACAAATGTTCTCAACAAAACATGAACAAAGCAAATCCAGCAACAGGTTGAAAAGATTATACCATGACCAAGTGGGATTTATCCCAGGAATGCAAGGTTGGTTTAATATATAAAATGTGAACAATGTGATATACCATATTAATAGAATAAAGAAAAAAAAACCCTACATGATTATCTTGATAGAAACAGAAATAGCAATTGGCAAAATTCAGCATCTTTTCATGGTGAAAACACTTAACAAACTAGAAATAGAAGGAAACTCCCTCAGCCCAATGAGCATCTATAAAAACCCCAGAGCTATTAATAATTTACTTAAGAGTGAGTGAATGAAAGCATTCCCTTTAAGATCATGAGCAAGACAAAGATATCAGTTCTTGCCTCTTCTGTTCAACATGGTACTGAAGGTTCTAGCCAGTGTAAGCAGGCCAGCAAAACAAATCAAAGGCATCCAGATTGGAAAGGAAGAAGTAGAACTGTCTTTATTTGAAGACAACATGATCCTGCATGTAGAAAAACCTAAAGAAATCACAAAGTCTATTAGAACTAATAAATGAATCCATCAAGGTAGTAGGATAGAAGATTAGTATACAAAAATCAATTGTATTTCTATGGACTTGCAATAAACTATCTGAAAATTAAATTAGGAAAGTGATTCCATTTACAATAGTATCAAAAAGAATAAAATACATAGGAATAAGTTTAACAAAAAAGTAGAAAACCTATACTCTGATTAATACAAAAACATTGTTAAAGGAAATTAAACAAGAACTAAATAAATGTTGATGGAAATGTGTTTTGTTCCCACTTTTTGGCTATGATAAATAAGGCTGCTTGTTTTGTTCCTACTCTTTGCTTCCACTTTTGGCTATAAACAAGTAGCCTTATTTATAACAGCCAAAAAGTGGGAACAAAACACATTTCCATCAACTGATGAATAGTTAAGTAAAATAACACAGCCATACAATGGAATATCATTAAGCAAAAACCCACAATGAACTACTGATACATATTTCAACATGGGTGAATCTTGAAAATGTTATGCTAAGTGAAAGAAGTCACAAAGACTACATATAGTATGATTCCATTTATATGAAATTTCAAGAATAGGCAAATCCAAAGAGACAGAAAGTAGATTAGTGCTTATCTAGAGTTGGGGGTGGGGTGGTTAGGAGGGTTGGAGAGTGATGGCTAAGGGGTAAAAGGTTTTTCTGGAGGTGATGAACGTGTTCTAAAATTGATTGTACACTGCACAATTCTGTGAATGTACTAAAAACCACTGAATTCTACATTTAAAAATGGTTGAATTGTATGGTTATGTGAATTATATCCCAATGAAGCTGTTGAGAAAAAGAGAGAGAGAGAGACCAGTTCACCAATCCACATTTAAAATTATATTTTATAGAAAGCCATATTAATATAAGTTACATTCTGTATAAAGGGGAGATTATAAATTCTCATTGGCCACATGATATTGACCAAAGATAACGACTGGTTCAAAGTTATTTCAGTCATTGTGGTTATTTCCTACTAGACATCTTTATGAACAAAATTATATTTTTCAGCTAAGGTTGTAGGTTTTTCAAACTGATATCTTCTTTATGGAACATCTCCAATCTTTGTCTTGCCAGCAAGGCTGACTGTGAATTATGTGATTATGTCTGGGCCTAAGGAGAAGAGGAGTATTTAACTAGATCAGATCTGTTTATATTTTTACAAAAGTTTCAGAAGACCAAATGAATTTAGTCATATCGCATCCCACACACTCCATCTGCATTCTTATCTTTACTGTCTTTGCTGGGAGAATGAAATGTAATGAGGCTTAAGGGTTAGCCAGTGGAGCACAACGGCATGGTTAGAATGAACAGTTTGGGACCCTTTCTGCTGCATGCTGGTCACTACTCTTTAGTTGACCTCAACACTGGCTGAAGCACTTCCTGTGGGTCTCAGCTGGGTGCCGACTGAAGGCTTACAAGGCATAGACAGGAGTACCAAGAAGCAGCAGAAAGGGAGGTGGCAGAGCAGAGGCTAGTATTAATAGTTTCATAGCCTTTGGAGCCAAAAAGGCGTGGGTTTGAATTTTGGCTGGACCATTTATTAGTTGTGTGACCTTAAACCATTTACTTAATCTCTCTGAGCTTTATTTCCCTTATCTATAAAATGGGAGTTATATTACCAATGTTTCATAGGGCCTTGTAGAGATTAACTGAAGTAATACTCACTTAGACCAATGTCAGCATAGAGAAAACAATTAGCAGTAAGTGCTATTATGTTTCTGACTATTATTATTATCATTATTTTAATCAGCAATAATCATGCTGTGGATAAACCTCATTGGCTACAATACTGCTACTATGTGAAGATTATTATTGCAGCCAGAATGAGATTCACTCCAACATTCATTTTGACTTCCCATAACATGCAATTCTCTAACATACCAAAGACCTACTAAAAGCCAGGCTTCCTCATGAGTATGCATTTTCAAATTTAGGGATAAGCGGAAGGGATACTGAATAATTCTAAATGTGTTATTTTAGCTGGGGCATTGGACCCAAGAACAGCACATGGGGCCTCTAGCCTGGCTGCTTGCTGAGTCTCTCAGTACCGAGATTATGCAAGTTTCCAAAGCTACCTTCAGAATAAGCTGTCCAAACCAACTGCTGCCCAGCAAATGATAGTCTAGGATGTACTGAGGCTGGATGGTCATGGGGCACAAGAATGTACTGTGGATCAATAATTAAGTACAGCACAGAGGAGTAGACCTAGATCTCCCAAGCACATATAGTGACTTACTTGAATACCACATGCTCTTCAATCTCTCCTTTTTGGGCCCAGGCTCAGGTACCCTGAAGAACTACGATTCATGGGAGAGATATGGGGAAATGTATATAAAGAGAGGGAGAAAGATCTTCTGGGAATCCAGACTAGTCCCACCCAACTGAGTGGAGCAATGTACTTTCAGCTCCTCTCTATAGCACTTAACCCTAAAAGGCTACAGAGGTGCAGAACTCTTTTTGCTCAAGCTATTCTGATTCTGAGCATCAACTCCATGGAAAAAGTCAGAAGCTATTTACTATCACAAGAGGATTGTTGTCATCATCATCAACAAATACTTTTCAGCTATGTGTGCTGGGTCATGCAGCATGGTGGAGAGGGAAATGAATTTGACATCAGAAAGATCTGAGCTCCAATCCTAGCTCGGTTTTTTTTGTTGTTGTTGTTTGTTTGTTTTTTCCCTGAGATGGAGTCTCGCTCTGTCACCTAGGCTGGAGTGCAGTGGTGCAATATCGGCTCACAGCAACCTCCTCCTCCTGGGTTCAAGCGATTCTCGTGCCTCATCCTCCTGAGTAGCTGGGATTACAGGTGTGTGCCACCACATTTAATTTTTGTATTTTTAGCAGAGACAGGGTTTCGCCATGTTGGCCAGGCTGGTCTCGAGCTCCTGACCTCAAGTGATCCACCCGCCTCAGCCTCCCAAAGTGCTGAAATTACAGGCATGAGCCACTGTGTCCAGCCCAATCCTAGCTCTTAATATCAATTGACTTTGGGCAAGTTATTTAATTTAACTCTCTGAACCTGAGTTGTCTCCTAAGAGCTAATATTAAAGTCTACCTTACAGGGTTGTAATGAAGATTTGATCAGATGATGAATTTCAAATTATTAGTAAATAACAATCTGCTAGTTGGTTATTGTTATTGTTATGTATAGAATGGTGGAGATAAGGGTTTCAGAAAAGAACGAGATGTCATGGATAGCTGAAGTCATCAAGAATACGTTTTGTGGAGGAGGGTCTTGAATTACTGGCAGGCTTCAGGACAGAAGAACTGAAGACATCACAAGCAGATGTAATGGCCTGAGTTGGGGTAAAGACGTGTTTATGGGAATGACATGTTCAGGCAAAAATTGCATATTTGTAGTTTATTTATAGCTGTTCCAGAGGACACTATGGAATCATTAGCAAATCCATGGTCTCACAATCTGAGTTCAGGATTAACAGCAAATATGGCGGACAGGTCTGAAACCCTCAGCTGTTCAGTCCTCAGTTCACCTTGACTCTAATGTTGAGCTACATGTTCAGGCCATGGGGCATGGACATTCATCCCTTCCTGGCTAAAGTACCGTGACTCTTGGTAGTACTCACACTGCAATACTGACACAGCCCAGATAGCAACAGTCAGACATGAAGCTAAGATGAAAATGGCAACACGTCTATTAGTCATTGAAATAGCCTGTTCCTTAAAGTAATCAAGCTCCTGTAACACTCAAATAAACATGGCATGAGAAAGTGCTTTGCAAAGTGCAAAGTTATTAAACAAATTGCATAAATATATACATTTACATACACATACATACCCATATATGTATACAGTGTAATTATTAAAACAAGAAAGGGTTAATCATTAGAAAAAAACAGCACAATTTAATGTGATGTATTCTCTTAAAATTCAATACCCTTCCTAACCTTGCCCTTTTAATATTCAGGGTGGAGTAGGTGGAAGTGTTTTTATTATAGCGTTCGTCAAATGAGGTGCTCTGGGGGAGTCTGGGAAACTAGCCACCCCTCAAACTATTTTAATTTTAAGAATGCTGGATGTAGTTTATATTTGAAGATTCATTTGGAAATCATTTAGGTCATCATTTGGACAGGCTTGTTTTAATTCGTATTCCTACTGATGTTTGCCCCTGTGAGTAGAACAGATGTGGTAAGGGCAGGAAGGATTTATACACATCGAAGTGGGCCTCTTCCAAGAATGATAAATCCTTTGGTTTCCAAAACATTAAAGATGAACTGATAAACCCTAGCATGGGTGCCTAGCGACCTGGCTGGCTCTATCCATATTCCTCCAAATGACTCAAGTGTGGGTTTTCAGCTTTTCTCATTCTAACATTCTCCCTTAGTGCCCTTGATTGTGTTAGCTCTTCAGTATTCTATACCCCTCTGTGTATCTTCTTATTCTACAAAACAAATAATAATGGTACCCATGCCACAGGGTTGCTAGGAGGATATAATGAGTTTATACACATAAAATGCTTAAAACCATGCCTGGCACATAGTAAGCACTCAAAAAATATGAGCTATTATTATTGTGCCAACCCTATCATTACCTCCTCCATGCTTTCTTTCTGAATGGCACTGGCATCTGCCCATTTGCCCAAGGTGGAAACAATGACCTCATCCTCGACAACTCTTTCTCCCTCACTCTGCCACATCTAAATAGATGGGTCTTGCTGATTCTTCTTCTTAAATCTGCATCTTCATCCACTCCCCCAGAAAGAGATTTCCAAAATGCAATTCTGACCATGTCAGCCTTCTCCCTTCACTTGCACTCACTTGCCGCCTCAAACTCCCAACATGCTTACAACCTTTCTCTGGCCGGGCATGGTGGCTCATGTCTGTAATCCCAGCACTTTGGGAGACTGAAGTGGATGGATTGCTTGAGCCCAGGAGTTTAAGACCAGCCTGGGCAACATGGCAAAATCTCATCTCTACAAATAAAAAAAATTAACCAGGCATGGTGGCACATGCCTGTAGTCCCAGGTACTCAGGAGGCTGAGGTGAGAGAATTGTTTGAGCACCAGAGTTTGAGGCTGAAGTGAGCCGTGATTGTGCCACTGCACTCCAGCCTGGGTGACAGAGGGAGACCCTGTCTCAAAACAAAAAACAAAACAAAACAAAACACCAAACCAAACCAAAGGTTTGAAGGCAGCAAACCAGAGTGCTGCCTTCAAGCCTTCAATCTTTTGGTGATATTTCCCTATAGTGCTATGTTCAGAAGGATTAGGATGTCACATCTGGGCTCAGTGGAGTGGGGTGCTATGATTATGAATGTCAGCTGTGGAGAGGGATGGGGGTTGGGGAATCTAATGGCCCATATGTTGTGAATTTATAGACCCTGCTACAGGATCAAGACCAAGCTCCTTAACAAGGCAGAGAAGGCCCTCATGATGTGACCCCTAACAAATCTTCCAGCCTTGCCTCTTGCTTCTCTACTCTAGTCACACCAAAGTGCATGCCATTTTCAGAACCACGGTGCTCTTTCTCATCTCCAAGTCATTGCTCACACTATCCCGCCAGCCTGCAATTTTCTTCCCTTTCCACCTGACCCCTACACATTGTTTCAGACTCAGCTCAGTTTCTGACCACCCAAGACTGGGTGTGAAGCTTTACCTTTGTGTTTCCACAACTCCCTGTACATACTGCAATCAGTGTTTTAACCGCTTTACATTACAATGATCCAGTTAAGTGTCTGTGCCCTTCCCATTGCCCACCACCCCCAAAGATCCCCAACTACACTAGGAACTTTTATGGGCAGGTACTTTGCTTATTCATTTTTGTATGGCCAGGGCCATGCAACAAACACTTATTGAGCACCAATTAGGTCCCAGGCACTGAGAATTACCTGACCATCATGTTGGTAAATGCTTGAAGCGTATTAACGGAGCACTCTGCCTAAGGCTAGGTGTCACTGAGGAAGGAGATGTATCTGAACTGAGTTTTTTATTTTAATTTTATTTTTTTGTTTTGAGACATTCTCACCCTGTCGTCCAGGCTGGCTGGAGTGCAGTGACACCATCATAGCTCACTGCAGCCTTAACCTCCTGAGCTCAAGCGATCCTCTCACCTTGACCTCTGGAGTAGCTGGGACTACAGGTTCACACCATCACACCCAGCTAATTTTTTGTAGAGACAGGGTTTCACCATGTTGCCCAGGCTGGTCTCAAACTCCTGGGCTCAAGTGATCCTTCCACTTCGGCCTCCCACAGTGCTGGGATTACAGAAGTAAGCCACCATGCCCAGCCTGAACTGAGTTTTAAAGGTACAAAAGGGGAAACAACTATCGGCTAACAGGTCAGCATGTGCAGAATATTAACAGCCACCATTTATGGGAACCTACCAAGGCATGGGCACTGGGCTAACTGCTTTATGTATATTACAGATACAAGACTTTACAAAGGCCCGGCAGGCCTGAAGGAACAGAATAGCAAATTTGGCAACAGTGAAAACTTTAAGGTAGTTGGAGCATAGGATGGAGTAGGGGTTAGAGAGAGAAAAGATTGGAGATGTAGGTTGGGGCCAGATTAGGAAAGACTGAGCTAAGAGATTTGGTTTCACTACTCCTCATTCATGCCTAGAATTTAGGGACAGCAAGGAGAATGCCCTTATGACTCCAAGCTGGCTATTGGTGAGAAGACTACAACCTCTCCTTGAAGGAAGGCAGACTAACTTTCATTCCTTAAGTTGAACATGTTTCTAAACCCCTTGGAGGCACTGACCTTTAGCTGCTTTAGGCTAAAGTACAACTTGTGTACTTAGGTTTAGAAAGCCCTAGAGCTGAAAGAAATGTGCATTATTTCCACAGATACCGCCCAAATCATTATTGTTTTTCTCCCAAAACATCCATCTTCTTTGTTCCAACTATCATTCCATATGAAGTGGTGTGTGGGGAGAAGGAAAGCCAGAAGAAGAAAAACTAAATGGAGAGACATTCGTGGCTCCACACTCTAAAAATGCCTGAAACAAAAGGATATCAGTGCAGAAAGGTGCTATCTCTGCATGTGGACTAAAAATGATAAAGAATTTATGAACCCACAGGCATGAAATCCCTGGGTTCCTTTTCATTATCAATTTAGTCTTCTAGTGCTGTGTGTCACAGACAGGTTCTGACATCTGCAGAAGCAGAGCACAGATGTTCTTACTGAACTGCTGCATATTTGTATAGAAAATCTCCAGTGATATGACCACATTTTGGGAGAATCTCATTTCTTAGTCCTCTAGCAGTTGGTACTGTATGTGAGTATGAGTAATATGTTGCCTCCCTGCACAAACAAGAAAGAAATGTTGAACAGGAGAGTGGGAGTGTGTTCCAAATTTAGCTTTCCTCCCAACCTCTGCCCATATGGTCGGTGGTTCAAAAAATGATTACCGAGCCAACAAAATGTAACCTGATATTAGGAGTTCCACTTGAACTCTATGAAACCAAGGCTAATACTGGCACATGGTATACATTTGTCTTAATGCCATCTTCTACAGTGAGGCTGAACTCTAAAAGTGGTCCTCACCTGGGTGCTCCAGTGAACTGACCTGCAAGAATACTATCCAGATTTGGGATGGGACTGATGAGATTTCCACTGGTTAGCAGAGAAATTTCAGAGGGAGCTCCCGAACCTCAACAGGGAATAAGAAGTTTTGAGGAAAAAAGTTTATGGATCTTACAGATCCAAGTTAAGAAAGTTTCCAAGTTTGGGATTCCTAGAAGTCAGTATCACTGAAAATGAGGGGCTCTTTATTTTGCCAGCATGACTTTGGGAGACAAATTTTCTCTCACTCATGGTGGCAAGAGCTATTGATTTAAGCTTAGAACCTTTAAGGATAAATGAAGGAAAATAAATCCTCTAAATATCTTGTCTTACCCAGGGGTGAGCTGGTAAATATTTAACAACTGGCTCTCAAAAAAGGAAGTATGCATGTCAGGTTATTTTTAATTTTATTGGAATAAAGGATGTGCAGCATCTTACAATTTACAGATAAAAATATAAAATGCTCTTCATTACAAATTTTATTTAGCCAATTAGTTCTCACAGAATGCTTTCATTGACTTTTGTTCAGGCTCTTGCAACTGGAGTCAAACTAGGGTTGTGACTGATGAGCACATGTAGTTCCTACAAGAATACTGGTTGATATATTGGAATACACCAAGAGGCAACACAAAAGTGAAATAACACTATTATTATTAACGCTCCAGCTCCAATGGAGTCAGAACTTCACTCCATCAGTGATAGGAGCAACTTCTTTACTGAATTGGATAATAGTTTTCAAATACTGGAAGAATATTTCTTCATTTTTTTGTGTGTGCCATTCACAATGTAATAGCTATAGAGACAACACGATTTTAAGTTTATTTTGTGCTATTAACATTTTCTCCTATCACTTTCTTAAGTCTAGAGTCTAGACAATCAACAAAACAATAAATCAAGCCCTGATTTGTAGCTTCTTCCTGATTTCTGTGGTGTAAATATTTCTATCCTGGCCAGCTTCAAGCTACCAATGTGACCACACTGAATACAGAATTGCAAGAGTATATATTATTTCCACCACACATACATACACAATAGACATATAACCTCAAGAGCAGAGATAATTAAAAATGCAATAAAATAATTAGGATGTGATGAGTCTTCAGTGTTTTTTTGTTTAATAGAATTTATTTCATTATAAATTTATACAATTTAATTTTTAGTAATGGCCATGTTTAACAACTGGCTCACAGGAATTCTGAAAATTTAACAATTGGTTCTTGTGAACCAGTGCAAGCCAGTTCTAGTACACCACTGCCCTCACTCCTTTTAGACTGCTTTTGAGTGTTTCCCACCATGAGATCCAAGGTGAGGAGGAATACAAGGCAGAGACACACAGAGCAGGCTACATCTCCCTACTCAATGTGTCGGCTACTGCTCTGCTATTTATTGCTAATCTGCAAGAAGATAAGTACAGACATTGAAAGTAAACACTTGGAAACTTTTATAGCAATTTGACAGAGATTTTTAGGTCTGTTGAATCTCATAATTAAAAAGTGTGGCTTGTATTTTATAGGGTTTTTGTTTTGTTTTGTTTTGTTTTGTTTTGGTCATTTTCTCCTTCTGGTAATTTAGTTTTATTATTTTCTACAAAGATATTGGTCCACGACAGAATTGGGAGGAACGAAAAAAACAAACAACCAAACAAACCCTGGGCCCTTCATCATAGATAACTTGAGATGCACTGGTCTATTCTGTGTGGGCAGAATCAGAAGGGAGAGAGTGGTACAGGGGATGAGTGTAAACCGGACAACCTTGATATTGACAATACAGCCATCAGCACTAACTGCTTGTAGCCAGGGGAAGGGCTCTATCCCAGGTTTGCTTTTCTAACATGGGGCAGGACGGCCACAAGCCTGGAAATAATTGGGGAGAAATGAGAACTGGATTCTTGTAGTGGCAAAACAAATCTGGAGGCTGTGAATGACAGAAGATGTTGAGAAGAAATTGTTCCCTGGAAAAGTCTCTGCCATTTGTAAGAATCTGTTTTCTTAGGAAAATAGTTACAGAAAATCATAATTGGTGACATATGCTCATAGACGAACAACGACAGAGATTCTTTTCTCCACTCCTCTTTCTTTCCCCCAGCCTGAAAAATGGCCTCATTGGTTTGCTCCACCATATTGATTCTCTTTTGTTCTATTTACATGTTTACGTCATAAAATTTTAGCCCCTCAGAGCTATTCAGGACCCTGGAAGTCAAAAGTCCATCATGATGTAGGTATCTATCCACTCTCTGACACCTGAGCCCCATCCAGCCACTATTTCTTATTCTTTTGTTTTGTTTTGTTTTGAGATGCAGTCTCACTCTGTTGCCCAGGCTGGAGTGAAGTGGTGCGATCTCAGCTCACTGCAACCTCCACCTCCTGGGTTCAAGCAATTCTCCCATCTCAGCCTCCTGAGTAGCTGGGATTACAGGTGTGCGCCACCATGCCTGGCTAATTTTTGTATTTTTAGTAGAGACAGGATGTTGCCATGTTAGCTAGGCTGGTCTCGAATTCCTGGCCTCAAGTGATCTGCCTGCCTCGGCCTCCCAAAGTGCTGGGATTACACGCGTGAGCCACTGCACTTGGCCTGATATGCTTATTTATTCTCTAGTCAAATACCTTCAAAGTCAGGAAGCTGATTGTTTCTCACAGCAATCCATTCAATTGAGGAATAGCTCAAAGAGATAGTTCATCTTTCTGTTAGCCAAAATATGTCTCCTTGTAAATGTCATGCATTGGCTCCAGATCTACTCTCCTCTTCCATATGCAAGACCTCTTACTATTAGAAGACAACATTCATATCTTCCTAATTCTTCTCTCATGTAGACTGAACACTGTTACTTCTTTTCACCACTCTCCCACTGTCCCTGTGTGTAGAATCTTTCCCATCTGTCTCTCTCTTTTCAAGATGCACAGGAGGCTACAAACACCCTATGTTTCACATGCCGTGCCTTCCCCCACTCAGCTGAGTCCTTACTCCTGTGTTGACTGGAACAGGGATCTCAGATTTCTTTGCTCACAAATACAGCTGCTAAAAGTTGAGGACACTTTGAGGAAGCTAGTTTAAGATGCAGTGAAGGTGAAGCACACTGTTGCCTATCAAATATGGGACCAAAGGAAGCAAATGTGAAAAGTAAACATTACACATCCATAACTGAATATTTACTACGTACGTACTAAGTGAGAGTCACTGAGCAGCATGGAGGGAAGGAGAATAGGTGATTGAGAACTGTGAAGTGTATACACAGGATGAAAAATACTTGCTTTCAACCCTCCAAAGAGTTCACTGTTAATTGGAGAAACCACTCTCCTCTGAAGCTCATCCTGAAGGTGCTCATGAGATTTCCTCCTGCTCTAACCTAGACTGTCCTCGGATACCTGAATTTGTAGAATAGCCTCTACTCCATTTTTGTTTTTTCTTTTTAAAACAGATTCTCACTCTGTCACCCAGGCTGAAGTGCAGTGGCTAGATCTCGGCTCACTGCAACCTCCACCTCCCAAGTTCAAGCGATTCTCATGCCTCACCCTCCCGAGTAGCTGGGATGACAGGTGCTCACCACCATGCCTGGATATTTTTGGATTTGTGGTAGAGACGGGGTTTCACCATGTTGCTCAGGCTGATCTCGAACTCCTAGGCTCAAGCAATCCATCTACCTTGGCCTCCCAAACTGCTGGGATTACAGGTGTGAGCCACTGTGCCTGGCTTCTACTCCATTTTTATTTACTTGGTAATTATATTACTGCTTCAGTCCACCAATGAGCTACAAATTAAAAGATTCTATTTGTGCTGGTGCTCGTGTTCTCACCTTAAAAGCTTATTTACCATCAGACATTCACATTAGAATTGTAAAAAACAAAAACAAAAACAGACTAAAAGGCACTTTTTTAAAAACTCAGAAAGTATATTTGGAAATGATAAGAATCATTAAACGTCTTTTAGGCAGGTGTGTACACAGGCAAGATCTATAACAAGGTTTCCTTTCAGAAAAAGTAACCACACAAAAACTTGCCAGTAATTTCGTTCCTACCAGTGCGAATGGGAAATCTCCTTGTAACTGGCACAGACGAATAAAGGAAAGAGGGGAGGTGATGGCTACATCTTTGTTCTTTTTGCCATGTTAGAAAAACCTAGAGGACTGCACTGTCTGAATTGGAGAGATTTGACAGCACCTATGTGCACATGTGTACAGTTTAAGGGGCCTTATGGAAAGTCAATGATTGCAGGGCATCGGATGGCTCCACATCCCTCCCCCTCTCTGAGTAGGACCTCAGCCCTCACTTTATTCCTGATCTCTACCTGCAGCCACCAGGACTATCCACACTAGATCTTTTCAGCTTCTGTCTCACTCTGCACGCTCATGATTCCTTGTTTCTGATTTGAACCCCCTAGGAGATCATTGTTTATCATGGAAACTTTGGATGACAGCACAGGTTTAATTAGACATCTCTACATTTCTCTCTTTCTGCTATGTTATTTCTTCTTGCAGGGGAGCACTTTCCTTTTGCTGGCATGTAAGTCTGCACTCCCAGATCCCTCGGGGATGTTACCCTACAGGGACTGCTTCACTTCTGTTTGGCAGCTCAGCGAGAGGCTTCGGGCTTGCCACTTTCTTGCTGGATCCTTCTCTACTTTCCCACCAGATGAATGCGGAACCTCTCCATCCCTTTCCTTTCTACCAATACTTGGCTAAATTACCACATTTTAGTTGAAGCTGTCATGAAACTGGCCAACATGGCTTCTGTCCAAAGAAAATCAATTACACCACTTAGTCAAATTCATCTGTTCAACGGTTTCCTCTTAATTTGAAAATTGATTAGAAAATATAATACAATGGCACTAAATTGCTCACAATATCCCTAATACTTACCCAATTCTTAGAGAGTTATGTGTAAGGCCTACCAGCAAGTACAACTTTTACAGTATTACTCCTGATAAAAGCCTTACAGCCTACTGGTTCAGATCGGAAAGTATCACAGTGCAGCATACCTAGAAAAGCAAATCTCAGAATATCTCCTTCCAAATAATAAGAAACAAACTCCCTAAGGTATCCTGAGTTACGATAACTTTATGGGAAGTTTTAACCTTTGCTCATTCTCATCTATCACCAGATTACCTATAGTAATTCCCTAGCCAACACTAAAGCATGGGGAAGGCCTCTTTCTTGGTATACCTACTCAATTGGCAGGTAATATCACTGCTAAAGCTCACATCTAAGTCCCCTTTGTGAGCCCTGGGAGCTTCGCAAAGCTCTAGGGTAAGCTGGGATTGGCTGTCTTGTCAATTGATTAGCGAGTACCACCTGGTCTGTATCTGTGTGAAAAGTGCTATTATGGTGAGCTTTGCTTCCTTCAGCTTCCCTATGACATTTGATCTCTAAAAGAAAAGATCAAAACATGAAAGCAGATTGCTTGTAGCTCAGAGCGAGATAGAATAGAAAAAAATCAGAGGCCCTTTCTCCCCAACTCGTTGTCCACCCATGCCCTTACCGCCCCACTAGCACCAAAGAAAACAAAACATAACTAGCTGTGATTCTTTCAAGATGTAAGTGACTACTACTGTTGTGACTATGTGGTTATTTGTACAACTCAGCAGACATATTTGTCATTGTTCAAATAGGTTCTCACTTCAAATCACCCTGGGCTAAAAACAAGTTAATGAGTAATTTAAAATGCCACCTTTGGGGATGGAGATGATGGAGAACATCTTTTTTTCAGAGATTCCTTCTTTTTTTATTTTTAACTGACAGGTAATAATTGTATATATTTATGGGGTACATGGTGATGTTTTGTTTCATTTAATATATACTGATCAGATCAGGGTCATTATCCATCAAGGGTCATTAGCATATCCATCATCTCAAACACTTATCATTTCTTTGTGCTGGGAACATTCAATATCCTTCTTCGACTATTTGAAACTATATATTATTGTTAACTATAGTCATCCTACAGTGGTTCTAGAACACCAGAACTTATTCCTCTTATCTAGCTGCAATTTTGTATCCTTCAACATCTCTCTCCCTACCCCACCTCTGTTCTACTTTTTACTTCTATGAGTAAACTTTTTTTAGTTTTCATATATGAATGAGAACATGTGGTGTTTAACTTTTTGTTACCAGCTTATTTCAATTAACACAATGTCCTCCAGTTCCATTCACATTGCCTGGAATGACAGGATTTCCTTCTTTTTTTATGGATGAATAGTATTCCACAGTGTATATACACTGTATTTTCTTTATGCATTCATCTGTTGTTGGAAACCAAGGTTGAGTCCATATTTTGGCCATTGTGAATACTGTTGCACTAAACATGGGGGTGCAGATGTCTCTTCAATATATTGGTTTCCTTTCCTTTGAGTAAATGCCCAGTAGTGGGATTGCTGGATCATATGGTAGTTCTATTTGTAGTTTTTTGAGGAATCTCCACACTGTTCTTTATAGTGGCTGTACTAGTGTATATTGCCACCAACAGTGTATAAGAGTAGCACATTTATAATGAAAATATTGACTTAGACATTTGGAACTTAGTTTAGTTTTATTCACCAAAAGCCTTTAGCTAAAATTATAATTTAAGTTCTAACCCTGAACAATATTAATAATATTATCCTAAATGGATATAATGCTTTAAAGTTTATAAAATATGTTACATTCATTATCTCATGTGTTTCACTCAGCAACTTATGAGGTGGGTAGGTCAGGAAATATTTTATCACCATTTTTGCAAGTAAGGAAACTGAGGCTCAGAGGAACTGAGTGACTTTGTCCAAAGTCACAACATTGGGAAGTGGCAGACACAGAATTGGGACCCAGTTTGTTTGACTCTGTAGAAGTGCGCCTTTCCCTTCACATCTCGAACTTCAACAGTCTAAGGGTAAGAAGGTGTCTCATTTGCCCAACAGATGGGATCTCCCTCCCAGTGGATGACATGGGGTCCCTTGCACTGAGGTCACATGTTGGAGGGGCTGATATCCAAAGAAATAAGTTTGGAAGGAGTCACTACAAGATCTTGCCTGAGAGTTCCAGGGGTGGCTTACTTAGCAGGAAGCAATCTACAACTTATGTGACAAAGATCTGAACGGTGCATTTCCAAAGAGCACAAAGGAAGTAGAATTGGGTTACTCACACTATAAAATACATTTTGGTAAAACTGCCACAATTTATTCCTGGACTTGTTACCAACAGGGTAGTATAAATAGATATATTGCTGTATCTAATGTGTTCCGAGCTCTGCATAGGACCTAACAACTTTCCCATTTAAAAAACAAAAAACAAACAAACAAACAAAACCCAGGACATTTCATTTCCCTACAAGCTTCCTACTCATTTTTCAGCAGGCAACATAATTTGTTCTAAATCATTAATATTTTGCAGTTGTCACTCATGATAAAAGGCCTATCATAAAGTTCCAATGGCCCTTTTCACCAGACCACTCTATTAAAATTAATGAGTTTATTAATACAAAATGACTACCAGCCTACGTTTATGAAGGTTTGACTTGACACTTTAGAAGAACGCTTAAGCCATTGAAGTGTCCTTCACCTTTCCTATGTGCGTAGGCTTATTAGGAGTAGAAGTGTAAGGTTACACTTGATCCAGTTAAAAAAAAAAAAAGAATAAAGATAATTGGCTTATAAAAATATTTCCTAATTGCTGTTTTACTTGAGGTCATTTTTATTTTGCTTTCAGATTATAAGGTAACTACAAAAAGGGAATATATGCTACAGACAGCTTAAATAATAAGTTATAATCCAATGATATCAAATAATACTAATGATATTACCTTAAATGGGGCTCACAGCTGTGAAATCATAAAGGCTTCCTCCACAGTACTGCTGGGAAGAAGTGACTAGCCAGAGGCAGACCACTGCTTTCCCCCATAGCACTTGGAGATGACAACAGAAGAATGGCAAAAGGGACCAGTCACCCCCTGTCAAGCAACAAGTGGCAGGTTTTCTTTTTGCAGTCCCCACACTGACATCTGAGAGACTGAAAGTTTCTTGAAGGCAAGCATTTCTATGAGAAATATCTGTGTACCAAGGGCAATAAACAGTCATTTGCTTTTAATATTGGTGATACTGTTGGACTGTGTCCCCACCCAAATCTCATCTAGAATTGTAGCTCCCATAATTCCCACATGTTGTGAGAGGGACCCTGTGGGAGGTAATTGAATCAAGGGGGCAGTTTCTCCCATACCATTCTTGTGGTAGTGAATAAGTCTCATGAGATCTGATGGTTTTATTTATGCAGTTACTTATTTTATTTTTTTGAGATGGAGTTTCGCTCTTGTTGTCCAGGCTGGAGTGCAATGGTGTGATCTCAGCTCACTGCGACCTCCGCCTCCCAGGTTCAAGCCATTCTCCTCCCTCAGCCTCCCGAGTAGCTGGGATTACAGGCATGCACCACCACACCCGGCTAATTTTGTATTTTTAGTAGAGGTAGGGTTTCTCCATGTTGATCAAGCTGGTCTTGAAGACCCAACCCTCAGGTTATCTGCCCGCTTTGGCCTCCCAAAGTACTGGGATTACAGGCATGAGCCACCACACCCGGCTGATCTGATGGTTTTATAAAGGGTTTCCCCTTTTGCATGGCTCTCATTCTCTCTTGCCCACTGCCATGTAAGGTGTGCCTTTGCTCTCCCTTCATCTTCTGCCATGGTTGTGAGTCCTCCCCAGCCATGTGGAACTGTGAGTCCATTAAACCTGTTTCCTTTATAAATTACCCAATCTCTCATATGTCTTTATCAGCAGCACGAGAACAGACTAATACAATTGGTTTAAGCCCTAAGCCCAGGATGTGTTTCCTGAACTGTACTCCCCAGCCCACACCCCTCTTACTCCCATGTAGTAACAAGGAATGTTTCTGTCTTCTATAGTAGGTTTCTACTTTCTTCATTCATCATTTTGCCCTGTCTTCAGCCCAGCTTGAGACAAGATCATCTTTTTGTTCTGAGACTTGCAGTTATAAAGACATTAGGATCACTAGAATGTCCTGGCTGCACCCACAGAGCAGGGTAAGCTGGAGCAAGAACAGGTCCAGGGAGGACAAGGAAGGATGAGGAATGTTAATGCAGGTGTCTCTGAGATGGCTGTTTCTTGCTGGGAGTTGCTTTTTCTATGTTCCAATTGTGTTTCCAATAGCAGATGCGCGTGTGTGTGCATGTGTGTTTCTGTGCAGGTAAGAGTGGGAACACGGTGGAGAGGGGGCAGATGGTCAAGATGCTTAGTCATCACATATTAACCTGGGACACCTGGCCAGAGTTTGCAAAGTTTCTCAGGGATCTGCCCCAGCCGAAACACTGGGAGTGGCCAGCTTCCCAAACAGCTTACAAGAAGGGCTTTGAGAAAGTCATTAACTAGGAACACTGCAGATGTCAGCCTGGCAAAAAGAGAGCTTATTACACCAGATCCATCATGGATGAAGATCTGTTTCTGGAGGGGAGTCTGTACATGGGTGTTCAGACTCATGGGCAAAATCTAATCTTTGCAGAAAATACATGAGCTAGAGATGCTGAGAAAGCTAAAGGACTTCCCAAGATTTTAGACTAATAATAATCATCATCTATGGTTGCTTTAAATATTGGTAAAGCTTAGCAGGTTAAAAAGCACTTTTCTAGTCATTATTATATTTGATTTTCACAATAACTCATTGAAGTAGGCAAGGCAAGGGTGATTATGCCCATTTTACAACTGGGGAAACTGAGGCTCAGAGCAGCTAAATAACTTGCTCAAGGACCCAAGTGTCCTAATCAATTACATGGATGACTGGGCCTTGAAGTTCTCTTACACTTAGAATACTTAACTCATTGTTGGGCAGTTTAGTGACTTCTTACATGCTTGAAGTATTAAACCTAAAAGGACAGAAGTTCCCAATTTGAATGTAGTAAGGGGCTGGGCACAATGACTCATGCCTGTAATCCCAGCACTTTGGGAGGCTGAGGTGGGAGGATGGCTTGAGCCCAGGAGTTCAAGACCAGCCTGGGCAAGAAAGCAAAGCACTATCTCTATAAAACATAAGATAATTAGCTGGGCATGGTGGCATGTGGCTGTAGTCCCGACTACTCAGGAGGGTGAGGCAAGATGATTGCTTGAGCCTAGGAGTTCGAGACTGCAATGAGTTCTGATTGCACCATTGTACTCCAGCCTGAGCAACAAAGTGAGATCCTGTCGGGGAAAAAAAAAAGGCTGCAAACAAATCACCCAAGGTCTTGTTAAAATGGCTTTCTGATTCAGTAGGTCTTGAGGTGGCCCCTGAGATTCTGCATTTCTAATAAGCTCCCAGATAATACAAATGCTTCTGGTTCATGGACCCCACTTGGAGTAGCAACGGTTAAGAGGATATTGTTGCTGAATGTTGGTTACCTGGTTGTAATTGTCTTTCATGGGTCTTAAACAAACAAACAAGCAAACAAACAAACATAAGACAATTGTAATCTACATCTACAGGCACTCTGAGCTCTCATAGGTCAGCAACAACAGAACAGTAGCTTTAATATCATTTTTGAGTGCTTACTAGATACCAGGCACTGTGCCAAATGCTTTGCAAGGATGATTTTATTTAATCCCCACAACTCTATGAAATAGGAACTATTACTATCTCCATTTAAACATACATACACACACACACACACACACACACACACACACACACACATATATTTTAAGTTCTGGGATACATGTGACAGACATGCAGATTTGTTCCATAGGTAAATGTGTGCTATGGTGGTTTGCTGCACCTATCAACCCATCACCTAGGTATTAAGCCCAGCATGCATTAGCTATTGATCCTGATGCTCTCCCTCCCCCGATCCCCCACCCAACAGGGCCCGGTGTGTGTTGTTCCCCTCCCTGTGTCCATGTGTTCTAATTGTTCAATCCCACTTATGAGTGAGAACATGCGGTGTTTGGTTTTCTGTTCCTGTGCTAGTTTGCTGTATATCCACTTTTTAGAAACAGAAGCAGGCTGAGAGAGATGAAGTATCCCACTGCTACAGTTTGATGAATGGTTATGCCCCATCCAAAATTCATGTTGAAACTTAATGCTCCCGGCAATGTAACAGTATGAAGAGGTGGGGCTTTTAGGAGGTGATTAGGCCATAGGGCTCTGCCCTCATGGAGGGAATTAGCCCCTTATAAAAGCGCTGGAGAGAACTAGGTAGGCTCCTTTCTACCTTTCCATCTCTTCTGCCATGTGAGGACACAGTATCTGTCCCTTTTTTGCCCTTCTGCCTTTCCCCAGGTGAGGACACAGCATTTGTTTCTTCTGCAACATGAGGACGCAGGAAGAAGGCATTCACCAGACACCAAATGCTGGCACCTTCATCTTGGACTTCCTGGCCACCAGAACTGTAAGTATAACTTCCTAGTATGTATATATTATTCAGTCTACGGCATTTTGTTATAGCAGCGCGAATGGACTAGGATATGCATGGAAAGGGAAATACATTACCCTTGGTTCTGAGAAGTGCAAGGAACAGGCGAAGATGTAACCATGGGTAAGACATCATGCAATGGTCATCCCACCAACAATTAAATTCAACAATCAGAAAGAAGAAGACTAAGGATTCTATGTAAAATTTATAAATAAGAAGTAAGGAAAACACTTAGGGAACTTTGAGATGAATAGTTTTATAAATGAATATACCCCAGAAAGCCTGGAAACGACTAAAACCTTATTATTAGGTTGGCGCAAAAGTAAATGTGGTTTTTGCCATTACTTTTAATAGCATCCTAATGCACAAGTGTGTTGAAGACCACATGTGGGGAGCCCTTGGTAAGAAGCCCAGCTTGCCAAATTGGTGGAAAAGTCAAGGGGGTTAGAGTGGGGAAAATGAGATCTTTTCTATATGGAACTATAGCTCAAGAGAAGAGAACAGAGAACCTGCAAGGTCAGATGAAAACTTACAAGAAGATGTCCTCAAAAGACTCTGATAAGCACCTTGCCAGGGATCAAAGCCAAAGAAATGAACATAATCACAGACTGTTGGCACTGGAATGCCCTGCAAGACTTGTGTGTGCACTCCCTCTATTTCACAAATGGAGAAACTGACTTTTCAAAAGTGGAAGGGGCTCGCTTTAGGACACATGGGAGAAGCAAAGCCAGGAATAGAACCTGGGTGTCCTGCACTTCATTCAGTGCCTCAAAAGAAGGGAAGAAGTAAGCCAGGGAAGCCAGCCAATAGAACTACTTGCTGGTCATGTTGCAAAAGGTCTGTTCAGGGACAAAAGGGAGATACAAGAGAGTCTTAACATATTCCGAGCCATGCTCTTTATTCCCAAGTTGTCTTTTGGAGGAGGCAATTTGGAGGGCTAAATGAAATGGTGGTGAATGTGCATGGTGTTTCAAGTCTAGCTGACTAAACAAATGGATGCTGATGAATCATCAGGACCAGATGGCATCTATCCAAATTTTAGGTAAAATTGTGTAACAGTTGACCAAAGTATATAGCCTGTCATTCCAAATAGCTATTATGCCAAATAGCTATTGTACCATGAGCCTGGCAGATTGGCAATGAGTCTCCTCTCCATGAGAAGAATTTGTAAAGGGGGCCCAAGGAACTTCAGGCTGGTAGGATCACTGAACATGTTAGGCAAGTGTATAGCATTGGGGACAAGGCATCACTTTTCCTCTCAATTAAATTAACCACCATTTGTCTAATGTTTTACAGTTTATAAAGAACTTAGTGTTAATCATGCCTAACAAATTGACTAGAATTCTTTTACAGGATAAATGTGTATGTGGACAAAGGGAAACCATGGATGTAATCTATTTAGATTTTGAAAAGGCCCTTGACAAGATCCCACGCCAAACACTGTTTTAACAAGTTAAGTCACCATGGAATTGTGGAGTAGTGCTTTGAAATGGATAGGAAAGTGGCTTATAGTCAGGGAAGCACAAGTAGGAATAAGCATAGACTTTTCTGGAGAAGTATGAACAGTGGTATATCTCAGGGATCAGTGCTGGGACCAGTCAACGTTTTGGTAAGTTGTCTGGGCAACCTTTAGATGACCACAACTTTTACAGGTAACAAAATGCAAAGCTGACTTTGATCCTTTTATAGTTGTATTGATGATCAGAGAAAAAAGAGTCAGAGTAGGCTTGTTTAAGGAGTGGCCTCTGAAACCAGACTTCTTGGCTCTGAATCCTGACTCTGCCCTTTGTGAATGTGACTTTAAGCAAGTCACTCCACCTCCTCCAGCATAATTTTTTAATTATTATACTTTAAGTTCTAGGGTACATGTGCACAACATGCAGGTTTATTACATATGTATACATGTGCCATGTTGGTGTGCTGTACCCGTTAACTTGTCATTTACATTAGGTATATCTCCTAACGCTATCCCTCCCCCCTACCACCACCCCACGACAGGCCCCAGTGTGTGATATTCCCCGTCCTGTGTCTAAGTGTTCTCATTGTTCAATTCCTACCTATGAGTGAGAACACCTCCAGCATAAATTTTATCATCTGTAAAGTGAGAATAGTAATGACCCCTACCTCATAGTGGTATTGTGAAAATGATATGAGACAATGCATGCCAAGCCCTGGCACAGTGTTTAGAGCATAATAAGTGTCCAATGAACATTAGCTTCTCTTATTTTTACTTTTCATGTTTATTCAACATTCTTCTAATAGGTTGCCAGGCTCTGAGTGGTCACTTTATGTCCTATGGAACCTTGGAGCTATTGTAGACTGTTTCATGAAAGCACCGGCAGAATTCATTTTAGTAATGAATTCAGAGGACAGAGGTAACTATGGACTGAGATGGCTATGAAAGATTTCATGGAGAGAAACTAACAATTATGGAACACCTAGTATATGCCAGATACTTGCCTAGATGCTTTATAAATGTTCCCCCTTGATTTAATAGTCCTATGAAGCTGGCGTTATGATCCCCATTTAATGGATGACAGAATGGAGACATAGAGAGGAGGCTAAGAAACTTGTCCCAGGGCATGCTTGCTCATAAGTAGAGCAAGAATTTAAATAAACATTTGTCCTACCCCAAGACCTATTTTCTTTTCACTGCATCACACTTGAATTGCACCTTGAAGGATGGGTAAAATTTAAGATGAAAGAAAAAAAGGTAGATCTATATAGAAATAAAATGGGCAGGCCTGGCACTGGGGTTTATGCCTGTAATCTCAGCACTTTGGGAGGCCGAGGCAGGCAGGGATCACACGAGGTCAGGAGTTCGAGACCAGCCTGGCCAACATGGCAAAACCCTGTCTCTACTGAAAATACAAAAGTTAGCTGGGCATGGTTGTGTGCACCTGTAATCCCAGCTACTCAGGAGGCTGAGGCAGGAAAATTGCTTGAACCCGGGAGACAGAGGTTTCAGTGAGCCAAGATTGTGTCACTGCACTCCAGCCTGGGCAACACAGTGAGTGAGCTCTGTCTCAAAAAAGTTAAAAAAAAAAAAAAAAAAAAAAAAAAAAAGAAAGAAAGAAATAAACATGGGCAGTGGTGTGAAAATAGAAACAAGAACAGTATGTTTATGGGGTTCATGGAGCATGAATATGGCTGTTCTTACCAAAGTGGAGGGAACTTATGGGGGCTAGTGGTGGGGAATGAAGCCAGAAAGGTAGTTGAGGCTAGACCAGAAGGCCCTCAGAACTCTGCTAAGGAGTCTTAGCTTTATCCTCAAGGCATGAAGGCAGCTGAGCTGCGGAGAAAGTATAAGTTGCCTTCAAAAGATTAACCAGGTAGCTATGCAAGATGAATTTGATGGAATCTTCTGCTTGGGTCTCAAATTCTTTGTCCTCTAATCTACTAGCCTAAGGCTCTCAATACTCCTGCCTGAGCCTAGAAGCCTGGAGACCACCTAGGATGTGTTTGCAATAGTATGTGCAGGAGGGTGTGAAGGCGGAATAGAAAGGAAGGATTGGGCTGGGCACGGTAACTCACGCCTGTAATCCCAGCAGGCTGAGATTTGGGAGGCTGAGGTGGGTGGATCACCTGAGGTCAGGGGTTTGAGACCAGCCTGACCAACATGGAGAAACCCCGTCCCTACTAAAAATACAAAAAACTAGTTGGGTGTGGTGGTGCACACCTGTAATCCCAGCGACTTGGGAGGCTGAGGCAAGAAAATTGCTTGAGCCTGGGAGGTGGAGGTTGCAGTGAGCTGAGACTGTACCATTGCACTCCAGCCTGGGCAACAAGGGCCAAACTCCATCTCAAAAAAAAAAAGAAGTATCAACAGAAGCAGAATAAATTATAAATTACAAAGAAAGAATCAACAGGGACTGGGGGCCTAACTGCATATAAGGGCAAGGGAGAAGAAAGAGCAAAGATGGCTTTAGGTTTAAGCCTCAGTGATCAGGAGAATGATGGTCAGTTGATAAATCTGACTTGTGACACATCACGTTGGGGGTGGTGGTGGTGAAGTCAGAAATGATTAATAAGCAGCTGGAGATGTGGGATGGTAGCTCAGGAGATCAGTTGAGACTCGTGGTAATGACTTTATGTAAGTTATTTCCCACAGTGTTATAATAGTTAAAGAATGTTCATTGTAGGATTATCGACAACAGCCAAGAGGTGGAAGCAATCTACATGTCCATTGATGGATGAATGGATAAAGAAATTGTAGTACATACATACAATGGAATATTACTCAGCCTTAAAAAGAAGGAAATCTTGTTAGATGCTACAACATGGATGAACCTTGAGAAAATTATGCTAAGTGAAATAAACCAGTCACAGAAGGACAAATACTGCATGATTCCACCATATATGAGTTATCTAAAGTAGTCACAGAAGCAGAAAGTAAAATGATTGTTGCTAAGGGCTGGGGGAGGGAAAAATAAGGAGTTGCTGTTCAATGGACATACAGTTTTAGTCACACAAGATGAAAATGTTCTAGAGATCTGTTGAACAACAATGTGCATATAATTAACAATATTGTACTGTACATGTAAAAGTTTGTTAAGAGGACAGATACCATGTTAGATTTTTGTTTACCCTAATAAAAAATAAATACACAAATCATAAAAAAATGTTGAGGCCAGCCATGGTGGCTCACACCTATAAATCCCAGCACTTTGGGAAGCTGAGGTAAGAGAATCACTTGAGTCCAAGAGTTCGAGGCTGCAGTGAGGTGTGAACGTGCCATTGCACTCCAGCCTGGGGGACAGAGGGAGACTCTATCTCAAAAAAGAAGAAAAAGTTGAAAGAGGGAGAGTAGATAAGATCTGCATTCTCTCTGGAGAAGAGAGAAAAGATGGAGGCTTAAGAAGGGACATCCGGATAATAGCCAGTTTCAGGTAGGATTAGGAAGAAGAACTAAGAAGGAAAGAGGCTGCCAGAGAAATAGGAACATTTAGCATCTCAGAGGCCATGGGTGATACGGTTTTAAGGAGAAGGCTGTGCACCGCAGAAGAAAGAGAATGGCACTGGAAGTCTCAAGACCCGAGGTAGATTTCTAGTTCTTCCATATAGAGCAATCTCATTTCTTCTCTGAGACCTGGTTTTATTATCTGTAAAATCGAAGAACACCTATCCACATGAAAGTACTCTAAACTGTGATATGGGATACAAATGTTAGGAATTTTTGTTGTTGTTTTGCCTCCTTGACCCCAGCAGTACTATATTACTTTTTTCTATTGCTTTTGTTGTTTAGTTATTATTATTTTTTTTTAAATTGAGACAGACTCTGGCTCTGTCTCCCAGGCTGGAGCACAGTGGCACAATCTCAGATCACTACAACCACTGCCTCCTGGACTCAAGCAATCCTCCCAAGTAGCTGGGACAATAGGCGTACCACCACACTCTGCTAAGTTTTGTATTTTTGTAGAGATGGGATTTCATCATGTTGCCCAGGTTGGTCTGGAACTGCTGGGCTCAAGCGATTCTCTCACCTCAGCCTCCTAAATTGCTGGGATTACAGGCATGAACCACCGTGCCCTACCACTCTTGTCTTTATGTAGGTCTTCAGTTATGTGCCATAGCCTATCTATGTTAGACTACTTGTGAGAAAACAAAATAGACATAACGTCCTAAGAAAAGAGGCTCAGCTAATGGCTCTTCCTTTGAAAGTTATCCCACCATTGGTTTTCAGAAGACTTCCAAGGTTGCATTTCTTTTTGTTTGTTTGTTTGTTTGTTTTTAACTTTTGTTTTAAGTTCAGGGGTACATGTCTAGGTTTGTTATATAGGTAAACTTGTGTCATGGGGGTTTATTGTACAGGTTATTTCATCATGCATTTGCATTTCTTATTATACATTTCTTTTTATAAATGAGAAGAACCAAGGAAAACTCCAATGAGAAACAGAGCCAAGTGATTAGGTCAGTTCATTTTAAATAATGAAAAACAGGAAGTTACCCTTTTAATCTACCAAAGGTTGGAAATGGTGGGAGGAAAAGAAAGAGGCTACTTGAAAACTTCACTTTCTAGAGCTTGTATAGTCTTTCCTTGAAGAGTTGATGAGATGCGTGTTACAGGGAATGTAAGGGAATTGCAGAAAGCAGGTTCAATTTATTTTTAATTCCTGAGCATCACCATTTTTAGATTACATTTGGGTCAGCACTAATCAGTTACCTGCAAGGAAGCGGAGCTGATTCTTCACTTTCATCATTCCATCACCAGAGCCTCCAATGCACTCATCTTCATCATCACCACAGTCTCCACTTTCAAACCCTTCCTCATCCAGGTTTTTATCCAGAACTCTACCTTTGGGCACAGACATGGTTCTCAGGAGCTGAAAGAAAACAACCAGGAATGCATCAGCTCTTCATATTTCTCAGGTAAGTCTGCACAATGTGTTATTAACAGGAGGCATTAAAAATGTTCAAGGAATTACACAGAAGCTTTAAAAAATCACTTTCAAATTTAAGTAGGTGTAAACTGCTTATACTCTTTAGAGATTCATACTTCTGAACCTTTCCACAGTATTTGATGTGATGGTCTACTCCTTGACTCTACTTACATCATGCAGTAGCCAGAGTGTATATTGCATTAGATCTTCTCATACCACGGTATTTAAGCTCCTGAAAGTCTCCATGATACAACTCACTCATGAGGAACTTAAGACATGATAAGGCAAAGCTAAGAGGACACCAAGACCAGGAAAGATCCCGATGGAAGCCCCCAATAACCAAATTTACAGTCGCTAAATTAAAACCACAAAGTGCTTCCTACCGAATGAGGAGAATAGCAGTGCCATTTTACACACATGTACAATAACTACTTATAATCAATCATCATGAATATATATGCCTTGATCACTAGAAAAATTGTTCAATATTCTCCTCTCCCACAATTCCAGTAAGATGCTTTTAAATTTAGTTTGCCTTTTGTAGATAATATGCACACTAAGAGACATGTTTGTTTCACTCTGCAGTGTCTGGCTTTTCAGTCACATGGCCAATGCATTACTAATTTAACGGGACTCCTACCTTTCAAAAGTCTCTACACTGACTGACCCAAAGACCCAGCGCACCGCACGAAGGGTCCCCAAGGGCCGTTGTCAGATTCCATCTTATTTTTCCTCGCCATCTCTCTCCAAGGCTTCATTCTCATATTCTATTTTTATCCTGGCTTCTTCCCCATCACCCATTTCTCATCCTAAATCTTAGACCCAACCCCTACTTTTAAAAGACAGCCAACAAAACATTCTGGATATACAGAAACTGAGATTTTTGTGATTGTGGAAGAGGTATCCAGAAAGAAAAACTGCTGCAAACATAAGCTGGGGTTTCTGTGGTTTCCATCGTCCCTATGTTTATGTCACGGCTAAGTATACTTTTATGCTCTCCACCTGTGATTTAGCTGCCACCCTGAGATCTACTTGGAAAGAGCTACATACTACAGAGAAATGTGATTCTGCAGGTGGTTTTTACGTTTTTATTTTTATTTTTTAGCAAAGAAAGGAAAGCCCCAAAGAGGTTTTTGTTTTTGTTTTTGTTTTTCTCTGGCCAACAACCTCTAATGGTATTGGAGAAGCCAATCTACCAACCGTTTCCCACTCCAGCACCACGTTCACCCTGACACTTCCTCTGCTGCTCATCATACACAACTACATTTATTATATATAAATACAGGCTAAGATGAACTATATTAGTGGTTCTCAAACTTCTTGGTCTCAGGACTCCTTTATACTTACTGAGAACCATAGAGAACTTTTGTTTATACAAGTTATATCTATCAACATTTGCCATCTTAGAAATTATAACTGAGAAATTTAAAAAATATTTATTTGATAGCTTCTGTAAACATAACAAGAATGAACCCATGATGTGACATGGGTTTTTTTTTTTTGACACAGGGTCTGGATCCATCACCCAGGTGGGAGTGCGGTGGCATGATCATGGCTCACTGCAGCCTCGACCTCCCAGGCTTAAGCAATCCTCCCACCTCAGTTTCCTAAGTAGCTGGGACTGCAGGTGTGTGACACCATTCCCAATTTTTTTTTTTTTTTTACTTTTTGTAGAGGCGAGGTCTCACTACGTTGCCCTGGCTAGAACATAAACATTTTTGAATGACAAACATATTTTCCCAGACATAAGATAATTCGCAGGAAGAGTGGCACTATTTAACAGTTTTATAAATCTCTTTGATGTCTAGCTTAATATAAGATAGCTGGATTATCAAATCTGCTTCTCCACTCAATCTGCTGTGATATATGGTTTTGGTTGAAACATCTGCAGTTAATGCAACCTCCCACAGATATGTCGTGGGAAAAGAGAGAAGTATTTTAGCAGACTTTTCAGATAATTGTGGAGATTTTTCTTTGATACTACATAAAAACTCAACAAGTAGTTGCAATGTAGAATATGAAACTATATAAATAAATATTTCATGTCCGGTTACATTTAAATCCATTGGTATGTTTTGAACTTTGAACATGCATTTTACTCATTTTGTGTCATCATCCATGGGTCATCTGGAAAATACTGGCTCACTAAGCAATGCGGATCTTCCCAATGTCAACACCTTTCATTATATGATATAAAAAATCACATTCGTTAATATTATCGCCAATCTCATCTGAAAAGTCTTTAAGTTTTGGGAAGCTCTCAAGCTCACAGTGGCAGGTAAAACTTTAAAACAACTTTTGGTGTTCTATTGAAAGCCTGAATTTTATTATTGGCAATAAATACTGCCAGTTGTTTTCCCTGAACTGACAGGCTCTCTTTGTTCCTTTCCAAGAAAATGTCTAGCAAGTATTCAAGTCTGCATAACTATAGTTTGTCAGTCATTCTCTCAAGTAAAAATGAAACAGAAAGCTCACAGCTCAAATTTCTCACAAGTGCCTTTTCTTGAGATGCACACTGACATGGTTTACTGTGTAAATACTTTAAGTGTACTTCCCATTTTAAAACACAGAATCTTTTAAAAGTGCAAGAGATGAGGTTTAATAAAATTGGTAAATTTTTACAGATTCAGCAACGATATCCTTAAGTGAAACTGCCCTTTATTTTTCTGCAAGTACACACCAGTGAAGAATACAATGACTACTAGTACATTTCGGTGCTATTGGCTTAATTCATCCTGTGGTGTCTTGACTCATATTGTGGCATTGAAGAGTTGTACTTGCCACTGCTTTTGAACCATTGGTGCAAATATCAACACAGGGGGAAAGACAAATAATATCTTAGTACTGTTGTGCAAGTAGTTTTAACCTTGTGGATCCCTGGATTTCTTGGATTCCCAGGATCCATAAACCGTTGTTTGAGAACTGCTTATCCAGCCTATAACATAACTTCAGTTTCACCAAAACCCCCAACGCCCTCCTTTACCTTTATGTCTTATGAGAAATTTGCTTTCAACATAAGCATTTTTATGTTAATTTTCAAGAATGCATCCTTTGTGTACATCATGGAATACCTGAATGATAATTTTTCACATAAGCAGAATTTATGTTTAGATATAGATTAGTGAACTTGCTATTTCTCAAGCACGTCTTGCATCTGTCCCTTTCATTAATACCTTCAGTACACATTCATTGAGAATGTACTATGAGCTGCTCTTCATTTGTGTCTGTTCAAAGCCCTCCATACTTTCAAGCCAAGTTCTAATGCCATGTCATTAATAAAGTTTTCCTGGTAGACAGTCATTATAGCTCTCCCTCTCCCTCTTCTACCACTGTTCCCTTTATCTGTACCTCCTAAATGCCACTTTCTGTATGCAATCTGGTATTATTTGTACATATGACTTCTCTCTACCACCATTCTATGAGCTGCCCAGGGGTTTAATCTTATATATCTTTGAGCCCCAGAGCATTTAAGGCAGTGTCTAGCACATAGTAGGCACTCAATATATGTGCTATTGAACTGAAGCAAAATGAAGTGTTACGGTATCTTTAATTCTTTAAAAGCTATTTCCACAACCTTATGAAAAAGGAGAAAGTCAAGGTCCAGATTAATTATAGAAGAAGAATTTGTGAATGAATAGCTAAACATTTTTGGAGGACCTTGGCTAAGACCTGTAGCTAATCTTTGAGAGGCCATTTCCAACCTGTGTGCAATCCCCCCACTATTCTTGAGTAGCTCAGTTTAAAACAAAGTGCAATTAAACAAAAACCCTTTAAAACTTTGTCAGTGAAGTTACTTCTTTAGGTATTAAATCATTCCCATTCTGGTGACAAATTCAGCGTGGAAGAAGGATTACAGTAGACTTTTAAGCCATTTTACACAGACAGCCGCTGATAAACCTAACCGTCACACATTAACAAAACAAACCCAAACCTAGAAATCTATTGTTAATGCAAAAATCTTAAAGAAGAGACTGAAACTCCAGAGTGTTGAAAGAAGGGTAATGGGTCAGAGAGGAGGAATTGCCAGCAAGGAGTGGATTTAGCACAGCCTGGAATTTGGCCCAGAAATCCAATTGCCTAATTACAATTCACAATATTGACCTTTTTGTTCCCTCTCTCAGTCTTTCAGACTGAACATTCACTTTATGAAAAGAAAATTATGAGGGACTTGCACACAAAAGGAGGTAACTTTAGGGGCCTAATGCTTTTTATTAACTGCCATCTTCAAAGGACACTGTCCTGTTAGGTTTTTAAAAGCCAGGGCATACAATAATGATTATCAATGTAAACTATCATATTAAAACTTACATCTGAGTATTTCATTCCACTATCCCCATAGACATTCTGTTAACCTGACACTTCTGCTGTGCATTACTTTGCATACAGAGGACACCTTAGTGGAAGTGCACAAGGCCCTTCACATTCCAGCTTTTTCTATAGCCACTACTGTCTGTGCAACTCTGTTTTAGCCACTGAGACTACCAAAGTTGCCTAAGCATACAATCAACTTTCTTTTAGAATCTAATATTTTAAATATGCAAGTATCAAATATAGAAAAGTGAAAGGAAAAAAAAACAAGGAAGAAAACCCCTAATTCCCAAACTTAAATAAACAATGTTTGTGTTTTCAAAGGTCAGCACTTTTTAATGCTTGTTTTTCAATTGAACTTGTATTTGGGAAGCAGATTGACTTGAGCTAGAATACTACTTTTTCTACTTATTAAAATTGTATTTTCAGACAAGCTGCTTAATCTCCCTAAACCTCAGTGTCCTCATCTATAAAATGAGGGAAATAATGCCTGCCTCACAGAATTGTTATAATAAGTAAATGTGATAAACGTCATACTTTACATGGGATAATGCATCTATCCATTAAGGGATCTATCAACATTTACTTAACCATTTTCCTAATATTGATATTTGCATTGTTTCCTGTTATTCTGCTTTTATAAACAAAAATGTAATCATCAGGAACATTCACATAACTCTTTCCATATTTTGGATTATTTCCTTAGTAAGGATACTGGGTCAAAGGGTATGTACATACTTACACATTAAGGGAGTGATTCTCTAAATTCCATAAGAATCACCAGGATGCTTATTAAAAACTTAGCCATGCTAAACTCTTATACATGTTGATAGTAATGTAAATTAGCACAAGCATTATGGAAAACAATATGGAGGTTTCTCAAAAAACTAAAAATAGAACTACTCTATGGTCCAGTAATCCCACTACTGGGTATTTATTCAAAGGAAAAGAAATGAGCATATTGAAGAGATATCAGCACCCCCATGTTTATTGCAGCACTAGTCACAATAGCCAAGATTTGGAATCAATCTGTAATGTCCATCAACAGATGAATGGATGAAGAAAATGTGGTACATATACACAATGGAATAATATTTGGCCATAATAAATAATGAAATCCTGTCATTTGAGGCCAGATGGATGAGCCTGGAGGACATTATGTTAAGTGAAATAAGTCAGGCATAGAAAGATAAGCACCCCACATTCTCGCTCGTATGTAGGAGCTAAAAAAAAGTTGTGCTAATAGAAGTAGAGAATAGTGGTTACTAGAGTCTGGGAAGGGTAGAATAGGGAGAAATTGGTCAATAGATACAAAATTACAGCTAGATAGGAGGAATTCGTTCTAGTGTTCTATAACAGGGTCCCCACACTGCAGGAGGTGAGTAGCAAGTGAGCCCCTGACTTCCACCGTCTATCAGATCAGCAGCAGCATTAGATTCTCATAGGAATGGGAGCCCTATTGTGAACTACATATGCAAAGGATCTAGGTGGCACTCCTTATGAGAATCTAATGCCTGATGATCTGAGGTGGAACAGTTTCATTCCGAAACCATCACACCCCTGGTCCGTGGCAAAATTGTCTTCTATGAAACTGGTCCCTGGTGCCAAAAAGGTTGGGGACCACTGTTCTATACTACTGTAAGATGCATATGGTTAATAATAATTTATTGTATATTTTCTAAAAGCTAGAAGATAGTATTTGAATGTCCACAACACAAATAATAAATGTTTGAGGTGATATGCTAATTACTCTGATTTAATCATTGCACATTGTATACATGTATTGAAATATCACTGTGTCTCATAAATTCATACAATTATGTGTCAACCAAAAATAAAAAGAAAAAATAAAGAATTAAACATTTTTTAAGTTGAAAGACATTTTGTAGGAAAAAGAAAAATATCTAAGATAATACGTATTGTAGAAGTAATATTTAAATAACAAGTAATTCAATGTGTAGCCATAATTCCCCCAAACACCTAACAGAAACATAAGTTTTTTAGTGTACAAACAGTCTTGATGGTTTACATTTTTGTGTTGATATTGAGCTCTTGGCAATCATTCAATCTTTTCTTTCCCTATAATATTCAGGTCAGCAATTTTGACAAAATAAAAATAAATTGTGATTTTCAAAAAAATAAAAAGGTAAAAGTTAAAGAAAAAAAAAAGACATGCTCCCTGGCCCAATTCACTCACATAGTTTCTGATTTGGTGAATCTGGGATGGAGCACACAGATCTGCATTTATTTTTTTTTGAGCTGGGGTCTCACTATGTTGCCTAGGCTTGTCTCGAACTCCTGGGCTCAAGCAATCCTCTTGCCTCAGCTTCCTGAGTAGCTGGTACTACAGGCACATGCCTAATTAGATCTGTCCCCCTCATCTTACTGTTGAGTGAACCACAGACCACTCCTTACTCTTTTAGAAAGGCTGTTCCAATGTTACTCTGCTTCCCAGAATCCCACTGAAACCATCTTCTGACAAGAGCCACCAGAGTACCATGCGTGTTAGAATCCTTAGTAAATGCTCTTCAAACCATGTGTTTAAAAGTAAATGCAATATGATGATTTCCTTTTCAGTTAGGTATGGATATCATGATCTTTTGTCTTTGTAGTTAAGGAAAATACCCTTGTATAAAGGTGATTGACTTCATTTGATTAGACAGGGAAACATTTAAAGTTAGCCTTGGAACAGGTACTCAGGGTTGTGTGATAAAAGGAAACAACAAGCCTGGAATAATTACCTAAGAAAATTAGAAACACAGTGTAAGAGAAAAAAGGGCTTTGTGAAGCACAGCAATTTTATATTTTTAAAGCCATAACCAAGATAACAAAAGGGTACGGCAGCACGGGACAATGAGATTTGGCTGAAGCTCTTTTTGTGCTTGGTCCATGGGAGATCAAAGGACATACTTGTTCTGAGAGTGATCAAATATGTTGAAATTAGACCAGTGAGAGCAGCAAGTCTTGATCTGCCTATATGGTATAAATAATATGCCTCTTGGAATTGTCTTGATTGCAAAGATATGAACCTTATCAGTCACACACTGTGCTGGGGTTTAACATATGTTCTCTCACATAATCCTCAATCATCTCCACGAGTTTGTATAACAGGAAAGACTGCCATCCCCATTTCTCACATTAAGGGAGGACATTGAAGCTCAGAGAGGGGATATAACTTGACTAAGTTACTGAGTAATAGAGATCTCATTAACAATAATATATTTGGCCCCCCACCCCGGTCCAGAACTCTTCAAAAGAAACATGTGTCTTAGGTAAAGACATCAATGAATGGGGCCTTCATTGTACATTTTTTGCCATCTTTACTGCCTTTAGCTCAGATAATTTACATTTCAATTCCATTTTCTCAGATGCTGGGCATTAACTGTAACTTGATGGGAAAGCTTTTCACTATTGGGTGGGAGGACCAGAAGGGGGAGAGAAGCACTGGGCATTGAACAACATTGGATGCCTCCTGCTTGCTTTCCCCAGGCTTGTCATCTACTGTGTTTTAAATAACCAAACTATCTCATTATGAAGAGGTTTGTTTTGAAAAGCTTCAGACAGCTGGTTAGTACAGAATGAAAAATTCCATTACTGCTGCTACATGGCTAAGAGTTTGCTTGACTTTAAGCTCTTTAGCATTTAAAAAAAAATAAAGGGATAAGTAACAAAATAGATACTGCAAATATGGGACTTGGTACATATTTTAAGGATTTAGCTGGTTTTGTCTCTTTTGGCTACTCACATACCTTCTGTAGGCATTTTTTAATATCTGGAATCCAGGTTACATTTTAAAGCTATTAAGCTGGGCTTATAAAACTGATTTTGAACTATTTGGATGCTCAGCTTTATACGACCTGCAAAATGTGCTTTGGGGTCCTGGCTTTCCATATCCACAGCAAAGTAAACACATGTTTTACTGTTTGTATTTGAGTAGCATAAACTAATGGAAAACAAATGTAGTGACTCTAGCGAAGCTGTTTTTTTGGAATGCCATTATTATTTATACGTTGTGCACATCCACAAGGCCTAGCACGTGACCTGTGCTTTGCGTGCACACTCTCTTTGAATGAATGCACCAAACCACAGCCACAACTAATTGGAAACAATTGCAACTCCATACATTTGAGATAAAGCCAGAACCCAAATGTATAGGCCTAGAATTAATGGCTATATATGCACTTCACACATTGGGGGGCAATAAAGTATAGCAGTTAAGGGCATGAGCTTTGGAATCTGACCAGCATGGATGTGAATCCCTACTCAGCCTACTTACTAGCTGTGTAACTTTGGGCAAGTAACTTAAACTCTCTGAGCTTCACTTTCCTCACCTGTAAAATGGGGGATAATACTATTTATTCTCTTCACAGGGCTGTTGAAGAATTAAATAAAATAGCACCATTCACCTTTCATATAGTTCCATGTATTCTTCTTTTCTAGAACTTTTCGTGGTTTGTAATTATATATTCTCTGTTGCATCCCCACTAGACTAACAGAAGGGATAAAAGTATGTTTGATTCCCAGTATCTAGCACAGTGTTTGGTACAAAGTAATATTCAGTAAATATTAAGTGGATGAATGAACAAATAAATAGAATAATGCATGTAAAGTGCTTAGCACATTGCCTGGAAAGGTAATAAGTTCTTGGACATTTTAACTCTTCTGCTAAGAATAATGATGATGATATTAAAGAGGAAAAGAGGGGGAGGAGGGGTAGTAGCAGCAGCCATAGCAGCAGACATAAGAGCTTGTTACGAATACCTCCTAAGGCAAAAATAGTAATACTCCATGGCCACACACTGAAGCACTAGAAAGAAGGCTGGGTGAAATTTTTGTGGGTCTGGGAAATCCCTTCTGGATGCTCCCAGTAAGATAAGAGTCTGTGTACCAAGGATGCGCACAGAGATGTTTAATGACAAAGAAGAGAGACCTGCTAGAGGCTGTGCTTCCATATGGTATCAGCAAAGCTACCCATACCCACATATGTTCTTGCCTGGGCCTTGCTTCCACATCTGTCTCTGATCCACTTAACACACTTTCTCTACCACTTCCAGCTTTCCCAATTCTTACTTTATGGTTTGTGAATGCAGCAGTGAAATTATGAAAATATGTCCCCCTGTTAAATGGATGGGAAACAAACAAACAAACAAAACACCAGGATGTGAAGAAGCTGACCCAGGATGGAATTAAATCCATTTCAGTGGGGCTCCTTCCCCAGTGGTAGAAATGTTCTCTGTAGTTCTAAGAAACTGTCCACTACCTCAAAGTGGAAAATTTCCAGTAATTCTACCAATAATATTACCAATAGTTTAGAAGTATATAGAGTTTGATTCTTTTCCAAGAGGAGGTATAGCATGGTGGTTAAAGGTTCATATTCTGGAGTCAGAAAACTTGGATTCAAATTTACTCTATCATTTACTAGCCTTGTTACTATAAATAAGCTATTGTTTTATTTGCTTTTTTGAAACAGGGTCTTGCTCTGTTGCCCAGGCTGGAGTGTGGTGGAGTGATCACAGCTTACTGCAGCCTTGACCTCTTGGGCTAAAGCAATCCTCCTGCTTCAGCCTTCTGAGTAGCTAGGACTACAGGTGCATGCCACCACACCTGAATAGTTTTGAAATTTGTTTTGTAGAGATAGGGTCCCCCTACATTGCCCAGGCTAGTTTTGAACTCCTGGGCTCAAGTGATCCTCTCACCTTGGCCTCACAAAGTGCTTGGATTACAGGTGTGAGTCACTGTGCCCAGCCAATAAGTTATTCTTTAACCTCTCTGAGTTCCATATTTCTTCTCTATGAGTATAATAATACTTGTATCCATCTCCCACATTGTGTAATTATGGGGATTAAATGAGGTAATTTGTGTAAAGCACTGAGCTTAGTATCTGGTGCACAGCACTCACAAAATATTAATTTTATACATGAAAAACTACATATTTATAAAACCTGAATTTCCAAGCAGGATGAATTCAGAATTTTTGGTATAGGTTAACATTCAGTTATGGCTTGGGTAAGGCTAAATCTGGAGAACATGTTAAGCTCTCAATAAATCTTCAATATTGAGTCACAACTACTAGCATTTTATGATTTTTATAATTAAAAGCTTCTGTATCTGTTCTCTTAGTTGATCTATATGGGACCCCTGTGAGGCAGCAGGGCAGGTATTATTAGCCTCATTTTACAAATGAGGAAATTAGAGCCAAGAGAGATGTGGGGCAACATGTCCATTTTCAACCTGAAAACTTTCTTCAGTGTAGAAAGGGTATAGCCCTGAGACTAGCACAATGCCTGACACATAGTGGGTGCTTAGGACATGTTTGGTAACTAAAAGAATGAATGAACAATGGGTTAAGAAATTAATAAGTAGTTTATTCACTGAATTTTTTTCTTTCTTTCTTTTTAATAGAGATGGGGGTCTCGCTATGTTGCCCAGGCTGGTCTGGGACTCCTGGGTTCAAGCAATCCTCCTGCCTTGACCTTACAAAGTGCTGGAATTACAGGCGTGAGCCACTGTGCCAACCCTCTTCATTGACTTGACTTTTTTCCAACCTCTGTCTCTTTGACTGAGTCTGATATGCCATTGCTGTTTTCCTGGTATGGTAATAGCTGATTCCTGCCAGGGAGCCCTGACTCCACAGTTAGACATCAAGACAGCTGAACAGACGGACTGAGTGATTGGCTACTAGCATTTACTTTATTGGGCTACCATGAAAGGCAGGTACCATCTTTCCCCACAGATGAGGGAGACTCCTCCCAGGAGGGAGTAGGGTAAAGTCAAAGAGGAAGGCAGTCATTCGATCTTTTGAAGCAAATGAACCGGCTAACCCAAAGGGATGTGGCCAACCAAAGCACTAAGTGGCTAAACAGGGTTACCGGACCCACCCAGGGAGCCTCTGCCAGTTCCCAGATAAGTACTCTCTTGGCTAGAGTAGTCTGCCTGTGTGTGTTAACTCTGGGCTCTGTAATGCCCTCCTTGAGGGTCTCCAGCCCTACTAGAATAAAGCTCAGTTTAAGGGACCAAAAGCCCCACACAGTCCAGTCACAGTTATAAAGGCTGGACATGAGACTGGCCTAGGCCCAAAAAGTTTAGCCAGATCAGGCTGATTTGCCAGCTGTGGCAGCAAAGTGCAAACACAGCAAGGCACCTTTGCAGGCCACCAAGTTCAAATTCTCCCTGAAGGTCTCTAAGCCTTGCTACTCGCTTTGTGGAAGATTGGTGACATTTTTGTCCCTATACCAGTTATTGTGAAAAGCCACAAGGACAAAATATAACTTTTTCTCTGGAAGAAAAACCTGCTTCAAAGACATCTATGGAACCCCACAGCCCTGCTCCATTTCCAAATAAATAACCTCAGTTAGATGAGGGCCACTGACAGAGGGCAAGGGTCCTGGGGTGAGATACCAAGATATTACATATTTCTTCAGGGAACTGAGGTTACGCAGACATGATCTGAACATTTACTATTGTCCAAATGCATAATGTGATTCATTCCAAATAGACATCTTGTGGTAATACTTTTGGGAAATGAGAATTCTTGCCTCTAAAAATAACATCTGTGTATGAACCACAGCAGCCATGTCATCAAGCATTGGGCTTGAAGAGTCAACCTCAATGACTGGGGGACATCAGTTCACTATTCTTCCAGAAGGCCTCTAGCCCACTGAGGATTAATGAGATGCCTCTAGTTACTGACAAAGCTTCCTCCCTTTAAAGACTATGTCTAGATCAGGGTTTATAAATAGGTTTTCGGTGAGAGCAGTTTTCCTGTTCTGGTATACTATTTGAAGAATATGAATTTTTAAATATGTTTCAGATAATTGAGACTGGGACTTGAAAAACTCTATTTTGAGTTTCTAATTTCCTTGGAGGTCAGAGATTTTCAAGCCTTTCCCTTCCCAAATTTTAGGTCACCGAATCCTAAGGGGGAAATGGGCTCTCTCTCAGTAAACATGAAAAAAATCATTACAATATTCCTATTTAATCATACACCTTTACAGGCTGAAACAATAGCAGCAAAGGAATGGTGCCCTTGTATATTTTTTTTTAGCTTCACTCCTTAAGTAAACATTAACTTAAGAAATGCTCAGGTCATTCTTTTAAATATAAAAAACTGGGACATGTCCTAAAACAGTGCTTTGTTTGGTAAATACAGCATTAAAGATGCTAAAATGATTGGGTCTCTCTGAATTCAGCATGTATAGCTTTTGTAACATGTTGGTCACAGAAGACCACTAGAGCACTAGACTCTTACATGGGCCATTGGCAAGCCAAGTTATATGCTGCAGCTACCAAATGATAAAGTACTTCCTTGTTGTAGTGTAGTTCTCTTTTCTGTACCTCAAGTGGTTTGACTGGCATGGTCAAACAGTGGATGAAGGAATGTGAAATTGAACGGAACTGATGGTATTCTCCAATAGGAAAGGAATTTGAGCCCTGCCTTTGGTAATTATTTAGGACATTGTTTGAAAGGATATCACTGAACACTGTAGTTCAACTTAAGCTCAGCCATTTGCAATTTGAATACATTTACTACCTTGTTGGCATCCCATATTAGGTCAGATAGTCTTTTAACAAAATTCATAGTTATTTAACATGTACTTATTATTGATATTGGTGAACATTCTCTCAATTTTAGCTAGTTAATTCTATCATATCCTTACATGTTTTTTCCACAGTTGTAAAATTTTCTGTTGGGTTGACTGTACAGGCTTACAAAATAATTTCTACTTAATATTGGCCTAAACTAACCTTCACAAAATAATTGCTACTTGGCATTTGCCTAAACTAACATTCACATCGACCTTTCATCCCCTAAAACACTAGCTGATTTAGTGTATCTATATGCTTGTCTTGGGGTAGCACAACTTAGGTTACTTTCATTTCTCTGAAATAAGAATACAGTTGGAACTTAGTTCGGATACAATCATTTTCATGCTCATCTGGGTCTCTCTCATCATTGCCTCTTATTCTTGAATTCTAAACCTCATCAAGCATTCCCAAGACAGGACTCTTGTTTTTCCTAAGAAGGTTATTAGAATTTAACCACAAGGTCTGGGAAGAGCATCATGTAACCAAGTCCAGCTAATCTGTACTCAGTGTTGGGCAGTGCTTGAACTCTTCCTATTTTGGCTAGGTATAGTTTGGTAGAGATTCTGGTGAATTATTTTCTCTGTTGGCCCTCTTTGGTGGATAGGGTGTGCACATTTTGCTTGCTCCTGGGACTGAAGTGTTTGGCTGGGCTTCTTACTTGTAATCCTTCCCTATCCCACAAAATTGTTTGGTGATGATGGTGGTGATAGAGTGGTAGGAACAGCAGAAGGTAAGTGTGGGAAGGGAAAAGGACAGCTTATAACAAGCTATAGTCAACACACTTACAGTTCCACCTTTCTTTCTCTTCACTGAGCTCAGTAGGTAACAATGTCTTGACTAGTTCTAACATGGGCTTCTCCATCATCCTCTGAGATTCCTTGTAGTCATATTCAATTAACATTTTGTTAAATAAACAGCTGTTACCCTCCCCCATAACATTTAACCCCCTTTTAATATACCAGGTAATATACGCACAGTCTTAATATCATGTTCGTTCAATATAATTCTTCTGGATACAGCTATGGTAATTTCCGTCTTTGAAGAAATCAACCTGAATGGCCTAGGTGGATGCAACAGGAAAGGGGATGGCTGGGAAATGGGGCACTTGCCTCCCAGAGGATGGCATCTAATATGAGAAATGGAGATATTAGATGTATCGATCACCCAGAAGTGCTCATCATTATATTCAACATCTTACAAGGGAATTAGAAAAGGGTTGCGAAGAAAGTCATAGACTGGAATGGTAAGTGAGTTAGAAAGCACCTAATAGAGCATATGGTAAAATCCCGCCCCCCAATTTACAGGGGAAGACAGAAAGTCTACGAAGACAATAGATAGTAAAGCCTTTCAACCACACCAGTGCTATAAATAATGCTAGATTACTGCCTAATCCTTGGGGATAACACAGAAGAATCAGTTGAGGGCAGGTAAAGTGAAAAAGAAGCAAAAGAATGTAAGAGCTGCAAAATGAGTTTAAGTTCCAGTAGGGGAAAATGAGGTTCTTCCCCCTGAATCCTTAGCCAAACCTTGCCAAATCTCAGGCTAGAGGGAGAGCAACACAGCCCCTAGGTGTGGGTGGGGTGTACGTTGGGGTGTGGGTGGGGGGTGGAGCATGTAGCAGCCAATTTCCAGGTTGGTGTGAGTAAGTGGTAGTTACAGAACATAGAGCCTACCCTCATATAGTCCACAAGGAGTTCCTTTCTGCAAGGTGCAGAAATGTACTGGAATAATACCAGCTCAGTGCAAGAAGAGGAAAAGGCTTGGTTCCTACACTCAAATAATCAACTCCGACAACCTTTCAAAGTTCTCATTCTGATCCACTCCTGATTAAGTGGATAAATCAAATGCCCTTTATTATTTTTTCTTATTCATTTCTTTCTATCTATTCCCAAGCAATTCCAGTTGAAAGCATCTTAGAGAGGCTTAATTATACTAAAATCATTGCATTTGCATTCAATTACACATAATTCCATTTTGTTTCCCAGTCTCTTATACACATTTAAGCATTTGATAAATTTTGTTAATATAAATGGTAAACTCCTAAATTGTCATGCCTTTCAACTAAATCAAAACTTCAAATATGTTGCTGTCCCAGAGATGAAATTTGGTGGGATGGTTATAATTTATACATCTTTAAATAGCAACTATATTTAAGGACTACCCTGACATTTCAGATGGTCGACATCTTGTGTTTTCATGTTTCTGGAAAGAGGCAGGAACATATACAGTGCAATAATCACTGAAGTTGTATGTAGTGATTCCACAAGTTTGAACTAAATTCTAGCATCACCATCTGTGAGCTGGCAATGAAGAGACCTTTTGCCATAAATGCACCACCCACAACATCAGAGACAGAGTGCCCAACAAATTAACATGCTTAGGCACTCACACTTAAGCAGATACCTTAATTAATGGAAAGGAAATACATAACTTCCCTAACAAGTAATATAAAACATGGAGGACCACGGGAATTTGGAGGAGGTTGCTGCTGCTGCTAATCAAGTACTTCTTCCCAAAACATGGCCTTGCCCCACCCCATCCCAGCTTGACTTCTGTTTCTAGGTATGCCCGCCAGAAATAAGATTTATTTTCCATGAACTCAACTGGCAAAACAGTTCCTTTATTTCTGGCATGAAAACATTCACTCCTTTATGTAGGTCAAAACTTTACCCTTAGAAATATTATCTTGCTTTTAGAAAAGCACACTCCTTCACTGTATTGCTTTGTAAAATTTCACTTTCTAACCCTATGGTAAATAATTCTCAAAGTCTGCTATTTCTCCCACCTCTCTCTCCCTCTCTCTCTCCTTCCTTGTAATTTATAGCACTTCTCACCACTCAGTCTAGCTGACAGGGAAACAAAGAAACAGTACCTTCAATTGGACAAGGTTGATCTTCTCCATTTGCTTCTGCCTAGATGACCTAGTCTTTTAAAATGACCCTTGAATGTTCAGTGTCTGCCTATTCACTCGTCTAACCGGGGGACCTCTTCCATGCTTCATGTCCTCCACCCTGGCAAAATCTACCTGTCAGTCACTTAGGATCTTGTTCTTGGTGGTTTAAGTTTTCCATATTTGTCAAATCAAGATAATATCACCTACCTTATATGAACTATCATGAGGAAATAATTTAGCACAGTGCCTGGGCACACAATAGACTGAGAATAAATGTCAGATTCCTTTGTCTGTTAACAGAAAATAATAATGGTTTAAGATATGACTCCGCTTTGGTAAACTGTGCCTTTAAACAGGGCCTTCTGGGAAGAACGGCTCATCCCAAAGTAATGATTGGCAGTGGAAATTATAGAGACTGGGGAACACCGGTGAAACAGATATTTTGGTGTAGGTGGAATGTTTCTGGATATCCTTGCATTCACTCCACATTGACAGTTGTCTAGTTCTCCTATCTTCAAACTTTAACTCAAATTCTTTGTATTATAAGAAAACGGCTTTGGTACCTTAAAAATCAAAATATCAGGAGAAAAAAAAGCAACTGAAATAAGGGAACATGTAAAATAAACCTGAATACAAATGAACTTCTCCCAAATGAAGAATTCTCTTAGGAGCCAGAAGTAAATCTAAGTATTTATGGCTTTTGGTGAATGTGGCTGTTCTTCTATGTAGTTTGCTTCACAAAAAGAATTTAATAAGAATGTTCCAAGAGCTTTTACAACAATTTTAAACCTATTTTTGTAACAATCTGGAATAATATCAAGCCCAAAGAATGAAAGAAACCAAACTGAGCTTGTACATAAAACAACATAGTGGAATTATGAATGGCAGCAGGCTAAATGTAAAAGACAGAGGGATACATAAAATATACAGTATCATGGAAAGAGGCTTGTCATACCAGTTTCAGTTTTCTCATCTGTAAAACAGTAATAAAAATAATCTCTGCCCTGGAAAAAGCACAGGGCTGCCTTTAAGATCAAATGTAGTAAACTTAAATAAGTATTTTGGAAACTATAAAACATAAGAGAGTGGTTTTTGTAAATACAATGGATCCACAAGTATAAAGTAATTTCCAAGCATTCATGTTACTTCCTCATGAACAAATGGAGATTTAAAAAATTGAACGAAAAGAAAATACAGCTCATACACAGGGGAAAAAAGCAGCCAATAGAAACTGCCCCTGAGGAAGCACAGACATTGGACTTACTAGACAAAAACTTTAAATCAGCTATTTAAAACACATTCAAAGAACTAAAAGAAATCATGTCTAAAGAATTAAGGAAGTGTTTTATAATGATATCCCATGAAATAGACAATACTAACAGAGACAAAAATTATTTAAGAACCAAAATAGAAATTCCGGAGTTGAAAAGTAAAATAACAAATGAAAGTTCACTAGAAGAACTCAACAGCAAATCTGAGCAGGCAGAATAAAAAATCATGGAATATGAAGCTACATCAATTGAGAAAATTCAGTATGAGGAAAAGAAAAAAAAGAAGGAACAAAAATGAACAAATCTGCAGAGTCATGTGGGATACCATCAAGCATATCAACGTATATATAATGGATATCCCAGAAGCAGGAGAAAGAAATAGGAAGAAAGAATATTTAAAGACATAATGGCTGAAAACTTCCTAAATTTCATGAAAAACATAAATTTATGTGTCTAAGAAATTCAGCAAGTACCAACTAGTATAAACTCAAAGAGATCCACACCTATTTATATCAATCAAACTGTTGAAGTCAAAGACAATGAAAAAATCATGAAAGCAGTGAAAGAAGAGATTCATCATGTACAAGCAATCTTCAATAAGATTAATAACTAATTTCTCATCAGAAAGTATGAAAGCCAGAAGGCAGCGAGATGACGTTCAAAACGCTGAAAGAAAGAAAAAACCTGTCATCCAATAATTTTATAACCAGCAAACATGTCCTTCAAAAATAAAGGGGTACAGCCGGGCGTGGTGGCTCACGCCTGTAATCCCAGCACGTTGGGAGGCGAAGGAGGGTGGATCACAAAGTCAGGAGATCGAGATCATCCTGGCTGACATGGTGAAACCCCGTCTCTACTAAAAAGACAAAAAATTAGCTGGGCATGGTGGCGGGTGCCTGTAGTCCCAGCTGCTACAGAGGCTGAGGCAGGAGAATGGTGTGAACCCAGAAGGCGGAGCTTGCAGTGAGCTGAGATTGTGCCACTGCACTCCAGCCTGGGTGTCAGAGCGAGACTCCATCTCAAAAATAAATAAATAAATAAATAAATAATAAAGGGGAAATTAAAAGAAACAGAAATAGAAGCTGAGAGAGTTTGCTATTAGTAGACATACCCCAGGGGAAATGTTAAAAAGAGTCTTTCAGGCAGATGTAAAAGGACACTAGACAGTAACCTACACTGTAGGAAGAAATAAAGTATATTAGGAAAGGTAACTACATAGATAAATAATAAGTACTACAATATAAATTAATGACATTTAAAAATAGAGCTAATTCATAAAACCCAAAGTTGATTTTTTGAAAAGATTAACAAAATTGATATGCCATTAGTTAGACTACCCAGAAACAGAGAGAAGACTCAAATTACTACAATCAAGAATGAAAGAGGGAACACAACCACTGATCTTACAGAATTATAGAGGGTTATACTGGAATACTATGGACATCACATTCCAACAAATCAGATCGCTTAGACGAAATAGACAAATTCCTACAAAGACACAAACTACAAAGACTAAAACTGACTCAAGAAAAAACAGAAAATCTGAATAGATCTATAACAAGTAAAATAATGAATTAGTAATCAAAAACTTCCTGCAAAGAAATGCCCAGGAACAGATGGCTTCACTGGTAAATACTACCAAAGGGCGAACTATAATTAACTCCAGTCCTCCACAAAATACTGATAGAGCAGACTCTATAGACTGACAGGAAACACTTGCAATCTATTATCTCTGAAGCCTGCTACCTGGAGGTTTCATCTGCACAATAAAACCTTGGTTGCCACAATCCCTTATTGTAACCCAGGCATTTCTTTCTATTGATTATAAGTTTTTCAACCAATTGCCAATCAAAAAATCTTTGAATCCATCTATGACCTGGAAGCCCCCACTTTCGGTTTTCCTACATTTCTGGGCCAAACCAATGTACATCTTACATGTATTAATTGATACATGTCTCTCTAAAATACATGAAACCAATGTGTGACCACCTAGGGCACACATTCTCAGGATCTCCTGAGGGCTGTGCCATGGGCCATTGGTCACTCATATTTGGCTCAGAATAAATCTCTTCAAATATTTTACAGAGTTTCACTCTTTTCCTCAACAAGAAGCAGCAGTATAACTAGTTCTGATATGACAAGGGCCTATAGTGTTTTAGCACATGAAGAAGCACTGGGAAAAAAAAAAGAGTTCAGGGGAGAGGTTCCAAGATGGCCGAAAAGGAACAGCTCCAGTCTACAGCTCCCAGCATGAGCAATGCAGAAGACAGGTGACTTTTGCATTTCCAACTGAGGTACCAGATTCATCTCACTGGGGCTTGTCGGACAGTGGGTGCAGCCCACAGAGCGTGAGCCGAAGCAGGGCAGGGCATCGCCTCACCCAGGAAGTGCAAGGGGTTGGGGAATTCCCTTTCCTAGCCAAAGGAAGCTGTGACAGATGGTACCTGGAAAATCGGGACACTCCCACCCTAACACTGCGCTTTTCCGATGGTCTTAGCAAACGGCACACCAGGAGATTATATCCCGCGCCTGGCTCGGAGGGTCCCACGCCCATGGAGCCTCGCTCACTGCTAGCAAAGCAGTCTGAGATCGAACTGCAAGGCGGCAGTGAGGCTGGGGGAGGGGCGTCCACCATTGCTGAGTCTTGAGGTGGTAAACAAAGCAGCCGGGAAGCTCGAACTGGGTGGAGCCCTCCGCAGCTCAAGAAGGCCTGCCTGCCTCTGCAGACTCCACCTCTGGGGGCAGAGCATAGCTGAACAAAAGGCAACAGAAACTTCTACAGACTTAAACATTCCTTTCTGACAGCTTTGAAGAGAGTAGTGGTCCTCCCAGCAAGAGTTTGAGATCTAAGAACAGACAGACTGCCTTCTCAAGTGGGTTCCTGACCCCCGAGTAGCCTAACTGAGAGACACCTCCCAGTAGGGGGTGACTGACACCTCATACAGCAGGGTGACCCTCTAAGATGAACCTTCCAGAGGAAGGATCAGGCAGCAACATTTGCCGTTCTGCAACATTTGCTGTTCTTCAGCCTCCGCTGGTGATACCCAGGCAAACAGGGTCTGGAGTGGACCTCCAGCAAACTCCAACAGACATGCAGCTGAGGGTCCTGTTAGAGGGAAAACTAACAAACAGAAACGACATCCATACCAAAACCCCATCTGTAGGTCACCATCATCAAACACCAAAGGTAGATAAAACCACAAAGATGGGGAGAAACCAGAGCATAAAAGCTGAAAATTCTAAAAATCAGAGCGCCTCTTCTCCTCCAAAGGAATGCAGTTCCTCGCCAGCAACGGAACAAAGCTGGAAGGAGAATGACTTTGACGAGTTGAGAGAAGAAGGTTTCAGACGATTGGTAATAACAAACTTCTCCGAGCTAAAAGAGGATGTTCAAAACCATCGCAAAGAAGCTAAAAACCTTGAAAAAAGATTAGACAAATGGCTAACTAGAATACACAGTGTAGAGAAGACCTTAAATGACCTGATGGAGCTGAAAACCATGGCATGAGAACTACGTGATACATGCACAAGCTTCAGTAGCTGATTTGATCAAGTGGAAGAAAGGGTATCAGTGACTGAAGATCAAATGAATGAAATGAAGCGAGAAGAGAAGTTTAGAGAAAAAAGAGTAAAAAGAAACAAACAAAGCCTCCAAGAAATATGGGACTATGTGAAAAGACCAAATCTACGTCTGATTGGTGCACCTGAAAGTGATGGGGAGAATGGAACCAAGATGGAAAACACTCTTCAGGATATTATCCAGGAGAACTTCTCCAACGTAGCAAGGCAGGCCAACATTCAACTTCAGGAAATACAGAGAATGTGACAGAGATACTCCTTGGGAAGAGCAACTCCAAGACACATAATTGTCAGATTCAACAAAGTTGAAATGAAGGAAAATATGTTAAGGGTAGCCAGAGAGAAAGGTCGGGTTACCCACAAAGGGAAGCCCATCAGGCTAACAGCAGATCTCTCGGCAGAAACTCTACAAGCCAGAAGAGAGTGGGGGCCAATATTCAACATTCTTAAAGAAAAGAATTTTTAACCCAAAATTTCATATCCAGCCAAACTAAGTTTCATAAGTGAAGGAGAAATAAAATCCTTTACAGACAAGCAAATGCTGAGAGATTTTGTCACCACCAGGCCTGCCTTACAAGAGCTCCTGAAGGAAGCACTAAACATGGAAAGGAACAACTGCTACCAGCCACTGCAAAAACATGCCGAATTGTAAAGACCATCGATGCTAGGAAGAAACTGCATCAAGTAACAAGCAAAATAAGCAGCTAACATCATAATGACAGCATCAAATTCACACATAACAATATTAACCTTAAATGGAAATGGGCTAAATGCTCCAATTAAAAGACACAGACTGGCAAATTGGATAAAGAGTCAAGACCCATCAGTGTGCTGTATTCAGGAGATCCATCTCACGTGCAGAGACACACATAGGCTCAAAATAAAGGGATGGAGGAAGATCTACCAAGTAAATGGAAAACAAAAAAAAGCAGGGGTTGCAATCCTAGTCTCTGATAAAACAGACTTTAAACCAACAAAGATCAAAAGAGACAAAGAAGGCCATTACATAATGGTAAAGGGATCAGTTTAACAACAAGAGCTAACTATCCTAAATATATATGCACCCAATACAGGAGCACCCAGATTCATAAAGCAAGTTCTTAGAGACCTACAAAGAGACTTAGACTCCCACACAATAATAATGGGAGATTTTAACATCCCACTGTCAACATTAGACAGATTAACGAGACAGAAAGTTAACAAGGATATCCAGGAATTGAACTCAGCTCTGCACCAAGCAGACCTAATAGACACCTACAGAACTCTCCACCCCAAATCAACAGAATATATATTCTTCTCAGCACCACATTGCACTTATTCCAAAACTGACCACATAGTCGGAAGTAAAGCACTCCTCAGCAAATGTAAAACAACAGAAATTATAACAAACTGTCTCTCAGACCACAGTGCAATCAAACCAGAGCCAAATTATGAGTGAACTCCCATTCACAATTGCTTCAAAGAGAATAAAATACCTAGGAATCCAACTTACAAGGGATGTAAAGGACCTCTTCAAGGAGAACTACAAACCACTGCTCAACAAAACAAAAGAGGACACAAACAAATGGAAGAACATTCCATGCTCATGGATAGGAAGAATCAATATTGTGAAAATGGCCATACTGCCCAAGGTAATTTATAGATTCAGTGCCATCCCCATTAAGCTACCAATGACTTTCTTCACAGAATTGGAAAAAACTACTTTAACGTTCATATGGAACCAAAAAAGAGCCCACATTGCCAAGACAATCCTAAACTAAAAGAACAAAGCTGGAGGCATCACGCTACCTGACTTCAAACTATACTACAAGGCTACAGTAATCAAAACAGCATGGTACTGGTACCAAAAGAGATATAGACCAATGGAACAGACCAGAGCCCTTAGAAATAATACCACACATCTACAACCATCTGATCTTTGACAAACCTGACAAAAACAAGAAATGGGGAAATGATTCCCTATTGAATAAATGGTGCTGGGAAAACTGGCTAGCCATACATAGAAAGCTGAAACTGGATCCCTTCCTTACACCTTATACAAAAATTAATTCAAGATGGATTATAGACTTAGATGTTAGACCTAAAACCATCAAAACCCTAGAAGAAAACCTAGGCAATACCATTCAGGACATAGGCATGGGCAAGGACTTCATGACTAAAACACCAAAAACAATGGCAACACAAGCCAAAATTGACAAGTGGGATCTAATTAAACTAAAGAGCTTCTGCATAACAAAAGAAACTACCATCAGAGTGAAGAGGCAACCTACAGAATGGGAGAAAATTTTTAAAATCTACCCATCTGGCAAAGGACTAATATCCAGAATCTATAAAGAACTTAAACAAATGTACAAGAAAAAAATCAAACAACTCCATCAAAAAGTAGGCGAAGGATATGAACAGACACTTCTCAAAGGAAGACATTTATGCAGCCAACAGACACATGAGAAAATGCTCATCATCACTGGCCATCAGAGAAATGCAAATAAAAACCACAATGAGATACCATCTCACACCACTTAGAATGGCAATAATTAAAAAGTCAGGAAACAATAGGTGCTAGAGAGGATGTGGAGAAATAGGAACACTTTTACTCTGTTGGTGGGACTGTAAACTAGTTCAACCATTGTGGAAGACAGTGTGGCGATTCCTCAAGGATCTAGAACTAGAAATACCATGTGACCCAGCCATCCCATTACTGGGTATATACCCAAAGGATTATAAATCATGCTGCTATAAAGACACATGCACACGTATGTTTATTGCAGCACTATTCACAATAGCAAAGACTTGGAATCAACCCAAATGTCCATCAGTGATAGACTGGATTAAGAAAATGTGGCACATATACACCATGGAATACTATGCAGCCATAAAAAAGGATGAGTTCATGTCCTTTGTAGGAACATGGATGAAGCTGGAAACCATCATTCTGAGCAAACTATCACAAGGACAGAAAATCAAACACTGCATGTTCTCACTCATAGGTGGGAACTGAACAATGAGAACACTTGCACACAGGGTGGGGAACATCACACACCGGGGCCTGTCATGGGGTGAGGGGAGGGGGGAGGGATAGCATTAGGAGATATACCTGATATAAATGATGAGTCAATGGGTGTAGTACACCAACATGCACATGTATACATATGTAACAAACCTGTACATTGTGCACATGTACCCTAGAATGTAAAGTATAATAATAAAAAAAAAAGAGTTCAGTAAATAGTTCTTACTTGGCTAAATTCTTAGGGTCAAAATTCTTAAACCATGAATAAAATATTGAAAGTTTATAGTTTCCTGGGAGAGTTAAATTCATTCCTACCATTAATATTAACAGGCACAGTGTGAATGACTGGATACCAAGCCAGAAACATGGAATAGGAGGTTGTTATATTTCTGAAATTTCCATCATATTCCCAGCTTCATCAAATATAACCATCAAATGCTTTCAAAACATAGCTACACTCTTTCCTCTAAACTAATGTTGCTGGCTTTCTATCTGATAAGTACATATTCAACAAAGGCCAACTTCTAAAACTGGCTAAGTGAATTTAAAGGCTTATATGTGTTGATCCACAGGTATCTTAGGACAGCACATGTAATGTTTTGAGGCTTATTGTTACAAAAAGAGAAAAAGTACAAATTCCAAATCCATTCCAAATCCACAATGAAACAAATGATTCTGTGGGCAGTCTCTCTATGGGGAAATCTGCCTCCCTAGGCTCTGAGTAAAGGCAGAGCCCTATGGGCAAAGGCTATAGGAATATAATGTTTACTGCCAAGTACTGCATTTACCAAGTCATTAATTCTCTTTACAAAGAGCCGCCTACAAGTCTCCCTGTTTGCACTATTGTTTGACATTACTAGACGAGGATACTGGAGTCTAGAACAGTGGGAAAATATGTATTAAGAAGTAAGACTTTTTGTGTCGATGGTAAGTGTTTTAACAATCTTTAAATCCACTCTTCTATTTGTTGTTGTTCTTTATAATTCCTCCATTTAGAGATGGTTGTTTAGCTATCCTAAAAAATAACTAGACTCCACCTATCTCAATATTTACATTCACAAACCAGTGAGGTTGTTTACTTAGTTGTGGCCTCTCCCAAGCAACATCAAAAACAGTGTGTCCCGACATTAATTATTCTAATGTGCTAAGAATCCCTGTAGAGAACCATGAAATAAACTACTAGTTGACATCAGAATTGTTATCCTAACTGGTTGATGGATTTAAAGCTGCTTAATGACATGTGGCCTTGGCCAGGAGTGGTGGCTCACACATGTAATCCCCAAAGGGAGGCTGAGGCGGGCAGATCACCTGAGGTCAGGGGTTCAAGACCAGCCTGGCCAACATGGGGAAACCCTGTCTCTACTAAACATACAAAAATTACCCAGGCATGGTGGCACATGCCTGTAACCCCAACTGCTCAGGAGGGTGAGTTGGGAGAATCACTTGAACCTGGGAGGTGGCTGTTGCAGTGAGCTGAGATTGCACCACTGCACTCCAGCCTGGCCAACAGAGAAAGACTCTGTCTCAAAAAAAAAAAAAAAAAAAGATATATGGCCTCAAATACATAACTTACCAATGTGTTAATCAGCAAGTGATTATAAACATTACTAAAGAGCCCTCTTTTAAAAAAATTTTAGGCAACCAACATTTTATCTCCATTATACTCTAGCTGACCTTTGCTATCAACTATTTCCTGGTTGCAACTTACAAATAGGATATGTCATACAGAGTACCTACAAAGCCATATAATTCACAGTAAAAATTGTCTTCAGAATCTGCTATGGATGTCCACATGAATCAAGGCCACCAACTAATTCCAGTGGATGTATTTGACCTAACTGCTATATATTTATGCATAAAACAAAATGTTACATTACACTTGTAATGTACATTCTTACATGGTGTGAACACTGATTTATTTCAGGTTTTAAATTTCACGCTCAGCTTACAAATTGTATTACCTATGAGAAATCACATTCTGACATTCAAATAAAGCCCTTATTATTTGCTTGTCCAGTCAATTATAAACAAATTTGACCTGTAGTCATAGATATATTGGGCCTCCATAGATCATCTTCTAATGAAGTAACTATATTAGAAAGAGCACTAGACAGGCAGTCAGGTTTTCTCAGCTCTGTCACTCTTTTGAGTATTGGGGGAAATCTCTTCACCTCTCTGCTCCTTGGTTTCCCCATATGTCCAAGAAGAGAAGTGGACTACATGAACTCCAAGTCTTTCCCAGCTCTGACAGTCTATGATTCTTTTTTTTTTTTTTTTGAGACAGAGTCTCGCTTTGTTGTCCAGGCTGGAGTGCAGTGGCATGATCTCAGCTCACCACAACCTCCACCTCCCAGGTTCAAGCAATTCTCCTGACTCGGCCTCCCGAGTAGCTAGGACTACAGGCACGTGCCACCATGCCCGGCTAATTTTTGTATTTTCAGTAGACACAGGGTTTCACTATGTTGGCCAGGGTGGTCTAGAACTCCTGACCTCGTGATCCGCCCTCCTCGGCCTCCCAAAGTGCTGGGATTACAGGCGTGAGCCACCATACCTGGCCTCAGTCTATGATTCTTTGAGATTGCTAAGGAAAGGGAAAGGGGAAATTATTTTGGAATGATCCTTTACGAAAAAGAGTTGGCTGGGCACAATGGTTCATGCTTGTATTCCCAGCACTTTCAGAGGCCAAGGTGGGCAGATCACCTGAAGTCAGGAGTTCAAGACCAGCATGACCAACATGGAGAAACCCCGCCTCTACTAAAAATACAAAATTAGTCGGGCATGGTGGTGCATGCCTGTAATCCCAGCTACTTGGGAGGTTGAGGCAGGAGAATTGCTTGAACCCAGGAGGTGGAGGTTGTGGTGAGCCAAGATCGTACCATTGCACTCCAGCCTAGGCAACAAGAGCAAAACTCTGTCTCAAAAAAAAAAAAAAAAAGAAAAGGAAAAGAAAAAGAAAAAAGAGTTGAGTTATTTGGGGCTTGTGTTTTGTGTATGTGTGTTTGTGGTAATGTAAGGAAACCTGATCCTAATTTCAGGTTCAACACAGTAAGGAATAATTATTAATCAAATGTTAATAAAATGCTTACAGGCTTCAGGTCTGGAAAAGTCATTTTAAACACTTAGAAAAACAATCAGGAATGTCAGCTGTTTTTTCACCTGCTCGTAGAGGAAATGCTTGGCTTTTAACCATGACATCCTCCTTTAACTCAACTACAGTACATTTAAATCTACTAGCAACCTCTCGTTTTGAATTACACATGAAGATATTCAACCTAGAGAATTATCTTTCCCTTGACCTGAATTCTGTCCATCCAGAGTTTCCAGTACAGCATTAAAGCTTTTGCTTGGAAATGGCTGCTCTCTGTACTGGAATGACTGGGTGCCTTAATGAAATTATGAAACTCTATAATCAGACACTGAAGATTGTTGCCTCCTAAGAGTAGTTTCTAAATTTGATGGCTTCCTCTCAATTGCCAGAATGCTGGGCTGACCTTCCTGGCAGGCCGAATATTTGGCTGTCGACAAGCAGAGATCTGAGAGGTGCTGGGTGGCCTTGTGCCCCAAACCTTTTCCTTCTTAGGTATTTACAAGGCTTGACATTCTATCTCTAGAGACACATTCCTTTGGAATAAACATTGATCACCCCAGGTGTCTCCTTGAAATCAAATGTTTCTTAGAGAGGTAAGACCTTAAATTACCAACATTTTGTAGTAGTATTTCCCAAAGTGTGTTCCTTAATATACTCGGCTAGTCCCATAATATATTGGAAAAAGAGACCCATGGTCAGATAAGTTGGGAAAACACATTACACTGTATCTCCTCATGCAGAGTCACAATACACATTAGTATATTAAAGGTTCTGAGAAGTCTTGCTATAAACAAACGAAATTAATTTTGTTTGGACAACTGTTTCCTTACTTGAGCACATGGAACACATTTTTAAAAACATTACTTGTAGTAAAACACACAAAAATGTACCATATTAACCATTTTTCAGTGTACAGTTCAGTAGTGTTAAGTATATTTGCATTTCTGTACAACCAATCTCCAGAATGTTTTCATCTTGCAAAACTAAAACTCTGTACCTGTTAACTGTCTATTTCCTTCTTCCCATAGTCCCTGGCGACCACCAACTCTGCTTCCTGTTTCTGTGAGTTTGACTACTCTAGATATCTCATATAAGTGAAGTCAAACAATATTTGTCCTTTTGTGGTGCTTATTTAACTTAGCAAGATGTCTTTAAGGTTCATCCATGTTGTAGAATGTGACAAGATTCCCTTCTTTTTAAGGCTGAATAATATTCCATTGTATGTATATACCAAATTTTTTCTTATCCATTCATCTGTTGATGAACACTTAGGCTGCTATTATATAAGCCAATAACTTTTGGCTTTTATGAATAATGCTGCTATGAACATGAGAGTACAAATATCTCTTGCAGACCTTGCTCTCAATTGTTTTGAATATTATATATACCCAGAAGTGGGACTGCTGGATCATATGATAATTCTATTTTTAATTTTTTGAGGAACCACCATACTATTTTTCATAGGAGCTGCACCATTTTACTTTCTCACAAACAGTGCACAAGGGTTCCAGTCTCTCCACATCCTCCCCAACACTTCCTATTTTCTGTTTTTCTTTTTATAGTAGCCATTCTAATTGGGTATGATGTGATATCTCATTGTGGTTTTAACTTATATTTACCAATTGTTCAATGATGTGAGCATTTTTCATGTTCTTGCTGAAGGAGCACTTATAAAGAAAAAAACACACCAACACAAGTTCTGTGGAACATACTTTAGGACATACTGCCAGAATGAATGAGTGATAATGATTTTTTTTTCAGGATACAGGAATTTTGGGTTATTTTTAAAACAATTAACATTTACCACTTTAAAAAATTAAAAAAAAATTTTTTTTTTGAGACAAGAGTCTCCCTCTGTTGCCCAGGCTGGAATGCAGTGGTGCAATCTCAGCTCACTGCAACCTTTGACTCCTGGGTTCAAGTGATTCTCGTGCCTCAGCCTCCCAAGTAGCTAGGATTATAGATGTGTACTACCATGCCTGGCTAGGTTTTATATTTTTAGTAAAAACGGGGTTTCGCCATGTTGGCCAGGTTGGTCTCGAACTCCTGACCTAATGTGATCCCTCCACCTCGGCCTCCCAATGTGCTGGGATTACAGGTGTGAGCCAGCATACCCCACCAACACTTGTTACTTTAACAGCAACACAATATATGTGCTCAAAGAGTGGTTATCTCTGAGTAGTAGGATTAGGGGTAGATTAACTTATTTTTACTTATATATAATTTCTAGATTTCTCCAATGAACATATGTAATTTTAAAAGTTTAAGATAGATGATGATGGATTAGTTGATAGCTAAATAGATAGATAGTCCAACACTATGCTAGTTGCTTTGGCCACAGCACACAGCTTCCAGTAATTTCTTCCTTTTCATAATTCTTACTGTTTTTGTGCCCAAATTAGCAGTTTCTTAGGTTCTGCCTTATACGATTTTCTAATTGTTCTTTCTGTGGGAACATTCAGTGCTCCATAACTTGTAAGCTTTACAGGAGAAAGGACTGTGCTTTATATTTCTCTTATATGCCCCAGTAATAATAACCATATTTTCAACCCAACCAAAGAATACCATCTAACAAACGATGGGTGTGTGTCTGTGTGTGTGCATGCATGCTATATTTGAGTATGTGAGGCAATATGGGAATTTTCATATGCATATTAAATACTGAAATTATCATGCATGTTCAATGATTTATGAGGCCAAACAGATAAAAAGCTTTAAAATGAGCCCCTGAGTGATACAGAACTATTACTCACACACTCCCCACACCAATAAAACTTTCTTAAAACCTTAGGGAACACTGAATATAATATATTTTAATGTAATTTCTCCAGTAATAAATACATTAGTATTCTCATTTCTACCTTTAATAATTTTTAAACAATATTTTGACCTATGCCTTAGCATTTTGTCAATTAAACATTGTTTAGTTGGTTTTATGTAAACTGATTTGTTCCTAAAATAATCTCCAATCAGAATATGCCATCTCATCTATTAGATTTCCTTCTCTCAACAGATGTTCTGAGTACTCATTGTTTCCAGATTACAATCAGGTTGTCCATAACACAGAGATCCAGACATCTGGGCCAAGGGAAAAGGGCAAAGCCATTTACTCAGGTATGGGAGGAAACACTTCCTGAAAGTTTACCCAGCAGCCATTCCCACGTGTGATATCCTGAAGGTGCCGGTCTGGGCTTTGCCAGAGTTCCGATACATGAAAATAAAGTGGACCTTAAGTGTGATTGCCAGCTATAGCAGAAAGAGTAGAGGATTTGAAGACCTGGGGTCAAGAGTCAGCTCTACCAATTTACCAACTGATGATCCTGGTATAAGTCACTTATCCAATCAGAGTCTCACCCGTAAAGAGCAGATCATAAAAGCACGTACCTCATGAAACAACTACAGAGAGTCAATAAGATTATACATATGAAAGCACTTTGTAACATCTCACCCAAAGCAGTTTAAGGTAACTTTACCTCTGCTCTAGAGAAGAGAAACTCTATTCCTACTCCATATAGAAATTCTGTTTAGTTCAGTGAATTGCTATGGACCATGTCAGTCCTTTACTTGCTCAGAACAGTGCAAACAAAACCCCCAAAGCCAACTACAAAAAGAAACAAAGACTGATTAATACTTAGGAGGGGAGAATGCAAAAAATCTCCTGGCACAGTCATATTCTTTCCACTTTTTTCTCCCCATTGAAACTATAAAATATCTATTAAAAACCATTTGAATAGACATTTCATGAAAGAATATGTACAAGTGGATAATAAGCTTATAAAGAGACACTTAATATCATCAGTTGCTAGGGAAATGCAAATTAAAACCACAGTGAGATACCACTACACACCCACCAGAAAGTCTATAATCAATGAATGACAATACCATATGTAGAATAGGATATGGATAAAAAGAACCCTCATGCATGGTTAGTGGGAATGTAAAATGGTACAGTCATTTTGCAAAAATAGTTTAGCAGTTTCTCAAAAAGTTAAACATATATTTATTATATGACCAAGCCATTACACTCTTATGTATCTACTTCAAAGAAGTGCAAATATTACATCTATACAAAGATTTGTATGTATATGTTCACAGTGACACTATTCATACAGTCCAAATCAGAAAACAATCCAAATGTCCATCAACTGGTGAATGAATATTTTTAACAAAATGTGGTATACCTGTACAATGGAATGCTACTCAGCAATAAAAAGGAACAAAGTATAGATACATGCTACAGCACAGATTAACCTGAAAAACAATATGCTAAATGAAAGAAGCCTGACACAAAAGATTACATCTTGTAGAATTCAATTTACATGAAATATTCAGAAAAGGCAAATCTATAAGGACAGAAAGTCCTTAGCGGTTGCCTGGGGTTGGGGTGGGAATGAGGATTGACCGAAAACAGGCATGGGGCAACTTGTTGGGGTGATGGAAATGTTCCAGATTGGGTTGGGGTGATGGTTGCACAATTGTATAAATTCAGGAAAACATTTTGCATTATACATTTACAATAGGTAAATTTTATGAGATATAAATTATACCTCAATAAAGTAACCAAAAATGTATTTGCAAAATGGAGAGATTATGCTAGTCTGTGTGACAAGTGAGGAACTCAAGCTTGGATTAAAATACCTGCCCTTGGAGTCAAAACCCAGTAGAAAGCTAGCTATCTTTCAGCCAGCAATACCTTACCAGACTCCTCCCCTGTCCTAGCATTCAACCACCTATAATCATGCCATCAGCCAGGAGACACATTAACTCCATGAAGTTCAAGTTGACACTTTTTAAAATGAAATTTCTGCTCTTCTGAAATATCTCTTTTTCATCCCACAGCCAATATTTAATAATAATAAATCTCTATGAGAGCATCCTATCAGATGAGTAAACTCCTTGCTCTGTAGAAATTAGTCATTGCTAAGGTACACTAACTCTTTACCTATGCAAAACCCTTTTATCCAACGACACGAAAGTGACAAGAAAGTGAAAATGGACCAGATAGACGCACTTATTTGAGTTATGCTGTGAAGCCTGGGGGTCTCTGGGACATAGGCAAGCCCAGCAGCAGTTTAAAAGAGTTTAAAAGACAACTTAAAGCACCCCCATCTACAGGAGAAAGCAATCATGTGACAAGGTAGGGAAGTCTATTTTAGAAATGTTAAACTGTATTTTAAAAAAGTTTAACATTTTGAAATTTTGGTCCTAACCTTCAGATGTCAAAAAACAACTGAGCTTTCCAGAATCTCCAGGAATTCTAGTCATTCAAAGTTTAAAATATACCTAAGAAAGTATGCCAGACTCACACTCCATTCATCAAACCACAGCCAACACACTCATCTAGTTATGGTGTGCTGAACAGACAAAGGATTTAAGGTCAGAAAACCTGGGTTCCCATCTATTTTGTTTCTTCTACTTGCTAGAAGTGAGACCTTATGCAGATCCCTGAACCTCACGAATCCTTAGTTTCCTATGTTGTGAAATCAGGGTAAGAGTTATACCTATCTCACAGGGTTATGGGAATTCAGTGTGTGTACATAAAAAAACACTTCGTAAATTGCAAAGGCCCATTCAAATAGAGGCTGTCTACTTTCCAGAAAACTCCAAAATTCTTTATATGTTATTCTGAACTATAAGCCCACTCAATAAAATTACTTTTAAAAAATATTCTGTTTTCATTTCCCTATCTCTAATGGGTCCTGTTGAGCCCTGACATACCTAGCCTTGCATATGGTCATTGCTTACTCTGTTGTACACACTAACAATTATTCCAAACAGTGTTTAAATCTGTTTCTTACAGTTACACTTCCTGGTTCACAAAAGAAAAAAAACATTGTCAATCCAACATTTCTATAGCACACTTCTCCCAAAGGATTTCCACATGCATTCTCTGCTTGGTGAAATGCAATTGCTATTTAATAGCACATAGCAACACTATAGAACAGTCTAAGACAGGATGCGAGAGAGCCAATATTGTACACAGCTGAAAGAACAAGGGAAGCCAGTGTCAACAGATGCAATTACCAGATGTGAACTTTGGCCAAGGAAGTCAGGGCAAACTCTCCTTTAAGAAGTGCCACAGGGGCTAGGCACAATGGCTCACGCCTGTAATCCCAACACTTTGGGAGGCCAAGGCAGGTGGATCACCTGAGGTCGGGAGTTCGAGACCAGTTCTGGCCAACATGGTGAAACCCTGTCTCTACTAGAAATACAAAAATTAGCCGGGCATGGTGGCATGCACATGTAGTCCCAGGTACTCGGGAGACTGAGGCAGGAGAATCGCTTGAACCTGGGAGGCAGAGGTTGTAGTGAGCCAAGATCACGCCACTGCACTCCAGCCTGGGCAACAGAGGGAGACTCTGTCTCTAAAAAAATAAATAAATAAATGGCCACAGGATCTTTCATGCCCCAAAGTCATTGCAATCACATTTTATTCAGAATGGAATCCTTTGGAGCCCCAAACCTCTGCTGTTGCACTCATCCTGTTTCGTGGTAGGGGAGGGTGATTTGCATGGCTTCTCACTAGCAGATCTCCCCTCACTATTCAGATGGCAGACTCTCTGAAAAACTTACTTCTAAATAAGAACTTGGCATTATTTGGGGGTGATTTAAAGGGATGATAGCTGCAGTGGATATGAACACAAGCCACAATTTAACACTTCTTCCCCATGCAGCTGCCTTCCCACCACCCCCTGCCAAACACGCTGGGAAAAGCAATTGTTCTCCAGTCCCACACAAACTTGGAATGAGCCAATTGTCCTTATTTTGTTCTCACTTTGACATTTATTTCCTTTCCAATACAAGACAGGTGCACTGGTCCCTGTAGTATAGGGTGATGAAAATCAAGTGGGAAGAATGATGCTTTAAAAGGCAGCAGATGCACGGTGTGGTGGCTCACGCCTGTAATCCTAGAACTTTGGGAGGCTGAGGCGGGCAGATCACTAGAGGTCAGGAGTTTGATACCAGCCTGGCCAACATGGTGAAACCCTGTCTCTACTAAAAATACAAAAATTAGCTGGAAATCGCTTGAACCCGGGTAGCGGAGGTTGCAGTGAGCCAAGATCGTGCCACTGCACTCTAACCTGGGCAACAGAGTGAGACTCCGTCTCAAAAAAACAAACAAACAAAAAAAAATAATTTTAAAAAAGGCAGCAGATGCCTTAGCCAACCAGATTCAAAGGGAGGGCTAGGAAGTTCACTTGTGGGAAATTAGACTCTTCTCCAGGACTTCCCCTCTAAAGTCATCCATGGGGACTTGCATAATGTTGTCCAGAAGAAAATTCTTTTGGGGACAACATTAATTCACCAAAGATTCTCTTTTATATTATTTATTTGTTAAAATAAATTTTTTTTAGAGATAGGTTTCTCTCTGTCACCCAGGCTAGAGTGCAGTGGCATGATCATGGCTCACTGCAGCCTCGACCTTGGCTGAAGCGATCTTTCCACTTCAGCCTCTCAAGTAGCTGGGAACACAGGTGCATGCCACCAAGGCTGGATAAGTTTCTTATTTTTTGTAGAGACAGGGTCTCGGTATGTTTCCTAGCCTGGTCCCAAACTCCTGGGCTCAAGTGATCCTCCCACCTCAGCCTCCCAGACAGCTGGGATTACAGGTGTGAGCCACCGTGCCTGGTCACATTATCTTTTAAATCTATGAAATTCTTAGAGGCAAAATCATGATATGTAAATACCTGGCCCTCAAAATGAGTCATTACTAAATATTTTAATTAAATCTATTTTCAATGCAGCATGAAGTGTCAGGTACCTATGTGTTCATAATGAGAAGGGTTTTTGTCCTTTAGGGAATCTATGTATGGGTCAGAAAAACTTCCCTTTCTCACACTTTACAAAAGCAAAGAATGAATTTGGTTTGCCTGCTTATTCCATTTTGTACTACGAGGTGTTACTTTCAAAATGTGAACACCTCCTTTATTCACGACAAAACAAGAGAAAAACTGATTACCTAGAATTTATGACCAGTTAATTTTCTTATTCTCAAGCCTAAAAATGAATTGCTTGTTCCCTTGCCTGCCAGTCTTTTCTCCTCTGTCTACTTCCCTCCCAAACACTAGTGCTGATGAATGAAGTCTGTTTGTGGTTTGTGTCAGTATTTGTCTAGGAAGGGAGTGACACATGAGTTGGAGTGGGGGCATAGCAACTTGGACCAACTCCAAGTTGGCCTCAAAAATGACAAGTTACCAATAATGTATTGTGCTCTCCTGCATCCACTCTTGGCTGGTGCCCATGTACACTGCATCATATGATACTTAGGTCGTTCTGTTTTCCAGTGTAGATGTATATGAATGCCTTGCTTCAAATTTAGTTGTGGATCCCCAAAGAACAGATGCTGAGTTCTAATATTGTTCCTCAAGGCATGTGGTTCACAGGGAATGATACTTTTCAGACTTTTAAATCAGGAGTGTACAATCTTTTGGCTTCCCTGGGCCACACTAGAAAAAGAATTGTCTTGGGCCACACATAAAATACACTAACACTAACGGTAGTTGATGAGCAAAAAAATAAAAATCGCAAAGAAGTCTCATAATGTTTTAAGAAAGTTTACAAATTTATGTTGGGCCACATTCAAAGCTGTCCTGGGCCACATGTGGCCCGTGGGGCGTGGGTTGGACAAGCTTGTTTTAAGTAAAAATTCTACTGTCTAGACTTTTCCCTCAGGCTCCTAACTCAAATTTATAACTGCCCACGGTATACTTCCACTTGACTATCCCAACCTCAACTCCCAGAATTCGCCGCACACATCTTCGCTAATCAACATTCTCTAGATATGCCACACAGTTTCACACCTTTGTGCTTTGTCCACGCTATTCTCTTAGCCTTGAGTGATCTCTCCTATTGAAATTCTGATTATCTTCCAGGAACCATCTCATATGTAATTTCTTCCATAAATTCTTCCCCAATTCCTGCAAGTGAATCTAATCATTTCATCTGTGCTCATACAACATTCTGTTTGGACTCATCTTAAAATCTCAATCACATTCTGCCTTGTATTGTAATTATTTGTGTCTGTATCTGTCTCTTCTATGAGGCCAAAGGCTTTTTGAGGGTGGTACTGTGTCTGATTCATCTTTGTGTCTCTCCCAGGGCCTACCCAAGTACTTGACACTCAGTGACCGAATAAACAATAAACATTTAGAGTAAGAACTCAAATACTATGCGTTGATCTATTAAACTGTGGGTATGTCCTCTACCTGTTAATCAAGGAGCCTGGCATAGACCATAAACCAAATACAGAACACAGAACGTCTGTGTCAGAACAGCTCCAAACATTTATCAAATTTTGGAAAACTTGTTTAAATTATTTTACTTGCACAAAAACTTTGTAGGCCTGGCAGTTAATAGGAAAAAAAAAAAAATCAAATCACTGAGTTACCTCCAAAAGTTTTAGCCACGGAACATTTTGCAGACCATTAAGAATGAGGGCTTCTGTTTAGGCAGTACTGGTTAATTTCTAACATAGAAAGTTACTTCTGGTCACAGTGTTAGTGGATCGATTATTTTTTGCTGTTCTCAATACCATCATGCCTTGAACAAATACTCCTTTTTGGAGAGTGTGCCTTTCTGAGGGTTCCACTAACTTCTACTGGGAGTGCAAGTGCAATCTGACACTGGCCCCCTACTCCTGCCAGTCTATCAGGAGCCAGATTTCAGTTTCCCAGCAGGGTGCACTTGCCCCTGCCACCAGAAGCTGGAAATAAATTGCCTAATGTTCTTCTGTAAAAAATATTTGGGGAAGGCACCTTGGAACATACTCCATTGATCCTAACTAAACACCTTTGCCAATATTTCCTGTCTTAGGCACAGTAAATCAGTGATATGCTAGGTGTTGATATGTGGTGGTTTCTTTGTTCCTTTCTAAATCCTAGACATCTTGGAATCTACACTATTGATATTCCAACATGCAAGTTATTATCATGACTAACACAGACAGAATTACCTGCTGCTACATTCCAGGTATGTTTACGTATTTCCCTGTCTAACCTGCTTCCTCCCTCCAGCTGTCTCAGTGTGGACGAAAGGGAGGCTTTTCCCCCTCCCCTGCATTTTCTCTAACAACTGTGATGTCAAATGCAATTATTTGTGGAGGAATCTGCTGTATGCATGGATGAAAGAGACACATGCAAATCCTCAACAAGAAAGGGAAATACCAGCTATAGGGAACTATGTCCCAAAAGCACGCTGATCTGGCAGCCTCTGCCGAAGGCCCCCTGTGCAGATATTAACAAGCTGAACACAATATGACTTTAGGAATGCAAAAGAAAAAACTGTTTAACATTTGAAAAATCTCCTCCTCAATCTGAGGTCAACCCAGCTAATAAAAAAGCTTCAAAAACTTCTGAAAAACCATGAATAAGCCCCAGATGCTCCTGTTCTCAGCTGAACTTTCCACCAAGTTATTTCATACCCTCTATTTTTCACAAGTAGAACTATTTCAACCTCTTGTGCCATCCTATCTCTTTCCAAAGAAAATTGCCTGCAGCCAAATTCCTTCTCCCACCCACAGTAACTAATTGTCCATACTGTTATTCATCTCCTTTTCTGAAGAAGAATTAAATTGGCAAGACCCCTTAGTGCAAGGGTGGGGACCTTTTTTTCTATCAAGGGCCACTGACCCACAGGGGAAAAAAATCAGTTGGGGCCACACACAAGTAAGAAGCTGCTTGATTTAGTTTAGCTTTTTTTTTGCTTGTGTTTGTGGAAGAAATAAAAAACATTCACCTTGTTTTCTTTAAGAAAAATAAGGACAGGGAAAGGAAAACTCCATTGAATAGGTATAGTAAATTAAAACAAAATTCCAGGTGTATGCTATACCAAGTTTGGGGAATGAGGAGGTTAAAAAAAGATGTCCAGGTCAGGTGCAGTGGCTCATGCCTCTAATCACAGCACTTTGAGAGACCGAGGCAGGTGCATCACTTGAGGTCAGGAGTTTGAGACCAGCCTGGCCAACATGGTGAAACCCTGTGTCTGCTAAAAATACAGAAATTAACCAGACATGGTGATGCGCACCTGTAATCCCAGCTACTCGAGAGGCTGAAGTGGGAGAATTGCTTGAACCCGGGAGGCAGAGGTTGCAGTGAGCCAAGATGGTGCCACTGCACTCCAGCCTGGGCGACAGAGCAAGACTTTGTCTCAAAGAAAAAAAAAAAAAAGTCAGGAAGGAGGAGACAGAGAGATTAGGAAAAGAAAACAAAAGGTAGGGAATAGAAAGAGAGAGGCCAGGGGATGGTAAGGAAAAAAGGAGAGAAACTAGATACTGGGACACAGGAAAAGATGGACAAACACAGAGGAAGGTCTGGCACACTCCCTAGTTCATGTGTTAGTTGCAGTAAACAGCTTGTTCTACCCCTGGTGCTCCCTGGACCGTGGGCATTAGAGTAAGTGATCACTGGCCTTTGAAATCCTTATTAGCTTTCTAGCAGTTTAGGAAAAATTCTTTCTGTGCTGAGAAACAGCTGGCCTGCTTTGATTTTCAAACTTCAAAGCTATTTTTTGAAATAAAGGTTATTTTCTCAAGAACGTCTGAAGGTTTTACACGTGTGTAAAGGAATGACTGAAAGTCTCTGACGTTGCAAAGCTGTCAGATGGCCTTATCTTTGGTCTTTCAGAGATTAGAGCTGTCTTATTCCATAGAGCCTATATGTTACATTTGGAATCAGCGTTTATTTCACTGATTTGAGGGATTTCCCACTGCACCCCACCCACCTTGTCCCACAATCAAACTTAGTTTGGGGTTCCATTGGATCTTAGTATAGACAATATAAAATGGAGGCCACATGTACATCTCTAAGGTAAGGAAAAACAGACCAGCATTCACAGCTCTTTCATGATCACTGTTCTCCCATTGAAAGCTGAACTTGTGAATGTCTGCACCTAGCAACCCACTAAGAAAGAAGTTGCTTTCAAGCTGCAGTAACTGTTTTTAGCACTACCATATATGTGCTACTGTACCTTATTCCCAGAATATTTGGGGTTATGTTCTGCTGGTGGCACATTAAAGAAGACAAAATAGAACAGGAAAATGTCCAGAGAAGGTGAAATAAAATACTGAAGGATGGAGAACAAAGCAAAGCCATATAGGGACAAACTAAAATCACTGGCTTCTTGAGTCTGAAAATATGATGACTGAAGGGGAAAAGAAAATAAGTGCATAGAGGCTGGGCGTGGTGGCTCATGCCTGTAATCCCAGCACTTTGGGAGGCCGAGGCAGGCGGATTACCTGAGGTTGGGAGTTCAAGACCAACCTGACCAACATGGAGAAACCCCGTCTCTACTAAAAATACAAAAATTAGCCGGGCTTGGTGGCGCATGCCTGTAATCCCAGCTACTCGGGAGGCAGAGGCAGGAGAATCGCTTGAACCTGGGAGGCGGAGGTTGCAGTGAGTCTAGATTGCACCACTGCACTCCAGCCTGGGCAACAAGAGTGAGACTCCATCAAAAAGAAAGAAAGGAAAAGAAAAGAAAAGAAAAGAAAAGAAAAAAAAGAAAGAAAGAAAAAGAAAGAAAGAAAGAAAGAAGAGAGAGAAAGAAGGAAAGAAAGAAAAGAAAGGAGGGAAAGGAAGGAAAGGAAGGAAGGAAAGGAAGGAAAGAAAGGAAAGGAAAGAGAAAGAAAAGAAGTGCATACAACGTGATAGGTAGAGTTACTACAAACTTAAGTCTAGAATACTGGAGTTTGAGGGGTATCCCCTTGAACTTGAAAGAGATGGTTTGGGGTTAGATAAAGGGAGGCCCTACTTTGCATAATCAAATACTAAGGAATTTATTTCCCTAAGGGGTTGGGCAGGCCAAAAATAGAAATAGATTCTAAAATATTTGGGCCCATTTGTGAATGACAGAATCATACTGGGTTATTCTGAGAAGTTCAGATGCATGGAGGCTACCTCTCACAGTACACACATCTCTGAGTGTGCCTGTCAGCTCGAATCCTGGGTGGTGTAGATCATGGGGGCTGCCCCTGGGACCATGTCTCTAAAAGGTCCTTGGTGTTGCCCTCAGAATTAAGGGGATGACTCCTAGGCTATGAGGCTGAAACACTGGGTCAGTATGCACTGGTCAGGAGGTCACCAGGCCACCAGACCGAGTGATACTGCTGTTGCCTCCTCACAGAAGCTAGGCTGCTTCTGAGACAGCCAATAGAGATGAATACAGCTCAGTTGGGGAACAGGGAGGAACAGCTTTGGTTTGGTCCAGCGTGGCTTCAATCTTACATCTGTCTTTATCTATTTCAAAAAGTTGATTTAAGTGAAAATAGATTTATTTTTTCTGATTAAAAAAATAATTTTTAAAAAGTATTTGGGGGCGCCTGTGGTCCCAGCTACTGGGGAGGCTGAGGCTGGAGAATGGTGTGAACCCGGGTGGCGGAGCTTGCAGTGAGCCAAGATCGCACCACTGCACTCCAGCCTGGGCAACAGAACAAGACTCCATCTCAAAAAAAAAAAAAAAAAAGGATTTGGGCAGAGTACAGAGAGGTGTAAAAAAGGAAATGAAAAAATGAAAACTACTGTAATACTGCTAATGTTTTGATATAATTCTTACAGACTTCATTCTACATACATATATATATATACACGCTAATTTTTTAAAAAATTGGATTGTACTTTACTACTGTCTCATAGTCTGCATTGCTTTTTACTTAGTAATATATGATAGGTATCTTTCTATGCACAATGTGTTTTAAAAAATATTTTTAAACGTCTGCAGATTACTCCATTGTATGGAAACAGCATAGTTCCCATAATAAATCTGCTATTGATGGACATTTGGATTGCTTTTATTTTTATGGGTTTTTTTTTTTTTTTTTTGAGACAGGGTTTTGCTCTTTTGCCCAGGCTGGAGGGCAGTGGCATGATCTTGGCTCACTGCAACCTCCGCATTCTGGTTTCAAGCAGTTCTCGTGCCTCAGCCTCCCGAGTAGCTGGGATTACAGGTGCCCACCTGTAATGGTAGCTAGTTATAATTAATAGTGGATATTATTAATCAAAGGATAGTGGTGAGAAATGTGATAATGTAAATAAAACATTTACATGTATGAGCTTATAGATTTATTGTTTTTTCTGATTTAAAAAAATAATTTTAAAAAGCATTTGGGCAGAGATATAAAAAGGAAACGAAAATTACTGTAATGCTGCTAATGTTTTGATATCATTCTTACAGGCTTTATTCCACATACATATAATGCATTAATTTTTTAATATATGTGTGAAATAAATGTGATAATGCAAATAAAACATTTATATTTATGGGTCTCAAAAGTGTTAAAACACTTAAATGCTGCAGGGATTCTTTGTTTCTTTTTTTTTTTTTTGAGACAGAGTCTCAATTTGTCACCCAGACTGAAGTGCAGTGGCATGATATTGGCTCACTGCAACCTCTGCCTCCCAGGTTCAAGTGATTCTCGTGCCTCAGCCTCCCAAGTAGCTGTGATTACAGGTGACTGCCACCATGCCCAGCAAATTTCTGTATTTTTAGTAGAGACGGGGTTTCGCCATGTTGCCCAAGCTGGTCTCAAACTTCTGACCTCAAGTGATCCACCCACCTTGGACTCCTAAAGTGCTGGGATTACAGGTGTGAGTCACAGCACCCAGCTGCATTCTTATTTTCTTATTAACATTTTTGTGTTGTTAAGAATTAGACAGCTTTAGAGTAGGTCTCATCTCCTAGATGTCCCCCACACAGACAGGGCCCCCAAAACTCTCTGAGGTCTTGCCATCATCCAGAATAACATTTCTGACTTTTCGGACTGGATTCAACTGCTTTGAGGGGCAGGTAGGCCTCACAGTCTAGCAGATGTCTGCTCTCACATACCTAAATGGCATTTGGCTCCCCACAGCATTCACCTGGCGATTGTTTGCCATTGTCTACCATACTGGGGAGGAAAGCTTATCGTGTTCTCTTCCTTGTTGGGCCCTCTATAAATACACCCAGATTGCGTGGGCCTGAATTGAACACTCTGGCGAGAAACCAGCTTTCTCAGGAAGAAGGAGATCAGTTGCATTACAACGTAACTTGCAATTCCTTTCCAAACTTCTGGTGCTTTTGCTTTGAAAAAAAAAAAAAAAAAAAAAAAAAGCTGCTGCTGCTCATCATTGCTAGCCAAAAGCATTTATAGATTATGGACATTTTTTTTTTCATCTAGAAAGGAGCACATAGCAAGCATGGTGTTCTTCATTAGAGGTTGTGAGACACCCAGCCAAGGACTAACACTGAGTCCCAGATAAATGCTATTCGGTCTTGATCACTGTCTTTTTCCAGATCATTTCTTCTATTACTTTCCCTTTAAGATAGAGTCACTAAGACCATAGAAAATAAATCAGCCTATAAGAGGAATTCTTAAATTATGTGGAAGATGAGAGTGGGTGGATAGGAAGAAAAAAAAGTGAGGAGTTGTGGGGAGAGAAGTACCTCTCTCTCAGAGAAGGTGGCAGAAGTGGGAGTCAGGGAAACATGGGACTTATAAAAGGAAGGCAACATGTCTTTTTGTGGCAGAGAAAAAAGTTACACAAAAAATTGTTTCTGGATCAACAAAAGAAAATATATAAAGCAAAATATAAATAGAAGTAAGTTGAAGACTATAGTACTATAAGAAAACAAAGACAAAAAAAAAAAAAAAAGATTGTGGGTCCCTAGAAGCCAAGGGCAGTGACTATCTCATTGATTTTTCTAGTTCCTGTGCCCAGCACAGGACTGATGGTGAAGCAAGGCAGGTCTGGACTAGGGCAACAACATGGGGACAGAAAAGGATCTCAGACAGAATTGTACAAAGAATGACCTGAAAGCACTGGTAATCGGCCACCTAGAAGAGAGTTCAGGCCTAGTGATGTCAACAGAGAAGTGGGAGTAGGACATAGTAGGTCCAGGGAATATGCTGAAAGTAGAGAGGATCACAGACGCATCTGTCCTTCCTCACAGAAATGATTCCCTCAGGGAAAGCACGAGAAAGCTATGCAATAGGGGCAGGTATGCCAAAGATTTTAGTCACTTCATTCACTTTTATATCCTGCAAATAAGGAAGTTTCCCAATATCCAGCTATCTATACTCGAGGCATGAATCACCACAGGACTACACTACCCAGGGAGACTGGAGTCTAGATAGAAATACGCACATGAATTGCTGTTTTGGCTCTGCTCTTCAGGCCTCAACAAGCTGAGCTTGGAGTTGAAAGGAGGCGGACAGGAAAATGAAAGTTGCTATTACTCAGGCTTTGACAGATAAAGTAGGTTTCCCATCTTTGCTCAATACTATATTTTATAGCGACTGAATAGGCAGAGTAGGTGGAGAGTAGGCCAGAGCCTGGGGGCTCTGTCAAAAATCATTCCACTGTATGACAACCACAGCATAGCCCCCAAGTGAAGGTCAGAAAAGGGTGACTGAACAGGAAGAGAGTTCATGAATTTTCCAGGTTCTTAGCAAGTTGAGGACCTTCTGAATTGATGCAATGAAGACTTATGGGGAAGCTGTGGTATTATTCCACTGCATTTCTCAATAAAATAGAGGAAGGGCTATTCCAGATGACTTCTTGAAGAAATAAAATATTCTGTACATACCTGAAAAGCAAAACCCCAATGTAACATTTTGTAACTTTTTTGATGGCAAAAAGAATCCCCCTACTTTCTTGCCTTCTCTCTGTACCTGCCACTACATTTTCTCCCCAAAATTCATATCTGTCCCATGTGCAAAATATATTCACCCTGTCCACACAGCTCCAAACTGGGGATAAAGAGGAACAGAATTTTTCACTTATTTATGCAATAAATAGTTATCAGTCACTTATTATATACCAGGCATTGTTCAAAGAGCTGAAGATACGGTGGTGAGTGGGACAGACAAGTTTAGTCTAGCCGAGACATCTGTTCTGTCTTCTCAGCATTTGCTCTGACCAGCAAGGGCACGGGGTGCTAAGGTGGAGAGAAGAGGCGGTGTCGAGTACAAGGCAGAGCATCTTGGTGAAATGTCAGGTCAGCTCCTTGTCAGCACATGCTTGAGTAAAATGAACAAGCGAGGTCTTATATATAACATGTGTAAAGTTCTTGGAGACTGTTCTAGTGAAACAGCACCAGCTATAAGGAGCTGCCATAATTAGAAAGACATAGGAGTTGATAACAAATAGGAAAATGTGTTCTGAGAAGGTATGGAGAAGGCGAACAGTCACTGCTTCCCTCTGGGGCCCCCACTCTTCTTTGTGAGGCTGTCACGAAACACAGTAGTCTCTCCAACACATCTAAGCACCCACAGTGGCAGCTGAAGAAAAACACTATAATCTCTCTCGATCTTTCTCACAGTTTTGGTAATTTTTGAGACTTCAGTAAATGGATGGCACTCAACATTCAACAGCCAAGGAGCTACATTTAATTGGAATTCTGACTAAAAAAAAGTGTGTAACAAATTGATTAAAAGTAATAGTTAACACATTCATCAGGGAATCTAAATACCTCATTGTGAGAACTTCTACTAAAGATTCAATAAGGGACAAATCTCTGCAGGTACTAGAAATTTCTTTTCATTTTCTACTGTGGGACCTGGAGAAGCTACTGGTCTACTGTGGGAGGGCCACACCCTACTACTTTCTGCGGAGACCCAAACCACTGCCTGCTCCAGCCTCTCCTATGTCCTGGCTAATGGCCAAAAGATGACTGAGTCAACTTCAGGGACAAAGCGGTTCTCATCTCCTAAACCAAGCTTGTCCAACCCGCAGCCCACGGGCTGCACACAGCCCGGTATGGCAGTGAATGAAGCCCAACACAATTTGTAAGCTTTCTTAAAATACCATGAGGTTCTTTTTTTTTTTTTTTTTTTTTTTTGGCAATTTTTATTTGTAGCTCGTCAGTTATCGTTAGTGTTAGTGTATTTTATGTGTGGCCCAAGATAATTCTTCCTCTTCCAATATGGCCCAGGGAAGCCAAAAGGTTGGACACTCCTTCCGTTTTCCCATCAGGCAGTGGGAAGGAAGGGTAATGAATTTGAATAACAAGCTTTCCTTCTTTGCCTTGTAAACACTATCACTTAACTGGACTCCTTGCCTCCAATTTCTGATCTCTAAAGCACCCTTTGCGCTTCTGGCACTTAACATTACTGATGTTAACTGATCTGACCATGTCACTCTCATGCTTCAAGCCCTTCATGTGCTCTGTGCTGCCACAGAGTAAAGCTCAGATTCCTTAGTACGCTATTCATGGCCCTCCCAAATTTTTTACCACCTTTTCTGTCTCATCTTTCACTGTCCACGTCCTCTTCCAATCTGGCTTGTAGCCTCAGCTCCCCAGCCACATAAGGCTATCGATGTACTTTCATGTCTTTGAGCCACTGCTCATGCCATATTCCTCTGCCAGGAAGATCCTTCCTTCCAATCTCGATCTGTCAAAATTCTCCTCATCTTTCAAAGGCTGGCTTAAAGGCTACCTCCTATTTTTAAAGTCCTGTCTAATTCCCTCAGTAGGAATTAATCCTTCTCTTCTCCGGGCGAGCATAGTACTTGGTTTATATTTCTTTTATGACACACTGTGCCTTGGAGTCTAGTAATGTAGCCATGTTTTCATCACCCTCATTGAAAGTAATTAAGTTATCTCTGTATCTTTGTCTACAGCCCCTATGCTCAGTGCTTGGCACAGAGAGCTGCTCAATATTGAATAAATGAATGCAAATGGTGATTATATATGCATACGTGATGAGTGTGTGTGTGTGGGGATTCTCTATGTCCTTATCAACAGACCCCATCAAATCCAGCACTACATAAAAAATGGGCATTCAACAAATAACTCCTAATAAATGACATGGATATATATATACACACACACACATATGGGTGTGTGTGTGTTTTACTTTTTATTTTTCCCTGTGAATTTCATTTTGAAAAGGAGTCATAGAAGTAATCATGTTTTCAGTGACTTCCAAGAACAACAAACAAGAACAAAGACCATTCGACCAAGTAAAAGCTCAGATCTGAGCGCCATCTCAGTATATTTTAATGAAACCTGCAGTTTTAACAATAATTTGGACCATGGGTTATCAGATTGCAATTACTGATCAATCAATTTGCCACACAATAGCTCAGGGAATGACATAACTGAAAAAAGAAATTGGCAATATGAAAATTGCTCCCCACGGGGATACCCTTATCCTATATTTGTGTCTGGCAAACAAAGGCAGCAGCACCACTGGGTTCTGGTCTGGAGATCTTTCAGCTCTGACCGCCTTCGAGCATCCATATGCAGCTATAACAAACTGCCTCTAGCTTGGCTTAATCTTTTGTATTAGCTCATTAATGAGTCTGGATTCCTTCCCCATTTTCCATGGTATCCCAGGCAGGCACAAAGGCTCAGGCGGCAGGGGGCAGCTTTCCTTTTGCCTGACAACAAGTGGTCACTGGTTCCAGTCTGGGGCTAACAAATTCCATAGTTCTTTGAAGGTAGAGCCTATGGTGTAGGTCTGCCCTAGGCTCTGCAATGCAAAAAAAGAGCTTTGGGAATTTGGGCCTAGGCAGTGTCACTGGTATCTGTGACATCACCCCAACAGCTGAGAGTGATGGTGTCTCAAGAAAGCTCAGTAGCCACAAGCCCCGTGAATTCTTTCTGCTCTGTTGGCATGTGAAATACACACACACTCACAAACATATTATATGCTGCTTAAAATCATTCTAAATACCTCCTGTGAGACATCTGCCAATAAGGATATCATGTCAGCCGGGTTTTAAATATAGGAACCTCTCACCATCTTCAACCAGAGAGCAAAATGCAAAAGGAATGCAGATTAACTTGCCCTGAACTTTATAGCTCTGAAGTCTCTCCACTTGATACCATCCTTCCATGAAAGGTCCTGGTGGGGCTGAAGATTAAAATGGGACTTCTGGATCATGTGGTAAAATCTCTAAGCTGTACTCCAAGGGTAGCCTGCCTATTTATAGAGCCTCTACTTCAGGGCAGAGTTCAAACTTGGGAAAATCTGAAGAACTTAATTTAAACACACACACACACACACACACACACACGCACGCACACACGCAAAATCATCTTCATTTTCCATTCAGTCACTTTGAGCCAAACTAATCTTTAAATAGTTCAAAAATCTGTTGAAGGTTGGCTAGATATATTTTTCCAAGAATCTTTAGAATTTAGATTATTATATTTAGAATTTTTAAATCATTTAAACAACACTCCAAACTAGAAAAGTTGTAGTCTCTCCATTCCAGAAATTGATAAACTGAGGCACAGATACTCAAGTCACTTAAAAGGTCACTCTTGACTTGCCCTTATGCTAACCCTTCATATTGTAAGAATATGAAGAAAAACAGTACCTAGAATTATATTGAGTGCCTACCACATACATTATCCCTAATATTTGTCTTAACTTTTCAAGATAGATGATAGTATACCCATTTCACAGATTAGGAAGCATGAGTATAGGAAAGTTAAGTAATTTGACCTAAAGCCAAGTAACTACAAAATGACAAATCTAAGAATTAAATACAGATCTATTTGGCTCTAAAGCCTTTGTTCTTTCCCTCAAACTAAATAATCCAGTGTTTTGGCTCTCAAACATCTCACTGAGACTCTCAGTCACATACCAGTGATGCTTTACAACTAAAACAGGTAGTATTGGCGTTAACAAAAACTCATGTGGAGCAGTGAACATCACAATCCCAAAACAGTCCTTTTTAACCTTTAAACAGGGTGGAGAGTATTTTTCTAGTCACTTCCATGTCTCTCCCTCTCCCACCTAAACATACATGTAAATCTGTATCTTTCTCTTCCCACAAAAAATGGCAACAACATCAAGAGAGTTACTAAATTACCACAATATTTGGGGGATATTGTTTTGGGTCAGTGAAGGTTTCATAGCTATTTCCATCATAACTAAAAACTAACATGTGTGCTAAGTTGGGTTTCCCCTATCATGCTTAGGCACTCATGTTTGTGAATCTACATGTAATACTTCACATTTAACCCCATGGGGATATTACCCTGCTGGCTTTTTCCTGTGATTGCAGCCTACTGAGATATTTTTGCATCCCAATTGTGTTATCTATGTATTCACTAACCCCACCTAGCATCATGCAGTCACTAAATATTAGAAGTATGCCTTCTCTATCTTCAGTTAAGTCACTAGCAAAAACTTTAGGCAATAAGGGGCTAGGCACAAAGTTAATAACTAAAGGACTCACTCTGGGCTGATATTGATACATTTCATATTTGATAAATAATTAGCTATGCATTTATCCAACTAGATGATCAGTTAGCCAATATTTCTCCTTACTTATTTTAAGACGAATCATAGGAATCTCTGTCAAACGCCTTGCTGAAATTGAGACCCAGCATGTCTATGCCAATCCTCTGATCAATAAGGCATGTGCATGCGTGCTCGTATAAGGAGAAATGGCCTGATTAGTTCTGAGTAAGTCCACAGTGGCTACTTGTAACCACCATGGCTGCTTCCAACAGCTCATGCTCTCCAAGAATCTAATCTAGAATTTCATTAGGATGTGACACCAGACTTTCTGGTTTGTGGCTTCCAAAATCCAATTTCCATCCCTTATTGAAGGTGAGGGTAAATAATTGTGCCAGTCTTCAGTCTTTTGGCTCTTCACCAATTCTTTGTGATGCTTCAAAGTTTAATAACAGTGATACCATGATAATAACCATAAGAATCCTCAGTGACCTGGAATGTAACTAACCTGAACTTGTACTTCATTTTTGTGGCATATCAGAAGAGTAATTCTCTTAGCTTTTATTTGGTTTCGTCAGCTGCTTGCCCATAATACAGAACAGATATTACTCTGAGAAGTGATGACTTAGCAAAATAGGGACTATGAAAAAAAAATCTAGATCAACTTATTAAACATGGAAAAGAAAACCATACTTAAGAAATTATCCAATAAGATCCAGTGTATATGAATAATAATGTAATCTTTATTTTGGATATTAATTAGAACTCTGTTAGAGACACTCCACTTAACAGTTGCTACGTAAAATCACTGTGGTCACTATCTAATGAAAGCACATAGTTAGGAATACAGAATTAATCTCCTTATTATCATTTTACCTTAACTGTGTACCAACACTGAGCCCATACAGAATTTGGAAACATTTCTTGCTATGTGTCAAATAAATTTACAGTTGAACGCTAGATCTCAAATAAGGACCAAGACCAAACATTTGTGTGGGCCAGTTAACACAAGACTGCACCATATAGACAAGCTAGTTTAAGACAAAAGAGCTCAGCTCAGTACTTTGTTCTCATTGGGTTTTGTTAGAATCCTAATGACATGGGCAAAGAAAACTCATATATGCTGGTCATCAGCTTCAAAGAAGCCACTTCTGGTTCACTAGTACTACAGCATGGGCCTTTAGCTATCACTTCAATAATGTTACCACCAAGCCATTCACATTCTCCCATTTGGTCTCCATTCTGACCCACAGTTCATTTTAGAAAGCAGCTGATGGGGACTGGAGGGCATGCTGTGACTTCCTTGTGTATTATAGATATTTAGTACCTCCATTGACCACTCAAATTAAGAAATGGCTCACATGGATTTAAGCCTTTAATGTTAGCTTTAAGGGCATCTAAGATTTTTGTTATTTTTGCAGTTGGACCCCTTTAAGTGAAATCTTACTTAGAAGACCAATATGTGAAGAAGATTTTTAAAAATGGAGCTGCTCTGGTTAAAATAGGAATGGGGGACTTAGAACAACCTCCACAGCACCTCTCCCACATTCCCTATGGAACACAATCTGAATACACTGCCCTAAACAACTGAGCTATCTGGCACAGAAGCCCACTGACTAATATGATGCTAATTTTGTCATTCTGGAAGGAGGAAGGAGGCACGAGATAAATTATTATAGGATGTCCAGGAAGGTGGAGGAGTTGAGATCCAGGGGATGAGACTGAAAGGATGACTGACCCTGAATGAGAACAGGAGCCTGAGTCAGACTCTGTGAGTGGGTAAAAGGCCATGAGCAACAGGTCTTGCTGATTCTGCCTTCCTTTGGTTCAGTGATCCCAGCAGAGACCTCCCCACCCGGTGCAACAACTGCCCAATGAGTTGAATGAGGCAGTTGGGCACTAAGGTATACTTGTTAGGCCCAAACCTACTTAATATCCAAAATAAGTGATAAATAATTAGGAAGTTCATGGTTCCTGCTGTACAGCCTTTTGTTCCAAAGGTGAACTTCCTAAGTATGGGCTTCTGCCATGATTTGGAGTACTTACTGTATAAGAAAATGTGTTTGTATATTTGCAAGCACGTTTGTATCAAGAGCCTTTGGAAGCAGAGCAAATGGCTGTATAGAATATTAACCTGTTTATTTCCCAGTCCCAGTGTTGTCATTTACTGGTAGTATGACTTTGGACAAGTCATTTTTCTCTCTTGGCTTTAACATCCTCTGTAAAATCAAAGGGTTAGACCCTATGATCCTGCACTTATGTAATTCTGTCCTTTAGCACAGACACTGGCTAATATTGAATGTGAAAATTACCTTAAATGAAATCTAAATTCAGAAATAAGTTAAGGGCAGCAAAGGTTAAGTCCTTTGAATTGACTGATCAATCAATCAATTTTATATATTGAGGGTCTACTTTGTATATGCTACTGTGTTAGGTGCCACGGGATACAAAGAATTAAATGTGCGATCCCACACTTAGGGAGCTTACAGTCTAGAAGCAAGATACATATTCATAAATATATCTCAGTTAATTTCTGAAATAGTATTTGAATACACACACATACATACACACACACTGATATACTTCATATAGCAAATGTTTGTAACTGCAAACCTTTTAGGGAACGAGTATTTGTAACTGTTTATTAAAAAGTATCAGCCAGGCACGGTGGCTCACACCTGTAATCCCAGCACTTTGGGAGGCTGAGGCAGGCACATCACCTGAGATTAGGAGTTGGAGACCAGCCTGGCCAACATGGTGAAACCCCGTCTCTACTAAAAATACAAAAATTAGCCAGGCATGGTGGTGGGCACCTGTAATCCCAGCTACTCAGGAGGCTGAGGCAGGAGAATTGCTTGAACCCGGGAGGTGGAGGTTGCAGTGAGCCAATATTGCACCACTGCATTCCAGCCTGAGTGACAGAGCGAGACTCCATCTCAAAAAAAAAAAAAAAAAAAAAAGGTGTTGCATTTGGCCAGTGGGTAAATGTAAATAGAATAGGAGACCCTATGAATTTCATAGATAATTTAGATATGTATTTCTAAACTTCATAAACCTGGTAGTCTATATTGTTTGACAGAATTGTCTTTTCATATGTAGAACTTGCCTTTCCATTGCTAACACTTCCAATTAAAAGTATTCTATGAAAGAATACAATAATGTAATGAGAAAAGTTCATGTATTTCCCTCCATTGCTCAATCAAGATGACCCCAACACTAATACCAACAACATTTTGGCTCGCCATTCCCGACTCATCTTCCATTTTTGAGTAATTTAATTTAATATGCAAGGACTAAAATACATGACCTAATTTAAGTATCTTTAATCCTGTGTATTCTAAATATAGCAAATAGTTCATTTTCAAGAAATTTAATATGAAATACTTGGGAATTCTTCTTGGTGCGGTGTTATTAAACTGTATATAATAATTAAGATATTAAAAACACATGCTCCCCAAAGCCACCAGACATTGTAATTATTTTTCAGGCTATTAGACAAAGTGACAGAAGATTTTTTAATGATAAATCCCTTTTGGAGTATATCAGAGAATTTCCTTTTGCGTCATGAAATAATGTTTAACTCCACAGAGTCTAAGTCTGGTATTTAAAAGACTAACTCACATTGTCCTTTTGTGACTCAGAAGTCATTCATTGGCTCTTGTTAACATGCCATTGTAGGTACTCTGTCCTTCACACACACACACACACACACACACACACACACACACACACACATTCTGGCTCCATATGGAAATAAAGGGCAATTACTAGAGTTCTGCCATGTCACTTGTATGTGAACAAGTAAGACAGACACTGGGACATAATTCCATTTGGGAAGGTCTTTTACTTAAAGTTGACTTTCAAAAGGTTTCTCCTTTTACTTAGAAATTTTATATCAATATTGGCTTTTCTAGCAACCATTGCACTAGGCCAGTGTTTTACAACTCTCACTCCTGTTATTGTGAGAAGACTATGAAAACAAGTTACCTGGAGTGTTTTTCATCATGTCTGAGATTCATTTCAAACATTTTTCTAAAATCACATGCTAAGGAATGTCCTGAGTGCTCCTTTGGCACTTAACAGCTTTACTAATTAACTTATTAAAAATTTTAACTTTCTATTTCAAAAGTTAGTGTCTTCATCGCACTAGAGTCTGCTAGGCATCTTAAAAATACTTTTCTGGTGTTTACAGAGGGGGATGGAAGTAGAGACATTTCAGTGTCTGTTCTAGATTTTTAAATTATCTTTGACCATTTAACATCATTCTATGAATTAGGACTCACTAGCAGAAAGTTCTTCTGCTATTTATAACTCAAACTCATGCCACAAAGCTCCTCTGTTTCCATACAATGTGGTGGTTAGTTTTCCAAGAATCTCACCAATTGAGATTTTGTAAACAATGTGCTTAATCTTTCATTGCTGCTGATTTTAGAGTTCGGCCATAGAAATGACCATATTTGGCACTTGAAAATTATCAGACCACAAATTAGGGAGTTTTTGTTATTTGTATTCTGCACATCTTTTCTATATAGATCTTCCTAATAGGTGTGCCATGTCTTGGTACAAGTAAAGGAAAGTGCACAGAGAATGAAATCAGTAGCTCTGGATTCTAGGTCTAGCTCTACTACGTACTGTATGGAAATCAGTAGACTTCTAATGCCCATGGTTTCTTCATCTGGGAATGTAAGTAACAATGCCTGCCTTGCTTTCCTCTCTGAGCGGCTATAAAGATCACATTATCTAATGGATAGGAAAGAGCTTTGCAAACTGAATTGTGCTATGTAAATAAATGGCAGAATTATTATCATTCATATGGCATCACATGGTTAACATGATTCGAAAACAGGTCACCTATCTGGCCCTGGAGGAGGGAAACTTAGGGGTGATAAATGTAAAACTGTTTTTATAGTTTAATGTTTTCATAGCCTAATGAGAACAAGGCAGAACAGAAGAATTGGGTGGGGGGAAGGGCAAGTTTAAGTTCCATCTGCCCAGGCTGGAAGGCTGGTGGGAAGGGAACAACCTCTGAAAAGATGAGAGGTTACAAAGTGGAAAGGGGTGACCTGGGAACAGGGTGTTTTAAAAAGAGTGGCAGAGTGGAGAATAAAGTCACAAGACTTGTTCACAAGAGGGTGCTGGGTTAAAGCCTGACCTTGAGCCACAAATCATGGAATCACACGGCTGGAAGGAATCTTAAGAGGCCATCTCGTCCACTCCCCCACCATTCAGCAGGACATTTCAACCATCCCAAACAGATGAGACTTTATCTAACTTTGAATGAAAAGCTCTGACACCAAATGGGCAGGTATTGACTACTCTGGCTTCAACTGTTTACAACGGGCAGGAAAACAATTTCTGGTATTTCATTTGAACCTGAACTGAAATGGGGAAACAATAAATGGATAGATTTTTCTTGGGAACAATAACTCCTGTGGCAGTTTAGGGACTGCTAAATTAGCACTAACTACATGACTACTCTTAAAGAGAGAGAAAAGTTAACAACAAAACTAGGTTAGGGGATAAATGACCCACAGTATTATATGAGTAACGGTGTGTTGTGATCATTTTTGGTAATTGTGGAGTCTTCTCTCCATGTAGGAGCCTGGAGCAGAATGACACTAACAAAAACAAAACTTAGTTGTTGTTGTTGTTGTTGTTGTTTTAAAGCAATATGGCCTAGCAAATTCCAGGACTGACACTGAGGACGTAAAATAGTTCAATTCCTCTCCTAACACAAGACAATAAATTCTCACACAAATTAGAAACTGAAAAGGAAATAAAAAGGTCCTCATTTCTGATCTTGGGAATGTTACACAGGAACTCTGGCTTGGAAGGAGGAGGGGAGAACATTCCACACCTGTAGTCCTTCCCAGGAAAGGCGCCTGAGCCTGGCCCTGAACCCATCCATCCCCTCAAAGTTATACCATGGGACTATCAGTATGAAAATAATGTTACTTTATTCTCTTAGTGGGTATATTATTTCCAGAGCTATCAACAGTAACCATAACCTGCAAGGAGGCAGCTGAGAATTCCCAGGAAACAAAGTGAAAAGCTATTTTGGGATGTGCTCATAAATGGCCTAGCCATAGTTCATCTGGATGGACAAACATGGGGCATACATGCAGAGAGAGAGAGAGAGAGAGAGAGAGAGAGAGAGAGAGAGTGTGTGTGTGTGTGTGTGTGTGTGTGTGTGTGTGAGAGAGAGAGAGAGAGAGAGAGAGTATCTCTGTATTAGCACGCTATTATAGTTTTAAGAGATGCAGCACCGAGCAAGGGGCTTAGGAAAATAACATCACATTCTCAGATTCACCACTCAATTACATGTGAACTTGGAAAGTTAACTTAATTCTACCTCCCTATCACCAAAGCTTTAGGCCGATTTAGTCAGGCATTCAGTGAATCCAGATGTTTGGCAGTATATAGGAAACATCTGGATAATTGACTGAGTTTTCAACTGAACTCACTGAATCTTTTGGCAGCATGTCTACGTCTACACAGCCACTGATGGCTTTCTGCCTCAGTTTCTCTAACTATAAAAAGGACAAACATTATTTATCACTTACCTCCCCAAAAAACAGTGAAAATGAGATAAGGTTTAAGAGTAATAATGAGTTCTTGAAAAGATTCTGTCACAGTTTTATATCTTATATAATTCCAGGTTGGATTTTTTTTCTAAGCAGTTAGACCTTAGAACATGACATCACTTTGAAATATGGGTAAATGCTATACAAAGACAACACATTATCATTATCATCAACATCATCGACATCATCATGACTTTCTTCTTTATGACTTCCCTAAAGTGTCTCACTTTCAGATCGAATCATGGCCAAAATATGGATTTTATTTAAGGACTGAAAAAATGTGTTTCAGCTATATAAAGCAACACAGATGAGAAAAAAAATCAATGTGGGTATTTGGAGTCCAACAATTTTAACAGCTCAACTGAAACAGGTAAAACTGGTTTATCAATGAGAATTAATTGGTTGCTCAATGGTATTTGTATAGAAACTGACAATGTTCACACACTTATTCATGGCCAGAGGTAGGAAAAAGGAATTGTAATAGCGACCTTTCTCTCTATGTACATCACCCTACCTGTCAGCCGGTTTCAGCTTTTCGTGGCTGAAAGTTAGAGGAGAGGGAAACAAGGAGACAACATGGGAGAGAAAGAGAGAGAAGAGATGCATTAAAGGGATCTATAAACATACAAAACTGGGGGAGAAGAATTAGACTGGCAGAAAGTACTGGAACTCCCTTTCAAACTCAAGTCCTGCCTATAGAGAAAATCCTAAACACAGTCCTCACAACTAACTGCCATATATTAAGTGCCTGTCATGCACATGCAATTACATATATCTGTGTGCATATTTTATATATATATGTATATAATATATATACACACTGGAGTTTTTGATACCTTTACCATAATACCAATGAGAGAACTAAAGCTCAGAGAGGTTAACTGATTTACCCAAGGTTATATACCTAGTAAAATCTATAACTGAATTCAGATCCATTTGGATTCAAAGCCCATATTCTTTCTACTGTGCCCAAAGCCTTTGCTGAAAGGGCTTGCTATAAATACTTTTTAGTGACTGCCTGATCATATAGAAGCCCACGTCTGATACAGCTTTCCCATTTTCTAGGGTGGGGTCCGCGCACAGGTCTTCACTCTATCTTTCTTATGACTGCCCCTCCCTTGCTTGCCTTTACCTACTCAAACCCTACTCATCGCTTATGGCAGATCTTAACACTTGCCCCTCTCTGCAATCTTCCCACTAGCCTAATCATGCCACCCAAAACCAATGAGCAGCACTCCTCTTCAGGCTCTGCATCACAGGCTGCCCTTTATCTTTATTTAACCACTTCCTATGCTTGTGCTTCCTCTCCCAAGGATGCTGTGAGGACAGAGGACTAGACTTCCTTTGAATCCCCAAAATCCCTGGCACCTGGCTGAGTAAATAGTAGGTAATCCTTAAGGTCTGTTGACACAAGGGACCTGTTGACAATACTCCTCATTTAGGATTAGGGACACAGTGATGGAAACTGAGATTTTGGCCTCACCAGTATTGGGGTCTAACCAGTTGAACATAGCCACCTAGACACATTTGGTTTGAGATAATTTGTACCACTGTCCCCAAGTGAAGTATATCATGCCCTCAACTCAGTAGTAAGTGTTTTACATTGTTTGTGCTCTGATCCCCTCAGAGATGCATTTTGAAATTATCACACTATATCTAGCAAGGCTTCATAGAACTTAGTGAAGTTGTACTTTCACACACACACACAAAAAGGCTCAGTTAGGTAGACGCTGCCATTATCATTTGCTCAGCAGCACTATCAGCTATTTATTAAGTGCTCACTGAGTACAGAGTACTTTATTAGGCACCAGAGGAGTTTACACTCAAGCATGTCATCAATACTTTCACAATGCAATTGCAGTGAAAAAAATACTACTCTTAGAAAGCCCTTCTAAGTATTTTCTAAGACCCACAAAAATTTCACTGCTAAAATCCATATTTTAAAGACCCACAAAAATTTCACTGCTAAAATCCATATTTTAAAAACTCATGCCAATGTCTTTGTATAAAACCTCTGTTCTTGCATAAGGATTTCAGTTCCATTAAGTTCTTCCTAAACTATAAATAGAAGTCAGTGATGCCGGAGTCCTCCCACCCATGGATCATGGGGCAGGAACACTGTCACTCTGGTATATGCCTTTTTGGTGGCATTTTTATTGTGGCCACAAAGCAATCACAAGCAGATGGTACAACTAACTTCTATTTGTGTCTTGTTACTAAACTTCTTATGAGAGGAAAAACTATGTGTACAGGTCAAGGGAATCTGTGGGTGTCTCTGTGCATGGCAGTGAGTCAGAAGCTGGCAGGGATGCAGTGAAATTGGACTTCTCCTGTCTTGCTGGTGACAGTGAAAACTGATACATTCTCATTGAAAAGCAATTTGGATACATGCATTTAAATTGCTCATATCCTTTGACCCAATAACTTTAGCATGTTAAGAAAATAAGCTAAGATCAGGATAAAGCATTATATATGAGGAGGTACCTTTATTTATGATGGCAAAAAATTTGAAGCGACCTGTATATCCAGCAAAAGCATGCAGATTAATTATGATGAATACTCAACAGAATATTATGCAGCCATAACAAATAATTAATATAAAGATTTGTGGGGACCAGGCATGGTGGCTCACACCTGTAGTCCTAGCACTTTGCGGGGCCAATGCAGTAGGATCGCTTGAGCCCAGGAGTTCGAGACCAGCCTGGGCAACATAGTGAGACCTCATCTCTACAAAAAAATTAAAAATTAGCCAGGTGTGATGGTGCATGCCTATAGTACCAGCTACTTGGGAGGCTGAGACATGAGAATATCTTGAGCCCAGGAGGTCAAGACTGCAGTAAGTCACGATTGTGCCACTGTGCTCCAGCCTGGGCAACAGAGCAAGACCGTGTCTCAAAACAATACAATACAAAACAAAACAAAACAACAATAACAAAAAAATTTGTGACAATATGGAAAAGTGTTGCCAAGATAGTGTTAATTTTCAGAACTACAAATCACTTGTGGATTTCTGATTATGGAAAAAGTCTGTGTGAGTGTGCCTTTCTGGACAAATGTTAGACGAGAACATGTAAAAATGAAAACAGACGGGATAGAATAGTGCGATTGTGAGAAATATTTTTCCCTCTATTTTCTAAGATACCCCTCATATTGCAATATTGTCTTTATAATTTAAAAGTTGGGTGAAAAATGAAGGCCAGAAGTCCTTTTTAGCAGACAGACTATTTGAAGAAAATAACAGTGTCTTTTCTAAAAACCCAAGAATATAGTTTGAACAGTGGAAGCTGTCTCTCTCTCTCTTTCTCTCTGTCATTTCTACTTTTTATTATTTTTTTTTTGACATTCCACATACCTGGTTAATGTGCTTCAATTTGTCAATAATTTGACTGACTACTGGCTCAGGGCCCTTCATTTTCAGCTCATGGAGATTGAACTGGTTTTTCATTCCATTCCTTGCCGCCTTTTGGCTGTATCTGTAAAGGTGAAGGTAAAGAAAAGGTTTGTCAAAGAAAGTCCCAAACAAAGGAAAAGCTGACTTTATTTGGCATCAACAGTCAGGCTGACACAAGCTCATGAGACGACCTCATGGTGCAAAAGTAGACCATTCCACATAGTGTCTATTTACAGTAAGAAAACATTCATTCAACAACCAGCAATTATATTCAATATCCCTTTTCTTCCCTAGATGTTGGGGATACAACAATGAACAAGACAGACAAGGTCTGTGTGCGCTTATTGTGCTCTCAGTCTAGTGGGGAGTCTAGAAGAGTAAGGGCCAATGACAAGGCAGAGTGATTAGAGCTGTGCTGGGGGAGGTTCAAGGTCATGACAGTGAAGTACACAGAATGAACCTTCACTGTGTGTAAGCCTTCTACTCATTTGAAGGAGAAAGATTCTTCCATATTCTTTACCTCTTCCTTCCCCTCTTCTTCCTCCTCCCACTGTTTCCTGTAGGCTATGGAGCTGGGTATCTATTCAGGAGACTTTCTCAAATCACTTGCACCATAAATTACACCTGTCAGCTTCCCTCTGCGTTCTCCATGAGAGGAGAGAACACTAGCCTGAGGGAAGATTTTAACGTGCTCCTGTAGGATAAACCATAGGCTTTACTCCAGAATTGAAGTTTCAGGGTAGCAATGGACATCCTCACCATCATGAGAAGGGTAACTACTTAAAGTACTAGGCAATTCTGCTTTCCAGTGTGGGGTTTTGCCAACTTCAACTGGGACAGTGATGCACAGATGAGGTGGTTTCCTTATTGCACCCATAGTTCCAGACCTCTACATAGAATTATTCCTCATTTTGCGAAACAAAGAAAACAAGAAACAGATGTCATTTATTCCTTCTGCTTTCATCATGTGGGAATACCAGAACACCACTGCCAAAGAGAGAAAAAGGTTTTGAGCTCTTTTTTACTTGCCCCTGATCCTGATAATGGAATGCTTTCTTAAAGAAATGAAAAGATTCCCAGGGCTTTTGCTCTCTCTTTATATACTTTTTTTTTTCAATTACAATAGGGTAGCCAGGGTTATAAGGGTAAATTGATATCTATAATTCATATTTTAAATTATGAAATAATAATGTTCATTATAAACAATTCAAGAAGTACAGAAATAAACAAGGCATAAAATAAAAGTTGCCCCATCAATCTGTTTTTCCAAGAGTGGACCATGGTCAACAGTTTGATATACATGTAGAGGTTTTCACCTACATATACTAATGGGTAATTTTAACCAAAATTGGAATGATGTTACTCATACTGATTTGCAACTTTGTATCACTTAATATATATACTTTGGACTGGACTTGTAATCTCAGCACTTTGGGAGGTCAAGGCAGGAGGATTACTTGAGCCCAGGAGTTTGAGTACAGCCTGGACAACATGGTGAAACCCCATCTCTATAAAAAATACAAAAAATTAGCCAGGCGTTTTAGTAGAGACGGGGGTTTCGCCATGTTGACCAGGCTGGTCTCGAACTCCTGACTTCAGGTGATCCATCCACCTCGGCCTCCTAAAGTGCTGGGATTACAGGTGTGAGCCACCATGCCTGGCCAACTTTTTGTAGAGACGGGGTCTCCCTATGTTGCCCAGACTGGTCTCAAACACCCGGGCTCAAGTGATCCTCCCGCCTCAGCCTCCCAAAGTGCTGAGATTACAGGCATGAGCCACAGTGCTCAGCACTTTTTTCTTTTGAACTATGACTCTCACATGATTTTCACTGCCACAGGTGGGGGTCCTCTGAGGTAGTTTGTGTGTTATCTCCACAGGGTGACAGGCTGTGTTCTGGAAGGATGTTCAGGATTGAATTTCAATTTTCAGTCACTCGCACTGGATTCCCAAACCAGCCTAGTTTGGGACAAGAGATTACAAAACACTCCTTAGAAACACTAACTCATCTCAACTAAAACAGGGAGTGAATGAACCTGGCATATTAAACTGTTAATAATGACAAACTGAAAAATATAAAATAACCACAAAATAATGAGGCAGTCTCGATGGAATGGGCACATTTACCTGTGTGCCTCATTTTATGCAATGTAGGTATTTCAAAGAAGTTGTGTGTGAAATGAATTTCTGTGATCTAAATACTCTAAACAGGTCGAAGAAGCCTTGTTATTTAAAGAAATTCTGTAAGCAAATCTTTTTAACTGAAAAAGTAAGGAAAGTCCTGCTTCACAAATCATTTAGTATATTTTGCTTAAAGTGAGGTACACTTGTATTAAACTAAGGAAAAACATCAGTGAATTGTGTTCTACTGTTTACATTATGTATAATTTCCAATGAGATAAGATAATGAAAAGTGAAGATGCCTAAACTGATTTGTGTTTAATTCTCCACATAGCTCAATCTACCAACAAAGAGTTTTCATTTGGCATTTGCAAACAGATTATCATTTAGATGGCACCACCAAAGCAGCTTCAATGTTGCAACTTGAACGTCTTTAAAGAGACCACAATTTTATTTTAGGAATTAATTAGGTATCCACTTAAGGTAGGCATTAAGCATTTCTAATTCTAATTAATTGATTCTAAATGATCACTTTTTAAAAGCACAATCAAACTGTTTTGGTCCTATAAAAAATATGGTGGTTAATTGTGGCTTTAAAAAGCTGGACTACATTTTAATGCTCAAAGTAGAAGCTAAATATTTTGTAAAATGATAGTAATGCCCCAAAAAATGAAACTACATTTATGGTTTAGTGCCTCTATAATCTTGTTTATATCACCAAATACAAGTCACAACTGTCAACAACAACTACCAGCTGCCAAGTTGTTGGATGTTATGCTTGAGGAATGGGGGAAAGGAACACTTTTTGTATTTTTCTGGCTTTTGTCTCTGATAAGAAAGTGGAAACTTTGACAAAAATATTGAGTTGCAGTATTTTAATACAAAAAACAGAACTGCTTAAAATAAAACAATTAAGAAACCGAACCACTAAAAAAAAAAAAAAAAAAATTGCTGGGCGTGGTGGTGCACAACTTTGGAGGCTGAAGTGTTGAGCCCAGGAGATCAAGGCTGCAGTGAGCTGTGATCACACCACTGTGCTCTAGCCTGGGTGACAGAGTGAGACCCTGTTTCAAAACAAAAACTAAAACTAAATATATACTTTGGACATATTTTCATGTTAGGACACATGGAACTGTCTTGTTCTTATTTCTCTGTATGGCTCAATAATAACTTATTTATCCAATACCTTACTGATTAACAATAATTTGTAATATTTTGTTAATATAAACAATGCTGCAGAGAACATCCTCGTATACTGATTTTCACACATTTGCATTTACATCTATAAAGGATAAATTCATAGATTTGAGTCAATTTATATTTCTAATCCCAAATTATGAAGTACAAAGAATAATGAACACTACCATATTTTTGCACAGCACTTTACAAAGCAGTTTCATATCACTCAGCTCATTTGAACTTCTCAACCACACTGTGAAGTTGAGAGGTAGATAGGGCATTATCTCTTTATTACTGAAAATTGCACAACTTCAGAAGATACTAATCTCGTTCTATTAGATGTCCCCGTCCATGATACAATGTATCTGCCAATATTAAGGACATACTTTGAAAAACATGCATGCTAACAGAGGAGGTCAGGAAATCTAGTTCTGACATTCATAATTAAATGTCATCCTCTGAGAAGGAAAATATTTTGTAGCAAAGATGCTGAAGAGTACATTTGATTGCATTTCTTCTAAAATGATAGCTTAACACATTCAGATTATTTAACTTTAAAAGTTAATTCGTGAATACACAGATCACCAATCATCAAATACCAATTGCCTTTGGGGGCTGTTTTAAAGAGACATAAAGGAACATTCTTTATCTGTTGGGAATCAGCTCACTACTAGCCTCCTCTTTTATGTTCATATAATGCGGTCTGTTTAAATATCATCCACCTTCTGATGATACTACCAACTCCATCTTCTCTTCTTTAACTCCTACTGATGCCTGAAGCAGAGACCCTATTTGCAGATAAAGAGGTAAGGTTCATTATAAATCTTCTGAAATGAACTTCAGGAATGTGTCCCTAGAGACATATCTTTGGTCTTTTTTATATCAAAGCTTGCCAGCCACTTTTATGTCCACTCCTATAAAACAAGCGTCTTCCTGAAGCTACTTATTCTCATTGGAATAGTGTAAAGACATCTGCCAACTTAGCGATTTTGCCCCGTACTCCAGCTTCCAAAACTATTATAAATATTAAATCAAATTAGTCCCACAGCTGATTCTTTGTGGTCCTACTGTATTAATTTCGCCATTCAGAAAAGTGCCCCTTTAGCTATGTATTTTTTAAAATTTCTTATCTCCCAGCCATGGATAAAGAGCCAGGACTAAACACTGCTCCCTGATCCCACAGTGACTCCATTTTTAAAAGACAGTTTTGGGTTCAAAAGCTTGCCAAACTTTTTGAAAGTTGAAATAGCATCTACTGTTCTGCTCTATCCATGTGCTATTTATTTATTTTTTTTTTTTGAGACGGAGTCTGGCTCTGTTGCCCAGGCTGGAGTGCAGTGGCCGGATCTCAGCTCACTGCAAGCCCCGCCTCCCGGGTTCGAGTAGCTGGGATTACAGGCGCCCGCCACCTCGCCCGGCTAATTTTTTTTTTGTATTTTTAGTAGAGACGGGGTTTCACCGTGTTAGCCAGGATGGTCTCGATCTCCTGAACTCGTGATTCGCCTGTCTCGGCCTCCCAAAGTGCTGGGATTACAGGTGCTATTTAAATTCTCAAAGGACTCTCGCAAATTAAGCATGGATTCTGGTTACAGAAGTGTTGGGAATAGCTGCCCTGTGTCTTAGGCCTAAAACTTGCCATTATTGCATCTACTTCACAAGGCAGTAACCAAAAGTCCTGGTCCAACTGATGCTTATAGTTGCTTAAGTTTAGTGGCACTATTTAAAAACTCTGTGTTCTTGCACTATCCTTTAGGTATCTTGATACTTCTCCCACAGCTCTCAATACTTTTTTGCTTCTCATGTCTCTATCCTTTGCTCCTTAGCCAGACAAAATATTGAACCAAATTTTAAAAGTAATGAGTGTTAGAATGAAATACTATGAGCACATTAATAGGGCAAAGTAGATCTGTATGTGTTGATATGGCATCAAGTACGAGACACATTATAACAGATACAAGTAGCAGCACCCGCGGTGAAAATGGGTCTACATTTGCATTACTCTTATACACTCTATACATGTTCAAATATGCCCAGAAAAATTTTAGATGGATACATAAGAAAATGATAAGAGCAGTCACTTTCAGTGAGTGAGAATAGGGAGATGCTAGTGAAATCTTATTTTTTTTATATCCTTCTATATTTTAAAATATTTTTTACCATGACCGTTTTTAATCTTTATAATAGTTTAATATATAATGAATGAGATTTTATATAGTTGTTAATTAAAATGTTTTTCCAGCTTTCTTGAGGTAGAATTGATAAAAGTTAAATACATGTACACTTCCAATATGATGTTTTGACATATGTACTCATTATGAAACAATTATGCCAAACCAGCTAATTAACCTATTCATCACTTCACATAATTATCTTTATTTTTGTGGTAAGAACATTTAAGAACTACTCTCTTAATGAATCTCAAATATACAATATAATATTCTTTAATATAGTCACCATATTATACATTATATTAACAGGCATTAGTTGTTTTAAAGGCAAAAGAGAACAAAACAATAGAAAAACAAAAAGTGGGCCCGACTCACATGCACATCTCAGGGCCTCTGGGAAATCCTTCCTGTTAATAAGAGTTATGTTGGCCATCACCAATGTCCTTCCTCAAAGGTGCTTTCTTATGACAGAACACATATTTGGGGCAATGTTCACAATGTCACCCTTGAGTTTCTTCAGACCTTAAGTGGTTGACATCAGGTCACGAACTCAACTTTGCTAGGTTAAACATAGCCCACATTGGCTGGGTGTGGTGGCTCATGCCTATAATTCCAGTACTTTGGGAGGTCAGGGTGGGCAGATCGTTTGAGTCCAGGAGTTTGAGACTTACCTGGGCAACATGGTGAAGCCCCATCTTCACAAAAGACACAAAAATGAGCCACGCATGGTGGCGTGTGCATGTAGTCCCAGTCCAAGCTACCCAGGAGGCTCAGCTGGGAGGATCACTTAAGCCTGGGAGGTGGGGGTTGCAGTGAGCCAAGATCAAACCACTGCACTCCAGCCTGGAAGACAGAGTGAAACCTTGTCTCTCTTGTTCTCTCTCTCTCTATATATATATCCCATATATTTTATTTTATTTTTTTTTATTTTTGAGATGGAGTCTCGCTCTGTTGCCCAGGCTGGAGTGCAGTGGCTGGATCTCAGCTCACTGCAAGCTCCGCCTCCCAGGTTTACGCCATTCTCCTGCCTCAGCCTCCCGAGTAGCTGGAACTACAGGTGCCCGCCACCTCGCCTGGCTAGTTTTTTGTGTTTTTTAGTAGAGACGGGGTTTCACCGTGTTAGCCAGGATGGTCTCGATCTCCTGACCTCGTGATCCGCCCGTCTCGGCCTCCCAAAGTGCTGGGATTACAGGCGTGAGCCACCATGCCGGGCCCTATTTTCTACTCTTCAGTGAGGTAACTCCAACCTACCTATTTCAAAAAGACAGTATATCAGTGAGGATGTGAACATGAATGTAAATTATCAGTTGTATCCTCCCTCAAAACAGAGGCAAAGAAGTTATCCAAGTTCTCACTACCTTTTCCTGTAGATGCCTGAAGTCCTCACCTGATGAGAATTGAGGGCCTCCCTGAACCACCCTGAGTCATGCTGACCTCACTGCCCTCGCATTGAAATGTATTGTGGGCACTGCCCTGAGTTGCTAGTGTTCCTTTTATGTATATTCCATTTGCCACTCCATGTACTCTGTGAGGTCTTTGAAGGCAGAGGTTTGGTTAGTTGTTTTTGTTTTTGTTTTTTTAAATCACCCAAAGCACCTCATGGTACTTATACTGTCAGTTACTGAGTGCTTTCTCTGTGCCAGATACTGTTCGAAGCACTGAAGAAAAAGAAAACATGTACTTAATCCTCCTGACTACCCTATTGGCAGCTGTTTTTGCTGCTGCTGAGGCACAGAGAAGGTAAGTCACTTGCCTAAAGTCACACAGCTTGTCTGCAGCAGAGCTGGAGTGTGAACTTTAAGAATCCATCTCCAGTTGTGTGGGTTCTTAACCACTATGCTGGTCTTGCTTCCCTAGAGAGAAACAATGTCGACTAAATATTTGACATTTCCTCACCACCCCGCTCCATTGCTTCCTTGTAGGAAACAATGGATGAGCTGCTTATAATGGTCTTCAAGGCTCCCAGCAGCATCGCCACAAAGCTCTCTTGGCCTACTCAGCAAGATTACTGGACTTGCCCTTTAAGAGGCCCTGGAGAGAGCCCTGTGTGTGGGGTTTCTTCTCTTACACAGAGATCTGACAGTATGGCTATTTAATAGCCATACTTTGGGAGGCCATGGTGGGCAGGCCAAGGCTATTCAGTGACATACTTGTGTTCTTGGGAGACAAGGTGTTGAAGTTAGAGAAATAAATAATCCATCACCATCACCATCCATGCCACTAGACACATACCAAAGACTATTTAAAGATTTCAAATGCCTAAGGACAACAGGAAAACAAATACAGGATAACAATGTCTTAGTGCATCCCTGCCTTTGTCACCTTGGCTACAGCAAGGAAACATGTGTGATGTGCCCCTGGGGAATTTCATGTAACATGCGTGCTCTGAGCTTCAAGCCCAGAGGGAAGTCAATCGGTGAAGGGTGCCTCGGCAGCTTTGCATTAATTCATTAATTCAGCATTTCATTTTCTCAGGCTAGCTCTGTGCCACTGGAGCACGTGGTTCATGACAGGCCTTGAATGAGGAGGAGCCAGCGTGGCCCCAATTCTTCTTATCCACAGACTGCTCAGAGTGTGTCAGGAATGGGGACACTGTTGGCCATGGGGGATTGTAATGATGGGTTAGCTACTTAGTAATACTCATCTGTAATTAAATTAATTGTCCTCCTCTGCAAAATGCTGCTTCTCTACTGAAGCTTTGACATGGTTCTGGCAATGAATACTAGCAAGTGGAGGAGGAAAAATAAACTGAGAGATGTTCCTACCTCCCAAATCTAATATTTTCTTAACTGGACATGCTATGTAGCATGTTAGAAGTGTTACCTTACATGCGGCATCTTCTTTATCCAGTTTGGTATCTGTTTAGCACAAAAATGACTGTCATAATACTAAGAAAATCCTATTTGTGAAGTGAAAAGGGGGACATGCTTCTGTTCAGGAAGATTGTTAGGGATTGGGGAGGGGGTTGGGGAGAGAGGGAAAAAACCTGCGCAAAAGCCATAAAGAGAAAAGGAACCTCATTAAAACAGGACATCTGGGCATGCTTGTCTTGGGACAGTTGAAGCAAAGAGAGCACTTGTAGAAGAGGAATAGAGTCAAACAAGCGTAAAATAGGCGATCTTTTCTTCTCATTTCTGTTCTGGCTGAGGCAGCAATGGCGTAGTGGAAGGAAATCAACAAATTCAAATGTAGATCATTTGAAATGGAAGCACTGTCAGAGATCATCTGATCCAATCCACTCACTGTGTAGATGAAGAATCTGATACCCAGACAGGGTTTTGTAACAACACATACATTTAGTATCACAAGTCCCACATTTAGAAGAAATCCCTTTCCTTAAAAGGTCCCTCAAGCAGATCTTGCTGATTTTTGACACTTGCTAGTACTGATTTAGGACAAGGGAACTGCTAGAAAAGTCACTTTCCTTCTTCCCTTAAGTATCAGAATGGTTCCAAGTGCTTGAGAGCCAATCAGAAGGACTAGGTCCCCACCAAAAAAAATTTGATTTCACAAAAGTTTAATACGCTGCCCAGCTATACATGGCTAAAAATAAGTTAGAGATCTCACATTCTCAGAGCGCCATCTTATGGACAAGCTTCAGTATTGCACATAATCCCTAACTTCACCTGTTTCTTTGGAACCCATTCTAGTCACAACAATCACTGTGGGAAAAACTGGATAATTTAAAGAGCATAAATAGCTTTAAAGACAAACCATAAAACAGGGTAGAAAAACCATCCTATTAAGAGGCCTAAGAAAATGTCCTTTTCTTTATCCATGATACAGTGTTAATTTACATAAATGCATGGTAAAATAAAGCAAAGGTGAAAAGAGCTGAGATTTGTAAATGTGCTTAATAAAGACAGAAACAATTAACTTCTCTTTATTTATGCACATATCTAAATAAAAATGTCTTTCTCCTTCCTGGCTGTCCGAGGATAGACAGCCATCATGAACAACATGGTAACTATCTGAACTACAAAGTTCATGACCAACCGACTACTTCAGGGGAAACAAATGGTCATTGATGTCCTTCACCCCAGGAAGGTAACAGTGCCTAAGACAGAAATTTAAGAGTGCCTAAGACAGGAAAAACTAGCCAAAATATACAAGACCACACCAGATGTCATCTTTGTATTTGGATTCAGAACTCATTTTGGTGGTGGCAAGACAACTGGCTTTGGCATGATTTATGATTCCCTGGATTATGCAAAGAAAAATGAACCCAAACATAGACTTTCAAGACATGGCCTGTATGAGAAGAAAAAGACTCAGGAAAGCAAGGAAAGGAACGCAAGAACCCAATAAAGAAAGTCAGGGGGACTGCAAAGGCCAATGTTGGTGCTGGCAAAAAGCTGAAAGAGTAAAGGGCTGCAATGATGTTATCTGCAGCCGTTGTGGATTTTTCATGAAAGCATTTATAAACTAAAAATTTTCATGTGAAAAAAACGTCTTTCATAATTGTTTGCATAGCAGTACTACTTCAGAGCCAATGTTAAGCTAGGAGGGTGCTAGAAACAGATATATCCACTTTACTCCAAGAAGTACCTGTGTTCTCCAACAACAGCCTTTCAGAAATTACAAGTAGATTTCAGTAGAAAGGAAGCAAAATCTAGGAAAGAAACCCAGGGGATGTAAGCCTATTTCCTTCTTTTTCTTTTTTTTTTTTTATTATACTTTAAGTGTGCCGGTTTATTACATATGTATACATGGCCATATTGGTTTGCTGCACCCGTTAACTCATCATTTACATTAGGTATTTCTCCTAATGCTATCCCTCCCCCATCCCCCCATCCCATGTCAGGCCCCGGTGTGTGATGTTCCCCGCCCTGTGTCCAAGTGTTCTCATTGTTCAATTCCCACCTACGAGTGAGAGCATGCGGTGTTTGGTGATGTAAATCTTTTTCTGTATCTCAGTTAGTAGCCATTAGCTATATGAGAATAACTGCATTAGAATTCATTTACAGCGCAGTCTCCAACCTTACTTTGAGGAGGGACTAAAAGATTTGTCTCAGTACATAATCAGGAAGCCACTGAAACCCAGAGAAGCAAATAATATTTTTCAGATGGTGAGGAAAGAGTGAGAAGTTAGTATCACCCACTACAAGGAGAAGAGTCTGTGGCTGTGGGGAACAGTCCTCCAGCAGAAAGGGGAAGGTAATGAGAAAATGCTTGAGATGAGGTCACCTGAATGTTACTCTGAAGAAACCAACTTTGCAGAAGAGGCTAGAGATAAAGAGAGAGAAAAGTAAATAAGCACAGCAAAAGTGATTCTTGTGAGAATTGCAAGCTAGGCAGAGCCCAAAGTGTATGCAAGCTGGTGAGAACTAAACGTGGCGGTCAGGACACTAGGCCAGAGCAGTGTCTCTCTGATGGCTGTCCTTGAGGGGAACATACAAATGAGGAGAGGGCTCCAACTGTGTTTAAAAACAGAGAAAGAAAAAGGTGTAATTCAAAGCTCAATAATCGGGGGTGGGGAATAACAGAACAAGGAGGTGTGGTAGAGACTTCTTATTCAATCACCCCAAACTCATTTACCAAGTCCTTCTAGTCCAGAGAACTAGGACCAGACATTTTCTTGTTCTACTCAAGTTAAACCAAAAGGACATGATCTTTACCTGGTGTTTGTTTGGTTGTTTGTTTTTAAGATGGAGTCTCACTCTGTCTCCCAGGCTGGAGGTGCAATGGCATGATGTCAGCTCCCTGCAACCTCTGCCTCCCAGGTTCAAGCAATTCTCTGCCCCAACCTCCCAAGTAGCTGGGATTACAGGCACATACCACCATGCCTGGCTAATTTTTGTATTTTTAGTAGAGACAGGGTTTCACCATCTTGGCCAGGCTGGTCTTGAACTCCTGACCTCATGACCCACCTGCCTCGGCCTCCCAAAGTGCTGGGATTACAGGCGTGAGCCACCGCACCCGGCCTCTTTACCCATTTTTAAGTTATATTTTAATTGATGAAAATATCAGGGTTGGAAAGGACCTTTGAAGTCATTCAGCCCAATATTCTCCTCTTACAGAGGGGCAAACCGAGGCCCAGAGGCCAAACAACAGCAACTGAAGTTATTATTGGCATCACTGCTAGGGAGACAGGAATGAAGCTGTTACCTCCCCCAAACAGAATAGCAAAGAACAAGGGGGCAAGGAACTAGTCACATACCTCAGCAACATGAGGGCATTGTATGAAGGTCACTGAAGTTCAAAATAATGACCAATAATTGTTGTAAGACATTAAGTTCAGTTAGGCAGTCATAGTTTACTGAGGCAGCAAGTACATAATACATTTTAGAGAGACAGAGTTATGTGATGGAAAGAGCACTGGCCTTGGAGTCAGAGACATGGGTTCAAAGCTGGTGCCCCCACCTGCTGTGTGACTTTTGACAAATAATTAAACCTTGCTGAACTAGAGTTTCCTCATCTATAAAATAGGAATAATGCCACCTGCACTGTTTTGAGACTTGATATAATGAATTTTAGCAAATTGAGATAACATGTGCTTAAAACAATGCTAGGCACATAGAAAGTTCTATATGAGGGCTGCTGTTATTATTTTTATCACATGAAAGCACCACACACAGAATCTCAAATGCAGTAGATGTTCAATAAATGTTATTTGAGAAGAATCCCCTGCTAGGCATGGTGGCTCACACCTGTAATCCCAGCACTTTGGGAGGCAGAGGTGGGCGGATTGCTTGATTCCGGGAGTTCGAGACCAGCCTGGGCAACATAGGGTGACCTCGTTTCTACATAACTTAAAAACAAATTAGCCAGGCATGGTGGCCCATGCCTGTGGTCCCAGCTACTTGGGAGGTTGAGGCAAGAGGAGCACTTGAGCCCAGGAGGTTGAGGCTGTAGTTAGTTATGTTGGTGCCACTGTACTCCAGCCTGGGTGGAGTACAGGAAAATCAGTCTCTAAAAAAATCAAAATAAAAAATAAAAAAAGAGCTTCCTGAGAGAGAAGAAATAAACCTTGCAACGAATAGCCAAGGGAAGCTTCAAATCCCTTCATCCCCACATTAAGAACTTAAGAAACGGAAGAGTATCAGTTCTCTTATTTTTGTCCTCAGTAAAGTATGGGTCAAGGCATGAGTAGGAATGGTTTATCATCAGGGAAAATGGGCAAGGGAAAAAGCACTGGAACTTTCTTTGCCATTGCGATTGAGCAATGATGTGTGAATGGCTGGCACTAAGCATTTAAGCCTAGCTGAGAGGAAGTTTTTAGCAGAGGTGCCCTCCCAAACCTTCCAGGAGACAGGGCATCATCTGAAGGGGAAATGATCAGAAAGGACTTCAAATGGTTCGAAATTAATTTTAGTTCACAGAAGAACTAATCATTCACCTGTGGCCCAGGGCAGCCCTCCAAAGTTTCCCGAGTGACCAGTTTTGGGCGTCAGAAGCCTGTTCCCCTCCCTCCTTCTCCCACAGTTCATATTCCTCCTCTCAGTGATAGAAAATATTCTGCTTCCACTTTGGATAACTGTCACAAGTAACGAATTAGATGACTCTTGAAAATGCCCACATGCTTTTTCAAATCTGTCTGTTCAGAATGCTGCTTTGTTTGTCTCCGGTCCCTGCAGGGCCCACAACAAACATCCATTCTTTAATGTGGTGATCTTCAAATTGAAGAACAGGACTCTCAAAGTCCACCTAAACAATCACTCTTAACTGACTCCAGACACGTTTGGGAGAGAGGCAAGTCTGAAACCAGAAAAAGTGCGCCTGGTGGGTTTTTTTCTTGTGTGGCATTTCTAGAATATGCAGTAAACAGAGAAAAGACTCCTCAGTGTTCTTTTGGATGTCTGGCTGAACTGTGGTTAATAAATTGCCAACTATCAGCTTCAAAAAACAAACTTTTCATGCAAATAGGTACTACCTATACACTTGAAAAGAAAGCTAAACATTCCTGCCACTGTTTTCTGTCAGCTCCTCTGGCCTTAGCCACAGTCACTTCCAGGCCTCAAACCTTCAACCTGCGGAATTAGCCCTACCCAGATCCCGAGCCAGTAGTGACAAGGGCAGGAAGGTGTTAGTTTAACTGACTCACCTGTCAGGCCCCAGGCTCTAGAATTAGTTTTGCTCCTCCAAGCCAGTATTTCATGTTTTTTTGAGTGAGCCCCGGGTGTTCAGGTATGACTTCCTCTTGCCAGCTGTGTTTTCCTGGGCAAAACTCTGTCCTGGGGCTCTTGTCTGTATTCATTTCTAGGCCCACTCCCTTACCCAGTACCTGGCACCCAGTATGCACTCAATAAATGTCTACTGAACTGACCTGAGATAAAAGGCCTCATCCAATGCTCAGTTTGTGTGATGGAGACTCTAAACTATTCTGCCTAATCCTTGTCAACCTGTTGTCCCTGAGGCCTTTCCCCCAAATCTGCAGCCACTGACTGAGGACCTACGTTACACTGGGCCCTTCGATGTAAATCTGTCAATGTGTCCCACCTGCCAGATCACACCATTTTAGAAACCAGGGGTAACCTAGAGAACAGCAGAGTTCCTTTTCTATACTCCACTGAGTGTCATCATCTATTCTACACTTACCTATTAAGCATCTACATAGCCCTGTTCTCAGCCACAGAACATTAGTAGTTGGAGGTCCTGAATTTTCCAATGTTCTGGCCCACTAATTCCAGCCTGGACTTCATGAACCAGAATTTAGTTTCTGCCTTGGCAAACCTGGTCTTCAGAAAAGGAAACATCCAACTGATGACTGTGTTGGATTCCCACTGCAAACTGGTGATTGAGAGTGTGTGGCCGTATTGCTTCATGAGACATCTATACAGCCACACCATCCTACATCACAAAATCCAGAGTGCTGGCACAAGGGGGCTGCCGTGGTTGGTGGGAGGGAAAAGAGACTACCAAGAATAAGGTAGCTAAGTGTTAGATTTGTCCAAGAACACTGGCTGGTCTTGTCTGCAGAGAGTAGAACTCCTCTTTCTATAGTCTTCCTAAACTCATGTCCAGAGTTGGAGAACCAAGGCTGCAGCAAGAGCCCTGAAGCAGCAGAAAGAAACATATTCACCAAGTCTTTGCCTGGTGGAAGCACGTGGCCATGGTGGGCATGGGCAGAGACACTGGCACAGGGGAAAGAGCCTATCTCTGCCAGTGTCCATATGTCAGGACAGCTCTGCACTTGGCAGGCCCAAGCCTTGCCCCACCACTCTCAAGTTGCCAGCAATAACATAACACGAAAGAATAACAAAGGGGGAGAAAAGGTGAACTGAAGTGTAAACTACCCCCACTCCAACTGCCCTGCTAGCTGCAGGTGCCCTTCACTGCTCAACTCTTTGCACCTGCTTTCCTGCTAGAACAAGTGGCCTATTGTGTGAGGCTGTACACATGGAGGTGCTAAGCAAACAAGAAATGACTCTTCTGACCATAAAGTAGATGGGATTCCAGGAAAACGTTACTAAGCCAAATAAAAGTGATTGTAAAGCACTTGGTAAAATATAAACTGCTGCATAAATACTTAATAAAAGCTCACAGCCATGTACACAAGGACAACTAGGTCAAAATTTACCCAAGCTCTCTAGCCTGGAGGGTGTTGGAAAGGGTGAAAGTTGTCTCTCTCCCTTTGGTTTTCTTAACCACTTTGCATTACTTTGCTCTTACCTGCCCTTCAGCCCTTGGCACTCCCCCGATGTCTCTCTCCTGTCACTGATATATCTCTGTGGTTAGAGGGCTTCTAATTTTCATTCAGGACAGTTGTGTCAAATATTATTGGGAGCAACAGACACTGAATTCCATACTTTTTTCTGTTCAGAAGCCCCATCGGAGTTATGCAGTGCTATGGGGGAAACATTTTCTTTAAGGTCTAATTATGTGAGTTTCACCCAAAACTCTCCAACATTAGAAATTGAGAACAACAACTCTGACATCTCAAACAGCCAACCTACCTGCTCCCCTGTAGCTCCAATAATACCTGGAGGAGTAAAATGAAGAGCTCACTGCGGTCCTCATGAGAATGATTATACCCTGGGGCTCCTTTTGAATCACTTTCACTTTGGTCTACTTAGGAAGGCATCAAATTCAAAGTCATTAAGGTGGCTTTATGGTGTTCCCTTTCCTTTCACATTCCCTCCCCCATCAAATATCTTTGTTATAGGATCTCATAGCCCGTTAGAGGTGGAAAGTGCTTTAGAGGTGATTTTGTCAAATTCCTTTATTTTGCAAGTAAAAGAAAAAACAGAAGTGCAGTGACTTGTGCAAGGTCACACAACAAGTTCACAGTAGAGCTAGGACTCAGGTTGGACTCTCAGCCTAGGGCAAAGGTTTTTTGTTTGTTTGTTTGTTTGTTTGCAAGGACTCCAAAGCGCCACAGGGGATGCACAGGCAATGACTTTATTATCAGGGGCATGTGAGTACGGGAGATTAAATGGAGAATTAGCCTCAGAGGCAGGTGAACGCCATTTTCTAGCAAGGGGTTGAAATATCTCTAAGAAGAACTCCTTCTTCCAGGGGATGCCGCCTTACAGACTTGAGAGGACATGAGAGCAGAGAAGCATGGTATAAGAGGCAGGAAATGTACGTCTACTCTCATGGACCAAGACTGGGCAGGGAACAAGGGAAGGATAGGGTATAGCATTATAGGCCAGAGAAAAGCTGGACAGAACACTCATTCCAGGTCTGCTGGATGAAGAGATTAAACCAAGCTGAGGTCAGGATTTCCACCAAGAATAGGAAGAAGGTGAGAAGGCTTTAAACCTTGCAGGAGAGAAGCCAGGCATTTGACAGGCAGGACAGTGCTGTGGGTAAGGGATGGATTGGATGGGTTTGAAGCCCATCTTGCTGTGGCCTTTGGTAATTTGCTCAATGTCATCAGTAGAATCAGTAAAGTGTGGGTAATAATATTGTCCGCTTCAAAAGGCTGTTGTTGAGAATTAGTCAATGCATACAAACTGCCTAGCATATTGTGTGGCACTTGGGAAGTTCCACAGAATGGTTAGTTACTACTATTATTAGCCACTCTACTGTTTGAGTCCTGCTTTCTGAAGTCCCACTGTACCCTTAGACAGAATTTAAGAGAGCAAAGGGAAGAGGACAGTGATCAAAATGCATCAGGGAGGAAAAGGTAAGAGGAGTTAAAAAGCAAAGACAGAGAAACCAACAGAATGTGTGAGCTGCAGCTCTCCCAGCTCTCCTCCACCCCTTCAATGTATGTAAACCCCCATGACTGCATCTTTTCCCTATATTTTGTAGCTGCAAGAGTCATAGGTACCGATAGGTAACCAACCACCCCAGTTTGCTGGGACTGAGGGGTTTCCTAGGACTTGGCAAAAGTCTAAACCTGGAAAGTCCTAGGCAACCTGGAAAAAGTTGATCACTGTAGGGGCCAGAGGGTGTTTGCTTGTTGCTGTTATTTGTTTTAACCAGAGAGCAGGGCACTGCTGCTAGATGCTATCCACTGGGGTTTGAAAAAGCTGGGTTATCCAGAAGCCATGTATAGGATTTTTTAATGGTATTTTCTTCATGCCTATAAATGAAAAAAAAAAAAATAGGAGTTTCTTAAATAGATAAGTTTCTCCAGGGGAACATTAGCCAATTTGAGGAGGATGGTCTTTAGCAGGACAGTCACACAGCAATAGCCTCATTATCAATGATTCCTATTTGTATGCTTTGATTCTCTGACACATGCTATCTTTCTCCAAGTTCAATTCCCAGCATTGTTATTATATGTGTTTGAAAGTAATAAAACTGCATTTACTTTAAAATGATCTGTCACTCAGACTTTTCATTAATTTAAACTGATGCCACCAATCTCTCAAAGTATTTCCTTATCCAGGGCCAACTGGTTTAATTCAGCATCATGGGCTGATTTGTTTAAAAATAAAATTCGTGGGGATAGGTGGATTTGCTTAAAACTTTTTTAGGCCGGGCGCTGTGGCTCAAGCCTGTAATCCCAGCACTTTGGGAGGCTGAGATGGGCGGATCATGAGGTCAGGAGATTGAGACCATCCTGACTAATGTGGTGAAACCCCGTCTCTACTAAAAAAATACAAAAACCTAGCCGGGCGAGGTGGCAGGCACCTGTAGTCCCAGCTACTTGGGAGGCTGAGGCAGGAGAATGGCGTAAACCTGGGAGGCGGAGCTTGCAGTGAGCTGAGATCCGGCCACTGCACTCCAGCCTGGGCGACAGAGCAAGACTCTGTCTCAAAAAAAAAAAAAAAATTTAAAATAATATTCCTCAAGTCCTTGAGAGACGTACAGAGAGAGATACTCAGGAAGCTGCTAAAGGGTCCATGTTTGTAAAGAGAGCCCACTAATGCTGTGTTGATTACCCAGTGTTCCATTTATTCGGGATAAAACCTCCCCCTACATCTGATCTACTCTTCTACACTAACATCTAGTAAACGGAGGGTAATTTATAATTTTCAAAAACATCTCATATGCATTTTCTTATTGGAGCCTCATAGCAACTCTTTGAGGTAGGCAGGGGAGGTATTAATTTTACAGAAGGAGAAAACAAAATAGAGTTTAAGTAATCTGCCTAATGGTACAGTGATACCATGGGAAGCTAGGCCTAGTACTAAGGTCTGTTACCCGCAACTATGTCTGTTGGTTCATCCAACGAATTCAATATACATGTATAGAGAGTTTACTCTACAGCAGGCACAGCTAAGCAATGAGGTTTTATAGACGTAAGACACAGTACTACTCTTTTTTTTTTTTTTTGAGACAGGGTCTCACTATGTCACCCAGGTTAGAGTGCAGTGGTGTGATCATAGCTCACTGCAGCCTCGACCTCTCGGGTTCAAGCGATCTTCCTGCATCAGCCTCCCGGGTAATTGGAACTACAGGCACATGCTACCATGCCTGGCTAATTTTTTGTATTTTTGGTAGAGATGGGGTTTTGCCATATTGCCCAGGCTGGTCTCAAACTCCTGAGCTCAGGCAATCCACCCACCTCGGCCTCCCAAAGTGCTGGGATTACAGGCATGAGCCACTGCGCCTGGCCCACAGTACTAGTCACTAAGGAGCTACTAGAAGATTACAGACAGACATGTAAAAGCTCTCAATATAGTGTCACTGGGGACATGCTAGAGAGAAGATGAGGTGCCAGCAAGCCTTAACCCAGACAAAGTTGTGGACAGGAGGATTCAGGGTCCTCAGAAGAGATGATGTTAAGGATAAGTAGGGGTAAGCTAGCCAATGGTTTTTTTTCTAGCCCATTCTAAGATGGTCCTTGTCTTAGTGCTCCCTAATAGTATTTGGAATTAGCTTTTCAGCATGAGTTCTTACATAGTGCAATCCTCTATGCATCCCTCCAACCCCAAACTGCTGTATCCCTACCTCAGGTGGGAACACCTTACTTTGGCTCCTGCTGAACAGGTACTCATCCCACCTCTAGGCCCGAAGCTGTGACTAGAAGCAAAGAGAACAATGACAAAATGGGCCAACAAGTGGCTCAAACCAAGAAAAAGTTCATTTGGGTAGTTTTTAAGATTCATCTGACCATGTGGATCACTAAGATCTGAGGGGGCAAAAAATAGGAAGCTCCTGTGACACTGGAGTTACAAATTAAAACAAATTTCCTTTCACAGGGAAATGAAACTACATTATAAAGGAGACAAACCCATGGATCAAAGCCATACTCACGTAAAAGAATAAAATTCATTGGCTTGAGAAATTGGGAAATCATGACTCATTTTAATGATCTTTCTCCTTTTCTACAAAGGCTAACTCAAGGGTGACAGAAAGGACTTTAGAGCACTGAACAACTAGTTTTGACCTGCAACTAGACTCATCATGGTTTTTAATGTAATTTAGGAAGATTGCCTGAGTTAATCTCTATAAAGCAGTAGTAGGAGAAATGGTTTAAGATGTTTTTGCTGTGAAACAAGATGCTGAAGGTAAGAAGGTCAGCCTAGTGCATACCCTTAGATGCAAATAACTCTCACTTGATCTTCAGTGGACTCAAATGCCCACCATTTGCACCAACCAGGACCAAGGATTAGGATTTTTGCTTTTGCAGAAAAGAGAGGAAATAACATAAAAATCAGAGGGGGGTAGGTGAGGCTGTTCCTGAAAAGTTAAGAATGGGTTATTGAAGGGAGCCAATATCAGGCCTATCTCCCAGTAAAGATCTTCAAGGGCTTTTTAATAGGTTTTTTTTTTTTGGAAGAACAGCAATAATAGCTACCATTTTTGAGAACCTAACTGTGTTCCAGGTACTATACTCCGTACTTCACAATCTCCTGGAATCTTTTCAACAAACTGTTAAGGGAGAAACTATTAACTCCATTTTACATGTGGGGAAGCTGAGGATCAGAGAAGAGGAGCTAATAGGTAATAGAGCAGGCATTCAAACCCAGGCTTTGCTGACTCTAAAGTTGTAAGTTTAAACACTTTAATACACTGCCTTACGTTGCCACATAACTCTACGTGCTTTTTGTTAATCCCTCAACTGTTCGGCTACATTTCTATCAGTAAAAAATCATCAGAGAAACTCAAACAAGATTTTGTACTTGCTGAAGTATAGGAAGAAAGAGCAAAAAATAGGAGAGCTAAATTTCTTTCAAAGAAGCCACCAAGAGCTTGTACCCTAGGGAAAGAACTGTGCCAGTAGCAGCAAAGAAAGTGACACCTGCCAGTCATTTCCTGTGGCCTGTGGAACAGAAAAACCACCACCACAATCCAACGATCACAATCACAACAATGACAACTGCCAGAGGTGTTCTAAGAGCAGGGCCACTAGCAGGAAGCTCCCAAGAAAAGAGGCTTCCCTAACATACCTTTCCCTGTGCTTCACACTCCAAGTCCCAAGAGTCCACTTTCACTGATGCTCAGTGATTGACTATCAGAAATAAACTTTCTGAGTCAGAGAAATTGGACAAAAATGTTTCAGGGGAGTGTTACTGTTTGTGGAGGTCAGAGGTATTCTGATGAAGTGACATTGATAACACTAAAAGAAACTTACCAGGGAAACATCAGGACACTTATCATACTCAGCAGCCTTGTTTCAATCATTATTCAACTTACATGCTCTCTGAGGGGTGAATATAAAGTCATGACAGATTTCAAATTTGTATAAATCTACCAGAATGTATGCAGCCCAAAGGTTTTTGCAACAATTATGCTGACATCACTCAAAACAATTCTTGCTGGGCATGGTGGTACATGCCCATAATCTCAGTTACCTAGGAGCCTGAGGCAGGAGGATCGCTTAAACCCAGGAGTTCCAGACCAGCCTGAGCAACATAGCAAGACCCAGTCTCTACAAAAAAATTCCTGGAACTCCTCTTTGGAAACCCCATTTAAAGCCAATATAAATGTCAGAAGAAGTAAACAGCCGTATTATTTTATCCTCTCCTCCAAATGAACCCCAAATGGTATAAGCCTGCTTAATCAGCTACCTCATTTAGCAGTTTGGTTCCCAAAGACTCACAGTATTTCCCTCAAAAAAATCCAGTTTACCTTTATGGGAAGAAACATGGCCCACACCTCTTCACCCTTACTCTGGACATTTACATGGGCTGCTCAACCATGGTATAATGGTAATGACAACATCAACACCAGCTATCAATTATTTAAGTGCCTATGTGCCAGAATTTATCTTCACAACGGCCCTGCAGAGTAGGTATCACTACTCCCATCTTATAAATAAGGTAACAGAATCTCATATTAAATGTTCTGCCCAAAGCACACAGCTGGTGTCTGAACCAGGATTAAAATATCCATCTGGGGCTGGGCGCGGTGGCTCATGCCTATAATCCCAGCACTTTGGGAGGCTGAGGAGGGCAGATCACTTGAGGTCAGGAGTTTGAGACCAGCCTGACCAACATGGTGAAACCCTGTCTCTACTAAAAATACAAAAATTATCCAGGCATGGTGGCACGTGCCTATAATCCCAGCTACTCGGGAGGCTGAGGCAGGAGAATCGCTTGAATCCGGGAGGCTGAGGTTGTGGTGAGCCAACATCGTGCCACTGCACTCCAGCCTGGATGAAAGAGCTAGACTCTGACTCAAAAAAAAAAAAAAAAAAAAAAATCCTTCTGGATCATTCTAAAGACTGCACTCTTCCCAATATATATTAATCACCAAGTGTATGCTTCCTAACATTTCAGGGTCTTCTCACTGAAGACCTCAGCCCGCACCACTGATGATCAACTGGCTGAGAATCAACAACTTGTAGACGGCAGGGATCAGCCATAAACCCACAAGGCTTTTTCCAAAGAGGAGGTAGAAAAATTATTTGGAAGACTGGCAGCATCAGTGGAGTTCATCTGTCACTTACCAAGGCACTACCTTTGAAGGAGGCAATAATACTTAAGGGGCAGAGAAGCTCTAGTATGTCAATTTACTCATTTCTTAAAAGCAGATATATTTCTTCCTGGTTCCATCTCCTAAGCCTTCCAGGCTAAAATAGAAGACTTCTGATTCATGGAGCAGTGACAGTAAAAGGAGACAGGCCTTATCCAACCACCAGAATCACATTTCCAAGAGGAAATTAGGAGGTGATGTTTATTTGTTGAGGGTGTGGATATGCTGGGACCTGTTTTGGAGGCCCCCAAATGCTCTTCGTATCACAAAATGATCCAACTGAGCTCAACAGAGGCTGGCATTGTATACTAATAGGACACAATCTGCTTAAAGTAATAAGCTATCCAGTATTCAACAGGTTGTCTATAGACATATCAGTGTTGAGCCATGAAAATGTCTCTTCCTGCTACTTAAGACATGACAGTCAACCAAGTCTAACGCATCCTGAATGGAGCACACTGTATTAAGCCATCTGTCAACAGGATAAGCTGTGTTTCTCTCACTCAATTCTGAAGGTAAAGCTACTGTGTATGACACCATAATCTTAAGGGATAAATGTTACTGTATTGCCATGAGAGTATGTCCTGATAAATAGCTGTCACTAAAGACCACATCTAAGATAAATCGCTGCTGAAAAATATTCCAATCTAAGTCCATAGTGAGATTATTACATGGGGGTACTCTCCAAACTGATCTGTTCTGCCTTACCAGGATTTAAAAAAAGTCATAGCTGCCATAAATATTTCATGCTATATCAAATTAAGTCATTTTCTGCATAATCCATTTCTCCTTCAAAGGCTTTCCAAGAACAATCTTGACTTATCTAAGGCAAGGTAGAATATGTAAACTGCCATACTAGCAAAGCAACGTTATACTTCAGTGTGTTCATTCTTGGGCACACACTCAGGCTAACTAGCAGTTCCCCAAATTGGAAAAAATGAAGTGTCATGTTTCTGCTCCTGGGAAAACTAAAGTAGAAATGAAATCCAAAAATGTCTTAGGGGGACCAGGAACTGTGGAGGTAGATAGTGATAAATCAAATACTGAAGCCCTATTTGTCCCTCTCTCCTTCCCACCAGCGTTTCATAAGCAGAGCCTCCTCCAATATAGGGGTAAAGGAAGAACTAGCCATGAGAAGAGAGAGCTGGGAGGTTGAAGACTATGTCTCAGCTTCTAACTCTCAAATCATCATGACAGTGGCCGAGAAGAGCTACTGAGTCTCACCTTCAGCATGACTTTAGTCTGGCTTATGCCTGAATCAATGGACTTTAGGACCTGACTCAGTGCTACTGAATATTATTTCCATTCTCCATTGTTTATGTTTTTCTGTACCCTCTTCCTCTTGGCTCTGTATGTTATTTATTTATTTCCTCATTGATGTTTGCATTGGCTATCCTATATTTAAAATTGTGTGGATACTGCCTTGGTCCTTTTGGAGAAAAGCCACACTATAAATTAAAACAACAACAACAATAACAAATAATAATAATAATAATAACTTATTTTAGCATGAGAGCATGGGGACGATGTATAGCAAGTGCTGCATACCACTGGCCTGTTCTGACATGACTAGAATGAGATGTGCATGTTTTATATGTATGCGTGAGTATATATGCACTTTAGAATATAGGTCTTTTTTTTACTTAATCTCTTTATTACCAGATTGAAGATTCTGAAGGTCTTTCCTTGTTTCCATGTAAACCAGTGAAAGACTTTTTCGTATTAGAAATTTTTAGGTACAACATACACTACTTGGGTGATAGATGCACTAAAATCTCAGAATTCACCACTACATAATTGATCCATGTAACAAAAGCCCATTTGTACTCCAAAAGCTATAGAAATAAAAATTAAAGAAAAGAAAGAACTGTGCCCCCAACCAAATTCTTCAATACATACTGTGTTGTTAAAATAATTGCATTATAAAAGCAGAATCAACTATTCTCCCTTGTCTTTCCTAGATCATAGGGGAGAAAAGAAGCTATTTCGGTCATTTAATTGTTTGTATGATTTTACACATCTCATGAATTGGGTGTTGATGGTTCTCTCATATTCACTTCAACTTGCTGACATGCCACAGTCTATCCTTCCAACCCAGCAGAAAGGAAAGAAAAATGTTTCCTTACTGTGCTTTTCTGAAACATCCAGAAGGTTTTGAGACAACGGACAAAACTCTGAGAATTAACACAATTGCTTTGCATATTCCCAATTCTGCCTTCTCAATTAAGCAGAGAAATCCTGAAGAGGCATTAGAAACATTGGAAGACTTGTCTGGTCAGTGGAAATAAGAGAATTCAGAGTGTGTGTGTGTGTGTGTGTGTGTGTATAATTTCTCAGGTGAAATGAGAGGTAAGATTGCATAAGATAAAGAGGAGGCAGATTCACCACAACTTACCCCTGCAGATCTTAGGGAGTTTATTTAGTAATGCCAGCTGCCCCATGTAAGAGTGTCAGAGTCATCATGAGAGAATTAAAGATGAACATGCATTTATAACATAGTTTTTTTTTTTTAAGAAATGGGGTCTTGCTGTATGCCCAGGCTGGACTGAAACTCCTGGGCTCAAACAGTCCTCCTGCCTTAGCCTTCTGAGTAGCTGGGACAACAAGCACGTGTCACTACGCCCAGCTCCGATTCATAATGAACAGAAGTGGCTATGTAGAAACTGTCAGTCAGAGAACAGCAATATCCTGGAGCTGACATCTGGAGCCAGGCCTATCTGGCCCAGCAACATGATAAAGGGGTAGCATGAGCAGCTCCAGGTGAATCACAAAGGGAACTAAGGTATCATGCCACAAAGTAAAGTACAAGTAGCTGTCTATGCAGAGTTGATAAGTCTCAAAGTCACTAGGGAAATATAAACCCCTATGGGAGGTGTGCTAATTGTAGGAGAGGCCAGCTGACTACAAACAGAAGGCTGAGACAAAGACTCAGGGGAGAATCATTGCAAAGGATTACAGAGATGAGGTCTGGTGATAGGCTAGCATTTAGGTTGTGCTCAAAGATGATGGGGATGGGAGGCCTATAGGTTTGGCTGACCTGTCTTCAAGGATAAGGGTGAGCTAAGCTGAGTGCAGAGGTAGTGAGAGAGATCTGACAGAGAAGTAGTTGCTCAGAGTTTATATAAAAATGGATAAAAACTGATGAATGGATAAACAAAATACGCTATATACATGCAATTGAAATATTATTTGGCCATAAAATGATAAAGTACTGATATGTGCTACAACTTGGATAAACCTCAAGAACATAATGCTAAGTGAATGATTCAATTTATATGAAACCCTTAGAATAAGTAAATCTGTTGTGACAGAAAGCAGATAGTTGCTTGCCAGGGGCTGGAGGAAAGGGGAAATGGGGCGTGCCCATTAATGTACAACAATGTTTCCTTTTGGAGTGATGAAATGTCTTGGAACTAGAGAGAGATGGTGGTTGTATAACATTGTTAATGGACTAAATGCCACTGAATGGTACACCTTAAAATGGTAATTTTGTCATGCAAATTTTACCTCAACACACACACACACACACACACACACACACTTGCGTCTGCACACACACACACAATACACATGGATGGGGCCTCTGTTGTGATACCTCTAAGAGGAGCTCTCCCTGGATTGCTGGGGAAGAGATGGGTTGATTTTCTTTTTTTGTTTTTGTTTTTGGTTTTTTTTTTGAGACAGAGTCTCGCTTTGTCACCCAGGCTGGAGTGCAGTGGTGCGATTTCGGCTCACTGCAAGCTCCGCCTCCCGGGTTCACCCCATTCTCCTGCCTCAGCCTCCCAAGTAGCTGCAATTACAGGCGTGAGCCACCGCGCCCGGCAGAGATGGGGGTGATTTTCCTTCCTCATCCTTCTCATTAGGTTGTCAACTCCTTAGCAGGGGCAGGAGCTGGATTATACTTATCAAGGTATGCCCTATTATATACTAAGTGCTCAATCTGTGTGGAATGAGCCTGAATTATCAGATTTTTTTTTTTTTTTTTTTTTGAAATGGAGTCTTACTCTGTCACCCAGGCTGGAGTTCAGTGTCATGATCTCAGCTCACTGCAACCTCCGCCTCCTGGGTTCTCGGCTCACTGCAACCTCCACCTCCTGGAAAGCGATTCTCCTGCCTCAGTCTCCCAGCAGTTGGGACTACAGGTACGTGCCACCACGCCTGTGTATATATATATACACATATATTTTTGTATTTTTAGTAGAGATGGGGTTTCACTACATTGGCCAGGCTGGTCTCAAGCTCCTGACCTCGTGATCCGCCTGCCTCTGCCTCCCAGAGTGCTGGGATTACAGATGTGAGCCACCATGCCTGGCCTATCAGATATTAAATGTAAAGACAAAACACCTTTTTTTCCCTCAGAAACTAGGGGTTTTTGAACATATATACTTTAACCAGTTTCTGTGTTATACTAATCTAAACAAGCGTCAAACTGTTTACCAATTTATAGATTCTAAACTAATTTATAGAAACTAAAACTAATGTATAGTTGCTCTGTTATACTAATTTATAAAGTATCAAACTATCCAGAAGATGAATGAAAATTCAGTCAATTATCCAGATATTTGGCCTAGCAAAAAGGGTGTTTGAGAATGACTTACAAAAACGTTCGCTCTTCATTTGGGTGTTATCAGGGCAAAAATGGCATTTACCTATTGGGAAGCCCAGTGTTAACTCAGCAATCTGGGTTCCTTTATCTTTCTCTTGGTCCCAAGGACTCTCTAATTGAAATTCTCTGTAGTTTGACAAAGGCAGAAGCTGGAGGATCTTTCTGCCTTTGGCATTTGTAGGAAATCTTTGCCTGTAGGATATGCTGGTGGCTCACATAAAAGAGGATATCTCACATGCACCCAGTTTGCTAATTTGAAGGTTTCTCGGCTAAGTCCTGGTAGACAAACCAATGTTTATCTCAAGTCCAGATGGGGTGGTGGTGGGAAGCTGAGAAGGATGAATGATAGGCTTATGTGGTGGTACTCCCTAAGACTGAATCGGTGTAAACATTTTCTTCATTCATATTTCAATCGACTGCATTCATAAGAGATAAAAAATCAAATGATGGAAAATATGACCTTATTTAGAGAGACAAGGAATTAACTCTTTAAAAGTTGAGTGATCTATACATCCATAGTAGGCTACAAACAGCTCTAATAACCCAGCTGACATGAATATTGCTCAGTATTTCTCTCAACATCAATATTTTCCTTTTGATCAAGTGTCTCCACTGACAAGTCTCATTCCCTATCAGGATCCTTGATTTTCGTAATTTTTCTTGACTAAAAGTAAAATTTTTTACAGGCACACAAATTTGACCTAGAAAGATAACAAAGTTACAACCCATTGGACAATAGGAAGTGGTAACTGTTACTTAAGACTAAATTAAATGAGAAATTTATTGTAAAGCTCTGGAAAGAGGTTTCCACTATAGATGAGACACAAGTGCAAAGCTAATCTTTATAAATGTTACAAATACAGGCCACACGTGTCTTCAGGCTAAAGAACTTCATATTATTAAAGGTATATTCCTGAGTAATTTAAAAAAATTAAAGGCCGGGCGCAGTGGCTCAAGCCTGTAATCCCAGCACTTTGGGAGGCCGAGACGGGCGGATCACGAGGTCAGGAGATCAAGACCATCCTGGTTAACATGGTGAAACCCCGTCTCTACTAAAAAAAAAATACAAAAAACTAGCCGGGCGAGGTGGCGGATGCCTGTAGTCCCAGCTACTCGGGAGGCTGAGGCAGGAGAATGGCGTGAACCCGGGAGGCGGAGCTTGAAGTGAGCTGAGATCCGGCCACTGCACTCCAGCCTGGGTGACAGCGCGAGACTCCGTCTCAAAAAAAAAAAAAAAAAAAAAAAAAAAAAAAAATTAGTTTGACATTATTCCCTAGTTTTATCATAGCATTAGGTCAGCAATACAAGTACAAGTTAATTATAACCTGAGGTTACTAACCAAGAAGGAGTCACTTCCTGGATTACACTACCCTTATTCTGTCTGAAAATATGTTTGATTTATTTTCTTCCTCCCTTCCTTCCCTTCATCCTTCCTTCCTTCTTACCTCCCTCCTTTCCTTTCTTTCCTTCCTGGATAGTATATATTAACAATAAAAGTCATTTTGAAAATAAAGATTTTTCAGAAATCAGAAATATGAATAGAAGTTTGGAATAATAGCTTTTCTCCTACTACAGTATTTATTTTATTATTTTGTTCAATACCTTAAGGCTTAAAGCTAGCAAATGTAACAAAAATATTTCAGTTACCAGTTATTTTAATGATATAAAAGTACATTCGGCTAACTTTTGGACTCATTCAAATTTAGCAGGCTTTGGATTCCACCATTTGATAGAAGAGAAATTTCTTGGTTCCAGGGCATCATCCTTCACTAAAGTGTACCAAACATGAAGTAGTTAGTATGAGCAAAATTCAATAAAAATTCCAATAATTCAAAATACATAGGCCTGGGAATAAATTATTTTAAAATTAACTAAAACTGGATCAATCTGATTTTTCACCATAAACAACAGAAGATAAATCCAGCAGGGTTATAATATTTGCTTCAAACAATCACAATGAAGAAACAAATATTAGTGCTTGATATTGGATAAGTGCTCAAATATTTGTTAGAATAAATACATGAATGAATGAACACATCAGTAAATAAATATATTTGTAAAGTAAAATTTCCTTTTTAATAAGAGACCCTGGTTAGAAGATAAGCTGCTTAAAACAAATATTCACGAGTTGTTCATTTTTCGCTATAGTAACATAACATTGGACAAGGTACTGGAATGGTTTCTCATCAAGTTTATGTAAGAAGCACATATTTGATCTGTGGATATATTCTTTTTCAAATAGTTATTGTTTGTATCAGTTTTAAAGCATCAGCTTTTTATAAAGCCAAATACCAACTGCTTTTCTCTGAAAATTAAAAAAAAAAAAAAAAAAAAAAAAACATGTTCATGATTCTTCTTAGTACCTGATGAGCTTTTACGATAACAAATACACATTATTTCTCTAGTGCATGGAGCCATTAATCCTTCCAGGCTGATTTACATTTGCTAGAGGGAAGTGTATCTCCATACAACTTCAATGCCTCTTCCAGGGTGGCATGCAACCTTATTTGCATTGTCCCATGTCAGTAAAATAGCATAGATGAGGAATAAGCTATTTTCTGACATATCTTTTGTTTTGCGTTGGAAAGAGGAGAAGTGAAGGGGAAAGGGGGAAAAATAGAGACGTAATATAAATTGAGCTTCCAGTATGTGCCAGTCTGCTAGGGGCTTTTCGTTTATGACCTCTCCTAATAGTTACAACAATTCTGTGAGATGTTCTTCCCTTACAGAGGAAGAGGATGTTGAGACTTTTTAGGTTAAGTGACTCACCCAAGGCCACAGTTAGTAGCAGAACTGAGAGGCAAACCCAAATTCATCTGGCTCCAAAGCCTTCCTCTTTGCACTTCATTATACTGCTAATAAATTCCATTCAGCATTCCATGTCCTGGTATTGGGTCCCACTAGAATGTAAACTCTTCAAAGCAGCTAACTTGCCTTTTTCGCACTTGCATCCCTAGCACCTAGCTTGGTGCCTAACACATAATATCTCAAAACATAAATGTTGAAGGTATGAATGAGTGAATAAATTAATAAGAAAAAAATACACACAGACTGTCAGACCTGGAGGGGCTCTAATCCAACCATCTCCTTTTTTAGATGGGGGAAAGCAAGGCCTAGAGAGATTAAGTCACTTGCCTTTGGTTAAGCAACTAATTAGTGAAAGATTCAGAACTCGATTTCGGGTCTCTTCTGTATTCTCCTCTACAACATGCTACTACTTGTACAAACATTTTCTAAAGCATGTTCATCAACTCCTTGTGGTTTCCTAAGCATTGTATCCTCTTGATTTAATTTTTTAATCGCAAGCATTCTTCCCACATGGAAAGCAATGGAGGTTAGGAATACCACTAGCGCACCAGAATGAAAACTCTGTGAGGACAGGAAATTATGTCTGTTTTGTTCATTTCAACAGGCTTGGCACTTAGAAGGTGCTCAGTAAATACTTGCTGAATAAATGAATATAATGAATATATATGATTTCCTTTTCAGTGATGAGCAAATTCTTCATAAATAATGATAGCATAGATTATATGAATGAATATTAGGCCGGGCGGAGTGGCTCATGCCTGTAATTTCAGCACTTTGGGAGGCTGAGGCAGGCGGATCACCCAAGGTCAGGAGTTCGAGACCAGCCTGGCCAACATGGTGAAACCCCATCTCTACTAAAAATACAAAAGTTAGCCAGGCATGATGGCGGGTGCCTGTAATCACAGCTACTTGGGAGGCTGAGGTGGGAGAATCACTTGATCCTGGGAGGCGGAGGTTGCAGTGAGCCAAGATCGCGCCATTGTACTCTAGCCTGGGCAACAAAGTGAGACTCCGTCTCAAAACAAAACAAAACAAAGCCAAAAAGACAAAACAAAACAAAAAAACACCAAAACAAATGCTCAATAAAATATTTCAATAAAATTGCTCAGTGAAATAGTATTCCTCTTTCCCTCCCTTTTCTTCCTTTCTCTATCTTCATCTGTAAAATGGGGGAAAATAACAGTATTCATTTCATAGGATTGTTATAAAGATAAATAATACATATAAAGCACTTAGCATGGTACTTAATATACAATTAACTCTCAATAAATGATAGTTATCAAGATGAATGTGATTTCTTCAAATCAAATACATAAGGACCCACATAATGAGGAGATGGAAGAATCGAAGACAAAAGAAAGTTGTTTTATGCTTTAAACTCTGTAAAATTGCCTTCAGACACAGTTCTCTATGTGCGTCAAACTTTGCAATTTCTAGGAGGGCTATAAATTATAGACATCATCTAAAATATCATAGATGTTTTCTCTTTTTCTTGGAGAGTCTCGCTCTGTCACCCAGGCTGGAGTGCAGTGGTACGATCTTGGCTCACTGCAACCTCCATCTCCCAGGTTCAAATGATCCTTCTGCCTCAGCCTCCCGAGTAGCTGGGACTACAGGCTTGCGCCATCATGCCCGGCTAACTTTTGCATTTTTAGTAGAGATGGGGTTTTACCGTGTTGGTCAGACTGGTCTCGAACTCCTGACCTCAGGTGATCTGCCCACCTCAGCCTCCCAAACTGCTGGGATTACAGGCATGAGCCACCGCACTCAGCCTCATAGATTTTTCTAGAATTTTTCTTGTGAAATTAATGGAGACAGAAGACATAATTAACCTTTATATAAACATATGACAATTATTCCTCAAATAGTGCTATATGTAACTTTCAAAAAAGATCACCTCTCCACGAGTTCTTGTCCATTCCAGCAAAGGGTGTCGTTTTCCGCCACAGGGCTATGGCTGCAGATGTAGCCAGGCAAAGCACTATAGAAGCTGATGAAAGACTTCAACTTCTGAATTAGTTCCCTAAAAGAAAAACAAAACATCTGCGCATAAGAGGCAAGTAAACTCAGTATGAGAAAAGTTTAATTTCCTTATCAGCATGACAGAAAGGCTCTGCCAGGCTGATTAGAGCAATAAATGATTTTTAAAGACATTCTTGGCTACAAGGCCACAGTTTAGTTTTTTTAAAAAAAATCAATAAAATGATATTAGAAAAAAAGTTGCCTGTCATATAAGGTGCTGTTTCTATCAGAAGGATGATTTAATTCCAACATTCATTTTCTAAGACGTTCCACTTCCATTTTTTTTATTCAGAATGCTGTTACCTACATTTTCAAAGGTGCTGATTACAAGGCACACTGGAGCACTACATATCTTTTGGTTTCTGAGTGTAATTGGGTGCATTGATTGTAATTTACAATGCTATTACCCTAGAGGTGGCCCGTTTCCATATAGGCTCTGGCTAATGGTTGCAGATCAGAATTGCAGGGTGCTCAGAACAGTATAAGCTCTATGAAATTCTCCTGGCAATATAGTCAGAGCAACTCACATCTGCCAGAAAAGAAAGGTTTCTTTGTTCTTTGTATATTGTGGCTCCTGTGAGGGAGAGGGAGCAGGGTGGGGGACGATTCTAGTATATTTTATTATTTATTTGCTTTTGCTTTTGTGCTACATATAATAAGACAAGTGTGTGCGTGTGTGTGTGTGTGTGTGAGAGAGAGAGAGAGAGAGAGTGACAGAGAGAGAGAATATATTATGTCTGCAATTGTATGTAAACACACACACATAAATACCAGAAAAATTTCAGGTCTGTTATCTCATTTCAGATGTACATGGATACACAAAGTAATACTCCTTAGACTGGAGAGAAGTGGGTATGTTTAAAAAGAAATATTAAAATATGTAATAGAGGTACAGTGGTAAACAGACAAAAATAAAACACACTTTATTTTCTAAAGCAATGTTACTGATAGAAAATTAAAGCATCCTTCACATCCAAATGTATCTCATGTCTATACTAAGTTTTTGGAGACTCTATTCAGGGAATTTTCTGGCAGTGGAGTAATTATTCAATATTGTCTCCAGGCTAAGAATGGACTGGCCTGATGTATAGGCCTCTATAGGAACCAGAGGCCTGAATATCATTTGGACACTGGTGGAAGTCCTTAGCCCAGAAATGCCTTCTGGGAGTTGTTCTCAGATCTGGCCAAATGAGGAAGACTGGTGAAAATATCCTCTTGTACTTAATTTGATTCTTCATTTTATTACTGCTATGGTTTAAGATGGCTTGTCCTCACCAAAACTCATGTTGAGGCGTGGTCCCCAAGGTGGCAGTGTTGGGAGCTGGTGCCTTTTAGAGGTGAAAATGGACTTATGTCTGCTTTGTAAGCCTGGGTTGGTTCTCCGGGGAATGGATTAGTTACCAGGAGAGTGGTTGTTATAAAGTGAGACTGCCTCTCATATTTGTCCTTTTCACTTGTGCTCAGTTCCCTTTCCTTTTCTCCACCATGTTTTCACATGGTATGCGGCCTTCACTTAGAAGGCCTCACAAGATGAGGCCGCCCAATCTTGAACTTCCCAGTCTAATAAATAAACCTCTTTTCTTGATAAATTACCCAGTCTTAGGAATTCTGTTACAGAATTTACAGTAACATAAAACAAACTAGGACAATTATCATAAAACTATTCATTTCAACTAATGATTTAAGAGGTTGGGGAGGGAGAGAAAGGGTTCTCAGCATAGATTCACAAAGGCTTGGGTCACTGCAAAGTCAAGGTGATGGACAGAACAACTCAAGAAAGGTTTTTGGGACATATTTAACTTCTGATACCCCACAAGTTGCTTCCTGTTATGCCTGTACCCCCCACCCCACAGCCTACCCCTGGTGTCTGAGCACCATCAATCTCCAAAAAGAAGAGGCTCAATACAGAGCTCTGAAAATAAAAGTCAACATTATAGTTTCTCATAGAGGAAAAAGATGGGCTCAATTAACAGCTAATAGGAGAGATGCTCTGTTTTACAAGGTAATAATGCAGTTCCCAAGAGTGGATGCTGAAAGAGTAAAGGCTGAGTCTAAGTAATTCCCCCCACTCCATAAGGAAACTGAATACGGCCATTAGTCTATGGGAAACAATGGCCCTCTCTTAAAGGAAAGAGTTTCCCTTAGGCCTTTCCCTACCTCCAAACCCCCTCTCACTAACATAGCACATGGCAAGAAAAATTGACCCCATGGCAAGGCCTTCCATTTTGATTTCCATAGAAGTTAAAAAAAAAAACAAAAACACCCTGAACTTCTCCCAACCCTTGCAGTTTTCTTGGTGGATCATAAAGATTATTGACAACTTGAAGAAGATCTAGATGAGGTTCGATCTAAATGTCAAGGGAATGAGGGTCTGCAATAAACATAAGACCTCCCACTTTAGTATAGAAAGATATTACCTGGAAGGGTTAAGATAAAAATCTAAGAAAACCACAAAGACAGTGAATATATTACTCTCGTCTCACACTGCTATGAAGAAATACCCAAGACTGGGTAATTTATAAAGAAAAGCCAGCGCTGCATGGCTGGGGAGGCCTCAGGAAATTCACAATTATGGCAGAAGTGGAAGCAAACATATCCTTCTTCACATGGTGGCAGGAAGGAGAAAAATGAGTGCCAAGCAAAGGGGGAAGCCCCTTATAAATCCATCAGATCTTGTGAGAACTAACTTACTATCATTAGAACAGGATGGGGGAACCACCTCCATGATTCAATTATCTCCATCTGGTCCCTCCCATGACATGTGGAGATTATGGGAACTACAATTCAAGATGAGATTTGGGTGGTGACACAGCCAAATCGTATCAGTGAATAATGTGAACATAGTCTGAGTTATCATGTTCTAGAACTCAGGGAATCTCTTTGAAAGTTGAACAAGTTAACTTGGAAAAATAAAAGGTTATCCTACTTTATTAACTCCACAGGGCATATAGGATGGAGACAGAAAGAGACTGTGCTTTAAAAATTTACTTCTGAATTAGTTATTTTGAATTTGTTATTTTGAATTAGTTATTTTGAACACAGTTTTATTTTGCAACCATGTTAGAATGATTGGGTTCTCAGAACAGCCCCTTCAAACCTGTTGTGAGTAGTAGCTGAGAGCACTGATTATGGAGTATGACTCAGCTGAGTTTCAGATGTCAGCTATGCCCTCACTTACTGAGCAGTGAAATCTTAGGCAAATTCTAAGCTTCTCTGAACTTTAGTTTCCTTATTTGTAAAATGAAGATAATGATGATACCTATCTTGCAAGTTTACTGTAATGATTAAATGAGACAATGCATGTAAAGTGTTTAGCATAGTACCCACACAAGTAAGCACACAGTAATCACTCTACAATGTTAGCCATTGCCAATATTACAACATTATCATGAATCTGTAGAATAGAAATATATCATTGATATTGTTTGGCTGTGTCCCCACCCAAATCTCATCTTGAATTGCAGCTCCCATAATTCCCATGTTTTATGGGAGGGAACAGATTGGAGATAACTGAATCGTGTGGGTGGTTTGCCCCATACTGTTCCTGTGGTAGTGAATAAGTATCACGAGATCTGATGGTTTTATAAGGGGTTTCCCCTTTTGCTTGGCTCTCATTCCCTCTTGCCTGCCACCATGTAAGATGTGCCTTTTGCCTTCCGCCATGATTGTGAGGCCTCCCCAGCCACATGGAACTATGAGTCCATTAAACTTCTTTTTCTTTATAAATTACCCAGTCTCAGTTATGTCTTTATCAGCAGTGTGAAAATGGACTAATACAATCACATATATATGAAATACACATATTATATTCCAGATAAATTCATGTATGCAGGACAATTAAAAGTTTTTCAAGTGCTACATAATTTTATGTACAATAAGATAATTAAAATTCCTCACTTTTTTGAGGTAGATATTAATAAGTACAACCATATTCTCTCCCAACAGATTTTTCCTGGTATTCTTCCCAAACCAGTTAGCTACTGGGCTGGGTAAACCTCTTGACTTATTTGGTACAGCAGTTTGAATGGTCTTTTTCTCTGAGCCTGGTAGGAAGGTGGTGGTGACCCTGACAGGGATTTGTGTCTAAGAATTTAAGCACTGGATGTGGAGGGCTAAAATGAAGTCAAGTTAGAAAAAGATAGATTATGGGCTGGGTGCAGTGGCTCACACCTGTAATCCCAGTACTTTGGGAGGCCAAGGCAGGTGGATCTTTTGAGAATAAGAGTTTGAGATCAGCCTGGCCAGCATGGCAAAACCCCATCTCTACTAAAAATACAAACAATTTAGCCAGGCACAGTGGTGTGCACCTGTAACTCCAGCTACTAGGGAGGCTGAGGCACAAGAATTGCTTGGACCTGGGAGGCAGATGTTGCAGTGAGTGGAGATCACACCACTGCACTCCAACTTGGGTGACAGAGTGAGACTGCCTCAAAAAAAAGAAAAAAAGAAAAAAAAGAAAAAGAAAAAGATAGATTAGTCATCAGAGAAATGCAAATCAAAACCATGAGATACTACTTTACACCCACTAGAATGGTTATGATAGACAACAACAAGTCCAGTGAGGAGATGAATAAATTGGAACCCTCACACATTGCTGGTGGCAATGCAAAATGGTACTGCCACTGTGGAAAACAATCTAGCAGTTCCTCAGAAAATTAAGCACAGAATTACCACATGACCCAGCAATTCTACTCCTAGGCATATATCCAAAAGGATTGAAAGTAGGTACTCAAATAAGTTTCTGTTCATGGCGGCATTATTAACAATAGCCAAAAGGTGGAACAAGACAGATGACCATCTACTGACGAATAAACAAAAGATGATTATATATATATATATATATATATATATATATATATATATATATATATAATGAAATACAATGAAGTATTATTCAGTCTTAAAAAGGAATGAAATTCTGAATGTGCTACAATATGGGTAAACTTTGAAAACGCTATGCTAAGTGAAAGAAGCCAGTCATGAAAGACCATGTATTCTATAATTCCACTTTTGTTAAACGTTCAGAATAGGCAAATATATACAGATATACAGTAGATTAGTGGTTGGTTAGGACTGGGGAGATGAAGGTTGAGGAATGATAGCTAAAGGGTACAGAGTTTCTTCCTGAGGTGATGAAAATGTTCCCAAATCTATTGTGATGATGATTGCATAACTCTGGATATACTAAGAACAATTGAATTACACAGTTTAAATGGATAGATTATATGGTATGTGGATTAAATCTCAATAAAGCTGTTACCCCTGCCCCTCAAAAGAAAGGGTAGAGAAGAGGTAAGAAATATGTCTTAGAGAAAGAGAGGGTTCTCTATTATGGGGAGGGATGCCCCTTGGAAGAATAAAAGAGACATGGAGGAAAGTTGGGAAAAGCCAGGTTGGATGCAAATAAAATAAACATATAGGTGGCACGGGAAGAAAAGAGAAATTTGTAAAAGCTGCCGCTTCAGTGCTGCAACAGCTGTAAACAGTTCAAATATATTTCTTCCTCCATCTTCTAAAATATTTTGTTTTCTTTCTCATTGTAAAAGAAATACATGTTCACTATGGAGAATTTAGAAAATAAAGAAAGATAGAAAGAGAAAAAATTCATTGTCCCACCAGACACAGATAATCACTGTTAATATTTCAATGTATTTTGCTCTAGATTTTTCTCTTGAGTAAAGTTTTACATTTATTTCTTTAACACCTATTCTTCTTGATAGGCTTGTTCTCTGAGTTCTTTTTGGTTCTTAGTATGTATGATCTCCATTAGAATCCACTTAGAATCCAAGGTAGATTTGACTAGAAGGACCTCAGAATTAAATAAATCCTGGTTCTCAACTAATTCCCAGGCCCTGTGGGATGAGACAGTACCTGCCTTTTGAAGAACAAAGAGTAGGTCTCCAGCACAGTTCACAAACTGGCAAATATCTTAGAGTCCCAAAGGACAGTCTTACCATTCCTTTATGGAAAACCTTCTGAATTACTGTGAGAAAATAAATCTTGGTCTCTAAAAGAAACTGATTATTGAAAATAAGTGTAGACATACTGTTTTGGAGAGTAGGGAAGAAGACTTTACAAACTGTTGGAGAGTTAATGAGCTTTTCAAAGGACAGCAACAACAAGGGATAATGTTCTCTGACACTACAGCAGCAGTGTGACAAAAGTAGTTTACCTCCCACCAAGTTTACTGGGCCTCTCTCATCTCTCCTCTTCTTTGTCTCTTCCTGTCATTCTTTTCTAAACTTGTTCCAGCACAAGAATTAAGTGTATTTTAATATTTTCTTAAATAAAGATTTATATTCCTCTGCTTATAGTTTTAAAAGAGGAGTTGAATATTTCTATTTTTCTCTTTTGTCTTTAAAGAAAGACACATGAAACTAAACTAAGTGACATGTTAACTACCCATGTATGACACAGTCCAGATTTTTTTCCTTTGTGCTAGTAGCCCATGACAGACAACAAAAGAATCTCCACCTGTGAACTAAGACAGTCTGCTCAACTGAATTGTTCCAGGGGAAAAAAAAGAGGATAGAAAGTTTGGACAATTAGTTGCCTGGGATGGGAAAAACAATTTGATTGAAGGGAATGTTCTTTGACTGTAATTCCACTTTATTCTAATACATACATGTCAAACATAGCATTGACATACAAATTCTGACACCTACGGCTCTCAGACAGATCCAACATTTGCTTACGACAGCCTGCTCAGGAAAAAGTCTCTTCCTAGAGGTTTCCATTCAATGTGTTAAATGTGGAACTAAAGGATAGGGCCCCTTTGCATGCACAAGCCATTTTCAAATATGGCAGCTGAGTGCACGTGATCTTCCCTGGAGGGCTTCCATCATCCTGAAGAGGATCATCCCTCCCCTTCTTTGGTTGCAGGGGAGGGGACTGTCTTTGCTTTCTTGCAATGATTTGCTTCGGCAGGCATCAAAGCAGCACTAATTGGAAATCACTGCAAGTAAAAACAGTTTTTCATCCCTGACTGCAGACCTGGAACTTTTTTCCTTTATTATTAAGGCTCATTTTTTTATCTTCATGTAAAGTAATATGAGCTTATTATTTTTAAAAGTTGACAATGCAAGAAAAGTACCTAAACTAAAATAACGAAAATAGGAATGACATAAGATCATGCCTAATTCTGCTGGAGAGAGCCTTTCACAGTTTAATCCCAAACTAGAGCTTTCTACCGTTCTAAAGACTTGCCCATACTTTTTCTCAGTGTTCCCTTTGCCCAGAATGCCCTCCTTTCCTTCCTCAATCTGCTGAGTTTGTTTGAACTTATCCTTCAGGCTAAGCTCAAAAGTTACCTTTTCCAAGAAGTCTTTCTTAATGCTCCCAGGAGAAGGGCTATCTTCCCCATCTGTGACACTGCCACTCTTTTGCACATAGCTCTGATTTGGCACTCACCCCCAGTGTATGGAAATTATTCATTTGCATGTCTCCCTCCCTAACTAAGCTAGGTGCTCCTTCATTCCTCAGAGCCTAACCCTTACACAATGTGAAGCATAGAGATGGTGTTGACAAATGTTGAAAGAAGTAGAGGCCTATTTAGGGCAGAATGACTTGTACTAGATCCAGAACTCATTGATTCACTCAGGACATACTTTGTTGTTTTGTTCAGAGTGGGTGGGAGTAGGTATTGATTTTGGACTAGGGGAGCTGAGATCAGCTTTTGTTCTTTGCTTTCTAGGTCATTTACTAGTGTTACCTGATCCATTGCCCCTTTAGACCAAGTCAGAGGGGAAGTAGAGGAGGGGGAGCATAGGAAGGAGAGGGCTGGAATATGTAGATATAATTTCACAAGGGTGGAAGGACCGTGTGACTTTCTCACAGGTTAGCAGTTGGGCCAAAAGCTTGTTATATGTAGATGCAAGATGAACTATTCAACCATAGATTCAGCATTTGAACAATGGAAAAATATTGTCCATGTACTCAACCAAACAGTATATTGCATAAACATGGCAAGGGAAACAGTATCATAAGGGAAGCAGTGAAGTAGACATTTGGAAGGGCAAAGAAGGGAGAAGCTGACAACTGAGATGTGCCGAAAATATGAAAGTTAGAAGGGGCTGTGAAGATCTGATTTCTTCTCTTCTGATTGTACTAGTTGTGCATCTTGTTCTCCACTCACTGTTTTAAATCTGATGACAGATATTTTCAATACTTATCCCTTAAAGGAACACTGAGTCCCACACATAGACCACCAGTTGAGTATCAAATCGCCTTGAAATTGAACTAAGCTATTTCTAAGATTAGTTGTGTGTTGCAAACTACCCAGTTGGGGGCAGACAAAACAAACAGATGACTTCTGAATGCTACCAAAGGAATCCTGCATTTCATTGTGTGTTGTTATTTTAATAAGGCAAAGGGCTTTTCAACTCATAATCAGATTCAGACAGCTTGCTCACAACCTCCACAGACTGAATACTACAATAGGGTTCCTTTGCAATTATCATATTTTTAACAACAGAGGACGGAGCTTGGGCACGGGCATGAGGAGTGCTAGAGGCACATATATTTTTCTGGACAGTGTGAAATGCTGTGCAGAAAACATACTGAGAGATTTATAGAGGTGCTAACACTGCAAAAACAAACCCTCTTAATAACATCAGATTGCAGGGGGCAGTGCATTTAGCAAGAGATCATCTTAATTCCCACTTCTCCTCTCTCCCTAAGAGGGGTTACAATGCCTATTTGAGGGAGTTAAATAAAATCAGATACTCTCTTGTTGTTTTGTTTTCTTCTTCTGCCAGAGAATTCACAAAGAAAGGCTCCATCTCAGATTCTAATGCTTCAGTTTCAATACAAGTGAGTAACATCCTTAGGCATGCTCAAGCTCCCCACACCCAAAGCAGCTCTGCCTGACCATCATTTACTCAACTCTACAGGCTTTGTCAATTTTTCTTACTATCCTTTCTTTTCCTTGGAGGATGAATCTAGGCCACGTGTGGTGGCTCACAAGAATGGCTTTAACCTGGGAGGCATAGGTCACAGTAAACTGAGATCGTGCCACTGCACTCCAGCCTGGGTGACAGAGCGAGACTCAGTCTCAGAAATATATGTATATGAGGCCGGGCGCGGTGGCTCAAGCCTGTAATCCCAGCACTTTGGGAGGCCGAGACAGGCGGATCACGAGGTCAGGAGATCGAGACCATCCTGGCTAACATGATGAAACCCCGTCTCTACTAAAAAATACAAAAAAACTAGCCGGGCGAGGTGGCGGGCCCCTGTAGTCCCAGCTACTCAGGAGGCTGAGGCAGGAGAATAGTGTAAACCCGGGAGGTGGAGCTTGCAGTGAGCTGAGATCCGGCCACTGCACTCCAGCCTGGGTGACAGAGCTAGACTCCATCTCAAAAAAAAAAAAAAAAAAAAAAGAAAGAAATATATGTATATGAATCTAAACAAAGTACCAAATCCGGTGGCCAGCCAAAACCTCATTTATCAATTTCTTCTTTCCCTGGAGGAATCAACACACATACAGCTGTCCCCACTAAGGCGAAAGGGAATGAGTTCCCCAGAGCCCAAGACAGAAGTCATAGCAACAGGCCTGGATAAACCTCCTACTTATAAATGTGTCTAGGTTGGCAGAGTAATCTCAAAATGGGACTGAGTGGGTGTGTTAATTTTGAAAAAGCTCCGCATGTGATTCGGCTACAAATTCATATACCACTTCCTCCATGAAGCCTCAAGGTTCTGTCTTTCCCTGTAGGCTGCCTCTGTACTCTGGACATTCTTTTGCTTTAGCACTTACAAAGCTGTTTTGGAATTATTTGTATTTAAGTCTATTTCCCATTAAACTGAGCTGGAGAGCATAGATTGTGTCTTTGTATTTTCAGTGCCTAGTATACATTTTGGTATTAACAAGTGTTTACTAAATTTTTGCTGAATTGAATAAAGATACCCCCCACCCACACACACATATAGAGTAAGTCCTCACTTAATGTCATTTATAGGTTCTTGGTGAAACAATGTACAACAGGTTTTTGAATAACGTGGTTTCATTCAACATCGTTTTGTTATAGTGGTGATGAGGAAAAAATTGGTTTTGTTATATGCCGTTTTGCTTAAAATTGCAGTTTCCAAGAACTTACAGACATAGTTAAGTGAGGATTTTCTATGTATCTATCTATCTAGCTATGTATCTATCTACCTATCTATCATCTTCACTTCAGTCAAATATGGAAGGGGTTGCCACCAGTTAAAGGTCAATGCCTTAGATGAACTGAAGTTTATTCCTCAGGTGGTTCAGTCCAAGAGTAAATGCAATGGAGAAAAATGGACAAAGGACAGGCAGGTGCAAAAGAGGGCCTTAATATATGGCCTAAAAGACAAAAATTTTCCAAAGAACCCCTAAGCTATAGGAAAATGGCTCTCAAACATTTTGATGTTGGGAGCCCTGAAGTAGTTTTAAAATACGTCCACAAACTCCTTGATTCTCCTCCCTTCAAGAGGTGGAGCTTAATTTCCTCCCTCTCCTTGAGCATGGATTAGAACTAGTGGCTCACTGACTGGGTGCAGTGGCTCACGCCTGTAATCCCAGCACTTTGGGAGGCTGAGGCAGGTGGATCACCTGAGGTCAGGAGTTTGAGACCAGCCTGGCCAGCATGGTGAAACCCTGTCTCTACTAAAAATATAAAAATTAGCCAGGCGTGGTGGTGGGCGCCTGTAATCCCAGCTACTCAGGAGGCTGAGGCAGGAGAATTGCTTGAACCCAGGAGGCAGAGGTTGTGGTGAGCTGAAATGGCGCCATTGCATTCCAGCCTGGGTGACACAGCAAGACTCTGTCTCAAAAAACAAAACAAAACAAAAAACCACAAAGAATTAGTGGCTCACTTCTAACAAATCAAATATGCCAAAATTGATGATGTGTCACTTCAAAGACTAGGCCATAAAAGACACTATAACTTTCTCCTTGCTGTCTTCCATGGATCACTTATTGTGGTGTAGCCAGCTGCCATGTCCTAAGGCCATTCACGTGGTCCATATGGTGAGGAACTGAGACCTCCTTCCAACAACCAGCACTAACTTGTTACACTTGTAAGTGAGCCACTTTGGAAGTTGGTCCTCTAGACTCCATCGACATTTTGAATGACTGCAGCCTCAGGATCCCAAAGAGCTTTTGTTTATATTATATATATTTATTGATATTTACTGTTTTAGAATTTTTTTTAAATTTAAAATTTATTATTAATTTGAAACTAGCAATTATGGGCCCATTACATGTTAACATAAATATTAATAACATTTTATGATAATAGTGAGAAAAATGGTATCATTTTTCATTTTTGCAAGCTGTCTCTACTGTCTGGCTTGATAGGGGATAGGTAGATTCTCCTATTGACTTCTGCATTTAATATGTTGTAATAAATTGTTTTGGTTGACGTATATGAACAATATCCAGTTTCACACAAATATGTAATTAGCAAAAGGAACATCTCATAGGTGCCCTGAAAGTGTCACTGGGACTCCCAGAAGTCCTGGAATCACATTTTAAAATAGCTGCTACAGGGAAACTAGGAATCCATCAGATTGGAAGTCAACAAAAGAGAAGAAATGAGGACTTTCCAAAATGCTTCAGTAGGGGAACTCTGTTAAGTTGCATTACTGCCTTCTTTCATCCTAAATTGTATCAGATCACGCTAAGAATTACCATCTCAGAAACCCCTATAGGAAAATGAGAGGAATGGAATAGTTTAACCCAAATCTGGGATGTTACATAATTCCTTTCTTTATTTTCTATCTATAGGCCAATCTCACCTAACCCCCTCAAGGTTAATAGGAACAACTCATGTCTAGCTATTCTTGAGCCAGTGGTAGGGCTGGCTATATGTGCAGTCTTTTCAGGTAGGGCAGTTCTTCTAGAGTTGTATTGGGCTTTTGATCCAATTTCTACCCCTTTATTGTAATCAAAAAAATAGAATGGGGATAGAGGGAACCTGGATCAGGGGAGAATGGATGAAGAGAACAAGAAACAAACCTGGATTTTGTCCCTTGACTGTTGTTTTAAGAACCAGGAACCAGATCCTTCATTTTATCATTTTTAAAAGAGTGCGTAAAGTGTGCAGTGTCTGTGTGTGTGTGTGTGTGTATACACATGAATGTGTCTCACCAGCTTCTCTCTGGTGAATTTACCTCTGACTCACTGTTAATAATGGGAAAAGCTACAAAGCAAGCCAAGAAATTGTGAGACAAGATTGTAAGCAGAAACTATTTTGCTTAATCAATTAAAGATCTTGAATAGGGAAGTCCTTTCCACACATATTGCTGTACTAGATATTTATGAACAGTAAATTTACATTTAACTATGGCTTGGATATAATACTATATCTTTTTTAAAACATTGACAGATGATAAAATTTAATTAATCAAGCACTCTACTCAGAAGAACTAAATAACATGTATTTAAGAAGTTTCACTCTAGTGGTTTTTGACCTTAAAATACAATTGCTAATTGTATGCTGGAATAAAGAAAAAAGAAACCTCTCACCTTCTTCGGCTGGATAAGGTTTCTTCATGTTCTACATGAGCAACTTTTAATACTTTCTTGTCAATAAACAGATCTTCAGGATAATAAGCAGATCTATATTGGCGTTGTTGAGAATGGGCACATAACTTGCCAATCTGAAAAAAGAAATGCAATATAATTATATGATACTTGTGCAGATATGATAGTAGAAACAAATTCTGAAAGGCACTTCAATTTCTTCCCCCAATTTTAAATAGCAGAACAAAGCTATGACTAGAGTCAAAAAAGGTGATAAGCTTGTAAGGCAACGAACCATTGGTGGAAAGAAGGCTGGAGACTGAGAATGGGGACCCCATTCTGAATACAGCCTATTCAGAGATTTCCTAAGATATAAAAATGGCTTTTTTTTCTATAGTGAAGTATACATTTGAGAGGACCGCCAACACAGGCCTCATGCTATTCATACCTTTTAATGGCATTTGGTATTAATACATATGAAGAAGTTCACAAAAGGGAATTGCAAAATTTAGGAAGAACTGGTGCAGAAGATGAGGGTTGTGTAGCCAGTTAATAGAAGAGCTGCCTCCCAAGCACAAAGTGCTCCCAATTTCTATGAGTATTTTGATATAAGACCCAAGCTAAGGTACTCTGATAAAAAGTGTGGTTGCTCATCTGGCTTTCCTAAAAATGCCCAAGGGAAGAAGGCAAGTCAACCAATCAGTAGCCAGTGACAGGCAGCTCACACCTGTAATTCCAACACTTTGGGAGGCTGAGGCAAGAGGATCACTTGTGGTCAGGAGTTCAAGGCCAGCCTGGGCAACACAGCAAGACCCAGTCTCTGCAAAAAGTAAAAACTTAGCCAGGCATGGTGGTGTACACCTGTAGTCCCAGCTACTCAGGAGGCTGAGGTAGGAGGATTGTTTGAGCCCAGGAGGTCAAGGCTGCAGTGAGCCATGATTGTGCCACTGCACTCCAGCCTGAGTAATAGAAGGAGATCCTGTTTCTAATAAATAAATAAATAAATAAGCAAGCATAATCACCTATGAATCATATATCATTAAATAAGCTCAGGATTAAAAGTATTTTAAAAACATAATTGCTCAAGAGTCTCCCTTTCTTCCTTCCTCCCTGTCTCCTTCTTTCCTCCCTTCTTCCCTCCCTTTCTTCCTTCCATCTTTTCTCATTCATTCATTCAAAAATATTTATTGGATATCTCTCTCTAAAGCTGACCTCTTTTATACTCATAGAGCAATACTTTTTTAAAAATGGTATAATCTTTCTTACTTAGCTCCATTCTACTTGATTTTTTTGGTTTAATTATTACTAGATTTGCTACTTTTTTCACGTTCAAGCAAAAGCCTAAATGAACTTCCATATAAAGAAATATGAATATTAACATTCTTATATATCTCCCTTGTGCCAGACACTATGCCAACGATTATCATCCCCATTTTAGAGATGAGGAAATTGAGGCTTAGGGAGTTAGGTGACTTGCATGAGGCAAATAAACAGCGGACTGATTTGTCTGACTTAGAACCCATTTGTCTGATTTCAAAGTTTATGCGGTATTGCCTTCCTAGCAGATAATGCTTGACCTTCCAGTGGCTTTCATTGTACATTGTAGAAAAATATAAAGAATTACCGGTGCTCAAAAACATAGCCACCCAACGTAGCCAAGGTAAATATATAGACTGTAAACTTCAGGAAAAATATTAGAAATATTTGGCAAGGAGAAGGGTTGTATGTTTGTCACTTTTGTATTTCCACGCTATTCAGACTGGATTTTGTGCACTGTTAGGTGAATTAATTGAAGCGAATTGAAAGAATCTTCTATTATCAGCCTCAGCTCAGCACTCTACTTATAAGCCATGGGCTCTGTGTGGTAATCCCAGCTTCTGGATTTCTCAAGATGGTCCTGACAGCATTTACTAAGTTATCTATTTATACAGCTTTGGAAGGCTTTTCATATAAATACATTATTGAATTAGAAAAAAAATCTAGAATCAGAGTAGCATCACCTTCATTTATAAAAGATAGCATCTATAGTTTGATATTCAGATGAGCTATACTCAATGGTTTATCTTAATGGGAATAAAACAAAAGCTGAAGACACTTAAAGACATTCAATTTAGCTTTGGAATGCATGATACTGAATTTTTCAGATGTGCTTATGTAATGCTATGTGACTTGGGCTAATATTAATTTCAAACAAAGTGTGTGCATTCCATGAATATGCCTTAACTAGTAGCAGTCTGGTAGGGTGCTTTAGGTCAGGGCCTACCTAGCTGGACTGGAGAGTTAAGTTCCATTCATTTTCAAAGCATATAATGCAGATGCCAAATAAATGAGGGCAGACTATGTATTACCACTTTCTATCTGAAGACATATACATGTTTACTTTGTGAAAATGCAGGTGAAATTTCATGGAACAAAACCTTGATGTTTGTTACATTAATGTCTATTATTCTGTGAACAAACATTCATGTGAGAACTTATTTCACTAGGATCAAAGTATTCTTGGCACATTCAGGAGCACAGTACACTTTCTCTTGACCTATACCTGTTCCCAATCCAGCACCAAAATCAAATCTTTCACACATCTTTCACAGTAACTTGTCTACTTGCAACCCACAGCTGTGAAATCTCCTTCCCCATTGAAAGTCAGCCCTTTGTATCAGTGAATAGTATCTGGTCCACAGCAAGACTTTAAAGTTTTTGACCCCCTCCCCCCACTCGCCAGCTCCAACCTACTGGAAAGGGGTGCAGCTGAGGCAAAAGTAGGAAGGTTAAGAATAAATGATAATGTCGCCACTCTGCAATCTGACCTTTCTTCCCAAGCCACCCAATGTGGTATTATCAAGCCAGCTTTCCAAGGCTCTGTGTGGGGTAAGGGGCAAACAATGGTGTCCTGCCAATAACCCTACTCCTCCATCTGAAATGTGCCATATCTTATCAGACAGGCTGCATTTTCTTCCACAAATCTACCATGAAGCAAATTCTTCTCATATACAAAGCATTTGTCAAATATATTCCCTCCTTTGGGCCCTTCTCCCTACATCTTTCACCTCCACACTATGTGAGCTATAGGTGAATATTATGAGCTTATTTTGAGAAGTGGACACTAAAAGAAAACATAACTTACAAAGAGATGCAGCATTCACATTAAAGAAGTCCTTTCAGCTTCACACTAGGGAAATGTCAGGCTATGCTGGGAGACTTGAGTCTTATTCTTCAGCAGCCCCTACTGAAGAAGTCAGCCTCTCAAGTGGCATTTTAGAAATCAGTATCCTGCCCAAAAATTTTAGGCTCTTAAATAAGAAGTGCAATCCAATTTCCTTTCACTGACTAATGTATCTAGTCAAGGATGCTGCTACCTTTAAATTTGGTTAGTTGGAGGGAATTTATTGGATAGGTGAGTGTCTCTATCAAAAGACTGGAGTATAAAACCTTTTTGTTTTCCATAGACCGTGATTCCTAAAGGTGTTTTTTATTTATGTGCCAGACTTATGACAAGGAAAGCAATAGTGTTCTGCAGGGTTACAAGTCCTGAAACATAAGAAGAAGGCAGGGCCTCTGACCATATCCAGGCCAGGAAGATAATTTTTTTTTTTTTTTTTTTTGAAACAGAGTCTCGCTCTGTCGTCCATGCTGGAGTGCAGTGGTGCGACCTCAGCTCACTGCAAGCTCCACCTCCCGGGTTCACGCCATTCTCCTGCCTCAGCCTCCCAAGTAGCTGGGACTATAGGCACCCACCACCGTGCCCAGCTAATTTTTTGTATTTTTAGTAGAGATGGGGTTCACTGTGTTAGCCAGGATGGTCTCGATTTCCTGATCTCGTGTCCACCTGCCTGGGCCTCCCAAAGTGTTGGGATTACAGGCGTGAGCCACCATGCCCGGCCAGGAAGACATTTTAGTAACCTTAGCATCATTCTTTTCTGCCAGGATCCAGAAGCACCATCCTTGCACCTACATAAGGAAAATACACTGCTGGGACCCAGCAAGGTATAGATCAGGGGTGTCCAATCTTTTGGCTTCCCTGGGCCACATTGGAAGAAGAAGAATTGTCTTGGGCCACACATAAAATAAACTAACACTAACGATAGCTGATGAGCTAGAAAAAAAAATCACCAAAAAATATCATAATGTTTTAAGAAAGTTTATGAATTTATGTTGGGCCACATTCAAAGCCATCTTGGGCTGCATGCAGCCTGCAAGCTGCAGGTTGGACAAGCATGGTCTAGATCATGCAGAGCCCAGTAGGCTGGGCATCAAGAAACCTGGCCTACCACCCCACTTTCACCTCTCACCCACACCAGGACTTCACTGTGACCTGGTCCCATAGCTTCACTCTACCTGTAACTCTAGCCCTATACACAGGAGGAAGATAGGATATTTGAAGTGCCGTATTTTCTTCTCAGTTTCCTTGAAAAAAAAAAAAAGGTGAAAATTACTTTCTGAATGGAGTATGTTATTGCAGGGCAGGGAAAATTTTATTTTCTTGACCTATGCCTGAGGCACCTCTAATAAAAGACAAATTAAAAAGGGAAATCCATACAAATATGTTTAATATAAGTTTTACGTCACACAAGATCCTTTAGAAAGGAAGACCCAAAGAAATGGTGAAAGCTGTGGATTTTTATGCTAAGTTTGTTAAGGAAATGGAGAGTAGTGAATTGTGATTGGACAAAGAGGTTATAACTGAATGGTAATAAACTGGGGGAAACTTAGCCAGGGCAGTTTCTTCAGATTTTTCTTTGTGTCCCTGTAACTTTGGAGGTAAAGATGTTTCTTTCTTCTGGGTATAGGGTGGGTACCTCTCACATGACGGTCTTATGACATACTTCAGAAGAGGGTCAGTTAGGTTTTATGACCTGCTTCAGGGGAGAAGGGTTAGGGGAACGTGAGAGTGACTTTCTTGTTTTGGGGGTTTTCTTAAATGCAAAGGTGCCATATTTTGGGGTGGTGTGTCCTGAATCCCATTATTACCAAAGACTCTGAAATCATGCAAAAATTTGGTCTGATATAATTCACTCCTATACCTTATAATGAACATGTCAAGAAATGCAGCTACTCCATTGGTTAAAATCTAACTGTCATTCTCAGGCCCCTATTCACTGTTGGTTCTGGGAACTCTCAAGTGACAAAAAAATTCAGACTTGATCTTTTACTCCAGATGACTGAACAGAGAAAGAAAGCCTATATCGAAAGCTTCTCAACAATACCAACACTTCACGTTTCTTACACAATACCCTATTCCAACCTAGTGCTTCATAGATAACTTCTACATCCATTCTCCATTCTCTTCACTCAGTCCTACCAACAATGCTGTGAGGTATACAGAGCAGGTATTACTTATTTATTTATTTTTTGGGGACAGGGTCTTGCTCTGTTGCCCAGGCTGGAGTGCCATGGTGTGGTCATGGCTCACTGCAGCCTTGATCTCCCCAGGCTCAGGTAATCCTCCCATTTAAGCCTCCTGAGCAGCTGGGACTACAGGCACACACCACCATGCCTAGATAATGTAGCTAGACACGGGCTCTCACCATGTTGCCCAGACTGGTCTTGAACTCCTGGACTCAAGTGATCTGCCCACCTTGGTCTCCCAAAGCGCTGGGATTACACAGAATGGGTATTATTAGCCCCATTTTTAGATATAAGGAAACTGAAGCTCACAAAAATTGGGGAACTTAAAAGCAAGGTCACAATGTTAGTAAATGGTAGAGCTGGGACTTGAATGCTGGTCTGTCTGACTCTAAAACCTATGTTTCTGTTTTTGATTTTCCCGTGTCATGGATTTCTGTCACTGGCATAGGCTCTGGGGCTTCCCAGTATTGGGTGTGGCCCAGGTCTGTGGTTATGTGGACACCTTACCTATAATTAGAGGATAGTAATAATGATGAAAAATCCTCTAAACATATTCCAAGAAATGGCTAAAGTTGTTCAACAGAAAACTGACATTCAATTTTAACTTAGGTTTCAGGTAGTATTTCAAGTGGCAGTAAGCCAATAGTGGGATGATTTAAATTCTTTGGTCTGCCAAGTAAGAGTCAATTAGTAACCATACGAAAGCACTGCATGTCAAATTCTATGGAAGAGGAGGCTCCCAAGTAGGTCTAGCCTGCCACTTGCTGCCTGCAGGATGTCCCTTGACCCTGGCTCCAGAATTCAGATTATTGGGTCAACTACAAAATCTTTGGTAATTCCTACATTTAAAAAAATTCTGATGTTTAACCATCTGATCTTTGGCAAAGTTGACTCCCTATTCAATAAACAGTGCTAGGATAAATGGCTAGCCATATGCAAAAGATTAAAACTGGACACCTATCTTTCACCATATATAAAAATTAACTCAAGATGGATAGATTAAAGACTTAAATGTTAGACTTCAAACTATAAAAATCCTAGAAGAAAACCAAGGAAATACACTTTTTTTTTTTTTTTTTTTTTTTTGAGACAGAGTCTCACTCTGTCGCCCAGGCTGGAGTGCAGTGGCACAATCTCAGCTCACAGCAAGCTCCGCCTCCTGGGTTCATGCCATTCTCCTGCCTCAGCCTCCCGAGTAGCTGGGACTACAGGTGCCTGCCACCATGCCCAGCTAATTTTTTGTATTTTTAGTAGAGACAGGGTTTCACCGTGTTAGCCAGGATGGTCTTGATCTCCTGACCTTGTGATTCGCCCGCCTCGGCCTCCCAAAGTGCTGGGATTACAGGCGTGAGCCACCGCACCCGGCCTGGAAATACACTTCTTGATATCACCCTTGGCAAAGCATTTATGGCTAAATCCTCAAAAGCAATTGCAACAAAAACAAAAATTGACAAGTGGAACCTAATTAAACTAAAGAGCTTCTGCACAGTAAGAGAAACTATTAAGGGAGTAAACAGACAACCTACAGAATGGGAGAAAATATTTGCAAACTATGCATCTGACAAAAGCTTAATATCCAAAATCTATAAGGAACTTAAATAAATCAACAAGAAAAAACAAATAGCCCCATTAAAAAGTGGGCAAAGGACATGAACGGACACTCCTTAAAAGAAGACATACAAGTGGCCAATTGGCGGGGCGCGGTGGCTCAAGCCTGTAAGCTCAAGCCTCCCGGGAGGCGGAGCTTACAGTGAGCTGAGATCCGGCCACTGCACTCCAGCCTGGGCGACAGAGCGAGACTCCGTCTCAAAAAAAAAAAAAAAAAAAAAAAAAAAAAAAAAGAAGACATACAAGTGGCCAATAAAGATATGAAAAAAATGCTTATCATCACTAATCATCAGAGAAATGCAAATAAAAATCACAATGAGATATCATCTCACAGAATTTAGAATGGCTTTTGTTAAATAGTCTCAAAACAACAGATGCTGGTGAGGATGCAGAGAGAAGGGAACATTTACACATTGCTGGTGGGAGTGTAAATTAGTCCAGCCACTGCGGAGGGGAGTTTGGAGATTCCTCAAAGAACTAAGAGGTGAACTACCATTTGATTCAACAATACCATTACTGGGTATATAGCCAAAGGAAAACAAATCATTCTACCAAAAAGACACCTGCACCCATATGTTCATCACAGCACTATTCACAATAGCAAAGACATGCAATCAACCCAGGTGCTCATCAACAGCAGACTGGATTAAAAAAATGTTGTACATATACACTATGGAATACTACTCAGCCACAAACAAGCATGAAATATTGCTCCTTGCAGCAACATGGATGCAGTTGGAGACTATTTTCTTAAGCAAAGTAATGCCGGGACAGAAAATCAAATACCACATGTTCTCACTTATTAGTGGGAGCTTAATGTTAAATACACATGGACATAAAGATGGGAATCACAGACACTGGGAACTACAAGAGGGGAGAAGGAGGAAAAGGGACATGGGCTAAAAAACTATCTATTGGGTACTATGCTCACTACCTGGGTGATGGGACCATCCATACCCCAAACCTCAGCATCACGCAATATGCCCATATGACAAACCTGCACATGTACTCCCTGAATCCAAAAAAAAAAAGGTTATTTGAAACTGTGATGTTTTTATGTTTCTGAAACATATATTTAATATTTTGTAGGAGAATCCTGTCCTTATGTAACACCAGTGTAATTAAAATATCCAAAGGGAGAAAACCCAGATCAATATTCTGGGTTTAACAACCTGGAGAGATTCAGCAAGGTGAGGACCTAGTATGCACTGTGTTTAGTAAATTTAAATGATTGATAATGATGACATGAGTCACTTCAGTGGAGAAGTTCTGAAAATAAGAATCATAAGATGTAGAATATATGGAGATTAAGCAAATACATGGAAAGCATAGACAGTTGTTTTACATAAAGGTTATGTCATGTGTCTTATTAAGTATAATTAATATAATTAATCGTGTGTTAGTAATTTTCAGAGATAATTTTTAATGGGGGGGGCAGAGTTTATGCTGCAGCACATTAGCTCTTTTGGTTGACGTACTCTTTTTTTTAATTGAATGTTTTAAGACCCAATATACATAAAATAAAATGCATCCCTGAATTGTGGTTTGATGAGATTTGTAAATGTATACACATGTGTAAACACTACCTCATAATGCATAAAATATTGTCATAATTTTATAGTGACTGACATTTTAATCACTACAGATGAGATTTGTCTTTTTTAGGATTAGATTGATAACAGAAAGAAAGAACAGAAATATAGAAAATAAATATGGATAGATTCAGTATTTACATATTTGTTTCTGCTTTTTTGCTCAGGATAATTTTTTCTTTGAGGAACTCTATGTTGGTGGTTTACCATAGTTTGTTCTTTTAATTGTTGAATAAATATACCAAATATGTTTACACATTTGGGTAGTTTCCACATTTTTGCTTTTGTGAATAAAGCTGCACTGTTTACTCAAATCTTGTCGTTTCATTTTCAAATATGTTTTGTAAATACTCCCTCCCAGTATCTGGTTTTTCCCTTTTCTTAGTGATGCCTTTTGCACAGAACACTTTTTTAAAAATTTTGATGAACTTGATTTTATCTATTTTTGCAGCTTTATGATTGATGCTGTTTTCCATCCAAAGAAGTCTTTCCATATGGCAATGTCACAGACATATTTTCTTCAGAACTGTTACCGTTTGTACATTTATGATGAGGTATTTAACCCATTCTGTGTTAATTTTTGTATATTGTGTGATGTAAAGATTGCTGTTTTCACGGCCTAGTTGATGGGATCATTGGGACCCGAAGCTTCAGTGTCGTACAATATACCCATGTAACAAATCTGCAAGTGTACCCTCTGATCTGTAATAAAAGCTGAAAATATTTAAAAAAGAAATAAAATAAATTGATCTTAAATAAAGTTTGTACATGGCTAGATATTACCTGTTGATTTCCCTTTCACTGACATTTCTACTTCATTTCACAGTGCTTAAATCATATGACCTGTTGGATTTCTACTTTCACAAAGTTAATGACATGTTTAGGCCTAATGCTTTTCCTTTAAATATTTTTCTCTGGTATTTAAAAATAATGTGTATGCTCTGTTTATCTGTCATGAATGCTATCCATTTGTTTATCTGATTAACTTGTCAAACTTTCCAAATTATTTAACACTCAAGAAATAATGATTATGTTTTTCCAAATATTTATCAGATTATTTCAGTACAATTTGTTAAGATCATTCCTCATTTAGTTACTTCAATTTTTTATTTCTTTAAATTTAATTGGCCATATTTTGGATCTATTTCTGAACTCCATTCTGTTTATTTAAATGTTTGTGCTTATGCAAATATATCATTCTCTTAATTGAAGTGTTATTATAATGTCTTGAATTCAGTTAATGAAAGTTCATTCAACTTAGAAAAAAAAGTGCTTTTCTGAGAAATGTTGCCAAATACCGTTTAAATTTAGTCTTGGATCATTGATGGATTCATCAGAACCCTAAAGAATTAAAACTAAAACTTCCTCTGGGAGTTATGCAATTTAAATATCAACTCTGATCTAGTTGTCTAGTTTGGATGAATATTACCTGTGGCATTTGCTTTGTGGTACCTTGGGGCTGAAGGTGGAGTTGGGTGGGAATTTCATAGTTTTCCAGTTAAAATAAAATGATGAATTTCAGTTCATTCTCTTCAATCATCTATCATACCACTATACAATTTCATTTAATTAAATCTTCAAAGTTTAAAAACAATATATACATTGAAATTATGTGATATACAACATAAACTTTTTAATAGTAGCAACAGTGCCCATTTAACAATTCTACAGGTATAATAAAAATGCTAATATATGTTAATGTTTAGTCTGTGGTTAATGTTTTGTCTTGTTAATTTCCCCAGGGCTTTTATTACTGATTTAAATCTGCCACACTACTCAACTGATTGCACTGCTTCCACAAACTGCATGGAGGTAGCTCAAATGAATACTGATTAACAGAAATGAACAAACATTTGGCTAAGCAAACCATTCTTATTATAGGCTTGTAATCATTACATACATTTTCTTACAATGAGATGGGCATGGCAGGCATTTTCCTCTCACTTTTCCTACAGAAAATATGCATATGAGCATTAAATTAATTTATAACCTTGTACTTCAGGAAGAACATCATTATTAATTAACTGTTGATTGATCTGATATAGAGCACAGAGGATAATGAACAGACCTGGTGACAATGTAAGCGTTTTTTTCTTTCCTCACCTTTCAGACATTTTGCTGTGACTCATTGTTAATTTCTTGACCATTAAGATAAAAGCTCACTAATAATCTGTAATGTATTAAGAATCAAGCAATTTTAAGAAATCAAGTGCTATTATTTGAACATTTCATACAAGTTAGTTCTTGAAGTAAATTGGAATCCAAAAAAGGGACAAATGTCCTACAGATCAGCCTGCTGCTAAGTTGAACTACAGCACGGTATTATCGTGAAAGGAACACACAATTTGGAGTCAGGATACCTGGGGCCCAGTGTCAGTTCATCCTCTTACCATTTCAATAACCCTAGACAAGTCATTTACTTTCCTTGAAACTCAGCCTCCTCATCTGCAAAATGGAGATAATTAAAATGCCTGCTGGACCTGGCTGTAATGTGAAGATCAAATGAAACAATGGTTGAAAGTGTAATGTCTCCCCCAACCAGATAGAAATTTGACTCATTCTTAAGTGGGGACTACTTCCTTCTGCAGCCTGCTTTGTGTCATAATCCTGGCTCAGCTGGTCAGGAACATGGGTAGCTATATGTCCCTGAAAGGGAAGCACATGGAAATTGCTCAAGTCTGGCAGTCACACAATTGGGTCCGGTCTGATCTGGAATATCTGGAATATTCTCTTCTCTTCTTCTAATATCAAATTACCAATAGGTGGTACATGAGTTTGGCTGTTTATGCTGTGTCTCATACCCACATGCTTGTGTCTGAGGGGCTGAATGCTGTAGGGAAGGGAGACAGGTTTTAAATGCTCCTTATGTAGAAGAGACTTACATTTTGCTAATTTATATCTGCCACAAACGGAGTCTGAGCTGAAAGCAGAATCCTGCATGTGTGCCTAACACTTCTTATGCATTACCAATCCCTTTGCAGCACCAGGAGTCCATGACATTATTATTTAACCACGTGAAACCATCAATGTGCAGGTTAAAAGAGAACTTTGTGTAGTAAATCAACTCAATACTGATTTCAAATACCACTCCCCCAAATATACTCATCTCCTTGTGTCCTTTGTCCCAGTGAAAAGGAATTACCTCCTATTCAATTGCTCAAGCCAGAAGAAACCAAAGAATTTCTGGTGATTTCTCCCTCTCTCTAACTTCTCTACATCCAGACACGAAGTCTTGTTTATTGCCTCTTATAAATAACCTTTCAATTTGTGAACTTTTCTCTATCTTTAGGTCTAGGATTCCATCAACTGTCTCTTAGAGCAGTGCTTCTCAAACTTTAATGTGTATACAAATCACCTGAAAATCTTATTCACAGAGTTTCATCTTCAACAGATCTGGGGTGAAGTCTGAGATGATTAGCAAGGCCCTAGCATAGTGGTTCTCAAAGTGTGGTCCTAAAACAAGCAGCATCAATACCATCTGCGCACTTGTTAGAAATGCACATTTTGGGGCCAGACTTTGACCTACTGAATCAGAAATCCTGGGAGCAGAGCCCAGCTTTTAACAAGCCCTCCAGGGGGTTCTGATGCATACAAGTTGGAGAACCACTGCCACATAGACCATCCCAACAGCCTCTTAATTGGTCTCCAAAGCTCCAGTTTTGACCTCCTCCAATCCATTCCTTCCAGTTCTCTGAGACCTCTTGGGAGGTCCTAAAAGGCAAACCTATTTTCATAATAATACTAAGACTTTATTTGTCCTTTTTACTCTTATTCTCTCACAAGTACACAGAGGAAATTTCAAGAGGCAACATGATGTAAAATGATATCACTGCTCTGAAATATGTATTTGTGCATTCTAGAATGTTCTAAGGGAGCAAGTAAAAATACATGCATTTTCAGAGTTTAACTTATACTCAGAACTTAGTGCTCTTACTGGCTATTTAGGTTATGCATACCATAATCTTTGTAACCTTCTTATCATTTAATAAATTGTTATTTGGAAATCTAGAAGTTTTGTATCTATGTGAAAATATATGAAGTGAACATACTTTGTAGTCTTATTTTGCAATAACACTTTAAAATATTTTTTGAAGAATATAAATTTTAAATTTTTTCTACAACTTACTGGACATATTATAAATAAGATACAATTTATTTGCAACATGTTTTTCTGATATTTAAGAATGGATGACTGGCTTTGAAAAAGGAGATTAGAAGACTTACTTCACCAACCCACAGCAGCAATTTCTACATCTAAAACTGATAAAAACATGTCAAAACAACTTATCACAGGGTTCTGGCTCATGGAAGAGAGGGATCTACTCTGTAGATTACAATTGTAATTAAGAAACAAAAATGCAACAAAAGCTGTCTTTTCTTTGACCTTATAGACATGCATAATTTATTTTATTTTTCTGATGCAAAAGAACATTTTGGAATAGGATATTAGAGTGTAAGTTAAATTATAGAGTCATCTTGAAATTAATTATTTGGAGTTTAAAGAAAATGAAATTAAACATTCAAAGTAAATGTTATGAGCTCTTTAAAAGTCAAAAGTGTTTATTATGGCTTTTCCAAATAGAAATGAAAAATGCACTGAAACATACTATAGGGTAAGTTACTGCATTATATTAGCTGTAGAAGTACACACAATAGTGAAAAAACTAATAAATCCCTGTAGAGGCTGGCGCAATGGCTCACACTTGTAATCCTAGCATTTTGGGAGGCCAAGACGGGAGGATCACTTGAGGTCAGGAGTTTGAAACCAGCCTGGCCAATATGGTGAAACCCCGTCTCTACTAAAAAAAAATAAAAATAAAAATAAAAATAAAAATTAGCCAGGCTTGGTGGCAGGCACCTGTAATCCCAGCTACTTGGGAGGCTGAGGCAGGAGAATTGCTTGAACCCAGGAGGCGGAGGTTACAGTGAGCCGAGATCACACCACTGTACTCCAGCCTGGGGAAAAGAGTGAGACGCCCTCTCAAAAAAAATAAAAATAAGGCCGGGCGCGGTGGCTCAAGCCTGTAATCCCAGCACTTTGGGAGGCCGAGGCGGGCGGATCACAAGGTCAGGAGATCGAGACCACAGTGAAACCCCGTCTCTACTAAAAATACAAAAAAAAATTAGCCGGGCGCGGTGGCGGGCGCCTGTAGTCCTAGCTACTCAGGAGCCTGAGGCAGGAGAATGGCGTGAGCCCAGGAGGCGGAGCTTGCAGTGAGCCGAGATCACGCCACTGCACTCCAGCCTGGGCAACAGCGTGAGACTCCGTCTCAAAAAAAAAAAAAAATAAAAAATAAAATAAAATAAAATAAAAATAAAAAATAAAAAATAAACCCCTGTAGAGTTGACATTACTGAATGCCTGCTGGGTGAAAAGTCATAGAAAAAATCATGCCACTCTCCAAGGATAGAGAAACAAACTCATCAAATAAAAGGTTTACCCATAAACATAAAGCCCTCTTTAGTTAATGTCTCTTCTGCAGAATGTGTTTTTGCCTTATAAATGGACAAATCTACAGATTTGGGGTGGAATTGCTGTTTTGCTTATATTCATCCAGTATTAAGCACTAACTAATCATTGAAGAAGATCTATTATGTGAAAGCTTTGGGGGAAAAAAAAAAACATGAGTGGTGTTGAAATATTCAAAGTGTTAAATAACATTGTTAAAATTAATGGTTTTACCTTAAACAAATGTGATGACATTTGCACTGATGCAAAAGCTATGGTGGGTAAAACTGCTTGCACCTTATCATGAGTCAGAGTAGTGACACCAAACTGCAATAGTAGTCATTGTAGTTTTCACTGCCAAGCGCACACATTTTTTAAAAAGCTAGTTTCACTTAAGAATGTACTTGAAGAGGCAGTAAAAGTTAATTTTATCAAATCTTGACCCTTGACTACATGTCTTTTTTGATATTATGTGTGATGAAATGGGAAGTATACATAAAGTACTTCTGGTATATACTAAAGTATGATGGTCATCTAGAGGAAAAGCACAAGTGTGATTGACTTGTGAGATGAACTAAACACTTTTTAAATGCAACACTATTTTTACTTGAAAGAAAAACTGACAGACAAACTCTTATTCAAACTCAAGTATTTTGTAGGCATTTTCTTGGAAATGAACAAAACAAGCCTGTTACTTCAAGGGAAACAACTGACAGTGTGCATAGCCAATGACAGAATTTGCACTTTCAGGCAAAAATTAGAATTTGGGAAAACTTGTTATCTTCCACTATGAAACTTGACAGCTTCCCAATACCTAAAGGCTTTTCTGATGAGAACAGTGGTGACACTAATGAATATGAGTTTTGATGTTATACAACGAAGTGTGTTAATATTTGGAAAATCTGCATAAGTCAGTGAGCCAAAAGTTTTCAAATGACCAAGGCATCATGATGCAAAAATCACACAATGACTAATAATTCACCCAAAGTGTAAGATAGATTTTAACATAACAGAAAATGAAAAGTCAATTGATATGTTTGCAGCTTCCATATTGTAACTAACCTTTAAGAAACTATCACTTGCCAACTTCTTGTATAGTATCAGAGAAAATATCCCTAATTGTCAAAAAAGGGTATTAGGACACAGTTCTTCTTCCAACTGTATATATTTGCGAGACCAAATTTTCCTCAGTCAAACCAGATTGAGTGCAGAAGAAGATACGAGAATTCAGCTGTCTACCATTAAGGAAAAAATTAAAGAGATTTGCAAAAATGTAAAACAATGCTATTCTTCCCACTAAAGTATTTTATTTTGGAAAGCATATCTTGAAAAAATATATGAGTGTCTGATTCCTTTATTATTAACTTTAAATGAATTAGTAAGTACTTTTAATATTCCCAGTTTTAATGTCTAATACAGCAAATAACAATAGATATAACTCCATCGACATCTCTTTGGGGTCCTGTATAGCTTTTAAGAATGTAAAGAGTCCTGGTACCACAATCTCTGCTCTACGTTAACATCCAAAATAATCTGAAAATAATAATTTATAAGTAAACTATAAATTAAATTATGTATAAATAAATAAAATGGCATTTATGAATAACATTAATTCATCACCTACTATGTGCTGGACAGTATTTTAAGCGCTCCTCCATAAAAGCAATGAGAAAATTGGCAAAAACATTCAGGACCAACTTCTTTGGGGCTTTAGAATTTAATAAAAGTATTTGCAGCAATCTGAGAAGCATTTATTCAAGAAAATGGCTGAATGTCGGTAGGAACAGTGAGCATTGTAGCATTTTAACTTTCCTATTCTCATTCCTCTTCTCCAGCTCTGAAGTACTTTTGAAAACTAGCAGCCCACATTCATGGTGAAATCTAGCATCCTGGTGCCACCGGAGGGAGCAGAATGGGGTTTGTGATGGTTAATATTGAGTGTCAACTTGATTAGATTGAAGGGTGCAAAGTATTGTTCCTGGGTGTGTCTGTGAGGGTGTTGCCAAGGGAGATTAACATTTGAGTCAGTGGACTGGGAGAGGCAGACACAACCTCAATCTCGGTGGGCACCATTTAATCAGTTGTCAGTGTGACTAGAATAAAGCAGGCAGAAGAATGTGGAAGGACTAGACTAGCTGAGTCTTCTGGCCTTCATCTTTCTCCTGTGCTGGATGCTTCCTGCCCTCGAACATCAGACTCCAAGTTCTTCAGCTTTTGGACTCTTGGACTTAACACCAGTGGTTTGCCAGGGGCTCTTAAGCCTTTGGCCACAGACTGAAGGCTGCACTGTCAGCTTCCCTACTTTTGAGGTTTTGGGACTTGGACTGGCTTCCTTGCTCCTCAGCTTGCAGATAGCCTATTGTTGGACTTTACCTTGTGATTGTGTGAGTCAATACTCCTTAATAAACTCCCTTTCATATATACATCTATCCTATTAGTTCTGTCCCTCTAGAGAACCCTGACAGGTTGGAGTTCTTTCAAAGCTACACTCAGTAAACTGTAATTATTTGACTTGTCTGATGGTTACCTAAAATACCCCATTTGCAAGGCTGTTTTTAGTTGAACTGATATTGAGCTCACCTGTGCAAAAGCCTGTTCCCTGGGGACATTTACTGAACTCAATTAGAGGTAATTATTTAACTTTGTAGCTGCCTGAAGCAAGGGGACAATAGTTAAAGCAAATAATAGGCTAACCAAAAAATTTACAGGAAAATCTGGGTAATGAGATGTCCATAAGTGCTATAAAAGCTGCATATTCCTGGGGATCTAGTAGGTTGCACTCAAGCATAAGGCTGTGTGCATGCCCAAGTCTATACTCATACTCAAGAAAGATCTGAGAAGGCCCTATTCCCTACCTTTGACTGACCTTGAGGTTCTGTGCAAGGAAATGAAGGCTAAGGCAGGGTCTTCAACTGCTAGGCTGAATGTTAAAGGTGTGCCCAGCATACACAAAGAGTACTTCAGCAAAGACTGAGAGATTTACTGGTTCCAGAAAGTTAAGAAAAACACTGTTCAATCATTAACTCACTACCACTAAGCTAACGGAACAAATACTTCAACGGCTATACATGACAAAGAATACAGACTTTACAGAATTGGTTGAGAAAAGTTACAAAGAAATAAGAACTACCACCACAATAACAAACACTAACAACAACACCTGAGGATAGGGGAGAATCTGATTTCCAGAGACACTACATTATGTTCTTTAAATATCTAGTTTTTGACAAAAAAATTACAAGAGATGTAAAGAAATAAGAAAGCATGGCCCATCCACAGGAAAAAAAAATCAATCAACAGACACTATCTCTCAGAAAGCCCAGATATGGGCTTTATTAGACAAAAAACTTTAAATTAGCCATTTTAAATATGTTCAAACACTTAAAAGAAACAATGCCTAAAGAACTAAAAGATGGTAGGAGAATGATACCTTGATAGGCAAAAAGATAGAAATTACTTTTCTTTTTCTTTAAGAAGAACCAAACAGAAATTCTGGAATTGAGAAGTGTAATAACTGAAATTAAAAGTTCATTAATGGGGCTTAGCAGGAAATGTGAGCATGCAAAAGAAAAAAATAATCACAATTGAAGATAGATCAATTTAAATTTTCCTATCTGAGGAAGACAAAGAAAAAAGAATTAAGAAAAATAAGTAGCACCTCAGAATCCCGTGGAACACCAGTAAGTGTACCAACACACATATAATGGAAGTTTCAGAGAGAGAAGAAAGAAAAGAGCAGAAAGAGTACTTCAAGAAATAATGGCTAAAAGCTTCCCAAATTTGATGCAAAACACTAATCCACACATCCAAGAAACTCAGTGAATTCCAAGTAGATACATAATAATCAAAATGTCAAAAGACAAAGATAATCCTGAAAGCAACAAGAGAGAAGTAATTCATTGCATTCAAAAGGCCCTCAATAAGATTAACAGTTGCTTTGTTTTTCTTGTTTTTTAACTTTTTGAGACAATACCTTGCTCTGTCACCCAGGCTAGAGGGCAGTGGTGTGATCTCAACTCACTGCAACCTCTCCCTCCAGGGTTGAAGCGATTCTTGTGCCTCAGCCTCACGAGTAGCTGAAATTACAAGGCACACACCACCAAGATTGGCTAATTTTTGTATTTTTGGTAGAGACAGGGTTTCACCATGTTGGCCAGGCTGGTCTCAAACTCCTGGCATCAAGTGATCCACCCACCTCAGCCTCCCAAAATGCTGGGATTATAAATGTGAGCCACCGCACCTGGCTATAGTTGCTTTCTCTTTGGAAAGTAGAAATACAAGAAGGCAATGGGATTAAGGGAGGAGACCACCCCTCATATTGTCTTATGACCAATTTCTGCCTCCAAAGAAAGAAGAAGTAAATACTAAAAGGCAGAAATGAAATACACAAGCAGATAACCCGGTGCCACACCCTGAGCCTGGTAGTTAAAGATCGACTGCTGACCTAACTGGTTATGTTATCTATAGATTACAGACAAAGAGACTGCTGACCTAACTGGTTATGTTATCTATAGATTACAGACAAAGATCGACTGCTGACCTAACTGGTTATGTTATCTATAGATTACAGACATTGTATAGAAAAGCACTGTGAAAATCCCTGTCCTGTTCTGTTCCATTCTAATTACTGGTGCATGCAGCCCCCAGTCACGTACCCTCTCCTTCCTCAATTGATCACGACCCTCTCACGTGGACCCCCTTAGAGTTGTGAGCCCTTAAAAGGGACAGGAATTGCTCACTCAGGGAGCTTGGTTGTTGGAGACGTGAGTCTTGCCGAAGCTCCCAGCTGAATAAAGCCCTTCCTTCTTTAACCTGGTGTCTGAGGGATTTCGTCTGTGGCTTGTCCTGCTACAGGATGATATATTCAAAGCACTGAAAGGAAAAAACCATCACCCAAGAACTCTATGATCATCAGAAGTATACATGAAAAATGAAAGTGAAAATAAGGCATTCCCAGATAAAGAAAAATTGAGAGAGCTTATCACTAGCAAATATATACCACAAGGAACACTAGAAGGAGTCCTTCAATATGCATCCTGTAACTTAATTCACATAAAGAAATAAGGCTGAGGTGGTAGGATTGCTTGATCCCAGGAGGTGGAGGCTGCAGTGAGCCATGATTGTGCCACTGTCCTCCAGCCTGGGCAACAGAGTGAGACCCTGTCTCTAGAAAATAAGAAAAAGAAAGAAGAAACATCCACAGAGTTTACTATATAGGTTTATATGGAAAACAGTGTAAACATATTTTTGGTTATAACTCTTTTTTCCACCTATCTGATTTAAAACGCAACTGCATAAGCAATAATCATAAATCTGTGTTGATCAGAGTACAATGTTTGAAAATGTAATTTGAACGACAGTAACAGCACAAGAAGGGGGACGGGAATTAAGCTTTATAGAAAAAAAGGGATTTACATGCTATTAAAATCAAGTTGGTATTAATCCAAATTAGATTGTTACAAAATGTTAGTTGCAATTTCCAGGGCAACCCCTAAGAAAATAACTTTAAAAATATGGTTAAAAATGACAGGAGAATAAAACCATTACACTAGAAAATAATTGTTTAACACAAAAGAAGGCAATACTGGACAAACCAAGAAACAAGACGTAAGGCATTTAGAAATCAAGTAGAAAATGACAGATATAAATCTTACCTTATTTCATTACTTATTCATTATTACTTGTTTTATTACATTAAATACAAATGGATTGAACACTATAATCAGAAGGCAGGGATAGGCAAAATAGATTTAAACCAACATGGTGCAAGTCTATGCTGTCTGCAAGCGACACACTTTAGATTCAAAGACACAAATATGTTGAAAGTAAAGGATAGAAAAAGATATACAAACTAGAATCAATAGACACTGAGAGTGGTTCTACTAATGTTGGGGAAAATACCAGACTTTGAGACAAAAATTGTTACTAGAGACAAAGAAAGACATTTTATAATGATAAATGTGTCAATCGATCAGGAAGATAGAATAATTATAAACACATATGTATATGAGCCCAAAATATGTGAAGTAAAGCTACCAGAATTGAAGGGAGAAATAGATCATACAAAAACAATACTTGGAGTCTCCAATTCCCCACTTTCAATAATGGATAGTTCATACAACTAGGCAGAATATAAAGGAAATGGAAAATTTGAACAACACTATAAGCCAACTAGATCAAACAGACATCTATACAACACTCAATACAACAGTGGTAAAACACAATTCTCTACTACACGTGGAACGTTCTTCAGTACAGGATACATGTTGGGCCACAAAACAAGTCTCAATAAATTTAAAATGTTTGAAATCATATATTTTCTGATCACAATTGAATAAAATTAGAAAACAATAACAGAAGGAAATTTGGTAAATTCACGAATATGTGGAAATTAAACATACACACTCCTAAATAACCAATGGGCCAAAGATGAAATGATCAGGGAAATTAGAAAACCATATGAGATAAATGAAAATAAAAACACAACTTAACAAAAATTACCATAGGTAGAGAAGGCAGTGCTTAGAAATTTATAGCTGTAAATGCCTATATTAAAGAAAAGGACTTTAAACAAAATAAATAAATGGGACCTAATTAAACTAAAAAGCTTCTGTATAGCAAAATAAATAATTGGCAGAATAAATAGACAACCCACAGAGTGGGAGAAAATATTTGCAAACTCTGCATTCAACAAAGGACTAACATCCGAATCTACAAGGAACTCGAATCAGAAAGAAAAAACAAATAGTCCCATCAAAAGGTGGGCAAAGGACATGAATAGACAATTCTCAAAAGAAGACAAACAAATGGCTGACAAACATATGAAAAAAATGTTCAACATTACATCAGAGAAATGCAAATTAAAACCACAATGAGATACCACCTTACTCCTGCAAGAATGGCCATAATTTAAAAATAAAAAAAAATAATAGATGTTGGTGTGGATGTGGTGAAAAGGGAACACTTCTACGCTGCTGGTGGGAATGTAAACTAGTACAGCCACTATGGAAAACAGTATGGAGATTCCTTACAGAACTAAAAGTAGAACTACCATTTGATCCAGCAATCCCACTACTGGGTATCTACCCAATATATAAAAAGAACACTTGCACACACATGTTTATAGCAGCATAATTTGCAATTGCAAAAAAATGGAACCAACCTAAATGTCTGATATGGTTTGGCTGTGTCCCCACCGAAATCTTATCTTGAATTCCCACATGTTGTGGGAGAGCCCTGGTGGGAGGTAATCGAATCATGGTGGCAAGTCTTTCCCATGCCGTTCTCTCGATAGTGAATAAGTCTCATGAGATCTGATGGTTTTATAAAGAGGAGTTCTTCTGTACAAGTTCTCTCTCTTTGCCTGCTATCATCCATGTAAGATGTGACTTGCTCCTCCTTTCCTTCTGCCATGATTGTGAGGCTTCTCCAGCCACATGGAACTGTAAGTCCATTAAACCTCTTTCTTTGGTAAATTGCCCAGTCTTGGGTATGTCTTTATCAGCAGCGTGAAAACAAACTAATACAATGCTCATCAACTAACAAGTGGATAAAGAAAATATGATATATATACACCATGGAATACTATTCAGCCATATAAAGAAACAAAATAATGACATTTGCAGCAAGTTGGATGGAAGTAAAGACCATTATTCTAAGTGAAGTAACTCAGGAATGGAAAACCAAACATCATATGTTCTCACTTATAAGTGGGAGCTAAGCTATGAGGATGCAAAGATAAGAATGATATAATGGACTTTGGGGACGCAGGGGGAAGGGTGAGAGGAGGGTGAGGAATAAAATACTACACATTGGGTACAGTGTACACTGCTCAGGTGATGGATGCACCAAAATCTCACAAATCACCACTAAAGAACTTCTCCATGTAACCAAAAACCATCTGTTCCCCAGAAACTATTGAAATAAAAAAAAATTTAATAATGAGAAGGAAGATCCCAAATCAGTAACTTTTCTACCTTAAGAAACTAGAAAAAGAACAGCAAAGTAAACACCCAAACCAAGCAGACAGAAATATAAATACTAAAATGGAAATAACTGAAATAGAGAATAGAAAAACATTAGAGAAAATGAATAAAACTAAAAGCTGGTTCTTTGAAAAGATCAACAAAAATGATAAACCTTTAGCTAGATTGATAAAGAAAAAAGAAATCACTAAAATCAGGAATGAGAGGACACTACTAGTAACCTCGCAGAAATTTAAAAAAAAAAATGACCATAAGAGAATACTATGAACAACTTTACACCAAAAAGTAGATAACTTTAATGAAATGGACAAATTCCTAGAAAGACTCAAGAAGAAATAGAAAATGAATAGATCCATAAATAAAGAGGCTGAATTATTAATTTAAAAAGCCCAGGTCCAGAGGCTTGACTGGTGAGTTTTACCAAACATTCAAAGAATTAACACCAATCTGCCAGGTACGGTGGCTCACGGCTTTAATCCCAGCACTTTGGGAGGCCGAGGCGGGTGGATCACGAGGTCAGGAGATCGAGACCATCCTGGCTAACATGGTGAAACCCTGTCTCTACTAAAAATACAAAAAATTAGCCAGCGTGGTGGCAGGTGCCTGTAGTCCCAGCTACTCGGGAGGCTGAGGCAGGAGAATGGCGTGAACCCAGAAGGCAGAGCTTGCAGTCAGCCGAGGTCGTACCACTGCACTACAGCCTGGGTGACAGAGCGAGACTCCGTCTCAAAAACAAAAAAACAAAAACAAAAAAAAACAAAAAAAACCCACCAATCCAAAAATAGAAAAGGTAGAATACTTCCCAACCCATTCTCTGAGGCCAGTATTACCCTGATAACAAAATTAGACAAAGACATCCTAAGAAAAGAAAACCACAGACCCATATCATTTATGAAGATAGGCTTAAAAATCCTCAACAGAATCCTAGCAAGCCTATTCCAGTAACATACCCTGAATTTGGACCCCTACTTCACACCATATACAAAAATTAAATAAAAATTAAGTCCTAAATCTGTAAAACTCTTAAATAAAAATTCTGTACATTTTTGTAACCCTGTATTTGACAATGTTCTCTTAGATACGACAATGAAAGCACAAATAACCAAAGCAAAAAAATAGATGAAATAGTGCTTCATAAAAATTAAAGCACTTTGGGGCTTCAAAGGACACTATTAAGAAAATGAAAAGACAACCTACAGAATGAGAGATAATGTTCTCAAATCATATATCTAATAAAGATCTAGTACTCTAAATACAAAAGGAACTCTTACACCTCAACAATGAAATCATAATATTATGCATATGGATACAGTCTGATGAGCCCCTTTATAGTCTGTAACTTATCTGATATTGACTAATATGTACCTGTACTTCATTTTTCAAAGTTTGTTACTATTCATGTGTCTGTTCCTATTTATTATATACAATTAAGACTTGAGTCTGATTTAAAATGTTTTTTTCTGGGAATGCATGGGAATGGCATATAAAACCAGGATTGACTATCATGGAACACTACATACCACAGAACCCCAAATCACACACAACAATGCCACTGCCTTTCCAATTTATAAGGTTCAGAGTACAGGATACCACCACATAGCACAGTATGTTAGAAGAGGCCAAATTTGGATCTTATTTTCTCACTGTCATTCAATTATTACAGGCTAAAGGAGTACTGTATGAGTTAATAGAGGAAAATATTAAAGTGCAACATATGTTGTTTTCATAATTCATTTCTCATGCAAATAGTACAAAACACTATATTTAACCAGGCATCATTCCTAAAATTGTACAGGAAGCTTTGTACCTGGTAGGCAGCAGTGCCGTTGCAAAATTGCTCTGATTGTAACTTCAGCCAATCCGATTAGCCACAGTCCATCTAAATGAAGATATCATATCTGACCAATACCTTGGGTCTCTGTTGATTGCTTTGCACTGTAAGCAGACCTCTGCTGATTGGTTTTAGCAAAAGTTGTAATCAGAATGGCTCAGAAACACTTCTGAGATGAATTTTGAAAAGGGTATGATTGAAAGGAGAGGAAAAAAATCAGGTGAATTGAGAAGAGTGTGACTCTTGAACAAAAACAGCACAGAGAGACTCATCTTGCGCATTTCCCTCTGTGACAGCAGCATTACACATTGCTATCATCCTGGGCCTTCCTGTCTACAGATGTTATTTTCACTTTCCTCCAATCGCTTCTTTTGATCAGTTCCTAAAATGTCAGTCATGGTTTCTTATACTCAGAATTGACTTCCCTCTCTGCCCATTCTATTAATGAGGTGATACTGTTTTGGCAGCTTGTGATTTTTCCCCTAGTATTTGCACAACTTCAGCTGCCCAATAAAACTTTGTGCATCATCTAAAACTGGCTTTCCCCTGTTGCCTTCCATATATCTAGACTCACAGACACATGGACATCAGAGCTGGCAGAGACTGTGTGACTACTTAGGGCACTTCTCCCTTTTACAGGTAGGGAAATGAGGCCCTGAAAACGTCAGGGACTTGCATATGGCCTGCTTCTGGAATTCTTCCTCAGTTGAATTTCACTTTCAGCAAACAGAGTTCAGAGGCTCCCCCAAACTAAATGTATTTTAAACATAAACACAAACAGTAGAATGAGTTTCTGTTTTGTATTATTTGTGTTCCTCACCTGATATGGTTTGGATGTTTGTCCCCTCCAAATCTCATGTTGAAATGTGATCTCCCATGTTGAAAGTGAAGCCAGGTAGGAGGTGTTTGGGTCATGAGGGCAGATCTTTCATAAATGTCTTGGTGCCCTCCTCGAGGTAATGAGTGAGTTCTTGTTCTGAGTTCATGCAAGATCTGGTTGTTTAAAAGAGCATGTCACCTTCTCCCTCTGTCTCTTGCTCCCTCTCTTGCTATGTGAAATCTCCTGCTATCTCTTTGCCTTCTGCCATGAGTGGAAGCTTCCTGAGGCCCTTGTCAGAAGCAGATGCCAGTGTCATGCTTCTTGTACAGTCTGCAGAACCATGAGCCAATTAAACCTCTTTTCTTTATAAATTACTCAGATTCAGGTATTCCTTTATAGTAATGCAAATGGCCTAACAGATTGCCCTTAGCATTAGTGTGAATAATCAAGAGATAGTCAAGAGTTTTATTGCTGTGCAGAAGGAACTGAGGGCATCCCAGACTACTTTCGTGAAATACATACAGTAGATATTCTCATAACCAACACTTAGGTTGGGCAAAGCCCTTTATTCTTTACAAATCACTTGTCCACATTACGTTATCACATGGAGATCTGTAACCAGCCCTGTGAGGTAAGATATCATGCCTAGTTTTATCAGTTCAGGTTTCAAGAGGTTAAGTGATTGCCCAAGGCCACACAACTAGTAATGGACAAAACAGGGTCCTGAAACCAGGATCTACAACTTCAAAGCCCAATGCGTTTGCTTGCAGTCTTTACTTGAGGAAACCCTTTGGGAATAACTAAGGATCAAAGATTCAACTAGCTGAAGGTAATTACTTAAGAAACTATGGTCTTCAGGAAGATGGAAATAATGATTAACAGAAAAAGAAACAGACCTGACCAAGTGTTTTCTCTATTCCTACCTTAAGAATGAATGGTCTCAAGTGATACCTACATTATAAGAATCTCCAGCTGGACATGGGGGCTAAAGAGTAGGGTCTATTTTTATTTATTCTGAAGAATAATGAAGACTTTGCTTGAAATGTATCTTAGGAGCCCCAATTTGAAATTTAAAAGCCACTAATCATTCTTTCTGGGACACTGAATTTGGAATGTGAATAACAAAGTCTACGGTGCTAGCCTGCTACTGAGATTGCATGCCATTGGTAAGGTCCCTTCTCTTCTCTGGGTCTCAGTTCCCTAAATTATAGAATGAAAGGGATTGAATTAAATAATCACTCTCAACTCTGGAATCTTACAATTCTATGGATCTAAGAGGACTAGTGAAAGGAATGGGAAGTAATTTCCCTTTGAAAATAGAGGATGTTTCCTTTTCCCATCACCCTGCCATTTTGTTCCTGAAGAATTTGCAGTAGCCATAATAAAGGTGAGTAAGACTTGGACAAGAGCTTTGTTCTTTGTGCCACAATCTTTTTTTTTTTTTTTTTTTTTTTTTTTTTTGAGACAGAGTCTCGCTCTGTCTCCCAGGCTGGAGTGCAGTGGCCGGATCTTAGCTCACTACAAGCTCCACCTCCCGGGTTTACGCCATTCTCCTGCCTCAGCCTCCCGAGTAGCTGGGACTACAGGTGCCCGCCACCTCGCCCAGCTAGTTTTTTGTATTTTTTAGTAGAGACGGGGTTTCACCGTGTTTGCCAGGATGGTCTCGATCTCCTGACCTCGTGATCCGCCTGTCTCGGCCTCCCAAAGTGCTGGGATTACAGGCTTGAGCCACCGCGCCCGGCGCCACAATCTTTTAACAGTCTTCATAATTGAGCATAGTAATAAGACAAATGAAAAAATAAAGAAATAGCAGTTTGGAGGTCATACATGGGGCTCCTAATAGGTACTACCAGATCAGAAAGGCTGCAGTCTGTTAGGACAGCACATTACCTCAGGCAGTTGGGGTCCAGAACAGATTTGAGGGGTCAAGCAACAGAGAGTCTTCCATTGATTTCAGATGCCCTTTTATGATGCCCAGAATATTGTTAATAGAAATAATCTCAGTTCTGCTACTGATTCAATGTGGACAAATCACACACCACAAGAGAATTCTCAAAGCAAGTTGATACGAAGAAGGAAAGGTGCTTTCAGCAAAAATTCTGGCCAGGCACGGTGGCTCATGCCTATAATCCCAGCACTTTGGGGAGGCCAAGATAGGAAGATCGTTTGAGCCCAGGAGTTCGAGACCAGTCTGGACAACACAGGGAGACCCTGTCTATTATTATAAAAAAAGAAAAACTTCCTGTTGTAACATCAGATTCTTCCCATGTGGGTATTGCCTGAACGATATCAGTGATTCCTATTACAAAATGTTGGTAGACACAATTATGCTGGTCCCACAGGTTGCATGGCAGCTGCACAATTCCATTTGGACCAGGGACACCTGAAACATATTGTTCCACCTGAAGAAAATCAAATTACTTCATTCTGGAGTTGACTTACAGGGAGTGAGTAGAGCCTCAAAGACATAGATCTAGAGGAGGGCAAGTGTGATAAAGAAATGAGTTACTGTGAATATGACCAAACAAGGGAGGAAAAGCAACACTTGGCTACACATAACTTGTGTTAATAATTCTTCCAGCTCTTCCAAGGAATCGGCTCCTAGCCTATTATCAAGAGGAAGACAGACAAAATGAGATTCTCACCCTTCACAACTAGGCACAGGTACTACTGTTGGCAACACTGCCATGGAGAACAGGCAGCTCAGACACTAGAAGTCCAATCGAGTCACTGGGAAAAGACAAGATGATGATTAGCTTCATTTGTGTTGACTTTTCTTCAGCAACTTTTGATGAACTGACAAATCAGCAGGCCTCTTGCTAGCATCATGAAATCACATATATCTAGATTCAAAGAGGGGGAGCGAGACCAGACACATGAATCCTCTATCTCCTAGGTTTTATTAAAAACTCATTGCTTGGTGCTAAGAAATATCACAAAAGATTGTTTTTCTAATAAAGACAATCTCTTCATTCTCTGTTTGCTTATCTAGGTTTCTGTAATATACAAAACAGTATCTGCCTCATGTCTTGCCATCCTGCCAGAGCTAATAACATACATGAATCAGAAATGGATTGTTTTGATCCAAACATTGGCAGCTGGGTAACAAAAGAACCTAGCATTCAGGTTACAACTCCTCTGCAAAAGTCTGCTGGGTAGAGCTCCCTTAGGACATTGTCTCAAATATCAACTGTAAGACAGGAAATCCAGATTAATGAGTCATCATAAACACTGAAAAAGCAAATAATGATAATAAAGACACAGGAAGTAGCAATGACTACATGAAGTTAACATTCAGTTGCCTCAATCACTCCATAAAAATACTCCTTGTACAAATGTCTAAAGAGCAAACCAGCCTGTTAGGAATTCCCTGGAGTCTTTTTGCTGTCCCCCAATTATTCACTTCCCTAATCACTCATCTGCCCGATGTACCAACTCTCCCAACCTCTTCTCATGGGGTCCCTCTCAGCAGACAGTCACTCTCTTATCACTCCACCTTCCTACTCTTGATCCCATGTGCTCAAATATTCCTTCTCTTCTTCTTCCCACCTGCTTCCAGGTTCACAAATCTTTCTGTTGGCTGTCATTTCTCAAAAAACAAACAAACAAACAAACAAAAAACCAAGTGGCCACACTGGCCACTGTGAAAGCTGGAGCACCCATGTGCTCTTCCTATCAGGAAACTTCCTCCACACCTAGATTTCCTAATTTCTGATTTGGTCCTGTCTGCATATTGACTTCATGACTGACACGTGTATGTTCCTTGTATTTGCTCCTAGGTTACAGACTCAGCAATATGGGCCAGGAAGCAAGATGTTTGACTTGAGCCCCTGAAACATGGATATCTGTTTCCAGGTCTCCTGCTTTTTCTCAAAGGGAAAGGCAATATTTCACTCCTCTAAGCCTCAGTTTCCTCATCTGTAAAATGGGGGAAATAAGAAGTTCCACTTTATGTGTTTGTGGTGAGGGTTAAATTAATGAATATATATGAAGTGTCTAGCACAAAGCTTGGTACATGAAAGGCACTTAATAAGCTGCAGTTCCCTTTTCCCCCATCTTTACGACATGCCAACCTTCTCACACCATCTTCTACAATTTTAAAAAGTGATATGTGAGCTGTGTGCGGTGGCTCACGACTGTAATCCTAGCACTTTGGGAGGCTGAGGTGGGCGGATCACTTGAGGTCAGGAGTTCGAAACCAGCCTGGCCAACATGGTGAAACCCCATCTGTACTAAAAACATATATATAAAAAAACAAGCCGGGCGTGGTGGCAAGGTGCCTGTAATCCAAGCTACTCATGAGGCTGAGGCAGGAGAATCACTTGAACCCGGAAGGTAGAGGTTGCAGTGAGCCGAGATCACACCATTGCACTCCAGCATAGGCAATAAGAACGAAACACTATCTCAAAAAAAAAGAAAAAAGAAAAAGAAAAGAAAAAAAGAAAAAAAGTGATACATGGCAACTTTTAACATACTTCATATTCTTCCTTTTGACTCCTTTGTCATGGTTATTTCCAGATCCCTATTCTCCTCTACATGCATCTCCCCATCTGGTTATCTCTTTTTTCACTGGTAAAAGAATGGGATTGGACTATATAATCTCTAAGGATCTTGAAAGTAGTACCACTGTGGCCATAGCCTGGGTTCCAATGTTTCTTAGGCAACCAAATGTTATAACTACTTCCTCATAAATAGGTTAGATAATGATAGCACAACATAAAGGAAATTATAGAAAATTCTGAAAGGCATTTTTTTGCTCTGAATTTGTCTCTGATCAGGGGAAAGAGCATGAGAAATAGTTAAAGGAAAGGCATTTGTCATTTCAATGAAAATCTCTGGAAAGCAAATACTTATTACTACAATCTAGATGAAGCCTTGGCCTTTTGATTAAAAATGTGAAACTGACATATGGTGCCTCCCCATGCCCAAGGAAACAAGCCTTCTAGGTTCCATTTATTTGCTTCTGAAAGTTTTATTGAGTTTCCACTTTGAGTCCTGCAACCTATCTTAAAGGCAAGGGAAAGGTGCAAGGCTGACTTCAGTTCTCCCCACATGCAAACAGCTACACACCCATGCCAGTGGCCTATGTGTCAATAAAGACCCTTTTGGCTTCACTTTTTGGATCAGCTAAAGATCTGCCTCTGGAGACAAAACACCCTGTAGCAGGTTTTCCCTTAAAAGGACATTGCAATCTGCTCTTACCAATGCATTTTTCTTGAAGAAGAATGAGAAGGAGAAGGACAAAGGAGGAGAAGGGAAGGAAAGAAGGAGTAAAGGAAAGAAGGAAAAGATGAAGGAGGAGAATTTAGATAGGAAACACAGTTACCTTCTAGGATATATAATTCTCAAATATGAACCAGAAGTCATCATATGAATCTCTGCTGTCACAAAGTGTTGATTTGTAACACCCCCTACTCAATATGCTTACCCAACTCTATTCCCGCTAACTTAAAGTCCACCAATCCAGCCTAGTGGTCTCTCAGCACCGTACCCATGTAGGTCATTTGGCTTAGTATCTCCTTTAGCAATGTTCTCTACAAAGATTGGCTATGGCTTGACTTTTGTGGTTATGAATCCAATTTGAGACAACAAATACATTTTACTGCAGCAGCTAGCAATTAGTTATTTGTATGCAATTTATGATTAAATATAACCTGAGTCTTGACGGGCAATATGCTGAAAAGCTGTGCATTAGCTTTTCCACCAGTGACTTCACGAAGGCTGTTTTAAAATTAACTACTCATAAAAGTTAAGTAGAAAAATATTGATGATGTTCAGGTCTTTTAATTAGTTCTACATCCCCCTAATAGTCTAAAAGCAAAGGTACACTTTTATAGAAAACTGTTTCTTTAGAAACAGGACCAGTTTTTTCACTCCCAAACCTTTTATTTTCTTTTCTGGAACTACTCCAGGGCCTCCCAGATTTATAAGCTCCTGTGTCCAAACCTCCCATATATGCAGGTGGCTGGTCCAGTGTGGGAGGCCTGACTTCTCCAGCCACTATATTACCCTCTTGCTGCCAGGGCCATCTTTAGTGGGGCTTCAGGGAAGGCAGTATAAGAGCACCCTTGCTCCCAGGGTCAATGTTAGGTCTCAGGATTTGGGTGGTTTGGTACTGCTCAGAACATGTATCTGGGCCATCAAATGAGTTCTGGACTGGAGTAAAAAGGACCCTATTCCCTCCATTATTCCTCAGTCTCTACCCAAGCCCTAAGTTTCCTTTGTTCCTACCCAGCAGTCATCTATTTCTCACAGACCCTTCCCTCATCCCTTTAGTGGTTAGAAGAGTTTTCATTCAGGGGGAATTCCTCTAGGACAAGTTCCCTGTCCTACCCAGGCTGGATTAAATAATACTCCCTTAATCTGTGCAATCATAATGCCTGGGCATAGGCTGATCTCTGTTTCTATGACTCTATCTCTCACTAGACTATGAACTCTCTTGAGGGCAGGTGCTGGCTTTTTCATCTCTCTATCTGTATTACATATCTAGTGAAGAACATATCAAAAGTACTCAATAAATACATATTGAGTATATAGATGAAGCTGTGACTTTGGCAATATTGGCTACTGCCACTTAGCTAAGCATTTGCTCCTGGGGAGAAACCTTATCAAATGAAGTCAGTTCTCTAAAATTAACCAGGTAACAAAAGAATCTTCACACACATTGTCAAACATTTAAATGTAACATTCAAAAGTTCTTTCATATGCATATTTTTAAGCATTAGTTTAATTAACACTGACACTTTGAAAGTCCTAGAAATAATCAGAATCATTAATGTCAGCCTGACAATGGTATAAGGAAAGTTTCTGTAATATAGACTAAACTGCTTTCACAAGACTGTCTGGAAATAAATAGCTCACTGTAAAATTTATGACTTGCTTTATATATTAATCAACAGTACAGTGGTGCTCTAACAAGGTTAAAAGTGTTCTCTGATTTCCATTATAAAGATAATTTCAATCAAGCAGTCTAACAGTCTAATAGTGTAGGTCATTCTATAATTCAATTGTACTAATGACTCTGTCATGCATGCAAACAACAGAATAAAACAGGCTGAGAGACCAAACCTTGAAAAAATGCTTTATTAAAAAAAACAATGATTTGCATCTTACATTTTCAATGACCTTTATAGTACTCATCTGCAAATTAAATAGAATCATTCCTCATGGCCCAACAGATACCTTTTGTTCCTGCCCATCCATTTTGTATAAATTATATACGTTGACCTTTAATTGGCTATAACTGAAGCACATTTTGAGCAACACTTTTATATCGATTTGCTTAGACTTGTGCAACAGTCAAAGCTGGGAGAAACAAGACTGACAGTTTTTATTCACTGTTTCTATAGTGAGCCATATTTCAGAGGTTCTCCTAGTCTCAATTGCGTATTTATATTTGATTCCTTCCTCATAAAGAATTTCTCAGGTAACTTGTAAAAACACAGATCCGAAAATATCTTGGCAAGAAATTTCATCTTCTGCTTATTTTATTTCTCTTTTTCACATAAAAATGCTCATAATAGTCTGTGCATTGAAATCCATACTAATGTTGCATCTATTGTGATTTCTAGGAATCCTACAATCAAAAAGCAGAGAAAATCAAGAAGCATCTTAGATGCTAATTTGAATATTTTTAGGTAGCAGAAGATACAATAATTCTAAAAATAAGCCTTAGAAGCATACAATGTCATATCAAAAAAAAAAAAAAAAAAAAAAAAAAAAAAAAGGAAGGTATGGCAGAAAGAATACTGGTGTTATTGTCAGAAGCCATGTTTTGGTCCTAGTTTGACATTAACTGGTTGATCTTTGGCAATTCCTTTGCCTCTAATCATATGCCTCAGTTTTCTTGTCTTCAAAATGAAGAAACAAAACTGGACATTTGAAGGCCATTCAAAATGTCATTCTCTACCTCTAAATGGAAAGTAAAGAAGAAATGATTTTTTAAAAACCACAAACTTTAGGTAAGAGGAAGGAGGGACAAGGATAAGTGAGGATACTTTACAGGATTAGAGATGAGGAGAAAATTTTGATAACAGAAACAAAGGTCCTAACCCAAGGACAGTATTTCTCTAGGATGTTTTGAAGAACAGACCGTTAAGGGAAGCTTGTAATTTCAGAGGATACCTCCCATGGAACCCCTAACAGAGAAGAATCCTGGTTTACATAAATGCCGTGGGACTAAGCAAAAAAAAATTTCCAGGTCGTATGGCCTTTCTTGGACATGTATGCATGGGCGACGTTGGACTATTTATCCATATTTCTAGACTTAAGCATTTCACTTTCCCCTGTAAGTTGATTTTTAAATTAACCATATAGTACAAAAGCAAACTTCTTGAAGTATTTACAGATTTTTTTCTTTGATCATAGAACTTGTAGATGCTACAAAAGTAACCACTTAGTGTTTGTTTTTCTTGTCTTCACAAAAGGCAGCCATATCTCACTTACTTACTTTGTCATATTTCTAACCCTCACTTTTCTACTTTGCTGGTTTGTCTACTACACCCAACCAACTAAATATCCCTATTCTGCCTTGAAAAGATAAAACAAGGAAAAGTCTGCCCTGTCTCTATGTTAAGCCTTCCTAGCTGCTAGGCTGATAGATTTGTTTCCTTTTTAATCCAATAGCCTCTTTCATTCTGTAGAGTAGAGCTCCCCCAATAGATGTCTTCACTTGCTGCTTCCTGAAAACTATGCATTGCCTTACACATTGCATTCAATGAGTATTTTGTTCTTCCTCTTTTGCTGTCACTTTGAAATCCAAGGCCAGGGTCCAGGATAGTTGGCTGTGGTGGATGTGAGATAGGGTTTCCAGCTAATACCTAAGCTGGGAAGTCTAGATGCTGTATTAAGAGAAGTGTATGAAGGAAATAAAGGAGAAACAGGTAAGTAATTTAGATCCTGGGAAGACTGATGGCCTGTACAATCAGGATGCAAGGTTCAGAGACTCAGATAAGGATCTATGAAACAAGAGACCAGGGACCCAATCACAAAATCTGGGAAAGAAGAAAGCAGCATCCACACAGAGTCTGATTGGCAGGCTCATGAAAGTAGCAAAAAGGGAACTTGAATCTTAAGCCACTTACTGACAAAGCCAGAGTAATAGGTGGAAATCAAAGTTGGGAGAATGGATGAGGGAACACAGAGCATTTATAACCTGAAAAAAATCAGAGGTCTAGGTTAGTTCATCTGGGCTGCCCCAAACTTTAAACAAATAGGGTAGGCATGGAATTAATTGACAGAGGAAACTGAAGAGTTGGATGGGAAAGTAAATGATAACTCTAGCTCTTCTTTAAAAGGCAAAGGTGAGGTAAAAAAAAATAACCAATTTTCAAGTGCTGAGAAGCCTTTAATCATCCTTATGATGAGTCTAGTCAAGCAAAATGATGGAAAGATTAGGGCAGATGTACAGATGGCTTCACTCATCTTACCACCTCCTAATTTCCAGCCAAAAAGAAAAAGAGAAACAAATACACAGTTCAGGAGAAAGAGATCTGTAGAGGATCTAAATCACCCAAAGTGGCATCTGAAATGATTGGATTCCTCCATTCCCTGTGCAGCTTTCCCCTTGCTTGGGCCTCTAGTTCAGTTCTTTGGAGGCAATCCACTAAAGATCCTTGGTATCAAGAGTTCACATTTCCTTCTTCTTCTTCTTCTTTTTTTTTTTTTTTTTGGAGACATGATCTCACTCTGTCACCCAGGCTGCAGTGCAGTGGCACAATCACGGCTCACTGCAGCCTTGACACCCCAGCCTCAAGTGATACTCCCACCTCAGCCTCATGAATAGCTGCGACCACAGGTGCACACGACCACACCTGGCTAATTTTTGTATTTTTGTAGAGACAGGTTTTGACCATGTTGCCCAAGTTGGTCTCAACCTGAGTTGACCTACTACTCAGCCATTAAAAGGAATGAAATAATATCTTTTGCAGCAACTTGTATGGAGTTGGAGGCCATTATTCTAAGTGAAGTAACAAAGGAGTAGAAAACCAAAAACCGTATGTTCTCACTTATAAGTGGGAGCTAAGCTATGAGTATATACAAAGGCATACAGAGTGATATAATGGACTTTAGAGATTCAAAAGGGGGAGGGTGAAAGGGGAGCCAGAGACAAAAAAGAAAACTACACATTAGGTACCATGTACACTACTCTGGTGATTCACGGACTAAAATCTCAGAATTCACCACTATATAGTTCATCCATGGAACAAAAAACTACTTGCACCCCAAAAGCTACTGAAATAAAATAAAAAAAAAATCTAAATTGTTGCCTAAAGACACTAGAAAGAAGAGCACATTAAACATAAATCAAGCAGTAGGAAGGAAATAACAAATTAGAGTGAAAATCTGTGAAAACTAGAATAGAAAAACAATAGGGAAAAATTGACAAAATCAAAAGTTGGTTCTATGAATAGATCAACAGGTTCGATAAACCTTTAGCTAGACTGACCAACAAAAAAAGTAGAAAATACTCAAATTACTATAATCAGGAATGAAAGAGAAGGGACATTACTACTGGCCTTATATACATAAAAAGAATTATACGAGAATACTTTAAAAAACTGTATGCCAACAAATTAGATAGCAGATATGAAATGTACAAGTTCCAAAATGATTCTTTAAAACTATCAAAACTGACTCAAGAAGAAATAAAAATTAGAATAATCCTATAACAAAAAGTTTGAATTAATGCTTTTAAAACTTTCTACAAAAAAAAAAAAAAAAAAAAGCATAGGATCAGATGGCCTTACTGGCAGATTCTACAAAACATTTAAAGAACAGTTAATACCAATCCTTCTGAAATTCTTCCAAACAGAAGATCTTTAGAAGAGGAAGGAATACATCGCAAGTCATTCTATGAAGCCAATATTACCCTGATAACAAAAGTAGACAAAAATTACAAGAAAACTATAGACCAATATATCTCTTAAGGACAGATATAAAAATCTTCAACAAAATCCTAGCAAATTGAATCCAGCAAAATATAAACAGCATCATATACCATGACCAGGCGAGATTTATCCCAGAAATGCAAGGTTGATTTAACATCTGGTAATCAATGTAATATATCATATGAATAGAATAAAGGATACATCCCCATGATTATCTCATCAGTTTCTAAAGAGGAATTTAATAAAATCCAACATGCTTTGATGATAATAAAAACAATCAACAAACTGGGAATACAAAGGAACTTCCTCAACTTGAAAAAGAGTATTTATAAAAAAGTCACAGCTAATACTATACTTAATGGGAAAAGACTGAGGCTTTTCACCTAAAATCAGGAAAAAGACAGGGATATCCATTGTTGCTAGTTCTATTTGACGTTATACTGGAGGTTCAAGCCAGAGCAATGAGGAAAGGAAAAGGCAAGAAGTAAAAAGAGAGAAGGAAGGAAGGAAGAAAGGGAAGGAAGGAAAAAGAAAGAAAAGGCATGCAGGTTAGAAAGGTAGAAATGAAACTGTATATGCATCTGTATTTGCAGATAATGTTATCTTGTATATAGAAAACACCAAAGACTGACAATCTCTCTCTCGCTCACTCACTTACACACACACACACACACACACACACACACACACAATTAAAACTAATAAACAAGTTCAGCAATGGTAGTGGGTACAAGATCAGTATACAAAAATCAATTTATGTACTCTAATAATAAATAACCCAAAATGAAATTAATAAAACAATTCCATTTACAATAACTTGAAGATGATAATATTTAGGAATAAATGTAGCAAAAGAAGTACAAGGCTTTTACACTGAAAACTACAAAATATCATTGAAAGAAATTAAGTATCTAAATAAGTGAAAAGACATTGATATATTAGAAGACTTAATGTCAAGATGGCAATACCTCCTAAATTATCTACAGATTTAACACAATCGCTATCAAAATCTCAGCTGACTTATTTGCATAAATTGACAAGTTGCTCATAAAATTCATATGGAATTGCAAGGGGCCCCAAATAGCCAAAACAATCTTGAAAAGAAGAGCAAAGTTCGAGAACTCACACTTCCCATTTTCAAAACTTGCTACAAAGTATTCAAAGCAGCGTGGCACTGGCTCAATGATAGACATAGAGATCAATGAAATAGAATTGAGAGCCAAAAAAAAAAAAAAACCTACATACATTTATGGTCAATTGAATTTTGATGATAGTGCCAAGACAATTCATGGAGGAAAGAACAGTCTTTTCAACAAATGGAACTTGGGACAAAAGGATATCCACATACAGAAGAATGAAGTTGTACCACTACCTCATACCACATACAAAAATTAGCTCAAATGAACTGTAGACCTATATTTAAGGGCTGATTCTATAAAATTCTTAGAAGAAATCATAGGTATAAATCTTTATGCCCTTGGATTAGGCAGTGATTTCTTAGATATGACACATAAATAAATATATAAATTGAACTTCACCAAAATCACAATTTTTGAGTTAAAAAGACATTATCAGGAAAGTGAAAAGACATCCCAGAATATAGGAGAAAATAATTATAGGCTGGAGGCAGTGGCTCACGTCTGTAATCCCAACACTTTGGGAGGCTGAGGCGGGTGGATCGCTTGAACCCACGAGTTCAAGACCAGCCTGGACAACACGGCAAAACCTCGTCTCTACAAAAAATACAAAAATTAGCCTGGTGTGGTGGTGTGTGCCTGTAGTCCCAGCTACTTGGGAGACTGAGGTGAGAGGATTACTTGAGCCCAGGAATTTGAGGCTGCAGAGAGATGTGATCACACCACTGTATTCCAGCCTGCATGACAGAGTGAGATCCTGTTTCAAAAAAAAAAAAAAAAGTAAATCATGTATGTGATAAGGGTCTAGTAGCCAGAATATGTAAATAATCCTTACAATTGAACAATGAAATGACAAATAGCCCAGTTTAAAAATTAAGATTTCAATAGACATTTTACCAGAAAAGATCTGGCCAGTAAGCACATGAAAATCACTCAACATCATTAATCATAAGGGAAATTCAAATGAAAACCACAATGAGATACCACTTAAAATCCACTACGATGGTTGTAATAGAAAAAGGTAGATAATAACAATTGTTGGTGTGGATGTGGATAAATTGGAATCCTCACATTGTTGGTGGGAAAGTAAAATGGCTCAGCTTCATTGGAAAACAGTTTGGCAGTTCTTCAAACAGGTAAATAAAGAGTTACCACATGGCTCATGATTCCACTGCTAGGTATATTCCCAAGAGAGATGAAACAGACATCTACACAAAGATCTGTGCACAAATGTTCATAGCAACACTATTCATAATAACCAAGAAGTGGAAGAAAACCAAATGTCCATCAACTGATAAGAGACAGACAAAATGTGGTATATACATACAATCGAATATTATTCATCCACAAAAAGTAATGTAGTGATCCATGCTACAATGTGACTGAACCTTGAAAACATGCTAACTGAAAGAGGCAGATGCAAAAGGCCATATATTTTATGATTCCATTTATGTAAAATATTCAGAACAGACTAATCGATAGAGACAGAAAGCCAGATTAGTCTTTGCCAGGTATGGGGGACAGCAGAGATGGGGAGTAATAGGGAAGTAATAGCTAACTGGTACTGAGTTCCTTTTGGGGTGATACAAATCTTCTAATACTGATTATGGTAATGGTTGCACAACTCCATGAATATACTAAAAACCAGTGAATTGCACATTTGAAATAGTTGAATTGATGAATTGTATTCTATATGAATTATATTTCAATAAAGCTGTTTTAAAAAAGAAGTAATGTGGTATAATTTACCACTAATGCAACGGGAATAATGATTTGGACTTGAAATTAAATTAATATAAAAGTAAAAGATGCTCCAGACAAAGAAATATTATTCAACACTAAAAAGAAATGAACTATCTAGCCACGAAAAGACATGGAGGAAACTTAAAAGCATATTACTAAGTGAAAGAAGCTAATGTGAAAATAGTATAATTCCAACTATGTGACATTCTGGAAAAGGCAAAAGCATGGAGACAGTAAAAAGGTCGGTGGTTATCAGAGGTTAGTGGAGAGGGAGGGATGAACAGGTGAAGCACAGAACATTTTTATAATAGTGAACCAATTCTGCATGATACTAGAATGGTGGATACATGGCATTACATTTGTCAAAACCCACCAAGAATGAAACCTAATGTAAATGACAGGCTTTGGGTGATGATGATGTTTCAATGTAGGTCCATCCATTGTAACAAATGTAACACTCTGTTGAAGGATGTTGCTAGTGAGGGAGGGTGTGTACATGGAGGAGGTAGGATGTATAAACGAACGCTCCGTAATTTCTGCTCAATTTTGCTATATGAACTCCACACCCCTTTAGCTTGATTTCTTGATTTAACAGAAAAATTAAATACCTGTTATGTATAAGATGATGTATACTAGGGGACGAAGAAAGAATAGTAGTCTCACATACTAAAACTGCTGTTTGATTTAAGAAAATGGCAAATATATCATAGTTGAGATAATATGCTTCTACATTTTTAAAATCTAGAATTTGTGACATTTGTATTGTGGCAGCATGAGTGGGGCAATGATTATATTAAGTAAATACTGCAGAAGACATATGTCTGGAAAAAAATCATTTTCAAAATGATCTGATTCATTTTTTGTTTTTTTCAGACAGGGTCTTGCTCTGTTGCCCAGGCTGGAGTACAGTGGCATGATCAATGTTCACTACAGTCTCAACCTCCCAGGCTCAAGCAATCCTCCCACCTCAGGCTCCCGAGTAGCTGGGACCACAGGCATGCACCAGAACACCAGCTATTTTTTGTTGTTGTTATGGGTAGAGACAAGGTCTCATTATGTTGCCACTAGTCTCGAACTCCTGGGTTCAAGGGATCCTCCCGCCTCAGCCTCCCAAAGTGCTGGGATTACAGGCGTGAGCCATTGCACCAGGTCTCTGATTCACCTTTCATCTTCCTTGTACTTCTGTTAAACTCCCTTCACTCCCACTATCATTGCTTTTCCCTTTCCTTCCATCAAAGAAACAGTGATAACCCAAATCCCAAGAATCAGAAAAGTAGTTGTAATTCATTATAAAAGAGGAAAGACTCTGAGTAGGCAGGATAGATAAGAAGAGACAAGTAAATTTAAGGACCCAATAAAAGGAAAATATCTAAAACAAGGGGATATCATTAAATTATCCCAAAGATTTGTAATAGACATCTATTCATTTTTATACTGAACCTAAATTTAATCATCATTTAACAGTGGTACCCAGAAAAACAATTTAGCATTATACTACACAATTCACACTCCAAAACAAAGGAGCCATAAACACAGCTTGAGTCTTTCCTCTACTCTCAGGGATTTCAGCACTAAATCTGAGCAAAAGAAGATGAATGCTAAAAATCCCCATAGGGAATCCAGATATATCACACTGCCCTTTATTCATGAGTCTCTGTGAAGACCACTGTGAGTAGTTACAAAACTTGTGAGTTCAACTTGGTCTGCTTGGCTGTGAATCAATCTCTCCGAACATCTGGGGGATATGATTGATTCTCCTGGTTATTAGTGGCAAAGGTTGGGCAAATAGAAGCAGAGGACTACAGTCGTACATGCTGAATAAACTTGTTCAGAGACACAGCAATTTCTGAATGCAAAGACTAGCAGGAACTTCAATAGGAAAAGGTAGAGTTGCCCTATTTATCATCATTAGTTATTGTCATTACTCTCTTAGTGTGCCTAATTTATAAATTAAACTTTATCACAGGTGTGTATGTATAGGGGAAAAAACACAGTATATATAGGGTTTGGAACTATCTGTGGTTTCAGGCATCCACCGAGAGTCAGGCATCCACTGGATGTCTTGGAACATATCTCTCTGTGGATATGGGGATATTAGTGTATTTGGGTTATCAGCTCCTGACATAGGGCCTTTGTCACAGGAGTGGGGTAAATATTTATCAATGATGGTGCTGTTAATGAGAGTACCCCAAAGATGAGTGCCTCCATGTGAGAGAAGGTCTAGGAAGAAAAGGCTATTTTGCCTCACAGCAGATTAAATAGATCATGTTACATGTCAGATTTTATAGTGCTGCCATATGCTAGGCATTGTTGCAAATTTTCATAGTAGTTCTGTGAGGTTGGTATTTTTATCCCCATTCTATAGTTGAAGCAACCAAGGCTCAGAGATTATACTACATGCTCATGTCACTAAGATAAAGAATGGTTGAATAGAAATTCACATTCTGGCCAGATGCAGTGGCTCATGCCTGTAATCCCAGCACTTTGGGCGGCTGAGGTGGGAGGATCACTTGAGCCCAGGAGTTGGAGACCAGTCTGGGCAACATAGCGAGACCCTGTCTCTCAAAAAAAAAAAAAAACAAAAACAAAAACAAAAATTAGCCAGGCATGGTGGTGCACACCTGTAGTCCCAGTTATGGCGTGGGGCAAGGGGTGAGGTGGAAGGATCACTTGAGCCCAGGAGGAAGAGGTTGCAGTGAGCCAAGATGGCGCCACTGCACTCCAGCCTGGGCAACAGAGTGAGACTTTGTCTCAATAAATTAAAAAAGAGAGGGAGAGAAAGTCACATTCTAACTCCTGAAGCCCATGTTCTTTTCACTGCATCACACAACCTTTTCTTCCTCTGCCCCTTGCAATGCCAAGCTGATCCATTCTTGTGCAGGTGCAGGGTATTGACTCAACTTTCCATCTAGAAAGCTTTGCTCTTAAAAATCTCTATGGTGCCATTAAAAATGAATGTTTGTTGTAATTTATTATTCCTGGTATCTCATAGAGTTTTCGGTCAATGCTAACCAGAACTGAGACAATTCTGAATGGGGCCTTTCAGAGCAGAGCAGTTTGAGTCATGCATTAATTGTTTTTAAATCAATGTATTACAGATTCAGGAGAATGGTAGGGGAGGAAACAGACTTTAAAACTTTATAAACACAGATGTGTGAGGAAAATGTTTCCACCAGTGTGTATTCTTTCATTCTCTGTGATCTGGGAATTGTTAACATCCTTTTCAGAATGATAGAAATCTAACACGAATTCTATAGCTTCTATCTGTCAAGTCTGATTATACCGATTTGTCACAATTATTGCTTTATTTTTAATCAGAGTAGGGACACTAGTTTAGTTCCCTGCTTTTTTGACTAGAATACTTTATGTTTAGAAAACTTGTGAAGAAACTGCTCAAAGATTAAAGTGCTCACCATTTTTTAAAAAATATGCTAGCAGGTTGCTACAGTCAAGAAACTCATTCATTTTGCATTAAGAATTTGTTAAGAGGAATGAGCAGTTGAGTAAATCAGAAACTTATTTAATAGGGAACTCCTTCCATGTATGGAAAGAGATCATTACAGGGTTTAAAACAGAATAAGAAAGACACAGAGCTTGGTATTTCACAATTCTTTGGATTTCTGATCTGAAAGAGAGAAAATGTTGAAGCCCTATATGTTTTAAAGTATTTTAAAAATACTTTAAAAATACTTTCAAATACTTTTAAAAATACTTTTTAAAGTATTTTTTCAAAAAGCTCATCAAGAATGAATGTGTGTGTGTGTGTGTGTGTGTGTGTGCGTGTGCGCGTGTGTTTTGTTTTGTTTTGTTTTTAGGTAAATGAAATAGGCCCTGATTCTGGAGGAGGCCTGAGCTCCAAGAAAATTTAGAGAAATTCAATTAGCTCATTTAATCTTAATCACTTCATTAGAGGCCTCATCTCTGAATAAGTGTGGGGCCCTGATCCAATAGGATTAGTGTCTTCATAAGAAGTGATACCAGAGAGGTTGTGTTTTCTTCTCTGTCTCTCTCTATGTCCTCCTCTTTCCCCGCAGGGTGCACATGCACCAAGGGAAAGCCATGTTAAAACAGAATGAGATGGCAGCCATCTGCAAGCCAAGAAGAAAGCCCTTAATAGAGACTGAATCTGCCAGGACCTTAATCTTGGAGTTTTAACCCCCGGATCTGTGGGAAAATAAACTTCTGTTGTTTAAGCCAAAAAAAAAAAAAAGAAGAAGAAGAAAAGAAAAAGAAAGAAAACTTTAATTAAGATTAATTAATACAAATATGAGGAAAAGCAGAGAAGAAAAGCTAAGCCCATTGGAAGTTTCCATGCAATTCTCAAGGCCACACGTAGAAAACAGGATGAATAATAACTAAAAGAGTAGGCAAGAATGAAAGACCCTTAGTAACTTCTGGCTCCCCATCCTGCCTCATTCCAGACAACTGAGTCAGCTTATATCCATCTGCAGACAAGGCCAAGCCACGCCCATATATTCTAAGACTGGGTCTGGCCCTGGGCAAGAGATGCACCTCAAAAGTTGCTGCAGTAGAGAGCAATTAGCTGAAGCTGCCTTGTTGCTGGCACCTGCTTCCAAGTCTCTCCGTCTCAGTTCCTTAACTAGGAAAATGGTACTGATAATTCCCTTTTCATTAGTATTGTAAACATTAAATGAGTTGATCCATGTAGAGAGCTGTGAGGCACACAGCAAGTGCTTACTAAATAATCACTCTTGTCATCATCTTCCTCATTGTATAGATTAAGGAACAGACACAACGAAGTTGCTTTTCACAGGCCACTTGCCTGTGGCAGCACGGGGCAAAGATCCTGTGTTAAAATTCTGAACGAATGTTCTTTATAACTTACAATATATAGCAGGTAATTTCATAAGGTCCCACATACACTTAAATATTTCTCCCTACAACTGCATCACAGTGACTGAGATCTAGCTTTTTTGATAATCCTTTTTAAGAATTTTCTAGCGATAACTTTGCTAATGAAGTTTGCTTCTCATGAGAGGGAATGCATTAGAGAACTAGTAGAAGCAGAAATGGGTTTCCTGTGATGACTAAACCATAATCACACATCACCACTCTAAATAAAGTACAGGGTTTGAATGAACAGAACAGAGCAAGGTACAAATTTGAAGCAGAAGGAAAAGGAATGGGTTTAGTGTAGGCATTGGCCAGAGGTCGGGGACAGGCAGCTGGGATAGAAGGGCAAAAGCTTTCCAAAAGAGTTGAGAGGAATTCCTTCACAAACACCATGCTCTTAGTGTGGGGTTTCATCCATGAAACTGAGCCTGTAACTTAGAGCTGATCATTATTTTCTGGAAGCATAAGAGAAACCCACACCCAGAACTCAGTAACGTGTATATGTTGCTGAGATGATTTCTAAGCCAAATCAGTCTCCTTCAGCTCTACTACATGAGATTTAATGATAAAAAATAATTCACAGCATAGGTTTGAGTTTGAAAAAGAGGGGTCCATCTATTAACTATATGAAAATACAGAATAACTTTTAAAAATCATATAATGTGTATAAAATTTTTTCTTTGGAAAAAAAAGGTAGAACATTAACTGTGAGCAGTACTTGGGCTGCATATTTTATGAGGTTTATTTGTACTGCATATCTTTGATGGGCTCTATTTGTGGCTGAAAGTACAAACACACTGATTACAATCACTCTTCCCTACATTTAGGAACAAAATTAATTATCTGCAAAAAGCAGAAAGGCTTAGCTAGACTCTCAGTCAGTAAATGATAATAGACAGCACCCAAATATAATGACTCTGCTTCCTACTTTATCTGTTTTAGGCATTCTGAGTGGAATGAAAAAGGGAAAAATTAATTCACTTTCTGAATATTCTTCAGAATGAATTTGAATTGGGTAATAAGGAGGCAGCAACAACCCTCCCCTCACCCCCATATGAAATAAGAAAGCAGCCTTGCCGGATTATGTACTTCCCAAAGGGGTATTTTAAAAGGACATTAAGAAATCTGTAATTTCACCAAAACAAAGGCTATTTGTTTTACCCCATTAACATTCCCCCCAACAAGGAAGGGAAAAGTAAACTGTAAGACCTAGAACAGTGCTCAGCACTCAGCACTCAGAAAATTGTGGTTGCTGGTAATGATGAAATTTGTATTTTATCTTCCAAAGGCTGCAACATGCTGGAAGACATCTGCTCAGAATTCCCTTATCTTCGCCTTTTGTAAAATTCTTTATTACAGCAAGTATTAAAATTGCCCCCTACCTTGAGGAAATTACTATAGGACAGTGCAACTTCATTAAAAAATGCTTCTGTGACATTCAAATACGTTTTCCATTTTTAAGGTAGGGGCAGGAGGATTGGTCCTTTTAAGAAACAGTCAAGTTAGAAAACATTTTTCTGCCAGATACTTGAGCCAGACAGTAAAATGCACAGGCATAAGAGGTCAGTGAGCCAAGGTTACTTGTGGTGCCATTGTGAGTGGATAATGCAGAACTACACTCGCCAAGAGGAACCTTGTGCCAAGTAGGGGAAATTGAATCACAGGGAAATCACAGTGTATATGACTCTGTTTTGTGCAGCATTTCAGCTTTTCTAATGAAGGGAGCAAGTATCCAGGGGCTTTTTTGCCCCCACAAGGTAGGAGGCTACTTTTACTGTACTCTGATTCCCTAGCCACTCAATATCTTTTTAAAAAGGCATTGTGGTTACTGTAACCTTGTAGTATAGTTTGAAGTCAGGCAGCGTGATGTCAAAACAGAGATATAGACCAATGGATCAGAACAGAGGCCTCAGAAATAACACCACACATCTACAACCATCTGATCTTTGACAAACCTGACAACAAGAAGCAATGGGGAAAGGATTCCCTATTTAATAAATGGTGCTGGGAAAACTGGCTAGCCATATGCAGAAAACAGAAACTGGACCCCTTCCTTACACCTTATACAAAAATTAACTCAAGATAGATTAAAGACATAAAAACCCTAGAAGAAAACCTAGGCAATACCATTCAGGACACAAGCATGGGCAAAGACTTCATAACTAAAACACCAAAAGCAATGGCCACAAAAGTCAAAATTGACATGTGGGATCTAATTAAACTAAAGAGCTTCTGCACAGCAAAAGAAACTATCATCAGGGTGAATACCGAATGGGAGACAATTTTTGCAATCTATCCATCCGACAAAGGGCTAATATCCAGAATCTACAAGGAACTTAAACAAATTTACAAGAAAAAAACAACCTCATCAAAAAGTGAGCAAAGCATATGAACAGACACTTCTCAAAAGAAGACATTTATGTGGCCAACAAACATATGAAAAAAAGCTCATCATCACTGGTCATTAGAGAAATGCAAATCAAAACTACAATGAGATACCATCTCACGTCAGTTAGAATGGCGATCATTAAAAAGTCAGGAAACAACAGATGCTGGAGAGGATGTGGAGAAATAGAAACGCTTTTACACTGTTGGTGCGGGTGTAAATTAGTTCAACCATTGTGGAAGACAGTGTGGCGATTCTTCAAAGATCTAGAACCAGAAATACCATTTGACCCAGCAATCCCATTACTGGGTATATACCTAAAGAATTATAAATCATTCTACTATAAAGACACATGCACATGTAGGTTTACTGCAGCACTGTTCACAATAGCAAAGACTTGGAACCAACCTAAATGCCCATCAATGTTAGACTGGATAAAGAAAATGTGGCACATATACACCATGGAATACTATGCAGCCATAAAAAAGGATGAGTTCATGTCGTTTGCAGGGACATGGATGAAGCTGGAAACCATCATTCTCAGCAAACTAACACAGGAATAGAAAACCAAACACCATATGTTCTCATTCATAAGTAGCAGTTGAACAATGAGAACACATGGACACAGGGAGGGGAACATATCATGATACACTGGGGCCTGTCGGGGGGTGGAGGGTTAGGGAGGGATAGCATTAGAAGAAATACTTAATGTAGATGACAGGTTGATGGGTGCAGCAAACCACAATGGCGCATGTATACCTATGCAACAAACCTGCATGTTCTGCACATGTATCCCAGAACTTAAAGTTTATTTTTAAAAAGGCATTGTTGGCTCCCTCACTGTTGTCTCAGGACCACAGGGGTACTGAGAATATCAGGTCATGGTGAGATCTTCTTGGACTTCTGCCTACCTGGGCAAATATCTCTGGCTTTCTAACCTTTCTGGATACACTCTGAGGACGAATCCGTCCTCTGTCACTGCCAGCAGGCATGGATAAGCATGTGCTTACCACTCTGTGGTCATCACAGTGCTTCACCCTAGAAGTGCAATAAAACAGAAAACTTAATTCAGCCAAGTCACTTAGCAACACAAAACTCCCAACCCTACAGCCTGAACAGAGCAAGAAAGGAAATGACAGCTTAGAGACTGAAAAGAGAGCAGTGGAGTAGCTGGAGGCTCACAATAGCAGAGTTTACTGCTAATGAAAAGCAACAAACAGGTGCCTCTTTGATATTTTCTTTTTAAAGTATTCTCTGAAGAGCTGAGAAAACTGCCACTGTTCTCAGTATTTGGATGTGCCTTCTGCTACCCTCCAACAGGTGGCACACGGGCCTGCTTTTCGGCCTATCAGTCAGGGTTGAGCTAACTGTCTTTTACTAACTTCTAATTTCCTTGCCAGATCCTCCAAAAGCATTGAGAACTTGAAAGGTTCTTGGAGCCATCCAAGGGTGGGGGACCATGTGTTGGAAGACAATTCTCCATGGATCTCTTGTGTTTTGGCATGTCTTAGGAACAGACGAACTGACTACCCTTTGTTCCAGACTATCCTTTTCAAGTATCTTTGTAGCCTTGGAAGATAGAGATGATATTTCCCTTTAGAATAAAGAGCAGGTGGGCTTACCATCTATTATAAAAGATTTGAGTTCCCTAAGTTCAAAGTTTCTCTTCTATAATACAACTTACTATGTGTACAGGAGTCATTCAGTTCTCTTTGCCTTACCCTGTGGGAATTGGGACTCAGGGATCTGGCACAAATGCTAATACTCTGGCTGCTGCTATTGCTGTAAGCAATAAACTGTCCTTCATCTCTGACTCAGGAGTCTTATGCCATTAACTAACATCGATGAAACTTCAGCAGGCTAACTTGTTTGCTTGCAATCAGGGTAAAAATCTCAGATCTTTCACAGCTCTTGAGGATGTGTTCCTGCCACATCAGTCCACTGACCACAGAAAGGATGTAAAATTTCTCTCTAAAAATTCAGAACATATAAGCAACTGGCAATTATGCCCAGGCAAAGGCAAGCAATTCTAGATTTATGAAGAACTTATCTAATTTCTTAACATGACCTGTAATATATGTATAATTTCAGGATGAAACATTTAAAAAGGCTCCCTTTATGTAACCACTTTTTGAAACCTACCATAAAGTTAACATTTATTGCCTAAAACATGGTGCCAATTTTTTCATTTGTATTCTTGCAATAAATAGGTAATGTGTGTTTTAAAACTATATATTTTCTCCATGGAAATCACTGAAGCTATTTTGATTGTGAATGAAAAAATGATGGCAGCCTGTAAACAGTTTTTGTCTTTCCAGAAATAAACCTCGTGTAAGTAAAGTTCCTTACTATTGTTCTAGATGCTGACCTGCAGACACCAATTAGGTAGTGAGCCATTTACTTGTTTTTATCACTTTCAAATCACTTGATACTGAAAACAGTTTGTATGAATTCAGACAAGGTATCTCTATCTGAGACTGAAAAATGAAAGTCCAAAGTGATAGCATGAGGAGAAAAACACTGACATTCTGATACCTGAGAAATAACCTCAGCCTTCAACAGTGGAGAGGAAGGTAAGGCTAATCTTGGAAATTCTGATGACTTACAGTCACTCACACTGACAGCAAAATATAAGAGTTTGATGGAGTTAATTATTATTGAGGATCAACAGAGAATCTTCCCCAGAGCTTCCTGGCACACAAAAATAAATACTGACTTCAGAAATCCTAGCAAAGGAAATGGATGTACTTGGATACGTTAGGTTCTCAGTAGGCCATGTTACTATTATTAAATGCCAAGGACACTCCATACCGGAGATCTGATGTTCTTCTAATGTCCGGAATCAAAGGCAGATGCATTAAAAACTATCTGTTGGTCCAATTGGCAGATTTCCAACTTTGCAAGTAGAAGAGAATCTCTTTCTCACCACCGGCACTGCTCACATAGATTCCAGGCCAAGTCATCTGACTGTGTGACTGGACCTTCCATCACCTGCACAAACATTCCTTCTTCTCCTTGAAACTACTCTGTTCCTTTAAGTGTTAGGAAGATGAAAAATCTCATGCCTTTTAGTACTTCATTGGGAAATACTAGAGCAAAAGTCTCCAAGGAGGGAGAATGAATTCAAAAACTGATTGTGCAGCTGGAAAAACAGTAGGGAGTAATACAGGATATTAAATAATATAATAAAAACCTACTTAGTCTGTGTTTGGGGAATAAAGATTCTGCTGAAGAGAATAGAACTACTTGAGAGAGCAATATAGAGTAATGGTTAAGAGCATGAGCTTTGGAGTCAGACAGATTCAGCTTTGAATACCACTTCTGCCACCTACTAGCCAAGTGACCACTGAGGGCAACACAACAGAGTCATGTGCATCTTTCCAGCTATTCTCTCTGGTCCCCAGTGGCTACCATAGTGTTTCCATTATTAGATGCTCAATAAATGCTTCCTGCAATGAATACTATTTCAGATAGTGCTAAAATGAATATCACAAAGAAAAAAGAAAGGGAGAAATAATGGTGGTAGAAAAGGTTGCAATTCTACACAATGTTCAAGGAAGAATAGAACAAGCCAAGGTAATGAAATTGTGGGAGAGGAAGCACTAACTCTGAGAAATGCTGAAATGAATCAATAAAGATAGCATGTATGTGTGTACACGCAGAAAAATAAAAGTGCAAATCGCCATGTGAAGACATGTGAGTAGTTACTTTGGGGATTAAAGGAAGTGAACAAAATTACAGAAAGTTTTGGGAAAGTTTCTGGGAGAGGGATAAACATCCAACATGCTAATTATTAATCATTTAGTAAATGGATAAATTATACATGAAATATACAATGGCTATGCATATAGTCCACACATGGTATATGGTAACAGCAATCAAAATGGTTTTCAGGATAAAAACAGTTGTATTTTAAAAAGAAGCTGTGGCATTCAGCAGTTTGGGTGTAACAATACTGAAAATATATGTATTGCAAAATGGTACATATTTGTAGTTGCTTTAAGGTATAAGATATAGAATTCAATAATGCACTGATAAATTTAATAGTGATACTTTCACCCAAATACTGTTAAAGATCTATTCAATTCTCACTTGGGGCCAAGACATTTATCCTAGTTTGTACAGATATTTACCTCAGTTTGCAAAACGGATCTATTTATAGTCTCATCATTAATACTTTCTTGGATTATCAGCACAAATCTTCTCTTTCCCCCTCCCTCCCTCCCTCTCTCCCCTCCCCCCCACACATGTATTTACACACACATTCTCACACACTTACTATTTTTATTTACTTCATTTAGACTAAAATAACATTAAGAGATCTTGGCACCTAAAAATAAGTTTAAGAAAAACTCATTTTTCGTTTGGCACTTAGATCACTGTAGTAAGAAAGAGTACTGGACTGGGACTTAGTGAGTATTTGCCATGTTCCTGAACCTAACATTGCATTTAATTGCCATATCTCAACCCCATTTTATAGATGAAGAATTAAAGGTCCTAGCTTTGCCACTAATTGCCTGTGGAACATAGGCCATTCACTTCCAACCTCTGGGGCTTATTTTCTTTATCTTCCAAACGAGGTGGCTGGATATGCTCCCAAGGGAGCATCAGAATCAACTGGGACATTTCTTAAATGAAAAATCATTTGGGCACGGTGGCTCAAGCCTGTAATCCTAGCACTTTGGGAGGTTGAGGGAGGTGGATTGCTTGAGACCAGGAGTTCGAGGCCAGCCTGGCCAACATAGCGAAACCCCATCTCTACTAAAAATACAAAAAATTAGCCAGGTGTCTTGGCACGTGCCTGTAATCCTAGCTACTCAGGAGGCCAAGGCATGAGAATCCCTTGGGCCCGGGAGACGGAGGTTGCAGTGAGCCAAGATCGAGCCACTGCACTCCAGCCTGGGTGACAGAGTGAAACCCTGTCTCAAAAAACAAAACAGAACAAAACGAAAGAAAATCATCTGACCTCTTCACACACCTTTGGTATCAGAATCTCTGCAGGGGTGGACTCCAGGAATGTGTCTAACAAGTAACCCAGGTGATTGTGATGATGAGCCGAGTTTGAGAACAGGATCCTTTACCACCTCCAGTGGTGCTGCCAGAGACAATACCCCAGTATTTGTCTGCCTGCCTTCACTTGGTAGTCTGAAGTATTGAGAACTATGCTAGAGAAAACTAAAGCACCAACCAGCCACACTTAAAAAACCGAACAGTACCACACTCACTTAGAAGACCGAAGCAATCTTCATAATCTGGGTAGATGACAGCCACAAAAACAACTAGGCAAAGTCTCTGTGTGGCAGACCTCAGGTCATGGCTTAAAACCATCTCGAAAGGATATCCCAGCAGAGCTCAGGAAGAGGATATTTTTAAAGAAGTCTCTCACCACAACTGAACCTCAAGCAGGACTGAATGGCAGGTTTTTACATTTTATCGCAACAGGAAGGTGAGGGTGCTACTGGAGAATCTCATTAAAGCTTTAGTTTTAAACCAGCTTTTGCTTTGGGGCATTCTGTGGGTTTGTTAATGTGAATAGAGTTCTGCAGCTCCGACTTCCCTTCGCCCTCATAAATGCCCAGTCCCTTTTTGACCCGTACTGAGTATGGGCTGGATCACACCTGGCCAGTGATTCCCCTACCCCCACCATTTGGTACATATTACTTAGAGTTGGTGATCATAAAACACGAACAAGGCAGAGTTTACATATGTTTTCTGGTTTAGTTCAGGCATTCCCTGGGGATGGCAGAATTCACACTCTCATAACCAGCTGGGAGCTGGGAGCAATCAGGCCCTTAATGGCCAAAACAGAAAGGGCCTGCATCACTGAGCACCTCTTGACAGCCAAAGCCTTTCTTCCTGAATGATAATGACATGAAATGCACTCCCCCTGCACTCATGTGCATGCACCTAAAATGTAGCAGGTTTGGCAGCCAGAAATAGCTATCCAATTTAGGTTCACTATGTGTTTGCAAAATCCTAATGGAGCTCTTAGAGTAAAAGTCTAGGGGGGCCAAAGCGGGGACAGACTGGTATGATGGAAAAAGTACTAGATTGTAGCAGCAGAAGACCTTGGATTCTACTTCTGGCTCCTCCATTAATTATATAACTTTGGGTAAGCCTCCCTGAACTTTATTTCTTCCTTTGTAAATCAATGGGATTGGACTAGCTAATCTCTCACAGTCCTTTCAACATTCACATTATGGTGAAATGTTCACTATGGTGAAATGTATTCTGTTACATGTCTGTCTACCAACTAGACTGTGACCTTTTCAAGACTTAAGAACTATGTCTTGGGTAGTTTTGAATATCCAGCACCTAGCAAAGTGCCATACGCAAAGCAGATGTTTAATAAATGTTTCCTAAATGAACCTTCATGTCTAGTGTCTGATCAAAACAGTGCACTTAATTCTTTATAAGCTCCTCACTTCATTTTTTTATGTGTTTAAAAGCACCACATGGCCGGGTACAGCGGCTCACGCCTGTAATCCCAGCACTTTGGGCGGTCTAGGTGAGTGGATCACCTGAGGTCAGGAGTTCGAGACTAGCCTGACCAATGTGGTGAAATCTCGTCTCTACTAAAAGTACAGAATTAGCCAGGCATGGTGGCGTGTGCCTCTAATTCTAGCTTCTTGGGAGGCTGAGGCAAGAGAATCGCTTAGAACTAGGAGGCGGAGGTTGTAGTGAGCAGAGATTATGCCACTGCACTCCAGCCTGAGCAACAGAGCGAGACTCTGTCTCAGAAATAAATAAATAAATAAATAAATAAATAAATGCACCAAAGGAGGATACTTGTTTTCAAGATCAATTGTGTTGCTGTGAAGTGACCAATATCAGAGGCAACCTTTAAACACTCCTACACCCTGTCTTTAATGTTGTCTCTTTATTTTCCTCTTACTGAAAGCATTTCCACGCCCCTGGCATGCTTGCTTTGTGTCTTACACATGGTAGGCCCTGAATTAGTATTAGGTGAATGAACATATTAATGCATTTACTTTCTCTAGTTTGGTAAAATTTACTTTTGCAGAAGGCCCCAGAATCTGGCCTCAAATTGTGAAGCAGTCAAGGGAATAATTAGCCACTGAAGAACACTGTAATTAGATAGGACATTTTTGTTCATTTTACTATAAAATATTTTCACAGGAAATGTGTTTTAAATGACTAACATTGTGAATGGGGCAATTACAGCAACTCCATAAGTAACCAGGCCGAGGGTTGCATCATTTTTGTCCTCTTTCCTAGTTTAATTCACCAAAGAAACTAACTACCCCTAGAGTTTAAAGACAAGCTGAAATAGCCTAATCCATCCTCCACATTTTGGATAAGCAATGGTTCAGAGTGCATAGCAGTTGCACTGTATAGATGCTAAGGGTGTGGATCAACCAAGCCAACAAGGTCTGGGTTTGAATCCCAGCTCCTCTGACTTAACTAGCTTTGAGGAAGAAATAAGACTCAGTGTTTGATAGATCAGTAGGGTGTCTACAGTGTATAGTAATCTATCATATATTTCTTTCTCTTTTTTTTTTTTTTTTTTTTTTGAGAACGGGTCTCATTTCTCATTCTTTCGCCCAGGCTGAGGTGCAGTGGCGTGATCATGGCTCACTGCAGAGTTGACCTCCTGAGCCCGTCACCCTCCCACTCCAGTCTCCCCAGTAGCATGCCACCATGCCCAGCTAGTTTTTTGTAATTTTTTTTTTTTTTTTTGGTAGAGATGGGGTCTCTATGTTGCCCAGACTGGTCTTGAACTCCCAGCCTCAAACAATCCTCTCACCTCGGCCTCCCAAAGTGTTGGGATTACAAGCATAAGCCACAGCACTTGGCCACATATATTTCAAAGTAGCTAGAAAAGAAGAATTTGAATGTTTCTAGCATAAAGACAAATATTTAGGTGATGGATATCCCAATCATATTGATTTGACCTTTACAAATTATATGAATGTATTAAACTATCACATGTCCCCTGAAAATATGTACATCTATTGTATATCAATGAAAAATAATTAGCAGAAAGGAGAAATAGAATATTTCTAAAACAGAAAAACAAGGCAAAACCCAGCTTTTAGGTTTATTAGGACTGATTTCATGGGTTACTATGAAATGATATTATGTAAACTAGCCAGCATAGCACTTGAGATGTAGTGGAAGCTCAACAATGGTAGTGTAATATACTATTCTGCCACCTCATTCTACAAAGCTGGCAGCATTCAGGAATCAGATACTACTTTAGGGGAACTGACTGGTAGCTCTTGGCTACATGTTCTGCTATATATTGGAAGTTGGTGTCTCCTGTGGTTCCGTTACTAACAATATCTGACTGAAACCAAGCAAACTGCTGCCTCACTCACAGAACTTCCCTTCCTCCATCACGAATTTCATCAGGCTTAGACTGATAGAATCAAGGCTATAAACAAAACCACTGGAGAACATGGATTGTTTGCCTTGCTTATGTGCTTGTGAGGTTTAGTTAGTGAACTCTAGCTGGGTCTTCTGTGTTTGAAGTTACTACTCAAAATGCTAATGTGATATACATGACTGAAAACACCAAGAGGAAATTAGAATCAGAAAAATTGGTGATAACCAAATTAAAGGGAGATCTGGTCAATTTCTGAAGCATGGCTCTTCCACTAACTTTAGGTGGGTGCTCTTAGGCAAGCTGCAATTTCATTAAGCTTCAGTTTCCTCATTTATAAAATGAAGATAATAGCTCCCACTTCACAGGCTTGTCATCTATTATGTATCAAAAATGAGGATTATGATAACTGACAATAATGCTAATAATAGCCAACATTTATTGAAGACTTACCACGTACCAGACACGTGCTAAGTGCTTTAACAAACGCCATTCCCTATGAAGAAGATATTCTTTTTATTTCCATTTCATGAATCAGAAAAATGAACCCATAAAGATAAAATGACTTCCCAACGTCACACAGTAAGGAAGTGGGTGGACCATAATAGCCTGTGGTCTTAATATGCTGCCTAACTCTGTGAGGTCATTCAGTCTATCATCATCCCTTCCCCCGCTTCCAATTTTGTTATCATTTCTCTCTATCAGCACCTGCTACTGCCACCTCACCCCAATAAGGCCCAAATCCTCTGAAAACTGTAGACTGGTACTCACAGTGGTGGTCAGCTTTCCTGCATTCTTCTGGACATACTGGATAGAATCGTGGATTGTTGAAAAGAGACCAAGCAGTACGTTTTCCATGTCATAGATTCTGTACATGCCATTCACAAGCTCTTCAAGAGACAGAATGTATTCTCTCCAGTACTTGTCAATCTCCACCACACCTGCCATACAGCCTTGCATGACCACATTGCAGTAACCACCACAAGGTTTAACCATCATCAGTCCCTGGCAGTAAGAGCAGTACCACATTCTGGTGAGCATTCGGCCACAGTCCTTACTGAACTTCAGGTGATCGGTTGTGTTGATCACTTCAATTCCAAGATTCAGAGCCTGAAGGAAGATCCTAGTGACTTGCAGTGACTTAGAAACCTGGGTCATAATAAGCTTGGGGAAGTTCCCAAATACTTTCAGGTCACGTCTTGCTCCTCGGAGGCACTCATTGATGTCCAAGGCTGAATCAGGCAGACCTGGGTTCATTAGTTGGGTATAGATGACTGGAAACAGGCTATCAAACAATTCATTGACCATGTCATCCACATTGATGTCAGAACCCAAGATATAGAGAGACACATCTGTGAAAAATTCACCCACAAACTCAAAAGCTTGTGGAGTCAGGCTTGGGTAGTTGTTCTTGAACATGGCATTGGTGTAGTTCTTGGCATGGCGAACAACAATTTCAAAGGCCTCTGTAAAAAAAAAAAAGAGAGACACAAAAATGTGTACAAATTAAAGCATGAAAATCCAGGGTGTAAATGAATTTGAGAGTTCTCTATTGCTGTGGTGATTAAGGTCCCATTTGCGTTAAATAATTGACTCTCATTCACTTCTGGCATTGCCTCTACTCTTGCAGTTGTTTGCTCCTATAAATCAATTTTCCTTTCTGAACATGAAGTCCAGATTCTGATGTGCACATAAATTCTTAACACACAAATTATATTTCAAATGACAAAAGCCAGGATTCGGTTAACATTTCGGCCTTTCATGAAAACATTGATTAAAAATTGGCTAAATGAGAAGTTATTTCTCTTTCTCACATTGATTTATTCAGTTAAAAAGAAATTGTATTTCAGGACATTTCATTTTTAGACAGAGATAAATATTTGACAACAAACCATATATTGTATAAACTCACACAACAATTTAAGCCTGTTTAGCCCTGGAGGGGAGGCAAGTTCCTAGCCAAGAATAAAAGCTATCACAAATTTAATCATTTTGGTAGATTTTCTCCTGATAACTTTAAAGAGAGCTTTCTGACAGACTGCCAGACCTGGAAATGGTATTTATCCAATGCATTTGTATCTGGGTGGAAAAACAATCCATGTACTTATCTATCATTTGGTATTGAAAACAATACCTCTGGTATTTGCAAGCTGAACATCCGGAGGGATAACTACTAAGCTTCCTTGCTAAGTTCAGCTTTCACGTGGCTTGGAAGCCTTATCTGCTCTACAGAGACCACAAATTCATGGTTACATCTGCTGCCCCAATCCCTTTGCATAAAACCTAATCAGTGTCATTGGTTTGAAAAAGAAAGTAGTAATGTCACCATCTCATTTTCTCCAAACTGAAACATCCCAGACCCAAATTATTTCATATAATCAGAGTTCTACATTTATATGAGGGAAGGAAAAACAACCACAATAGGCTTTTGAAGAAGTAAGACAGTTTAAAAACAAAAACAGCCAAGTTTCCTGAGACACTTAAAATTAACTTAGTCCTTCCTTCCATTTCCTTCCAAAGTGCAAAGGTCCATGACAGATGTACTCCAAATGATGCCAGTTCATGAGCCTTGAAAAATCAAATTATTACCACTTCTAGACTACTAGAGAGACCATACTCTAACAGTTCCTTGGGATCACTTAGTCCAACATTTCAGTCATCTGTGGCAGAACTGAGCTCTAGGTTGTGCTACCACCATCTGCCCCAGATCCCTCCCAGGGTAGAACATGCTCCCTAGATTCTTCCCTTGGGCTTATGACATGGCCAGCAATGTTGAACAATTGCCAGGACAATTCGATTGGGCTTCCAAGCTCACTTGAGAAAATAATAAGTTTAAAACAGAACTTAACTTCCTACAAAGGTTTTGAGTATATGTGTGTTGGCTGCAGGTCTGAGGGCAGTGAGAGTGTAACAGTCTCTGAGGGACACTAGCTTGCATTGATTACTTCTACTTTGCAGCTGTGTGTCCCTGGGGGAAAAAATCTGCCTTTCCATAAGTTGTTGAATGTTCATTTGGTTTTTTGTTTGTTTAGAACATTAAGCAATTCCTAGAAAGTTGGTCTATCTTATAACAACTCTCCAAACTCCACATGCTCCTTTAGTCTCAATCCTTGTTTTCTAAAAGCTGGATGAGGCCAAGAGATTAGCCCAATACAGAGGACCAGTCAACAAATTCATTAAAATCATCAGAAATTTGGAGATTTGAAACTATTCATTCATTTTAATTTCAGCCGGCAATCACTTGTTATATATCAGGCTCTGTGGCAGGTGCTAGAGGCACGTAAGTGCTGGGTAGATGGAGATAAATGATAGACCATCCTTGTCTTTGAAGTATTCACAAGCTATATGGTTTAGAGTTTACAAAACATTCTCAAGTATATTATGGCATCTACTTTTTACAACAATCTTTTAAGTTTGGTATTACAACTCCCATTTTATAGATAACAAAATTGAGGCTCAGTAGAGTTAAAGCATTTTCCCGTGGTTACACAGGAAAGTAGAAGCAATCAACACAAACTAGTGTCTTCCGTAACAGTTACACTCTTGCTGCCCTCGACCTACAGCCAATACACATATTCTCAAAAACCTTTGCAGAAAGTAAAGTTCTATTTTAAACTCATTATTTTCCCATTGGCTTCCCATCTTCAAATGGAAACATACTAGAAGGAATTGCAACCCAAAGACCAACAAAGCAGAAGCACACCTTTCACCTTTGCCTTTGTGCAGAATGAAGAGGAGGGAAAAGACAGCTGTGGATATGCCACTCCTGTAGATCTCAATCATCCAAGCATCCCTAAAATGAATTTTATACAAGGAAAGCTCTATCTCAAGTACAGTGCATTCATTCTCTAAAGTGCAAGATGTACAACAGCAAGATTCCATTGACTGTACCGTCATAACATTTTTAAAAAGTTTCTGCTACTAGCACTCTTAAATCTATAGAAAAAGAAAATTATAAAAGATCATGAACTCTTCTGCAGAAAGAACAATCACAATGCATGTTGCAGGGGAAAAGGTCTAGGGGTTTACTTTGAACCTCAAGCTCATATGTGCTCCCTGCTCCGACTTCCACAGCTCAGAATCCACTTAGCACATCTCTGGGCTTTCCCCAACCCACTTACTTCTGTATCACAGAACAACAAACCAAACCATAACTGGTCAACTAAAGGCTCCTGGGAGACTTACAGAAACCAACACTAGGTGAAAAGTGATGCTCAGCTTTTCTTGGCAACTTGAGGTTTCATGAAATGAAATCAAGGGCTAGAATTACTGCAAAGTTCAGCTCATTGATTTTTTTTTTGGTCAGATAATAATGTACACTTCAACTAGGGGAGGTTTTCCTCTGCCTCTTTCCTGGGAAGAAATCAAGGGTTATATCCAGGAAAACTTTGAACAAACAATGTAAAATCAAAGCTATCATGAACATTTTGGCATTGAATAGAAAATATTCTAACTTTTTACAACATAAAGAAAAATAAGTGGTGCAGGCAAATAGATTTAATAAATTTGGGTTAATACATGTCCTAATATAGCAAGGTTTCTAGACATCTAGATGCCCCATTATCATTCTGGTCATCACCCTTTGGACATGTTCTAATGTTGTCAATGTCCTCCTTAAGTTATGGTGTTCAAAAAGGGATACAATTCTCCAGATGTGGTTTGATGGTGAAGTGTACAATCAGGCTATTACCTCTCTTTAAATGGTTCAATAACTTCTACTACCCCCCAGGACATATAGCCTATCACCGGAGCAAAATGACTGTCCTTAGTATTTGATACTGATGTTCTTGTATTCAGACCCAGACAGGAAGAAATGAGTTTTTATGGGCCTTTTCAGTAGTAAGCTGGGTATTTAAAAAAAAGGAGAGTATACTTGTGTTTGGAAGAAGAGAGGAATAAATGAACCATGGAATCTCTTTCAAGCCCTTTAGGGTAAGGCAGTCCTTATAGAAGCAGGTTATTTTTTTCCAAGGCAGTTTTTTCAGCACTGTAAGAATGGCAAATACTTAAGAACTTTTTATGTTCCTGGTATAAATGCCTCACAATGGGTTAGAATAAAAATGGTCCTTGTTTTCAAGCTTAGGTACCTTAACAGAAGAAAGAAAAGTAGTATTTATGAAGTAACTGCAAGGTACATGCCAGGATCTGTGGTAAAATTGGTCATATCACATGAAGTTTCTGTTCATGTCCTTTGCAAACTTTTATGCAGCCAATACATGTATGAAAAAAAAAAAAGCTCAAGATAACTGATCATTAGAGAAATGCAAATCAAAACTACAATGAGATATCATCTCACACTAGTCAGAATGGCAATTATTAAAAAGTCAAGAAACAACAGTTTCTGGTGAGGCTGTGGAGAAATGGGAAGGCATTTACACTGTTGGTGGGAATGTAAATTAGTTCAACCATTGTGGACGACAGTGTGGTGATTCCTCAAAGACCTAGAGGCAGAAATACTATTTGACCCAGCAATCCTATTACTTGGTATACACCCAAAGGAATATAAATCATTCTATTATAAAGATACACGCACGTGTATGTTCACTGCAGCACTATTCACAAGAGCAAGGACATGGAATCAACCCAAATGGCCATCAGTGGTAGACTGCATAAAGAAAATGTGGTACATACACATCTTGGAATACCATGCAGCCACAAAAATGAACAAGATCATGTCCTTTCCAGGAACATGAATGGAGCTGGAAGCTGTTATCCTCAGTAAATTAATGCAGGAACAGAAAACCTAATACCGCATGTTCTCATTTATAAGTGGGAATTGAACAATGAGAACACATGGGCACATGGGGGTAAACAATACACACTGGGGCTTGTTGAGATGGGGAGGGAGAGAGAACATTAGGAAAAATAGCTAATGCATGCTGCGCTTAATACCTAGGTGATGGGTTGCTAAGCACAGTAAATCACCATGGCACACATTTACCTATATAACAAACCTACACATCCTTCACATGTACCCTGAAACTTAAAATGAAATAAAAAAATAAAGAAAACTAGGGAAAAAATCAGTTAATGTAGTCCATCACATCAACAGCCTAAATAAGAAAAATCATCTGATCATATCAATAAATGCAGGAAAAACATTTGCTATTTTTCCTGCCAATAATATTTGCTGTTTTTCCCGCCAACATCCTACATCATTCATGATCAAAACTCTCAGCAAACCAGAAACATAGGATAACTTTCTTTACCTGATAAAGAACGTCCACAAAAAAATTTTATAGCTAGCATCATGCTTAATGGTGAGAAACTGCATGCTTTCCCCTTAAGATCAGGAATGAGGCAAGAATGTCCCTGTTTCAGCACTCCTATTCAACATTATACTTAAAGTACTAGCTACGGCAATGAGACAATAAAAGGAAATAAAAGGTGTACAGATTGGGAAAACTACAGAACTCTGGTAAAAGAAATTTTAAAAATCTTAATAAATGAAAAGATACTCCATGTTTATGGATAGAAAGACTCAATATTATTAAGTTTTCAATTCTTTCCAACATGATCAATAAATTCAATGAATCCCAATCAAAATCCCTGCAACTTATTTTGTGGACATCAATACTAAAATTTATAAGGAAAGACAAAAGACTCAGAATAGCTGTAACAACACTGCAAAAAAACAAAATTGGAGGACTGGCATGACCTGAATTCAAGAATTCCCATCAAGGAACAGTAATAAAGACAGCTTGGTATTGGTGAAAGAATTGAAAAACAGATAAATGGAACAAAATACAGAGCCTAGAAATAGACCTACACAAATACAATAATCAACTGAACTTTGACAAAAGAGCAGAGACAATTGAATGAAGAAAGAATAATCTTTGCAACAAATAGTGTTGAAACAATTGGACATCCACATGCAAAAACTGAATCTAGATATAGACTTTTCACCTTTCATAAAATTAAGTCAAATATATCATAGACATAAATATAAAATGCAAAACTATAAACTTATAGAAAGTAAATTGGGAGTTCTTGGTGACTGACCTTAAGTTTAGCACTAAGTTTTTAGATATAACAGTAAAAGCACAATCCATGAAGTTGAAAATTGATTAGTCAGATTTATCAGGCACTAAGCAGAAAAACATCCATTCTGCAATGTTAAGAGAATGAAGAGTAAAGCGTATGTCAAGAAAATGAAAAGACAAGCCATAGACTAAGAGAAAAATTTGCAAAACACATATCTGATAAAGGTCTTGTATCCAAAACACTCAAAGAACACTTGCAATTCAACAGTAAGAAAACAACTCAATTAAAAAATGGGCAGAAGATCTGAACAGACATCTCACCAAAGAAGATATACAGATGGGAAAAAGATATTCAATATCATATGTTACTAGGGAACTGCAAATTAAAATAACAATGAGATACCATCACAAAGCCATTAGAATGGCTAAAATTCATAACACTGACAACACCAAATGATGGCAAAGAGGCAGAGCAACAGGCACTCTTATGCATTGCTGGAGGGAATATTAATACAAATGGTACAGCTACTTTATAAAGCAGTTTGGCAGTTTCTTATAAAAGTAAACATACTCTTACCATGTGATCCAGCAGTTGTGCCCCTTGGTGGTTACCCAATTTATTTGAAAACTCATGTCTACAACAAAACCTAGAGTTTATAGCAGTTTTATTTATAATCACCAAAACTGGAAGCAAGCAAGATGTCCTTCAATAGGATAAATAAGCTGTGGTACATCCATACCCTGGAATACTATTCAGTAATAAAAAGAAATGAGAGATTAAGACACAAACAGACATGAAGGAACTTTAAATGTGTATTGCTAAGTGAAAGAAGCTAGTCTGAAAGGCTACATACTATATGATTCCAACCATATGACATTCTGGAAAAGACAAAACTATAGAGACATTTAAAAAATCAATGGTTGTCAGGGATTTGAGAGGGGAGAGGAGAACATGGGGAAGTAAGTGAAGCATGGGATTTTAGGGTGGTGAAACTATACTGTATGATATTCTAATGAAATATACAAGATATTATACATTTGTAAAAAATTATAGAACCATGCAATACAAAGAATGAACCTTAATGTAAACTTATGGGCTTTGGTTAATAATAATGTATCAATATTGGTTCATTAATCATAACAAATGTACCACACTAATGCTAGTAATGTTAATAATAGAATAAGTCCTGTGCAGGGAATAAGGAGCACACAGAAACTCTGTACTACCTGCTCGATTTTTCTTTAAATCCAAAACTGTTCTAAACAAATAAGGTCTATTAATCTTTTAAATTTTTTTTAAAAGACTGGACCTTGGAAATTAGCCCTTGATGGAACTAGTGACTAGAACCACTGAAGAGTATTAAATCACTCCCTCTTTTTCCCCCTCAATCTGCCTTGACATTTCTTTCATGAGTTAGGGAGTTTTCACATACAATAGATGCCATATGGCATCAATGTAATTTTAATTGAAAAAACCACTGGAAAAGGTTAATGGACCAAAACAGCCAAATAGGTAACACATTTCAATGTTATTTTTAAATACTAAATGATTTTTTAGAAATCAGTCACATAGAAACTGCAAGTTAAGGTTGTAAGGAAAGCATCACATTTTAAAAACTAAATAATAGAGAAGACACTAAAAGTGTTGCTCCAATTTCTGTCAGATTTTTCTTGCATTTTATGTTTCACATTAACTTAACTAGAATGGACAAAGCTTAGAAATAAGTTGCTATTAAATATAAGCAATTTATTTGTGCAGGTCCATGACCAGCCTGTAAATATATACAGTCTTGCTTTTTATATTTCACACACTAGGCTTCTAAATACAACGTACATCAATGAGGAATAGAGGAATGAGTGAAAGAAAGAAAGAAGAAACATATGCTTTTCACAGGCTATTACGTATATCATTTGATAGATGGAGAGATAGATAGATACAGATATTTCCCTAAAGGCTATTATAGATCCGAGAGAACAATTAAAATAATTCACTCAAAGGGTCCTCAGAAATGAGAAGTGAATATCTCTAACTACTAGAAAATGTATGAGTCTGCAACAGTTGACCAACTCATTAGCCCAACTACTTCTTATCGTTTACCCACCATTAGCTTTCCTGAACAACTAGTTTATTTAAATGTTCTGGACACCATAATTCGGGTAACTCATCATTTTTCCCTCTTCAAATTTATTACTGGAAGGCTTAGGGCCAGATTTATGGTCTGCTTCTATCAAGCATAATAAACTTCATACCATGCACTTTGTGTCATAACCTTACACTTGGCTCCATCTTACTTTCCCCTTTGCCGGATAGTTCCTATGTATTTCAGTTGCATTGCATCTTACATTTATTATGCACATATTTGTAGAGCACTTTAAATTCCTCTGGGGACAAAGTAGGATAAAAACAAATAGGTAGGTAAGTAAATAAGGAGAAGGAGAGAGAGAAGTTATACCTATCACTTAAAGAAAAAATACCATTTCAACAATGTTTTCTCACAAGTATGAGTAGCAACTATAGAAATGTTTATGTTTATAAATGGCAAACACCTTGTCAGGGACTCATTAGCAGTTCAACACTGTCTTCCCTAGCAGTGGTCAAAGCCCTTGGTTGACATTCTGGACACTGGCCTTGGGAAAGAATTTATGAGTAAGTCCTCAAAAGCCATTGCAACAAAAACAAAAATTGACAAGTGGGACCTAATTAAACTAAAGAGCTTCTGCAAAGCAAAAGAAACTATCAGCAGAGTAAACAGATAACCTACAGAGTAGGAGAAAATATTCACAAACTATGCATCGACAAAGGTCTAATATCCATCATCTATTAGGACCTTAAACATTTGAACAAGCAAAAGACAACCCCATTAAAACATGGGCAAAATACATGAACACACACTTCTCAAAAGAAGACATAAAAGTAGCCAACAAACATATGAAAAAAAAATGCTCCACATCACTAATCATCAGATAAATGCAAATCAAAACTTCGATGAGATACCATCTCATACCAGTCAGAATGAGTATTATTAAAAAGTCAAAAAAACAACAGCCTTTCCACACTACCCACAGAGGGGTCCATACAGCATTGTTTGGGATTCCTGTCCTAACTTAGAGGAAAACTTTCACAACGTCCGGAGCCCTTGATGTCCTGCAAATGAAATAGGAGGGTGTCCTTAAGTTCCTTGCAGCAGGAACCCACTTAGGTGGCACCAACCTTGACTTCCAAATGAAACAGTACATCTCTAAAAGAAAAGTGATGGCATCTACATTCTAAATCTGAAGAGGACCTGGGAGAATCTTCTGCTGGCAGCTCGTGCCATTGTTGCCATTGAAAACCCTGCTGATGTCAGTGTCATATCCTCCAGGAATACTGGCCAGAGGGCTGTGCTGAAGTTGGCTGCTGCCACGGGAGCCACTCCAATTGCTGGCCGCTTCACTCCTGGAACCTTCACTAACCAGATCCAGGCAGCCTTTCAGGAGCCACGGCTTCTTGTGGTTACTGACCCCAGGGCTGACCACCAGCCTCTCACAGAGGCATCTTATGTTAATCTTCCCACCATTGCTCTGTGTCACACAGATTCTCCTCTGTTCTATGTGAACATTGCCATCCCATGCAACAACAAGGGAGCTCACTCAGTGGGTTTGATATGGTGGATGCTGGCTCAGGAAGTTCTGCACATGCGTGGTACCATTTCCTGTGAATGCCCATGGGAGGTCATGCCTGATCTCTACTTCTACAGAGATCCTGAAGAGATTGAAAAAGAATAGCAGACTGCTGCTGAAAAGGCTGTGACAAAGGAGGAATTTCAAAGTGAATAGACTGCTCCAGCTCCTGAGTTCACTGCTACTCAACCTGAGGTGGCAGACTGGTCTGAAGCCGTGCAGGTGCCCTCTGTGCCTATTCAGCAGTTCCCTACTGAAGACTGGAGTGCTTAGCCTGCCACAGAAAACTGATCTGCAGCTTCCACTGCTCAGGCCACTGAATGGGTAGGTGCAACCACTGGTTGGTCTTAAGCTGTTCTTATATCAGCTCTTAAGCAACATGGAAGCAAGCTTGGCAAAAAATAAACATCAGTTTCCAAAAAAAAAAGAAAAAAACAAGTCAAAAAACAACAGATGTTGCTGAGGATGCAGAGAAAAGGGAATGCCTATGCACTGTTGGTGGGAATGTAAATTAGTTCAGACACTGTGGAAAGCAGTTTGGAGATTTCTCAAAGAACTAAGAGTTGAACTGCCATTCAACCTAGTAATCGCATTGCTGGGTATATACCCAAAGGAAAATAAATCATTCTACCAAAAAGACACATACACTCACATGTTCATCACAGCGCTATTCACAATAGCAAAGACATGGAACCAACCTAGGTGCCCATCAATGGTGAACTGGATAAAGAAAACGTGGTACATATACACCATGGAATACTACACAGCCATAGAAAATAATGAAATAATTTCCTTTGCAGCAACATGGATGCAACTGAAGGCCATTATCCTAAGCAAACTAATGCAGGAACAGAAAACCAAATACCACATGTTCTCAATTATAACTGGGAGCTAAACACTGGGTACTCATGGACATAAAGATGGCAAGAATAGAAACTGGGAACTACAGTGGTGGGGGTTTAAAAACTAACTACTGGGCACTATGCTTAGTACTCAGATGATGGGATCAATCATATCCCAAACCTCAGCATCACACAATGTATCTATATAACAAGCCTGCACATGTATCCCCTGAATCTAAAACAGAAGTTGAAAGTAGAAAAAAATGCCCTCGGTTGAATCTATGTATATGATCCTTCCAAAATCTTCCATCTTTTTACCTTTTTCCATATCTTGAAAATGTGGGTCAAATGTAACAATGTTAAAATTAGGGAGTTGCTAATAAGGCTACCTTCATCGTGGCTCAGAATGTGTCTGTTTTCACACTGGGTTCAGGAAAAAGACACACTTGAAAATCCGGGAAAGTAGCTAAACAGAACAGTGTAGGAGAATCCCACATGAAAACTTGTTTCTTAAATAGATAAAACTTTAAGAACAGTTTGTCTTGTAAAAGCCACTGGGGTTTAGAAACCCATTTTACTGTGGACACACCAAGAATAACTCGGGTTCTTGTAAGAGAAGCTTGGGGGTCAGTAATTTTTGTGCTATCATCTCGATGAGTTATTTCTGTTATAAGTCATGATCCTTAGCCTTTTTTCATTCTTCTCTGTCTCCCAGGATTTCATTTGGACCAGCTAATTCTTGGTTGATTGGAAAATAGTCTTACTTATTTGACATTCTCCTGGCTAAGAAATGACACCTACAAAGAAGTATCAGGATCACATTCTTAAATTTTTTAGTTCATTCTTTACAAAAGAAAGACTGATGGTACCCAAAGAAGTAAAGTTCTACTACAGTTCTTCCAATAATCCACATAGTGAGTAGTTAAAAGGCCCCCAGGACTCACCAAATCATTCTATTTAATTAAAAACTTTTCTTTTTTTAAAAAAGGTCATTCTCCAAAGAGTTTATGAGGAGAGGACATGGATTACTCCAAACAGCCATGCTAAGAGTGGATTATATCTTAGCTAGACCAAAAAAAAAAAAAAAAAAAAAAAAATCACTAACATATATTCTACATCTGGCTATTGTTTTCTCAACTTGTGAATTTTTAAATAGTGTATGACCATAATTCCACAAATCAAGGCTAAGGAGTTTCTTCTCTCAAGCACTTACTATTACTAACCATAGCTTAGGAAAATAAAAATAGGCTTTTGAATAAGTATTGAATGAAAGATTCTGTACCATAAAGAAGGAATAGCTGCACTTAAAGGTTTAAATGCAAACATTCTGGTAGTACCTTTATCTAATAAAAAACCTGTATTTCTTTTCAATATCCTGTAGTCATTGAAAAGAAAGAGCCAAACATCTAGGGGACCTTTTGTGTTATTGTTAGGACAATTAGTGTGTGCATTTTACATAGTCTTGCTCTTATATGCTCTTCTTTCCCTCTTAAACCACTTAGACACTAAATTAATATCCTAAGAAAGGTCAATTGCCAGTAGTGTATGCAACAATTGTTATTGAGAGCATTGTGTCTGTAACAGTTATTAAAGATTTCCATGGCACTTTTTATTTCTGCAAGTGCTTTACAGCCAAAGCTTCAGTGATTACAAAAGCAACAGACTCCTCTTCCCCATTGTTATTGGAAGGTGCATTCTAGCCCTCCTTTCCATCATTAATGAGAAGTATCATATCTGAATTGGCTTAACATTTAAACACATACCCCCTTCCAAGGCCTTAATCATTCATATACTTAACAAGTACTAACCGGGCACTCAATGTAACAATTTTCTTTTCTTTACAGATGGAGAGCCATAAGACTCACTGCCTACTCTCTTGTTAATGATAAGGTATATCTGAGATAAGCAATCCCAAGCCCCAAAGGTTTGGGCTATTGCTTCCCTTGGTGACTCATATCACAGTCTCTAAAGATGTGTCCAGTACGAATTTCAACTTGTTTGGGACCTAAATTATCATAGGCCCCTGACATTATGTAAAGTCAGCAACATTAACCACTTGCTAAAAAACTATTTAAAGACCGTTTTTGAGGCATCTTTGCTGTCTCATTAGATTGATTGCACTTGTATAAAATACATTTTTTCCATTTAATATTTACCGAGTGTATACTCTCTGCTAGACTGTGAATAAAATATGCAAACAACTTGTCCCTAGATCCTAAAGGCTTGCAATAGCCAGATATAGCCAGCTGTGATAAATACAAGATGGCCTATCTCATTTGAAAACCATAAAATACCATATAGATATAAAAATATTAATCTATTTTGTTCTGGGACTCTTTTACATGGCAACAGATCACCATATCTGCAAAATGCCTCATGTCATTTCAGATTTTTTAAAGTCTGTGTTCTAACTTAATTGTCTCTTTCTCTATCATTGAATGTGAGCATGTGTGTATATGTACTCGTGAAAGCATGTGTTTGAACAGTTGCTAAGGGAAACATTATTATCCCAATTTCACAGATGAGGTAATCGAAACTAAGACTGTCTCCAAATCATATAGCTATGTAGTAGATGGTGGCAGCAATGAAACACAGAACTCCTATTTGTCCAATATTTTTTCCATTATGTCCATCTTCTTCAGGGGCAAATATTGCAGAGCACTTCAAGATTAGCTTTAGGTATAATAAGAACTAGCATCCTTGGAGCATTTACCATCTGCCAGGCAGTGTTTCAAGCGTTTTATATGAATTAATTTATGTAATTTTCAGAACCACCCTATGAGGTGAGTATAGTATTCTTTTCATTTTACAGATAAGAAAACTGAGGCACAGAGAAGTTAAGTAACTTAGAAAGCTTATACAGACAGTAAGTAGAACAGCCAAGATTTGAATACAAGCAGTTTGAATCCAGAGCTTACCTACTAAATTACTATGTAACAATGCTTCCAGATATAGGTAGTTTTCTTTTCCTTTTGGTTTGACTCTAAGTAAACTTAATACCTCAGCTGTTTGGCTACACTGGGTCTACTAAATATTTCAGGAAAATAACTCTACAACTTGGGCAAGATGCGACGAACAATGCAAAAATCTGAATGATTCCAACTACTTAACAACAACAATAATTCCCCAGAAATGCATTACCTGTGTTGCCTTCGAGTCATGATGAAATGGTAATTATAAGAAAATAAGTGAAAGAGGTCAATATTGTGCATTTCCTAGGGATTACTGATACAGATATGAAATCTCAGAGCTCTCAACTCTAACCACAAAACTCTGCTATTTAATTGGAAAGCTAGCCTTTGCAAAAAGGCCAGGCTATCCCCTGAGTTGCAGTTCATTCAAAGAGCTACTGGCAGAAACAAGGCTCAAGGGCCAAGATCTTGACAGTTTCTTAGGACTCAGTTTCCTGCAGGGTATTCCAACACATGAAACACAGGGAAGATGAAGGCCAGGGGACTCTTGAAGGCTGGCATAATTAAATCGGGTGAAGAGAGCTACTCAGGTGCACTCAGTGGACTCTGGAAGCAGGTGAAGACTTAGCAGGAAGGTAACCACCACCACAGGGACTCCAGTCAAATTCAATGGCACGTGGGCAGGGGTGGCACACAAGCAAAGTTCAACCATGCAGCTTTCCCCTGAGTCTGTCCAAAAGAAGGAATGTTTCACCTTCAGTCAACTGCCCTTATATTCTATAAACATTATAAAATGATTTTTGCATCCACATTAGAACTGAGTTGTATGTATGTGTGTCTTAGGGAGTCTGTGTGAGAGAATAGGGTGGCGGGGGATGGGGCAGGGGTAAATCTCCAGAATTAAGGTTATAACCTGACAAAGTAAGTCAGCTGGTAGGAAAGTAGCCATGTTGCTCTAATGAAGTTCCTGGTCTAGCTGGGCATGTTAGTTTCTGTTTCCCCCGGTTGTCTTACAAGGTCATCAAGGCACTAAAGCAACCATGTAATTTATCATTATTATTTGATTGCTGAGGAGTTTCCTAAATTCTGGATGCATCTCCAAAAGTCTCTAATGCCTACATGCAGAGGGGGAAGAGTTTCACAATTTACTGAGCATCAAGCACCTAAAGTAAAGAATTCACTCTCCAGGAATAACTTGAGAGTAAGTAAAGATTGACTCCATGGACTTTTCATGAAGCAAAACTTTTCTCCTTTTTCCAGCAGGTCTTTGTAACCTCTTTTTGACATCGCCTTTGCTTAAAAAGAAAATTATTGTCATGTATCCAAAGCCAGAGTATATACATACCTGAACACTACCTATGATGTCTCTCCTCCTTCATATCCCACTATACCCGCTTCTCCCCTCCTTAATTTTTGGACAAAGAGCCAGTTCTACTGACATCTAGAATGGAGGGAGGCAGTAGAAAAAGAGATACCCACACTCCCATGTTCATTGCAGCATTATTGACAATAGCCAAGACACAGATAACAACCTAAGTGTCCCTTGATGGATGAACGGACAAAGAAAATGTTACAGCTGGGCGCAGTGGCTCACACTTGTAATCCCAACACTTTGGGAGGCTGAGGTGGGTGCATCACCTGAGGTCAGGAGTTCGAGACCGGCCTGACCAACATGGTGAAACCCCGTCTCTACTAAAAATACAACTAGCCGGGTGTGGTGGCACATGCCTGTAATCCCAGCTACCCAGGATGTTGAGGGAGAATCGCTGGAACCCGGGAGGCAGAGGCTGCAGTGAGCCAAGATCATGCTACTGCACTCCAGCCTGGGTGACAGAGCAAGACACTGTCTCAAAAAAAAAAAAGAAAAGAAAAAGAAAGAAAGAAAAGAAAATGTTACACGCACATATGCACACGCACATGCACGCTCACATATACACACAATGGAATATTATTCAGCCTTAAAAGAAGAACATCCTGCTGATGGCAAAAACATGGATAAACCTGGAGAACATTATGCTAAATGAAATAAGCTAGACACAGAAGGACAAATACTATATGATACTACTTATCTGAAGAATCCTAAATAGTCAAACTCATCAAAGCAGAGAGAGGAATGGTGGTTTTCAGAGCCTGGGGTGAGGGCAAAACAGAGAGGTATCATCATTCAATGGGTACAAAGTTTCAGTTACACAAGATGAAGTCCTAGAGATTTACCATACAGAATAGTGTCTATAGTCAATGATACTGCATATATTTAAAATTTTGCCAAGAGCATAGATCTTATGTCAAGTGCTCTTATCACAAAGAAAATAATAAATTAAGAGGATGGGAGGAAACTCTTGGAGAAGATGGATATGTTTATGGCACTGATTATGATGAAGGCTTCAAGGGTATATACTTACCTCAAAATTCATCAAATTGCACACATTAAATATTTACAGCTTTTTGTATGTCAATTACACCTCAATAAACCGGAAAAAATACTATAATACCAGTGTTATCTAGGAGGCAGGTCATCTAATCTATGTAGGCCTAAATAAAATATTACTTGGTACCTATTTGCACCAAACCAGCTAAATTCTGAGGCTTAGCCACCACCTTAGTTCTGGTCTGCAGCAATTGCTAGGGACTTTAGCAACTATCTGAAGAGCCTAAAAGCCTAGTGCAAATTCAAAGAAATGAGTTAGAGAAACACCTTTTTTATTCAAAGCTTAACTGGATTTGTTTTTAAATGGGACAAGATTTATTAAGATTCAAATATATAAAGGACATACAAATAACAGTTCTGTATACAAAATGCTAGATACCCTGCATGTAAGAGCATACATGCAGGGTGCCTGGCTTAAGAAACCTTTCTCCATAGAGCAGTGACTTAGCCACAAGAGCTGCCTGTATTGTACTATAAAACAATCACAGCTGGGTGCAGTGCCACATGCCCGTAATCCCAGCACTTTGGAAGGCCAATGTGGGAGGATTGCATGAGCCTGGGAGTTCAGCCTCTGGACAACATAGTGAGACTCTGTTTCTACAAAACATCAAAAAATTTGCCAGGCTTGGTGGCGCATGCCTGGGGTCCCAGTTACACAGGAGGCTGAGGCAGGGGGACTGCTTGAGCCCAGGAGGTCGAGGCTGCAGTGAGTCATGTTCCCACCATTGTACTCCAGCCTAGGTAACAGAGGGAGACCCTGTCAAAAAAAAAAAAAAAATCACATATGAGGTTCATGATTAAGGACCAGATGACCTAATGAAATTGGACCTTCTGAACATTCTTGAACACTTGATTATTTTAACAAAATGTGGAAACCAGTTTAATAAGAAGTTATAAAAATGGAGAGCCAGCAATGAAAGTAATCCTAGAATTAACCTGGAAGAAGAGAGGGTATGGTCAGAAAGACAAGCAACCACTCCCACAAGTATAAATGCTTGATTCAGCTTCTCTATTTTGTGTTGTCCAAACACCCCTGGCAAGGTTCATATGCAATATTAGAATCTCTTAGAAAGTCCCAAGTCCTGAGCTAGAAACAGAAAGCAAGTCACCCACTGCTACCTCGGTGACTTGCAGGCTCAGAGACAGGGCCATTTGTCCATTTGCTACCATTTGTCCCCAAGCTCCTAACAAACTACAGGTCTTTGTTTGCACAAGACCAAAACCTATTATTTCAGAACTCTCTTGAGCAAACCTCTGGCAGCCCTTGTCACTACCTCCCAATTGCTATTCCAGATAAAAAGGGAAGAGCAAGCACAGAATCCACCTCGTAGAAGGATTGTTCTTCTATTTTCTTCTAGGAGTTTCACCCTCAATATCTCACAATGAATTTCTTTCCTCGTAACTACCCCATCTCTCACCCCCACAAACTCAATTTAATATTTAAATCTGGGAGGGAATCGGGGGAAGGAGTGAATCAGAGGAAGATAGCTCCATTCGGACAGATGGACAAGGGACAGTTATATACTATGAGGGCTCAATCCATCTGTGGAAAAGGAAATCCAGCTCTTGGCCAGGCCTGCCCCATTTACGTCTGCTCTTGGTACACTGACATTTTCTGGGTTCAAAGGAAACAGCGCCTGAATTACTTAAAGGCCTGGGTACTATTTTAAAATAATGCTTGGAGTAATCTGATGTCTAAAGTGGCTTTCTGCCAAAAGGATCCTTTGTCACAGTGCTACATTCAAGACGGCTTATTTTAAATTGGCATTTGAAAAATGGTCCATTGCTGTAATTTGGCAATGTGCCTGGAAAAGGCTGAATTTGAGATTGGGCATTTTAAACAAAATCTGTAAAATACAAGGTACAGTCACTTTCCCTAATGAGGTCGTCTGATCCTGCTGCTTAGCACTTTCCTTAAACATGCCTGGGGGCCCCTCTGTGTGGGCCTGGAGGCATCCACAATTCCAGTGCAAAGGAAGACATGGCACAATTGCACTGTGTCTCCTCAGCTGACCTCACTAGCCTTAACCAAACACTAAATTCCATCTCATGAGGTCTAGAATAGTGAAGTTGACATCACTGAAAATATTATTTGTTTAAGGAAAGAAAGATGAGGCCAAATCCCTCAAAATGGTATTGCTTAGGTTTGAAACGCATCACAAAGAGATGAATTAAATTTCAAGTTTGTCACTTTCCCAAATCTGCATGTGGAAGTCACTACAGTCTATGCCTCTGGCCCGGAATGACCAAAACCAAACTAGAGAAGTAAATTGTTTTCTATTGTATTCTCCTTAGGCTATAAATTCTCTGGGCAGAGAGGGAAGAAAGAAATATTAGTGCTGTGTGGTCTTGGCATGCCATTATGTCAATGTGTCATTGGAATACTAATGTCAATGATGTTCAAATTGCCCCTGTAATAGACCCATAATTAGCTTGCCCCATTCCTATGCTGTGTTTAAGCTCTTTAGAATTGCTCAGATCTGAGGTTTTACTATAGAACAGGACACCAGTATTCAGAGACTCTGACAAATTCCATTATGCCTCTTTTCCCTGTGTTCCTTTCCTTCTCCTCTATTTAGTTTTCAGTCTCCTTTCCACATGCCTTTCAAAGAACAACAGGTAGAAGTCAGTCGATGTAGCCATAAAAAGAAAAAAACTAAAGTTTGCTTGCCATCGCTCAATCCTTGTTAGAGTAAAATTACAATGATATACAGTACATTTTTTTAAGCCAAGGGGTTATATGGGTCAGCTTACATACTAGCTTGCAAATCTGTTTTCTCAAAATGAGTTGGGCCAGACAAGAATGTTAATTTATTTGAGCAGACATATGTCACTACTGATCATAAACAAAGGTGCTGGTGTGGTGCATCATGCCAGCACATACCAACACAGAGAAAGGTCTGCTCCCGACAAGCAACCAGGTGAATACATTCACCATGATAGGTCCCAACCTCCCTGGAATCATGTCTCTTTCATCAGCTCATTTGGGTTGATGGTATCATCATACCCCACCCCCTAAAAATGTTATATACTCCTTTTTCATTAAATTAAAATGAAAGGTTTTTTTGTCCTAAGAATGCCATGGCATTACTGGAGACAGTGCCGATATTGACAATCTGGGTTGAGTATCATAGTTAACGTGATTTCAGCAGACCAGTTTTATAATGATGACTAAATAACAGTAACAAGAACAATGATGACAATAGTAACAAGAACTAATATCAGCATAGCACATTCGTTTGGGCCAGACACTATACCAAGTGCCCCTTACATTTTATTAAGTAATTAAATTATTATTTAATTATTATGATTATTCCCACTTCATAGGTGAGAAAACTGAGGCTCAGGGAGTAGAATCAACTTCCTCAAAGCCACACAACTAGTAAGTCGTGCAGAGCTGGAATTCAAAATGAGCTCTGAGGCACTCCTTTCTAATGCCTGATATGGAAGACTAGACATTGTCCTTGGAGAAGGAAAGAGGAAGGCAGTTTTAAGTGGCATATTCACTGTTCCTGGAATTCCACACAACAAAAAGGGAGTAGAAAATCTTTATTTTTATTATTTTGAGATGGAGTTTCACTCTTGTTGCCCAGGCTGGAGTGCAAAGGCGCAATCTCAGCTCACTGCAACCTCTACCTCCTGGGTTCAAGAGATTCTCCTGCCTCAGCCTCCCACTGGGATTACAGGTGCCCGCCACCATGCCCAGCTAATTATTGCATTTTTAGTAGAGATGGGGTTTCACTATGAAAATTTTTATTTTTATTAAAAGAGTGCATCAGTTAGTCATGAAGGCAGAGTCCAGGTGGCCTGCATACCAAATGTGAAGAACAGTACCAATTGACAAAGAAGCACAAAACTAGACAAAGAAAAAGACTAAATAAATAAGTAATTGAACTAACTGAAAATTGAGAGGCAAATGCAAATAAAATGGGAGCACTATGTAGAAGGAAGTCCCCTTTTAAGGAAAAAGAAGAAAGAAAAGCATTTTAGGATGAACAAAATGTCTTGGAAAATGAGCAGAATCGTTTTAATTTGACCTAGTTCACGAAGAGTAAGCTCTCGAACACTAGTGATGTTTATTTCTCCAGGAAAAATATCAGAACGAAGGAAAAAGCCAATAAAGTGAACATAAAAGAGCAGAGTGAAGGACTCCAGCTACGGAATATTTTCCATGTGGCAGAATAATAATGAGGTGGACCCTTCATCTTTGGGTTCTGTTTTGGGTTTCTGATACATTCTTTCAGTCCTTTATCTCTGCTTTGATGAGAATTGCTTTTATATGAGTATAGAGATGTCTCAAATAAACTACCTGTCATCCTGGATAGGTCATTTTTCCTCTCTGGCCTTTAGGAAGATAGGACTACCTGAGTGTTAAGTTCCCTTCAAGCATTGTAATTCCATAATTCTGTGCTATTTCTCCATAGTTACTAGTTGGCTGATATTACACATCAACTCCAGTAACAATATAATGTAGTATCTTACTAAGGCCCTGTATAAACTCATATAGAACACACGCAAAGCATCGGACTCCAGCAAACATACACAGAAAATATGAAATGAGTTTCTGGTTTTATCCCATACAATTTTGTGTAGAAACAGAGGGAGTTAATTGGCGAGAGGATGCTGGCAGACTGGCTGCTAGGAAACCTCATTAGGTCTGGATTCTGGCCCTCAGAGGTGGATTCACTTCAACCAAGCTCACAGAGGGCCGTGTTTAAAATATTTAGATGCCCAGGATTTGGAGGCTCAAAACTCAATTTGATAAGGTTCCAGACTGATTGAACCCACACTATCAAACCCTCCAAAGACTGCTGGAATAAAGCTGAACGCCAGTGTACCCATTTATAATGACATATATAATATATGTAACCCATTTATAATGATACATATAATTCATGAGGTGACAGATCCTCATATAATCTCCCTACTGATAAATAATATAGGAAGACAAAATATAATCCAAAGCTCACTTAGTGACCATGGAAGCAATGTCAACCCAAGGTATAAGCTTTGAATATCTAATTATGGCATCATGTTAAAATATATCTCTATAAAAAGGGTATTATAAATAAAATATTATAATAATAGCTAACATTTATTGAGAGATTACTGTGTGCCAGGCACCATACTGAATATATAGATTATCTCCTTTTATTCTCACAATGGCCCTATATGGTAAGTACCGTTATTAAAATTCCCATGTTATAGACAGAAACTGAGGCTCAGAAAGGTATAACCACTTGCCCAGGGTCATGAAGCTGGGGAGTGGTGGGCATGAGATATGAGCTCAAATCAGTCTGGATCTGGGATCTCACTTATAACCACTTTGCTGTGTTGCCTCTGTGCCTAGCTCAGAGTCCAAGAAGGCAGTTTCTTTCTTGGTAGAAGGGCACTGATCAGTGTTACTATCTTTCTCTATGACTTTCTCCTTTTCATCTGCTTTCATAACTGACAGCCCATGGCCCCCACTCCCTGATTGACACATTCTTTCTTCGACTGTTAACACTGTCAATCAGGCTACTGTCTGGTCTTTTTTCCTAGCAGCCGTTAAGTCTGTCTGTCTCTGTCTCAGTCTTGTTTGTTCTCTTTTTATTTGAAATTAAAACAATAAAGTTCAAAGAAGTAAAGTAATAGTCACCCATAGTCCCACCAACTGTTATCAACATGAGTTAACTTTTGGCAATTTGCTGCCAGCATTGTTTTTTTCCTTAATTTTTTCTTCATTTATACTTTACGAAATTAGACAACGAATACGCGACTCCATTGTTCTTTTGTAATTCAGTCTCTTCAAAGTGAATTTGCATAGTTCTGTTCTCATCCAAAGCTTGTTGATGTTCTACCTTAACTTTTAGGTAGCGATTTCATTTTCCTTATTTTCAGGGTCTTGGGGAGACCCCTGTAAGTTGCTTCCATGTCTCAACTATACATTCAAAGATATGTTGAGATTGATATGAACAGACAGGCAGATAGCCTGGCCATCTTATTAAATTTAGGGCCCAAGACCATGCACTCTGTCTAGCCTGTCTGACTGCCCTAATTGTCAGAAAAATCTATTTCAGCATAAGATTGTAAAAATTGGTATCATGCTGGGGTCAGTAATTACATAGTCTTTCCCCAACACAGCAAAAGGATGTGTATATTGACAAGAAGATTACAGGATTGGACATAAACAATTCACTACACGAGGGACTTTGGCAGAATTGAGAGCATCACTTTGAAAAAGAGATACCTTGGAAACAAAAATGTAACCCATGAAGAAGACACCTCTGGCCATCTCTGAGAATCATAAGCATAATTCATGATATCTAATAACTACAACATTAAGTCTACGTTTATTTCAAAATAAAAAATTAAAAGGGGCATGAGTTTAAAGAAAGGTGCATACCCAAAACTATTTTAAAAGGTTATCAGTGGAAAAGGTAAAGACTGGAAAGTTAATGGAAAATAAAAAGCCTCCCAGAAAGGAAAAACTGTGGTGTGCATAGCAAATATCAACACATGAGCACAGTGAACAATGGTCAAAGACATCTTTTCTACCAAATCAAAGAAGCCTTCTCCAGTCTGTGACATGTTAAACTTCTAGGGTTGTAATTATAGAGTTATTTTTATAGTTTATCTACTCTAAATATATCTTTCTAATAATATATATAGCAGAAAACTGAAGAGATATTGTTAACTAAATTCATTGCTATTTCTGATCAAAACACATTCTCAAAGAATCTCATTACACAGATTATAGGGTATCAACCAAATGACTGGCGCCCCCTCCTGGCCTTCCCAAGAATGACAAAACAATCCCCATGTCTCAGCCCTTCACAGACCGCTTTTCCGGCACTACTTGGTCTATCTGTCTATGCATAGATCCACAGTGAGGCCTGCTGCTAGTATTCGAGACCATCAAACTGTGATGCTCATATTTTTATTGACTTTCAACTGGAGTGGCAAAATGTACCTATCTATACAGGTCATGGCTGTATGTGGAAAAGCAAGTGAAGAGCCTCTCCATTAAATGCAGCTCCTGATGACAAGATCCTTCACTATTATTTATTATTCCTTGTTATCAATTTTCTGAGTCATTTGAGCTGGACATCTCAGGCTCCTTGAGATCAACCTCCATCTTCCTATCTTTGCCCACATTGGCTATTATTCCTTTCCAGTCATGGCCATTTCCCATAGCCTTGACAGTGATAATCCAAAGGTCAGAAGAGTACTAGGTCAGGTGCATCCCCAATACCTTATGACCTAAGAGACACTTCTGTTCCAATCACAGTCCATGAACTTGCTCTCATTCTCTTACAGCAATGAGTGTACTCAAAAATTAGTACAGCAAGTACTAATTTTCTTTTTTTTTTTTTTTTTGAGACGGAGTCTCACACTGTCACCCGCACTGGAGTGCAGTGGCGCAATCTCAGCTCACTGCAACCTCCGCCTCCCGGGTTCAAGCGATTCTCCTGCCTCAGCCTCCCAAGTAGCTGGGATTACAGGTGCCCACCACCACGCCCAGCTAATTTTTTGTATTTTTAGTAGAGATGGGATTTCGCTATGTTGGCCAGGCTGGTCTCAAACTCCTGACCTCATGATCTGCCTGCCTCGACCTCCCAAAGACATCCTTTCTTTCTTAATGCATGGACCACAGCTATTCCAAGAACAGAGATCTTATTCTCATTCTCCTGGTTTCAACCCCTCTTTCTCCACTCCTCTCTTGGTCTCCACCCCCTCTTTATTCTCTTTTTACTTTAATTCTAAATCTCAAGCAATTCCTGTATGGTAGGCTTCTGTTCCTATTTATGCCTGCTTAGCTTCCCTGGACCTCTGGAGCCCAAATTCTTGATGTGAAATTATGACTTTGCGGTGCCCACCTCCTTTTCTTAAGTTAGAACTCTGACCTCTGACTCCAGCACACTTGCTGGACCCACAACCTTGCAAACATCTTCTAGTTGTGCCCGATATCCCAAATTCTGGTTTCAGAATACAAAAGCCCAGCATGAAACTATTTATATACATTTCTTCTTATATCAGTTCTGTTTATTTTCATCTATTGTTTAGATTAGAAATCTTTGATACTAGAATTACATATGTTGAAACCTGAAAGGAACCTTAGAAGTAATCTAAGTCAATGACTTTCTAACTATTGTTGGTCTGCAAACCTATTATGTCAGAATCTCCTGGGGTGCTTGTTAAATATACAGATTCTTAGGCCCTACCATAGACCTGTCAATTCAGAGTTTCTAGGCATTGGTTGCAAGAATCTTTATTTTAACAAGCTCCCCAGGCAAATCTGATGCAGAGCCAAGTCTGGGCACTCTGATGATCAAAGCCCGTCAATTCACAGATGAGGAAACTGACAGGGCAGGAACTAAAACCCAAGCCTCATGAGCCCCAGTCTTTTGTTCTTTCCATCATCCAACTTTCTCTCCTCCTGGAAGAAATATGTTAGAACTGCCTTAAATAAGAACAAGTTATAAAGTCAATTAGCAATAAAACCTTGTTTTATAAAGAACACAGTGGCCCATCTGTTGAACTGCTCAAACCCCTGTTTTAAAAAGGGTTGCACACTACTGAAGACAGTCATCTTGTGGTGACACACATTAGCCACTAAAGATTTATGATTTTTCCCTCCAAAATTACATGGGTCAAAAGCAGGAGAGACTCGAACATTTCAGCAATGCATTGGAGCTTGAGAGAATTATATTGAGATGGTTACTTGAGCTATCTGAACTGCTTGTTACCCTTTCTTTATGAAGATTGTAGAAGGCAAACCAAAATGTCAAAAGCAGAATGGAAAAGAAGCAATAAAAGAGAAAGAACCTGGCCCCTCAGACAGCCCCCTTCTTTAGTTGTTTATAGTTGAGTTGTTACTTATATGTAACCATCAGAATAGATTCTCACAAAGAATTTTTTCCATTATATATAAATATTTTGGAAACAAAATTAGTAATGGACCCACTGAGCAACTGACACGAATTGAAACAGCAATGTGATTATTAGACATTATAAACAACTGAGAATTTGATATAGTTTTCAAGTACTGTTAGGTCTGGCCAAGATGAACATAAAGTCTATTATAGCATTATCATGATCTCCCTCTTGGCAAAAAATGTAAAAGGTCACTTTAGATTTAGTTAAACATGATAGCCAAAGACATGCAAGAGACACTCAACTGGGAATATCAGGTTGTCTTCTTGACCTGGGACTGCCTGGATGACTCTGAGAGCTTGGTTTGAATATAATAACAGTGCAGGGCCCGTGGCTGATTCCTCCCTTCAAATACCAAGACAGTTGGGGTTATGTTGCTACGCCAACCAGAGTTGAAGGACATGAAACACTTTAGATTATCACACAACACTTGAAAAATTTACATATTTTCTGCCTTTAGTGTTTTTTTTTTTTTTTTACCCTCTAAAAATATGGTCTACAATTTTGAGAAAGTATTATCAAAGGAAATCACAAGGACTTTATTAACATCATCTCATTAATCTTCAAAAGGTAGCTGTAAGGCAATAGAAAATTTTACTGATGAGGAAACAATTACTAAGGAGGCTAAGTGACTTGCTTGAAGTTATTAACTTAATTCCTGGCTCAGTTAACATTTGACACCGTTGACACTTTCCTTCCTAAATTGCTTTCCCTTGGCCCCCATGACTCTAAACTATTGTCACTTTTTTTCTCTTCTTATGAATTTAAGCTTCTTTACAGAAGAATGAATCTAACATTAAATCCAATCATTTGCATCACTGCAAATTGTCTTTAACAAGGTATTTATATGTGGGGAGCTATGTTTATATACTTTTGATGTTCTTTTTCCTGTGCAGAGACAGTTATACTATAGTAGTTAAGAACATGAACTCTGGAACCAGAATACAACCTTTCCAATCCTGGTTCCTCCACGTGCTAGTTGTGTGACCTTGGACCAGTCACTTAACCTTCCTGTACTTTGAGTTCTCTACCTGTAAAATTGGGATAATAATAGTACCTGCCCTAAGAGGGCTGTTGTCAGGGTTACATGATAAGATATATACAAAATGATTAGAACAGTGCCTGACACATAATAAGCTCAATCAGTGTTCATTTTTATTAATAGCATTATTTCATATCCACATTTTCATGTAGCTATGAGATGTTCATTCCACTGTGTTAATATATAACACCTTGCTTAGCCAATTTTATCTTGCATGGGTTTAGATGATTCATAGGAGTTTGGAAAATCACTGAAATTTAAAAAAAAAAAAAAAAACAGAGGGTGGATCATATCCATCATTTTTGTTATTCAAAGTTTTTCTCCCCTCTCCTACCACACCCTGGTCCTCCCTGACTATCCCCACCCCCAAGCCATGGCTACAATCCTTGCCCAGGCACCCACCACCTCATAATTTTTTTTAAAATTTATTTTTTATTATTATTATACTTTAAGTTCTAGGGTACATGTGCATAATGTGCAGGTTTGTTACATATGTATACTTGTGCCATGTTGCTGTGCTGCACCCATCAACTCGTCAGCACCCATCAACTCGTAATTTACATCAGGTATAACTCCCAATGCAATCCCTCCCCCCTCCCCCCTCCCCATGATAGGCCCCAGTGTGTGATATTCCCCTTCCCGAGTCCAAGTGATCTCATTGTTCAGTTCCCACCTATGAGTGAGAACATGCGGTGTTTGGTTTTCTGTTCTTGCGATAGTTTGCTAAGAATGATGGTTTCCAGCTGCATCCATGTCCCTACAAAGGACACAAACTCATCCTTTTTTATAGCTGCATAGTATTCCATGGTGTATATGTGCCACATTTTCTTAATCCAGTCTGTCACTGATGGACATTTGGGTTGATTCCAAGTCTTTGCTATTGTGAATAGTGCCGCAATAAACATACGTGTGCATGTGTCTTTATAGCAGCATGATTTATAATCCTTTGGGTATATACCCAGTAATGGGATGGCTGGGTCATATGGTACATCTAGTTCTAGATCCTTGAGGAATCACCATACTGTTTTCCATAATGCTTTAACTAGTTTACAATCCCACCAACAGTGTAAAAGTGTTCCTATTTCTCAACATCCTCTCTAGCACCTGTTGTTTCCTGACTTTTTAATGATCGCCATTCTAACTGGTGTGAGATGGTATCTCATTGTGGTTTTGATTTGCATTTCTCTGATAGCCAGTGATGATGAGCATTTTTTCATGTGTCTGTTGGCTATATGAATGTATGAATGCACCTCATAATTTTTTTAAATGGGGCCCAAATAGGAGCATGGTGAACTAATAAAGTCCCCACCAAGGTGGAGTAATGTGGCATTAGATCACAAAACACCTAGAAGTATCTTGCACATGGCACCTTTCTATAAATGCCATATGGATGGATGAAATGAAATGGCTATGGGGTCCATATGGAAGAAGAGGCTGAAAGCAGGCTGTGGTCAGGCTGGGAAATGACCTAGACACCATGCCAGGAGGTTTAGGTTTGATCTTGTAAGCTATGAAGAGTCACAAATTTTTTTTGTTCTTATGAATGTGGGATTAGACAGAAAGCTATTTGGAAGCTAGAAAAAATGGTTATAGCTTCCTAACCATTCAATATTATAGCTCGTTTCTCTTTAATTCTAAGGAATATTTTTAAGTTATATTAAATTTTGAAATTTCTCCTGCCAAAACGATGTCAGAGTATCCCTTTTCTTCCTTGTGCCTCTCACAAAGAGGCTTCTTTAAAGGTATAATATTTTCTTTTATACTTTGTTTTAATAACAGATTTTAGTTTTCGAGAGGGCCTAGCCATTCCTCATTTTAAATGTTTTCCTGTCTTACAACATTTAAAAGAAACGATTTGTGTCCCAGATTACCCTGACTCAAAGGTAATGGCTGGTGGCCTGGGAAGCCTGGACCTGAGCTAATTGTGAGTTCCAGCTGGTCAGTTTCACGATAATTACCCAGCTCTGAAAGTAATTCATGGGAACATATAATTACCTATCAACTCTTTCACAGGGCTGGACCTGTAGTCTCAGTGACAGCCACCCTTCAGAAATGTGGTGCCTAGCTTAGGAATGAAGCAGGCCCTATTGCTAGTAGTGTAAAAGGAGATCAATGGGCAACATCACCACCTCGATCAAACCCTGTACAGTCTGCTTGGGATGCTGTCATCCCAAAGGGAAAGAGAACGATGATCTTGAGTACCTCAATGAAAGCTTGCAAATAGGAGGCACCAAAGGATTTCTGTTTAGTATCATTATAGTCTAGTCATAGTGAATAGCAACTCATCAGAGACCTTTCTCCATAACGGCTTATTCCAAATATTTACTTTATTTTTCTCATATCCCAAGCCCTGTGGAATTGCACTGCTTTCACTGACTTATTGAAAATTATTTCAGAAATGATGTTCTCAGTATGTAAGATATTGTATTTCCTCCCCCATTACAGCCTTACATTTTGTTTGTTTTAAATTCTGTATTTATTTTATTATTTTTCTCTCTGAGTCGATCCTCTGTATCTACAAAGGTAGCTCTATATTTTCTTTCCCAACTGCCTCACTGATGAAGAGTTCTTTGGCAACACAGGCTAGAAGGAAATCTCAGTCTCATTTCCTTCACTTCAAAAGTAAATCCACTTGTCTGCCTCATCTACAAAAATGTAATGGGAGTGTTTTTCTGCCACATTAGTCAATCCTGAGGCAGGAAGAGTGAGAGACCAGGCCATATGGTGACTGTCACAGCTGGCAGGCTACACTGCCAGGATCACAGAGGCTAGAGCTGAGCCAGGTGTCGGCGCTCAAAATGCAGCAACTGGGAACTCCATGAAATGACTTTAAGGCCAGTCTCTCAGGAGACCAATAAAGCACTTTTTCCACAAACTGAGAAAACAACCTGCAACACTATCTTCACAGACTGACTTACATTTGCAAAGGTGAACTCCAGATAGTTTGGCAGAAGGGGTACGTTAGAGCAGACTTTATTCTGAAAGCCTTGGACAAGGCTGATGAAGCAGAAACTAGGTGTAAGCATGCCTAGTGGGAAGGTGGGGAAGAGGCAAATTGGAAGTCAGGGAACTGCACAAGGCCTGCAGTTGCAATGGCCGAAGCTACCCTTTAGTCTCCACTCCTACCCTTCCTTGTTAAGCCTCCACTCCTGTGTTTGGTGAGTGCCCACTCTGTGCCAGACACCATACTAAGGGTGCCAGGAACCTGAAAGAGAATCAGGCATGATTCCTTTCCTGAAGAAACTTACTGTCCGGCGTGAAATCCAATGTCTATTATGCCCTTAACAGCTTATTTTGGGTTCCTGGGGCTTTATTCTTCCCAGCACTTCTGAGGACAGAAATTCATAACTTCTTTTGGATTGGAAGCACTGCCATTTGCAAAGACCTCTACAAATCGTGCAGACCACAGTGACTCATCAGACAGCACATTCCCAAACTAGCAATTCCTCTGAGAAGTAACAGCTCTGAATGCTACCAGAGGGAATCTACTTATTGAAGATCCCAGGCATTCCCTTCCATCTCCTCTGTGGGAGACAGAGTGCTAACCCTAAACCCCTGGCCCAGCACCAAAGCAACATCACTTGTGACTACCCTGCAAACTCACATTCTCTGCTGGGGATGGAGACCTTCACCGTAATTATTACCAGCTGCTAAATTTCATCTTTACAGAAAATGTAATAGAAAGGTGACTATCTGAGAAGCACTTGTTAGAGTAATCAAGCCTGAAACTCTGTGATAGAAATGTAAATCTGAGGTTAGCATTTACGGAACACAAGGAAAAGACAAGGCCAGCAGAGCAAGCCAGTTACCTTTGGAAGCACTCAGCACTCCACCTGTTTTAACTCAAGGAAGCACTCACCTCTCAGTGCGTCTCTTCACATTTCCTATTCTATATTTCCATCCCCTTTCTGTCCTTTTTCCCTTCCTCTTGTTCTTTTCATTTTTCTCATGTACCCTTCCTTCCCTGTTCCTAGCACCTTACTATAAAACAGAAGTCAGAACCAGACTCAGAGCAGTCTCTTTATATATGGCTGCCCGATGAAGTATGTCCATTTCAACTTCAAATACAAATTAATTTTGGATCACCCACTCTATCAGATTACCTATGTCTCTGCTCCTGTCCACTAGCATTGACAAACAAGAGATGACCATAGAGATTTAGACTGGATGCTTATCATATAAACATCTGTGCCTAGTTCCCATGGTTACAGATAGAGATCTGCCACAAGAATAGGTATTACATCTATGCAAACAGGCTGCCAAAGCTTTTGACTCAGGCAGCAAGGAGACAGGTTAGCAGGGGCCAATTCTGAGAGCTCATTAGGCCAGCAGAGTTGGGTAGATGTCAAGGGGTCAGTAGGCAGGGGGTGGACAGAGAGGGATGTGTGATCACAATGGATATCAGGCCAAAAAAGATGTCCAAGGTTCAGGTGTCCTAGGACTTAGCTTGGTCAGGAGACCCCAAGCAGATAGAGGCCAGAGAGCTAGGAATCCAAGGCCTGGAGGGGCTGGAACCACAGCAACCCAAAGTACTACCTCCCCATCCCTGATCTGAACTTCTGGGCAGAATTTCTAGGAGTTAACAGCCGCTACCACTCACAACATGGGTTGCATTTCAGGAGGTGTCAAGCAATTCTAGACCACTGTGTAGTTTGCAAAGCTTTTTGAGGTTCTTTAAGATGAGATGGAAAGTGTGTTTTACAGGGCCTAGAAAGATGAGCCTGTATATCTCAGGTATCCTCAGGCAAATGAGCTTGCTTTCATGTTCTTATTAGCCAAGTTAAACAAAGTACGTGACAGGACATTTTATGTTGATGCACTTGATTGCCTGGTTTCTCCTTTCACTTCTCCATGCTGGCCTGCAGCTGAGCAAGAAGGCTTTTAAAAAAGAAGACAATTTTTGCTTTCTCCCTAGCTAGCAAAAGGCCCCTTTGGGCTGAGAGGTGATGCTATCATTCTCCAGCATGCCCTAGAGTGGGACAAAAGTCTGAAGAGGGCTTCCAAGAGGAGGTGCTGACCAGTGGGACTTCTTTATTTTCCTTTCTTTCATTCTGACACATCCTTCAGAGTCAAATGCAAAGAGATACTATTTTCAGAGGAGCCATACCATTGCTCTCCCTCATTACCATGAAAAATCAAGAGCTGACTGCAAGCTATTGCATTTGAATCCTTGGAAAACAAAACTAAGTTTTATAAATACCTTCTGGCCATTGTTTTAAAAGGAGAAAACCTGATGTTGGTTTTTATGACACTTATCCATATTCGGGTTTTGGGGACACATTAAACAGTATCTCAAGTCAGACCAGATTGGATTCATTAATGAAACTGGACCGCCTCTCTAAACATCAGAGCAACTCTTTAGTAACGAGAAACCTTACTTCCTCCACTTAGTTGAGCTGGAAAATTAATGTAGTGTGCTTCTAAAGAAACACATAATGAACATGATGAATTTTCATCATCTTGCTGGAAAGTGATTCTTTATGTTCTTATTCCAAATTTACAGCAAGTAAAGTTAACGTTCCAAAGCTGCTGAGCCTTTTTAAGACCTCACTATCAATTTGTGGGGCGCTTTAAATGATTCTGACCTGGAATTGATTAGTGCTTTCTGAAAAACGCACGTGTAGCAAATTGCTGCACTTCAAGATAAATCAAGTTATTTGCAGAAGTTACACTTTAACTATTCACATTTCTCCTAAGGGGGAAAAACCCCAGCCTTTACCTGAGTATCATGCAGAGAGGCAGAAACCCAAACTGAATCTCCTACTTTCATAGGAAGTTTGTAATCGGGGAATTGAAAATCCCCACTGGAATCTAGGAGCCCATACTGGCCAGCTCCTCGGCAGAGCTGATTTCAAAGTTACCACTGTTCTTTAGTCAAAGGTCATAGGCCACAAATGGCATCCCAGAGCACTGTGAACCCCCAAGGACATGGACGCTTTAAACAGACATTCCATTTCTAGGACTGCTCCCCCTTAACAGCAGACTGTTTGTAACACAGAGAATGTAAGGAAATTGCCATTATTAGAAAAGAAGAGGGGCATGATCATTCAATTCTTTAAAAACCGACATGTAATTTGCATATCATAAAATTCACTCCTTTAAAATGTACAATTCATTGGTTTTGACATATTCACAAAGATGTGCAACCATCACCACTATCTGATTCCAGAACATTTTCATCACTCCCAAAATGAGGCCTGTGTACAGTAACAGTCACTCTCCATTTCCTCTCTTTCCTCCCCCCGGCCCTAGGCAACCACTATCTACTTTCTTTCTCTATGGATTTGCCTATTCTGAACAGTCACTTCTTTTTGCATAGGGTTTTGTTTTTTATTTATTTGTGTGTGTGTTTTTTTACCCCCTGAAGGAAACAGATCAGTGGAAATGTTGAGGTGGTCCCGCTTAAAATTCAGGTCTTTGAATAAACCAGGATGGGAACTTTCTTGGAAGAAACTTCCCTTAGGGGGCTTTACTTGTAGATGTATATAGCTGCTGACAGATAGCAGTGCTTGAGCGCAGACTTTTACCCCAGGTCTGATTCTCTCTTTCTCTTTCGGTTGGGGAAGTGGGGGGTCTTCTTTGCTGTTTGTCAGAGGCAGGGCAGATCTGAATATCTCAAAGCCAGTTCCAGCCTGTTTGTGAAAAGCAGTAGACTAGAGTGTCAGGTAAACTAGGTTCCAAGCCATAGCTCTACTACTTTTTGCAAGTTATGTGACTATGGGGAAGTTACATGACCTCTCAGCCTCAGTTTCTCACCTGTAAAAGGGAAATGATAGTACCTATCTCACAGGATTTATTTTGAGGACTAAATGATAGATAGATAAGTAGGTAGATAGATAGACAGACAGGTACCAATAAAAATATAGATACAGACAAATAGCTTGGTACTGTGCCAGGCATTAGTAAGACCTCAACAAATTATATCTAAACTTAAATGCCTATTGTGTGCCAAGTACTGGTTTTTGCACTTACTCATTGCTTACTTATTGGAGCTAAGTGCACCTCATCAAAAGGAAAGATGGGATTCTGAATACAAGTATTGGCAATGCCTCCAAAAGATATCGATGTAATAAAATGATATGATGTCTAATCAAGTAGGTGAGACTGCTATATCAGTAAGCTCTAGCCACAGATTAATTTCTTGACAGGCAAGGCAAGTTGACATTCTCAGGAAATTAAAGTTCAACATATTGTTTCTGCAAAGAATACTATAGTCCGTGAAAATCAATGTTTTACCCTGACTATATGGCAGTTTCTTCAGTAATATAGCAATAGCTATTCATGCACAGCATAATATAAAACCTATAGATCAATAAGACCTTTGATTTACAAAAATTTACAACAAATCACCAGGGACAAAAGATCTAGAAAAGATAAATGTCTCTCACCAAAAGCTACCTTAAACATAATCCTGCCAAAATAAAGAATACATATTTTATAAAGTGACGCTGGGTGCAGTGGCTCACGCCTGTAATGCCAACACTTTGGGAGACCGAGGTGGGTGGATCGCCTGAGGTCAGGAGTTCGAGACCAGCCTGGCCAACATGGCGAAACCTATCTCCACTAAAAATATTTTTAAAAATTAGCTGGGTATGGTGGCAGGCGCCTGTAATCCCAGTTACTCGGGAGGCCGAGGCAGGAGAAGCGCTTGAATCCAGGAGGTGGAGGTTGCAGTGAGCCGAGATAGCACCATTGCACTCCAGCCTGGGTGACAAGAGTGAAAGTCTGTCGAAAGAAAAGAAAAGAAAAGAAGAAAGGAAGAAAGAAAGAACCCAGATAGGGTGTTTAAACACAATTGAGACAGCCAAATGCCTAGGCAGATAAAAAGGGGTCCTCGGAGAATCTCCGACCTGCCCCACAAGTATATATTAGATGCTTTTGTGCAGATGAGGGAACCCGCCCAGGGCTTGTCTGGGCATGCCCACAGCAGACTGGAGCCGAACAAATGCACTGGGAGAAGTCAGTGGAGCCATGGGGAATTGCAGCTTATGCAGGGGAAGAGCCTGGCCTCTTCAGTTCCTGTGTGGTGGCCTGGGATTAGCTCTGAGGTCGGGGGCCTGTTAGCAGGACTCCATCTCGTTTTGCTGAGTATTTTTTTTTCTTTTTTTCCTTTTCGCCCAATAAAATCCTGCTCTACTCACCCTTCACTGTGTCTGCATGCCTAAATTTTCCTGGTCATGTGACGAGAACCTGGATTTTTAACTGAACTAAGGAGCAAAATTCTGTAACAATCAAACATCTATCTTCCATAATAAAAAGTTCAAAGTCAAGTATTTTATAACTGCACACATAGTTGGTCTGGTAGGTGAACAAAAACAAAGAAATTATCACAGGTCTCTGTGGGCATTTCACTCCTTTCTCAGGTTTGATGGATAATAACATGACACTTAATACTATTTATAGTAATAGAAAATAATCACAAAGCAGTAGGTTCTCAACACAATTCTATTTCTATAGGATTTCCTATAATGTTAAAAAACTTGGGTCATTCTAGTCCCTGGTCCATGACACTATTCAAGCCTCAAGAAATCATATCCAGAAAGAGTAGATTAGAGCCTCTAACATTTATCAATGGCAAAGGAATGAGGAGTCTGACACAATTGCTTATCATTAACCTGATATTGGAAGGTATATTTTTTCCCTCTCGCTCATTAGCAATAGCCATCTAAAGGAAACAGTCCTGGATGCTAGTTAGGTTCTGGGGGGCCTATGCCAAGGTCCATAATTGTATGAAGTAATGATTAACTTTTAGGATTTTTTCCTCCACTGTTGTAGGAGGTCTTTACTTCTTCTAGCAATCAGGCATTGGTTCTAGACAGGAGGAACACTGAACAAGTAGTGAAGAACCCCTAGGAATTCAACTAGCCCTTTCCCTCCAACACAAAGAAGTTTTGAATAGAATGGACTAAACAGGGAGTGGCAGGTCCCCCAGGGGCCCAAGGCTGTTACCAATTAGAGGTGAAGTCAGTCATCTGCTCACTTCCTTCTATTCTGTTCTGTTCTGCTCTGTTCTGTTCTATTCTAATTATTCATCAACTGATCTAGCTTCTGGCCCCACCTCTGCCATTAACTGTACAACCTTGGGATGTGGCTTCAATCCCCTGGTCTTTCGTGTCCACACCTGTAAAATGTGAAAGTGGACCTACATGATCTACTTTTCTGAGCAACCCATAGTTCAATTACAATGCACTTGTCTACTCTCTCTTCTACTCTCATCATCATCAGGACTTGGAATGAAGAAGATGGGACACAACCACTCTCAAAGAAACCTTCATTCAATAATAGGTCAGTGATTTAGGCTTTCCTTAACATTATTTCCAGGCACTGTGTTAGCCCCTGGGGATTAAAGATGAATATGTGTGTACCTTCAAAGATATTTTATGATATATACATATATATAGTACATAATATAAATATATCATATGATTGTGTATATATATGATACAGAAATATCTGCAGTGGTACAAAGCAAATGTCATTAGCTTCATAATAAACTCCCCTTATCCAGCTTCCTAGGTAAAGAGACCTAGCCACCAGACAGAGGACATAACAAAAATTTCAGGTGAAAACTCTGCTCCTGGGCTCTAGGAAAAGACCTAGAAGGTGGAGAGATGTAAAAATTTGAGCTTAAAGAGCTATGCCTGGGATCCCTTAAGACAGCACCAAAAGATCCAGTTGTGGGATTAGATGCTTTCTCACTATTATGAATTTTCCATTGATCTATGATCAATCCTTTCTTCCCAGGTAGAGTTCAGTCTCACTGTTTCACCTCTGACATGAGAGCCACATGCCCCTTACCTATTCAAGAGGTTGTCCCTTTCTTGCCTTCCTATTCCCATCTCACAAGATCACCACTTCTCAGCCCTCCATATCTCCATTGGTAGAAAAGAAAACAGTGATGGTTGCCATGCTACTTTTGGCTACCAACAGCTATATATATGGTGTTAGGCAAATTGTTTTTGATGCCAAACCTCTCCTTCACATCTCTCCCTCCTCTTCCTTCTTCTCCTCCCCCTCCTCCTTCTCCTCCTCCTCCTTTTCCTCTTCTTCTTTCTTCTTCTCTTTCTTCAGAATATTACCACCTTACTTTTGGATAGTTTCCAAAGCACTCTAAGCATGCAGACACTGAGGCTCAGAGAGGAGAACTGGGTTGCCCAAGGTTACATAGCCTATGAAAGCAGGAATCCTTGGAGGTTCAAAAGGACATATATGTGATGATAATGAAGGATGTCACCAAGGAAGGCTGACAGACCAGGCAGCCACTATGAGGCTTCACAGGGGAGTGTTCCCTTTGATAAATTTTCTATAGTCTGAAATTTGGTCCTCAGTTTTGCCCACGAGGAAATTTGATTTTGACAGTGTCCCAGTATTCATCTGACTCATGCTAAGTAAGTTCTCAAGAGACGGTCATATGCAACCAGAATACCAAAGTATTCATTTGAGGTATTAAATATTACTACCAACAGGACTAGATTCACACATTCTCTGGCCACACTCTCTCTCCAATAGACAAGTTACATGAAAAGATGAATTATAATCAGAAGGTTGGTTGGCAAACCTGGAAGTATTACCCAGTGAGTTACTTAAATCATCTACATGTGCAATGGCATCAAGTCTTTGCAATGTAATGAACTATTAGACACCCACGCCCTCAGACAGAACTGGACAGGCCCTTCAATGTGAGCTCTTTTACTCTCTCCAGTCTCCATTCTCATTGACACATCACTGCTTTAACTTACATTAATACCTTCCAGAGACAGCTCTCTGCGTTGATCTATTGCTTCTTGCTTAAGTTTAATTGTCATGGAACAACCTACTTCCAGGATCTCCAGGGGACACCTGCCACCTCTATGGATGGCTTAAAGAGACCAGGTTTTCTGATTCTGAGTCTGCAATGCTTTCAACTACATTTTGCTGCCTTGCCATCAAACAGGGATGATCCCACATCCCTCCCAGGGTTGTTACAGGGAAAAAGGAGATAAATACAAAAATGCTTTTAAAGTACTGTGCAAATATAAGCTATTATCTATTATCAATTTAAAATCCTCACAAATGGATCATTTTGCTGTCCTTCAACTTTGCCAAATAAAGTGGTAAACGAGAGCAGAGAGCACTTAGTGGAAGGATTTCCAAAAGGGCAAAATTCTCAGTCAGCTAAAAACTTGGGGAACTCCTACTTAACTACTGTTTTTTTTTTCTTTCCTTTAGCTCCCCAAGGCTATCACTTATTTCTAAAACAGTGCTGATGCCAGATACGCAATGAAATGAGGTCAGTGAATCGCAGGTTCCTCCCCAGCCAAAGCTGGGAGAAGGCTAAGGTAATCAGTGCACAATTAGTTGTTAACTGATAAACGAGGAGTCAATTGGCTGGATGACATGGAAGAAATGAATATCAGCCAAAAAAGAAAAAAAAAAAAGACAGACAGACTGGCTGATTTACGAGCAAGAAAGGGAAAGAGTCAGAGGACAAGGAGAGAGAGAATGAGAAACAATTTGAAGTCCCAGAGAAAGACGAATATGTAGCAAAGAGGTTCTGGCAATTGGCAAGCACCAGAGGTAAAGGAAGAATTTCTTCCCCTCCCACCCACCCCTTGGAACATTTCTCTCTCTGGGAAGAGGAGGTGATCATTTCCTCTGGAGATTGATGACATTCACACAGACCATCCTAAAAGTTGACCTCAGATTATATTCACCATATTTCATTTTTTGATTGTCACATGCATCATTTTCTGTGTTGGGGGAGACCGAAAAGGGTATTTATTGTAGCAGATGAAATATACATATCTTTCAAAGGAATATATTTTCTGTTGCAAAGTTCCTTACTCCAAAAATGCTGACTTAAAAAATTCTCTTTAGTTGTAGAAAAATCAGAGGTAATAAATGCTAAACCAGTTACCCACTCTACCCCTATGCAGCCTACTGGTGTGTTTGTTTAAAAGCCTGTCCACAATAAGGATGTCAGATATAACACCATATCTACATATAATAGATTTCAGAAAGATGAAAATCAGGCTGTAAAGATCAACTAGAGAAATTCTCCCATCCAATCTCCGAACCATTATGTTTTAAAAAAATGAGGACAGACAGCTATTTCTTCTGAAGAAAGATCCTGGGCACAGTATAAATCACCCCATGAAAGCAATAGGAGTTGGGTATCCAAAGCTGGGGGAACCAAAGGCATGACAGACGGTGTGGGTGTGGCAGGGTTCAACAAAGGCAGCATCTCCTCAGCCTGTCCTAAATGACTGGTCTACCATGTGGATGAGGGTTCCAGTTCATTAGTGCTTTGACCCTGTCTCTGAATCTGATTCCCTTTGAGCATCACCACCACCACTTTGTGAATAAAAGAGACCTTCTCACCACAGAGTTCTCCTGACTTGACTTCTTTCAAAGCAAGCCAAGATAGCCTCTCCCCATGGCCAATACAGAGTCCGGGAGAATATAAGGAGCAGCGACTCTGCTGGGGCAGTGGTTGAGGGGACAGCAAGTGGCCTGATGCTGCAGCTTCCCCGGAAACTCATCCTTTAGCACACAGGGTACCTAACACTCAACTGGCTAGTCCCAGACACCACAGGTCTGCAATGTCATATTTGAGCAACAGAGTGCCATTAGTGCAGGTAGATGCCGACTTTCTAGGCAAAAGATACCTGCCAGGCACATGATTTAGACATTAAGTTCCTTTAAAACAGGGAACTCACCATCATTCATGTTTGTGTGGCCTCTGCTGACCCAGGGTCTAGCTGTCTCCTGATACATAGAAGCAGCTCAATAATTATTTTTTTCTGTTATCTTACTTAGATGCAACTCAGAGGTAAGAACATTGGCTTTGGAATCAGGGAGTATGCATTCTAGTCCTACTTCTACTATCAAAAGAGCTATGAGACTTGAGGTATGGCTCTCCCCTTTTCCTGACCTCAGTTTTCCTGACCTAAACACATTCTAAATGGCTGTTCCTTCACCTCACTCAGAAGCTTATCCTCACCACCCTATCTAAAATGTCACCCCACCTTCATCTCTCTTTAACTCCACCCTGCTTTCCTTTTTCCTTTTTCTTTTCCTTCCTTCCTTCCTTCCTTCTTTCCTTCCTCCCTCCCTCCCTTCTTCCCTCTCTCTCTCTCTTTTTTTTTTTTTTTGACATAGTCTGGTTCTGTTACCCAGACTGGAATGCAGTGGCACAATCTCGGCCCACTGCAACCTCTGCCTGCCATGTTCAAGTGATTCTCCCAACTCAGCCTCCTGAGTAGCTGGGACTACAGACATGTGCCACCATGTCAGGCTAATTTTTGTATTTTTAGTAGACAGAGTTTTGTCATGTTGGCCAGGCTGGTCTCAAACTCCTGGCCTCAAGGGATCCGCCCACCTCAGACTCCCAAAGTGCTGTTGCTTTTTCTTCAGAGTACTTACCATAAATTTAAATTTGCCTTATTCATTTATTTTCTTGTTTGCTATTCCCTCGCCTTTCACCCACCCACCCCCCGACCAAAAATGAATGGAAGTTCCTTTAAGACGAGGATTTTTGTACACCTTGTTCACTGTTACATTCTTTGCTTCAGGACACAGTGCCTAGCACATACTAGGTGTGAATAAATATCTGCTGAATTAAAAATTACAAACATAGTAGATGCTCAATAAATGGGTATAGAATGAGACAAGGAAGGTGGTGAAATGGATAAGCCCCAAGGTCCTTCCCTGAGTTGAAAGTCTATGGACTACGGCATTCACACCGTAGGGTCCTTTTCTGATAAGGATTTGGCATTCAAACAGGCACCTCCATAGCTGCTCCCAAGTACCAGAGAGAGGGCTCAGGCGTTTGTCTCCCCCTGAGTTCCTGGAGTTCAGAACTCCAGCTTTTGGCACCTCTCCGAGCTAGACACCAGAGGGCGGTATACGCACACTTACTGCTTCCATCCAGTAGAGGGCCAGAAGTAAGGGGAATCCAAGTTCTGGATAAATGGCAGTACTCGGGTGTCAAATTGGCATGTCAGGACCGGCGCCTAACTGACCCCTGATGTGAGGAGCTGCAGACTGCAGGACAAAGGGTTCAGTAAAGACTTCATTCAAAATTTGTAACATGGAAATCAAATGTGAACAACAGACCCCAAAACCATCTGTTCTTGTCAGAGCCAAGACGGACTCCATGGCCAGCTGCCAGAATTGTCCTGGGTTGTTCTATACACATTAGGGGAGGGAGCCACGTTTCCTTCTAACAAAAGGCCATTATGCAAAGGGCTGCCTAATGAAATCGTCCTTTTGATGTATTCTCTTTAACTAGAGTAATGTAATAAAATGATAATGATAATCTTTTGGTTTATGATTATCCTGAATTAACACTAAAAATAAAAATAAAAATAAAAATAAAAGCCAACTCCTGGCATCAAAGTAGGCTGACATTACAAGTTGCTTATTTGCCGCTCCAAGAAATTTATCATTGTGACTTGGTGGAAATGCATTTTAATTAAAATACTATATACATTACAAGTTGGGGAGTTTTTCAAAAGAGTATAATTAAATCCAAAAATTGAACACCTTGCTATAGTATTAAAGGTGTGCAAGAAAATACATAAAGAAAAACCCATTACAGTTAATGTGTATGGGCGTACGCATATAATTTGTATTAAGAAATTTAAGGGCTTAATGAATATCCAAAAACATTTAATATGAATTTTTATTGTGATGGCATAGGTTTTGGCTACTGTGATGTATGCATTTAAGTTTGACAATACCCCCTTGTGAAATAAATGGTCTGATGCTCTTAGTAAGTGTACTCCAACCCTTAAAACAAAACAGATTTTCCTCATATTTTTTCCTAAGTCACCAAACCCAGAAATATCCTAACTCTGCACCCTGGGTGACATCCTTTTATGAACTCCAATCTTGTACACAACCCCTCAAGCCACAACTGCACGGCTGCTCACAATTCAAATAGCCTATATATTTGTGTGTAAAACCAACAATCTCTAGCTTCAGAACCAGATCACTGCCTTGGACCTCTGAGAGCCTTTTGTATGGTATTTCTTCTATAAACCTGCATAGCCTCACTGTAAGCTTTTGATGAATTAAAGTGTTCATTTGGAATGAGATAAGCTTAGCAGGCTTGTCCCTGCAAGTTCCTGTTAATAAAAAAGTTGAGAGTGTTTAAACCCTCAGGAGGTGAAAAGAAAGAGCTGGTCCATCTTGTGCTGTCAGAGGTGATCATTTTCAGTTGGGCCCCATGATAGTGCTGGCAAATGTATCCCTTTTAGCATCACTTAAACCAAGCTAATATAGGAGGCTTCTCTTCCATCTGCACAAGAGACAACAGAATGAAAGAAAAAATAAACAGCTCCAAACTTATCGAAATAATTCCACAGAGAATTCGAAAAAGCAAGATTTTTAAAGCACTTCTTTTTCCTTTGAACAAGGTATGTAAAAGGCTGATCCCATATAGTGTTTTTATCCCAATTGCCCTGGATTCACTTCACCTGGTCCAGGGTGTGGACACCAGTAAGCAATGCTTCGTGTCTGTTCCATTTTTAACTTATCATGTCTACAGAGGCTTTAGTTTTTAATCAAGAGAACAGGAAATAAGCTGAGAGCAATAAAACACAGAACAGAGCAGGGCCTGTGAATTCCAGGGAAAAAACGTAAGTGCTTGAGAATGTCCCTGAGCACAAAGGAGGCCTCGTTTGTGTTTAAGTTGCTAAGAAGAAATTCAAGGAGTAGACAGCTGAATATAGCTTATTGAAAATATACAACGTTAACACCAGGGTCAGTCACCTTTTTAGCCTCAAAGGCACACATTTGGCTTTGGGTCGGGGGGCATCATCTGTGCCTTTTTAGGTTCTCTATTCCTTTTTTGCAGTGCTTCTTTTTCTTCCTCTGGTCTCCACTCATTGTCTGTTTCTTCCCCATGGGGAGGAAGAGAAAGACCAAAAGTAAGTACCATCAATTGGGGTTGTAAATGTGCCTTCACAACCGCCTCACGTGATCTCAACAGAATCCCCCCTGTAAATGCACTTCCTTATGATAACAGGTCGGCTACTAAGTGGCTGAAGATGTCAGTGGCTTCCTATGCTAGTTGAAGGGAGAATTTTTTAAAAATCTATTTAGTGAGTAGCAAGGGGAAAAACAGATTCTATGAGTCATAGACCATGTTTTTGTATTGGCTCCAATGGCACATTCTGTATGCTTCTATCTGAGTCTATCAAAATATATTGAAAATACCTGTCCATTTGTCTTCCCCACTGGTCTGCGAACCACTAGAGGGTTGGGACTGTGTCTTTCTCATCTTTCTGTCTCTGTATTTACCTTAGAGCGTGACACAGAAGGGGCTCTTTAGAAGCATTTGTTTGACAGAACCAAGCTATGTAACAACAATCAACAAAAATGGTGGTCTCAGCCTAAGATATGCCAACTGAAAAGAATCTGATGTGTGGATCATGGAATGTTTTTGAAAACTAAATTGCTAAGACACAGATGGCTATTCCAACCAGAAACAACTGATATAATCGAAAGAAACAAGGAACATTTAAAAAGCCGTTCTATTTTTCAGGAACAATGTCTTTTGGAAAGGCTATCCTTTATCTGCCTGTCAGGGACCATGTCCTCCCCTTGTGGTAATTCACATAAAGTGGTCATAGCCATGAAAAACTACAAATGCAGAGAGTCTGCTTATGCTTTGCTAGGATTAGATATTAAATAAATGGATAAGGGTCACACATGGTCCCAATTCCAAATTCATGTTGCAGTGCCTAGTCAAGGTGGGGTGAGACAAGAGAAAATTTCCAGCTTCTATTCTCAACAACCTGGCTTAGGTCCGATAAGATAGATTGTCATGAAAACCACCCAGTGAAGTGTAATTTTTCATTGAAATCTTCAAAAGAAAAAAAAACCAGTAAAACAACTTTACTATCTTGTGTATGTATCTAAATACCTATGGACTCAAAATCTGTTTTTAAAAGGTTATGTTACAAGTAATATAAATTATCTTGAGGCTTTTGAAAGCATATTACGTACCAGAATCTTCTCTATTTCCCTGAACTGCTACAATATGAAAAATGGTGGACTGGCCCTCTCATAAGAGTCTCCAAGTAAACAATCATCATCAATATAGTATATTCCATGGAGCAAAAGTCCTCATGGGCAGTGACTACGGTCATTTTTCACAGTTTAATATTTTACTAATTTAGATGTTTCTTTTTTAAATTTAAAAGGCTATAAGAGCCATTTTCAACACACATCAACGAATTTCATTTCTGTATGCTGAAGTATAAGTACAAAATCAACCCTATGCTGATACAGTTAAAAGTACCACAGTTGAAAAATATGACTTTCTACCATGTATGACAAATCCCTAAATGTGCCTGAAGAGAAATGTACTGACAAGTTAGACCTTGGCTACAACAACACTAAGAAAGGAGGAACTGGGAGAAGACAAACGGCTTTCAGTTAAAGCGCAGTAATTAGAAATTGGGTATACCTTATCTGAGACTCAAAACAGAAACTATTTAAAAGGCAGCCTTCTCTAAGTCTGGAACATTCTCTGCTCCCATAGATCAGCTCTGTGCTTATTCAGATGAGGTTTCTGTAGCATCCTCTGCCTCAATTACTTGGAGACTCACCACTCAAATAAGGATTTTAGAGGATACATTGGTCCAAACTAACCAACAGCTTAAGTGGTGCAATTTATAAAGTGTCAGAAATAACCTTTTTTTTTTTTTTAGTCTCCTAGAAATCATAGAACTTTTTAGCTTTGCCTTTACAGTTAAACTAACTCAACTTCACTGCCACTATTTTCTTGAATGACTACAGATGAAGCCTACTTATTGCTCCCCATAGTACGCCAGCGCTACCTAGGCTCACAGTGATCTCCTAACCTGAGGAAGCTCCTAAGACACACAGTGCTCAACATCAAGTCACCCCTCAGCATCAAGTCTTCCAGTCCTGCTCTGACATTTTACCCAGTTGCAATAACTGGGCCTTTGGTAATTCCTTGTGATTTATATACTTTAGTCAGTTCCAGCAGTTCTGCCTCTGGCTTGATACTATATCTCGCCTGAGTCCCTGTCTTGGTTTCTTGGCCAGAACCCTGGCTCTTGTGGACTGCCTTGCTGCTGCTGTTAAGAGTCCTACCCCCAAACCTTGGATTAGGAATCCAGGCTCTTAACCACAGTCTGGTGGTCTCAGCCGCAATCAGACATACTGACTGGGTACATGTCTATCTCCCCACCTAGACTTTGAACTCAAGAGCAAAGATCTTATTTTATTCATCTTTATTCTATAGAACAGAACACAATGCCCAGTATATAGAAAGACTAGAGGTGACTGGATGACTAGACTTCTGCCATATTTATCACATGCTGCCATGCTTGCTTGAACATGGTGTTGTGCCCACAAAACTAAAACTTCTTCCCATTATCCACCTCTGGAATTCTCCCTGATCACCAGCTCTACCCCCCTGAGATTCCTTAAAGACTAGGGGACAAGTGTATTATTAGGTTTTGTTCTAAAGTGCATAAATGGGCCAAGTGCGGTGGCTCCACTGGTAATCGCAGCAATTTGGAAGGCCAAGGCAGGCAGATCACTTGAGACCAGGAGTTTGAGACCAGCCTGGCCAACATGTTGAAACTCTGTCTGTACTAAAAATACAAAAAAATAGCTGAGCATGGTGGTACATGCCTGTAGTCCCAGCTACTTGGGAGGCTAAGGCAGGAGAATCACTTGAACCCAGGAGGCAAAAGCTGCAATGAGCCAAGATCGTGCCACTGCACTCCAGACTGAGTGACAGGGTAAGATTCTGTCTCAAAAAAATTAGAAAATAAAAAATAAAATGCATAAATGATTGTTAAATCTAATTTCTTCTCTTTCTCTTCAGTCTTCTTTCAATATCCCCCCAAAGCTGTTAAGAAAAAAAAATCTCTTTCTGAAGAAAAATTATAATAAGTTTCCTGAAGTCTCAAGTTGATAACTCTTTTCTCAATAGTGCACGTTTGTCAAAACTTCAAGACATTGCTTCTTATAATGCTTCTTTAACACACGTGAAAAAAAAGGTCAATTTTAAATTCAACTAGGGCTCAGTAACACATTAAGATTTTGTGTTTCATTTTAAGCTTATCTGTCTAAAATAAAAGAGCAAACCAGTTTTCCTTCCCCCAAAAGATCAGAGGGTAAATAATTAAAAGAGGACCTGGTCAGGCAGATGGTGTGATGATGGTGTTCATGAGAGACAGACCCATGTCAACTGTCTTAGATGGGTCCATGTAGTAAATTCCCACATGATGAATGGGACCCCTCAGCCTGACATAATCTCCCCTTCTTTTTATGCTTTAGTACTCAAAATGTTCCCCTGAATTGATGCTAGCAAGGAAAGAGGGAATAGGGTACAGCCACTGCCAACACCGCTAGATACCGACACTGCTAGATATTGAGTACAAGCATTTGTCTCCCATGGGTCACAGGATAAACGCGCTTGTTTTAGGGAGCTTATCCCATCCATCTAACTTGTTGATTTACCTTTTATGAATACAACACATAAACCATCAGACTGCTTGTGCTTTGTCAATGGAATAATATATGAGAAACAGCTTTGCAAGCACGGAGTTCAAATGTTGTTGCTGCTGTTGCTGCTATAATTGTGATAAACACTTTATGTTTTTCAATATCCACCCTTAAATGCATTCCTTTGAGCACTACACCCTTTGCCTGCTATCTTCTTTTAGAAGGCAAATAGTCCTTGGAAGGGAAAGCTATTAAGTCCTGTAAACTTGGGTAGGAGTAAGTCTATCTGAAGTTTCCCTCACTGGGAAACAGCTGGGGTGGTATGTAGAAGACAAAAGGGTACTAGAAAGGGCAGTGGACATTTGTGTTTTGCCTCATGTCAGCACATTAAAGTAGCATGGGACACCAGCAGGACCACCTTCATTACTTGTAGGGTCCTGTACAAAATAAAAATGTGGTCCCCTTATTCAAAAAATATTTAGAATTTTAAAAGATGGCAATGGCAGAATGTTAAACCAAGCACTGGGCCCTTCTGAGTGCAGGGCTTTGTGTGACTGCACAGGTTGCACGATCCTGAAGTTGGGCTGGGCACGGTGGCTCACACCTGTAATCCCAGCACTTTGGGAGGCCAAGGCAGCAGGATCACTTGAGGCCATGTGTTTGAAACCAGCCTGGGCAACATGGTGAAACATTGTCTCTATAAAAAATACAAAAATTAGCTGGAAGTGGTAATGCATGCCTGTAGTCCCAGTTACTTGGGAGGCTGAGATGGGAGAATCCTCTGAGCCCAGGAGGCAGAGGTTGCAGTGAGCCATTATTGTACCACAGCACGCCAGGCTGGGTGACAGAGTCAGACCCTGTCTCAAAAAAAGTCCTGAAGCTACCTCTGGGCCTAAGGCTTGAAGTTGAATCCACCATCAGGACAAAGCCATCTTAATTACTGGGAAAGGAAGTCAGAATAGGTAGCCTATTGACTGTGAGCTCTACAAGGGCAGAGCTTGTATCATATTCATCTTTCTAAGTCTGGTATACAGTGCTACATAGCTTTTCTATGTGCTGTTTATTCTCTGTGCCTGAAATTTCCCCTTTTTTGCACTCCCTGCCTGTTTTTTATATGCCAAATTTTTGTTGACCCTTAAAGCTACAGTTTAGGCATTCCTTGTCCCAGAAGCTCTCCTTGATACTTCTTTCCTCACTCACATACAAGCCCAGCATAGTTCTCTCTAATAAGATTGTGACTCTCATTCTTCTTGCTTGGGAATATATGGTATACTCAAGAGGGGCTCCAGATAGCTGTAACCTCTCTGGAGTCTAAAAGGTCAAAGTCTGAGACTACAGATGGAAAGACAGAATTCTCTTCTAGACCTTCATTTAGCCACCTGTCTAGAAGGATAAGCTCTACACCTTTCCAGGTGTCCTAATGAGTCAATGTGTCAACAAAAAGGAACATGAATGACTTTGGAAGGAAGCCCCTGCTTTCTGACTGATATAAAAAGTTACCTAAAGTTACAGCACCCTTTTGAACAGAGATGGCTGATTAACCTTGCACTTTATTTGATCTGTGGTACCTTCAATCCATTCTTTCTTTGGCTTCCCAAAGATTGATTCCTTTGGGGAAACTGACACGGTGCAAAAACCAATAACTAAAACATGCCCAAATAGCCAAATTCAGCATTTGGATCAGATAAAAATGATTATGTTGTCATGTGATTGGAAGACTATTTTGGCTTTACCTGACCTCCTCCACCATCCACTTATTCCCCAGAGCCAAAGGGCTTTACTAAATGTATCACAGAAATGTCCATTTCTTCAACAGAGAACAAGCAATATTTTATGAATTCCAGACTAGACCAGATATTGGAGATTACAAATCAGGGCTTTCAGATTTCTGTGGACTTGAGCAGAGAATTCCAAGCCCCACTCTAAATCTGATTTCATCTACTGTGTTGTAATGCTCAAGCATGCACAACTCTGAAATATGGTTATTATGGTGTCAGGAGACAGGTAGTAACTTGATGAGTACTGTCAATCTAGTCTGTTTGGGCTCATTTTTTTCTGAAATCACTTTTGGTTGTCATTTTTAAAAGAACGAAAGAAACAAAGCACATGTGAATGGCTTTACAAGTAATACAGCAGGCTACAAATTCAAAAAGCAAAAATAGAAAAGTTCCTAAGTACATTCTGGAAAGACTGTTTAGAGAGAGCCATTAGAGCTGCGTACAGTAGGAAAGTCCAATTTGAGGAAAAAACAGTGCCAGTAGTCTGTTTGGAGTTCAACTAGATTGAAATGCATCATGGAAGAAGACCACCAATGTCTGTGAGGAAGACTACCAATCAAATTGAGGTCCACCTCTTTCACCAGAGAAAGTATCAAACAGCCATTTAATGAGACAGGCAAGTCTTTTGTTCAAGCACATCTAGTCCATTTCAAATACTCTAAGCTGCAATGATACTATCTCTGCTGCTTTGATTTGAAGTCTACTCATGTAAGACATCTTCCTTCACAAGCAACTAACAGAATAAACAGAAATCCCACCCCCAGTAAATGAACTAGGATATCCAAGCACTAGTAATCAGTTAGTAGGAAACACAGGATTGATCTATGAATTCTGAATCTGGTAAGGAACACCTTATAAGAAAATTAATCGTGGCAACACAGTTCACAAAGGCAATGAGAAATGTCTACCACCAATAACTTTCCATCTGAAACAGCCATAGAAATTAGAGAGACAGGTGGTCTCAGCCAGAGATGCTCTTTGAAATACATTTCTACTTTTGGTCAGGTTCAGTGGAAAGTATTTTAAGCAATGGCGCTGTTGCTTCCTTCCTTCCCTACCTTGGTAAATGGAGGTTCACAGTCCTATTTTTCATTAGGATATGCTTGCTAACATGTGTTTATACATGCATCTTCCTGTATATGAATCCAATAAGGCCTTATGTAGTCTAACGCATTTTATAAAATCATGCAGGAAAAAATCACTTCTTCCCCTTCTTCTATGGAAAGAAATAGCAAATGTGTTTTTAAAAAACTGTTAATCTAACTGCCATTACCCTTAACAAATGCCAATCTTTGGTAAATTCAACTAAATCTATGTCATCTCTTGAAGGTTTCATTTCAAGGGATTTTAATTAAAAGGTCAAGAACACTAAAATACAACACGACATGTATTAGCACATCTCAGTTAAACAAAGAACACTTAGAGATACATTTTGTCAAGGCTATAAAGATTCTTTATACCTCAGGCACTCAAATGAACTTCACTAATAGGTCTCTTAAGCTTTTGTTTTTTATGTGTTGTCTCCACGAAGTCTGCATTCTAAGTTTAACTGCACATGAATGAACTAACCATCTAGTGGTGTGTGTGTGTGCACATGCACACGTGTGTGTGTTTAAAGACAGTGAGAAAATGCAACTGAGAAACAGAAAATGGGCCTGAGGAAGAAAAAAAAAAAACCTTACTGCCCTCTTCATTTCTGTTTGCCATTCCCAACACACTTAATTATAATCTCTAACAGTCTTAATCATAAATTCCAAGCCTTATAACTCCTTCCCCAACATCAGAGTCAATACAAATAGAACATGCAGATTAATAATTAACCTTTTTGAAGGTCTAGACATAAGCATCATTTCATGGGATCACGTACTCTAATCTTACACATCGTACATAAAACGAGCACAGTATTAAGTGCAAAAGCCCTCTATCATGAGAGAAAAGTCAAGGAACTGCAATTTGTATACACATTCACACACACTCCCCCATCAGTTCATAAAAAATAATAGCATTTTAGGAGGAGATATTATATTTAAAAAAACAACAACATATTAAGAGCTAATTCTGTGACTCAGTCCAGTCTGCAAACTGTTTTGTATAAACTGTGTGGTTCTCAAGACTGTGCTTAATATTTTTGCCCCTATGGGAAAACTCATAATGATGATCACCTGCCTGCAGATTTGCAAAACTGTTTCATAGCCATATACACATATTGTCTTGTCCATCACTCCTCCTCTTCCTGATTCCACAGGAAGGCTGAATGTCAAGGACCCTGGACTGAGATCATTCCAAGCACAGATGTCTTATCTATAAAATGGTGGTATTAAGCCAGCCCTATCCTCCCTATCTCACAGGGCTATAGTTAGAAGTGAATAACACATATAAAACTGTTCTGAGAACTTCCCCCTAAATGATGCTAAATAACATTTTATCAATATAAACAATCTATACATCAGACACTAGTGACTGATCATTCCAAAGTCTTCCCAGTTTTCCCATCTAATAAGAATTCCTGCCTAGAAAATAGGGACTGTGTCCAGCTCCAGATATAGAAATATCTGTCTACATCAGCAGAGAGAATGAGAGAATGAGTAAAAGACTTGGAGATGTGTATAAAATACAAGGTTACAGTGGAAGATATTATTATTATTATTTTTATTTTTTTTTGAGACAGAGTTTCACTCTTGTTGCCCAGGCTGGAGTGCAATGGTGTGATCTCAGCTCACTGCAACCTCCGCCTCCCAGGTCCCAGTTCAAGCAGTTCTCCTGCCTCAGCCTCCTGAGTAGCTGGGATTACAGGCACGCGCCACCACACCCAGCTAATTTTTGTATTTTTAGTAGAGACGGGGTTTCACCATGTTGGCCAGGATGGTCTTGAACTCCTGACCTCGTGATCCACCCACCTCAGCCTCCTAAAGTGCTGGGATTACAGGCGTGAGCCACTGCGTCCAGCATCAGTGGAAGATATTCTAAAAGTAAAATGTGACACTAATAGGATTAAGCCAAAACAAAAATACTGTATCAAGTAGTATAACCAAAGTAGATACAGTTTGTTTTAATTCCATAATCAGGAATTTAGACCAACTAACATTTCCAAGTTCCCCACCATGGTCCAAAACTGTCCTATTCCAGGCTTATAGATCATCTGAAAAGGCAAGACTGGTTCATGGCCATTGCAAAGGATTCGGACTCTTTGAGATCTATAATAGGCACTGCTCTCTCCATTCTTCAATTTGACTACTTGGATTGGGTTTAAATGTACCTGAAAAGAATGGCATCCTGTTCTTCCAAAACATTGTCAAAGGGGAAAAATTCTTGATGGTTCCATCTGTCTCAAATGAAAAATAGGTCTGATTCAGGAAGCCTGGAGTGATCTGAATTTACACTTAGATCTGGAGATAACCCTTACAAGAAAATCCAAAAGTCAACCTCAAATAGTACCCAGCATTTATTGAACTTCATTTAGGTTATTTCTACCAGAGTTATCATTTACCCTATATTACTGTGCAAAAACAACTTTTCTCAAATTTCAAGTATGATTTTCATATCTGCAGGGTTCTATTTCAGTGTAGAAGCCACTAATAGCTGCTAAGTATATTCTATATATGTAGTAAAATTAGCTCAGCACTCTGAATTTTTAAAATTATTATTATTTATGTGACTTTGGAAAATATGTAAAAATGACTCATTCGGTGTCTGGAATAAATACACACACACACACACACACACACACACACACAAAATTCCCCCCCCCTTTTTTTTAAACAAACCAAATCCAGAGGGTTGAAATGCAAGTGGCTCCACTATTTCTGGTGTTTTCACAAATATTTCCTCAAACTATATCTCTCAAACTTGCTTTGTTTTGGAAACTACCCTCTTTTGAAAGAACAGGAGAAGAATCTTTCACATTTTATGATCCCCCTTAGAGGCAACAAAGCAACAGCCAAGACCTGAGGTGATAGATGAGCCAATGCGCTAACCTGGCTGCAAATCGGAATGGCCTGGGGAGCTTGTTAAGGAAGTGGGGGTGGGGGGGAGAATGAGCCCCATTCCAGATGTGCTGAATCAGAATCTCCAAAGGCAGGACCCAAGGAATCTGTATTTTTAACCATTTCAAAACATCTGTACTAAGTCATCCCATCCTAGGGTATCATCTCTGCTCTCTTCTGAAGATTCCTCAATCTCTCCCCAGCCCTGACCTTTTTTTTTTTTTTTTTTTTGAGCTCCAGACAAGCCCATAGGGTGTCTCAGAAGGATCTCAAATATACGAAGGCCAAAACACTAAATTCATCTCTTTTACTCTCCAACCTGTTCCTTCTTTAAGTGTAAATTTCAAGTTGATTTTCTTAACACAATATTTCAAAAAGAGGCATGTCAAGATCCCTTGCATTTCCATGAACTAGAATTCTAACATCCCTGCCTTATGCCTCTTCTTTTAAAAATAATTTCCAAAAATTGACCCAAAAATGTGTTATAAAACTTAACCACTCTGCATTTGCCATTTTTCTTCACACTACATATGTTTTTTATAAGTAATGAATCCTAGGTTGTGGTGGTGGAGGTAAAAAAAAAATAGTAAAAATAAATAAAAATAAAAGTAATGAGCCCTAGCAAATACGTGCTCTATTTACAAAAATCTAATAGGTATACTATATTATCTCTATGCAGAGATGGAATACTACCATTAGATACTATATGGCATCCATTTAAAATAGGTCCTGATTAAAGCATCAGTGGTACTATGAGAGGCAAATTCCACCATCAGTTTTTCAGAGAAACTTCTTATTCACAAGGTTACACAGAAGCAGGCATATCTGGGTCAAAAATGGTCCTGGAGTTGTGTTGAGTAGATGAGAACAGAAGTGAAGCAGTAGACTTTGTTTAATTATCTGATTATTTTGTCTTGCAAATAAAAAAGAAATACATAAAGTGGGCAAAAATCAAACAAAGTTATGACAATGCCACAAACTGGACCATCTACAGGGATTTATACTAGCCCACTCCCCACCCCTCTAATTATCCTCCTCTTCATCTCACACTAGGTAGAAAACAAAGGTTGTGTCCTGGAACTCCCTCTCCCAGAATGCCTCGGAAAAGGAACTGAACCAGTAAAAGGGAGCAGGGGCAGCCTAGGACTGGAGGACTGTGGAATATAAGGTCAAGTTCTATGCCAAAGTTAGAGCTGAATGGAAGGGAGCTTACCTTTGAATGTGGTCACCAGTGAATGCTGCCTCCTATGCCTTATCATACACAATTCCCTATACTCAATTACAACATAACGATGGTAATACAGTTGAAAAAAGCCCAAGCTTTGGAATCAGCTAGACTTAGGTTAGAATCTCAGCTTTGCTGATTAATGTGTATGACTTTGACCAAGTTCCTTAACCTCTCTGAGATTCAGTGTTTTCCTTTATAAAGAAAGGTTATGAATAGTATTAACAGTACCTACCTCCTAAGGTTGTTGAGATGAGTTCATGAGGGATCACATATAAAGTACACGGCACATAGTAGGCCCTGTATAAATGCTAGCTATTATCCTTATCATGATCATGATTATCATCATTATCATCAAGTACCTTAAAGAATCAGTTTATATTTCCATTTTAAAACTGTATTATTTAAAAGTATTTTGTGGAAAACAGTATGGCGATTCCTCAAGGATCTAGAACTAGAAATACCATATGACCCAGCCATCCCATTACTGGGTATATACCCAAAGGATTATAAATTATGCTGCTATAAAGACACATGCACACGTATGTTTATTGCGGCACTATTCACAATAGCAAAGACTTGGAATCAACCCAAATGTCCATCAGTGACAGACTGGATTAAGAAAATGTGGCACATATACACCATGGAATACTATGCAGCCATAAAAAAGGATGAGTTCGTGTCCTTTGTAGGGACATGGACGCAGCTGGAAACCATCATTCTCAGCAAACTATCACAAGAACAGAAAATCAAACACTGCATGTTCTCACTCATAGGTGGGAATTGAACAATGAGATCACTCGGACTCTGGAAGGGGAACATCACACACCGGGACCTATTATGGGGAAGGGGGAGGGGGAAGGGATGGCATTGGGAGTTATACCTGATGTAAATGATGAGTTGATGGGTGCTGATGAGTTGATGGGTGCAGCACACCAACATGGCTCAAGTATCCATATGTAACAAACCTGCACGTTGTGCACATGTACCCTAGAACTTAAAGTATAATAATAATTTAAAAAAGTATTTGATCGAACCATAACAAATAGCCATTTTTACTGATGAAAAAAGGAAAATTAACAATTTTATGTGGTGCAACCTAATATTTTAAGAAGTATATCCCAGGGAAAGAGTACACTATATTTAGTAGCCAGTTACATGTGGAAAATACAAAACCTGATCCTCTGGAATCAAGGAAAGTAAATTACTTCATGCTATTGAAGAGCAATTATCTGGCACTTAGTACAACTTAGCAAAATACCTATGGTGCTCTATGTTATATGAAACAAGAGCAGAATGTACAAGATTTTCTACTTTGTTTTCATTGTTATTTTTGTGGTTAAACCAAGACCCATAATAATGTCATTTCCCTCTCTGCTTTTGCAATAAGACACAAACAGAAAAGAGACACAGAGACTATTGTCAGATATAATTGGAAGTGATAAGATCACAAAAAAACTTAAAATTTAATCTCTAAGTTAGAATTCTTTGGGCCTATCTTGGGAGTGAAGATAAAGCCAAGCTAACAGAACAGTGACCAGAGCAGAACACTCTTCATTTGATGTGTTACTCTAAGTCAGCCTTCAAATTAAGTTAGAAAGTTGTATGCTGCACAAGCCTGAAGAAAAAAGTGGTCTTGATTTAGCATCCTGATCTATGCTTTTGTTTATATGTCAGTAAATTATGCAGATTTAGAAAAACAAGATCATAGGCAATTTGTTGAAATTGAGATCACCTATTTTAAAGGAATTCTGAGGGTTCACTTACAGGAAAGGATAAATGAGTGAAAAAAGCATCCTACTGCATGTTCTCGGATCACCAAGATCAGGTGATACAGTTTGGATATTTATCCCCTCTAAATCTCATGTTGAAATTGGATCCCCAGTGTTAGAGGTGGGGCCTGGTGGGAGGTGTTTGAGTCATGGGGGGTAGATCTTTCATGAATGGCTTGATCCCATCCTCACAGTAATGAGTGAGTTCTCACTCTATTCATTTTTGAGAAAGCTGATTGTTGAAAAGAGCCTGGCACCACCCTCTGCCTTCTCTTCCTTCCCCTCTCACCATATGATGCCTGTTCTCCTTCATCTTCCACCAGTGGAAGCTTCCTGAGGCCCTCACCAGAAGCAGATGCTGGCACCATGTTTCTTGTATAACCCGCAGAATGATGAGCCAAACAAACCTCTTTTCTTTATAAATTACTCAGTCTCAGGTATTCCTTTATAGTAACACAAATGGACTAAGACTCCAGGGGGAACAAAATGGTATGAACCTGACACAGCTGCCTGACTCACAGGCATAAGACAAAGAAAGAAATATGAGTCTCTAGAGGGTGAGTTTGCCAAACGAGGCAAGTGCTGTTAAGTGCTCTTGCACAGGTAACTTTTTCTAGACTAGAAAAGGCTGGCAAAGGGAAAAGTACAGTGAGTAAGTATCACTGTATACACACCAAAATAAGCAGCATTGACATGCATTGAGCACTTATTACGTGGCCAGGGACTGTGTTCAAGAGATGTACAAATCTGCAAAAAATAATATCAAGCGGTACAGCTATTTTCCCTTCATTCTCTACTGCCATGATCCTCAAAGAGCAGTCTCTGGATCAGCAGCATCAGCATCACCTGGGAGCCTGTTAGAAATGTACATTGCTCAGCCTCAGCCTAGACCTACCAAATCAGAAAATATGGGTAGGCCTTAGAAATCTGTATTTTACCAAGCCTTCCAGAGGATTCGGAAGGAAGATCAAGTTGAAGAACCACTGTTCTAGTGCACTGTCATCTCCAGCTTCCCTGCCTCCCATGCATTTCTGCTGGACCAAAGCAACATCAGAATAAACATAAGACAACTCTGTTAACACTACTGGCCAAATGCCAAAGGCTAAGGCACTACAATGACACCACCACGACTTGGGTACACTATTATGAAGCAATCATGACAGGACCCTGAGAATAGGAAGAAGACCATGTCCGCATAAAAGCAAACATTAACCATACGCCCAGGCCCACAGGGTTGCTCCCCACAAAAAAAGGCAAAGAACTTAATGAAAACCATGCCCTTGAGACAAAGGGAAATTTAACACACTCTGGCTTTCCTTTCCTTCTTAGTCTCAAATGACAGTTTGATTTTTTCAAAGAACTCCATATGTCTTGGGGAAAGAAAATGGGGGGTTATCCCATCCCAAAATACAACTCAAAGCTTAGAATGCTTTGTAAATAGAAAAACTACTCAACAGACTTTGGGATATAAAGAAATTCAATATAAGAACACTGAGCTCAGTGGGGAAATATGCCTGGTCCATATATGCTATAATATCAGGAAGTAGGAAGACCCAGAATTATTCACATTTTGAAGCAGTATGGTATCATGGAAAAAGTCTGGAGCTTTGGAGTCAGACAAATCTGCATTCCAATTCCACTTCCATTACTTACTAGCTGTGAGACTATGAGCAAGATGCCACATCTTCATGAGATTTTTGTGAGAATTAAATGAGATAATGTATTTAAAGTACCCAGGACATGAGTATTAAAAAAAAAAACCAGAAAACAAATACCTGTTCTAACTTTGAAAATGTATAATCCCACTACGTACAGTTTCTTGTACATCCTCCCCAACGAAAAATGCATAATGCACAAAATGAAATTTCATACATAATAAAAAGACAGTTTCGGCTTCAGGTATTCTCAAATACAAAGACAAGACACATATATAGACATAGCCACGTTCCAAATGCATTAGAAAAGTTGTTTTTAATCCATCTTTCAAGTTATTCTCTTTTTCCTATTCATATCCTTGTTACAAGGTCAATGGTGTGGAGAAGAGACAGACAATGGAGAAAAACTGTTAAGCATATGTGAATAAGGAGAAGAAGTGAACCAAAATAAGGGCCAAATAGTAAAACATCAACTATACAAAGTGTGCAAGAGGAATATGAGGAGTGCAGAAAGAAATGACTCAGGGAAAAAAATAATTGACCAACCCACAGCTATATTTATGCAATTTTATATGCCTCCTTTCTAGGAAGTTAATAAACTTTCCAGGAGGTTCACTTACAATGAAGTTAGTCATGTTGGTGTTCCTTTTAAATCATTTGTTAAAATTTATAACTTGTTAAGCCAAATGTCTAGTTTGCCTAGACATCCAGGTTTATTTGGAGGGGAGGGGAAAAGTATCAGGGTGATCAATTCACTATAAGGACCCACTAGGAAGAAGAAAAGCAGGGAGGACAGTGAGAAAGAGCTAGAGACACTTCCACCTCTCATCCTTCCCAGACTCCTAGTTGAACCTTGTTGCAGCTTCCCAGACTCCTAGTTGATCCTTGTAATCCAATTTCCAGTCTCTGGTAAAACAACTACCAACAGTGTTACTGCTGGCCACAGAACATCCTCCTACTCTGGAGTCATTAGACAAATGAAAGGAAGAACTCACATTGGCCTGCAGAATCAATGGCGGCATCCAGCAATGCTATTCAGTCAACAAATGATTATTGAGCTATACATAAAAGGGGAGTGAGATATTGACCTCAACATTAAGGGCCCTGTATTAGTCACATCCATATTTCCATTAGGATCTGACAGGATTTTTATTCTATGAGTCCTTGTTTTCCTGTGTCCTAAAACTCATCTGTATGTTTTCTCTGTCATCTCTACTACTGGTAATAAAGTTTGTAACAACAAAGTGTGTTTTCAGAACCCATCCTTTTCATTAATGAGGGAATCATCATGCTGCCTGTCTACCACCAGGGCAAGCAAACCTAGTGTGTGAACAGAGATGAAAGAAGACATACAGGATAATAAAAATATGAGACAGTGAGCATCATATTTATAAACTTAATCCCAGTTTCTGGCCCATTTTATTTCAGCTACATTCTGTTCAGTTTCAAAACATAAGTCAGTCACAGCTGAGAGTTTTACTCATTCTCATCTCTCACCCAGAAGTACAAGCTCAAGTTCATTATCAAAGGAGAAACTTTACTCCATTGTGTAACCTTGTTGGTTAGCAGATGACCACATAAGTATGGCTAGTCTGAAAAGTCTGCCTTGAAATCAATTAAGGATTCACTGGTTTTGAATTTTAAAAGGAAAAATATTTTTGAATCCAAATTATCTGAATCTTTCTATAATATCTAATTGGCTTGGGTTTTGTGAATTCATCATCCTTCCTAAATTACCGAAAAGTGGGGGAAAGACCAAAAGTGAGTTAGCAGTGAGAGTTCAGCAAGTATCAGTGTAGTTGCTTAATTGTGAAGCACTGATTTGGAGGGAAGAGGAGTCTGGGATTCTGACATCCGAAATGTTTCATGTCTAAAAGCTATTCATTGGAGAGTGAGGAATAAACTACAAAAATGAAGCTAGTCTACGCTATATGTACTTCCATCTGGGTAGAGAAATGAGGCACGGGAAGTAGTTGAAAGAGTCCTGGCAGCTGGGTGCAGTGGCTCACGCCTGTAATCCCAGCACTTTGGGAGGCCAAGGTGGGCGGATCACGAGGTCAGGAGATCGAGACCATCCTGGCTAACACAGTGAAACCCCATCTCTACTAAAAATACAAAAAATTAGCTGGGTGTAGTAGTGGGCACCTGTAGTCCCAGCTACTCGGGATGCTGAGGCAGGAGAATGGCATGAACCCGGGAGGCGGAGCTTGCAGTGAGCCGAGATCATGCCACTGTACCCCAGCCTGGGTGACAGAGCAAGACTCTGAGGAAGGAAGGGAGGGAGGGAGGGAGGGAGGGAGGGAGGGAGGGAGGGAGGGAGGGAGGAAGGAAGGAAGGAAGGAAGGAAGGAAGGAAGGAAGGAAGGAAGGAAGGAAGGAAGGAAGGAAGGAAGGGGCCTGGCCTAGAAGATAGAAGACCTAAATCAGAACCAGGCATTACTGGTTCAGTCTCCGTTTCCTCTTCCAAAGGAGGGAACACTAGATGCTTTCTAAAGCCTCTTCCACCTTAGCATCCTAATCATCTGTGTGAAGAGGGTGACCATATATCCTGATTAGCCTGCTACAGGCTTGGTTTATACCTTGTAGAGCAACTAACCTGTTAGTTATTTTTAGCACTTCCTTTCACTCTCAAAAGTGTCCTTGTTTGGACAATAATTTTTATTGTCACTCTATCTGTGAGTCATTTCTAAATGTAAGTTTTGTACTTTGGTATACAGCTCTAGTTAATTACATCTCTCTAGCTAACATACTTAAAATTACAGAGCTTCGTTCCTTAAGGAAGGAAGAAAAGGAGGAGGGAAGGTGGGAGGAAGGAACTGTACAAACAGTGAAATAAGAAACAAGATTGAGTAGGGGAGCGCACAGTTGAGATTTAACTGTTTGGCTAAAGAGATATAAGGACTATCCCAACTGAAATTGGTGGGGGTTGTTTTTTGTTTTTTTGTTTTGTTTTGTTTTGTTTTTTGGTTTTTCGTTTTTGGTTTTCTTTTTTTTCCCCTTGTTTTCTGTTTGTTTCAGAATAATTGCACAGGAAACTCTCCTATGTAATTCAGCTCCCATGGGACCATTTTAAATCTCTGTTGCATATCTAGAGACAGTTATTTATATTCTGCTTAATGGGCACTGATGTTGCTGCCTAAGTGTGACTCACTCTTTTTTGTCATCAAACATCATTTGCACACAGTAGGTCAACTTGCATAAATTAAACTGAGAGAAAAATGTCTAATTCTGAAAACTAGCCATTTTAAAGCTACATAATCAACAAAGCTGCTCATGTAGGTCAAAATCTGCCCTCACGTCTCCACAGACAATTCCCACCAGACTAATCACAGAATTTAGGGTGCTAGTTTAAACTTGTCTTGAAAATCTCAGGCTTAAATAACTTCTTTAACTTGGGGGTACTTAAAAGAAATTCTTAGACAAGTATTTAGACCTAGTTAAAATATAGAAGTCCTACAAAAAGTATTAGTTAAAAACCAAATAAGGAAAGGAGATTTTGTTGCAAACAGTGATGCAAAATTGATATCCTCTTTTTCTGGGACTGATAAAGGCTACAGCAAACTATTGTGAAGACCCAAGGCCATATTTAAACCTAATAAAGTAGTCCCAAACTTCAATAAACATTCTTATTATTTGGACAAAATTTTATTGAACCGTTATCAAAACCTAAGTGCTTTAATTATTTTTCAAGCTGGAGACTGATATAAATGGGTCTAAAGGACTTCATCATATAAAAATATTTAAATACTCTGGTGAAGAGGTGCCTGACAGACAGATCTAGTCTCAAAACCATTTACCATTCTAGTCAGAAGGATCTACTTTTAAAATTCCAAAGCCACATGAGAAACAAATTGCCGTTAATATTTAAACTCGAATGTGTTTGGATGTCACTGTAGTTGACTCAGGCTATGTATACAGACATACAGATGTGTTCTGAAAGCAGTAGCCATGATTTCCATAAGCCCTATAGAAAACTGGGAAGGAGAACAGGTGAGGAGGAATAAGGAGACCTCAGTCCAGATCTTCCTGGCTTCACTGTGAATTGATCTTTCTGCCTAGGGCCTTACTCAGGTTTCTCTTGTAACTGGACTCTTGCTTCCTTGGCTGTATGCCTGCCTGAGAGTTTAATCTCCAACCCCTCCACCCACCCTATTCCGGCCAGCCAAAGAACTAAATCTATGAAGTTTGAATATGTGAGCCTCAGTTTTCTTAAAAGGAGCCCTCTTTGGGAACCCAAATAGGAAAAAGCTCAGGGTGGCTACTAAATGTGATAAACACAAGGTGTCCTGGCTCCCTGTGAGCCTCTCTCTGGCTCAGCAAAGCTCAAATCCTTTGACTCTAGGAATTATATACCAGACAGTCCAGAAAACAATCCTTCCCAGTGCCCCAGACTCTCTAGGTCTAGGTAGATGTCGATCTAGGTTCCAGTACAATTGTTGATGCTACCTGTTTAAGGCTTTTCTCCAGCTGCAAGCTATTACTTGCCCTACTCTACACCTTGGTGAAGTGAAAGAAAAGCCTCCTGAGAGGGTTCTATACTGAACATTTTACCTGAGAAACTCTCTTTTAGAGAATTCACTTGGCAATTTAAATGGCAGGGGTGGGAGCTCCTGACAGAGTTTTTGACTTTACAAATCTTGCCCCATGGGCCAAATCTATTTAAGTTTAAGGTTTTCCCCTTCTTGGCACAGCAAGTGCCTACTTATTCTGGCCCCTAATACTAGGCCTACAAAAGAGGGCTTTCAGCTCTTCAGGATGTCCTGGTAGCTGCTTAGCTATGCTTCTGTTAGGGCAAAGAATGTCCAAGAAACAAGAGCTGTCGTAGCTCCTTAGCTAAAATGAATATCCACATCTTACTTATAAAGTTGATCACCATTCCGATAACACTGGCTGTAGCAAAGATCAATAGACCTAATTACTCTGTCCTATGTACTCCGAAGACTAACCTCTGGGGAAAGTATTATTGGTGGAAACACTATATGCAGCATTAAGTATTAATGACATTCTCAGGTTTTCTGAAAGGATAGGTAAAGTTAGGAAATAAAAAAACTTTGATTCTCTGGCAAGCATTAGGAAACCAGCCTGCCCTTGAATGTCAGTATCATGTCAGTAATTCTGATGCAGAATGAAAGAAATGTGGTGCACAGCCACTCATTAAATAGAACATCAGGTGACACTCCCAATGAGTTTGCATAATTAGTAAAGGTTTGGAGCTAGTGGTGCATGGAGCACCCATCAGCAGAGAGCCCTCTGGTTAGTTAAAATTCTGGAGGACATGCCAATGTTTCTTCTTTCCACTCTGCTCACTACAATATCCTGAGGAAGAAAATTGCAACTTAATGTCGACCCAGATTTGGGCAGTTGATGGAAATGGTGGGTGAACGGCATTAAGATGCTGCTCCGCAAGGCCCCGACTTCTCAAGCATAGATGGCCTGCGTCATACAAAAGCAATCCCGGATTTCCAGGAGGGGATTCAATCATACAAATGTCAGAAATGTAAAGGAGCCTAATATGCCCTTGTGTTAAGAAATGCTGAAGAAACATCTGCAGAATGGCATCTTGCAGGCTATTAGGGCAAACAGTGAGGTTTGAAGCATGGAGAACAGACAGCTGTGCTTTCAGGGAACATTTTCGGATGTCGAGGTCACTGGAGAAATATGTCAGTTGGCATGGTGAGTTACCCCATGCTAAGAGAAACCAGATCAAATTTTTGGCTAGTTATCCAGGACACTCCAGGATACCTCCTCTATAATATGATTTTAACCCACATCCTCCTTCAGCAAAGGGAGTATTTGTTTACTCAGTTTTGCCTTTTTTCTGAAGCACACATACTTTGCGGGGCTCCTTGTCAGAAATAGTTCCCCACCCTGGAATGAAATCTGCTGATGTGGTTTCCGAAAACTGAGGCTTGTCTGCTCGCTAGGAGAGACAGTTTCAATTAAGGACAGCACGTAACCCTTGTAAGCCTTGTTTGAGACACTACATTTTGTCAAAATCAGAGATCAAAATACTAGGATGTCAGTGTTGGAAGGGACTTAGAGAGTTCACGCTTTATTATTGTTATTATTATTATTATTACTGAGATGGAGTCTTACTCAATTGCCTAGGCTGGAGTGCAATAGTGCGATCTTGGCTCACTGCAACCTCCACCTCCCAGGACTAAGCGATTTTCCTGCCTCAGCCTCCCAAGTAGCTGGGATTACAGACATACACCACCACGCCCAGCTAATTTTTGTATTTTTAATACAGATGGGGTTTCACCATGTTGGTCAGGCTGGTCTTGAACTCCTGACCTCAGGTGATCCACCTGCCTCAGCCTCCCAAAGTGCTGGGATTACAGGCATAAGCCACCACGCCTGGCCCACTCTTGTGGCATTATATATTGTAAATCCAATGATAGCTGACCAAATCAGTGCCTCTTCTGTTCCAAATTTGACATGATTGAATTGTCAATAAAAAAGATTTTACAGTAAGAAAAGGAAAGCTGACAGTGTAAATGTCTGAAAACCCAATGAAGCTCAATATAAAATAAAACAATGAACTAGGATATCATTTTATAATTTCCAATGGGAAAAAAAGTGTTTAGTGAATCACAGCTGAAATTGGGGGTGATCACAGGGAGGGGGAAGCAGGAATGAAAAGCCTGCTAACTTGCATTATAATTTTTGAGAAATCTGAAATGCAAATTTGCAGATGCAAATTTTGGGAATTATGCATCGTAGTCACTGAGTTGTTTATTTACAGAAATGGTTCAAATACTCTCCACCTCTTTCCTCCTCCACACACATATTTTTTAGTGATAATACCTAGTTGCTGGGGAGAAATGAGCATCTTTCCCCAGGAGTCCTGTTGACTTCTAATAAGTGGCTTGGGAACAGATCTTGTAGAACTTATCCTTGCATTCTTAAAGTTGATCTGCAGAGCACTAGTTTCACTTAAAAGATCCCTAGAAGGAGTCAGGTTTGTTTTTGTTTTGTTTTGTTTTGAAAGGAAAAGCTATAAATAAGAAGCTGCAGAACTTTCTCAGATATATACATCTGGCTTCACACGTGGCCAACCAAACTTCCCTTAGGAAAACTAAAAAACTAAAAAAGCTGTACCCCTTAAAACTTGAAGAACTCCTGCCAGTTTTTCACGAGACCTGATTTGTCTGGCATCATTGTAATACAAAGAGGGTTAGCAAGCAAGGATGCTGGCTAAAAGCAACCTCAAAAGTCTACACACTAGAAGAAAAGGTCGCAAGAGAAGGTGGTGAGAAAAGTAAGAAGAGAGGAGGGATACATCCTAGAGGCAATGGTCATGTACTAGATATATGGGGAAAATAGGATGGCTTGGAGGAGAATAATGGTATTACACTAGCAAAAAGTGGGTGGAGGTGAGATCAGTAACCAGTTTGCAGCGAGGTGACACAAAAAGAGATGTTACGTGAGGTTTTAGACATGTTAACTTTTGGGGTACAATGGAAACTGTGCAATGGAAAACTGAAGGCACGAGCCTGAAGATATACCTTTGTTTTGTTTATGGGTCCCTAATTAAACCTGTGAACTCATTCCCCAGAAAATGTATACATGTAGATGCATGAAATTTTGCATCACATTTCAGAGGGTCAATGATGCCCCAAACCCACCCACAGCACCTCTAGTACAGTGCATGTGCAATAAGCTGAGGATGGAGATATACAGATTGGAGAGTGTAATTCATGGTGGGTGTCACATGAACTTCTCTTGACTTCCAGGATCTTGCTCTTCCTGGTTCCCCTCCTTCCTCTCTGTTCACTGCTTTTCCATTTCTTTTGTTGGCTCCTACTCTTTTCCCTGTCCAGTAAAATTGGGTGTTAACCAAGAATCTAGAGTGTTCTTTGGCCCTGTTTCTCTTCTCTCTGATTTTTGTAGAGATTCTGTGAGCATTAAATGAAATAATAGATGTAATTTGAACAGCACAGTCTTTGGCTTGTAAAAAGCACTTAGTAAAGGGCAGTCATGATAATAAATTGAGAGCAACTGATTGAACTTTATAAGAACTCCACTGTCAGAACAAGAGATTAAAGAAGTGGTTGAATGAGACAAAGAACAAGCCATCAAGAACAATTTTGAGAAGCTTCAAAAAAAGAGTAATATTAGGTCAGGTTCAGTTGCTCACACCTGTCACCTCAGCACTTTGGGAGGCCAAGGCAGGAAGATCCCTTGAGGCCAGGAGTTTGAGACCAGCCTGGGTGACAAAGTGAGACCTGGTCTCTATAAAAAAGTTTTTTTCATTAACTAGGCATGGTGGCATGTTCAGCTGTAGTCCCAGCTATTTGGAAGGCTGAGGTGGGAGAACTGCTTGAGCCCAAGAGGTAAAGGCTGCAGTGAGCTATGATTGCACCAATGCCCTGCAGCCTGGGTGACAGAAGGAGATCCCATTTCAAAAAATAAATATAATAAAAAGTGCAATATTGGAGAAGTTTCCTGGGAGAAGAGCACATCACAGAAGGAGAGAGAGGATGGTCAGTGGTGTAATGTGCCACCTCCAGAAGGAGGGGAATAATGCTGAATTTCATTTATATTTAAAGATGTCTCCAAAAATATGCTCCAACAACCTCAGAATATAATTTTCAAGATGAAAACTCAGAAACCAAGCATCTCTCAGAAGCTAATTCTCCCTTAATCAGGTCCCATGCATTTAGAGCAACTACTGAGGCAAGAATATCATGCAAACAAGGCTCTGTCTGCTTTTAAATGAAACAGCATTCTCTTATCAGTTCACAACCTGGTCTCTCCCTATGGGATGTCATATGCTTCTCAACATACAAATAAGTACCATGCTCTTATATTTGCAAACAGACAAATCAGGTCTCTTGAAAAATTGGCAGGAGTTCTTCAAGTTTTAAGGGGTACAGCTTTTTTAGTTTTTTAGTTTTCCTAAGGGAAGTTTGGTTGGCCACGTGTGAAGCCAGATGTATATATCTGAGAAAGTTCTGCAGCTTCTTATTTATAGCTTTTCCTTTCAAAACAAAACAAAACAAAAACAAACCTGACTCCTTCTAGGGATCTTTTAAGTGAAACTAGTGCTCTACTGATCGACTTTAAGAATGCAAGGATAAGTTCTACAAGATCTGTTCCCAAGCCACTTATTAGAAGTCAACAGGACTCCTGGGGAAAGATGCTTATTTCTCCTCAGCAACTGGGTATTATCACTAAAAAATATGTGTGTGGAGGAGGAAAGAGGTGGAGAGTATTTGAACCATTTCTGTAAATAAACAACTCAGTGACTACGATGCATAATTCCCAAAATTTGCATCTGCAAATTTGCATTTCAGATTTCTCAAAAATTATAATGCAAGTTAGCAGGCTTTTCATTCCTGCTTCCCCCTCCCTGTGATCACCCCCAATTTCAGCTGTGATTCACTAAACACTTTTTTTCCCATTGGAAATTATAAAATGATATCCTAGCTCATTGTTTTATTTTATATTGAGCTTCATTGGGTTTTCAGACATTTACACTGTCAGCTTTCCTTCTCTTACTGTAAAATCTTTTTTATTGACAATTCAATCATGTCAAGTTTGGAACAGAAGAGGCACTGATTTGATCAGCTATCATTGGATTTACAATATATAAATGACAGCACCATATCTGGGCTTCGTCTAAAGCAGCTGCCTTTTATCGATTTATATTCCACTAGCAAGGAAGAAAAATTGCAGCACAATGTAGTGGTATGGTCCAAGATCAATACCAATTTTTTTCTTAATGACACAAAGGCCAAGATAAGGACAGCATAAGTCAAAGCTAGACAGATCAAATTTGCCCGATATCCCTTTCAATTACTGAAGAACATGCACAGGGATGTATAACATTAAGGTAAAGGAGAATATTATTCCAAGTGGTTTAAAATTATGACATCCAACAAGACTGCATGGCCCTCTCCCTGAGATAAGGAATTGAAATGAGCTGAGAATGGAGAGCCACCCACCCTTGCACCTTGGTCTAAAAGCAGCTAGGTGTTTCCAGAGTTAGTCTAACTATTAGAAGTCAGAGCACTGATCAGCTGTGTAATCCAAATGATAAGGATTTAAACCAGGACTCCAGCACCAAACACCCTGAATTCCTTAGGTGTTGTTATTGAACAACAGGTAATGAAAAGTGTAATAGACTGGTTGCCCCCTAGAATAGAATATGTGTTATAATAAGCTAAAAAGCAAATTACCCAAACAGTTTAACAAGCCCAATAGGGTGGTAGACCATATAAACTCTGAGCAAGTTGTAAAGTTATAACTATCTGCACTATGGCAATGAACGGCTGCCCAGTCCCTGTGGGAATCTGAGAAGATTCCCTATTACAGTAAAAATAAAAGTGGGTGCAGGTCAAAGCAGTTCTTTCTGAAACTGGTATGCCATGACCACAAACCATCCACCATGTTTATCATAACATGGAAAGTTGGGATGAAATCAGTTCAGGAGAATCCTAGACTGGAGACCCTTTTGGTGATTTTTCTCTATTGACTGTTTTTTTTTTTTTTTTTTTTTTTTTTTTTTTTTTTTTTTTTTTTTTTCCTTTTAACCTGCTACCAACACTTCTGGCATCAGGGGCTTCTCATTAAACTAGACTCCCATTCTACTTGCATACTTCCTGACAGTCCCTTCCCTTCTATTGGTGTCCTCTCCAACATAATATAAACATGGTTAGACACTATAAATGACAGCAATCTTTGACATAGAGTACAATATCAGCAAAAATTATGCAAAGTATAGACAAACTAAGGTGTTCAAGAATAGCTTGAATCTTGGCAGGGCTTTGTGAGATATGCTGTGAAGGCAACTGGATCAGTGGTATAATAGATGACATTTGAGTTCCTTCCAGTACTAAGCATCTATATTTCTAAGTAATAACACATCAAATGCCCTATAAATGGGAAAACAAAACAAAACACAGTAGAATAAACATGCATCTTTGAAATCAAGCACACTTGGATTTCAGACTGAACTCTGCCATTTACCAGCAATATAACCTTGGGCAAGTTACTTAGCCTCTCTGTAAATCAATAGCAGGCTAAGTGACAAGTGTGCTATAAACAATATCACATTTGATCCTGACAACAACCCTGTGAGTTTGTTATCTCCATTTTAAAGATAATGAAACTGAGGTTCAGTGAGTTTAAGTAAACTTGCTCAAGGTTATACATGGTTAATGGTAGAATCTAGATTCAAACCATAATCTATATGGTTCCAAAATCTATTCTTACCATTACTTCCATTACACTACAGTCCTTTCAGTTTAACCTAAGCCTGAGCTATTGTCTTCATTGTCTCTCTGGTCACTAAGAAATAAAGTTTGGGCCACATAGCTAACCATAACAGAACTGTATAATCCCATTGACAAAGAGGAAGCCAATAACAACTTAGATGCCTGGTCAGGAAATGCTTAGAAACCAAACATGGAAACCTCACTTTTTCATGCCACGTTTGTTAACAGTGTCACCATGATAATTTATGTAACTGAAGAGAAATAAATGTTCCAACCCTAAGGACAAGAATGAAAGTTGTAACAAGAATGCAAAGGGCAGCATAAGACGTATTATCTTATACAGTCAATTTTGACTTGATTTTTCTACTAGTGCTGCTAATGCATTTTTTCTTGCAAATTAGTGCAATATTACTGATCATAACATTAGATGATGCAGTTTAGCTGTGGGCAACAGAAGGAGGCAGTTCAGCATGGTGTGGAGCAATCAGAAATGGGATGCTTTGTTTTCAAGAAAATGTCATGCTGGGACTTTGAGTGGCAGTAAAATTTGAGTTACCAGATGATTTGGGGACTAGGAGGTTTGGTAAGACCGTCCTAGTAGTTACAGTTAGCACAATTAGGAGCTCAGGAAGCCGAAGAGGTAAGACTGAGATAAAGAAATATACAAAAACCACAAATCAGAGCAGCCAGTTGGGTCATAAGTTTGGGTAGAACAAATGGGAGGAAGTCCATACAAAAATTATGAATCAGGGCACCTAGCTTGAACCTGATACTCTCACATACTTTCTCTCACAGAAAGAATACACTAACTATCCTAAGCTAGCAGCAAAAGAGTAATGATGTCTGGCTAGCAAGGGCTCTCAAAGGTGCTGGGCAGCCTGAAAAGTGATAAGCAAAAAAGTCAGAGGAGCAACTAGCTGGTAGATGGAAGATAGTACAAGAATGTGATTTGGCCATCTAGTACTAGGATCTCAAACTGACTGTGTTCAAAGGTATGACTGAGGAAACATATGCCAGAAATTTAGTCCAATGGCCAGCACATAGCAAGAGCTCCAGGCCTTTCTTAAAGTCCCACAAAAGAGGTTGTGCTGAAAAGCCAAAGGATGAAAGTCTTCAAGTGTATACAAAGTGATCTTTCTATCCACACACCTGTATAGCAACATTTTCAACAGAATCATTATTTTCAACACCTGGTGAATGAACAATGAAGATAAATTAATGATCAAAGGTAACCTCAAAATAGCTTATTTTGGAAGCATAAATGTACACTAATTATTACAAAAGTCACCAGCCAATGACATATGCGCTCCAGTGACTAATAAGCTTTTGGATGCCATCAGAAGGAACAAGAACTTTGGTAAATACTATAGCCAATTATTAATACTTTGACTTTCTGTATAATCCTGGCACATTCTTAAGTGGTCCATAAAAGTAAGGAGCAACAGTGTCACAATCTTTACACAGTCAATTTTATCTATCGTTTGGGAATACTACTAGCACACTAATAGTTCTGTTCAAACTTGAAATACTTATTTCCTTTTGTCTCAGATTATGTACTTGATAGAGGTAAGCTGGGGCCATAGAGATACATATATAGTCAGAACACTTGAAATGGAGGCCTGGTTCTACCACTTACTAGGTGAGAAATGTCTGACTGGGCCTCAACTCCCTCATCAACATAACAAAAGGTAAAAATACCTAGTGTAGGCGTTATTCATCTTTATATTCATCATGGGCCTGAAAATCGTGGTAGACAAATAGTGAGCAGATGCCAAAGAAACATTTGTTGCTTGGTGATAAGACTTTCAGGAAAATATAGTATTTTTGACCCTGGAATTTTGCATTGCTAGGGAAACATATTACAAATAAAGTATTAATAATCCTATAATTGTCACTCACAGTCAAAATCATTTTGTTGAAATAGATTGCTTTGGCCTGATTGAAGAGTCATCTTTGAATTGGCATCACTTGACCCAGAAAATAGATAATGGTATACTACAGAGTCTATGCATTTTTACCTCTCTAAAGGGCATGCATAAATACAGTAGTCCCCTCCTTATGTGTAGTTTTGCTATCTGTGGTTTGTTCTAAAGGCCATGCATAAATACAGTAGTCCCCCCCTTATGTGCAGTTTTGCTATCTGTGGTCTGTTTCCTGTGGTCAACCACAATCTGAAAATATTAAACAAAAAATTCCAGAAATAAACAATTCATAAGTTTTAAATTGCACACTGTTCTGAGTAACATGATGAAATCTCACACTGTCTTGCTGCATCCCACCTGGGATATGAATTATTCTTTTGCCTAGCATATCCACACTGTATATACTGCTCACCCGTTAATCACTTAGTCTCTCAGTTATCAGATCTACTGTCATAGTATCACAGTGCCTTGTATTCATGTAACCCTTATTTTACTTACCAATGGCTCTAAAGTGCAAGAGTAGAGGTGCTGGCAATTCACATATGCCAAAGAAGAGTCAGAAGGTGCTTCCTTTAAGTGAAAAGGTGAAAGTTCTTAATAAGGAAAGAGAAAAAATCATATGCTGAGGTTGCTAAGATCTATGGTAAGGACAAATCTATCTGTGAAACTAAAAAGTATATCATTGTATTCTATTTTATTATTAGATTGTTGTTGATAATCTCTTACTGTGCCCTGCATATAAATTAAAACTGACCATAGATGTGCATGTATAGGAAAAATGTAGTATATACAGGGTTCAGTACTATTTGACTGAACTAAGACTTGAGATTTCAGGCATCCACTAGGGGTCTTGAATGCATGCCCATGAATAAGGAGGGACTACTATATCATATGCCAAACATTTATACATGTTTAAAAGATGAAATTAAACTAATTACCACAGACTAGAAACAAGACCCAGAGCCTCATAACATAATGTACAAAATGTCCAGAACACATATAAAATTACTTGGCATAAAAGGAACTAAATGGCCTGGCACGGTGGCTCATGTCTATAATCCCAGCACTTTGGGAGGCTGAGGCAGGCAGATCACCTGAGGCCAGGAGTTCGAGATCAGCCTGGCTGACATGGTGAAACCCCGTCTCTACTAAAAATACAAAAATTAGCCAGGTGTGGTGGCGGGCGCCTGTAATCTCAGCTACTCAGGAGGCTGAGGCAGGAGATTCGCTTGAACTCAGGAGGCAGAGGTTGCAGTGAGCCAAGATCATGCCACTGCACTCCAGCCTGGGTGACAGAGCAAGACTCCGTCTCCAAAAAAAAAAAAAAAAAAAAAAAAAAAAAAACTGGCTGGAAAAATGTCATATTGCTTATAGGAGAATAACAATTTGAACGACTATGGATTTTTCATAAGAAACCACAGAGGCAAGAAAGAAGTGGCACATTTTTAAAGTATGACAAAAAAACTATTAACCCAGAATTCTGTATCCAGTGAAATATCTTTCAGAAATGAAAATGAAATTAAAAAGAAAAATATTCCCATATAATCGAAAACTAAGAGAATTGATAGCCACTGAAATGTTCTAAAGGAAGTTCGTCATGTAGTAGGAAAATGATATCAGAAGGAAAATCTGAAAATAAGAACTAAAGAAAGAGCAACAGAAAAGATAAATATCCAAATAAATATAATAGTCTATACTTATGGTCTTGAGGTCTTTAAAATGTTTTAACATTAAATACAAACACAATAATTTCTGATGTGATTTTGCAATATATTCATATAAAACAACCATTATACAATACAAAAGGGGGATGGAAAGGGGACTTACATAATAGAAGATTTCTGCATTCAGGTTAAATACAAATTGTAAGAAGACTGTCCGGGCAGAGTGGCTCACACCTGTAACCTCAGCACTTTGGGAGAATGAGGCGGGCAGATCTCATGAGGTCAGGAGCTCAAGAGCAGCCTGGCCAACATAGTGACACCCCATCTGTACTAAAAAAATACAAAAAAATTAGCCAGGCATGGTGGCACATGCCTGTAATCCCAGTTACTTGGGAGGCTGAGACAGGAGAATTGCTGGAACCTGGGAGGCAGAGGTTGTAGTGAGCCAAGATCGTGCCACTGCCCTCCAGCCTGGGTGACAGAATGAGATTCCATCTCAAAAAAAAAAAATTGTAAGAAGACTGTAAAAAGTAAAGTGTGTATATGGTAATCCCGTAGAGCACTAAAAACCAAAAACACTAAAAAACAAACAAACAAAAAAAAACAAAGAGATACAGCCAAAAAAAGAAAATGGAATAATAAAAAATGTTCAAATAACCCAAAGGAAAACAGGAAAGGAGAAAAAGAGAAACAGAAGGGAAAAAACAGAAAACAAATCATAAAATGATAGATTTAGATCCAAACATATCAATAATGACATTAAATGTAAATGGTCTAACAATCCAATTAAAAGATAGATATTATAAACTACAGGGTGTCTATAAGAGATCTATTTCCTATGTACTGATATAGGTATGTTTAAAACACAAAGATATAGAATGACATCAGTGAAAATGGCAGAGTAAAGAATTGAAATCATAGAAGCAGAGAGCAGAATAGTTGTTACCAGACACTGAGGACAGGAAAAGGGAGGAGACAAAGTGGGAGAGGTTAATCAACAGGTATAAAGTTATGATTACATAGGAGGAATAAATTCCAATGTTCTATTGCACAGCAGGATGATGATGGTTAACAGTAAGATATGGTGTATTACAAAACAGCTAAAAGACAGCTTTTGAATGTTCTTACCACAAAGAAATAGTAAGTGCATGATGTGATGGCTATGCTAAATAGCCTGGTTTGATCACTACATAACATATATCTGTAGTGAAACATTAAATTGTACCCCATAAATATGTATAATTATAATGCATCAATTTTAAAAATTGCTCTATATACCTAGTATGTGTTCACAAAAATTTAAAATTAAAAAAAACAAGTTAATACCAAAAAATTTCTCTCCATAAAAGCAAGCAATGAAATACTGGCAAAAAATTGCAAGAATTACTTTTGTTTTATTCTTTTTTTTTTTTTTTTTTGAGGCAGAATCTCACTCTGTCGCCCGGGCTGGGGTGCAGTGGCGCGATCTCGGCTCACTGCAACCTCTGCCTGCCAGGTTAAAGTGATTCTCCTGCCTCAGCCTCCCAAGTAGCTGGGACTTAGATGCGTGCCACCATGCCCAGCTACTTTTTTTGTATTTTCAGTAGAGACGGGGTTTCACCGTGTTAGCCAGGATGGTCTTGATCTCCTGACCTCATGATCTGACCGCCTCAGCCTCCCAAAGTGTTGGGATTACAGGCATGAGCCACTGTGCTGGGCAAAAATTACATTTTTATGAATTCTGAAAATTAATGGAAGGCTTGGAGCCACTCAGGGAGCAGTTATTCAAGTAAAATGAATGAATCTTTGTAAGAATAGTGAATTTTGTGAAATTTTAACTTGCTCTAGGTCCATCTCCTGCTCTCCAGCTCTGTAGTAGCCTTGAAAAATAACAGCCTACATTCCTGGTGCAGCCTGACAGCCACCTTAAAGAGCAAAATGGAAGTGGAGCTCTCACAAAGTGTCATTCTCAAATAATTGTCATTATGTTACCCATTGGGAGGTTATCTGGAAGATTCAACTTAAAAGGCTGTTTGCATTTGACCTGATTTGGAATGTATCCACTATAAAAAGCATTTTCTCAGGGAGGAGGGAGGGTGGGGAATTAGTCAAAGAGTATTACTGACAAGGCTCCGTGACTGTCTGAGGTGGTGGATACAGCTGGGGCAAAGAATAAACAAAAAGCTTAACAGGAAAAACTGGGAAAGAAGATATCCACAGGGGCTTTGGAAATCTTGGACATATTCATGGAAATACAGAAGGTCATGTACACATGTAGGGCTGTGCTCATCCTCGGGAAAGACCTGAGAAGGCACTAAGGTCTTACTTATGGTTGACCTTGAGACTCTGCACAAGTAAGAAGTGATGGCTAAGGCAGAGTTGTCAACTGCCTAACTGTTGAAAAGATGCCCCAATATACACACAGAGCCCCTCAGCAAACATTGGAAAATTTGTTCATTCCAAGCATTTGAGGAAAATCTCTGTCCAATCATTCGCTGACCACTAAGCTAACCAGACTTCAGTGGCCACACACAGAGATTACAGAGTTCACTCAGAAAACTCACTAAACAAATAAATACAATTAAAACAAGTAGCAACAGCAGCAACAAACACTGGGGAAGGGAAAGAATCTGATTTCCAGAGTTACCATATTATATTATTTAAAATGCCCAAGTTTTAACCAAAAACCCACAAAAGACATGCAAAGAAACAAGAAAGTACAGCCCATACACAGAAGGGAAAAGTAATCAATAGAAACTGTTCCTGAGTATGCACAGACATTAGACATACTGGATAAAGACTGAATCAGCTATTTTAAATATATTCAAAGAGCTAAAGAAAACCACATCTAAAGAACTAAATAAAGGTAAGTATCAGAATAATGTTTCAGCATGTCAAAAATATAAAGCAATACAATTTTTTAAAAGAAAAACTAAATAGAAATTCTGGAGCTTAAAAGTGAAATAACTAGAATGTAAAAATTCCCTAGAGGGGCTCAAGAGCAGATTTGAGAAGTTAGAATAAAGAATCACTGAATTTGAAGATACATCAATTGAGATCATTTGGTTGGGGAAAGGAAAGAAAAAAGAATGAAGAAAAACAAACAGCTTCAGAGACCTGTAGAATATCATCAAGCATACCAACAAAAACATAATTGTTGTCCCAGAAGAAGAGAGAGAAAAGCGGGCAGAAAGAATATCTGAAGAAATAATGGCCAAAAACTTCCCAAATTTGATTAAAAAAAAAATCAATCTACACATCCAAGAAACTCAACAAATTCTTGGGAAAAACTCAAAGATATCCACACCTAGACACATCATAATGAAACCTTTGAAAAACGAAGACAAACAGAAAACCTTGAAAGCAGCAAGAAAGAACTGATTCATGCACCAGGAATCCTCAATAAAATTAACAGCTGATTTCTTATCAGAAACCATGAAGTCCAGAAGATGGTGGATTAGTATGTTCAAATTGCTGAGAATACCTGTTAAACAAAGAGTCTATATCTATCAAAACTATGCCTCTAATGAAGGGGAAATGTAGAATAACTGCTTTATGGATACAAGATTTCATCTTGGGGTGATGAAAATGTTTTGGGAGTAGATAGAGGGGGTGGTTGAACAACACTGTGAATGTACTAAATGTCACCGAATTGTTCACTTTAAAATGGGTTTTATTGCATATGAATTTCACCTGGGTAAAAAGATGATGGGAAAATCAAGACATTCCCAGATAAACAAAAACTGAGAGAATTTGTTACTAGCTGACTTGCGCTACAAGAAAAATTAAAGGAAGCCCTTCAGGCTGAAATATAAGGATATTAGATAGTGACTCTAATTCACATGAAGAAATAAAGAACACAGGTAACAGTCTTATATAGGTAAATATAAAAGACAATATAAATGTAGTTTTTGCATGTAACCCCTTTTTGCTTTCTCCTGATTTAAAAACAATTACATACAGCAAAATTTATAAATCTGTGTTTATGGGCACACGTTATATACAGATGTAATTTGTGACAATAACAGCATAAAGGAGAGGGAGTAACAGTGCTATATAGAACCAAAGTTTTTAGGCCGGGCATGGTGGCTCACACCTGTATTCCCAGCACTTTGGGAGGCCAAGGCAGACGGATCACTTAAGGTCAGGAGCTCGAGAACAGCCTGGCCAACCTGGTGAAACCCTGCCTCTACCAAAAATACAAAAATTAGCTGGGCATGGTGGCACACAACTGTTGTCCCAGATACTCAGGAGGCTGAGGCAGGAGAATTACTTAAACCTGGGAAGCGGAGGTTGCAGTTAGCTGAGATCAATCCACTGCACTCCAGCCTAGGCAACAGAGTGAGACTCCATCCCGGGAAAAAAAAAAAAAAATTATCTGGGCATGGTGGTGCATACCTGTAATCCCAGCTACTTGGGATGTTGAAAAGGGAGGATCCCTTGAACCCGGGAGGCGGAGGTTGCAGTGAGCCGAGATCGTGCCACTGCACTCCAGCCTGGGCAACAAGAGCAAAACTTTGTCTAAAAAAATAAATAAATAAATAAAAGAACCAAAGTTTTTATATTTATTTAAATTTACTTGGTATTAACCTGAACTAAATTGTCATAAGCTGAGAACTTAATTATAGTGCTGACAGCAAGCATTAAAAAATAACATAAAAATATATAGTTAAAAATGATGACAAGAAAATTAAAATGGCACAGTAGAAATTATCTATTTATTTTTAATTTTTATTTATTTATTTATTTTTAAAATTTTGTTTCAATATAGAGTCTCACTCTGTTGCTCAGTCTGGAGTACAGTGGCGCAATCTAGGCTCACTGCAACCTCCACCTCCTGGGTTCACGCGATTCTTCTGCCTCAGCCTCCAGAGTAGCTGGGACTACAGGCGAGCGCCACCACACCCAGCTAATTTTTGTATTTTTAGTAGAGATGGGGTTTCACCATGTTGACCAGGCTGATCTTGAACTCCTGACCTCAGGTAATCCACCTGCCTCGGCCTCCCAAAGTGTTGGGATTATAGGTGTGAGCCACTGCACCTGGCCTGAGACGATCTTTTTTAAAATGAACAATGCAGGAGTAGTGGAACAAGAAAAAACATAAAACATATAGAAAACAAACCAAAAATGGCAGATGGAAATCCTACTTTATCAGTAATTACATTAAATGGGAATTTATTAAAGCCTCCAATTAATCTTACTTATATGTGGAATCTGAAAAGGATGAACTCATAGAAGTGAAATCAAGTGACAGTTATGAGAGCCTGGGGTGGGGGACTGGGGAAAAGGGAGATGTCTGTCAAAGCGTATAAAGATTCAGTTAGATAGGGGAAAGAAGTTTTTGAGATCTATTGCACAGCATGGTGTCTACAGTTAATAATTAAGTATTGTATTTTTCAAAATTGCTTTAAGAATAGATTTTAAATGTTCTTATCAGAAAAAAAAATACATAAGCAGACGAGGTGATAGATATGTTAATTGGCTTCATTTAATCATTCCACAATGTGTACATATATTGAAACATTATGTTGTATTCCATAAATATATACAACATTTGTCAATTAAAAATACAAATAAATAAAGTAACTGAATTAAATTGGATAGGGAAACAACAACAATAAAAACCCATGTCCAACTAAAATGATCTAACTATCTGCTGTCAACAAGAGACACACTTTAGATTCAAAGACACAAATAGGTTGAAAATAAAAGGTTGGAAGAAAACATACAGATATACCATGAAAACAGTAACCAAAAGGAGAGCTAAAGTGGCTATACTAATATCAGACCAAAATGTTACTAGAGACAAAAAAAAAAATTTATAATGGTAAAGAGTTATTCCATCAAAAAGACAGAACAATTATAAGCATATATGAATTTGATAACAGAGCCCCAAAATACATGAAGCAAGTTGACAGAATTGAAGCAAGAAATAGACAATTCAACAGTAATAGTTAGAGACTTCAGACAATTCAACAGTAATAGTTAGAGACTTCAACACTTCACTTTCAATAACACACAGTATAACCAGACAAAGATCAGCAAGGAAACAGAAAACTTGAACAACACTATAAACCAAACAGACCTAGCAAAAATCTATAGAACACTTCTTTCAACAAGAGCAGAACGCATATTCTCAAGTGAACATCAAGCATTCCCCATGACAGACCAAAAGTCAGGCCACAAAACAATTTTAAATAAATTTTAAAGGATTAAAATGACACACAAGATGTTTTCTAACTATGGTAAAATGAGATTAGAAATCAATAACACAAGGGAATTTAATAAAATCACAAACATGGAAATTAAAAGCACAAAGAAAAAATAATACACTATGCAAATACTAATCAAAAGAAAGCTGGGCTAGCTATATTAAAATCAGACAAAGTAGACTACAGAGCAAAAAGAATTATCAAGGATAGAGAAGGACATTACATAATGACAAAAGAGTCAATCCACAAAGAAAGTAAAGCAATCCTAAATGTGTATGCACCTAACAACAGAGCTTCAAAATTCATATAGAGTTTACATAGTAAAGATGTAATCTCCCCAAATTGATCTACATTAACACAACTGATCTAATTAACACAATTCCTATCAAAATCCCTGCAAGATATTTTTGCATATACAGAAAACTGATCCTCAAATTCCTATGGTAATTCGAAAGACCCAGAATAACCAAAACAATTTTGAAAAAGAAGAATAAAATTGGAGGAATCCTATTGCACAATTTTAAGTCTTACTGGAAAGCTCCAGTACTGTAAAGATTAGACAGAATAGTATTGCTAAAGGGATAGATATATACATCCCCAAAATACAACTGAGAGCCCAGAAATATACCCACATAAATAAGGGAAAATGAGTTTAATAAAGGCTTAAAGGCAATTCAATGGAGCAAAGATTTGACAATAGTGTTGAAAAATTACTTGTGAAAAAATAATAAATCTCTCCCTAAAATCAAACCTTTTTCAGAAATTAACTCAAATGTAAAATGTAAAACTACAATTTTGGGGGCTGGGCGTGGTGGCTCACACCTGTAATCCCAGCATTTTGGGAGGCTGAGGCGGGCAGATCACCTTCGGTCAGGAGTTCCAGACCAGCCTGGCCAACATGTGAAACTCCATCTCTACTAAAAGTACAAAAATTAGTTGGGCATGGTGGCACATGCCTGTAATCCCAGCTACTCAGGAGGCTGAGGCAGGAGAATCGCTTGAACCTGGGAGACGGAAGTTACAGTGAGCTGAGACTGTGCCACTACATTCTAGCCTGGGCAACAAGAGCGAGACTCCATCTCAAAAAGAAACTATACAATTTTTGAAAGAAAACATAGGAGACGTTTTTTGACCTGGAGTTAGGCAAAGAGTGATTTTACATGACACCAAGAACACAATCCATAACAACAATTATAATTTGGAAGACTTCATCACAATTAAAAACTTTTGCTCTGAGAAAGACATTTATAGGACAATGAAAAGATAAGCTACAGACTGGAAGAAAATATTTGCAAATCATACATTCCACAAAGGACTTATATCCATAATATATAAAGAAGTATCATGTGATGGATCTCCAAGGGCATACTGAGTGAAAAAAAAGGCAATCTCTAAAGGTTACTGTATAATTCCATTTATACAATGTTCTCAAAGTTAAAAAAGATTATAGTGATACAGAATAGTGTGACTGTTAAGGGGTAACATGAGGGAGTTTATTTGTGGTGATGAAAAAGTTCTATATCCTGATTATCATGATGTGTACTTACAAAATACATTTTTAAAGTGCATGTAAAATCTAGGTCTTTACCTGATTTAGTAGTATTGTGCCAATGTCAATTTCCTGGTTTTAACAATATATATGGCTTTGTGAGATATTATCACTGGGGGAAGCTAGGCAAAGGACACTTGAGAATTCTCAGCACTATTTTTGCAATTTCTTGTGAGTCACAAACTATTTCAAAATAAAAAGTTATATTTAAAAACTCAACTGTAGGCTGGGTGTGGTAGCTCACACCTGTAATCCCAGCACTTTGGGAGGCCGAGGCAAGTGAATCACCTGAGGTTGGGAGTTCAAGATCAGCCTGACCAACATGGAGAAACTCCATCTCTACTAAAAATACAAAATTAACCGGGTGTGGTGGTGCATGCCTGTAATCCCAGCTACTCGGGAGGCTGAGGCAGGGGAATTGCTTGGACCCAGGAGGCAGAGGTTGCGGTGAGCTGAGATCACGCCATTGTTCTCCGTCTCAAAAAAAAAAAAAAAAAAAACCACACACACACACACAAAAAAAACTCAACTGTAAAAAAAAAACAATCCAATTTAAAACTGGGCAAAAGATTTGAACTGACACTTTGCCAAAGAGGATATACAGATGGCCAACACACTTGAGAAGATGTTCAACATCACTAGCCATTAGGGGAGTACAAATTAAACATCTATTAACTCATTTAATTTTCACAATAATCTTATGAAGTAAATACCACCATTTTCCCCTTTTTACACACAAGTGATATACACTGAGGTTAAGCAATTTATCTAAAATGACAGAGCTGGCTGGGCAGGGAGGCTCACGCCTATAATCCCAGCACTTTGGGAGGCCGAGGCAGGTGGATCACCTGAAGTCAGTTCAAGACCAGCCTGGCCAACATGGCAAAACCCCATTTCTACTAAAAATACAAAAATTAGCCAGGTGTAGTAGTACGTGCCTGTGGTCCCAGCTACTCAGGAGGCTGAAGCAGGAGAATCATTTGAACCTGGGAGGCAGACGTTGAAGTGAGCTGAGATCGCACCACTGCACTCCAGCCTGGGTGATGGAGTGAGCCTCCGTCTCATAAATAAATAAATAAATAAATAATAAAATAAAATGACAGAGCTTACTACCAGTGAGGCTGGGGTTAAAGTTAGCTTCAGTCTAACATCAATCTCTGCTGTTAACCATGAAACTACACTGCACTCTATTCTATGGCTACTAGATCTTTAGAAGACACTGTACCCATGAATGAACCTACCTGAGGTACTTATTAACTGATATTTTATGGAGAAATCCCTTACAATTCAGGAAGATAAATTCACATACCCAATTAGTCAGAAAGAGACAAAAAGAGAAAGTGAAAGGTCCACATGTCATAATTTATAACACACTTTCCTACATACTGTACTGATTAACACAGGTGACTGGTCTCTCTCCACTCATTTTTTGTTCCCCTTGCATAAATCCATATGATACTTGCTACAAAAATATAGGCAAAAGTGAGCTTTTATCATTCACAAAATTGCCAAAGGAAGTTTGAGTTTCTTACAGTAGCTAAAGAAGGAGGAATTTTTGAACTTGTTTGCTGGTATTAAAATTAATTTCTAAAGGCATGCAGGACAATGGTACTAAAAAGATTATTAATTTATGTGGTCTTGATTTGTGTTTGTTCCTACCACATTGCCTTTGCCTGCATTCAGAATAGTTAATGAAAACTCACACACTCCAAAGTGCTGAGCAAAGACAAAAGGAAAATAATACAAAATCTCTCCTTGGGGAAAAGAAAGAATAGATGTTACAGAAGACCATGTTTAATTATTGTTTTAAAAATAAAATTGGCCAGAAAAATTAATTGGGAGGTGCCGTTTAAATTGTACTGTCTCTGCAAGGTCTAATTTTACTTTTAGAAGAAAACAGAGCCAGATATGTTTTTTCAGGAGGGAAATGGATCCTGCAGGTTTTTATAGTTAGGATGTCTTAGGATCATCTATTTTTATGTGTTCAAAATAAGTCCTAAAATGAAGGTGTGCTTTCATGAAATAGATAGGGAATGAGCTTGATTAGAGGCTAAAGATGTATAAGGGCAGGAACATATATATAAGGTTCATAGTTAAACAACTCTGGACACGTTCACTGACTATCCAAACCCATGTTAACATACCATATAAGGTCCATCATTTGATAACTGAACAGCAGAAGTGCATCAGTGACAAGGAAAGAGGAGAGAGGGTCTGATTAAAATCGAGAGACAAGTATATGATACATTGGCTATTCATTCAACAAACCGACGCTGAGCACTTGCTAAGCGCCAGGCACTGCACTAAGTGGAAAAGATACACATAGGGCCATAACCCAGCTACCAACTGCTACTAGGAGCCCGCAATCTAATATGGGAGATCCCAGAGCATCTGGGGGAAATTCAAGTGGACCCATGTGACTGGAGTTTGTAACACATATAACAAAGGATGGGGGACTATCAAAACAGAAGCTAGAGGAATATGCAGTGACCACCTATTAAAAGGCTTTGTATGTCATGCTAAGGAGCTTTATATTATTTGTTTAACCACAAATAATCCATGTTTACTATAGAAAATTTTTAAAGTACAAAGAAGCAAAATGCAAAGAAATGCAATCACCTTTAATTTTACCACCTAAAGCTGTACATTCTCTGTGTGTATCTGTGTCTGTCTGTCTGTCTCTGGGCGTGTGTGTCTTTGTGTCTCTATGTCTCACTCTCTCAATAAATGATAGGTGGGTAGAAAAATAGGTATCAAAAGAAATTCATGTATATTCACACACAGTTTTTCCACTTAAATATATATCATGGATATTTATTCATGTCATTAAATCTTTTCAACATCTTTTCAATGGCTGCATAGTATTCCATCATATTGCTGTTTCATAATTTAACCAGTCTTTTCTTGATTGCTGTTTTCTAGTTTTTTCAATATGGTAGGAGTAATTTTTGAAATGTAATTGTATTTGTATCCAAATTGTATTTGTGGCAGCTGTTGTCCAAAACATGGCAGATGCAGACTGCACAAGGGTGGAAATGGTGAAAAAGAGAAGGAAGAAGAGGAGATCACTGAGAAATGAATTAAGAGAGTAGTCAGACAGTACATGGAGAAAAAAGCAGATTCACGTAAGGTGTTCCCTAGTAGAGAGAGAGTACTAAGTGGGAGAAAAGTGTCTGTCCAGGCTGTGGACCTTGGTAAGTTATTCATTCAACAAAATTTTATTGAACACCTACTCAAAATGTATGGATAAACCTAGACCCTGGGTCCTAGAGTTACCTGACCAAGATTTCCAACATGATTCCTATGCAAGCTATAGTCAGGCAATGGTCCCCTTGAGGCATCTGACCCTTGAGAAAGAAAGAATAAAGTGGGCATGATAGCTAGATGATCAACCACATTCTCCAAGTTCTATTTCCATATTTTAAATAATCAGAAAGCCATGTATCAGGACTGTATTATTTCAGCCTCCAAAGAAATGTCTAAACTGAATTACAATTTAATATTACACACCCCTTATGTAGAAGGTTAATACAGGAATTATCCATTTTAACAGGGTTATTGTTCCATTGCAAAACTATAGTTGAAGGTGTCTACTATTACCTATTATCTTTCACATGAGGGACCATATAATAAATATCAGGATAAAATTTGTCTGGGGAAAAGAATACATATTTTTCCGCTGCAACAATAAAAACATGCAAGCCAATATATTTTCCTGTTTACTTTTGCTGCTAGGAAACAGACTTGGATTGACATATCTAGATACTTCATGACATCCATGCTTTTTGGTTCCTTAGTTGGTATCCTTGGTTTTTAAAATGTAAAGGCCCTATATTTTACAATGTTTAATTTCGTACAGTACCTCTGACTCTTTTGAATGTGTAAGGAATGAAAGAATCTTAAATAAATGTGGTCACTAAAAGCTGTTTTGTAACAATTGGCCCACATGCTACTAAAAATTGGCTTGATGGTTGTATCTGCCTTGGGAGCTGTGAGATTTGATATTCATAGTTGATAGTTTTGATTTTGGTATAATTAAATAGTCTCCATATCATGAGTGTCTTGAAATGTGCCATTCTAATTTGTTTTCACAGCAGACAAATGTACACAGACAGTGCCAATAATATAGCATCTTATGATGTCTAAACTTCTAAAATAATCTATAACCCCCATATTCAATGAAGAGAACCATGAGCTATCCTTTCTCTGCACGGGAAGCAATAAACAATGGAATGAATTAATCCCAAAATTGCATAAAAATTATCTTCTCCCTTCTCTACCACTGACCTGGAGAGGGATGACTTACAGGGAAAATTACTTAAAACCCTTCACTGGCTCCCTACTTCCTTCAGGATGCAGTACAATTGCTATAGTAAGATGCGCATACTATTTTGATAAGTAAAAGGGGCAAATTACAGAACAATATGACTCCAATTTTATTACGCATGCAAAATAGTCTAAAACATGCACTGAAATTGGTAATAAGATTAGAAATTACTTTTAAAATCTATAATTTCTTATTTTTCTAAAATAAACATGTTACTTCTATTATCAGGAAAAAAAATCATCCTTTCAAAATGTTCAAATATTCACACATTCCAGAATTTAGAGACCACCAGAGGTATGTCAGAGCTAGTAGAACACTAAAAGATCATCTGGCTTCTCTCTTCTTTAGGTCTGAGTACACCTAGGCTGGAGAAGACAAGTGATACCCACAAAGTCTCACAGCCCATCAGTGGCGGAGTCTAGAACAGATCCAGAGCTTTGCCTAGTCCAGCTACCTCTCTGAGAGGAATTAATGATCCTCTGTCAAGAAGTTACAGTACGGACTTAGCCCTGGGGGCCAGGCTGGCCTGCAGAGCTCTAAGGTTCCTTGCAACTTTAAGAGTCTATGAAATACAATCCGGCAATACAGCCTTCTCTCATGTTGAACTTCCTAGAATCAGGCAAGAAAACAAAAGGATTTTTTAAGGCAAAATTTTGAAGACAATAATTTTTGGATTTTCATGACAACACAGCTCTATAATTCAATATTTTTTGTTAATTTCAGATTGTACAGCTTGCTGATTTAAACATAATATTTCTACCTATGTGAAGAAAATGTGGCAGATAAACAGAGATCTTTTGGCTGGCTTTGTGGCCCCTTTGTCCAGAAGCTTATTAAAGGCTATGTCAGGAGACCTATTTTTCTTCAGGGACTGGGAGTTGGCCTGAGCGTCCAAATTCCACATCTTTCCTTCCAACAGAATGGTTTTTCCCTTCAAAGCTTTGAACCACTGAGCTGAAGCTACATAAAGCTTCAATCAAGTTAGTTATTTTTTTTATAAGTGAGGGATAGGAGTAAACCAAATTAGCATGTTAACTTTTTAACTACTGGCCCCCAATCTCAAGTCACAAGTCAAATTATGGTGACCAAGTTACATCCTCCCAAATCTCCTGGCTAAACCAGAGTCAGGTACAGAGTACAGACTTCCTGTTTCAGGAAGATGAAGACAAAATTCTTCCAGGCAAGAGTAATAGTAATGATGGTGATGACTATGGTGCTTTGTCCTGTCAGCAGAACTCCCAAGGATGGACTAGGCCAACAGTTCTTCAGAGGCCATCTTGGCCCTAGTCTGTGTTGGGAGACAATTCCCAGTGGATCTCTTGTGTTTTTGCACATCTTGTGAGCAGATGCACTGAGTGCCTTTGTTCTGGAATAATCTTTTCAAGACTGTTTAGAGAGAGATAATGTCTTACTCTGGGGGGAAAAACAGCAGATTTGCTTACAGCCCTTGAAGATACAGATGACTACAGTGCAGTATAATAAATATAATGTCACTCTCTGGAGCAAAGGGCTGGCATGCTTACTGCCTGTTATAAAATATTTGAGTCCCCTAAGCTTGGGGTTCTCTTCTGTAATGCAACCCACTGAGTCAGCAGACATCATGTGGCCCTCTTCACACCATCTTGTGGGTACCAGGGCTCAGAGAAAATGCTGAGACTTTGGCTACTGCTACTGTTGTGAGTAATAAAATGTTCTTCATCTCTGATACAAGAGTCTTGTGCCTCCTGCCAGCAACTAAGAAACTGTCTTAGCTAACTTGCTGGCTTGCAAGTAAGGTAAAAAAAATCCCAGACGCTTCACAGTTTTTAACAGTCTATAGTTTCTGACTGGACTCTCATGAAATATGTGGGAGGAATTAGAAAGAAAGTAAGGAACCTACAGCCTAAAGGTTAAAGGATTGCTAGTAGCTCAAGATAATCATTCTTATATAATAACTGCATATGTTTTTGACAATTATTATTAAGTACTTTAATTGTAACTGGGGCCTCAGGGTCACAGAACCTCCTCAGTGCCTGATTTGGAGTAACAGTGATAAAAGAACAGGTTTAGACCTAACCCAACATGTCTTCAAAGGCAGGTTTAGACAGAAACTAAACTGCCCTGTGAAGGAACTCCTTAGAAGAACCAAGAAATCTAGTCACTGATCGGTTCTATACCTCACTTTAGTTTAACTCTCACACCAAATACCAAGAAGTATTTTTGACATTTTGTTCAATTTACACAGCATCACTGTTACAAAAATAAAATATTCGGCCAGGTGCGGTGGCTCAAGCCTGTAATCCCAGCACTTTGGGAGGCCGAGACGGGCGGATCACAAGGTCAGGAGATCGAGACCATCCTGGCTAACACGGTGAAACCCCGTCTCTACTACAAAAATACAAAAAAACTAGCCGGGCGAGGTGGCGGGCGCCTGTAGTCCCAGCTACTCAGGAGGCTGAGGCAGGAGAATGGCGTGAACCCGGGAGGCGGAGCTTGCAGTGAGCTGAGATCCGGCCACTGCACTCCAGCCTGGGCCACAGAGCGAGACTCCGTCTCAAAAAAATAAATAAATAAATAAATAAAAAATAAAATAAAATATTCAGAATAACTAATTCATTGTTGAGGGTTTGTGGTACCTTTTTCATTTTTATTTGCAGCTCATTATAAACCATACAATATGCCAACGTATTCTCTTAGTGCAATTATACAAAAGGAATATAATGCACGACTGGAATTCTTTATTCAGCAGTGGCCATGTTCCAAAAACTAACTGCAAAAGATGTTACTTCCACTCCAAAAAACAAACAGTAATTCTTAAATGTCTACAGAAAACTGAATGGAATTTTAGAATTACTAGATTATTGCTTTACTCTTTTAAAAAATCAGCAATTACATCTTGCTGGGAAGTTATATTTTCAAAATATGTCATTTTAATAGCCTACTTCTCTCTATCCTAAAAAGTAACCCCATTTTTCACTTATGAATATTGTTATTTCTGCAATTAAAATCACTTGTAATTTATTTTTTTCCTGAAATACTAGACTATGCCAACCAATCCTCATCTCCCTTTTTAAAGATGAAGGGAGATGAAAGGGATGTTCCCATGTTCACTTCCATGTCTTAAAAATAAGTCAAGGTCCCCCACTGTCTTTGCCTCAAAGGGTCCCAAAAGTACTTGCGGAAACAGATGTGATGTGAGCTTCATACTGGGTACTTGAGTCTTTTTGGTCCCTGAACACATTAACTTGACATTTGGAAATATCGTGTTTGAAAGTTATTATCACATGTAAATTTCTTAAATATTTCTGATAGAAAAAAAGATCTGCAGGGTATCAATGGAAACAACAGTTTAATTAATTTTTACATTCTGAATAAGCCTGAATTTCTCCATCCTTTATACGTACTCCTGGTTTGGGGCCAAATTTCTTCTTCAAATGTGGATTCAGAAATTTGCTTTATCTGTCAAAGCCGGAGCAACCCTTTTTGCTCCTGGCTTAACTGAAATATTGGTACTACCAAAGTTAAAGCAGTGCTAAAGGCCGTAATCACATGGGATTTTCTCCCCCAATATCTACCCACCTTCTGCAAGAAAGCAGTAGAAGTCTTTTTACCAGGTCCTCTTTAACACCCTTAGTGGGAAGTGGCAGAAGCAGCTCCAATGGGCTGATGGGGCAAGATTACTGACCCAGTGTTAAGGGAGCAGACTTCAACAGGCAGCTGATCCAATTCCCCCTGACAGTGGCAAAAGAATGCAGCTTTGCAGGACAAAGTTCCAGGAGGAGAAAGAAATAGGTGATGAGAACACAGTGCTGACTGGTTGCTCAGAAGAACTTTATCTCTCAGGATCAAGTTTCTTCAGATGAAAGTCCCCTACCCCCATCCCATGCCCATATACAAAAACACTACCATCAGCATCAACACCATCTACTTTTCCTTTCTGGAGACTGCTGGGAGGGCCTTACCGGCAAAAGAAACCAGAAAGCAAGCAGGATTTTCAGAACCTCTTAGTGTTTTTCATCTCCTGGCCCCCAAAGCATTTTTGGCTCCCCCTTGTGGGAAGAAGCTGTATTAAAGCATGCCTTGCAGGAAGACGCAGGACTTTTATCAGGGGGGTGTGGGAATCCTGGGATAATAGACTTATTTTAAACAAGTTGGGTGTGTTCATTAGCTTGATTGTAGTAATAATTTCACAGTGTATACATATATCAAATCACCATGCTGTATATGTTAAATATATACAATTTTTGGGGTCAATTATACCTCAATAAAGCTGAAGGGAAACATGTTTAAAGGACTCAAGAGGGCGCTTGGGTGAAACCAAATGAGTCATCAACACTGATACGGTAATTCTCAAGCACATGACTGGTATTGGTCCTTTGTTCTCCCCAATTATAAAAATCTATATCATTTAAGATATCTCAGAACAGGCCTGCTGCAGTGGCTTATGCCTGTAATCCCAGCACTTTGGGAGGCAGAGGCAGGCGGATCACAAGGTCAGGAGATCAAGACCATCCTGGCTAACATGGTGAAACCCCATCTCTCTAAAAATACAAAAAAATTAGCCAGGCGTGGTGGCAGGTGCCTGTAGTCCCAGCTACTCAGGAGGTTGAGGCAGGAGAATGGCATGAACCCGGGAGGCGGAGCTTGCAGTGAGCCGAGATCATGTCACTGCACTCCCGCCTGGGCAATAGAGCAAGACTCCATTTAAAAAAAAAAATCTCAGAACAGTCATGTGTATCTTCTGGCTAATGATAATCAGAAATGTGGCTCCACACTCATACCCTTGAACACTAAAATAGAAGAAAAAAGGAACTAGGTATGAGGAGGCCTAGATTCTAGTTCCAGCTCTATCACAAGCTTACTGGGTGATTTTTGGCAAGTCACATATCCCCTAAGTGGTGATAATATCCTTTATAGATACTTCACTGAGCCATTGAGAGTTTCAACTTAGACAGGACACTAAAGTAACAGCAGAAGCTATAGTGTCTTATATTTCACATATGGAGGTTTATAGGCTATATATATGACCTTTGGAGTTTCCTCTAACTCCGTGACTTTAGGCAGTATTATATCCTTTAAGAAGGTATACAGCACCTATTAAGGTGATTGAGGTTAGGGGAGGGGGTTTGGAAGGGATTACAAAGATATTTTGAGTAAGACAGGTGTCATTCTCAACCTGAATGCATCTCTTATTCACTGTGTGATCTTGGGAGGTTCAGTTGCTTCATCTCTAAAATGGGGTTAAAGATAGTAGTAGCTATCCCGTGGGGTTGTTGTGATGGTTAAATGAGATAATGCATACAGACCACTTAGCACATCATTTGGTACATACAAGAAAGTTCCTATATGTTAACTATCATCATTCTCCTCTTCATCATCATCATCATCATCATCATCACCATCATCACCAGTCTCTTTTCCTGTCCTTTGACAAGTTTTAGTCTAAGCTTCTCAGAACCAGTGCATTATATAGACAGAGTAGGTCAAAGGAGAAAGCTGAAGTTATGCTGGGGTTGGGGCAAGAGGTGGTTGTAAAAGGCCACATTTGAAGAACACCCAATCAAAGAATTTTTGAAAAGGTAGAGCTTTGTTTCCATCCTGATGATACCTAGGATTATGAATCCCTTATGGCAGTATTGGGTATTGAGACTTCAAGTAATAGTTGACAATGACTCTCAGACATCTTTTCTGGTTCATAAATGTTTGAAAGGAACCATAAATATTATATCTATGTGTATGTTTACTTTTACCCATTTATCCCTAATGAATTGCCTATATTTTAAAAAAATTATTCTATCAAAGTTTTATTTTTTCTTTTTTGAGAAAGCATCTTGTTCTGTCACCTAGTCTGGAGCACAGTGGCTCACTGCATGCTCAACCTCCCAGGCCCAAGCAATATTCCCACAGCAGTGTCTTGAGTAGCTGGGACCTAATAGCACCACCATGCCTGGCTAATCTTTCAATTTTTTTGTAGAGATGGGGTCTCCCTATGTTGCCCAGGCTTGGTCTCGAACTCCTTGGATCAAGCAATTCTCCTGCCTTGCCTCCCAAAGTGCTAGGATTACAGGTGTGAGCCACCATGCCCAGCCCTAAAGTTGTCTAATAATTTATTTTTGCCAGTGTGATATTTGCCCACACTGAAAAGCATAAAGATGCCTACAATTAGAGATGTCATGATGCATAAATATATTCATTCAGTAAACACTCCAATGTCAACTTCATGTCAGATACCAGAAAGAGGGTACAGGAAGAGTAGGCTTAGAGAGAAAAGTGATCAGTTAGAATTTGAAAATGGTCAATTTGCAATTATTTTAGAGATAGGAACCTGAAATAAAAGAAGTTTAGGCAGAAAATACGAATGTGAGACCTCAGTAGTGGGCACCTGTGATGGTTAATACTGAGTGCCAACTTGAATGGATTGAGGGATACAAAGTATTAATCTTAGGTGTGTCTGTGTGGGTGTTGCCAAAAGAGATTAACATTTGAATCAGTGGGCTGGGGAAGGCAGATCCACCTTTAATTTGGTGGGCACAATCTAATCAGCTTCCAGCTAATATAAAGCAGGCAGAGAAACGCGAAAAGAGAGATGGGCCTAGCCTCTCAGCCTACATCTTTCTCCCCTGCTGGATGCTTCTTGTCCTCAAACATCAGACTCCAAGTTCTTCAGTTTTGGGACTCAGACTGGCTCTCCTTGCTCTTCAAGCTTGCAGACAGCCTATTGTGGGAACCTGTGACCATGTACATCATCACTACTGCTGTGTTCTATTCTACATTATTACTTAATAAACTCCCTGCTGGGCAGGTGGCTCACACCTGTAATCTCAGCACTTTGGGAGGCAGAGGTGGGCAGATCACCTGAGGTCAGGAGTTCAGGAACAGCCTGGACAACATGGCGAAACCCCATCTCTACTAAAAATACAAAAATTAGCTGGGCGTGGTGACAGGCACCTGTAGTCCCAGCTACTCGGGAGGCTGAGGCAAGGAGAATCGCTTGAACCCGGGAAGCAGAGGTTGCAGTGAGCCGAGATTGTGCCATTGCACTCCAGCCTGGGCCACAGAGTGAAACTCTGTCTCAAAAAAAAAATAATAATAATTAAATTAAAAAAATTTTTTTTTAATTTTTAAAAATTCCTCTATGTATAGATAATGTATATACATATGTATATATTTTGTATAACATGTATGTAATATATGTATTACTGTATACAGGTTATATGTATATTATATATGTATACAGTAATACATATATTACATACATGTTAGTTCTGTCCCTCTAAGAGAACCCTGACTAATACAGCACCCTTGATGTCACCCAGGTAAAGCATGTACAGTGAGAATAAGCCCCTAAGGAAACATGTTGAAAGGGGAGACTGAAGAAAGAGTTCCATGAAAGTGATAGACAAAACAAAGGCAAGGAGGAAAGAAGAGAACCAGGAGTGCATGCCAGCCCAGAAATTACACTAGGAGTTTCTATACAGAAATTATTAAGACAGAAAAGTAGGAGCTTCTGTTATTGTTGTTGTTGTTGTTGTTATTATTATTAGATACTCAGAAGGTTTTTTCTTCATTCATATGGATGGCGTGATAACCAGCTTCCAAGATGTTCCCCAATGATGCACACCTTCTGGTATTCTTGACCTTGGATAGTCTCCTCCCACAATGAATCAGGCTTGGCCCTGCATGACCAATAGAACACAGCAGTAGTGATGATGTGTGACTTCCAAGTATAGGCCAAAAAAGGCATTGTAGCTTCCATCTTGGTCTCTTGGATTACTTGTTCTGGGAAAAATCAGTTGCCAGGTTATAAGGATATTACAGAAGACCTATGTAGAAGCCCACAAGGAGAGGAACTGAGACTCATCACCTACAGTCAGTTCCAACTTGCCAGCCATGTTATTGAGTCACTCGGAAACAGGTCTTCCCGCCCCAGACAAGCCTTCAGATGACTGCAGCCCCAGCCATTAGATTGCAAGCTGATATGGTTTGGAAGTGTGTCCCCTCCAAATCTCATGTTGAAATTTGATTCCCAATGTTGGAGGTGGGGCCTGGTAGGAGGTGATTGGGTCATGGGGACAGATCCCTCATGAATGGTTTAGCACCATCTCCTTGGTTATAAGTGAGTTCCCACTCAGTTCCGATGAGATATGGATGTTTAAAAGAGCCTGACACCTCTACCTCTCTCGCTCCCACTTTTGCCATATGATGCAATTGTTCCCCCTTCACCTTCTGCCATGATTGGAAGCATCCTGAGGCCCTCACCAGAAGCAGATCCCAGAACCACACTTCCTGTACAGCCAGTGGAACCATGGGCCAATCAAACCTCTTTTCTTTATAAATTTCCCAGTCTTAGATATTTCTTTATAGCAATGCAAGAATGGCCTAATGCACGAGCCCATTAGAGACCTCCAGCAGGAATCATCCAACCTAGCCATTCCCAAATTCATAACCCACAGAGATCATGAGAGATAATAAATTATTATTGTTGTTTTAAGCAATGAGTTTTGGGGTGATGTGTTATGCAGCAATAGATAACCATACAAATGGCTACCTCTCATGAATCTAGACAATAATTTAAAAATCTGGAAAGTTTCTGTGGCAACTATGTAACTATGTATTTCCTGATACAAAAAAATGTCTTCCACAAAGTCATTTTTAACACATTTCATTGTACTTTTTCCCTGTCCTTTATTACATAGCTGTTGCCAGGAATCTTTCCTTAGCTTATACATCCTTTTAGCAAGAGATAAAGTCTTACATAATAGATCTCACAGAAGACAATCATCACCAGAAAGCGAAAAGAGTAATCAACATGTCTTCTGAAAGACAGAATATGGCTAGCAAAATATATCTGTGAAGAAAGACAAGTTAACCACGGCCAGTAGAGCCTTCACAAAATGACTCCGTGAAAGGAGAAAGGGAGGTGTGAGACAGGAGGAATGAGGAATAGCTAGTCAAAGGGTACAAACTTGTAGTTATAAGATGAATAAGTTCTGGGGATCTAATGTACAGCATGGAAACTAAGTTAATAAAACTGTATACTTGAAATTTGCTAAGAGAGTGGATCTTAAGTGTTCCCACCACACACACACAAACAGTAACTAGGTGAGGTGATTGTTGTGTTAATTAGCGTGATTGTGATCATCATTTCACAATGTATATCAAATGATCACACTGTACACTTTAAACATATACATTCAGTCACACTTTAACAAAGCTGGAAACACATGACTGGACACTCCCTAGTGAGGTAGATTGTACTTATTCTTCGTAAGAAAAAGCATGAGGAGGTCACCAGCCATACAACTCCAGGGCTGTTTGTATAGGGGCCCTAGATCAATGGGAGACTGAGTATAGTTATTTGTGAAACCTTATTTGGTAAATCCATTTTGCTTTCCAGAAAAAAGAAGAAAGGTAAAGAAAAGAAAAGAATAAACCAGAACTTATTCTTCACATTCTAAGGGAGGCAAGACCTTGTTTCACAAAACACTCTCACTCTTCACACATCCCCTCACCCTCTGCTGTTACCTACAGTGGAGATTCTAGAAAGTGGAGTAAAGATATAGTTGAGTTACAAGAATAACAGCATATAAGGAAAAATTCTGATTTTTAATATTTGGTCCCAGTTTTAGACCACATGCCCCTACCATGTTTAGTTCAAAAATATCTTCACTGTAGATAAAGAGTAAATAACTCAGTGGTCCTCAGCTGGTGGGAGCTGTAGAAAAAATACCTAATCCAGGGCGAAAGCTTGAGGGTCCTAGTTCAGAAGACAGGGATGTTGTAGGTAACAGCGGAAGGAACAGAAATACAAACTTCCCTTTTTGCACTCCCCTCACAGCCTCCTTGGTGGGAGTAGGAAGCCACCTTCAAAGTTTAGACAAACAACTTTCTTGTATATGCTAATTTGGAATAGATAAGGTGTTGGTCAGGAGTAGCAAAAATGACACTTAAAATAGATCAGATGAAATGAAAGGGGAAGTCTGGCCTGAAAGGAGTGAAAACTGTGAGGAATCAGACAAAAGTGTAAAATAAAGTATGGAGAGTGTGTAGCTGCAAACTAGTTGAGTCCTGCTGACTCAAAATAATGAGAATTAGGCTTGAGGTAACAATGTGGCTGGCTGAGGATAGAAAATGGGGGTTTGAGTGAAAGCTTTTCTTTCATCAAAGATGAGGGGAGTTTAGGAAAAATTTAGCCTTCGAGCAAGAATAATAGAATACAACTAGAAAGAGAAAGTCTACTTCTCAGACACTCAGAAAAAGGTCCCAGTGTTCTGGGATCAAAGTGAGTCCCAGTAGCTAAACATAAGTACCTAAGGCCTTGGGCTCCCTCAGAATTCTCTCTTGAGCTGAACAATGCCACATTCCCTAGAGTTTAGGAGACTGTGGTTACAAGTGACCCTAAGAGAACTCTTAGAAATATTTGTTAATGCTCATCAAAATAAAACAACAGAAACAGCACATTAAGTAAAAAGAATATCAATTGTTGGGTAAATGAGCACTAAAGGATGCTGTACAATTAACTTTTCACTTAATCTGCTGATTACAAACTTTCCAGGGTCTTCCTCTCTCACAGTTTTAATGAGATCCTTGTAAGTTCACTTTTCCATGTTACAAATAAAATATTAAGAAACATTTTTTCATTGACCAATCCTCCATCCAGGTGTTTGATTTGGGGTACCTTGATAATGCTCCCAAATTCAAAACTTGGAGTGAATGGATATTTGTTTAAATCTCTATCCAAAATTCTTGAGATGATGGTGGGAAAGAAGTACATAGATGCAAGTCTGCCTAGGATATAATTTTGATTAAGGGAATTCACGCTTAGGAAAGGATTACTGTGCATACCATAGCTAGAGTGAAATGAACAAAATGTTGCCCAGCAAGGATGTTTGCCTCACATGCAAATAACTGTTTGAAATTAGTATACCAGGCACTACCTCTAAAGTGTTTGAAAAGTTTGCTCTTTTAAGCAGTTTAAAAGCTCCCTCAGGCAATCTTGTTTACAAATTAACAGAATACTGAATTAATGAGGTTCAACCGCTTTCTTTTTAAATAACTTCAAATACAAACTAACCCTGACACATATGGAAATAATCCTCCTCCCACTCCAATGATACACTGGACCTCGAAAACATAACTTTTCTTTTGGGAGCTGCTGAAGACTTCTTGCCAGTTTCATTTTCTAATGGCATCCTTCTGAAGTGAAAGACAAATACTCTAATATTTACCTCCTTTATACATGACATAGCTAATGAAAGTACATATTAGTATTCCCCACTACTCTTTCCATATTTCTCTCCAAAGACCTGAAGAAATAGTTTGGTTTCACAGTCATCATAAATTTATTATACTGAACTTGTGAACTAGTCTGGATGAGAACCAGAACGATATCCAACATGAAAAGGCAGAATTCACTCAGTTCTGTAAAACTGCCTTTCTTCTGAAATCCTGAAAAAAAAAAGTAGTTTCTTTTATTTTCTTTACACGTTGTGCTTTCTAATTGCCACCAGAATAGCTTATATTTGTAGTTTAATCAGTACTAATAAATGCATACTATATTGTCTTTGTGCCTGTAAGTTATAGATGAAGAATTCTAAGATTTGCTACCACAAGCTTTGATATAGTTATATCAATTGAAACTTCATCACCTAAACCAGCTTTGCTCGTAGAATTCATTCTGAATTCTTCCATTACCTGAACTTCTCCTTATAAGAACTAACAGATAACAGATTTTTTCCTAAGTTTTTTCCACTGATACCTTAAATGTTCTTTATTTCGAAATCTCAAATATGTGACCCCTCTAGCCACATGGTAAAGAAAAAGCCAAGAGTAGTTAATTTAGGTGGATTTATCCAATCAAATTATATGTATACATACATATAACTGAGTATACGCATATGAGACAAGATAAAGACAACAGACATCCAGCAAGGCAAACCCATAAAATGTTTCAAGATGAAATGATATAATTACATGTGATACCACATACAGGGCATTTGTCTACAGTTTGCCATCTGTAGTAAGGAGTATTTTTTTTTTTTGCCAGAAAACCAATTTATTCCTTTAGCAAATTAAACCACATAAAGATCCTCACAATAGTTTGTTTGTTTGTTTGTTTGTTTAAGGAAAATTAATTATGGGTTATGCTTTCAGCCATCAGTTGTTATCTAAGCAGTCTAGTTAGGTGAGAGAATCTTAGCAGGAACAGTTTTATATATATGTAAATATAGCAAAGCATTATGCAAAATTTGTCAATGAGTGATCTTTATTGGAAGTTTTCAGAGGTAGGTTTGCTATTTAATGCATCACAACTTTTAAACTTACTAAATGGTATTAAAATAATCTAGAGTTTAACTCTTTTATTTTATTTTATTTTATTTTTTAAAATTTATTTATTATTATTATACTTTAAGTTGTAGGGTACATGTGCATAACGTGCAGGTTTGTTACATATGTATACTTGTGCCATGTTGGTGTGCTGCACCCATCAACTCGTCATTTACATCAGGTATAACTCCCAATGCAATCCCTCCCCCCTCCCCCCTCCCCATGATAGGCCCCGGTGTGTGATGTTCCCCTTCCTGAGTCCAAGTGATCTCATTGTTCAGTTCCCACCTATGAGTGAGAACATGCGGTGTTTGGTTTTGTGTTCTTGTGATAGTTTGCTAAGAATGATGGTTTCCAGCTGCATCCATGTCCCTACAAAGGACACAAACTCATCCTTTTTGATGGCTGCATAGTATTCCACAGTGTATATGTGCCACATTTTCTTAATCCAATCTGTCACTGATGGACATTTGGGTTGATTCCAAGTCTTTGCTATTGTGAATAGTGCTGCAATAAACATATGTGTGCATGTGTCTTTATAGCAGCATAATTTATAATCCTTTGGGTATATACCCAGTAATGGGATGGCTGGGTCATATGGTACATCTAGTTCTAGATCCTTGAGGAATCGCCATACTGTTTTCCATAATGGTTGAACTAGTTTACAATCCCACCAACAGTGTAAAAGCGTTCCTATTTCTCCACATCCTCTCCAGTACCTGTTGTTTCCTGACTTTTTAATGCTCGCCATTCTAACTGGTGTGAGATGGTATCTCATTGTGGTTTTGATTTGCATTTCTCTGATGGCCAGTGATGATGAGCATTTTTTCATGTGTCTGTTGGCTGTATGAATGTCCAAAATTGACAAATGGGATCTCATTAAACTAAAGAGCTTCTGCACAGCAAAAGAAACTACCATCAGAGTGAACAGGCAACCTACAGAATGGGAGAAAATTTTTGCAATCTACTCATCTGACAAAGGGCTGATATCCAGAACCTACAAAGAACTCAAACAAATTTACAAGAAAAAAACAAACAACCCCATCAAAAAGTGGGCAAAGGATATGAACAGACATTTCTCAAAAGAAGACATTCATACAGCCAACAGACACATGAAAAAAATGCTCATCATCACTGGCCATCAGAGAAATGCAAATCAAAACCACAATGAGATACCATCTCACACCAGTTAGAATGGCGAGCATTAAAAAGTCAGGAAACAACAGGTACTGGAGAGGATGTGGAGAAATAGGAACGCTTTTACACTGTTGGTGGGATTGTAAACTAGTTTCAACCATTATGGAAAACAGTATGGCGATTCCTCAAGGATCTAGAACTAGATGTACCATATGACCCAGCCATCCCATTACTGGGTATATACCCAAAGGATTATAAATTATGCTGCTATAAAGACACATGCACACGTATGTTTATTGCAGCACTATTCACAATAGCAAAGACTTGGAATCAACCCAAATGTCCATCAGTGACAGATTGGATTAAGAAAATGTGGCACATATACACCATGGAGTAAGGAGTATTTTTATTTCTCTTGCCAAAAGGTACTTCATAATGGGCACAGATATCTTTTTTTAAAAAAACAAATGCTTAAGAAGCTGATTCTTGCTTGAAGGTTTGTTTCCCTACCGCAATTTTCATTTTTTAGGAAGAATATCTTATCATATGAATTGTGGATTTCACATGCTCTCAATTTCAGGTCCCACTGCGCATGCACTTGCTGAAAGAAGACATCTGACTGCCTATATAAAAGTTTTATAAATGGAGCAAGTTGGCTTAAATTGGAACAATTTTAGGAGACTTTTCCATTGCCTGTTTTCCATGACAGCTCTCCAGCTCAGGGCTTTCAAATTTGAAAGAAAGGTCTTTTATAACAGTGAGCACATGCACATATCTACAAACAGGAAATTTTTCATAAGTCATGCTCAAATATATGAATGAACTGTTTTCCAAACTAGAACTAGTTAATCTTCAGGGTTTTGCCTACTTACAGAAAATAAGTGCAATGCAGAGTGCCTGACTTGTTGGGTGGGAATCAGAACCATGACTAATATTTTGAGTTATTTCTCTGGTTCCTGCTTCTAACAATGTACAAGAGAACTGGTGCCTGCTTCTATTAATGTACAAGAGAAGTTGACCATAAGAAAATAAATTTCTATTAAAAACACTATTTAGAAGAGACAAAAGAACAGCTATTTGCAGGGATGTGTGTCTGACTGTTGTTTCTGAAAACAGAAGCAGAGATTAACAAAAGAAAATCAATGCTGCCACTTCAAGGAAGGAAGAGAGAAGGGATGTCATTTCAAATACATGAGGTGATAGAGGAAAGGGAAATATTTTTCATATTTCTTATACAAGGTCAGTCAGTATTAATAAAAACTAAGGTGGAAAGAGGTGCTGCCAATAATTATTATGAAAGCATCCATTAGAGCCAAGAATTCAAAATTAGTTCAGACTCAAACCTAAATCAGAGACTAATGACACTTTATGGTTACTGACTCTATGCTTGTTTTGGGGGGTAAAGAAATATAGAATGGGATTGAGAAAAGAGATTGGAGTGGGGGAAGCGGTTCAAGGAAAAAACAGAGAAATAATTTTTTACCTTAAAATAAATCCATCATAGCCCTGCTTCCTAAAACATTCTATGGTATTCATCCCATAGAGCACAAAGATAGAGAAGGGTAATGGACTGGAAGATGAACTAAGAGATACACAATCTTCACATAAACCAACTGAAGTGGCCATACCAAACAAAAGCAGCATTGAAGCATGCAAGCTGATAGACTGCAAGAATATCAATGCTGGTCACATTCCCATAGGAAACTGAAATCAATTGGAAATAGACAACGAATCTAGCATTTCTAGTGACACTGATGAATTTTTTTTCATGAAAGTCATTAAAAGCATGAGGTTCAAAGGCACATCCTTCGTTTATGTTATATAGTCTCTATAAGGGCCATGCAGTCACATGAGCACAGTACCAGCAAGGTACAAATCAGTGTTGTGAGAGAAGGAGGGCTGATAATGTTGCAGCACTAAGCACTGTGGCTCACTCACTCTCTAAATATGTCTGGGAGGAAGGGAGGAAGGAAAGATGCATAGAACATAGAGGCTTAGAGAAAAAGAAAGATCATCAAAGCAATGGAGAGTAAGGGGTTGTGAGTACAGGCAATGACAGTGGGATTATGTAAGCCTAGATAAAATGGGAAAAACATTTAATAAGTCTTGCAGGATATTATACACATAGCTGATCTCCATCTGCACTGAAGACAGAACAAGATAAAATACCCTTCACAAGAGTTTGGTTAAACAGACAGCAAATGCTTGAACAGATTACTAAGGAAAACTAAATATGTTTTTTGTTTGTTTGTTTGTTTTGAGACGGAGTGTTGCTCTGTCCCCCAGGCAGGAGTGCAGTGGTGCTACCTCAGCTCACTGCAAGCTCTGCCTCCCACGTTCAGGCCACTCTCCTGCCTCAGCCTCCCAAGTAGCTGGGACTACAGGCGCCTGCCAACATGCCCGGCTAATTAACTAAAGACGTTTTAAAAATAAAACTTATTCTCACCTAACCATAATAAACGAGGCTGGACAACAGATTAAATGAGTTCACTGAAGTTCCATAATGCTATAATAACTTCCTGATCAATTCTAGTAAGAACTCTGAAATTCAAATGCAAATTTTATAGACTATGGAGGTACACCCGTACTGACCTGTCAAGATATAACAATAATATGTCCATAATTCACCATAATATCAGTATTCAGCTGAAGAGGTAACCATTTCTATTTCATCAGCCTCCTTTTTTTTTTTTTTTTTTTTTTTTTTTTTTTTTTTGGTAAGCTTCCCTTCAACCACTTTCAAATCTTTTCCATCTGGTAAAAAAGTAACAGAAAAATCTCATTTCCTGTGCCCAGCCTGCCTGATCCTGCTGGAGACAGGACCCACTTAACTGTCACCTGATCCTTTGGTCCAGTCCTCACCTGATCTCCCTACCCCAACTCAACTGTAATCTTTACCAAGCCTAAATTCCAGAGTGCTGTCTTTACCTCTCTTAACCACCTTCAACATATTCCACTTTAGATTATTATTGGGCTTCTCCTTCCTATCAGACAAGAAGTCCCTTGAGGGCAGAGATCATGGCTGACTCATCTCTGGATCCCTTTGACTCCAAGGAAACTGCCTGAGTGCTAATGCTTAATGAGTTGAACTACAGTCATCTTCTGGGTTTAAAGAAACTATTACCTTATCAGTAGTTCACTGATCAGAACTTACCTAATTCTCTATTTCTTTCATTTAAAGTCTGGATTATTATGCAAAATATTATGATGGATGAAATCAATAACCTTCACTTTAAACCATGAGATTATAACTTTAAGGCCCAAGATACTACAATTCTGTTCATTAGATATGTTCATCTTTATGATCTGACTTTGTGGGCTGTTTGTTTGTTTGTTTTGTAAATAAAGCTAGCTGAGCTCTTCCTTACAGTTTAAGATGAAAAAGAAAAATTCCAACTTTACTGTTCAAACCCAGCAAATTCACAGGTTTCTCATTAGCTTCTCCACAGTCACTGGTAAAATATTTTGAAGAGTAAAGGTTCAGAACGTCACACAATTATCAGAATCTCTGAAGCCTGGGAAGTATCATGATGAATGAGAAGAGATCACTACTGCCAAATTTCTGAGGGAGGTGAAGATCAATAGCTAATATCACTACCAAACACAGAAATAGTGTTTACTTGGTAATCCTTGCTACAACAGCTGTCAGCCTTGTACTTCCAACACCAGTACAAAGGAATGCTAGCTGAGGCAGTGGGCTCGGAATCATGCAAGCTCCATTTCATAACTATCAGAATGATCATTCAATTTTAAGTATGTACAAGGCATATCTATTTGGTGAGTTCATCCTTCCTCATTAATGGCAACTTCTCCGTTTAGGGTCCCAAGAATGTACTCTGGGTGACAATAGTCTTTACCTACTCTAACTTCCTCTTTCCTTAGGCAGAATCTCCAATTAGAAGTGAAACAGTGATCATATTCAGGATTAAACATGAACTTTCCGGTGGCTCACGCCTGTAATCCCAGCACTTTGGGAGGCCGAGGCGGGTGGATCACGAGGTCAGGAGATGGAGATCATCCTGGCTACCACGATGAAACCCCGTCTCTATTAAAAATACCAAAAAAAAAAAAAAAATTAGATGGGCGTGGTGGTGGGTGCCTATCGTCCCAGCTACTCGGGAGGCTGAGGTAGGAAAATCACTTAAACCTGGGAGGTGGAGGTACAGTGAGCTGAGATCGTGCCACTGCATTCCAGCCTGGGTGACAGAGCAAGACTCTGTCTCCAAAACAAACAAACAAACAAACAAATAATAATAATAATAATAATAATAATAAACATGAACTTTCATTTGTCTAAATGAACTGTTCCAAAATTTACTCCTCAAAGATTTACTCATTTATATTCAGGTGTTCTCTAGGAAAATCTTTATCCTGGCCTACATGAATACCCACTCAAAATGGATACTTCTCAAATGTAACTTCTCATTGTGCCAAGGCCTTATAAAGGCACATCGTTCCAATTACACTATCACCAGAGTTGTTCTTTACTTGTGCTTCAAAATCAGTGGATTACTTAGCTCTCTAAATACTATACCACCATCTTACCCTCCTGATAAACCAGTCAGTATTTTCCTATATCTATTTCCCTTCCCTACTTCCCAGTATACTCATTATAGTGTAGATTGCATGGGTTATACAATCAATCTTGTTCTCTCAATTTAAAATCTATCCCCTCAAATCTCTCTGAAGTGGGCCCTATCTCTTCCAATTATTTCACATTATTGCCCTAAAATTTTTCTCCTCTACTGATTCATTTCCAATGGCATTAGTATAAGTTCTACTTTCTCTACCTGTTCTTTTCCCCCTCCCATAGACTGCTTCATCCTTATTTGCATGCAAATTCATGATGAAATCAGTTATACATTTTCCTATTCTCCTTACATCTCTGCAGGCTGGCACGATTCTTCATTGTTTCTACTGTAATCCAACTCTGAGTACTTTTCAGCAAATTTCAATGTCATGCATTTCCCTAGGACTTCTAAATTGCTTATATCAATTGGGCATAAAAGCACAGCTAGAAAAGAATTCAAACATTAGGGAGAACTTCTTGACCATGCCAGAGACTTAAACACCAGAACATACTACTGACTAAAAAGACACAAAATACCTACATTGAGAAATATTTTCAAAAGAATAAAAACTATCACTCATTTATGATTTGGGTATTGATGTACCTAAGCAGAGGGATGAATTAAACGGCTTATGTATATCCCTTCCAGGTCTTAGATCTCACATGGTCAACCTAACAGTATTTCACAAACTTTTCTAAGAAAGCTTTAGATTCTTGTAGAATAATGATAAAATGCATTAAGGCAAAACCAAGTCAAGATATTCTACCAAATGACCTAATATTTTATTCAGTCTGAGTTCCTCTCCAGAACAGGTGGAATTTGTAACTTCATAAGGCCTTTGAGGGGTAGAGCGGTGAGACAGACCCATCTTCCTGCCTTCTCTCAAAGCTGGTGCCAGGCTACCTCCAGAAAGGAGGATGAGAATAATTAGAAAATCTTTATTGGATCTGGAACATTGTTTAGACAACTAGGTGCAATCAACTGCTTGGATATTAACTTTACTTTTGAGAACACGCAGCTAAAATGGGATTCTTTGAGGATCCAGTCAAGATTTCCTCTTTCTTGGAGAACTTAACACATTCTAAACTTTTAAAATCCTGGAAAGCAACTAATCACTTCTAATGAGCTGCCAATTGCTTGTGGGAAACTAAACAATAGGAATTTTGCCAATCACAAGATAAGCAGCATGCTGAAGTAGGAATCATGGAGCTTGTGGGAAGTTCAATAAAGCCAAGAGAGTGGCAAAAGTGCAGGAGGTGAACTGAAGGTGGCCAGGCTTCCAACAGCAGCACACAAGCTGGCATTTTATCCCCTCAATGATGAGGCAAGATGATGTATGTATAATTTTGGTGCTTTCAAAGACTGCTGTTCTCTTTCATTAGCACCATTGCCACCAATAACTTCTCCTTGACTCTATCTTGTAGAGTACTTCACAGGTAATGTTATATAAATAAAGTAGGCTAAAGAACTGTTAGGGAAGTTTAGGGGAAAGTCTCAAAAGAAGACATGGTATATCATTAATATTTGGTTAATTTGATATGCAATTTTTAAATTTAAAAAAAAAAAAGCTTTCTTTTGTTTTATTCCTTTCAATGCCAGTAAGAGGCAGCATGGAGTATTAGAAAGATACAAGGAAAAATACAGGTTTTGAAATTAGACATATGGTACATCTAGTTCTAGATCTTTGAGGAATCGCCATACTGTTTTCCATAATGGTTGAACTAGTTTACAATCCCACCAACAGTGTAAAAGTGTTCCTATTTCTCCACATCCTCTCCAGCACCTGTTGTTTCCTGACTTTTTAATGATCGCCATTCTAACTGGTGTGAGATGGTATCTCATTGTGGTTTTGATTTGCATTTCTCTGATGGCCAGTGATGATAGGACCCAGCCATCCCATTACTGGGTATATACCCAGAGGATTATAAATCATGCTGCTATAAAGACACATGCACATGTATGTTTATTGTGGCACTATTTACAATAGCAAAGACTTGGAATCAACCCAAATGTCCATCAGTGACAGACTGGATTAAGAAAATGTGGCACATATACACCATGGAATACTATGCAGCCATAAAAAAGGATGAGTTTGTGTCCTTTGTAGGGACATGGATGCAGCTGGAAACCATCATTCTTAGCAAACTATCACAAGAACAGAAAACCAAACACCGCATGTTCTCACTCATAGGTGGGAACTGAACAATGAGATCACTTGGACTCGGGAAGGGGAACATCACACACCGGGGCCTATCATGGGGGGGGGGAGGAGGGAGGGATTGCATTGGGAGTTACACCTGATGTAAATGACGAGTTGATAGGTACTGACGAGTTGATGGGTGCAGCACACCAACATGGCACAAGTATACATATGTAACAAACCTGCACGTTATGCACATGTACCCTAGAACTTAAAGTACAATAATAATAATTAAAAAAAAAAAAGAAATTAGACAGACATGAATTTAGATTTCATCTCTGCCACTTCCTAGCTGTGTGACTCTGGGAAAGTCAGTTAACATGTCTCAGTTGTCCCATCTGTCAAGTGGGTGTGACACTACACAAAGAATTACTGTGAGGTATGTATGCATATGAGAACACGTACCACAAAAGCACATGGTTAACACTAATGGCTAATTTCCCATAAGATCTTCTTCTTCTATCCAGTATCTCCCTCCTCTAGTCTACTCAGTTTTCCCTATCTGCTCTGTTTCCCTCATATTCCCCTTCCCTAGCCTGTCGTCATTTCTCTACAATAGTCATTTCTCTCCTCTCCAAGTACAGCCTTACTTATGGAAAAACCCTAATAATTAACAGAAATTATTGGGAGTTATTATATACTTGGCAAATTTATTCAACTAGAAAGCTTTCCAGACACTCAGGGTTTGAATGCCAAAACATAACAACACAGATTTGGTAATTAACATGATATCTTTCATGAACTAACATTAAGCATCCAGATGAATCAAGCGTTATGTTAGATATTGAAGTTACAGAGATCAGGACTCAGTTCCTGCCCTTGAAGAACAGAATCTACTGAGGGAGGCAAAAATAAAAACAAACAATTGTAGTAGAGTATAAGAAGTGCAAGAAGAGAGTATAAGAAGTGCAAGAAGAGATAGCTATTTAAAGTATAGAGCTGACAAGGAGAATGGAGAAATATAAACTGCTTTGATGCACTGCTGTGAGGTGTGGAGGATAGGAGTAGGATCTCATTGAAAGACACTCCTCTCAGTCTTAGCTATGCTCTTATAGAAGCTACATCACCTTAGACAAGTCAGTTCACCTCTTTAAGCCTCAGTTTCCTTATGCAAAAAATTTTCCACTAGTCTTTGCAGCTTTCATGCTCTATTTACCAAGTAGAAAAGTGAAGGAAAAACAGCTCTAAATTGCATATATTTTCTTTTTTTCCCCCTTATTTCTTCTCATCCATTTATTTTCCTTTGTAGCCATTTGCTCATTTCTAGTAGCTTTACTTTTGACTCTCCTCTATCATAATGGTGCTGTGTTTGTGGATTTGATACCATGGCTAGAAAAAGGATCCTTTGGCAAAAAGAAGTCCCCTTTTATGGAAAAATCTGTTTCTTCATTGTTCCTGGTCACATGAGATGATAGGTTGAGGCCTGAGCAATGGTTTTAAATTTTGACTCCAGGGATTATTTTTTCACATGAAGAGATTTCAAAAGCTATTTCAGTAACTTAACATTGACCCTCACAAAAGCTCCACCTCCATATCCATTTAACAAACATTTATTAAAGCTTACTCTGTGTTAGGCAATAGGCTGGGGGTTATGGGGGATGCAGAAATGATTCAGATATGGGCCTAGTTGTCAAGGAGCTTATGATTTATTTAGCAGCTGTGGCACTGAGCCCAGTGCTATATAAAACATATTAGCAAGGCAATCATTGTTCTGTCACAACTGGAGCCATGAGTCCTAAACATGTATATGTGGTTTTGACTAGAAGTTGTGCATTCAGTAGGCGTTGAAAGCCACATGTCAAAAACCGAGTTGTTCCAAAAAAAAGTTCAATCTCATTAGCAAAGAAATGAAAGTTCAAAGGATGAGATTTCATCATTCTTCTAGCAAACTGGCAGAGACAGAATAAGTTAAAATGCAATGATAATGAGAATGTAGTGACACAGGTCCTCTTATATACTGTTAGTGAAAATAAAAAATAAACTATAGTGCATCCATAAGAAATTATGGTATATTCACACAAGTGAATTCTAGGCAACCATTCAAGATAATGTTTTTAACTATATATAATGATATGGTGAAATACTCATGATGCAATATTAAGTGAAAATAGCAAGTATCAAACTATATATACAGCATAATCACATTTTAATAAAACATTTTTCTTTGTGAATACATAGGAAAAAATACTAAAAGGAAATATACCAGAATGTTAACAGTAATTATTACTTGATGGAGTAGCTATAGGTAGTTTTACTTTTCCTTTTAATTTTGGTGGATATTTCAGATGTCCTTTTCCTTTCTTTTCTTTTCTTTTTTGAGACAGGGTCCAGTTCTGTCACCCAGGCTGGAGAGCAGAGGCACGATCATGGCTCACTGCAGCCTCAACTTTCCGGGCTGAAGTGATCCTCTTGTTTCAGCTTCCTGAATAGCTGGTACTACAAGTGTGCGTTCCTACACCCGACTAATTTTTAAAATTATTTTTTGCAGAGACGAAGTCTTACATGTTGTCCAGGCTGCTCTTGCACTCCTGAGCTCAAGCGATCTGTCCACCTCAGCCTCCCAAAGTGCTGAGATTACAGGCATGAGCCACCGTATCCAGCCAGATTTTCCTTTTTTAAAATAAGTTATATCGTGTATATGTAAGTTATGCAACATGCTGCTACAAGATATATATATATATGGTAAAATGGTTCCTATAGTGGAAAAAATTAACATCTTTATCATCTCACATAGTTACCTTCTTTCTCTGTGGCAAGAACAGTTATAATCTACTCATTCAGCAAAAGTCCTAAGTACAATACACTATTATTAACTATAGTCCTTATGTTGTACATTGGATCTTTTGACTTTTTCATCCTACAGGTTTGCTACTTTGTATCCTCTGACCTACATCTCCCCATTTTCTCCCCACTACTCCAATTCTGGTAACCACTGTTTTATTCTCTATCTCTATATATTCTACCTTTAGACTTTAGATTCCACATATAAATAGGATCACAAAATGTTTGGCTTTCTGTGCCTGGCTTATTGCACTTCATGTAATGTCCTCCAGGTCCATCCATACTGTGGCAAATGGCAGGATCTCTTCCTTTCTTAAGGCTGAATATTAATAGTATTCCATCATACACACACAAACACAGCACATTTTCTTTATCCATTTGTCCGTCAATATTTCCATATCTTGGCTATTGTGAATAATGTTTCAATGAACATGAGAGTACAGATATCTCTTCAACCTCCTGATTTCATTTCCTTTGGGCATATACCCAGAAGAGCAACTGCTGAGTCATATGGTAATTCTATCTTCAGTTTTTTGTGGAATCTCCATACTGTTTTCCATAATGGCTGTACTAATTTACATTCCCACCAACAGTATACAATAGTTTCTCTTCCTCTATACCCTTGACAACACTTATTATCTCTTGTCTTTTTTATCATAGTTACCCTAACCAGGTATGAGGTGGTATCTCACAGTGACTTTTATTTGCATTTCCCTAATGATTAGTGATGTTGAGTACCTTTCATATACCTGTTGACCAAAATTTAAAAAAAAATAAAAACACTTAAAAGAATAGTAAAATTACAGGTGAATGTACTAACATTAAGCATCCAGATGTAATCAAAATCACCTGTAATCAAAATTGCAGGTGATTTTACTGTTCTTTTTAATATATTTTTGAATTTTCCACATTCTCTGCTACAATACTGTATATCTTTCTAATTATAAAAAGGTATTAAAATGCATAGAAAAAGGAATCTACACTAAAATGTTAATAGCAATTTTCCTCAAATAGCAGGATGATGGTATGAGTTTTATGTTATGGTTTCCATATTTTTACAATTTTGTAGAGTGATATGTGCTAACTTTATAGCTACAAACTAAAACTTGATTAAGAAAAACTGGACAATCACATGAATTATCAAAGACTAACGTGAACAAGCATATATTATTTAAATGAGTCTGTTGTACTGCCACAGAGCTTTGCAATACTTTTAGGTCCTATCTCCACTACTTATGGTTTGGGTCAGGTCACTTAACTCGTGTGTGCTTTAGGGAATCAATAATTAGTGCGTGCTTCTAACGGATACTGTGATGGTAAATGTGATAGCATTGGTGAAAGGCTTTGAACTCAGGAAAGAAAGATATACAGCAAGTGGTAATGGATATTTTAATTATCTACCATGTAATGTTTCTGTTTAGATTATCCCCAGCAATTTCACCCATTCTCATTTCTTCAACTATCATCTCTCTACAGACGACTCCCAAATTTCTATCTACCCCTCTCCAACACATAAGTAACACTTCTCTCTAAATCCCCCTTCTCCTGCCCTATTCTTCTTGTTCTCTGGATCCTTTTTTCTCCATCTCTTGCTCAAACCACAAATATTTTCATATCAACTTAAATTGATTATTAATGAATCATGAACTTGATTAACCAGTTTCTCTTAAATCAATAAAAGTTTTTTAATTAACTTGGATATGATGTTTATAGAACTATTTTTAAATTATTGTTCTTTGGCTCCTGCTAGGTATAGCTATCTATATAAATTTCATGTGTTAGAAAACACTCAAATAGAAATATAATCTTCCCTTTCACCCCATGAGGTCAGTGCCCAAAGCTATGAGTTCAGGAGTCCTGGTCAGAGTCCTGGGGAGCTGGGTTTCATCTTGGCCCCATCACCAACACATAGTATGATTTGGGGTAAATCACATTCCCTTTCTGGACCCATTTCCTCACCTTTAAGATGAAGGAAGCAGGTTGAATTGTCTCAAAGGTCTGAATGATAAAAGTATCTCAACAAATGGAGAACTGGGAAGCACCATCAAACAAATGAGCTGCCTCTACTATATCCTCACCTACAATGACATCAGGCACAAATCTCACCATATGACAATATAATTGGAATGACACAGGACAGCTGAGGGGCACACATCCCAAGCCAGCAAATAACCTTTCACTGGCAAGTACAGTCCACTAAGCCTTTTGACAATTATTCCTGAACAATAAAGCTGTCAGCCCTTGTTTTAAAAAGTACTTATAGATAAAGGGATTAAAAAGAGGAAGGAGGAGCTAGTCATGTTATAAGAGTGGGTTAGCAGAGCTGGGGAGATATTTTAATCTGCCAGACAGTGTTCTGAGATGGTGTGGTGAGTGGGGAATCAGGTTGTGATCAGGATGAATGGATATCCGGGTACACAGGACATGACATACGTCAGAGTTTAATAAGTGGAACAATGGGAAACTCAGGAAAGGGGGGCTGCTACAGAAGTGCCTTGCCATTATCTGGAGAAATTTCCCAACTATCACTAATCTTCCCTACGCCTATACCAAATAGACACTCTTGTCTTTGCACCATCTCCTGTAACCACCCTTGAGGTCACTACTAAAACATAGGGCACTACTGTGCAAACTAGGAAAAGTGTCCTCTCTGGCGCTAAAAGGTACCCACTCCGGGCCATCCAGCTAGAAAAGAGAGAGAGGGCTTGCCAAAGGTACTTTCTGTGGCTGGAGTAATTAGAAAAACAGCTTGTCTAGCAGTATCCTGGCTGGATTTCAGCTCCCACCTGGATGCCTTCACCCTGCCATGGCACCTACCATATCTACCATATTCTGGCACTCTCATATATCCCTCTCTCCTGCCCCAGCATTAGTCTGGGGTCAGATTAATTTCTGACTGCAGATTAATTTCTGCCACTCTTGCATTTACCTGCCCCACCTCCATCACTGCTCCAATTATACTAGACACTACTGTCAGTTATCATTGCAGTTTGGATTGGGACCAGATTCATCTTAATGAAAAGGATATCATTTTAGAAGACAGAAACCAGAATGAGTCTCATTTGGTTTGGGTTGGGGGGTGGGAATCATATTTTCAAAAGCAAGTTCCATGTAGCATTTTGTCCTATGAATACTTCTTAGAAAAATAACAGTCCTTTCATCCAATAAGTTTAGCAAACCCTATATATTATCTCTCTCAGAGATTAGAATCACACAGTAGTGAATTAAGGCTGTCTGACCCACCAGTTCCCAAATGTATTAACCATGGAATCCTACCCAGAAGCCCTCATCCTCTATTCAAGGCTCCATTTCTAGGAACTTTCCCTACCATACAGGGGTGCTGAGCCAGTCTTCCTGGAGAGGACTTCCCAAGGCAGAGCTATTAGGACCTGAGGGAAGGATTCCTGGAGTGCAGCAATTCCAGACTAAAATTCCCAGGCTTGGGGTCTCCCTGGGAATTCCCTCAGAAGGCCCATGTGTGTACCTGGGGCGGAGGGTGGGGGGACTATTGCCAAGGAAATCTGCTCTGCAGGGACCCCAGGGCCCACTTTGGGCGTGTGTGAGTAGGGAGAGATGAAGGGGAAAGTTCCAGCCACTATAGATGGTGGTGAATGACGTAAACAAATAAGGACTGGGGCTTGGGAGAGAAGAGACAGCGCGAGTCTGGGCAGGTTTCAGGTTTCTGACAAAGAAAATTTTGAGAGACATTTACAGATACTCTCCTCACTCATCACACAAATCTATGTCAGGAGTTTGAGTTTGCGAAGCATCATCAGTGTCATCTCATTGGATCCTTGGCAATTCTGTGAATTAAGAAAGGGAAGTAAACACTTATGTGTGTTAGTCCGTTTGTACTATTATAAAGGCTGGGTAATTTGTAAAGAAAAGAGGTTTACTTGGATAGTGGTTCTGCAGGCTGTACAAGAAGCATGGTATCAGTATCTGCTTCTGGAGGGGGACTTGGGCTGCTTCCAGCCACAGTGGAAGGTGAAGGGGAGGAGAGATCACATGGCAAGAGCAGAATCAAGAGAGGAGGAGGGTGGTGCCAGGCTCTTTTTAGCAATCAGTTCTGGAAACTAACAGAATGAAACTCACTCATTATCTTGAGGACAGCACCAAGCCTGTTCATGAGGGATCCTTCCCCATGGCCCAAACACCTCCCACCAGGCCCAACTCTAACACTGGGGATCAGATTTCAACATGAGACTTGGCAGGCACCAAACAAATCATATCCAAACCACTGCATCGTAGGATATGTGAACCACTGAGGCTTTCGTTCATGTGTTATCATAGCAAATACTTTAAATCCTCATAACAACCCTGTGCGGTTAAGTGCCATTATTAGTACTGTTTTTTCCCACCAAGATTTTGAAACTGAGGCTCTCCCCCCCCCCCCCCCCCCCCCCCCCCCCCCCCCCCCCCCCCCCCCCCCCCCCCCCCCCCCCCCCCCCCCCCCCCCCCCCCCCCCCCCCCCCCCCCCCCCCCCCCCCCCCCCCCCCCCACCCCCCCCACCCCCCCCCCCCCCCCCCCCCCCCCCCCCCCCCCCCCCCCCCCCCCCCCCCCCCCCCCCCCCCCCCCCCCCCCCCCCCCCCCCCCCCCCCCCCCCCCCCCCCCCCCCCCCACCCCCCCCCCCCCCCCCCCCCCCCCCCCCCCCCCCCCCCCCCCCCCCCCCCCCCCCCCCCCCCCCCCCCCCCCCCCCCCCCCCCCCCCCCCCCCCCCCCCCCCCCCCCCCCCCCCCCCCCCCCCCCCCCCCCCCCCCCCCCCCCCCCCCCCCCCCCCCCCCCCCCCCCCCCCCCCCCCCCCCCCCCCCCCATATTCCCACTTTGTAACACTCACTGGGCTAAGGTAAGAATACAAAGGGGAACCAGGCAGAAAAATTAAAAAAAAAAATCCTTTCCTCAAAGTATTCACAGCCCTCTTGAGGGAGAACAGCAACTGAACAGCACTCGGGGAACACCGAATGATAAACTATGACCACTAAAAATTTGTTAACAGTTAGCATTTAATGAGTGCTTATGTCCAGGCTCTGTGCTAAGTGCTTTGAACGCATTACATTATTTAATCCTAACAACATTTCTATGAGGAAGACTCTATCATTATTCTCATTCTAAAAATGAATAAACTAAGCCTGAGACAGATGAACTGAATACTCTAGAGTTGGTCAGCTAGGAGAGAGTGGAGCTGGGATTCTAACTCAAATCTCTTTGACAGTAGATCTGTTGTTAATTACAAAGTTCACTGTAGAAGGTCCTATGGAATCAATGGTGAGGAATATCTTAACCATCATCATATTCTAGCATATATGGTAAGTCATCATTTAAAAATTGATTGGCCAGGCACGGTGGTTCATGCCTGTAATCCTAGCACTTTCAGAGGCTGAGGCAGGTGGATCGCCTGAGACCAGCCTGGACAACATGGCAAAACTCTGTCTCTACAAAAAATAGAAAAATTAGCCAGGTATTGTGATATGTGCCTGTAGTTCCAGCCACTTGGGAGGCTGAGGCGAAAGGATTGCTTGAGCCTGGGAGGTTGAATCTGCAGTGGTCACGCCACTGCACTCCAGCCTGGGTGACGAAGTGAGATCCTGTCTCCAAAAAAATTGATTGAATTGAATATCCATTTTAACCCAATTGGGAAGGGGTATTATCAGCATACATATAAAACTGCACAGGCTTAAAATTTTACTTATAGATAATCTCATCCCAGTAAATGATCTATCTGCATCTAGTTTGGTTACTCTTAATTTATGGTAACTTGGGGCTGCTGGGCTCTCAAAAGGAGAGGAGCTATGGCAGGGACCATTTAAGTCACAAGAATGAAACTGACTCAGCAGTATCTGGAATTTAGATTCTAGGAGCTAGAATCTGGCCATATTTTATGTAAAGTTTCAACTTTGGGTTATTGTTTCCCCAAGATTAACAATCCTAAAGTTTGATGAACTAGAATTTGGTTACCTCTTCTGTGTTAGTTTAAATGGGGACTGGATCATAAATGATACTAAATATATTTGGAGATGCTTCAAGAAACTGAAGGGTTTGGAAAGCCCAAATTCATACAGGAAGTTTTTAGCTCTGATATAGTTTGGATATTTGTGCCTACCCAAATCTCCTGTTGAAATGTAATCCCTAGTGCTGGAGGTGGAGCCTGGTGGGAGGTGTTTAGGTTATGAGGGCAGATCCCTCAATGGCTTGGTGCTGTCCTAGTTGATACTGAGTTCTCACAAGATCTGGCTGTTTAAAAGTGTGTGGCACCTCCTCTCCCTCTCTCTTGCTCCTGCTCCAGCCATGTGATCATGTGATGTGCCTGCTCCCTCTTCACCTTCCACCATGATTGTAAACTTCCTGAGGCCTCCCCAGAAGCAGATGCTAGCACAATGCTTCCTGTACAGCCTGCAGAACTATGAGCCAAACAAACCTCTTTTCTTATAAATTACCCAGTCTCGAGTATTTCTTTATAGCAATGCAAGAACAGCCTAATATAAGCTCCTTAAACCAAAATCATAAATTAGTTTTGCATGTGATTATGGTGCTTGCATTTCCATTTCCTCTTTACTGAGGAGTACGATCTTGGTATTTTAGAAAAAGGGATTTTTTTTTTGGCAACTCAATAATTGAGGAATGTTACTTTCAACTCTACTCTTGAAGAATGGAACACATTTACTAAGTCATACCTGTCTTCCTGTCTAATCCGCATATGCCAAAAAAAATCATTTACCAGACTCTTCCCACTACAGAAATGCAATCATTTATACATGCCAACACAAAGATGCATAAATATGTGGTTAATGCGGCCAATAGACCACATAACAAAGGTAAAACAGGCCACCTTTACCTTTATAAGGTGCCAAGCCATAAACGTCAGCCATCTCATGGCTGTATTGCTTCCTTTAAAAAAAAAAAAATAGTAGCCAGGCGTGGTGCCTCACGCCTGTAATCCCAACACTTTGGGAGGCCGAGGTGGGTGGATCACAAGGTCAGGAGTTTGAGACCAGCCTGGCCAATACGGTGAAACCCCATCTCTACAAAAAAAAAAAAAAAAATCAGCTGGGCGTGGTGGTGGGTGCCTATAGTCCCAGCTATTCGGGAGGCTGAGATGGGAGAATCGCTTGAACCTAGGAGGCGGAGGTTGCAGTGAGCTGAGATTGCGCCACTGCACTCCAGCCTGGGTGACAGAGCAAGACTCCATCTCAAAATAATAATAATAATAATACTGATTACATTTATCACAGAAGACACAGAAGTTATCCTACTGCCTCCCAGGCTTCCACATATGGTTGCACCTTGCACAACTCTAGAGAATACCTTTCACAAGAACCACAATGTGAACGTGCAGAGCACAACCTGCACAACTACACATAGCAGGCTACTACCTCTCCATATCCTCCATTCTCCCAAACATCACATATGGTAGTTTTGAGTTTGCATACTGTAGACGCCTTTGCTCATACAACATCTTGGCATCCAGCTTTGGCTCTGCTTAGCAGCACTAGGAAAGCCAAGAGATACATACTCACTTCTTAGCACTACTTTTCTCTTGTCAGTTCTAAGAACATTCAACAACATTTTCATTCTTTGTTAGACATTAATGAAAACAATAAGCAAAGCTGGGTCAATAGTAATTGGTCTCATGTAGAAAATGACAGCTAGTCAATTATTTTTGATAAGCCCCTAGAAACAGCAAATAAAACATCTGTGCAATAACCCCTTGTCAATAGAATAGCCATAAATCTGAGTCTCAATACTCCAACTAATTCTCTAAGGAAAAAAATATTTTCTTTAAGCATAGTAACAGAAACATTTTGAAGAACGATGTCATCTCTCTCTAAGAATGAACATTTTGATAATCTTGAAAGTTTCTTCTTGGCTTCACTGGGCAACAGGAACATTTTTAAATTGTGGTTTTGGCAGGCAGTAAATAAATGGATGTAAACATCACCTATTCAGAGATAGTCTCAGCAGGCAGAGAAAGGGGCACCCAAGTGATGGGATTTGAAGAGTGCTGAGAAGGCCACAGAACTAATAAATGCTATCATTTATGTTTCATTCCTTTGTATTAAGGGCACTATGCAACCACCACCACCATCAACACACACACACACACACACACACACACCCCTAGTTAACATAAAAATATTCCTGAGAGAGATAACACATTAAGCCTTTTTGATTACTGGCAAATTTCCCTTCCCATAGATAGTGTCTAGAAAAATAAGAATACTCAGTTAACTTTACATAGAGGAAGAAGCGGGTCAAGTAGTAGATTCAAAACCTTGCTCACAGGGTATTTTCTGGAAAGGGTGCAGGAAGGTGGTGGCATGGGGGAAGAGAGGGGATAGGAAGCAATAAGAACAGTTGGGATAATATTTTAAAGGCATAGGATACTGAGCACCTTGGGAAGAGGAAGAAGGGATGACAGATGAAGGGAAGGTTAAAGGGCATGAAACCCAAACTTTGCGCACTTCACGGTTTTGACTAAAACCGTTCCTAATCCCATTTCACAGGGATTGACTCTGAAGAAATTTCCCATCATAGAATTAGGAAAGTAAGCTATTATTTGGTATGTGTTCCTGGAAGGCTCACATTAACTGACAGTAAGGTCCTGGGAATTTATACCAAATTGGTTCTCCAGCTGTTGGCATATCATGATGGTGGGTAGAAACAAACAGCTGCAACTCCCATCACCTCTCCTTTCCACCTGGCCCCATCACTGTTCAGCCCCATGCCTAATCTCTATGAATACCCAATGCTCACATGTCCCAGCAGCCTTGTCTGTCCTGAACTCAAGTGTAAGTGACAGATTGACTGTGTTTCCCGATTTAACAGTATTTTTTCTTGGGAGTACAATTCTAAAGTTGTGGTGAAAATTTACGGAAAAATGTGTTACAATTTACCAACATTTGATTTTTTTGTTGTTGAAAACATTTTATTCATGATGCAAGGAGGTTTCTTATTCAAATATGAGTGTGAAACACAATTCTCAAAGTGTAAATAAAATGAAACTCATATGACAAGTGTTCATTCTGGATCTTCTTTCTGAATGTCGCTTGCATTTAAATAGCTTATGGAAACATACCTAATGTTTTACACAGATTACAACTTGCCAGTAAGAAAAAGGATGTCCCTGTTCTTTCTTGCTGAATTTAAAATGTGAGGCATGCAGTATAAACTTCCTCTTAGACACTTGTACTTTAAATGTGATATTGTTGTCTTTAAATTTAGTGTGTCCAGCTGTTGCCCTATTTACAAGTTCTCTTCCTTCAATAAAATGCAATTACAGTTATCTGTGGGATGTTCTTTTATTTGTATCCCACACAAAAAATAAAGATATTTTAATATTTATGTTTTCTCCGTCATTAAAAATTCAAACCTATCATTGCAACCATAGTTTCTAAAAGGGAATAACTGTTACATTGTGTGATTTTGGTACTGGGAAGCAACAAGAGTCCTTTTTTTACATATAAGCAACAAAACAATTTAATTAAGATTACATTATTGCAGGTGGTATTTTGCCAAATATATTACTTTTGCAATTTTTATAAAATAGATGCAAACAAAATATTGTGATTTCATATTGGAATGTCACAGGCAATCTTCTCCATAGGGTACCTACTTCATAATGAGCTATGTATGTTCTTATTAAATGAAATGGGAGGAAAATAATGACAAGAAACATTTCACACAGGAAAATACACAGTTAGGAGGGGAAATCTGCCTGGATTTTGGTTGCTGCAACAAAAATCTATACAAAGTTTGTTTACTTTAAAATGTATGGGTAGATGTAAATCAGTTGATGTTGTTGTCTCAGTAAAATAGAGTGCTTTCTAATCTTTTCCTACGTGTGGTAATCGGTCAGCAACGAAGCTGATAGTTAACAAAAACCTGAAGCCCACATCCAATTAATGCACCATTTTGGCATTAAATCTGAAGCACAATTAGGAGGGTCAGGCAATTCACTGTATTGTATACCAACAAGTTCAACCAAGTCACTTCATGTCGACCAAGAATGCTGGGCCTCACTGGTTTTAGTAGACAATGCTACAGCGATATCTGGAGGTATTTTCCAACAGCTTAAGTAGCTCTTTAAAGTAACTATTACTTGTCATGCAAATTTCTAGTTTTAAGCAGTAGCCAGCTACTGACATTACTAAGGTATACAATTTAAATACGAAAAAATTGAAATAAAAATAACCACAATATCTAGTATTTCCAGACACAATCATCTGAAGCTATTTTTCTGCCTTCCTCTATGTGAGCAATAAGGAGAGAAAGAAAATGATACTTAAACTGAGGGAAACTAAAGAGAAATGACCTCATGTTCCATTAGCCAAAATCAATACCTTATATATGCAAATGCAAGTTTCAACAGGGTATCCACATGCAAATTGTAAATACGAAGCAGCATCCCTTTTAGTGCACAACTGAGCATTAGGTTGCTATTTATTTAGGGGATTTTTAGTAAATTGCATGCTTTAATCTCTGTGTTATGGGAAATGGTTCCCTTCACCTCCTTCAGCAGTTACCTATGGCAGCTATTAATGCCTATAAGCAATGCAGTGACCCTGGCAGTACATAATTCCACAGTGAATATTTAATTTTGAAGGTGAAAAATGAGGCATACTCCCCTCATAACACTTCTTTTTATGACTCTCTTAATTCTTTGAAATTTATTATTTTTGCTAAAAGCACCCAGAAGGTAATTGAAATAGATTTTCCAGATACATTTCTAGATTATCTTAACCTACAGCAACATGTTAACTCATTCATAATATTCTCAGCAAATACAGGAAATATAGCTTCCCTGCTTAGAAACTATCCCAACTAACCTAATATTTTATGCTTCTTTAAGAAAAAACTAAAGTCATTTTCAAAAAACTTCTGGCTTCTTTCTTTTTTTTATTTTTGGAGATCAAGCAATGGCCCCAAAACTTCTCCAGTCAATCATCAAGACTAGAAAAAGACATAGGTAAATAAGAGATGGAAGTGGCCCTATGGGACCAACCATACCGAGAAAAGAACCAATTATTCTCTCTCAGGCTCCTAGCCCACCATTTAGCCCCTGAATAAGATCATTTACAGCCAAGTGCAATGGCTCACACCTGTAATCCCAGCACTTTGGGAGGCTGAGGCAGGTGGGTCATTTGAGGCCAGGAGTTCGAGACCAGTCTGACCAACATGGTGAAACCCTGTCTCTATTAAAAATACAAAAATTAGCTGGGCATGGTGGTGCATGCCTGTAATCCCAGCTACTTAGGAGGCTGAGGCAGGAGAATCACTTGAACTCAGGAGGTAGAGGTTGCAGTGAACTGAGATCATGCCACTGCATTCCAGCCTGGGTGATAGAGCCAGACTCTGTCTCAAAAAAAAAAAAAAAATTGTTTATTTTAAGATTCCCTTGTGCCTTGAAATGGCTCAGTGGCTCCCAGGAAGAAGTTCGTTACCATCACTATCAGGTCTAGCAGTGACTCTTCACTGAACTGAATATTGAATTATTGGGTTACTAGTCCCAGAAAATAAATGGCTGAAGAATTGATAACAATTTTCAGAGCAAAGAGAGTATTTGCTAAAATTGCAACCGGGGAAATGAGAAAGATATGCGAACAAATCATCCGCTAGCGGAATCCAATGGGACCTATGGAATCACAAGCAGAGCAGTCTTTGGCATCTATGCATCCCACCTAGATATGCAGCTGCTGGAGGGCAGGCTTCAATCTCAAAAATCCTCTCTATCCCCATAATATTGATGCAGACAGGAGACAGGGAAATACTAGGTTGGAGAGGCCGGTTCCCTGGCAAAGGCCCCATCTTCAAGCCTGAAGACACATGGCCCTGAATGGGGACAGGCATTCCTGTTTTTGTGCCCAGGCCCACCATGCCCCCATCTTGTACCCATACAAATCCTGAACCCCAGGTTCCAGGAGCAGACAACAGATGAGGAGATGAGATGAGTAGACAAGCAGATGAATGGCAGAATGGTGCAGCAGAGAAAGAGAGAAGGGAAGGAACATCTAAACGCCGAGAAGTGTTCAACTAGGGGCAGTGGGAGGGTAGTTTGGCTGCTGGACAGTCAAACTCCCGGGGAAGATCATCTTCCCACCCATCCCCTTTCCAGCTCCCCATCCATCCCACTGAGAGGCACCTCCACCACTCAATAAAACCCCATATTCATCCTTCAAGCCCATGTGTGACCCAATTCTTCCGGGATGCTAGGCAAAAGCTTGGATACAAAAAGCTGTCACACTGGCCCTCTGTCTGTGAAAATGCAGAAGGTCCACTGAGCTGGTTAACACTTAAGCCATCTATGGATGGCAAGGTTAAAAGAACACTGTAACACTGAGGCTGCAGGCACCCACCCCTAGACACTACCACGGGGCCAGAGCCCAAAGCACTCACCCCAGCTCCTGCTCCTTCCCGTCTGTATGTTCCCCCTCCTGTCAGGGGTTAGAGCAGTGGTGAGCCAAACCACTGTCGCAGGTCCCGTGAGGGGGATCAGGGAACTCTTCCGTTTCATCAGCAGAGCTCAAATAATACTTGTGGAATCAATGCAGAAAATGGTAGACCATAGGCTACATTCACTTGTTCTTTCAGTTAAAATGAAATAAGTCATTACTATGGGCAAGGCACTGGAACAAAAGCTGCAGGACAGAGGATATCTCCCCTCAAGGAGCTCACAGTCTACTTGGGGAGATAAGGCATGTTTGCAATTAGCTGCTAAAATACAAGATAACAACAACAAATACAAGATAATACTAAATAATAGGCTTTTTTTAAAGGGGTACAGGTAAAGTCCAGAGCAAGGGAGGATGACTTCTAGCCAGAGGAAAAGGATAAGACCTCATGATAATGTGCCATTTGAAAAAGGCATCCTCCCCTGGGCCCTTTCCAGAATCCCTCAAGTCAACCCTCACTTTCTCCTCAATGGGCGGGCCTCCTCCCTCCCCTTCTCTGCTGACAACACTTACTCTTTGACTCTGCTTTCTCTTGGGCCACTGCCAAGTAGAACACAGCTATATAGTTTCCCCTCCTCCCCATCTGTATCTACTTAAGCCCAGAAACCCTTTTGAGGTTTTGTAAGGGGTTTTAGGGCTAATAACTAAAGGGGAACAGACAAGGTTTAATAACACACAGAGAAAAGTGGTAAGAAACTGAAAAAGTCTCTAGAAATAGTTTTCACAGATTTTCAGTGGAATGAAGATGAAGTTAGGCCTGATTTTCCTAGTTTCTTTCTCTGAGCTCAAGTCTTCCTCCAATATTCAGCAGTACCTACTTTTCTTTCTTTCCTTGTTCCCCTCCTTTTCTTTCTGCACTTAAAACTTGTAGAGGAAAAGTCACCGTAGGAAATTGGGTGTCTCTAGAGGTAAACATGACAGTACTCTACACTTCAGAAAATACAGGCTACATTTAATATCTTCTTATGTTGCTCACAAAAAAAGAGTCATCTTAGATCAGATACATCGTGCCTAGGAAGAACACAGTGTTTTTGGACATAATACTTGCAAAATCAACCCTAGTAAGTAATAGCAAATATCACAAGTATAATTTCACCGAAAGCGTACCCAGAATCTAGTGCTAACAGATATTTTCCTGTATCTTTCTTTAGCATCTACATTAAGTCACAAACCTGTTGGGGTTCAGTGAGCACAAGCAACTATAGGCATGATGAGGAAGGACTATTGACACAAACCATGGCAACACAAACACATTTCAAGCTTGAGTGGCATAGCCTGCTTTAACAATGAGTACAGAATAGTAACATGAAATTTCCAAGGATGGGAAAGGAGGGTAACTTTTTTTATTTTGCTTCTAAGAGTACTGGGCGGCCAGGCGCAGTGGCTCATGCCTGTAATCCCAGCACTTTGGGAGGCTGAGGTGGGTGGATCATGAGGTCAGGAGATGGAGACCGAGACCATCCTGGCTAACACGGTGAAACCACATCTCTAATAAAAATACAAAAAAAATTAGCCGGGTATGGTGGCAGGCACCCAGCTACTCAGGAGGCTGAGGCAGGAGAATGGCATGAACCCGGGAGGCAGAGCTTGCAGTGAGCCAAGATCACCCAGGAGGCAGAGCTTGCAGTGAGCCAAGATCACACCACTGCACTCTAGCCCAGTCTCGTCTCCAAAAAAAAAGAAAAAAGTACTGGGCAACTACAGAAATCACCACTTTATGTTTCATATGACTTCAATGAATTCTCACACACAAGAATTCAACTCTGATTTTTTAGTGATGATATACCAATCATCACTCGAACAGCAATAAGATAGGGGGTGGAGCGAATCTTTTGTTGCTGTTGTTAATCAAGACACATTTGGAAGGATAACTGAGCTTATTTGCCGCAAAGGGAATGAATGGTCAAAAAATTGATGATTTAAATTATCACTTTTCTTATTCCAAATATTCAATGCTCTCATTAGTCTCCTAAAGTTCCTCACTGTGTGACTTTATTCTCAATATGACAAATACCAAATCATGTACTTTCTCGGCTCCCATTCCCAATTTCATGACTTTTTTCTTTAGTAAGTGCCAAGTGTTACTGGAGAAAGTAATGTAATTTTGCCATTTTGATGGTATAAACTTACAGTATAGCTTAACTTTAGCTGAGCCCTGGTTAATGTTTAACAAGACTTTTTATTTACACTTTGCTGACTACTTGTCATTTCCCAGGGCAGCCAATCTAAACCTTTCCCACTTTCCATTTGTCCCACATTTCCCAAGTCCTAAACCCAATCCTATCCTTTTCACTCTTAGCAAATGATTATTTCTCTGATAAAATGAAGATATTAAACATGATTTCCTATGATGTCCTGCCTCTTTCTCTTCACCTGATCTCTCCTTCCCTCCTGTCTCAAATTACCACACTCTTCTCCACTCTACCCCCAAATATATTAAAAGAGGAATCAACATTCCCTTCCTCAACTCCAATCAATGTGACTTTCATGCCCATCACTCTAATGAAATTTGGTACTCAAATGTCACCAATGACTTCAGAGTTGCTAAATGTGATGGTCACTTCTAACCTCCATCCTTTTCCACCCCTATGGAGTATTTTACACTGCTTCTTCTTCAATCTCTCTGTCTTATACACTAACATACCCTCAAGGCTTTCATTCTCATGCTCTAACTATTTCTTTGCTGAATATTTTTTCTAAAATATCTTCTTCGGCAAATTTTCCTACTTTCATGATTTCCATTGTGATGTGTTATGTGGATAACACTGTATTTCACTGGATTTCACTGTAAGTCTCAATTTCTCTCCAGAGCTACAGGCCTATATTTCTGACTCCCTCTTGGACAGCTCCCTGTAAGCAGGTCACTTGTATTACAAACTCAACATGACCAAAATCCAATTCATTTTGCCTCTTGATCATCCCACAATCCTTATTGCTTCAACCAACTTTCTTATTTCTACTCCTGACATCACTCTGCTCCTTCCCAGTTACTAACAGCTCTGAAAGTAAAAACTATTTCCCTCCTTCCTCTTGCTCACCCTCATCCATATAGTCACAAATTCTATCAGTTCTCTTTTCCTCAATGTTTCTTACATCCACCTCCAGCTTTTCCCTATCTCCACTGCTATAGCCCTAGTTAAGATCTTCATGCCTTACCTTCTATGTGAGACATCGTGCTCAGTGCTTTACATAATGTATCTCACATAGCAGGTGCACAATAAATATTTGTTCATTATACTATCCTTTTCCTACAAATGATGCTAGACAGATATTATCAACCATCACTACAAATTAGTACCCCCAAAAGAACTTCCCTTTAAAAATGTAAAAGCCATTATTTAAAAATACCAGGCAAGAGATTATACACTTTAAACCACATACAAAGTAGGATGGAAGAAGTGATTAGGTGACAATATAGTGGCAGTTCATCATCCTCAAGTAGTGCAACCGTATAGTACATGATAAGTAGAATCCTACCACCTCACATTCAGAAAGAAAACTATATGATAGTGAAAATGGTGCCAACACATTTTGTTCCTTCCAAAGGGATCCACAAGGATGCAAAGTAAGACATAAGACATAAGGATAGCTATTAAACTGGTTTCCAGCTTGCTTAATACCCAAGAAACTTAAAGATGATGGCAGGTAACCACGGCCACCTTCCCCACCTTTTTAAGAGATAGGGTTTCCCTCTGTCACTCAAGCTGGAGTGGAGTGGCACAATCTTAGCTCACTGCAGCCTTGAACTCCTGGGCTCAACTGATCCTCCCACCTCAGCCTCCCAAGTAGCTAGGACTATAGGCACGCACCATCATACTTAGCACCATTTACCTTTTATGTTAAATGTCTTTGGGCACATCATAACAACATTTTTCCTCAAAGGCTTTTAAAGAACATGACAGGAAGAAAAAGTGCAATTTTTTATTTCAAGTACCCATAAACCCCATGTATTTTTTTTTTCTCTGAGGTTCGGGCTTTCTACCTTGGTATATAAATGTCAAGGGGATGTTAAAAGACGCAAATATAACTTCTTGTAGAAGAAAGCTAGTTATATGATTACCTGTCTGACTAGCCCTGTAAGCATCTTGATGTCACTAAAACATTTAATATTATTTAAAGACACATTCCTGTTTTTGTAAGCGTAACCTACAGTCCTGTGGAGCTCAAACTGTTCATGCAATAAACAGTGCTGGAGTTTGGGTAAGGGAGAAAGCAACTCAAATAATAAAATGGTTTTTTCTTCCACCCGACCATCTTTTTCTCACTCTTGTATTGCTTTGGGCCTTTGGTGGAACCTTGAGAGGAATGGGGATGGAGGGAAAACAGAAATAAAAGGAAAGGAGGAAGGAAGGAACGTACAGATATTGTTTCTGTTTTCACAATTACTTAGACTGAACATTTGTCTACTGGCTTCAAAGTCTGCCTCTTTTTTTCCCTTTAGTTGTATTTTTCTGTAGGGGCTGAAGAAGCTCCTGATGCCACTGATTTCTGCAATCTCAGGCAGGACCAGCACCAATGCTAGAAGAAACATGCCTGACCCAAATGCCCTGGGGTTAGGACATTTATTACTATGCTGTCTCATTTTGTGTCCCCAAACCACAGATGTTAAAACCATCTCTTCTGAATGATGGCTGCCTCCCTCACTTAGTGGCAAGTGCCAAGATGACTAACATGTTTAAAAGGCACCTACAAAGAAAGCTTAAAAGTCTTTCCTTTCCCTTATATTTCCTGGTACAGACTGTTTTCCTGAAATAGGGGCTGTGCAGTGCCTAATAAAAGGCTGAATTTACTAAGAAGCTTTTATACCCTCATAAAGTAGCCCTAGTGAAAGTCATCTAACTGGCAGGAACTGTACAGGTAACAGACGGCTAGGACCTCTACCACACAGTCTTCTAAACTCTGGTTAATGGGCCCTAGAAGGCTGCCATCCCAAAAGTTTACTACAAAAGTTAAATACAAGGCAAATGAATTAAAAATGGTGCCAGGCACAAACACTATCCTTTGGCATTCTATTGCCAATGAACGATTATCACAGACAACTCTGCAGGCTCCCAGGCAGGCCAGCCAACAAAAAATGCAGAGAGTACTATGCCAGTCCCAATATATATATATTCCACATCCTCCAAACCCCAAGAATGTTGCTGAGATGTAAATAATCCACAAATTATTAAAATAAACAAAGTGGTGTCCAGGAGTTTAAGCAAGGTGCTTTTCCTCCTGGGTTACAACATACTATTCTAGGCCCCATGGGTGATGAGACAGAACAAAGCTTGAAAAAGTCAACTGTTGGGGGTGGAAATACTGCTATATAAGGGCATATTATAGATGTCAGGCACTCCAGGTTAAACAGAGGAAGTTTGAAAAGGGATGCAATCAGTTTGTTGAACAAGAATGGATATTGGCAGGGTGAACTGAATTTATTCACCAAATCCTAATACAGTAAAGATAAGGACTTCTTAAAACTAAACAAAGATAAGCTTAAAACAGATTAAAATGGGTAGTGATATGGGAAACAGCTGGTTTAAATATATGGAACTCTATATTACTCAAAACAAGAGGTGCTAATAGTTGAAAATACATAGTTTCACCAAAACAGGGTTCAATATGTTGATAAGATTTAAATCCACGATGGCTTATTGAATGAGAACAATTTCAAACCATACTCTGCTCTTCAGGAGTAGATTACTGAAAATCACAGAAACAACACAGTTCTAATTTGGCACCCACGAAGAGCTCCCAAGAGCTCCCAAGGTTTATCTGGGATCCAATTTGCACCAAAAAAAAAAAAAAAAAAAAAAAAAAAAAAATCACCAAATCCTATCTTCCTTCTTGTAAGTCTAAGTCAGTTAAGGAACAAGATTATTCTCACCTGCTTTAACTTTACAATTCTCCCATTCCGTGTTCTTTAGCCACCTGGTCTCCCAAACATTTTGCAGTTCCATTTTTGAAATGCATAAACCATCTCATTTCTTCATCTCAGATAAAGTATTTTTTTCATTTTGTGTGAACTTTTCTGTTTGGTTTGATAAAAAATTTCTTTAGCATTAATTGTGATGTTATCTTGGTTTTACTTCAACTCATTTATTTCATGTAATCTTTAAAGATTTGTCTATGTCACTGAACCCCAATCCTTCCATTTTATGCACATATATATATTTTTTGCTATAGTTTCCTGTACACAACCATTCTACTTTTCCTTTTTAAGTCCTTTGACCATGATTATCCCTTCCATATTTATTGAGGACAAGCTAAGAAGAAACAGCTGTAAGCCACAGAATAAAATATTTCAGTTACACATGTCAGTAGTACTTAGGATGATGCTATGTCAGTAATAGGTTGGACAACAGACGATGTTTTTACTTTCTCCCCAGCATGCAGCAGGTTGCAGGAAATTGGGCCAGCCTCTCAGCAGCTCAAGTCAGACCTTTACGTATGACTTCATTATTTAGTTTGAAAATGAATTGCTGAAAAACAGACTCACCCATAGTCAAATGTAAATATAAACAGGTTTTCCAACTCACATATAAATGAGTTATTCATCATCTTCCATTTGCAATTGCCTATACTTCTGGTTCTCTGCCATTAATTCAAAGCATCATAAAATTCATCTTAGAATATTGATTTAGAAGGTAAAATTTTAGGGTCTTGCTTTTAAAAGAACATGACAGATGAAGGTGGTGGCCAAGACAGAACAAAAGAAAACAAGATAATGCGTCAAGGACAGATTCTGGGCTCTCACTGGCTGGTGGAGTGTCTCATATGAAGGGCTCATACATGAGATCATTTGATCAACGACTTTTACTTCCAAACATCTAGAAATGCACACTACATCATTTAACTAGAGAGTAGTGAGTTTGAAATCACAAAGCTGGTTAGCTTGATCCAACAAGATCTGAATCACTCTGGCAAAATTTTCTAATCCTAGTGTCTCATTTCCAACTGGCATCACTGGGTGGCCCACATGATATACACAGAGACGAAAGAGGAGGTGGTTTAAATTGGACACCCTGAAGGATTATTTTACAATGCCACATGTTGTACAAATTAATTTGAGATTTTGTTCTTTGGGTGTTGCTTTAAATTGGACAAATTTTTAAATTTATTAATATTTATTTAGTTCTAGGCAGACAGCCCTAGAACACAGCTGGCAAATGGAAATGAGAGTATTGTATGCCCCGCCTGCCTTTTCAACTTTCTCTTCCACTACACTATTTCCTTTAAGGAATCTTTTTATTCAAGTTTAAATAGTTTTTTGGCATTCACCAAGTTCATTTTTCCTGTCTTTAAGATTTTGCTTAGGCTATTATATCTACTCACAATGGATATCCCAGTCTCTCATATTCTTTTATCAATAGCCTCCCCACCATCAAGGATCAGCTCAAAAAGGGATAGTATGTTCATGGTCTCTTTGTTACTCAGTCTATACACTCTCTTGTGAGTAAAAATTAGATCTTATATATTAGCCCTACAGTACCTAACATAGTGCATGGTACTTTGTAGATGCTCAATAAATACTTGTGGATTGACTGAACCCATCAATCATCTGTTTCAAGATGCCTACCATAGCATGAACATTCTTGAGACTCTAACTTCAGCAGATGCACTCATTCAAAATACAGTCCCTGCTGTCTGAAAACAGTTAAGCAATAAGAACTTACACTATTATCAGTATTTGATTTCAGTATAAGTACCTTGATTAAAAAAATTGTCATTTCCTGAAACACTGAAAAACTGATTCATTTAGAAATATTATTAGGCTATTTAGATCTTTATTACTAAAGCCATTGAGATTTATCATCTACCCCAAAGGTGGTTCAATCAACACAAAACAATTGAAGTGAGGAACTTTAACACCACAGTTTAGGCAATTATTGTAACATGATCATATTTCTTAGGCAGCTTTAATTTTTTGTCAAAACACAACAAAATTCATATTACATAGACTCCTATTTCATTAAGATAATGTGATTTGAAATAACAATGGCATTGGCCTAAAACAGAATACAGACCCTGTTAACACTTGAAGGGCTTTGTTTTTCCCAAAGGCATATCAGGATACAATAAGAAGCCTTCCAGCAATGCACTTCTAACCCCAGAAGTAATGGTACCTATTAAACACTTAGGAGGGCTCCCAGGGTAAGGTGATACTAAAGAAAACACAGCTTCAAGTAAGATAAAGTGTTATCTTGGCTTTCAGAATCTGAATGTTTTAATTCCAATTTATGTCCTATCTACCTGGGAATCAAGAGCAAAACAATGTTATCACATTTATTCTCTAAGGCAAAGAGCAAGAGACCTTTAGCAGAGTCCAGACAGGGCTCCCTGGTGACCTGGAAGTTGTGAATGGGCTATTCTCAAACAAAAAAGGCCAAGATGCCTAGTAATTCTAAGAATTAAGTAAGTGCTACGTGAAAGAAATGAAAACTACTAATGTGGTTAGTCCTTTTGACAGTATTGTTTTGTTTTTATTTGGGGGAATGGGGTAGATGTTTGCTTTACTTCCCACACTTGGTTTGATTATGTTTCATTGGATGAAATCATCCATAATTGTTATATCCCATCTCATTCTGGAGTCTTGACATTAAAATTATATTTTTACCTTCATCTTCTTCCAAAAAATGAGAATCAACAAAAGTTTCAGTCCATTTTGTAGACATTAAGGGTTACTTATGATGGTTTGAGAGCAATTTAATCCTGATAGAACTAATCTTTTCAAGGTCTTGATGCTGTACTGGAAAGACTATTACTTAATAAGGAATAATACTTTAAACCAGATTTGGTGACCAAAAAGTTACAACAAAATCACTTTAGGCTATTATTTCTCAGTTAAACATAACCTCTATAGTGGATATTTTAGATGTGAGTCAGAAAACATATTGAAGATATAAAAGAATGCCTTTGGGAAGTGAGTCCTCACTATATATCACATTCTACACATTAGAGTTTGTAATAATAATAATAGAAGTAAATTTATTTTAAGGCCATGGTTGCATTAAGTTTTCACTCACAGTTATATCACTGTAGATCTGTCACCAAGTTTCACTACAACAGTGGTAGAGTGGAAAGAATACAGAACTGGCTCAGAAAACCAGAGGATAAGTAATACCATTATGTGACCTTAGACAAGTCCTAAATCTCTCTAGACCTGAACCTTTGCATCTATAAAACAAGGATAATGCCAACCGTTCTCTACTTACACCCTGCTATTGGGACTAAACAGAAACACTTCTCAAAGTGCAATTTGGAAATGCATCAAAGAATTTTTACATCTTTATAAATGTTTCTTTGGCCTAGTAGTGCTGAAATTCTAAGAATTTATTCTAATAAAAGAATCAGAAATGCACCCAAATATTTATGCACCAGAATGCTAATTATAGCATGAGCTCTAATTGCAAAAGTCAGAAACAATCTAAGATGATTAACTCAAAACAAATTACTCTATATTCATATAATGAAGGGTATACAGCCATAAAAAATAGGTTTTATAAAAAATTTATTGAACTAGAATGTTCACAATAAATAGTGTTGACAGTAAATAGTGGGAAAAGCGAGTTTCAAGGCAGTACATATTACATAATGCAAACTATAATACACACACACACACACACACACACACACACACACACACACACACACAGAAAAAAAGACTGGAGAGAAATACACCAACATATTAACCATTGAACCACTGTTATCTTTGGGGAGAATTATAAGTGACTTCTATGTTTTTTTAAATATTCTGCATTTTCAAATTTTCTTTTAAAGCATATATTGAATTTATAATCAGAAAAAAAGAATTTTAATTAACTTTTTTTTCTCTAACTCTATTTTGAAAATTATATGAGATATCTGGAAATGTGTATTTGTAAACGCTAAGATAATATTATGAGAGTTAAAATCATACTATCTTTGAGACCAGGCGTGGTGGCTCACGCCTGTAATCCCAGCACTTTGGGAGGCTGAGGCAGGTGGATCACCTGAGGTCAGGAGTTCGAGACCAGCCTGGCCAACATGGTGAAACCTCGTCTCTACATAAATACATAAATTAGCCAGACATGGTTGAAGACGCCTGTAATCACAGCTACTCAGGAGGCTGAGGCAGGAGAATCGCTTGAACCTGGGAGGCAGAAGTTGCAGTGAGCTGAGATCACGCCATTGCACTCCAGCCTGGGCGACAAGAGTAAGACTACGTCTCGAAAAAAAAAAAACTCATACTATCTTTGTTAAAGAGGTCGAAATCCTCACTGTCACTAGACAAAAATTAAATAATCCAAGTGTGGAGGAAAGACCAAGAAATGTGTTTCTGAAAAGAACTGTGCTGAATTAGTTCAATTCTTTTGGCCTTAATTGACTTTTCCACACCCAAAACCTGCTTCTGCTGTTTTCTTCTTTTTTGTTTTTTTACATACACTTCAGTAACTGATAGTAGGGGTCAGAGCCTGCTGCAAACTTCTTAGCTATTTCAGCTGCACCACATCTTGGTTTTAAAAGGTGAGAAACGATGTGCCACTACTCTGCCCAGTTAGATACACAGCTAAAATGTCCCGTTGTCTTGGGAGTCAAATAAGGGCTAAAAGAAAAGCCAGGAAGACATGGTCAAGTCACAAAGCATCTGTTTAGTAAGTATAATAAATGAGGATGCAGTGCATGTATCTATCTCTCATCCTTGGCAAGGCTTCCAGTTCATCAAACAAGCTTGGAATTTATAAACTACTAAAGAAGAGAGTAATGCTGGAAAACTGTACAAGTCGAATGTCTGCTTGGGAAAATACAGGAACATGGTAGCATATATGACAAATACAGGGAAGCGAGATATAAAACACAGAATTTAAAAGTGTTTGCTGGATTACTGTGGCTTTGTTGGACTACATCAGCCTCAGAGAGAAAGTATCATAGTACATCCAGGGAGGGATTTTTAAAACTGAGGAAACCAGGGTACATCAGTAAATTATTTACATAGGATTAATTCCCTTACCTCCCCACCACCTCCGTAACCTGGGAGATAACAAAATTTACCCAAATTTCCATCCTAAGCTTTTAAGGTTTCATTCTATGTATAGAGTCCAGGTTTCCACAGAGCACAGTTAGGGTGCTTGATGTTACCTAACATACTCCAAGTGCAAAACTCAAACAACTCGGTGACTAACTCTGTAACATCTAAATGCAAATTCTAAAACTAGTGATATTAAGAGGTGTGTCTGTCAAATGCTCAACTGAGAAAGTTGATGAATGGAAATGATAGGGACAATCCAATCAATATATACAAAAAACCAAGAATGCAATCCTTGGCTGGGCATGGTGGCTCACACCTGTAATCCCAGCACTTAAGAAGGCTGAGGCAGGTAGATCACTTGAGGTCAGGAGTTCAAGACCAGCCTTGGCCAACATGGTGAAACCCCATCTCTACTAAAAGTACAAAAATTAGCCAGGCGTAGTGGTGGGTGCCTGTAATCCCAGCTACTCAGGAGGCTGAGGCAGGAGAATCGTTTGAACCCGGGAGGTGGAGGCTGCAGTGAGCTAAGATTGTGCCACTGCACTACAGCCTGGGCAACACAGTAAGGCTCCATCTCAAAAAAAAAAAAAGATGCAATTCTTATTAAAACCCTTATTAGTTTTTGAAACAGCTATTGCTACCTTGCTTCACTGAAAGGCTTTTTCTTTTTACATAGTTTAAACTGTTTAAAAGACATCATCAACCATTTCCTTTTAAGAGGATTTTTCTATACAACTCCCTAAAACTGAATATAATGGGAAGGCAGAAAACAGAAGCCCACTAGGAGACAGCACTGTAAAAGGAAGACAAAAATCCAATGATTCTTGTATCCCAGTGTTTATGACCACCTATCTGAGAGAGAAAAAATAAACACAACTTTTATGAGCACAGTAGCTGACTTTGAGGTAAATGGTAATCCAACCCTCATGTGATAAAAAATCAGGTCAGGTCCTCGTGGAGAAATTAGATATCCTGAAGGAAGCCAGCAATGAATGATGTCTTATACTTAACAGATGCTATTAAATAATTTTTCACTCACTCAACCTCAACAACATTCACTTGAACTTTCATCAACCTATTAATATGAGTTGAAAGCGAAAAACTGATGTTGCTATATGACCGCAGCTACTTCCTCAGAAATGTGAACCTACCCTGGCAAGTTACCAAACACAATGGGCCACATATTCTCTCCCACCGTTTCATAGTAAAGATCAAAGATCTAGAGGCAGCATCTTACTGTTTTCAGCTGCATACACTGAAGAGATTACAACAACCACCTTGCCTATTTGAATACTGATTTTCAAAAAGACCATTCCACATTGATGTTTGTCTTGCCCACCTATTTAGCTTTGCTCATTCAATCTTCTATTTGATCACAAGGAAAAATCATATAATGTGATCCACCAATGTAAAAGACTGGTTGCTTCTCCAGGAAATTGTGAATGAGATTTATCCAAAGATTAGGAAAAAAGAAAGACAATAAAAATAACACAAATTGTAACAACAGGAATGTGTTTCAGCTTTTAAAATCATTGACCATAATGCTGAAATGATGTTATTTAAAATAAGATGAGGGAGTAGTCTTCAAAACATCATCCTAAACTACAAAGCTTATTCTAATATTTACCAAATAATAATAATAATGATATCAGCTTTCCAGCTCTGTATCTCTTTACTTGGTCTATATTGCTATCTTCTAAACATAGCCAGTTGTTTAGAAAAACCCAGCAAAGTTACTTGTTTACAGCAAGTAACATGCTTCTTAAAGTAATTAACCAATTTGCAATCATTTGAGAACCTCTCTGCCCTGAGATATTTCCAGAAGGCCAAGTTTGTTAATCATTTGGTCATGCTGCAATTCAATATCAGCAGCGGAATGAAGCCTTAAACCCCTCCAAATTCTAAAATACCTTCCTGAATCCCTTATGGTATTGCAAAGGGCTTTTCCTGCTCTCACTGAGTACCCACAATCCCCATCAGTATTATGTGCACATGCACCATTTGTCGCTGACACTCATCTAGAGACACAGACAGACATGCTCCACTGGAAGACCGATTTCCAGAGAGGAGAGATACTTTAAATGAGAAAAACAATCTACCCTGCGTGCTCTAATTGACTGCGCACTGTACACAATTTGAAGGGGTGTGGGGGGAGGCAGAAAATGGATTTCAATTTATAAAGTAAAAATTAATACATGTGGCGTTTTATGTTCAAATTTAAATCATTTTCGTTAAATTTAATTTACCTAATTGTTAATGAATTAGCAAATGCATTTAGCAACCAAATCACCTACTAATTGGATACTAATGAAAACTACTTAGCAGTTTGTTTTCATGTTGATCATCATGTATGTTTCAACTGGGTGAACTACACCCCACACTTTTGGTTGGTGAAACCATGCTTTGTATTTGTCACTCTGTTACCTGAATTCTTAAAGGGTGAAGTGAAGAACTAAGTCCTTTTTTTCCCCTCCTTCTAGGGTCAGGGACAATATCTGCTGCAAACTATAAAGCAGAACAAAATATTTTTGTCAAAGAGCAAGGAGATCACCCAGCTCCAACAAACCAGGACTACACAAACTTCATATGCCACTGTTTACTAATATACTAGTAAAACCTCTTCCCCAAGTTGCTAGCTGAGGCTTCTAAACATCTGCTGGTTTTCAGTATAAAGGCTGAAACAGGCTAGAAAATCTGGAGTTGCTTTAGAAAGGTCTTCACGGAAGGCCAGAAGGGCCCTTCCCACGGTGCCTCCTGCTCCCACCCTTATCCCTCCTCCTTTTCCGTTGCTTCAAGGCAGAGGGATGTAGCCAGAGGCAGAACTTCTTCCTGTGGAATGTATGGCTAATTATGTGTAAGTCCTTAAAGCACTCTGGGCTCCTTTAGTCTGAGGACCAAGGCTTCAAATGAGGGTCTTCCCCTCCCCCACAATGATTCCAGCGATAACAATCTTGCAATCCATTCTCTTTCCTCTATAAACACAACCCAGTGACCTGCTTCCTTTTGTAACCGGTGTCAGACCCTGAGTTGATTTTCATCTGCCACCTTTCCTAATCTCTAGCTTGACCTGAATATGAAACTCTTTAAATCTGGACCCTGACCAAAATTGTTTCTAGGTGCTGCTGAGCAAAATGGCCCTTAGGTCCTGCTTGAATTTGCCTACTTTTGCTTCTGAAAGACACTGGACCATGGATAAGCTCTTTAGAAACAACTGTTTAGATATATCATCGTTCTTTCCCCCTAGAATGAAAAACACATAATTTTGGCTTGATTTCTATTTAAATGGTCACCAGATATTTTCTACAGTTTTTTTGTGGCTTAACTGTAGGTTGAATTAACAAGGAATTGCCCTTGTGGTGCCAGTCACAGAGAGTTTACTGGAAACCTGAAGCATGCCCTTGCAACTGTGCCCCAAATCAAGAGAAAAGTTACTGACCAACTCTATGCCTACAGGCAATTTAAAATCTGGCTCTGCCATTAACTTGTCCTGTGACTTTGAACAACTTCTGCAAACAGGAAGGGAACGATGCAGAGAACAGGGTTCAAAATGGAAAGATATCCTGGTCAGAGGCAGGAGGCACGGTGGAGGAAGATCTATCCGATCCCTTGAGAATCTTATTTCCAATCTGACTCTCAGTAGGTCAGAGAATTCCAAATAAATTGGCCCACAGCTGCTCCCACTTTCTCTTCCCCAGATGGCCTAAGATCATATCCATCTTGTGCTCAAATAGGTCCTGCAACCCCAGCAACATACTTCAAACTGAGCATCATTTACTTAAAGATAGATTCTGAAATTTGCCCAAAATGCCTTCACAATCCTTCACTCTAAATTTAGAAATATATTTGTGTGTGTCTGTGTGTGTGAATGCTTATATGTGTATATAGAGCTTTTCCCTAACCACCTTTTTAACAAATTTAAAAACCTGCAAAAGGTTAAAAATACCTTTATTCTTACTATGCCTTTATTCTGGGCCTTTCAATACTTACAGATTCTGCTTCTATTGCTTTCCAATACAAGTACAGCAGAAGGTTACAGAGGTATTTACTCAGAAACACCACTGCTCTGGAATCAGCAAAATAACCCCCTTTGTACAATCTTTTCTATACCTTTTCCATGAGCATTTACAGTTTCCAGCTTAGCATGGCCAAACCAAAATTCTGTAGGCTTTGTGGTAGACATTTATTTAAATAAGATTCTTAATACAACATAGTCATTTTTGCCATCCTGCCATTAAATAGAATTTTATTTGCAATATATACTGAATGCATATGTACTGAAGGACACAGAATAAAGTAGGGTAATTTAAAGTCAAGTTTTATAGAATATGGGAACTTAAGTTGCAGGATAACAGCATGAAAGAAGGCAATTAAGCTGAAGAAATCCTTTAAGCAACTCTATTGGGGTAGAAATTAAAAGCAGACCAGGATATGTTCTAGAATCTAGACCCTCAAATTCTGAATACTATCAAGTCTACTTTAAAGTACTCATTACTGATATTTTCTCCCCAGCACTCTACCCTTCTTTTATTTGTGTTCTTTTTTAGCTTTCATTACTGAATTCCATTTGTCCAGAAGAAATGTTATTCTTCAACACTGCAACCATAATATACTAACTGCTTTAGATATGTGTTGCATGAATTGTTAAATCCCTTTAAACTATTAAAGTAAAGCTGTCTTTTTTTTCTGGCTCATTGTTGTCAAAGATATGTTAAATGGTCTTTTAAATTTCTTTAATTATTTAGTCCTGAAATTATATTATATAATCCTTATGCAATGATTAACATGTGGCTTTCAACAGTAATTAGTGAGCTTTTATAATGGTTATGATGGCTCATTCATAGATGAAGTTTATTAAGTCTATAGTCCAGATCTCATTGAGATCCCAGAGTCAAGAGAAGTTTCTAAGGGTGCTCATTTAAAGGATGAGACAGAGACAAAGAGAACCAAATTTCAAAGTTTCATGAGCAAAAGATGTGCAGCCACTTAACTGCATTTACCAATTGCCCTAAGAAGTTTTCACTTTGGTGAGTCAAGAATTATCCGTTATGATTATCTATCAGTTTTCTGTGAGCAAGTTGTCTCTACTTCCAGAGTCTCATTCCCACAGACTGCAACAAGCCCCTGGGCCTTCAAGAGATTTATCAAATTGCAAGAAAAAGATAGCTAGCTCAAATACTGGATGTCTCCTTACCCAGTCATCAAAGCCAGGTCTAGCTTTAGGAGGTAATATTAACCTGTCATTGAATTAATATGATGGACAAGCAGTATACTAGAAGCTTTGCACATATTAATCTTATTTAATACTCATAGCAACCCTTTGAGATAGTTATTACTCCTTCTACTATACATACTAGGAAATTAGGACATTGAGATTAAGTAACTTGCCCCAAATCACAAGCTGTAGGGCCCTAGTTTCAATGTTGTAGCTGTGTATCTGTAGAGAGAACTTCAGGAATATTAATAGACCAGAATTTTCCTGAATAAAAATGATGTTATCTGTATTTAAACATACAAATGTCAAAGTTAGCATCTGGCATTCACTTGACAGTCCAATCAATGTTCAACATAAAACATACTACCAGAAAATTCATCAGAAAGTCTACCAGATATGAACTATTCATTGATCATGTCAAATTAGGAAAGTCACACGACTAATCACAAGGTCAAAACCTTGTTCAAACCTACATTGATTAATCTCTGGTATTTTTTGTTTACTCTCAAAACATTAGTCCACCACTCTTGACTATTGCACATTGGTTCTATTGTCAAATATTAACTAGACATTTTAGACAGAAATATTTCTCCTTTGTCTATCAGGATGACATTGTGACCATGGCACTAAATATTTTGCTCATGCAAACACATGTCATTTAACCTAATTTGAAAAGATACCCCTCTCCAAGACATTTGACTCCATATCACCTATCTATCACTATTGGTCAGCTAGTTTCTGGTGATTTTGGTAATGCCTAACCCAATGAAACAATTTACTGCAGCACTGGGTTACTTGTCATAGGATTATTACATGTAGTTTACTGGCTAGTTCCTTTTAATGAGTAAAAGAACATTCTTTTCATATGCTATCAGGGTCACACATTTAAACTTTAAAATATTATTTGGATTTCTCTTATACATGATCCTCAAGTGTCCAGAATGTACAGAACAATCGGAATATAATAAAGGAAAAGGTATCTCAGCAGCAAAAACGGGGACCTCTCTCCCCCCAGCTCAATGCCTTATTCATAACTGAATACTTTTGTATTACCAATAGAATTCAAACAAATTTTGTAAACTAGTTTTCAAGCCCCCAACAGATTAAAAGCAGCAAGTTAGAGGGAGAGTGGGGTGTTATTAATAGACTTACAGTATTCTGATAAGAATTACAGAAAAAGCCACAAATGCCTTAAATTTGAAGAGGCCAAATATATTAAGATCTAGATATGTGTTTATCATTATAAAAGTCCAAAGGCTGGGAAGAAAAAACAGAAAAATCAGATGACCATAAGTAGGTATGGTTTCATGATTGCTACAGGATTCGTTGGGTTTAAATGTTGCATTTGTGCATTTTATTTTGTCACACACCAGTAGCTCCTATGTCAGTATTTCATTATTGTAATATAAAGTATCCTTAAAGTCTAGATTTAAAATTTCGAGTTTTAGCAATTTTAACAATGCATTTTAGACAAAAAATCAGGGCAAGGAAATTTGAAATGTACTGAAGAGAAGAAAAAAGAATAGAAATTGTCTCCATTTTACCCTTTAAATTCCCTTGCATACCCATTAAAAGCACCAAATTTTATTCAGCTCTTACAATATACCATGAAATATGCTAAGCATATGGAAAGGATTACTTTTTTCAGTCTTCATTCAATCATCTAATTGAAGTATTACTTCATTCAATCAACTCTGTGAGATAGATATTATCATCCCCATTTTATTGATAGAAAATTGAGGTTCAGACAGTCTCAATCTAATCAGAGATTAGAACTCAGATTGGGGGCTGGGTGTAGCAGCTCACACTTGTAATCCCAGCAATTTGGGAAGCCGAGGTGGGAAGGCTGCTTGAGGCCAGGAGTTCAAGACCAGCCTGGGCAACATAGTGAGACTCCTGTCTCTAAAGGTGGGGGAGGGGTAGGAAAGAACTCGGGTTGGTCTGACACAAGGTAGAATTCTTTTTTAAAAAATTCATTAGATCTTCACAAATTATAATTGCATATATTTATGGGGTACAAAGCATGTTATGATATATGCATATACTGTAGAATGATTGAGTCAAGCTAATTAACATATCCATCACCTCAAATACTTATCATTTATTCCTCCTGTCTAACTGAAACATTGTACCCTTTGATTATCATCTCCCCATTCCGAGTCCCACCCCGCAGCGTCTGGTAACCAGCATTCTGCTCTCTCCTTCTATGAGTTCCGATTCCATATATAAGTGAGATCATGTGGTATTTTTGTCTTGCTGTATCTGACTTATTTCACTTAGCATAATGACCTTCGGTTTCATCCATGTTGTTGCAAATGATATAATTTCCCTCTTTTGTGTGGCAGCATATTATTTCATTTTCTATATGTTCCACATTTTCTTAATCTGTTAATCTGCTGATGGATATTTAGGTCGATTCCATATCCTGGCTTTTGTGAATAATGCTGCAGTGGACATGTGGGTACAGATATCTCTTCAACATACTAATATCAAATGTTTTGAATATATACTCAGAAGTGGGATTGGTGGATCATATGGTAATTTTACCTTCAGGTTTGTTTTGTTTTGTTTCTTTTTGAAACAGGATCTCAGTTCTGTTACCCAGGCTGGAGTGCAGTGGTACAACCATGGCTCACTGTAGCCTCCACCTCCCAGGCTCAGATGATTCTCCCATCTCAGCCTCCCGAGCAGATGGGACTACAGGTGCCTGCCACCAGTCCTGGCTAATTTGTGTATTTTTTGTAGGAACAGGGTTTTACCATGTTGCCCAGGCTTATCTTCAGTTTTTTGAGGAATCTCCATAGTGTTCTCCATAATGGCTATACTAATTTATATTCCCACCAACAGTATATAAAAGTTCTATTTCCTCTACATCCTCACGAACACTAATCTTTCATCTTTTTGATAACAGCCATTCTGACAGATGTGAGGTGAAATCTCATTGTGATTCTAATTTGTGTTTTCCTAATGATTAGTGATGTTGAGCATTTTTTTCATATACCTGTTGGCCATTTGTATGTCTTTTTGGAGAAAGATCTATTCAGGTTCTTTGCCCATTTATGAATTAATTGGACAATCTGCTTTCTTGTTATTGAGTTGTTTGAGTTCCTCATATACTCTGAATATTAAAACCCATTTATGCCTAGTGTTCCATTATTGTAACACTGAGCTTGTGGGAGTTATTTATATCCTACTGTTCAAGGTCATCGCCAGGGTCTGATTTTTCACAGAAAAAAATTTGTGACCTCTGGCAAATATATAGGTTAACCTCTTACCCGATGTGTAACTTGCAAATATTTTCTCTCAATCTGTAGGCTGCTTTTTCACTTTGTTGATTGGTTCCTCTTCCTGCAAAAGCTTTTCAGTTTGATTTAATTTTATTTGTCTGTTTTCGTTTTTGTTGCCTGAGCTTTTGAGGTCAAATCCAAACACTCATTGCCCAGACCGATGTCATATACTTTTTCTCCAGACAGAATTCTTTTTGTTTTGTTTTTTTTAATACTTTAAGTTCTGGGTTACATGTGCAGAACATGCAGTTTTGTTACATAGGTATACACATGCTCTGGTGGTTTGCTGCACCCATCAACCTGTCATCTACAGTAGGCATTTCTCCTCATGTTATCCCTCCCCTAGCCCCCCACCCCCTGACAGGCCCCAGCATGTGATATTCCCCTCCCTGTGTCCATGTGTTCTCATTGTTCAACTCCCACTTATTAGTGAGAACATATGGTGTTTGGTTTTCTGATCTTGTGATACTTTGCTGAGAATGATGGTTTCTAGCTTCATCCATGTCCCTGCAAAGGACATGAACTCATCCTTTTTTATGGCTGCATAGTATTCCATGGTGTATATGTGCCACATTTTCTTTATCCAGTCTATCATTTATGGACATTTGAGTTGGTTCTAAGTCTTTGCTATTGTGAATAGTGCCACAATAAACATATATGTGCATGTGTCTATCATAGAATGATTTATAATCCTTTGGGTATATGCCCAGTAATGGGATTGCTTGGTCAAATTGTATTTCCAGTTCTAGATCCTTGAAGAATCACCACACTGTCTTCCACAATGATTGAACTAATTTACACTCCCATCAACAATGTAAAAGTGTTCCTATTTTTCCACAATCTCTCCAGCATTTGTTGTTTCTTGACTTTTTAATGATTGCCATTCTAACTGGCGTGAGACGGTATCTCATTGTGGTTTTGATTTGCATTTCTCTAATGACCAGTGATGATGAGTATTTTTTTATATGTCTGTTGGCTGCATAAATATCTCCAGACAGAATTCTTAGCTTCAATCCAACACTATATCCAGCCCCAAAAGTAACTCAAGTATGTTCATAAGGAACTATACATGCTCATGTTGGGCCAAGCTGACTTGATCTCCAAACAGGCAGTCAGAATGGCTGTATGTCAACACACAAACTAGTTTCACTCTTCGTGACTGACTTTTGGTGACTGGCTGGATGGCCTGATGTGACAAGCCAGTGAAAGCAATGAACTGAATTTGTGTGTACTGATGTAGCCGAAGGCAAGGCTAGCCTATTATTAGAATACACAAATCTCACTTATGATGTAAATGGAACACAGATTTAAATTTCCCCCACACAATAAAGGCATGGAATGTAGTAACACTTTCTGAAAGAGTTTACACCATGCTGATAATCAATGCTTAATGAGGTCCTTTTCTCCAGACTCAAGACCTTTATGTTACTGTCATCCTGTTAAGCATCTCATTTTTCCCCACTTGAATAGCTTTGTCCTCTTACAAAGGCCCATCACTATGTGAAAGTGGCAGTATAATTAATTTTTCAGTAAAAGCCAAGTTGTTTGCTCTCAAACATCCTGCAGTTTAGGAAATGTCAAAATGTCAGACCATGTAAGTGGAAATAAACTCTGCATTACACTTCCAATCACTTACTGCAGGGAAAGAATAGCTAGACATTCCATTGAGAAGGGAGAAATGCACAGAATCACTCCAAAAAAGTGATTCAATGTCTTTCTTATCCGATAAATATGTCATCTGTAAATCTTAACCTATTTGGAGTTAAAACATAACACCCCAGTGCTGCTTGCAAGATCCTGTTACATCCTCAGAAGTTGGTGCATGTGTACGTGTGTATACAATACATAATTCCATACATTCCATTTTTGGATTGTTTTAACAATAACATTATTTTTTCTATATTTTTTACTACACAATACATATATTCTAAACAATGTCTGGCATATACTATGTGCTCAGTAAGTAATTATGGAATACTTTCTAGAGAAATTAGAAAATATAGATAAAAAAGAATAAAATAACCCCTCCCCCCATAACTCCACCATCTAGAGAGGACCACGGTTTCCTATTACCTATGATTCTAGCCTTCGTTCGTTTTCTTCTTCTTCTTCTTCTTTTTTTTTTTTTTTTTGAGACAGAGTCTCACTCTGTCACCCAGGCTAGAGTGCAATGGTGCAATCTCGGCTCACTACAAGCTCCGCCTCCCGGGTTCACACTATTCTCCTGCCTCAGCCTCCTGAGTAGCAGGGACTACAGGTGCCAGCCACCATGCCTGGCTAATTTTTTGTGTGTTTTTAGGAGAGATGGGGTTTCATCATGTTAGCCAGGATGGTCTCGATCTCCTGACCTTCTGATCCACCTGCCTTGGTCTCCCAAAGTGCTGGGATTACAGGCATGAGCCAATGCACCGGGCCTCTAATCTTCCTTTAATGTATATAAATACATTTTCATAAAAATGGAATCACACTTTATGTACTGTTTCATCACTTAATAATAAGTTGTCAGCATTTTTCAATGTCATTATGAATTATTTCGTAATACTATTTTAAGAGCTGTACAGTATTCTATCATATAGGTGTCCCATAATGAAACTAATCTCTTAATGTTGGAGATTGTTGGTTATTTCTAGTTTTTCACTTTCTTGATAGCACAATAAAGATCCTTATAATCCATTCTTTATATATCATCTTGATTATTTCCTCAGGATAAATTCCTGGGTGTGCAAAAAAATGCAAACAACCCAAATGTCCATCAGTTGATGAATAAATAAATAAAATATATAGGCCAGGCATGGTGGCTCACACCTGTAATCACAGCACTTTGGGAGACCAAGGCAGGAGGATCCCTTGAGCCTAGGACCTCAAGACCAGCCTGGGCAACATAGAGAGAGAGTGTCTCTATCAAAAATAAAAATAACAACAACAAAAAAAGGGTCGGGTGTGGTGGCTTATTCCTGTAATCCTAGCACTTTGGGAGGCCGAGGCAGGTGGATCACCTGAGGTCAGGAGTTTGAGACCAGACTGCCCAAAATGGTGAAACCCTGTATCTACTAAAAATACAAAAAAATTAACTGGATGTAGTAGCACACACCTATAGTCCCAGGTACTCAGGAGGCTGAGGTAGGATAATTGCTCGAACCCAGGAGACGAAGGTTGCAGTGAGCCGAGATCATCCCACTGCACTCCAGCCTGGACAACAACAGCGAAACTCTATCTAAAAAAAAAAAAAAAAATTAGTTGGGCGTGGTTACCAGCACGTGTAGTTCCAGTCACTTGGGAGGCTGAGATGGGAGGATCACTTGAGCCCAAGAGCTCAAGGTTACAGTGAGCCATGATGGCACCACTGCAGTCCAATCTTGGTGACACAGACAGACCTCGTCTCTTAAAAAAATAATAAAGAAAAATAAATAAAATGTATATACAGGTATCCATACAATGAAATATTATATAGCCATAAAAAGGAAAGAAGTTCTGATACATGCTACAACATGGGAGCACCTTGAAAACATTATGCTAAGTAAAAGAAGCTAGACACAAAAGGCCTCCATGTTGTATGATTCCATTTACATGAGATGTCTAGAATACAGAAATATATAGAGACCGCAGCTTGATAAATGGTTGCTCAGGGCTAGGGTTGAAGGAGATAGGGGGATATGAGGGTGATTAGCTAAAGTGTATAGTTTCTTTTTGAGGTGATAAAAATATCCCAAAACTGACTGTGGTGATAGCTACAAAATTTTGTGAATATCCTAACAACCATTGAATAGTATATACATTTTAAAAGGGTGAATTTTGTAGTATGTGAATTATATCTCAATAAAAGTTGTCATTTAAAAAATTCTGGGCCAGGCATGGGAGCTTACACCTATAATCTCAACACTTCGGAAGGTCAAGGCAGGAGGACTGCCTGAGCCAGGAGTTCAAGACCAGCCTGGGCAACTTAGAGAGACCCTGTTTCTACAAAAAGTAAAAAAAAAAAAAAAAAAAAAGAATAGTCAGGCATAGTCACGCATGCCTGCAGTTCTAGCTGCTTGGGAGGCCAAGGGGGAAGATTGCCTAAGTTCAGGAGGTGGAGGCTGCAGTGAGCCGTGATCATGCCACTACACTCCAGCCTAGGCGACAGAGCTAAGACCCTATCTCAAAAAAAAAAAAAAAAAAAATTCTGAGGCATGCTAAAAATTTTAAGCTTTTGAAGTAAAAAAAATTTTTTTAAGTAAACTAAAATTAATTTTTAAATTAATTTTAAAGATCTTCCTTTAAGAAGGGAATCTGTGTGGGGACTTTGAGCATTAGGCACTTTAGATTTTTCACCTGGAAAATGGGCCCCCACTTCATCAGGTTATGAGAATTAAATGAGATTGTATAATTACAAGTGCCTGACACATAGAAACTCCATAAGTGTTAGATAAACAAATGCATGCAGAGTATTTCCTAGCCCAGTGTCTCTGTGCACAAAGCCCTTCTTAAGAGCTGCATCAGATGTAGTCCTTGCCTCTGAGGGTCTTCTCATCTAAGACATGCTACATTTTTTTCCAGCTTCCTTCTGCTGTCTTTGAATAAAACACCATGAAAACCATTTTATTTCTGGAGCAGAGCTTTCAAAAAACCAAAACTATCGACAAACCCTTCATTGTACATTCTACTTTCCTCTTGGTGACCTCTTCGTTTCAAATGCTGTAATGAGCTCAGTTTTGCTCCTTCACTACTCCTTTCTGGTATGCTGCTCCCATGGGCACCTCCTAAGTGGTTCAAGCAAAAGACCCATCATTGCTCAGCAGTCAGGGCAAGTTACAGCCACAAGTCAAATACCTTCCTGAGACCTTTAACCTTGCTGAATGGGGTGGGAGAGTGATGAAAGCCATTCTGCATACCAGGAAGGTCTAATGTCACAGCTTACAACCTGTCCAAACAGGATGCTCGGACTTTTTTTTTTTTTAAACTAAATAGTGATCAGGGTGGCTCAAAAACAATATTCCTATGGTGACACTCTCAAGCCACCCCACACCAAAAGGGAAAGAAGGTCAAGCTGGAAGGGGGGAGATATACTTCGGAAGTTCCTGTGAGGAACTTTACATACCTTGGAGAGGACTAAAGGAAGGTGAACAGGCAGTGTCCACACAACCAGTTAGTCAGGAAAACCTTTGCAATCAGGGTGCAGGTTACGTTAAGTAAAAGCCACAATCATAGACACCAATTGGAAGAAACCAGAGATTTGTATGCATCTTGAATTACTTTATTAGGTACTAGCCTAAATATCTCTCAGAGCCTCAGTCTTTCGGACAGTCATTGCACCTTTTTAAGCTCTCAGTCGGGCTGGGCACGGTGGCTCATGCTTGTAATCCCAGAACTTTGGGAGGCCAAGGCGGGTGGATCACCTGAGGTCAGGAGTTCGAGACCAGCCTGGCCAACATGGTGAAGCGCTGTCTCTACTAAAAATACCAAATATTAGCCGGGCGTAGTGGCGGGCACCTGTAATCCCGGCTACTCAGGAGGCTGAGACAGGAGAATCGCTTGAACCTGGGAGGCAGAGGTTGCAGTGAGCTAAGATCACACCATTGTACTCCAGCTTGGGCAACAAGAGCAAAACTCCGTTTCAAAATAAATAAATAAATAAATAAGCTCTCAGTGAAGTTATATTGTTGAAGTGCTTATCATTTCTCAATGGTTTCTAAAGCCATTGCGCTGTGAGGTATTTGGGGAAAGAGATTCAATTTTCCCATTAGGTTTAGCCTATTTCATCCTTTGACAGCATCTTCACTTTATTTTTATTTTTTTATTTTTAAATTTTTGTCTTTTATTTATTCTTTATTTTGTTAAAATTTAACTTACATAATTATATTTATGATTTACTAATACTTAATTCTGTTTTTAATAAGGCCTCATTCAAAGTGTTTCATTTAAAAAAATAATAATGGTAGAGTCAACCAATAAAGTGATGATATGCAGGTTTCCAGCTCCTAGGTAGTAGAATTCTTATAGGGAAGATGTTTCACTGTACAAATGAACTAACCCTCAGGAAGCTTAAGGATCCTGTGAAGGACACACACCATCTAATCTAATCATGTCAGATGATGTAAATGTGCAATGATTAAATTTTTGCCGGGGAGGGAAGCCCCTGCCTACTCATCCTCCCTTCTTTAGGATGTTTCCAGAACATAATATGCCTGATCAAAAGTTTTCTCTTTTTCTTTCTTTCCTTTTTTTCTTTTTTGAGACAGGGTCTTACTCTGTTGCCCAGACTGGAGTGCAGTGATACAATCTCGGCTCACTGCAACCTCTCTGCCTCCCAGGTTCAAGTGCTTCAGCCTCCCAAGTAGCTGAGATTATAGGCGCCCGCCACCACGCCTGGCTAATTTTTGTATTTTTAGTAGAGACAGGGTTTCACCATGTTGGCCAGGCTGGTCTCGAACTCCTGACCTCAGGTGGTGTGCCCACCTCGGCCTACCAAAGTCCTGGGATTACAGGAGTGAGCCACCGTGCCCAGCCTGATCAAAAGTCTTGACCTTTTGATTTTACAATGCAAGTTCATGGGCCTCTGACTCTTGGAACTGCAAATACTTACCTCTAGAATTCGCTCAGGGGTCTCTCCTAAGGTATAAGCGAGACAGGCACAATGTGCATCCTCTCGTATCTCAAGAAAATGAGAAGTTTTAAATTGTTCTCTCTTCTACTTTTTTTTGTATGAATGTGTGTGAAATTATTTCCAGATTTTGTAGTTGTTTTTGTGCTACTTTACACGCATGTAACTCTGATAATGCTTATCCAATATTAAAATCATGTTTTCTCTATATATATTAATATGGAAGGGTCTTTTTTATTATTATTATTATACTTTAAGTTCTAGGGTACATGTGCATAACGTGCAGGTTTGTTACATATGTATACTTGTGCCATGTTGGTGTGCTGCACCCATCAACTCGTCAGCACCCATCAACTCGTCATTTACATCAGGTATAACTCCCAATGCAATCCCTCCCCCCTCCCCCCTCCCCATGATAGGCCCCGGTGTGTGATGTTCCCCTTCCCGGGTCTTTTGGTAACAGAACTGTTTAAGTTCTCTAACAATGACAAGGTCACTGTTAATGAGCAGTTTGGTGTGACTGAAGATGCACAGAAACACCCGAAGAGGCCAGGCGTGGTGGCTCATGCCTGTAATCCCAGCACTTTGGGAGGCCAAGGCAGGCACATCACTTGAGGTCAGGAGTTTGAAACCAGCCTGGCCAACATGGTGAAACCCCATCTCTACTAAAAATACAAAAATTAGCCAGGCATTGTGGTGCGTGCCTGTAATCCCAGCTACTTGGGAGGCTGAGGCAGGGAACTGCTTGAATCCAGGAGGTGGAGGTTGCAGTGAACCCAGATTGCGCCACAGCACTCCAGCCTGGGCCACAGATCAAGACTCTACCTCAAAAAAAGAAAAAAGAAACACATGAAGAAAAAGTGGGACACTGCAGTTACATGGAAGCCAATTTAATACACTTGATCTTGGGACCAAAAGCATCTATTTGTTTACTTTCAAGTGCATTTTTAGCTAATTGGTCTATCAACAAACATTTTCTGAGATCCTACTATGATCAGGCTGTATGCTAAGTGTTAAGGATACAAATAAGATATAGTTTGCTAGAAGTGTTCATAGTATAGTGAAGGGATCACCAGACCACTGGATCCCTATAGGTCTATTCCAGGAAAGTGAGTCCAGATTCCATTCAAATAGACTAATTTTTCACTCCAGCTACAACTGTGAATGGGGACTGATGATGAGAATTTCACTGCCTCCTTGGGGTAGCCTATTCTCTCTTTGGTCAGCTTATGTTGTTGGAAAGTTATTGCCTGGATTGAGAAAAAGATGTCTTCCTATATCTCTCCTCTACTGATCCGAGTCTGCCTCCTCCCACTCCAAAGCCACCAAAACTAGTTTATTGTTACTTTGACTTGAGAGCCCTTCATGTTTTTGATAACAGCCACCAACGTACCCTGAATCTCCACTCCCCGCCCCAAATTAAAGAGATTCAGTTCCATCAACATTTCCTCATAGAATGCGATTCTGAGTATCCCTGCCATTCCTTATTAAAGAAATCACAGGTAGCAGCAGATAGAGCAGTTATTTAGGGGGCTGGTAGCAGGGCCCTGATGACAATTTACAAACCTATTTTGATGAAGAAAAAGGAATGCATTAGGTCCTCAGATAACAGGGTCCCAGTTTGTGGCCTTCATTATCAAGTATAAGCAGAATTAATAATTCATATCCTGCTAATGCACAGCAAATCATGTAAGAGCTTCAGCTTTAGAAAAGTCTTTAAACCATGCGCGCACACACACACAGACACAGGCACACACACATCTCAAAAGCATGAATAAAAGCAATCTATATATCCAGCCCAATCAATCATGATTACTGAAGGCCCTCTGATTACTGAAGAGAGTTCCCTCGCTGGCAAGAAAAGTTTCTGTCTTTGCTAAGCTTTTCCATCCTTGGACTCAGCAGCCTCTCCCCAAACTTTTCACTCTACATAAAAACTTTCATTCCCAATTAATACAGACTCAAAATCCAACTGTCCCCATGAATTTAGGGTGTTGGCAAAGAATCACAGTGCTTCTCTAGTCCAGTTTTTATTGGATAGAGGAAACGGCCCTAGAAAGGAAATGTCAAGGCTGGGCATGGTGGCTCACTCCTGTAATCCCAGCACTTTGGGAGACCGAGGTGGGCGGATCACCAGAGGTCAGGAGTTCGAGACCAGGCTGGCCAACACAGTGAAACTCTGTCTACTAAAAATACAAAAAATTAGCCAGGCATGGTGGCACATGCCTGTAATCCCAGCTACTTGGGAGGCTGAGGCAGGAGAATTGCTTGAACTCGGGAATTGGAGGTTGCAGTGAGCCAAGATCGTGCCATCGCACTCCAGCCTAGGCAACAGAGTGGCAGACTGTCTCAAGAAAAAAGAAAAAGAAACAAAACGTCCATTTTAGGTGGCAGACCCAACTAAAACTCAAGTTCCATCTCTTTTCTTTGTTCTCCATCAAAATCTCTCCAAGTTCTCTTTTAAAAGTCAGCAAAAAGCATCAAGAGAAATATAATTCATTAGTAGTGGTATCTTGGGAAAATAGGTTCCTGGTAATCAAATTTGTACTCAGTGAATTTGGGCCTCCCTTGCCTTTGAGCTCTTTTTTTTTTTTTTTGGCGGGGGGGACGGAGTCTCGCTCTGTCGCCCAGGCTGGAGTGCAGTGGCGCAATCTTGGCTCACTGCAAGCTCCACCTCCCGGGTCCACGCCATTCTCCTGCCTCAGCCTCCCAAGCAGCTGGACTACAGGCGCCCACAACCACGTCCGGCTAATTTTTTGTATTTTTAGTAGAGACAGGGTTTCACCGTGTTAGCCAGGATGGTCTTGATCTCCTGACCTGGTGATCTGCCTGCCTCGGCCTCCCAAAGTGCTGGGATTACAGGCGTAAGCCACCACGCCCGGGCTTTTTTTTTTTCCAAATAGAGACAGGGTCTCACTATGTTGCCCAGGCTGGTCTTGAACTCCTGGGCTCAAGCTGTCCACCCACCTTGGCCTCGCAAAGTGCTGGAATTATAGGCATGAGCCACCAAGCCCAGCCTCTTTGTGCACCTTTTAATGACTTTAACAATGAGGATGATATTGACGGTATATTCTATCCACGTTTTTGCTTGCATCACAAACTGATTTTTTTTTCTTTTTAGCTTCATCAAGTTGAAATTTCTTGTTAAAAGGAACAAAAGATCCAACTTCAAGCAACCCCCTTGTATATAAGGATACCGTACTATTCTGCCTATATCAGCAGTCAGGGCAGCAAGATGTTTTCTTTTCTATCAGATTTCGGCAGACTGTAATAAAACTCAAAGCCTGAAAACGGGAGAGATGAGGTAGTCTCTCCAAACATGCTCATGTGGATGGTGCCAGGAAGCCCCTAGGCAAGTAAAATAACTGGGTGCTTCTTTGAAAGCCTCAAATCACTTTAGCCTCAAATAAACCTTGACACCCAAGTAGGGGTATCAGGCAATCCACATAGGCCATTTATATCTCTGTGTTGCTGTGAGAAAGAAGGACAGAGTTTCCTAATCCAGACACTGAAACACTAAGTGGTAGCCTCCCATTTGTAACCGATGAGTATTCACAAGGACAGGTGGGTAATGGAGGATGAACATTCCCTCCCAGCATTTTTAATTAACTGGTTGTTGGATTTATTGGTCAGCTCAGTGGGAAATCAGAACCTACTACTTGGGGGCTATTTTTATAGCCTTCTGGAGTTGGGTTGCCTTAGTACAGACATCTGGCACCATTCCTAGAAGTGGTTAGATTTGTATTTTTCCCTTTTAAACAGCAACCAGTGAGTAGATTTGAGCATTCCAGGCATCTGGCAGTAATCTGATATAATAAAGGTGCCCCTCTCTCTTCCCACTTTGGTAATATAGCATATGCACCACCAGTTTATCCCTTCACATCCAGCAGCAGGTCAGAGGCAAAGGGAGTGTGGTTAAAACACAAATAAACTCTGTAAAATCTTGGAAGCAAGGGGTCGTATCTATCATCAATACATTTATAAGCTATAAAACCAGAGTAAGTCATCTCTGAATAAGCAATATTAGATCTTATCAACCCCAAATTCCTCAAATCAGAGTTTCAGCTCATTTCCTCTGTCTTCCTTCAGATGAAGTACTGTTTAGGAAAAATGGGAGCCTTTTGCCATCAAAGATCTTTTTACAGCATACACTAACAATTTCTGTGCAGATATTTGGGTGGCAAATTGTAAACCGATACCTATTTTGCAATAAAATTACCACAGCATTAAACTGACATAATAGAGACAGAAATTCTATTCTGTTGACTTTTGGTCATGCAGGCACTCACTTTAATATGGGAGATGAATTAAACTCATCCTTGGGAAATCCAAGGGTAATGACCGAAACACAATGTGATTGAGCTAATTATCAACCAGGTGTGCTTTAAGGAGTTGATGGTTCAATCTATTACTGCTAAGTGCACAAGCCTGTTTTAGGGAGGAGTTTATGAGAGCAGGTCAGACACTGCAACTTCCCAGAGGGCAAAAGACAATGTTTCTGCAGATCCCACATTATGTTGAGCCCACCTAAATCCTGTTCAACCACTTAGGCCAGCTCAAGAACCTGAAAAGATTTCTGGACTACCTAAGATCCCAGGAAGCTGGCCATCCCTGAAGTCCACAGCAGTTACTGTCTATAAGCAATGGGCCTGTACTGCCTGGTACTGAGAGTCAACTTCCCATTTGTATATGCCTCGTCTCAACTAAGTAAACCGCGCAAAGGTACACACATGTTTTTTAAATATCCCCCATGATGTCTGACCTTGTTAAGTATTTGCAGATTGAGATCTGGATAAAAAGTAACTTTTAAAATACTTCACATTACTGTATGGATATTTCTTTCATTTGTTTGTCTCTGTAAATGAAGTACGGTATATGAAACATAACCATTTAATGGCTCTGGTTCATTATAAGGAACATCAGTCTCATATGGTGTGGGACACAGAGCTGGGTGTATATTTACATCATGATATCCCTGACCAACATTGGCACATACTACAGAACAGAGCCCTGCTTCTCTGAGAGGCCACATTTACCTTCCTCCAGACATCTCCTTTCATTTATTGCTCCACCATTTATTGGTACTCCCTCCACTCACACATCTACCTTGTTCTAGCATCACAGGATCCTGAATTCACAGCCATTACCAACCAATTCCAGTACACATTTCTTCAGGTGGTCAAAGTGTCTGTTCCTCAAACTGCATATCATCAATCTTCTTCGATGAATCCCATTCTACTAGACTGTAAGATCCCAGAGAACAGGGACTAAGTCTGAATCATTATTGTATGTAAACCCTGCCTCCCACACTCCACCACCACCCAACCCAGAAGCCTACAGTTCAAGGAATGCTCAATATACAGTTTAACTGAATTCCAGGATTCCAAATTTCCTACCAGCTACTGGAAAATTCTGAATCTCTAGGTGATTGGTAAGTGATTTGACCAATGGTCTAGTTGTTTTTATTTTTATTTTATTTATGTATTTATTTATTTGTTTGTTTGTTTGTTTTTTGAGACAAGAGTCTCACTCTGTCACCCAGTCTGGAGTGCAGTGGCATGATCTGGGCTCACTGCAACCTCCACCTCCTGGGTTCAAGCGATTCTCCTGCCTCAGCCTCCTGAGTAGCTGGGATTACAGGCGCCCGCCACCACACCTGGCTAATTTTTGTCTTTTTAGTAGAGACGGGGATTCACCATGTTGGTCCGGTTGGTCTCGAACTTCTGAGCTTAGGTGATCCACCCGCCTCAGCCTCCCAAAGTGCTAGGATTACAGGCATGAGCCACCACGCTCGGCTAGTCTAACGGTTTTTAAATTCAACTTAAACTAAAGCACAGAAGGAGAACACACACATGACAACTGGCCTATAGGAGCAGGCCCAAAGTATTCAAGTAGGCATCCGCCTAGCAGAGATCCCCTTGTTTTTCGGCATAGGGAAACTTCAATATTTGAATGTTAAATGTTGAATTTGCATTTAGAAGATAACAATCAATCAAATATTTATTGATTGCCTGGCACATAGACGGCCCTGTGCAAAAAGTCCATGAGAAAATGGATGTTTTCAATAAAGAAGTACCATCTTTGAAGTACCATGATGGTACTATTGAAGTACCATCAAGTGGTGGTAGCAAGAACATAGCAGCAACTCTGCACACTTTTTATCTTAAGTCAGAGCTCATCCAGACTGAATAGCCATGGTCCCTGAGAAAATACCAGGTACTTATTTCTTACTCCATGTGGAAAATTTGAGGATTAAACAAAACAGCAATACAAGGGTTCATCTTCTTTAACTTTTTTAAAAAAATCCATTTATATTTTCCTAGTCAACTGAAAATCAATTTCTTTCTCAAACGTTCCTCCAGCAAAATAAGGAGGAAGGGGAATCTGATTACAGGATAAGAGATCTTACCTAGGACCATTTCAAAGATTTTCTAAGGTCTGCTTATTACTTTGCTGAAAACTTCTCTCATGGTTATCCTTCTCCTCAGTTACAGCCCATGTTCTCTGGCTTCTTGGTGGTGGCAGAGCAACCACCACTGAATGAAATGGCTTCCCACACAAACTCCAATTGTGCCAGAGCTGACAGACTACCGATACCAAAGGGTTTACTGAGCACCACCCAGAGGGAACTTTTTCACAAAGTAGTATTTATTTTTAGAAGTGGATTATGTTTTATATTGTCCATCTCTCTCTCTTTGGAAGAATGTGTCCTTAAATTGCTCATAAAGAAAACCACATGGGTTTTCCAGGAATTTCTGCTTGAATCTAACTACTTCTGTTTCTGAAGCAGATATAATAAAAATAATGTTGTATTTCTGGTTAATATGACAACACGCCACTATAAAAGTTTATCAAAAGAACCATTTCTATAATAGACATACTTAATGGCATCTGAAATGTTAACATTTGATTCAGAAGTTAACTGTAAATCAAATATTATTTCTTTGCAAGAGGGTAGACCAAAAAAGCTTAAAAGACATTAACTGAGGTGAATTTTTATACCAAATATTTACTTAATATTAAACTTTTTCTTGCCGGGCATGATGGCTCACGCCTGTAATCCCAGCACTTTGGGAGGCCGAGGCGGGCAGATCACAAGGTCAGGAGTTCAAGACCAGCCTGGCCAACATAGTGAAACCCCATCTCTACTAAAAATACAAAAAAAATTAGCTGGGCATGGTGGCGGCGCCTGTAATCCCAGCTACTCGGAAGGCTGAGGCAGGAATGGCTTGAACCTGGGAGGCAGAGGTTGCAGTGAGCCGAGATCGCGCCATTGCACCCCAGCCTGGGGGACAGAGCGAGACTCCATCCCAAAACAAACAAACAAACAAACATTTTAATTTGAAAACATTCTCAAACACAAGTACCTTTTTTTCATGAAAGCGAAAACTTTTCTCATTTCATATCACGTACATATACACAGACACATATTTCTTTTTAACTTGTCTCTGGATTTTTATTTTATTTTATTTTATTTTATTTTACTTCATTTCATTTCATTTCATTTATTTTTGAGAGGGAATCTCGCTCTGACACCAGGTGTCAGTGGCGTGGTCTCGGCTCACTGCAACCTCCGCCTCCCGGGTTCAAGTGATTCTCCTGTTTTAGCCTCCCGAGTAGCTGGGACTACAGGCCCGTGCCACCACACCCAGTAAATTTTTATATTTTTAGTAGAGATGGGGTTTCACCACGTTGACCAGGATGGTCTCAATCTCTTGACTTTGCGATCTGCCCGCCTCGGCCTCCCAAAGTGCTGGGATTACAGGTGTCAGCCACTGCACCTGGCAACCTCTGGATATTTCTGAGTTAAAGTTATATACCTGAAGAGGGTGGAAAAGGTAATTTCTTATTTCAGAAAAGAGGTTTGAGGTATGTGTTTTTAAGAATGCTACCATTTACAGAATGTCAAAAACATCTTTCCCCGTTGGAATTACAACTGATGGAGCAAAGTACTGACTATCTCCAGATTTCTAGAGCTGGCTGTGTGACCTGAAGCAGGTCACTTAGACTCGCTGAGTCTAAGGGACGTTAGAACAGTGCCTGACATAGAATACCGTCAAAACCTACTCTTGAACTTTACCCAGGGGTTGGGCCAGATGATATATAATGTCCTTTCCATTTCTAAAAATCATGGATGAAGATGCCATCTAAATAAAAGAATCTGCTTTAAAATATTTTGTATTAACCAAATATTTGAGCCTTTGCTATTTTATTAGGTAACAGAAAGTACGGTGATACTTCAAATAAGCTTTTCTGAAAAAGAAATCAGTTTTATTTAAAGAAGGACACTTTAAGACAATTCATTGCTATTTTTCCTTCATATTTTTGTATATTTTTAAAAAGTTTTAATAATTCAAATATATTACTTTTGTTCTCAGAAAAAATAATTCTCTACATCTAGGCATGTGAGATGGCTTGGGTTGGAGGCTGAAGATTATGGCAAAGAACATTTTCTTCTCATTTTTCTGATTATAAAAATCATAGAATTTTAAAATTCTGCATTATAGAAATTTTAGGATGTAAACCTGTAATTCCAGAACTTTGGGAGGCCAAGGTGCGGGAATCACTTGAGGCCAGGATTTCGACATTAGCCTGGTCGATATGGCGAAACCTCGTCTCTACTAAAAATACAAAAACTAGCCAGGCATGGGGGCACACACCTGTAATCCCAGCTACTTGGGAGGCTAAGGCACAAGAATCACTTGAACCACGGAGGCAGAGGTTGCAGGGAGCCGAGATTGCACCACTGCACCCCAATCTGGGTGACAGAGCAAGATCCTGTCTCAAAAAGAAAAAGAAAAAAAGAAATTTTAGGATATGTAAAACAAAAAAGAAACTATCCATGATTCCACCACACAAAAACAATCTCCATTAATATTCTAGCATATTTCCTCACAGCATTTTCTACCTGCATACTATAGTCAACTGAGATTCATTATATTGCCTGATGGTTTGCTTCTTCCCATGTATTATTTTGTGAATATTTTCCACTGTCATTAAAAGTCTTTAAAAACACCACTTTAGGCCGGGTGTAGGAGCCCATGCCTGTAATCCCAGCACTTTGGGAGGCCGAGGCGAGCAGATCACTTGAGGTCAGGAGTTCTAGACCAACCTGGCAGGAGAATCGCTTGAACCCGGGAGATGGAGGTTGCAGTGAGCCGAGATTGTGCCACTGCAGTCCAGCCTGGGCAACAGAGTGAGACTCTGTCTCAAAAAAAAAAAAAAAAAAAAAATCCCCCATTTTAATGGCTTTATCATAGTGTCCTCTACACAACCATTCCTCTATGTTCAGATATTTAGATTGTTTTCCAATTGTTTGCTCTTACTGCATAAACAATGCTGCAGTTAACCCCCTTATAAATATGATTTTACAGCCGAGCGTGGTGGTTCATGCCTGTAATCCCAGCAATTTGGGAGGCCGAGGTACCTGGATCACCTGAGGCTGGGAGTTTGAGATCAGCCTGGCCAACATGGTGAGACTCTGTCTCTACTAAAAAAAAAAAAAAAAAAAAAATGCAAAAATTAGCCAGGCACAGTGACGTGCACCTGTAGTCCCAGCTACTCAGGAGGCTGAGGTAGGAGAATTGCTTGAACCCGGGAGGCAGAAGTGGCAGTCAGCAAGACCTGTCACTGCACTCCAGCCTGGGCGACAAGAGCGAAACTCTGTCTGAAAATAAATAAATTAAAAAAATGTAAATAAATAAATACACTTTTATGTACATCTCTATGACTGAACAGAGACTTGTATTTCCTTTGCAGCAAGCCACTGGCAGAGAAGGGATGGGGAATACTGTTAGGAGCCAAGTAGGACTTGACTTGTATCATTCCCACTCCTCCCCTTTCTTGCTTGCCTTTATGGCACTCAGTCTTCCTCTCCCTTACTGACCTAAATCTGGTTCTGGTTTCTGATCGACCCTGACCGTGATGTACTGAGCAGAAATAGCTGAGGAGACGGGCAAAGGCACACAAGACTGTGACTGGAGGAGCAGGAAAGTCACCAAATACCTGGCCCACAGGTACCCTGGCTCAAGGTAGCAATGGGGCCACAGGAGCTTCATCCAGGTAGTTGCTGAGCCCTGAGCAACATCTGTGCCAGTACCGAGGTACAGATCCTCAGTGCAATCTAGAGGACAGTGTAGAAGGATAGCTGAAATGTTTCAAATAATTCAGTGTATATTAACATTCTCATCAATATCCAGTTGATGTTTTGATATATCTGACATGATTTTAATTCATATATAATGAGAGAGCTTAGTGCCAACCCCTTCACTCTCTCACCATTATTTTTCTTTGAAATCTGGAAGCCCTGTGTTTCTTACATCATTTCTTCCTCTGGTCACAAACTGTGTGACAACAAAGTGGTCACTGGACCATATACCTCTTGTTAATAAAGGAATAATTCTGTGAAACATGGTCTCTCCCTTCAGAGCCCTGCAAACAAATTGGGAAGTAAAAAGGAAAACGCCAGAAAGAACCAAAGAATAATAAAGTGGAGTGCTAAAACTATTATCAGGCTGGCAAGTGCTCTGAGAGGTCAGAAATGGGACCGAGGCCAGTTTGAAATGGAGAAGAGGAGGTAGGACTTAGTTGTGAAGATGGGTAGCCTTTAGTTACCCAGAGAGATGGGAAAGATTCCCAAAACCAACAAAGCCACTTAGGAGAAAATACATCCCCATCAATAGTCATTCTAGCATGTGTCCTCTCACAGATTAAACTGTTGATGAGAAGGCATTTAGGAAAAATATGCTGACTAGGTTACTGGTTCAAGCCTAGTTTATCACTGGAGTCTTTAAGAAACTGAATTATAGTGGTGGGACTCAGCCACTTCAAAGAGAAACCTAAGTCATTGATGAGGCAGCACTAAATAAGTAGCAATAAAAAAGAGAAACCAACAAACAACATTGAGGCCTAGACCTATATAAAAGCAAAAATAAAGAAAAATAGTCTTTCCTGAAAGAAAGTTGACATCTAAGTGCAAACGGCTTTAAGGGTACCTTCATTTGCTTTCTGGCCATTTGTACATGACCTATGCACACAGCAAAGGAAGCAAATGTACCACATCATCTCCACCCCACAGGATACCATCTGCTCTTTTCAAAGTAAGTCTCCCCTCACCAAGCACCAACAGTTTACATGTTTAACTGTCAGTACTTATTCTTAAAATCATTGTATTAAAGAAAAAAGAGAGGTTGGAAAACCATATAATCAAGACCCCCATTTCATAAGAGAAGTTGAAACCATGGAAAGCGTACATCTTGTACAGATATTTGCCAAGATATTTTGGACATACTGGAGGGAAACATTCATAAAATTGTGCTGGCTCTGCCATAAATCACTCCAAAAGAATTCTTTCTGAATTATTCTATCTCTATCTATATGGAGATCAAAGACCCACTGGCTATTCCCCACTGAAATACTCTACAATTTCCAATGGAGTTATCTGCAGGCAAATGATGAAGCTATTAACACTTGCCAGACCAGTGACACTATAAAGTTAACTGTGGTTGAGGTGTAAGGAGCTTTGAAGTTCACAGCTTTCTTTCAAGTTGTCCAGATCCCCCATTTAAGAATACCCATCCCCGGGAGATCACACCTTCAGGTTATCATATGGAAAAATCTCAGTCAATTGAATCTGCAGAACGCTAGTCCAGGACATCTTAAAAGAAAATAGATGTCAAATCTGTTCCCAAAGATTCTCCTTTCTTTGGCTTTGTTGAAATGTCAATCTAATACAGTATGAAACGTTTCATTTAGTGGGGATTTGGGGTTAAAAAAAAAAAAAAGGACTTGACCAGTTCTGAAGAATAGTTTGCTTCCTGTTGAGACAGAAACAAGGTGATACAAGAAAAGATGAATGAATATATTTAAAACAAAATGGAGGGTGGACAAGGAGGAGGAGAGAAAAAAGGCAAAAAGTAGGTAAGAAACAGAAATCGTTCTTGTTAAATTCATCTTCTTAATAGTACTGTCCGCAATAACCTTAATATGTCATAAACATGAAAACAGAGGAGAAAATTAATTTCGTAGAGATAGAGCTACATGCTAAGCAGAACTGCAAGTCACAAAGACCAGGGACATGCAATAAGAACATGTATAAAAACTCTACATTCTTCAAACCTAGATGGACCTCACACATTCTTAATGAAACCAGATCTATTCTGGCCGTATCCCTACTAGAATGCTGATACCCACAACATTACGGACAAAACTCAAAACCATTCCATTTCCTAAAGTCTGCAGTGTTCTTTTTCTAAGTGGTAAAGAAGAAAAAAAAATGCAAGTGACTCAAGAACCAAGACATCTCTGCCATTATTAGGGAAAGGAGGGAGGACAGGCTGCATTAATATGCAGCCCAAAATTGACTTAAAAACATAAGAAATTAAGTTTGCATCAAATGTGCCTGTGAACATGCCTTCTACATGTAGGAGATAAACTGTGTATTAAATTAAAATGTAAATATTGAAAGGGCAACTAGTAATTTTGATAAGAGGTCAACTGAACTCAATTGAATGTCCAGAGTCACAGGTTAGCGCAAATTACTTGTAATGGATGCATTTTCACAGTCTACAGAAGTCTGACAGCTAGAACTTTGATACATCTGAGCAATATATAAATATCCATTAAAACAGATTTGATGTAATAAGGTAACACCTGATTTCCAGATTCTTCCAGTATACATCCAGCCACTCAGTTGTATCCATTTACAATCAAGCTCTCATTCTTCCCTACTCACCTTCAGGAGTTAGCCATTCAAAACTGTATTAAGTGCCTGCTACCTGCAAGACACTTTTTCATTTCCATCTGCAGAAGGTGCCTGGCTCTCTAGAAGCTGGGATGATTAATTTTTTATTTTTAAAAGTTGGCCGGGTGCGGCGGCTGACGCCTGTAATCCCAGCACTTTGGGAGGCCAAGGCGGGCAGATCACGAGGTCAGGAGATCGAGACCATCCTGGCTAACACACGGTGAAACCCCGTCTCTACTAAAAATACAAAAAAATTAGCCGGGTGTGGTGGTGGGCGCCTGTAGTTCCAGCTACTCAGGAGGCTGAGTCAGGAGATTCTCTTGAACCCGGGAGGCGGAGCTTGCAGTGAGCCAAGATCGTGCCACAGCACTCCAGCCTGGGCGACAGAGTGAGACTCCATCTCAAAAAAAAAAAAAAAAAAAAAAAAAAAGTTGTATCTTATGAGATTCCTTAACATACCCCTGATCTAAAAGTGTTCATAACATATGTTTACATATATGTTTTAAATTAAAGTGAATTAAAATTAATTTCAATTAACTTTAGAATTAAAATCAATTTTGCTCTGAAGATGTTTGGGTTTGTTTTTTCCTCACAATTTCATAAGGCCCTTGATATAAACTGGAAATATACAGGGATGTTGAAGACCTGAACTAGAAATTCAAAAGTTCATTTCTAGCCACAATAGAGCACACTATAAAATTTGTCTTCAATATAAAATCTTTTATATGAAAAATTTAGAAAATAGAAAAAAAAAAGCAAAACTAATTGATCATCTCACCACTAAAAAATAGCTTCTATTCACATTGTGGTATAAGACTTCACAGATTTTTGTCTATGTACAGATTTCAGTTTGTTTGTTTTCACCCATTGTATCATACTATATACACAGCTTTATACGCTTCCGAAACTATAAACGGCAAAGCTTTATAACATTCTATCAAATGGACATATCATAGTTTATATAACCGTTCACTCCTCTACTATGGAACATTTTGATTGTTTCCAATTTTCTGTTGTCATAAAACACCTCTGTTCATAAAGCCTTTTTCCTCCCTGTTTTCAGGATGACTTTTCTTAGGAGAAGGTCCCAGAAGTAAAATTCTTGGATCAACCAATGAATATTTTTAGGCCCTTGATAACACATATTGCCAAATTGCTGTTTCAAAAGGATTGTACCAGAAATGTACAAATGTGTCCATTTGACTAAATCCTTACTGATAGCAGATATTTATATATTTATATATGTAATTTATACATACATATATATTCCTTTGCTAATTTTCTTGTAAAAAATGGTATCCCATTGTTTTTGCATCTCCTTGATACTAGTGCCAGAACTTTCTCCCATTTTAAAAAATGCTCCTTTTGGAGAGATGACTTTTTAAGATTCCTGTCAAACCAGACATGCAAGTCTAGTATCAAGTACTATCGAAGGTCAAAAGAAAGTCAGAGAGGCCTTTAAAAAGAAAAAGAAAAACAAAAGCACCATTCAAAAACTTTTAGGAACTCCTTTAAGTTCCTTGTTCGTTTTTTAATTTAATGACTATAGATGCCAGGCACTACTGTTCTTTATCATTTTTACATCATTTTTACATAAGGCCCTCACAATTGGAAATTTCACTCACTCATTCTCTGAACATTGCTGAGGACACATCCTGTCCCATGCTAGGTCCTATGGATATCATAGTGAACACAGAGCCCCTACCCTGCTTTAATAAAGTCCTCGGTCTAGTGGGGAAGGCACGAGGCTTGTTCAGAAGACTGTGGAACACATAGCAAGGGAACCTAACCAAGACTTGAAGGGTCTAAACCAAGGCTTAAAGTAAAAGCTAATTATCCCCAGTTATTTCTTTCAACCATTTCTCATATGACATGATTTTCAGACCCGTCCTGGTCACTGTCTTCAGGATACATTCAACTTTGTCAATGTTCGTAAAATGTGGTGACTATACTTGAACATAATACTCCAGATGTGGTCTGAGCAGCACACATGCTTCTAATACAGCCTAAAATTGTTTTTGCTTAAAAAAAATAAGCTACACCACATTGTTGGCTCATATTAAACTTGTGATCAACTAAATCCCCAAGAACTTTTTACATAAACTGCTGCCAAGTCACATCTCTCATATCCTGTACATATGCAATTTTCTTAACCTAAATTCAAGACTTTACATCTATCACTGTTAACTTTTGTCTTGTAAGTTTTGACCTAGAGTTCCTACAAGTTGAGATCATTTTAAATCTGGAGTCTGTCATCCTATATATTAAACTACACCACCCAGCTTTGTGTTATCTGCAATGCAAAAAGGCTGTCTTTGTGATCAATTATGACCAACAATCTGCTTCTTTAGGGCAGGGGCCCTGATCTGGACAGCTGTGTATTCCTCACAGTGCTTAGTAGAGTGCCCTCTATATAGTAGGTGTCTGGTATTTGTTAAATAAACGAATACTTGGACAGAGCCAAAAAAACAGTTCCTGTGGCCCTTCACTAAAAACATCTTCCAGGTTGACATTGAATCCACTGATCAACCAGCTGTGAATCTGCCTAATTACTAGTTATGCAGTCAAATTTCACAATTTATGCATAAGGATATTACAGAAGACTCTCAAATGTTCTGCTAAAATCAAGACATCTTATATTTATATTTGACATTCTGGCATGGTTGTTCTGATTCAGCCATCATGATGCAGCCATGACAAAAACAGACTACTAGGAGCTGTTTATCATTTATCTGACATTTTTTCCTCAACCCTTATCCAAATTATGGGGAACTCTCACTTTTTACTTTCAATATGAACTTTTTGGATTACACATTCCTTTTTGCCTTTAGATTCTCCATATTTCAGAAGTAAACTTTAAAGAATAATTTCGTATGAAAAACTGCCTTGTAGGCCGGGCGCGGTGGCTCAAGCCTGTAATCCTAGCACTTTGGGAGGCCGAGACGGGCGGATCACGAGGTCAGGAGATCGAGACCATCCTGGCTAACACGGTGAAACTCCGTCTCTACTAAAAATACAAGAAAATTAGCCGGGCGAGGTGGCCGGCGCCTGTAGTCCCAGCTACTCGGGAGGCTGAGGCAGGAGAATGGCGTGAACCCGGGGGGGCGGAGCTTGCAGTGAGCCGAGATCGCGCCACTGCACTCCAGCCTGGGGCACAGAGCAAGACTCTGTCTCAAAAAAAAAAAAAAAAAAAAGAAAAACTGCCTTGAGAAAGTGAAAAATTCATATATGTATAATCAGGAAACCGATGTATTTTTAAGTTTGTTTGGTATTGAAAAAAAAGATAAACCTCTAAAGAGCCTAATAAACCTATTCCCTCAAACCATCAGAAAATCTAAGTTTTATGATTTTAAAAATAGCAGATGCATATTACTTTTTCATGGGATTTTACAAGGAATATTAATGATAGAACTGACAGACATTGACTCAAGGACTCCCAGTAAAGCCTGGATCTGAGTCTATGAGACCATATTATGACGCAAACATTCTCCCCTACTCTAGACTCTTGTCTCTTGAAGGTTTGGAATCAGAAATTTTAAGACACAGACTATTCAAGAAATAAGAGAATTCTCAGAGAATGAGCAGATACTATGCCCAAAATGATTAATGGCCTTTCAAAGATGAGCAAGTGTGGGAAACATATGGCTCCAGGAGATGTGTGCTTTGCTTGCCAGATGGTGCCTGACCTCCTACTCCATCCCTCATCTCTTCTCTGAGATTCACCCCATCCATGACACCCATTCCATTTTTGACCCCTACTCCCACCTTATCCCTGATCTCCATCCTCATGGCTGGGGGATGAGGTGAAACTGAGGGATGGGGCATATCTGTCTGTTTTGCACATTACTTGGTAATAAAAAAAAAATAGTGGAATGTTTTATTGGTTTGTTTTGCAGCTGTTGTAGAAGCACCCCCATATCAAAACAGTCTCATCAGAAAGTTCCCAGCATCAAAATGGTGGATCAATATAAGCATGTGAAAACATCATATAACCACCTATGTAACAGAATGGAAAAAAAAGGGGGGGGGGCAGACTTGAGTGCTAGTTCCAACTTCTACCAGTTGTCTTCCAGACCTTGGGAAATTCTACTTCCTAATCTGAGCTTAACCTTTTTGAAAATGGAAATTTTGGACTAAATGATCTTCATAGTTCCTTCTCAAACTATGATTTTCACACTACCTTGTACTGTCATTTAACTATTTCATTTGTGAGTATCTTGCCTTTAAGCATCTCTGCGACAAGGACCGCATCTCAAACTTTCACAGAAGGCATCACACAATCTAAGCACAAAGTAGGCACTTACAATCATTTGTCAATTGCACTGACTACCAATTTATGGGGAAAGCTAGTTGTTAGTAGGCTTCTATTCAATTACTTCTCTCTGAGAAGCGTAGAACATCACATGTAACCCTGGTTGCTGATCAGATTCTAACTAGCATCAGGCCTAACTCTTTGCTTGAAGGACAAGAATTTCAGGAACAGTCCAAGAGAATATTGAGTCCCCGAATGAATCTGATGCAGGGTCCTCCATGATCTGTGTCCAGATGAAGTCATGCTTCCAAGCAACCCTGTGTTCAACCTCACCTCCTCCCCACTGTCTTTCATCCAATTGGTACGTGCTAAATGTGAAAACACTCTCTGTACTATGTTCAGGAAGAAAAAAAGTGGCCTGTTGTAAGATATTGTTAATATTTTACATTTTAGCATAAAGCTTTCCTTAAAACCTAAGCATTTCTGTGATCTTCTTTGCAAATTAGATTTTGCTCTGATCAAACTTTTATTTATGCTAACTACTATGGGAGCCATTTCTTAATAATTCAGTACTTTTTAATCTTTGTTTTGCTAAAGTTACAAATTTATATTCTATATATTTTCATTGAGCCTCAAATACATGTTAGGCACTGTGCTAGTTGTGAACAAATCACATCTATATGCAGTACATATAGGATGAATTTACACATTTGTTCAACTAGATACAGGTTAACATCCTGGGAAACACATCAGCCTTTTATCTTCCTTTCATGACAGTGATTAAATATCCAGGCACTCAGATTTTCTTAAAAAGGTATGTTCTAATTTCCTTATTAAGAAGACAAGTCACCAAAGGCTAATCTGAGTTTCTCTTTCAACTCCATGCTGCCATCCAAGTCAAGTCTAATTAAATAGTAGTGTCACTACAATTTGGGGCACGGATACCTTACTAATAGAAGAAACTGACATACCAAATAGATAACCAAAATTTCTCAATGGGGCTATACTTCCTTGTAGCTTGACTTCACAAGAACAGTATATAACTGAACTTTTGACCTTCTGTACTCCTCCCATTGAAAATGATGGCAGCTATGGTAGATTTCCGCTTTAAAAAATGAAGTAGTCACAGAAATGTTAGTGGAGTAAAAACAGCCCAAGTAAAGCATTTGGTTTGGCATGTGCAACATCTCAATGAGATGTTGTCACCTGGTGATCCTGTCATAGTCTTCAAAAAAAAGTTCAGTTTCTCAATTCTCTGATTCTTGAGTAGTATCAAGTTTAAAATTTTGTAGCATTAGGCAAATATACCACACAGAAATGAAAGCTGACCCTCAGTGATGGGCATTTGGGCCTTCCCTAATAATCTGTGAAAGTGGTTTTCAAAATCATTGTCTCAACACATTGGTATGTCCAGATCAGCTGTGAATATGTATTCTGCATCAGCTATTATGAATACTAACTACCATCATTTGTAAGTAATTTTCTTTACAAGAAAAAAAAGTGAATTGAAAGTCACACCTATATATAGAAATACCATTGCTAAATCACTCACATTCCAATAGGCTTTCTAGCTTCTACACAGGAGGGGTGGGATTACTGCCTGTGCAAGGGGAACTACACAGAATCTAGGGCAGTCCTGCCTATGGGAAGGTCCTGTTTGGGAAGAGCAAGTCCTGAGAATTAAAGAAAGCACAGCTAAATCCTGAGAATTATGCTTAACCCTAGGCAGCCCAGAGTATGCAGTTTATGAAAGCTATCAGATTTAGCTCTCATAATGGTTGAGGATTGCTCATCTGTATGATAGCTTAAACTTTAATTTTCAAGATTTGGGGTTGCAATGTATTGGGCTTGGGGGATTTTGAAGGAACTGGTTTTGTTTTTGTTTTTGTTTTTGTTTTGGTGGGGGGTGCGTGTTATTCCAAAGCAATCGCCTGACTGATTTTCAATCCTCTCAGCCTGTGAGTGACACAACAGAAGGTGGGAGAATGACACTGCCTTAAAGTGAGAAGGACAGCTAGTTAGGACCCACAGAGGGAGGAATTCTCTTTTGGACTTGCTGAGTTTCAATTAATGTCAGGAGACTGAAATGGAAAAATAAAAGCATATATAACTTATTTGAACTGGCTGCCTTGTCTGTAACATGGACTTAAGACTATCTGCTTTGAAGACTGTTGTGAGGATTACAGACAATGTATATAAAGCACATAGCACAACGTCTGGCTTATAAAAGATACTTTTAATTACTATTAGGCCGTAAGAAATACAGGACTAGGCCGGGCGTGTTGGTGCATGCCTGTAGTCCCAGCTACTCAGGAGTCTGAGGCAGGAGAATCGCTTGAACCCTGGAGGTAGAGGTTGCAATGAGCCAAGATCATGCCACTTCACTCCAGCCTGGGCAACAGAGGGAGACTCCATCTCAAAAAAACAAACAAAAAAAATTGGACTAGGCATGGGTAAGAAGTCAGAACTGGAGAGTTAACTGCATTGAGGTAGCAGTTGAAGCTCTGGGAATGAATGCAGAGTAGAGGGACAAGGGAGCACTGCACCCCTTTGGGGAACAATCACACTTGCATAGGAGAGGCAGAGGAAGAAGACTTTCCATCACAAAGGAGAGAAGGAATACTCAGAAAGGTAGGAGGAGAGTTAAATTCATGTAGTGTCTGGAACCAAGGGAAGAGAAACATCCATGGAGAAGAAAGGGATGAGGAAAAATAAGTCCCAATGAATTTAGCAAAAAGTCAGTTGCTGGTAACCTGCAAGGGCACAATTTTAGCAGAGAGGCAGTGGCAGAAGTCAGATTACAAGGTGTTTCAGAATTAGTGGTAAAGAAATGGAGCCAACAGATATAAACCACTCGAGAAGAAAAAGTCAGTAATATCTCAGTCTGACAGCTGGACCTGGTCCAGACATGCAAGAACAGACTTTAGCTGTAAAGACTTAAATGTGGGATTTTAATATGGAATTTCTGATGACTGCAGGTATAGAGGGGCCTCCCAAGGGAAAAACACATTCCTCCTCAATCTAAATATGGCTTTCATAAGCTCAACAAAGGGAGGCCAACTTTGGTTGTTTCGTAAATCTCCATGGCTTCAAGATAATGCCACTCTATTCTAGGGACTGAAGAGAGGAAAGAAATAGAATGAAAAATTTAAGAACATACAAAGATTGGTGGAGAGCCTGCTCTCTTTGGTGGCCTCCCTGCAGAGCCTTTGTTCTCAAAATTCCCAGACTCTCCAAGAGTCTTTAGGGAGCATAACCCAATCAAGCCTCCTCAAGTTAAAGGAAAAAAAAAAAAAAAAAAAACTTGCCTATTAACTCCAAACCAATCACCTCCTGCTTCCCTTGTATTACACAAAGTCCCTATTTTCAGTGAGTAAATAAATACCACCCCACCCCAAAAGCAGAGAGGTTTTCTAAAAAAGCTGGTAGGGCCCACAAAGCTGATTAGGGCTTGTTTATTTGAAAGGTTCAAATAAAAGGCATTTCAATGGTGAGGAATGTTTGAGGACTATTAAGATGTGACAGGATTCACTAGGGTAAACATGTCTTGCCTCAGGCTTCTGGGAGCCTCTAATCCCTATAACAAGCAAGGTCCTAAATAAGAGAAATAATAATACTAGCTACTATTTATTGAGCAAGCCTGTACCATGTGCCCTTTACATGAATTGTCTCATTTAATCCTCACAATAGAGCTATGAGGCTAGATATTATCAGCCCCAGGGATTCAGAGCCCCTGGGCTAACCTCTGGCGCCAAAGGACCTCCCAGGTTTCACCAGCATAAATGCCCTATACCTATACCCTGGCTCTCAATTTGTACTTTCTTGTCCCAGTACTGCTTAGACTGCTTGGTCTGCAACTGGTTAAGAAAAAATAAGCCTCCTGTCTCTTGACCCCACTATATTTTATCTCACACAGTCTTTGGAAATAAACAGACCCAAGTTGAAATCCTGACTCTGCCCCATCCAATTTGTGTGGTCTTGGGCAAATGACTTCCTCAAATGGATAATAATGGTACCTTCCTCGAGGTGTTGTAAAGACTAATATGCTAGTACAGTATAGTTAGCACTTAGTTAACAATCAAAAATGTTACTTTTTAAATGTTTTAGCATTAATGATTCCATATTTCCCTCACTCAAATATGATTATCTTTTTTATAGCAAAAGATATATATCACTGTAATTTTTTGAAAAGTTCAGAAAATAATAAAGAGAAACAAAAATTAACTCTTAGTCCACCATGTCCAAAAAAACACAACCAGATACTGCAGCATGTGTTTCTTTCATCAAACTGGAAATATAAATACATATAACATATATATAATTTTGTATTCTTTATAAAATTTTAACAAGTATCATCATCTGGCTCATAAAAGATTATTTTTCTTATCATAAAGTGTTCTTTGAAAGCATAATTGTTAACAGCATAATAATATTCCATTGTATGGATGTACCATAATTGATTAACAGTCATGACACCAATTTAACAAAAATAATTGTCTTTTTTTTTTTTTTTTTTTTTGAGATGGAGTTTCACTCTTGTTGCCCAGGCTGGAGTGCAATGGCACAATCTCAGCTCACTGCAACCTCCGCCTCCTGGGTTCAAGCAATTCTCCTGCCTCAGCCTCCCAAGTAGCTAGGATTACAGGCACCCACCACCACACCCGGCTAATTTTTTATATTTTTAGTAGAGACGGGGTTTCACTATGTTGGCCAGGCTGGTCTTAAACTCCTGACCTCAGGCGATCTACCCACCTCAGCCTCCCAAAGTGCTGGGATTACAGGCATGAGCCACGGTGCCTGGTCATACTTGTCTTTTAACCTGAATCTTTAGTACTTCAACCCAGAGGACACTTCCAATGAAAATTCAAGAGAAAAAAGTGTTTCTGTTTCCCCTAATACATACATCATGTTTGGTCATCATGCATTTAACTCCCTCTGTCAGAGGTTTCTGGCTTAGTGTTACCTGTGGATGTCTAAGCAAAAGTTTCAGAAGTTAGGCTTTTGGGTCATGTCCTAGGAAACCACCATCTTGAAAAAGAAGTCTGCAACATTATGTACATTCAATCATAGCTACCTAATAATGAAATGCATATTCTGAACATTTTAAGAAGCCACTACTTTGCCAGACATTGTGACATCAGAGAGATACTCTCAAGCCAGCAGACAGATTCTCATTAAGATGGCTAAGATGGATTAGTTGACCAGGCATAGTGGCTCAAGCCTGTAATCCCAGCACTTTGGGAGGTCAAGGTGGGTGGATCACTTGAGGCCAGGAGTTCAAGACCAGCCTAGCCAACACAGTGAAACCCCATCTCTACTAAAAACACAAAAAAACTGCCAGCGTGGTAGCATGCACCTGTAATCCCAGCTACTTGGGAGGCTGAGGCAGGAGAATCGATTGAACCTGGGAGGTGAAGGTTGCAGTAAGCCAAGATCACACCATTGTACCCCAGCCTGGGTGGCAAAGTGAGACTCTGTCTCAAAAAAAAAAAAAACAAAAAAAACAAAAAAACAAAAAAACAAGGATTGTTTTTACAGTGCACTCAAACAATATTGCATAGCCATTATAATGGCATTGGCATCAACATAATATGGAAAAATTTTCACAATATATTGTTAGGTTGTTTACAAAGCAGGGTATAAAATGGTATGTATACTACAAGCCTTTTTAAAAAGTATATATACACTTTTTTCTATTAAGTCTGTTAACTAAGCTGTCAAGAGTAGTTATCTCTAGGTCTTAGTATTATGGATGAATAATTTTCGTATCTGTGTTTTTCAATTTTCTAAAGTTAACAGGTATTATACCAATACATTATTAATTTTTTAAAAAACAGCCAACATTGTTAATTTTCCCACTGTCTAACCTCTCCGCATAGGGTATATTACCATTCCCTAAGTAGTCTGGCTTATCAAGACTTCATTGTATCAAGAATAATAAATAGACTGGGCATGGTTGCTCACATCCATAATCCCAGGACTTTGGGAGGCAAAAGCAGGGAGATCATTGGAGCCCAGAAGTTCAAGACCAGCCTGGGTAACACAGGAAGACCCAATTTCTACAAATAATAAAATAGCCAGGTGTGGTGGCACATGCCTGTAGTCCCAGCTACTCAGGAGGCTGAGGTAGGAGGATCACTTGAGCCCAGGAAATCAAAGCTGCAATAAGCCGTGGTCACACCACTGTACTCCAACCTGGGTGACAAAGTGAGATCCTGTCTCAATGATGATGATGATAATGATAATAATAATAATAAATAACCCCAATGGAGCCAATAGAACACTGAAATTAGAGTGAAAGTCCTGAATTGGAAACTAAATTCTACCATTTCCTAGCATTATGTCTATGGCAAATTCTTTAATTTCCCTGAGCCTCAGTCCTCATCTCTAAAGTAGAGAATAATACTACCTACCCTACAGGGTTGTTGTGAGTTTAAATGAGACAGTGCAGGTGCAACTGCCTATCTCCATACGTAACACATGGAAAGTCATTCTATTGCTTTCTCAGGAAGAAAGTAAGTGTGAAATGAGTCTCATTTTAATTAGTCAATTCCTGCTCTGTGTTTCTCTTTTTGTTCAATGTGTTCAGACTGGCGTCTGAGAAAGAATATACAAATAGGAGATATACCAATGAGAGTGGAATTACCTGAGACAATGGAGGCAGGCAAATGCCTGAGTGGCCCACAGTCCTTGTACCATATGTAAATTAGACATGCTTGATCCCAAACTGAATCTAAATTAATATAGTAGATACCTTACCAATTCTGTAACCATGACTTAAACCAAAAAAGAAGAAAACCTCAAGTTTAAATAGTCCAGTGTTAATGCAGCCATGCTTGCCAGAGGCACATATCTGATTTAAGCTTTGGTGGGAAATGTATTTGCAAATATGATTAATAGTCATAAGGGAGGGTTAAAGAAAATCCTCATTGAGTTCGTAACAGAAGTAAAGGGCTATACAGTCAATGTTAGTTATGTTCTTGTTTGCTATATGAGAGTATAAGAACAGATCTGTCTCCTACTGTACTAATAAGCACTGAAAACTAAGGATCTGTCATGTGTATTTTATGACTGTCATTGGTTTTTCAAAAAGCAGTGTTATATTTGTCCTAGAGAGAAAAAGGGAAGATATTTTTTAAAAAAGTTACAGTAATCACAGTAAAAGTCTCCAACTCTTCCTTTTTCTGTTTCCCCACCACCTCTCCAATACTGCTGGTTCATCATTCTATAACACACAATTTCCAAACACCAAATTGAAAAATGTGATGGTATTAAATATGAATAACCATCTGCTTTATCTCTTTGAGGAGAGCTGGAGCTCAAAACCTCAAATATAGGACACTAAAAAAGCCTATCCTCCCATACTTAAGCAAAGTTTTCTTTCTGTCCACAAACTACAAAATTTAAAAAGGTAGATGAAAAAGTGAGCTCTTTAATCAAAATTTTTACTTTTTAATGTCCATAATTTTATCCAACATTCAAAATTGTATCCAGGGTTAGAAACTGTATACTTCATACATCTTTTTTTTTTTTAAATCATATAAATAAAAAACTACCTAGAAGTCTCAAAACATCAGATAACATGATTGGTTTTATTCTTTTATGACTACTTAAGCAGGAGAGGAGTGAATGGGCTTCAGAAATATCTCATTTTTCCAGCAGCATTCCTGCAGAATAATATACTTTCATAATGAAATGTAAGATTATAAATTGCCAAATTGATTTTGCATCAATGGTAAAAAGTCATACTTGACTAAGTGTTCTAAGGTGACCTAGTATGTTATAGAAACTGTGAAACCATAGTATACTGACGGTTTAATTGGTTTAGCAAGAGTTCGTATCACTGGGCTGAAATGCATCATTGGCCTTTTTATCGTTACATCTTATTGCAGCTTTAAAAATAAAGTAGATGACAATCTAGTGAAATGTTTCCTTTACTAAATCAGGTTCCTGTCCTTGACTTTATTGCTACGCCTAGCTTTCCAAAGCAATGTTTACAAACTGCCTCTGCCTTTTAATATATTTTGAATAGTGAGATTTATCTCCCAACTTGATCCATTCGTGCCAGGAGACAGGAAAACACTAGTGTATGGTCCATGTGAGGAGCACCAAAACAGATGGCAGCAAGGAGTTAAATACCAGAGCGGATGGCACCTTGACATTTATTGCTGTCTAGTGCAAACCAGAATATATAATTTGACTCTTTTATAGCATTAGGAGGGCAATTTAAATGTGTTAGGACTTGAACTATCAAAAGATGCTGTCTCCTGTCTCCAGATGTAATTACAAGACAAGACTATTAAAGCAGTCTTATAAATACGAGAGGAGCTGAGACTGTGAAGGGCGACAGAAGTGGAAGGAACCACCTCCCTTGTGGTGGCAGCTCATTTTCTGACAGAGCAGCCCCTGCTGCAGAAGAGGCCAGCATCCCGGCTAGAATACTCTCCTCCAGAAGCACAGGTGCTAAGCGAGGTCCCTGAATTCAAATGAGACCCAACACAGTGAACTAGGAGCAGAAACGGCATTCCCACCACCAAGAACATTCTAGACCCTTTTGCCTCCATTACACCATGGCAGATTTCAGTTGTTCATCCTGTTTATTGAGAAGGTACTTACTACCTGTGAGTAGCACACAGTGCTAGGCAATGGTACATTTAGTAAATCCAAGTCATGCCAAGTTAGTGCTCTCCAACTCCAGTAGGTAGTGGTTCCCTAAACTTCAACTTTCACTTGTTTGCACCACCCCTTGCCTTCGGTGACATTAAAGTGTGTGTATGTAAATACAAAAACATTGTCTGTGAATTTCATAATATTACCAGAAATAATGTAAAAGACAAAGAGAATCTCCTGTTACATGTCAGTAAGCTATAGTCTTTAAAAAGATAATATCCCACATAACTACCACGTTAAGGAACTACAGATAAAAATGGTAAAAGGTTAAAGGAAGAGAGGACTGAGTCTGGGTTGGCCAGACATGGTGGTTCACACCTGTAATCCCAGGACTTTGCGAGGTTGAGGTGGGAGGATTGCCTGAGCCAAGGAGTTCAAGACCAGCCTGGGGTAACACAGGGAGATCCCATCTCTATAAAATTTTTTAAAAAATATTAGCCAAGTGGCTGGGCGCGGTGGCTCACACCTATAATCCCAGCACTTTGGGAGGCCAAGGCGGGTGGATCACGAGGTCAGGAGATGGAGACCATCCTGGTTAACACGGTGAAACCCTGTCTCTACTAAAAATACAAAAAATTAGCTGGGCCTGGTGGCGGGCGCCTGTAGTCCCAGCTCCTCAGGAGGCTGAGGCAGAAGAATGGCGTGAACCCGGTAGGTAGAGGTTGCAGTGAGCCGAGATCGCACCACTGCACTCCAGCCTGGGCGACAGAGCGAGACTCTGTCTCAAAAAAAAAAAAAAAAAAAAATATTAGCCAAGCATAGGTGGCTTGCCCCTGTGGTCCCAGCTACTCAGGAGGTTGATGCAGGAGGACTGTTTGAGCTCAAGAGGTCGAGACTGCAGTGAGCCTCGACCTCGATGTGTGTGTTCAAGCCACTGCATTTCAGCCAGAATGACAGAGCAAGATCCTGTCTCAAGAAAAAAAAAAAGAAAAAAGAAAAAAATCTGAGTTGAAACTGAGATTCTGCCAGGTACAGTGGCTCACACCTGTAATCTCAGCACTTTTGGAAGCTGAGGTGGGAGGACTGCTTGAGCTCAGGAGTTCGAGACCAGCCTGAGCAACACAGCAAAACCTCATCTCTACTAAAAATTTAAAAAAAAAAAAAATTAGCCAGACATGGTGGCACATGCCTGTAGTCCCAGATACTTAGGACACTGAATCAGGGGGATCACTTGAGCTCAGGAGATCGAGGTTGCAATGAGCTTGATCACACCACTACACCCCAGTCTGGGCAACAGAGTAAGATCCTGTCTCAAAAAAAAAAAAAAAAAAAAAAAAGAGAGAGAGAGAGAGAGAGAGACTGAGATTCCCAGAAGGGAACTAAGTTAAAAGTAAGTACATGAAGCAAAAAGATGCCTTTTCCTAATAGGCTCAATTAGGAAAAAGAGGTAGTGGCACAGTCACCACACACTGCTCACAGGTATATAAATTGGTCAAATTCTTCTGGAGGATGATTTAACATTAAGCATCAAAATCTTTTTAAAAGTTCATATTCCACAATTATTTTACTTTTAGGTCTTTACCCTCAAGGAAACATTAGAAATGAGCATAAAAGTATGTGTACACAGGTAGTAACTGCAGCATTATTTACACTAGCATAAAATTGGGAACAACCTACGCATATATCAATAAGGGGCTGGTTAAATACATTATACATATTAACAATCACATTTAGGTGAGCTTTTATTGGAATATGAAAATACACATATTGTTAAGAGGGAAAAGGGCAGAGTTCAAAACTGAGTATATAGTAGAAATATGCTAATTCCTATCCCAATCCTATGTATTTTTGAAACGTCTTCAGACACAGTGCAATTAAATAAAAACCAAAACAGAGCTCGTCAATGTTGATAGTAAGAAATTCAGCCACTTAATTTTTAAAACTTTAAATTTTAAAATAATTTTAAATTTACAGAAGGGTTGCAAAATTAGTTTCATCCAGCTCTCCCTAATATTAACACCTTACATAACCAAGGACTATTTGTCAAAATTTAAAAATCAACATGGGTATAATATGATTAACTAAACACCACCTTTATTTGGATTTCCCCAGATTTTCCACTAATGTCCTTTATCTGTCCCAGGCTCTAATTCAGAATACCACATTGCATTTACTTGCTCACTTAAGTTTAACAAGATAATCCAAATTTTTGCCTCACTCAAGACTCATAAAATGCCATTTCATTTAATCAGGTTTTCTTTTAGCTTAGCTTTTCTATTACAAGGTTATGAAAATATAGAGAAAACACCATTTTAGAATAAGTCAGAATATTCTGTTTTCCTGATTTGCACACGAATTAACTGATCTCAGAATTCTTCCCAGAAACTTTGGTATTGTTTCTCTCCTCTGGTCTCTGAGCCCCTCTTAGCTCTATTCATGCCCCACTACCAATCAGGTCTTTGCTGGCTGGGAACCAAGGCAGCACCGGTAGCCGCTCCACTCATCTTAAACAAGGGACAAAAATGAGTACTAAACCAAATGGAATCGAATTTTGAGGTGGGAAGCTACAATCAGTAACCCCAATCCTTCTAGAAACACCTCTGGATAAAAGTGATTTGCTCAACAAACATTTCTTTAGCATCTGTACATATGATTTCAAAGTGGTGCAGACAGGCTGAGTAACTTGACAAAAAGTCATTTAGCTAATAGATGGCAGAGCAGTGATTCAAACCCCAGTTCCTATGTGATTCCAAAGTCTATGATCTTTAACTATTCCATTATTGTGCCTTTCTTGAAATATACTCAATAAATAACTGAGCTGAATCAGTCCAATTCTAGCTTTTGAGCCTTGATTTTTCCAACCTTGAATTGAACACTGACCATAGCACTGGTTCTGACTTGATCTTTATGGCAAATATGCTTTCTTTCTTCTTCTACAAAAACATTGGCCCTGCCTACCCTGATATGTTGCACTGTATACCAACCCAGTTGCCTGCTCTGTGATATGTCTCCGCCATGTTCTGTTAACATTTCCTGGATGTGCCTGTCTCTCCTAGTTAGAGACCATCCTACTTCTTTCTCCCCGCAACAATGAGGGACCTCTGATGTCCTTTGCTCTGGCAGCAGTCTGGTTGCCATCTGGCCATTAAGTAGTTCTAGACCTGCTCCTGGCCCTCTGCTGCCCTCTAGCAGTCACCAGCTACTCTGCCCCATCTGGAACAGGAACTTTACATTTGGGCTCTGTGCACTTCCATCCACTTGGCGTGGTAACCTTAAAGCCAGGAAAAGGGAAGTCCGGCTGAAACAGCCTGGATCCCCTGGGAGAATGACACTTGGCAGCAAGTAGCTCAAGAATAATGACTTTCTCTTCTTCCTTTTTAAGAGAAGGCTAGACGGAAAGGAGGAAGAAAGCCTGGTCCTACGCCTTTCCCACTGAGAATCTCTCAAGGGATGCTGTTCCCAAAATGGCACTGTGGAAGACCTTGTGTGTCACACTTACAAAGTGTGTTTGTACTAGTTGTGGTCCCAGCTTACAAAGGAGCTTTGCAGCTCTGAGAATGGAAGACAGAGGGGGCAGCAAGTCCTTGGGCCATTGGGAAATGGATATATCAGTGTCTTGACCCAGTGGATACTTTCTAAACTCCTCTAGCCACTATAGGGGTGACCTCAGGAACTACCAGCTGTGCACAGGTGGCAGAAGTCTTTGATGACTGGTTTCCTCTTCCCTAGAGTCATTTAGCCGCAGGAGCGGGTGCAGGGTGGAAGGAGCAGCTGTTTATTCTCATGACACTTCCCACTGCTGAAGACAGCTCTTTGATTGATTCACCACCAACTGCCCCCTTGCCCCTTGCCCCCAGAAGATCTAGCTTGGTCTCCAGGGACAGAACCAGTTTGGAGTTAGATAGGTTGTGCAACCTCCTCTGGATCAAATACTGGATCCTCAGGAGAGAAAAAAAAAAAAAAAAAAAAAACTTTCCTCAGTTCTGTCTGCTGGTGAGGATGATAGGGGGTGACAATAAAGGTACCACAGCCACCATCTCCTCCATCCCACCTTTTCCCAACTTATTTACTTGATCCTGACTACAACTATATGAGGTAGAGTCTTCTATTAGCCCCATTTTAAAGATGGGGAACATAACGGTCTAAGAGGATAAGGCTCTTGCACAAGGTCACATAGAGGCAGAGCCAGAATTTGAACCCAGTTTTAGGATGAAAAGAGCCATTAGGATTGAAAACAGATTTCTGACAAGAAGCCTTACATTCCCCATCTGAGCACACTTTACCAACAGATACACGCGTGTACACACACACACAGCATCCCAAGCGACTGTTTGTTTCTCTTTTCCAGCAAAGAGCAATTTAATCTCCTTTTAGGAAACAAAATCTGACCCATTTAGTCAGGGAGAGGAGACAGGCTGAGAAGAGAAAAGCAAGTGAAAGTAAAAACCAAACTTGCTAAACACAGGAAGTGGAGGAGGCAGGCTGGAAGCTCTGATCAGACAGATAGGACGTGGTAGGTCTCAGACACTGCTCCCTCATTTATGAGATGCCCTAAAGCAAGAATTCAAGAGAGAATAATCTAAAACATGTCCTCTCTAAATCCCCACCCCACCCCCATCCTGAACTGGAGGGTAGATCTTGCCTGATCACTGGGAAGACAGAGGAGAGAAATTATTGCCTTTCCCTTCTAGCCTTCCATAAATTCCAGTCATTAGTCAAGGCTGAGAACCTAACACAGAAAGAGGGAAAACTGGAAGAACCTCTAAGATGAGGGCTGTACAACCCAGCCAGCAGGTCAAAGGATTGGAGGACCACCCTGAACAGCACGGGAACAACTGGAATACAACAGCTGGTTGGGCCGAGGCTTCTCAGCCCTAGGCTCGGCAGTGGCCCAGGCCTACTGTTTATTTGCATTGCAAAAGCAAGTCACCCTCAAGCTGGATCTTCCAAAGATGATAACATCAGCTCCCATTTAACTATGAAAAAGGAAAAGTCAAAATAAGCAGATGACTCTCGGCCTTGCTTTACTGCCACAGGTTGAATTTCAGTGTTGATTGACACTGACAAATTCCAGGTACGTGAGGAAATGGCAGAGTCCTGAGATGTTCTGCTTGGTTGTTCTCTGTCCTATAAATCGCCCAGGGACATTGTTTTTAAAAGGGAGAAATCACCTTGACATTCTGATGATTGTAAATTTGGGAATCACTATCAGATACCAGTGGCTTTTACACAATATTTACATATGAAGAAATGTTTAAATGAAAAATGTATTATATATTCTTTAACATTAACACTTGGCTGAAAAATATTCCACTATGTTTGCTGGTACAGGGCTGCAATTGAAATTCCAATCGCTTTTAGAAAATGCTCAACACTTTTGAAGCTATTTCCTACCCAACTGGCCACTTTAAATGACTATAGAAGGCAATTGTATATCAAACTCCTCCATAATGGATTTTTTAAATTGTTAAAGAAACTCATCAATCCTCAGTAATCATTTTAAAGTAAAAATGATTCACTCATAACTAGAAGCGAGTGCAGCCCCTGCTCACACTCCAAAAGCAGTGACCATGAATAACTCCAATTCACCCCCAATTCTGGAAGTGCTAATTACCTCCAGGGATGCTACACAAGCAGCTAAAAAGCCAGATGATCACAAGCAATTAGCCAACCAATTTGACTTGAAATCGCCCCCAACACAATTGGCAGAAAGCCATACATGAAATCGAAATGGGCAGCCACCTATTTGAGAGAAACGTTTTCACCACCCACACTACATTAATAACCTGCCATGGTGTCCCAAATTACCACCATTCTAATCACACATTGGGACTTAGGCCCTGCTCAAAAAGTGAATAGGAAAAAGAAACTCATTGTCAAAAACACGTTAGCCCATTAGGACCTATTACCACACTAAGTAGCTCTCACCTAGGAAAACTGAGGGCAGTGTTCTGAGTGAATGGGAAGGAGGAGAGAGTCAGTCCAGTTCTGGGAAAGGTGACAAAGAAAAAAGTATTCGTGGAAACAGAGGTTTAGAAGAGGTGGGTAAGGTGACTGAAAACAAAGCCCATCTAGTTTCCATATTCCTTAAAGAGGAAAAGAATGTGGCTGTCATCATTTGAGCCCAGCAGGCAGAGGTTGTAATGAGCCAGGATTGCACCACTGCACTCCAGCCTGGGTGACAGAGTGAGACCCTGTCTCAAAGAGAAAGAAGGTGGCTGTCACAAATAATAATCCCACCAGTCTAACATCAATCCCAAACAGGATTTCAGAACATGTCATCAAGCAGAAGATGTGTGAGCATTTCAAGAAGGAAGAGACATTCAAAAGAAACTGGCACAGTTTTATAAGAACAAGTCATGCCAGAGTAACCTCATTTCCTTTTATGATGGGGGTACTGGGCTGAAAATCAGAGAAATCCAGTGGATATACTGATTCTGGATTTCAAGAGGGCCTTGGACAAAGTGAACAGTAATGTCCAAGAGAGACTGCTCTGGACTACAAAGGATACCACTGGTTGGTTCCCTCATTAATTTAATGGCAGTACTAAAGGTACTAGTTAATAGATTAATGTCAATTGAAAAGGAAGTCTCTAATCAGGATCCTAAGGTATCTTCTCTGCTCAGTATTTTTAATCAATGACTGGTGTGATGGCATAAATGATGCACTGATCATATTTACAAATTACTAAAGCTGGAAGAACCGTTAACTAATTTTGAAACCCTAAAATCTGGGCTCAAATTTAGTAAGATGTCATATCAATACAGGACCAAATCCCCAAAGGTGAGATGAAGGCCAGTGACAAAAGTTTGGAGAATTTTGCTTGATTATAAATACAACACTTGCTGACTCAACCATGAGTGACTGTTAAATTGGCTGCCTCAATAAAAGTAACACTATATAGATAATAGGAGGTAATTGCTACCCTGTGCATCACACTGGGCAATTCTGAATACCACAATTTAGAAGGATAATAACCAAGTAGAAACCTACTTGAGTAGAAGCCACATGAGAGCAACTGATATGGTAAAAGAGTTACATGGAGATGGATTGTGCGCCAACAAACGTAAGAACTAGCAACTAAAGCTAACCAAAAATTAAATGGCTGCCTCTTAGGGGAGGGAGTTCTTGCTCAGAAGAGGTTTTTATTCCAAAACCAAATGACCACTCACCCAAAATATGTTGTACAGAAGAGTCACACAGAGGTAGGAGGGTTGCATTTGATGGTGTTTCTAAAGCTCCCTGACAACTCTGATATGCTATGATTCTATGGAACCACCTTCCTAATTTACAAAACTGAAAAACGACACACAACTAAAGCCAAGCCTCTGGGTAGTAAATTAACTCATGAAAAGAAATGTTCTGAACCCAGTAGATAGAATAAGGAAGTGACAGACAATCCTAGTCCTTTCTTCCTCCAAACTCCGTAGCTGTGGGGGTCTTATTTGCATGGATGGCTTGGGAGTTTAAATAAACTTCACTGGGTGGCTGAGATGTTTGTAATGAGGACATGGGTGAAGGGAGTCAAATGGTGATGTGTAAACAACTTATTTCCCTGACTTCTGTGAAAACAGAATCTGATGTTTTTCTATAGAGTGATTTATATGGATAGAGACAAAAACAAAACAACGAACTAAACCACACTCCAAATGTGGATTATTTGTGAAATATAATTGAAACAGAATCTAAAGCAAAGCATTTCCTCTATGAGCCCTTATTTGAGATATAAAAATAACATAGATATCATGTCCATAACAGACTAACCTAAATGTTTGAGGAATTTAGCTGAATAGACTACCATGTGCATGTCTGAAACTACCCAGCAGTGCCTGACACACAGTAAGTGTTCACTAAATAGTTGGCTGACAGTAACAGAAAAATTAAAGTGTTTGAGGCATCTAACCAAAAATACACCCCCCCGCAACCCACTGCCGCGGCAAATTCAAGCCTGCAATACGACAGCAGGATTCAGGTCTTTTGTTCGAGGTAGCTTAACTAGACTGGGCCTGGAGCTTGGTGTTCCTTGGCCTCTGGAACGATGAAAGGGAGAACACAATTTCCTAGGCAGACTGCTCAGGGTCACTCCTCTGGAACCACCAATTACACTCACTTCCCTAGTGAACTATGGAAAGGACTGGCTCTTTCTGCACATTGGGAGGCAGCAGAGAGTATAATTCTGGCCCGTTGTCCCTGGAAACCCTAAGGGGTTCAGCTCTAGTACATGAAACATAGGAATTAAATATTCCCTTTGGCACTGTAAGAGAAAAGAAAAAATAAAGAACATATCTAAATGTTTGCCAGTAGGGAAGCAGATAGATGGGAATATTATACAGCAGATTTTTTTTTTAAGTACAAAGTATTTAAGTACTTGCTTCAAAAGATGCCAGAGATATATAAAGTGAAAAGGTATGTTACCAAACAGTATATATGGCATGACCTCATTTATGTAGGGAAAAAAACTGTGTGAGTAGTGAGTGTGTGCATACATATACACAAATACATGGGGAAAAGTTCAGAAGGATACACACATCAAACTCTTTACAGTGTATCCAGCTGACAATATCAATAAGATAGAGTGAGGGATAAAGGGGGGACTTTCACTTTTTTTTTCTAGACAGTCTCCCTCTGTCACCCAGGCTGGAGTGCCTTGGTGCAATCATGGCTCACTGCAGCCTCACCCTCCCTGGGCTCACATAATCCTCCTGCTTCAGCCTCCCAAGTAGCTGGGACTACAGGTGTGCACCACCAAACATGGCTAATTTTTGTATTTTTTGTAGAGACAGGGTCTCGCCATGTTGCCCAGGCTGGTCTCGAACTTCTGACCTCAAGCGATTCATCTGCCACAGCCTCCCAAAGTGCTGGGATTACAGGTGTGAGCCACCATGCCTGGTTACTTTTACTTTTTACTCTCTATATTTCTTTTATAAAATAAATTTTACTGTGTATATTTAAGGTATACAATATGATGTAATGAATATATATATGTGTGTATATATGTGTGTGTGTGTGTGTGTGCGTGTATATATATATATATTTACTATAGTGGAACAAATGAACATCTCCATCATCTCACGTACACATTCCCCACTTTCCTTGTGGCAAGAACAGCTATAATCTACTCATTTAGTAAAAATCCTGCATATAATATACTATTATCAACTATAGTCCTCACATATTCATGTATTATATATTAGTTGGACTTGTTTAACCTAAATATCTGCTATTTTGTATCCTCTGACCTGTATCTCCCCATTTCCTTTCCCCTGCCCCAATCTTGGTAACCACTGTTTTATTCTATATCTCTGTATATCTCTGTATATTTGACCTTTTTCCCCTTTAATGTCCTCCAGGTCCATCCATGTTGTGGCAAAAGGAAGGATCTCCTCCTTTTCTTAAAGGCTTAATAATGTTTCATGAAACATTTTCTATTCATGTTTCTATTCATGAAACATTTTCTTTACCAATTCATCCATTAATGGACAACCAGGTTGTTTCCATATCTTGGCTATTATGCAGCAATGAACATTGGGAGTGCAGTTATCTCTTAGACAGACTGATTTCATTTTGAGGGGTACGTACCTGCTAAAAGTTGCTGGGATTGCTAGGTCATATGGGTCATATGGTAGTTTTAATTTTAATTTCCTTAGGAACCTCCATACTGTTTTCCATAATGGTTGCACCAATCTACATTTCCATCAACAGTGTGCAAGGGTTCCCTTTTCCCTACACCCTTGTCAACACTTGTTATCTCTTGTCTTTTTGATAATAGCTATCTTAACAGGTGTGAGGTGATATCTCATGGTGGTTTTGATTTGCATTTCCCTGATGATTAGTGATTTTGAGCATTTTTTCATGTACCTGTTGGCTATTTTTATGTCATCTTTGGAGAAATGTCTATTCAAGTCCTTTGCCCATTTTAAACCAAGTTATATGTTTTCTTGCTATTGAGTTGTATGAGTTCTTTATAAATCTTGGATATTAACCCCTTCTCAGATATAAGGTTTGCAAATATTTGCAACCATTTTCCCAATCTGTAGGTTGCCTTTTCATTTTGCTGATTGTTTCCTTTGCTGTGCAGAAGCTTTTTAGTTTGATGTAGTCCCATTTACTTATTTTTGCTTTTGTAGCCTGAGCTTCTGGTGTGATATCCATAAAATCATTGCCAAGGTCAATGCCAAGGAGCTTTTCCTCTGTGTTTTCTTCTAAAAGGTTTGTGGTTTCAGGTCTTACTTTTAGGTCTTCATCCATTTTAAGTTGATTTTTATGTACAGTATAAGATAAGGGTCCAATTTAATTCTTTTGCATGTGGAAATCCTGTTCTCTCAGCACCATTTATTGAAAAGACTATTCTTTCTCCATTGTGTCTTTTTTGGTGCCCTTGTGGAAAATTAGTTGACCATATATGTTTGGGTTCATTTCTGGGTTTTCGATTCTGTTCCACTGGGTTTTCATATAGTTCTGTATTGTTTCTTTTTTTTCATTAAGCATGTCTAAACACTGTATGCATTTCTCCATCTTAGAAAATTACCTTTGTAATTTGAAAAAATATCAAAAATGGAAAAAGAAGAAACCCCTACCCTTTCACCCAGCCTTCTGGGAATCCACAGAGGGACTTGGTGAAGGAGTCCAGCCAGGCCTGCTTAGCTTCCCTGCTTTCCTTGCTCCATCTAAGACATTCCTACTCTTTCTTTTTGGTGGCAGGTGGTCACAGGTTGCAAGGAGACTAGTTCTTAGGGTAGTACACTGCCCTAAATGGAGAGAAAATTTCTTAATAAGCAATTCTCTTGGAAGTTCAAAACTATGGGAGAAGCAACAACCTTTTCAAAGCCTTCTCATAAGAAACAGCAGCAGTGCCCACTGGTAAAATTATACAATCTATGTGCCAAATACTTCTGATGGAGAAAATATGGCATTCGAGGCAAACAGAAACTTAGTAAAATAAAAGTGCTGATTCACATAAGCGTAAAGACAATAAAAACCTTGACACACATGTTCTTTTCTATCAAATCCATTCAGATACCATGCACACATGAAAGTTGTTTAGGAAAACAAAATTGGGCAACACTGAATAACTAGATTCAATCAACAAAATACTCCTATAAACCACTTCTGAACTCCTCTTTGGTTAGTCACCAAATAATTTCCACACTTTACAAAGAGCATTCCATGAAAAAAAGGTTCATGTACAAACATGCCTCATGGACCACAGTTTTCCTCATCAGAATTAGAATGTGAACCAACTCAGAAAAATTAAAGAGAATTAGATTTAGAGCTAGAAGGCCAGTTTTCAAACTGTGACTTGCCAACACAAGATTTTATGCTGGTGGTTCTCAATGGAAGATGAATTTGAGCACCCCCCCAACTGCCCCAGCCCCAGAGACTGTTTGCCTCGAATGCCACACTGTCTGGTGACATTTTTGGTTGTCACAACTGGAGGGAGATACTCCTGGCATCTTGTGGGTCAAGGCCAGGGATGCTGCTAAACATTCTACAATGCACAGGACAACCTCCATGACAAAGAATTACCTTGTCCCAAATGTTCAAATGTTCATAATGCCAATACTGGAAAACCCCGCTTTAGACAAATCACTTCTCATCTTCTATCCTTGGTTTTCCTACTTGGAAAATAGGGACTATGTGTCTCATGGAAGCAGAAATGTTTTAAAATATTTAGTTTTATGTAAGTGTGGAATGATCTGATCTTACCATTATTTTTTAGTACTTCAAGTCTATAAGAAATGCCTGAGAACTGATCATTTTCAGCTTCAAACTTTAATGTAGAGTTTTACAAATACAATTTTCTCTTTCTTTTTTGAGATGGAGTCTCGCTGTGTCACCAGGCTGGAGTGCAGTGGTGCGATCTCAGCTTACTGCAACCTCCACCTCCTGGGTTCAAGCGATTCTCCTGCCTCAGCCTCCCAAGTAGCTGGGACTATAGGTGCATTCCACCACGCCTGGCTAATTTTTGTGTATTTTTAGTAGAGACGGGGTTTCACTATGTTGGCCAGGATGGTCTTGATCTCCTGACCTCATGATCCACCTGCCTCAGCCTCCCAAAGTGCTGGCATTACAGGCATGAGCCACCGTGCCCGACCACAAATTATTTTTTAAAGTAATTTAGAAATGAACCATAGACATCTTCCTGGTGAAAGCAGTACTTGAGGCAACAGATAGTATCAAGCAGAGACTGAGAGACCAGGCACTCAAATAAGAGTGTCTGGGGTTCAAATCATGGCAAGTTACTGAACATCTGTAAAACATGGTACTAACAGTACCTACTATATAGGGTTGTTGTGAGGATTTGATGTGTTAATGCATATAATGAGCTTCTAATGATACTCAGTACATAGTACATACTCATTAAATATTTGCTATTGTTATTTTTAATGAAGCACACAAGAGATATACAAGGTATTATGAGACACAAAGGAGGGTAACCTAATCCAGTGAATGGGGTAGTCAGGGAAGGTGTCCTGGAGAACGTTGTACTTCAGTTACGTCTTAAAACCTGACAGATGTTAAAGGAAGGGTATAAAACTTGAGGCAGGGAGGCTGGTTAGTAAGCAATTAAATCCTCAGGATAGAGCTGAGGGCTGAAACCAGGGCAGTGATAACCAACAGGACTTGGTGACCACTGGCTATGGGAGTAGAAGGACCCAGGAAGGAGCGGGCAGAAGATAGGACATGAACAAGTTGCTCACCCTCTCTGAGCTTCCATTTCCCTCATACATCAAATGAAGACAATGTTACCTATTTAACAGGATTACCGCAGGGATTAAATAAATGTATTAAAACCCTCTAGCATAGTGGCACATAGTAGACAATATATGGAAACTCTCACTATTATTCCTAATTATTATTAACAACAATTACAATAGCCCTGGAAGGACTAAGGACTAAGGACTAAGCCCTAAACGACAGCTAGCCCACAAGGCTCAGCATCAGGAGAAGACATGCCTGGTGTCACACTATTGGCTTCATAGCAGAGCCGGGAATATAAACTCTATTTTCCACCTCCTACTCTGTGGTATGTTTTTTTGTTTTGTTTTGTTTTCCTCCCACCGTACTGTTCTAAATGGTTGGAAGAGGCTCCCCTCCAAAAGATCAAGGTTAGCTTACCCATATTGTCAGAAGTCTTCTCCCAGTGTCAGCAATGAATAGGATTCTAAAACACACTGGAGGACTGCTTCCTTCTGCTCAATGTAAAAATTGCCCATATTCCTTAATCTGATCATTGTACCCCACCTCTCTTTATTAAAACAGAAAGCTCAGTGTACATAACTGAGTGAATAAACTTGCTATTTCTACAGATGCTGGGATTTTAACTGTATCACTTCCCAAGAGAACTAAATGGTAGACAGTAGCCTGATTATAATCAGAACAAACACAGCTGGATTTCTAAATGGTGCAACTCCCTTAATGCCTCCACTGGGCTATACCTTTGCTATTGTTGTTGGGTTTCTTTAAAAGATGTTTATTATACTCAGTTGACAAACACAAGGGTAAAGCTTCTAATTCTGCAGGCCCCAAACCAGCCCCTCTTAAAAGCAACATAGGTGAGGTCAAAATAACTATGCTTGAGAAAGAACATGGGAGGCAACATGTAAAATAACAGTTCTTCCCTTAAGCCAAGTAGAAATCTGAATGGTAGCAGAATATGCCAGCAATCAGTACCCAAATGGATATTATTAAATCTAAGAATCCTGAGTTTACTGCTGTTAAAATAACTGAGACTGCTTATTTGAGTCCATTAAATAATAATAATTTGAATCTATTTGTTCAGACTGGGATTTTTCATAAAACCAAATTAGAGTGGAATGGAGTTTTAGAGATTAGCTAGCCCTGTGGTCCTTAACTGTTTGGGAGGCATAGACCCCTTTATGAATCTGAATGAAACTATGTGCTTTCTCTGCAGGAAAAAAGTCACATATACAAAAAAATTTTACATAAAATTTCAGGGGCTTCAAAGAACCACTGTAACCTATTAATGGACCCAAGTTAAGAACCAATGTGCTGGACAGACAAAGAAAATTAATTTGCCTGATTTCCTGTTGGAAAACAGCCTTATATTTTAAAATGTGAATTATGCATAATAACCCTAATTAATAAGAGCCCCTTATACAAGTGTGCATATAGCACTATTTGGTTTAATATGCAATTTTACATATACATCTTCATATTCTTATAACTAATATAAGAATATGGACTAGACATGTAATAACTCCATTTTATAGGTTAGAAATCCAAGGTTTTGGGAAATTAAAGCTCAACAAACATTTAGAAAATCTACTATATATATCTACCTACCAACACTGAGTAAGGGGGCGGAGATACAGAGATGAACTCAAAACAGACCCTTGAGTTGCTTTCAGTCCTGTGAAGGGGACAGACATTCTCCATCCCGTCCAAATCACATCATTTCTAGGTTACTAGAAACCTAGAGATGCCAACATAGAGCAAGGGAACATGGTGTGGGGCAGGTGGGATGGGGACTAGGCAGGGTGGCAAGGAGACCTAGCCTCACCTGCGGGTTTAGAAGAGGATCCCCAAGGTGTTCAGATAGCTTGTTGCAGGACCCAGAGCCTGAAAATGACCAACTAGGAACCGGAATCTAAGTATTCTAAGACTTCTCTATGGGCTGAGCTTCCCAAAGGCCTTTGCTATAGTTTGGATATTTGTCCCGGACCAAATCTCATGTTGAACTGTAATCCTCAATGCTGGAGGTGGGGCCTGGTGGGAGGTGTTTGGATCTTGAGGGCAGATCCCTCGTGGCTTTGTGCTATCTTCACAATAGCGAGTTCTCTGGAGATCTGATAACTTAAAAGTGTGTGGCCCCTCTTCCGCTCACTCTCTCTCTCCTGCTCCTGCTTTCGCCACGTGATGTTGCAAGCTCCTGCTTCACCTTCCACCACGAGTAAAAGCTTCCTGAGGCCTCCCCAGAAACTGATGTCAGTACTATGCTTCCTGTACAGTCTGCAGAACTGTGAGCCAATTAAACCTCTTCTTTTTTTTTTTTTTTTAGATGGAGTCTCACTCTGTTGCCCAGGCTGTAGTGCACTGATGAGATCTCAGCTCACTGCAACCTCCACCTCCCGGGTTCAAGAAGTTCTCCTGCCTCAGCCTTCTGAGTAGCTGGGATTACAGGTATGTGCCGCCATGCCCAGCTAAATTTTTGTATTTTTTTCTTTTTAGCAGAGATGGGGTTTTACCACCTTGGCCAGGCTGGTCTTGAACTCCTGATACACCCACCTTGGCCTCCCAAAGTGCTGAGATTACAGGCGTGAGCCACTGCACCCAGCATAAACCTATTTTCTTTATAAATTTTATTTTTATTTATTATTATTATTATTGTTCTTTTTTCAGATGGAGTTTCACTCTTGTTGCCAAGGCTGGAGTGCAGTGGTGCAATCTTGGCTCACTGCAACCTCTGCCTCCTGGGTTCAAGCGATTCTCCTGCCTCAGCTTCCCAAGTAGCTGGGATTACAGGCATGCACCACCACACCTGGTTAATGTTGTATTTTTAGTAGAGATGGGGTTTCATCATGTTGGTCAGGCTGGTCTCGAACTCCTGGCCTCAGGTGATCTACCCGCCTCAGCCTCCCAAAGTGCTGGGATTACAGGTGTGAGCCACCGAGCCCAGCCAAACTTTATATATACACACACACACACACACACACACACACACACACACACATACATTTTTTGAGACAGGATTTCACTTTGTTGCCCAGGCTAGAGTGCAGTGGGGCGATCACAGCTCACTGCAGTCTTGATCTCCCAGGCTCAGGAGATCCTCCTACCTCAGCCTCTCCAGTAGCTGGGACTATAGGCGTGTGCCACCACACCCAGCTAATTTTTTTTTTTAATAGAGACGGGGTTTCACCACATTTCCCAGGCTGGTCTTCGAACTCCTGGGTTCAAGTGATCCTCCTCCTCAGCCTCCCAAAGTGCTGGGATTACAGGCATGGGCCATCATGCCTGGCCTTCTTTATAAACTATCCAGTCTCAGGTATTTCTTTATAGTAATGCAAGAATGACCTAATACAGCCTTGCAACTAGACAGGGCGGAAAAATCACTCCTGGAGACACAGCTTCAATCACATCAGGAATATAGAAAATGTCTAGCTCTTCCATTTTTAATAAAAGTCACTCTCAGAACATGCTCAGTACATACAAATTTGCTTTAGCACATGAAAGTTAATTAGCCATGACTCAACTTAAACATGAGATAATTCAGTAGGTAAATCTGAAACACTTCCTTCCTACTAGTGATCATGTTACTATACTCACATGTTCCCCCTCCACACTTCTCAATTTTCTAATCTTGCTTCCTTTGTGTTTTGCTTTGGAGCTAGGTATTTATCTCTTTTCTTTCCTGCTATGCTGGTAATCAGGGCCTCTGAATGGCTCGGCAGAATAAAGAAAACAAAAGTGATTCTTAGAGGGGGCATACAACTTTCTTGTAAGTACAAAGGCACATTTCTACTACAGTTTCACCATCTGTATTAAAGATGTCTGGGAAAGGAATAATAAGTGTGTGGTGGGGGTTGGAAACAGCTACTTGGACTGACACAGAAAGAATTGTGCAGGACAGCTATATTTTAAATGTCTTTTTCTTCTGTCTTCTTCTCTCTCTGACCTCCCACTGCCAACCGCCCACTCCCCCATCCATTCTACCCCCCAAAAGGCCCTGAGCATTTTGGAAGCAAGATGAATTATTTCCCTTTTCAGAGTCTCTAGAGCTATTTTTTAAAGCATTGTATTTAATGATTTGCAGTGCTCACATTATATTTGAAAATCATTCGGTTTTCAGTTCAATATGATTTTTTAAAGTTTGTTGAATGCTTTAATTTTTCATGACGTCTGCAGGATGTAATTTTCTGTGATAATATATGAGAGTATCATGTAAGGCACAGAAGAGTTTTGATTTACAAAATTGACTTCCAAGTAACTTTTCAGGACTATATATGTTATACTATGTCAGACCTACCTACAGAAGGCCTAAATAACAGTGCTAATGATAATAATAAAACCTCACGTTTATATGACAACTAAAGCATTATCTTATTTGAGTTTCATAACAATTTTTTTTCGAGATGGGGTCTCGCTCTGTCACCCAGGCTGGAGTACAGGGGCATGATCTCGACTCACTGCAACCTCTGCCTCCCAGATTGAAGTGATCCTCCCACCTCAGTCTCCCAAGTAGCTGGGACTACAGGAATATGCCACCGTGCTCAGCTAATTATTATTATTATTGGTAGAGATGGCGTTTCACCATGTTGCCCAGGCTGTTCTTGAACTTCTGAGCTCAAGCAGTCCGCCTGCGTCAGCCTCAGAAAATGCTGGGATCTGGCCTGAGTCTCATAACAATTTGAGATTTAGGTAAGATTAGAATTATCTCCATTTTATAGATGAAGAAAATGAGGCCCAGACAGGTTAAGTGGTTAGCTCAAGGTCACACACCTTGCACATGACATAAACAGGACAAGAAATCAAAGGTAAAAGTTTTCCACACGTGCCTAAACCCCTAGGATAAAAAATATCACAGCTCTCTCACCTTGACTTAAAAGTACTAACAACGGCTTGTGAAAAATGAAAAGCCTTGAAGGAAGGCAGAATAAAAATCTGAGAGACAATCACTGATCTTTTATCTTCTAGACTTCAAGCTGAATCAAGTTCTTCAAAGAAAACCCAATAAAGCCCAGACATTTTCATCATAACAAAATAAATAATTCAGTCGGGCTTTAGAGGGCTCCTGCATTTTGATTGGCTATTTGATATATTTGTGACTTAGCCACCACTAAACTGATTAAAGCTAACCTGATTGACGCAGTGATGTTGACAGAGCCTCTGACACTGACAGTTATGAATGGAAAGTGTAAATAACAATAAATAACCTGGAGCTTCCACATTTACTCCTAATGGAGAATTTAGCACTTTCAAAAGTCAAACGCCTGATAGGCTAAAAATTACAGCCTTTGGTCTATCTGGCGCCAAAGAAACTGCTGAAATTCATCACCCCTCCTCTCTTTAGGAAGATATCCACAGAGCCTCGGGTTCTTCCAGGCAGACAGACAGACAGGTTTGATTTTTTTTTTTTAAACACTCAGACTCTTTGAGCTGCAAGGGGCTGTAGAAATTATCTGGTCTAACCCCACATCTTATATATGGGAAAACCAAAGCTCAGAGAAATGAAATTGATTGTCCAAGGTCATCCAGTGAGTCATGATGGCATCGGAGCCACAATCCATGTCCTCTTACTCCCAGTCTAATATTCTTGTCACCAGACCCCACAACAGGGAAAAGTCTCCACCTGACACACACAGCACATGTGCACACACAAAGACACACACACACGCATCCATTCTTAATTATAATAAACCTACAAAGATAATTGAAGCTATATTCTCTGGGCTAAATTTCTATTGGTGTCAATAGAAATAGATTTGAGGCAGACTCTCAGATAGAAAATTACATGCATTTTTTCAACTTCAAGTCCATCTTGTGATTACAAATTAATACCCCTATTTTAAACCACATCTGAAAATAACTGTAGAGAGTATGCACACACTCTTTGGTTTATCATCAGCATTGCTTTGAATGTGTACAGTACAATTTTATTGTTGTAAAAAAAAACCTACATGTATGAAATATGCAGGAAAAAAATGAGAAAGCCTACGCTCACCATAGTGATCTCTGGATGTTAGGATTCTGGGTGATTTTTATGTTCTATTTTATATTTATCAGAACTTAGTAACTTCTCTTCTAAAACAAACACCTATTATTTATGTAGTAAAGTGTCCTTATCAGCAGGACAGCAGAAGAGGAACAATATTAGAAATGTTGTAATAAAATATTTAGACATATAAACTCTTGGTATTTTTCAGGCTCTATAATAACTTCACAATATCAACTCATGGTCAACTAAGCTTATAACATAAAACATGTTCAATACAAATTTCCCTCCTGGGAAACTGAAAAGACTTATAGACCCAACGATCATCTCTTTCCATGTGCATATTTGGCCCACAGAACAGGTAGACCATTTTATGAAGTTACTGTCCCCAGATGGCTGCTCATTCAAATTCAGGAACAACTAGCTCAACAAACAGGATGTTTTCCTGGATCTTCACTAAGCCAAATTGATGAAGGGAAGGATGGTGAAGTGGGATTTATAACTACTTTCCAAAAATAACAAACACAAGCTAACATTCATTGAGCACTCACTATATACTAGGCACCACCCTAAATTCAGTTTTATATGCATCATATCATTTATTCCTCACAAAAAAACCATGTAAGGTTAGGTCCTATTATTGTTTTAGAGATGAACAAATTGGGAGTTAGAGAGGTTTGGTAGACTCCTCCAGGTAACAAGATTCAAACCCAAGTCAATTTATTCCAGAATCTGTTCTCTTAAACACTACACTGCCTTTTATTATTTTTCCATACCTAGAGTAACTTAAACTCACTGCTAATAAAGTGTTTGCAAGTAGAGGTTCTATCAGGTTTGCTTTAATAAGCAAAGCTCATTGTAATTAGCAGCCTCAATTAATGGGCTTGCTCAAGTCCTTCAAGCAAGTTAAACATGACTTCCTGCAATCTTATATACACTATTAATTTGTTAGCAGATTCTTTCTTCATAAATGGGATGAAAGTAAACTTCAGCCCAAGTCAAACTATCACAATATTCAAATTAACAGAGCCCAAGTTAATGAGAGTTCACTCTAGATCATTAATTTTTACAAAATATTTACCTCCTGCCTTGAGTTCACTTCTGCCATTTCAGCATTTATTGCCTGTATAGTTAATGTACAAACATATGTTTGCATTGTTACAGTTTTCACATAAAAGACTTCTGACCGCCTTCAAAAGAAGAAGAAAAAGCCCAACTATGGTCCTGCTTAATTGTGAGACATTTCTAACATAGTCTCTAAAGATCTGGGCTTTCACAATTTGTTGAAAATCTCGTCTGGCACCAAGTAAATGTACAATAGAAGAAAATACTCAAGTTGGCGTATGTAACAAAAACTTCCATTCAATTTTCTTAAATAATTCTCCTTTCTTAAGCAAAGTTTAATGTTACAGGATTTGGGTGCCTGAATTAGTAGCTACCCCCACCTCACTCCCCAAAACAAATAAGCATAATTACATTGCTTTCTACTAGGTCACCTCTCTCATGTACATCCTACTAGCTCAAGTTCCAGACCAGCTACTGGCTCCTTATGCTGATTAGGTCAGGTCACTGTCTAAATTCTTCCATGTCTACATTCAGACAGTAGAGAAAATAACAATCGTGCCACCAATTTTCAACTGGAAATGATTGAAAATACAATTATTGCATGCGAGGCACATTGAAATCCTTTAAGGAAAACTGCAGTGTATATAAATTATAATTGATTATACCTTGAAAATATTGAATATTTCTATTACTGTCTTCTTTACATGTCTAGTATAGTGTATATAAGCAAAAATTAGAGCTTCAGGAGTCTAGTTCAGTGTTTACTCTAAGTAGACTTCATGAGCAAGGAAATGACAGACCCACATGTTCCTCTAACATTACAGTGGCTACATTTTAACTAGGCCAAGAAAGAGAGGCCCTGTGTGGTATGGCTAACTACTTATGGGAGTAATTTCTCCATACGACTATAGCAAATTTATTTCAGTTCCAGATATCACTTTCCCCATTAACTCAGGAGACCAAAGGAGCATAACTGCTTTCCTTTCATCCCTGTCGAATGCCGCAAGTTTCTCAGGAAGCAAATACTATTTAAATCATTTTCATAATTCTAAAATGCCTGTAAGACAAGTCCAGGGTCTAATTATACCACTTAAATTTGTTGAAGATGTTTGGGTTTTTCTTTTTTTAATTTCAATAACGAAAGAGCCCAAGGGTTTAAAGCCCTAATAATCTAATAAACTTTGCTAAGTGAACATTGTAACAGATACGCCTGGATGGGATTTTGTAAATACCAGACAATTTCCCCTGATCTTTATCAGGGAAAAGAAGCCTAAATCTTTGGCAGGAAGAAATTAAATGTAGTGCAAAATAATAACATCTGGCCAGATTGTGTTTGTCAGGGTAGCAGCCCCTTTAGATGTCAGGCTGAAAAGTACTAAAATGAACTCTGAAGGGTGTGTGTGCGATTCTTTATGAGGCAATAGGAAAGGTTGCCACCCTGCCATAGAATACTCAGGGTACAATTAACTCACCCTAGTATGTCCCTACAGAGAATTGTTTCATATCAATGGAATTTGAAGCCTTCTGCCAAATAAAAGTTTGGGGCCATTCTTGGGGTGTTTTGTTTATTTCTCCATTACTGTACAGATTCCTAACAGCACTTTCTATTTTTCAAAACCATCTATGATCATTTTAAGGAGTTTTAAAGCTTATTTTTATCTTCTAACTCCAAGGGAGACCATGTGGCTCAATGAAAAGGGCAATGACTTTGAAGTTAGAAACTTAATGCTGCCACTTGCTGGTTACATGGGCCTTGGACAAATTGCTTAATAGCTCTTAACCCCAGTTTCCACATCTGTAAAACGGGTATAATAATACCTAATTGTGTTATTACCATTACGAAGATTACTCAAGTCTAGCACATAGTACATTTTTAGTAAGATTAGTTAACTTTATTTCTCCTTCACTGAAGTAATCCGGGTAAGTTAAAATGTCTAACCTCACCAAACTTCCAGAGGTCTCTGACCTTCAAGAAGGCTTAATTTTTTGCAAGTTTACACTATCTTCTCCTCCCATCAAAACAAAAACAAAAAACCTCAAGGTTATATTTGAAATAATATGTGCGTCATTTAAGCCTCTTCTTCCACTATAAGCCATCTCAACCATCTGGCAGAGATTGCCAGAAAGAACATACTTTGTTTTCCACTAATGATTACTTTGATGCATGAGATACTTTAATTGTTTTTCCTGTCTCTCTGTTTTTTTTTTTTTTTTTTTTTTTTTAATCTGGCATTTAGAGAGGGAGAACTATGGTCATCTCACAATTTTTAAAAAGATTTTCCTAATAAACAACTCTTTCCAGAAATTGTACCACGAAACAATGCTAAGCCACTGATTTATCTGACAGGCCAGTATATCTGTTTCAAATGTTAATTGCTAGAAAGAGTACTGTTTTTCCAGGCACCAAAGAAGAGGAGCGTGGATAGCAATCTTTGGGGTTTTCCCCCACCTACTACTCTGTTGGTAGAACAAGCACTTTGGCCTCACTGACTGGGTTTCTTAAGCTACCCTTCAAGGACTGGGGCATGTAGGAGTAAACACACACATTACATCAAAGAATAGTTCCAGGGCCCATTTCCCCAGCTGGGAAGGATGCCCAGAATCCACACTCCAGGCAAAGAGACTGGTGGCAGGCTACATTTCACCACCCTCTAGAGCACTTTTCCAGCTACCAGGGCACAGGCTCCAGTGCATTTCTAGACCAAATTACTTCCTACTAAAAGGCCAGAAAGGTTTCAGATCCAGAGGAAGAAAGGCAATGCTGATATAGTACAGACTGATAAGTCTCAAGGGACAACTGAATAACAACTACAATAGTCATTAAAACTTTCAAAGTATTTTCATATATATTACCTCTTTTGATCCTCAAGAACTCCAGCAGGTTGGCAGGTCAGGTGTTACCATCTTGCATATAAGAAAACAAACTTAGAGACTGAATTACCTACCTATTTCCACACAGCTGGTGTCAGAATAGGAAATAGAACACATCTTTGACTCATGCTAAGGCCAATATCAATTAGTAAAGAATCAAAGAATATATTGGAAACCAAATTAAGATATTGATACATTTGACTGAAAGTATTTTTAAAACCCCACAAAAAACCAAAAACTTGAATTAACAAATCAGTTAAAGCAACTTATACAAAATGGGCTAGCATTCTGAATATACAAAGAACTGTTTGTTACAAATCAGTAAGAAAAGGACAACTAGTAAGGGACACGGTATACTTAAATTTTTCCAAATGAAAGAATAGTAGTGAGAAAAATCACAAAATAAAAGGTACAAATGATCAACAAATCTCACTGGCAACCAAAGAGTACTATTTTTTTCACCCAAACTGGGATTATGATGAAATGGCAAGGGGCAAATAGGAAAATGGACATTCTTACACTGCTAATCTCCATTTCACATTGTATGCCTGTATCAAAACATGTAACGTACCCCATGAATATTTACACCTACTAATGTACCCACAAAAATTAAAACTTAAAAAGTTTTTAAAAAGAAGTAAAGTGAAAGCACATACAAACTTTATGGAAATCAAATAGGCAATAAATGTGAGAAATCTTAAAAACTGCATAGCCTCTGACCCAGTGATTCCACTTCCAGGAATTTATCCTGAGGAAATCATTAAGGATGTGCATAAATATTTAATTACATGGACATTATTTAGTTCACTGTGGCTTACGGAAAGCAACCTACATTTCCAACAATAGAGAGGGTTAGATTAATAACATATGAAATATCCACAGTACTAAGTAAAGGGTAGCCCCTAGATACTATATTTATATTGTGTTACAGAAGCATATTATTGACATGGAAAGATGGCTACATGAAAAAGCAGTATAGTCAATTTTTTAAAAACTATATGTACACATATGTATGAATAAAAAGTATGCAAGATATGTCAAAATGTTAACAGTAGTTATCCTCTAGTGGGTAGAATCAGGGTCATTTTATTTTCCACTTTTTTTATTTCTTTGTGGTTTCTTCATTTTCTCTAATTAAAAAAGAAATACTTATTTGTGTAGTAAAAACTTATTTTAAAAAAAGATTATCCTGAAATAAATACTGCTGTATTACTTTCAAGGTCTCACATAATCAGGAATAAATAAACAATCCATTGGTCTCTAGAAACCTGCCTTAACAAATAGATAACAATACTTTCTAATGAACCTATGATTATTGATTTTTTTAATGCACACTAAAAATTTTATTTAAAAACTTATTCTTTTAAATTGGTTAATGACTCCTCTCTACAATTTTGTTTAAACTATTCATTGATTTGACAAGTCCTTTTTTAAACTTGAGTCAACCTTAGTCCCACCTGTGTCTGATCAAATTCCTACACACATGTCAAATCCCAATTTATTAGAGTCGATAAAGGAAGAACAACTATAAACAGATATAAGAATGAGTACCTTAACTTTTAACTTTGAAGAGTAGCAATAGTTGCCATTTATTAAGCACCTATTCTATACCAAGCAATATGGTAAATGTTTGACACAATTTATAGCTCACTTTCACAGCAGTGCTGTAAGGTTGTAATTATTATCCTCATTTTGTAAAAGGGGGTTACATAACTAGTGAGTAACAAGAGTATTTGAATACAGAACTATTTGACTCAAAAGACTATCTATTCTGACATTGTGCCTTCCACTAAAATATCAAATATAAAACTCTAAGGAAAGGTAAGGTTATGTGACTAGTCTCCAAATTTGATGCACTAGCAACAATATTGAGAGAGAACACATAGCACTATAGGAGAATAGCACAATTTAATTTCAGCAGTCTTGGATCTAGCAACTCAACTATTTAGCATTGGGTTAAGTTGCCTACATTACTAAACTCTCTTAGTTTTAGTTTCCTTATGGGATTAATACCACCTTTTTGAAGGGAAGCTGTCAAGATCCAAGTAAATACAAGTATGTCTGCTTGCTACAAGGCTTTCAAGAAAAGCGAGCTTCTCTTCCCTTCAGGTTCTTGTGAAAGGGTGGTAGGACACACAAGAATGTATTTGGACAAGCTGACAGGTTCTTATTCACAAGGTGCAAATCTGTGGCACTGAATCTTGTTCACAGTGTTCTGGGAAGAGCCTAGGTCATGCTGGAAGAAAAGACAACCAGCAAGCCTCGGAGTTATGAGGCCGGAAGCTGAGGCAGAGGCTTAGAGAAACAGATGTTCCATCTCAATGGGCAAGAAAACCCCCATTATCCAGACTTTTAAGATCTTATGTATGAGCAGCTTTTAAAACCTAGAAGTAAATGCTGCAGGCAACAGGACCTATCTTTTCTTCTCTGTTTGGTCATACTGGCAGTTGTTGCAGGGGAAGGGGAACAGTTAGGAATCTATTTCTATCAATACTACTTATTCTAATTTTGTGTGAGAGTGTATGTATATATATATGTGTTCATTCAAACATTTACTGAGAGTTTACTGTCTCACCTGGGAACAGAGGGATATGGTAGAATAGACACAAGGCCTATCCACAGAAAGCTCATTCTTTAGTAAAGGATACCCATGTTAATCAAATAAGCATACATGCTCATGTACTACTGCAACCTGATGAGTGCTAGAAAGGAAAAGCACAGGTTCCCAGGAGAGGGAAGAAATGCAATCCAATAATGACATTTCAGTTAATTGGGTTCAGAACTATATGCTAAAGAACTTTTACCAAAGGAGAGGAGTGTCATAAGCATAACAATTTCCTTTCAACATTTTTGTTCTCCTTCCTCTCTTGATGTAATCCAGTGGAATCAGTCTCCCTTTGCTGGTTAGATCTAAAGGCTACATTAACTCATTCAGACCACTAGGGGACCATTTAGAAACTGTATACTGTACGGTTTTAAATATACACATACACACAGAGAGAGAAAAGAAAACACACAAAAATGTTACAAGTGGTTATCTCTGAATGATAGGATCATGAGTGGGTATTTAGCATATTTTGACATTAATTATAATAAAACATAAAAAATTATTTTAAAATGTATATATGCCAGATATGTGACATTCATTACTGTAAAGCAAAGGTATTATATTTCGCCGGGTGCAGTGGCTCAAGCCTGTAATCCCAGCACTTTGGGAGGCCGAGACGGGCAGATCACGAGGTCAGGAGATCGAGACCATCCTGGCTAACCCGGTGAAACTCCGTCTCTACTAAAAAAATACAAAAAACTAGCCCGGTGAGGTGGCGGGCGCCTGAGTCCCAGCTACTCGGGAGGCTGAGGCAGGAGAATGGCGTAAACCCGGGAGGTGGAGCTTGCAGCAGTGAGCTGAGATCCGGCCACTGCACTCCAGCCTGGGCGACAAAGCGAGACTCCGTCTCAAAAAAAAAAAAAAAAAAAAAAAAAAAGATATTATATTTCATACATAAGTATGCTTATAAATACACAAGAGGGAATAATAAAAACAATGGCTACCATGCGTTTGATTCCTATGGGCCAGCATAGAGCTGAGTTCTTCACAGCACTCATCTGATTTAATTTTCTTTAATGAATGGCTCAGAGAGAAGTGGCCTGCCCTTGGTCACAAAGAGAGGAAAGGGCAGCAGAGTTGGGACTTAGACACCAGCCTGCCTGAAGCCAGATCACATGGCCATCACACTATGCCCCTTGCTGCCTCCTAGGTGTTTGGCCCTTTCAAGAGAGAAGTCTAAGTGAGAGACTACAGGTGTAGACAAGGAGTCCAGAAAGGCTGGTATCTAATAGGCAATTAATAATTTGAATTTGGCCAGCCAGGCATGGTGGCTCACACCTGTAATTTTAACACTTTGGGAGGCCAAGGCGGGCAGATTGCTTGAGCCCAGAAGTTTGAGACCAGTCAGGGCAACATGGCGAAACCCCATCTCTACAAAAAAATGCAAAAATTAGCCCTGTGTGATGGCACGTTCCTGTAGTCCTAGCTGTTCAGGAGGCTGAGGTGGGAGGATCCCTTGAGCCCGGGAAGCGAAGGTTGCAGTGAGTCAAGATAGTGCCACGGCACTCCAGCCTGGGCAACAGAGAGAGAACCTGTCTCAAATAATAATAATAATAATAATAATAATAATAATTTGAGTTTGAGTTTAATTGAGAAAAAGATGTGCACTGATTTACCCAACTCCCTCCTCCATTCTTCTCCTTGATCAACAGCATGTCTATCTGGAGAATTCATACAGCCAGTCTCCTCCAAGAACCTCTACCCTCTGGTTGGAGTTAATGTCTTCCAACCCCACACTACCATCTTTATGTGAATTTTCATACAAAAATTAGCCAGGTGTGATAGCGGGCGCCTGTACTCCCAGCTACTCAGGAGGCTGAAGCAGGAGAATCGCTTGAACCCAGGAGGCGGAGGTTGCAGTGAGCTGAGATCAGGCCATTGTACTCCAGCCTGGGTGACAGAGCGAGACTCCGTCTCAAAAAAAAAAAAAGAAAAAAGAAAAAAAAAAGTTACTTTTCTGTTAAACAATGAAACTTCAGCTATAGGGACCCTGAACTTGTACAGTCTGTCACAGAAGAGCCACGAGCATTTTGTATTTTTTATTGTCTTCTTTTTCTTAAAGAAGGTCTCCCAATTATATAAGTTTTGAGCACTACAAAACCTGGATCCACCTGTACTCCCCTTAGAAAACTGCTAAGGTTTTCTCTTACATTTCTCTTAGGATGTCTTGTACCCAAGTTATTTGTATACAAATGTCTGGGTTTCTGAATTTTGATCTACTTGAAGATAGGCATGAGGTAGTTTTCTCTTTGAATCCCCCACAGTACCTGCCTTTAGACGTGCTCAGCCAATGTTTTTTTAATTAAATACAATAGAGTTCCCTTGCAAGGAGGACAGCTAGAATTGAGGAGACTGCTTATGACCATGAGATAAAATACACAGAGGCTGTATAACACATACAGCACTGTTTTAAGGGCACAGGCTATGGAGTTGTACTTCCTGCATTCAGTTCTTGTCTCTGCCATCTACTGGGTGCTACTTTAAACAAGTCACCTAATCTCTTTAAGCCTCCATTTTGTCAGTGATAAAATGAGACTAATGAAAGTACCCACCTCCTAGGGTTGTTGTGAGGTTTAAATGAGATAAGTAAAACACTTGAGAACAGAAAACTTCTCATTCATCTCTCTCCAATACAGTACATGTTCAGAAAGGAGGTTTCTTTTTTTTTTTTTTTTTTTGAGACGGAGTCTCGCTCTGTCGCCCAGGCTGGAGTGCAGTGGCCGGATCTCAGCTCACTGCAAGCTCCGCCTCCCGGGTTTACGCCATTCTCCTGCCTCAGCCTCCCGAGTAGCTGGGACTACAGGCGCCGCCACCTCGCCCGGCTAGTTTTTTTTAGTGGAGACGGGGTTTCACCATGTTAGCCAGGATGGTCTCGATCTCCTGACCTCGTGATCTGCCCGTCTCGGCCTCCCAAAGTGCTGGGATTACAGGCTTGAGCCACCGCGCCTGGCCCCAGAAAGGAGGTTTCTAATCCTCACCCAAGCCCTCAGCTTTCTTCTCTCCATACCAGCCTGCCTACCCCCACCCAGACTCATTCAAACCCTGTCAAAATGCCCCCTAGAGCCTGCATTCTTAATCATTACACTCCATTGCTGAACTGGGAAGCAAGGGAGGCTAAAGGCATGTAAGTAACCCAGGTATACATTTGCTGGTAGTCTAGATGTTAGCTGATGGAGCCTGGAACTGAAATCAGAGAGGAACTAAAGTCAAAAGGCATCTGCATATGATAAATGAGATAACTGAGACCCATAGGGGGTCTCAGTTGGAATGTAGGAAAATGACGTGGGAAGGATGCAGGAAGAAATGAGACCTGGTGACTAAAAAGTACAATGAAGGAAAAGGAGCAATACAGGTGCCTCAGCCCCTGGAAGCATCTCAAGTCAATAGAAGGAAAGAGGCTTTTAATTTCTATGTTACCACTTCCAGCTTAGAGGGAAATTGTTTCTACCTCCACTCTACTGACAAGAGAATTCAAATCTCTCAAACATATGCTTCATTACTCTAATATCAGGTACTTCAACTCAGTGAGACAGAAAGAAGAGGAGGAACATATGTTTTCAGAAAGCAAACAAATCCCACTTTGGGGGCTGGTGGGGAGGTAGAGAGTAAGCACTCTAGGCAAAAGTGGTGTTTTTCCTGGAAGCTTCTAGAGGGCAGGGACACTGTCCTTTAATGTGCTTTGTTGATCCCACTAGTGAGAAAGGTGGGCAGTGATGATGACAGCAAGAGGAGGTGAGTTCAGAGCCCTGTTAAATCAAGGGCATGAGTTCAGGACCTTGTTCAATCAAGGGCGATGGGCTGGGGTAAAAGAGTTCATCTGCATAATCTCCTCACCTCATGGTTGGCCCCAGAATGGTCTACGGCTGCACATTGAGTCGTTTTTCTAAGCTCTTTTCATTAAACAGTTTTCAGCCTAATGACTGACTTCTAAATCAATAGAGGGCCCAGGAAAGGTTTATAACTCCCCCAGCCTCTGGCTCTACTAAAGCCACAGAATTTTGAGACCGAATTTAATCCAAAAGTTTTTACTTTAAAACTGAAATGGCTTTAAACACTCAGTTTCCAGTTGGTTTTCCAATAACCCTAATAATTAAAGAATTGCATTTTAAAAAACTTTGTAACCAAAATATGCCTTTGAGTTGGTGCCATAAAAGTCCACTAATTAAAGCCAGCATCTTCTGGGCTCTGATGAGAAATTCACTCTTTTATAATGGGATTACTAGAGCTTTGCTGTACAGATGAGCGGTTTGATTAATAATTTACATTTTTGAGGATATATAACTTCACTCATGGCCGTGGTTTGAGTTCCGAAAATTATTCTATTTAGTTTAATGCTATTATATTTAGCTCCGGCAAATGAATTAAGTTTTGATTAGACATCAATGTAATTATTCTCTCCCATACATTATTTTTAACCAAGAAAGGGTTGTGACAGACTGGCGGGCAGTTAGAGTTGGGGATGCAATGGGGCTCAGCCTGCACAGAGCTGGAGTGTGGGCAGAACTGTCAGGCTAGTCAGGGGGAAAGAATTGTGAAATGGAGAAAAACGGCTCAGTACTCACTTAAAATCCCCACTACATAATAAAAACTAAATTAGCAAATGATTGAATCTCAAAAACATGTTTATCAACATTCAAGCAATTATTGAGTCACATATTAACTGTGAAGGAAAAAAGCTTTGCTTGAATAATGTCCCTAAACAGTTATTTCAAGCAGAAATGACTAGAGAAATTGCTATGAGCTGACAGAAAAGGGTATTCTAACCAAGGTCAATTTTATTTAGGGGGAGTGGGAGAGACAGGAATCTGACAGAAGAGAGTCTAAAAACTGCCAAGAGCTGATGGAAACAGAAAATAAGGGAGAGAAACAACAGAAGAAGCACAGAAACATTGCCCTCCCCCGCATTCAGAGATGTCTTTTTCATCTCCACAGAAAGCAGGTAGAAGAAAGCAAGCTTGCCAATACTGAGTGAGGATCAACTGAAGATCTCCAGACTTATACCAACCTTTTCCTCCTCTCTGCCATAACAGTGTGGACCAAAAAATGCAATTAAAATATGGCCTGAACCGACAAACCCTTCCTGATCTAGCCGCTTATTCGTATATGAAATACACCAGATACTAGCCAGAAGAGAAGCTTCAGGAAGCTGAAAAAAGGATTACTCCTGGCAGTATTGACACTTCAAACAGTACAGCTTCACATCCAAGAGTGCATAAAATAAACCCTTTTCTCAAAGAGTGTTTTGCCTAAGTACTCTTTCGTCTGTACACTGGAGCTGTTTGCATATATATCATCTATAAGTGGCAAAAGTTGTTGAAGTACATCATGAACTCCAGCCTTGTCGAGGCTAATGTCTGTAATGATAATGCATCATTTATTTGGCACCACCTGGGGTGAAGCGGTCCACATAAATGAGCTGTCTAGATAATGCATGCATATAGTGTTTTACAGTTTTCAAGATACTTTCACATTCATTATTTCTACTTTACAAAAGTAAGCAGGACTGCAATTTTTATGTCCATTTTGCAGATAAGAAAACTGAGGCTATTGGAATCTAAATAACTGCCCCAAATCATAAAGCTCATAAATGCAGATCTAGAATTTGAACTTAGATTTTCTGACTCCAAGTCCAGTGTTTCTTTCACTGATCTTAAGCACTGAGGAAATTCATTTTAGCCATTTAAAATGGAAATATTAAGAAAAGGACAGTGAATGTAAGTTGAACTTTCCTTATTTACTTGTAACCACACTGTGAACATTGGACCTAATGTAATACAAGAGCCACTGTGGCCTGCAGGAGTATGGTCCTCTATTAAATGTCCCCAAGTGCCACATTTAGTGAGTTCTTGGATCCCCCACTAGAAAGCCAGAAAATCAAGTGTGTGAAGACTACACATAAACATGGAACAGTAGTAGGCTCTAAGCAAGGACCCAAAAACCTTTCAGATGAGGTGATTTCCTGCTTAACCACTATTTTTCCTTTCTGATGAAGAGAGTTCAAGTTGTGGGATAGGCAACTTCCAAAAAAAGCAAGGTATTGCTGCATATAAAAGAGTCTATTATCACTCAAAGTCAGTGGTACCTTGGGGAAGACTAGAATTATCCAACATCTGGAAAAGACCTGGATATACCCCAAATATTTCTTGATAGTACAAGGCTGAAAATCATAATAAAATTCTACAAAGAAAATAGAACTCAAGGTTTGAAGGTATAGAGGTGGTAGTGAGATGATGAAAAATTCAGAATTCTATTCCATTTTTCTTCACAAGAACCACAAATTCAACTTCTCAATTTTGTTTTACCTCAAGTACATTCAGAACAAGCAAAGCCATGTCATATGATGGCTCAGAAGAAGCTGTGGCATCAATGAGTTTCCTCGTCTGTAAAATGGAGATAATTACAGTACAGACCTCGTAGGGCTACTGGTAAAATTAAATGAGATAATTATGTAAAAGTAAGCATCATATAGTAGGCACTTAATAAATCTTCACTATTATTATCATCATCATTATTATAAGGTGGGGAGAAGAAAAAGAAAAAGAGAAAGGAAAATCTACTTTTAGTGGAGTTTTTCAGAAAGAATTAATTAAGCAGAAACAAAAAGTGATTGTGCTGCCTCATTTTACTAAGCACATCTAAGTAAATTAAATTTAGGAAACGAGGCAATGCAAAGATTGAAAATAAAGAACAACTTTTTTAAATGCTTCAATCATTATCAAAACAACATTAGCAATAGAGCACTCCAACCACTGTAGCAAAGGGCCCCAGGCACATTTATAAGGGCAAAGGCTTCCTGCAAATGAAGACATCAAATCCAAATCGAGGCAGTAAGGACTGCTCGTGGAACTGTGCACATATTTGCAGAAAGCACTCACTGCTTAAATACCCTCAATGTGGACTAGTGAAGGAATACTAAAGAGATTGTGGATCTAGGCCAAGATCAAGATGAGCTTTCTTCAACTTCATGTGATGAAGAAAATAGCTAGCAAAAGCTGTCATATCAAATTTCATATGAGTGAAGTACTGGGATGGTTTTCTCACTAATTTGGTCTACCAGAATATTGGGGAGGGGATGTATTTTAGGGGAAAAACAATTGTGTCTCTTAATTTCAATTCATTGGAATAATAAACGGTCATAAGAAAGAAAAAAGTGGATGCTCTCTTTTTCTTAGCAATTAATAATACATTATCTTGTAGTGGTCCCCAGTTTGAAGTCCTGTCTCTACAAATGTTTGTTACAAAAGGATTTAGGTGCAATGTCTTCTGCAACACTGTACAAGTGCCTTGAGGTCTGGGATCATGGTTTATTTATCTTTGTGAGGTTTATTTTTTCTAAAAGTAAGGCAGGAAAAGAATGAGAAGAGGGAGTGAAACAAGATAAAGAATGAGTACAGATGGTGACAAGGTAAAGGGCACTAGCAATAATGAGCTCAGACATCATTTCATTGTCTCCAAGTTCCTTTGCTAGGGTTGTCCTTCTATCTATCCCCACAATTCAAGAAAGTGTATGTGTGTGTAAGTGAAAGAGAGACAGAGAGAAAGGGAGAGAGAGATACAATTAGTAGATGCTGCTCCATTTTCTACCCTCTGTTCGCAGTACTAGTATTCAGCCTCCAAGCTACAGCAGGCTTATCTGGAAGCTAATCCAACTAAAATCTTGTCAGAACTTCTTTTCTCTCCTAGTCTCACATTTTTGCAGATCTAGAAAACACAGTATGCAAAGTGCAGAACTGGACAGAGGTGTAAATACTGACAGCCCAGGCCCTCAGATAGATAACCATGTCAGCTACTATGCATGTTAAAATACCAGTATGATCACTCTACCACTCCGCTCCAATCAGACAAGGATTATAAGGTAACATCTGTGAGCTTGGATATTCTGGGAATTAAACAAATCACTAATACTCTGTTCTAAAAAGGCACCTTGATTCCCCAAAGAGTAAGACTCAGCTCTCTGCTTCAACTCAATTCTCATGTCACATCATTTCTTCTCACCCCACTTTCATCCAACAGATCAACTCCAAAACCAATCTAAGAAGTTCATGAATGCTACATGTATTTTTAGAATCTGCCTAAATTATTCATTCTATCACCAAATTGTTAGTCTCAACGAACTCTTCACAAGAGTTTGACTGCATAAATAGGTTAACAAATACTTCAAGCTTATATGTTATATTTCATATAATCAATCTAACATCCCCTGAGGCTTTGACCCAAGAAACTGTTGTGAATGTAGGCTTTATTCACTAATCTAAACAATTTTCTTAGCTAATTCTAAAGATTTCATTCTAATACAAAAATAAGCTATAATCAACCCACCTTATAATTCAAAGAGGTTAATTCTTGTAACAGTGTCATAAATCTCAAGCTTTGCTATGTCAGGCAGTCAGAGTGTTATTTTTCTATCTGACCTCGATACTCTCTTGGTGAGGCAAGAAAAAGGTGGCTGATTCCCTCTGCTTGAAGAACGATAGAAGAAAGCTCGATAATTAATTAATTACTAATTAATTGTGGATATCCATAATTAATTTTCCCAGTCACAGGAGACAGCCTATGGGGATAGTTAAAAGAAGAGACTCTAAGAGCCATGCCACCTGGGTTCAAATCCTGCCTTTGCCATTTATTAATTAATTTTGGGGCCTTGAGCAAGTTACTTAATCATTCTGTGCCTTAGATTTCCATCGACAAAATAAGGATACTAATATGTACTCATAATTACATTGTGAGGATTAAAAGAATGAATACATGTAAACCACTTAAAAGAGTACCTAGTACATGGTGCCATATAAGTGTTTGCTATCATCACCACCACCACCACCTCCATCATCATCATCATCTTCCTAGCTGGGTGTTAGAATTGAGGGAGGTACTCCCCATCCTGCTATGATAGTCCTACAAGTTAGCAAGGAGAAGTGTCATTTCCTACCCATTCTGGCAATGCCACAACAGCTTCTTTCGCAATCATTCACAGGCATGGTAAGAAGTGAGAATCACAAAGAGAGGAGAGGTCACCACTCACACAAATGGGAAAATGCTGGGCCAATAAGCCAGTGTCTGCCTCTTAAATGGAAATGGTCCTAGTGGTCAGAAGGAGTTCACATGTGTCCCACAAGCATCTGACTCATTCCTGGAGAAAACCAGGCTCAGTATTTAAGGAAACTTTTTTGCTTTTGAACCCAGCTGAGATAAAATATTATTTATTCTTTCTGTAGAGATTTATAACCTTTATATACAGATAAATAGAATGTCCTTGAACAATGATTTTTTGACAATACTCACCTTTCCAAAGATTGAAATGAAGCTTCTCTGAAAATGTGATTTTTTAAACCAGAATTTCTCACTAGGAGGTTTTTAATATCAAGCATTAATGCTGGAATGGTAATTTATAAATTATACTTAGCATTTGAAAGCCCAGTGCCCAAATAATGATGCCATTGAGCAGCACATCTAAAATAATCCCCAGAACTCACCTTGGAAAACTGCAGCATTCTGAATAATTAAGAACTTGAGCTCCATACTTGCAGACTGAAGCAGCTGTTCCATGTTCAATCGTGCTGTTAGTTGGTATTTTTCTTCCATCTTTCTTGAGCAGCATGTTGGGCCCTTAGGGAGACATACTTGCAAATCTGATCCTGAAACAAACAAGGTTTTCATGTTTCAGTAAGCAGGATCTCTCTCACACCCACACCCACACCACCCCCCGCCATACACACACACACACACACACACACACACACACACACACTCACACATGGCAAACAGGGCAAACAATGCATTTCTTTTGAGACACAGTAAAATTTTGATTATTCAAAATTGTATTTCATCTTAACTAATCCCTGCTTTCTCCCAATTGTCCTTATGGCTGACTCTTTTTGAATAACCATCAGAATTAATTGCCTAGGTTTGACTCATAAATTCTGCATAAACTAATTTATAGCACCAAAAACACATCATTGAACACCGATATTTAATTTGTCTTTTAAAAGATCAATCTTCACTCCTATAATTTATTTTTCCTCATTATAATATATGAATGAGAAGACAACCAAGAAACAATTTTCAAAATTCCAGTTATGATTTCCAACCCAATACTGCTTTTCAGGATAAATGATCAAAACATCAATATCATATCAAAGCTGTGTTGTTGCTGTGTTAACTAAAGGTCTGAAGTAAGATACAGGTGTTCAACAAATATTTATTAGGTGCCTACTATATGCCAAGCACTGTGGTTGTAACAGTATACAAAGCAAAGTCCCTGCCCTCATGGAACTTACATTCTGGGAGACAGCAAACAAACAAAAATAGAAACATAATGTCAAAAGGTGACAAATACTATAGAGAAAGTAAAACAAAGTAAGGAAAGGAAAACGAACTGTGGTATATCTATAAAATGGAATTCTATTTAGCCATAAAAAGGAATGAACCATTAATGCATACTACTTTAGGGACAAAACTCAAAAACAATATGCTATGTGAAAGAAGCCAGATCAAAAAGAAGCACACACTCTATGGTTCCATTTATATAAAAGTCTAAAAAATGGAAACTAATCTAGAGTGACAGAAAGCAGTTCAGTGGTTGTTAAGGGGGGATGGTGGGCAGGAGGGGTAGGAGAAAGGGTTTATAAAGAGTAGTGGGGAAACTCCAGGGAGTGATAGATATGTTCATTATTTTGATTGTGGTAATGGTTTCATGGGTGTATATGCGTGTCAAAATTATCAACTTGTACCCTCAAAATATGTACGGCTTATTATATATCCATTATGCCTCAATAAAGGTGTCAATTGTTTTATTTATTTATTTATTTATTTTTATTTTTTATTTTTCTTGAGATGGAGTCTCACTCTTGTTGCCCAGGCTGGAGTGCAGTGGCACGATCTCAGCTCACTGCAACCTCTGCCTCCTGGGTTCAAGCGATTCTCCTGGCTTGTTTTTAATTTTTAAAAAGTAAAGTAAGGGAGACACAGAATGCAATGATTGCGGAGACTATTCTGTTTTGTATATGGTAGTCAGGGAAGGCTTCTTCCATAAGGTAACGTTTGAGGAGAGATGAGGGAGGTGAGTGTGAATCCCACGATTTTATATCCTCCACCAATACTAGCAAATATTAGGGCTCGGTGAATATTAAGACCAATCTCCTTCCTCTCTTCAACTCCTGTCTTATTCAAACTCTCTCTTTCTTTTTTTTTTTTTTTTTTTTTTTTTGAGACGGAGTCTCGCTCTGTCACCCAGGCTGGAGTGCAGTGGCCGGATCTCAGCTCACTGCAAGCTCCGCCTCCCGGGTTTACGCCATTCTCCGGCCTCAGCCTCCCGAGTAGCTGGGACTACAGGCGCCCGCCATCTCGCCCGGCTAGTTTTTTGTATTTTTTAGTAGAGACGGGGTTTCACCGGGTTAGCCAGGATGGTCTCGATCTCCTGACCTCGTGATCCACCCGTCTCGGCCTCCTAAAGTGCTGGGATTACAGGCTTGAGCCACCGCGCCCGGCCCAAACTCTCTTTCTTTTCTTTTCTTTTCTTTTCTTTCTTTTCTTTCTTTCTTTCAGATGGAGTTTCGCTCTTATCGCCCAGGCTGGAGTGCAGTGGTGCTATCGCCGCTCACTGCAACCTCCACCTCCTGGGTTCAAGCAATTATCCTGCTCAGCCTCCCGAGTAGCTGGGATTACAGGTGTCTGCCACCACGCACGGCTAATTTTTTGTACTTTTAGTAGAGATGGGGTTTCAACATGTTGGGCAGGCTGGTCTCAAACTCCTGCCCTCAGGTGATCCACCCACCTCCGCCTCCCAAGTGCTGGGATTACAGGCATGAGCCACTGCCAAACTCTTTCTCCAATTAGCATTTGTTGATCTCCTTCTGTGGTGGCTGTGAATATGGGCATCTCAGATCTTCTACTGTGGGGAATGTAATTGACTAAGGGTCCCAGCTGCTGCCCTTTGAATTCACCACCACATTGTGCCTAAGCCACATTCCCTGGGGGCTGCTCCCAGCCAATGACTGAGCATGGCAAAGATACTGAGCATGACAAAGTCACGTAACACAGGACTTTGCTCACAGGGAACTTTGACTTAAAGACTCCCTGTTGACCCTGCCAAACTTTCTTAAAACAGCACTGCAGTCTAAGATTCCTCCTACTCAAACTTCCGTTCTTTCCTCTCTCTTCCACAAGGGTCAGACCTGCACCATGGTCTGATGGCTTTTCTGGCCTCCTTCAGCTCCCTCCTCATTTTCCTTCATAAGTGTTTTACCCCGATAAATCCCTTGCACATCTATTCCATATTGGATTAGATATGAATCCAACTGGCATCTGCTTCTCAGAGTACCCAATCTAACATACCTTCTATATGCCAGGCACTGTGCTACATGCTGGAGGTACAACTTTGAACAAGAGAAATTTAATCCCTTCTCCAAAGAAGCTCACTGTCTAAAGGGACTAGCAGAGATAAATAGCTAGTACATAGTAAATGAGTGCAATAAAGCAAACTAACAAGGTAGAATGAAAAAAAAAAATCTGTATATGGGATATAAGGATGACTCCCCTAAAGTTTTACAAGGTTCTCAGAAAAGCAAGTTTCAATAAATCTTACTGAAGTCATACTAGAAAACATATTCAGACATTTTAGACAGCTTTTCAATAACTGGAGGTTTTATTTTTTTAAAAAAGGAGGGGAGACTAGTTAGCCCTAAGTCACCAGAAAATTTATTTTTATTACAACATCTTATTTCCCTAGGAATTTCAGTTGATCATGTCCTTAATTTATGTGTCCAGATTTTCTTAATTTAGGAACAAAATTCATCAAGTTTTGCCTCACATGACATCACTGCTGGGGTCTAGGGTATTGACTCCAAGCTCTCCACTTCACCCTTCTCAAGGGATCTGCTAACAAAAGCAGTAAAGGAGATCACAGATAATACATATCACCAAACCGAACACAGCACTGTAATTTATAGTACTAGATGGAAAGGTGATATTTAATGTCAAAATACAATTTGGGGTCTGGAGACATAGAGTTCAGATTTATCTCCTATAAATGTCAATCTCATATACAAGCCTTAGACTGATTTTCAATACGGTCTAAGCTTAAAACTTTATGATTATCTTCAGAAAAAGTACAGAAACAGCTAGTTCTTGCTCACTGTGTTCTTACTACATGAAGTTACAAAATGTAATGCTATTCTAGGAACAGGAACTGATACGGTTTACTGGACCAAGAAGGGAAAGAGTCCCCTTGTGTAAGAGTGGCTAATCTAAATTTAAACAATGCTGGTTGGGACAAATATGTAGAATGAAAAATCCTATGCGGCAGGTACTTTCACATACAAAGTTCCTGTTCATCTAGCAGGGCTTTACTTACTTTCTTGGTAAACCAATGCCTAAGTAGTACATGTGCAAAATATCATATTTAAATAAGTTCATAAAATTAATTGTTATAGATAAAATCCTTTGTGTTTCTAAATCTGCATTGACAATGACTTCCAGTTTTCAGGAATGGTTGAGTTTATTTGGCAGGGTAACTGTTAGTACTGGTCCTATTTCCACCAGTTCTAGGTCAAATAAAAGGGCTCAGCTCTTTTCTCAGTGAAGTGCTATGAGTGGTTCAGATTTTAGAAGGTAACAAGTTGTTGCTTGATGTACCTACATGGGTCGGGGAATGACTCTTTGAATTACCATGACACCAGTTTGGTTTGCCTTTGATATGATAATTCATATAGTAATTTAGAGCTTGCATATAGTATGTCTCTTCCCTGAGTTGGGCAAGTCTCATCATTTTATAAACTCCCACCACCTGAAGAATCAGTTAAGTCAAAAATCTTTAAAAGAATAAAACTTCAAATGAGAACTTTTGGGAAAACATGTCAGATGTCATGAAGAAAGGTATATGTTATATCCAAATATAAGTGGATATGTTGCAATATTTACCCTCCTTCCCAGTTATTACTGCTTGGTTAATCAGTGAACTGGTACAATTGATCTATGGGCTAAAAGTCAGCCATATATTTAAGGAAATAAAACACCCATAAACTGATTAAGAATTCAGAATTTCCAAACCAGGAAGAAGAGAAATACATGCCAAAGGAAAAGATATTTTGTATTAAGTAAATTTCATATAAATTTCAGTAAATTTCACAGCCCAGCTTTTAAGAAAAGCCCCATCGCAAGACAGCATGAGGAACAAAGAAGCCTAGGCGAGCTAGACATGCCTAAATGAAATGACAATAATGAAATATAACTATTTCAATGTATGGACATGTGCATGAAAGAAATAAAACAGAAAGAACACAGAAAACAGAAAGAAACAGAAAAAGAATTTAGAGGGAATCCTCATCAAGTAAACAAAGAATTAGCCTGAGAACTGAATCCCAAATGGAATGAAAAAAAGTAAAACCAAAAGCAGATGACTAAGGAGATAAGTCATCTTATCTCCTTATCATGCAAGAACTGGTACGTACTTGCATGAGTAAAAGCAGAAAGGTAAATTCAAGAAATAAGATGCCACCTACAAAAGACATACTAAATACAAAAGCACTCTTTAAATATACGAGGGACAAAGGAAAGTTAAAAGAAAATAACCCCTTTATTAGATGTAAGGGACAAGTAATCGTGGAGCCCAGCTATCAAAGAGGGGTTCTATTATTATTATTATTATTATTATTATTATTGTAAAAATGGAATTCAGCTGGGAAAAGGGAATAGAGGCAAGCAATATAGCCTGGGATGGAGATAAGGAGAAGACTTAGCAATTGACTATTCAAATGAGCCAGAAATGTTCAGCTCTTTAGGGCTTAATAACTTGCATTCCCAGACGCTAAAAAAAATTAACTGAAGTCATTACATGGCTGCTAGTTCCCATTTACATTGAAGGATTAAAAAGTACCTTCATACTATAATCTCCTCTCCTAGACTGTAAGTTCCTGAAGAGCAGAGAATGACTCCCATCTCCTTTGGGATACTCCTTCGCTCCCATTCAGCCCTGTGCACACAGTGTTGAATTAATGAGGGCTGCAGATTGAGAATACTAACAAAGAACTTTGTCTGTATCTAAGAAGAGCGAGTGGAGGCTGGGTGTGGTGGCTCACACCTGTAATCCCAGCACTTTGGGAGGCTGAAGTGGGAGGACCCCTTGAGCCCAGGAGTTTGAGACCAGCCTGGGCAACACAGTGAGACTCCATCTCTATAAAATATATAGTTTTTAAATGTAGCCAGGCACGGTAGTGCATGCCTGTGGTCACAGTTATTCGGGAGGCTGAGGAGGGAGGATCACTTGAGCTCAGAGGTCGACACTGTAGTAAGCCATGATGGCACCACTGCACTCCAGCCTGGGCAACAGAGTTAAGACCCAGTCTCAAAAAAAAAAAAAAAAAAAGAAAAAAAAGAAAAAATATCAAGTGGAGGCACCTGTACACTTAACTTCAATCTTGGAAAAATATTTTAAAATACCAAAAAAGTAAACTACCAATAGCCTGGCCAACATGGCAAAACCCCATCTCTACTAAAAAAAAAAAAAAAAAAAAAAAAAAAAAAAAAAATTAGCCAGGCATGGTGGCATGCGCCTGTAATCCCAGCTACTCAGGAGGCTGAGGCACGAGAATTGCTTGAACCCAAGAGGCGGAGGTTGCAGTGAGCCAAGATCGGGCCACTGTACTCCAGCCTGGGAGACAGAGACTTTGTCTCAAAAAAAAAAAAAAATCCGAACATCTTGAAGATACAATAAATAGATGTTTCGCTTGAATGAACTATGATGTAATTTATTACTAAATATTTTAAGACAACTTCTCACACACATTGGGTCCAGTTTTGGGTCATATAAGTAAAAGGAGATATTTGAGCTATGGAAGCTTTTTCTCTGGGGGATTACTCCACTCCTAGAGGCCAACCACAGATGGTCCACAGAAGGCTCTCTCCTGAGGCATACTCTTGTGACAGAAGATCTTTTCAAGCCTGACTACCTGTGGCTTGGCCTTCTTGACCTCCATCACAGGCTCTTTCCTTTGGGCCTACTTCTTGCTCTTTGTTGGCTCCATTTAAATATCTGACCTTTTAGACTGCTCCTGGTTTTCTTTAGCCACCTCCCCCAGGAGTGGGACTTCAGCTGCTCTTTGCCATGAAGTCCTATGCTTACCACATTCACTTGTAGACCCCATTCCAGGCTTAATCCCCATCCATACTTGGAAGAGGAAAGCCAACAGTGTGTATGGGGCTGTTTAAATGTGTCAGTTCTATTGGATTTTATTCCAAGTCAGCATTAATGGCTCCGAGGTTAGCATCATCACAGGCACTAGTAGGCAGCAAATAACAAAACACTTATGACTCCTCAGGTCAAGTTGTTTACAATTTAATCCTAGCCCTATCACTTGCTAGCTGCACAAGCAAGGGTAGGTTATTCAACCTCTACCTGACTTTTTACCCTTATCTATAACATGGGATCATCAATAGTACTTAACCTTATAGAGTTATTACAAAAAGTGAGATTATGCATGTGAAGCTCTTTGTCTTTTTGATACAAAGTAAATATTCGATATGTATTAAAAGTAAACCAAAGATAAATTCATGCTGAGAGACTAGACTTTCACACAAAATAATAGCTAGAGAACAGTAAAAGTTGGTATATGGTTATGTGACAAAATATGCAGTATATGTTCTGAGGTAGAAGAAATAGTCTACATTCTAATTAGGTTAGTGGTTACATGGGTGTACACATTTGTCAAAACTCATTGAACTCTTCACTTAAAATGAGTGCATGTTATTGTTTGTAAATTATATCTCAATAAAGTTGACTTTTAAAATACGTGATATAGACAACATTTGCGGATAAGGGAATGCTTACCAGAGGCTCTAGGGGTCAAAGAAGACTTCCAGGAGAAGGTGAGGCTTGAGGTAGACCACAAAGAATGGAAAATATGTGGAAAGGCCAATGGGTGAAATGTGTTTGGAAACAGTGGAATAATGGGGCAAAGCTAACATAACTGGAGACAGGCTAGACCCTAGGGCGTAATAGCTTATCAGGTAAGACAGGCTCAAATTTGAAGGGCCTTGAATGCAGGCAGAGGCCTGTGGGCTTGACTCCTAGGCAGTAATGGACCACTGGAGGTTCTCAAGCAGAGACATAATATGATGAAGAGTGCTGTTTAGGAAGATTAGTCATATAGCTTGAAATTGGGAAATGGACTAAATAATCCCTCAAGGTCACTTCCAGGTCTCTGATTCTCTAATTACCTTTATTATGTTCTATATGTTGGTTATTTTACTAGACTGCAATTTTAGTTAATGACTACAAATTGTCAAAAATCACATTAAAGAACAGAAGAAATATTAATGTAGACCTTGATCCTTACACTTTTCTAAGAGCAGATAAAGCATATTCAAACAGCAACAGAAGAGAATGAATCGTCAGGGCTCAGTAACAATGAAAATTGAAATCTTTTCTATATATATATGATGATTTGACACATTTCATTGCCAAGGTCTGCTTTACGAATGGCAGATTATATTATTTGCTAACAAAGGTACTTTGTGCTGAAAATAATAATGCAATGTTATCATTAAATTAATATTAAACAAAGGAATTAATGATATCCCAAACTGGTTGCTTCATGACTTATAGGGAAAATAATAGATGCCTAATAAAATCATTCAAAGGATTAAGTGCAGATTGCTCTACTAATGAACCAAAAAAAGCCATAACAGGCATTTTTTAAAAGGTATTTTTTTAAACGCAGGACAAGTCAATTTGCCATCCAAAAATATGAACTAATTTCCTTAGCATATAATAGTGACATGCTATTAGAATGACGTCTTTTCCCCTAATTAATCATTATCTAAATCAAATCTTACACGCTCATTTAATTTCTCACTAATCAAGATAGGAATACAGATGAAAGAAATGGTTGCATTAAAAACCGGTGGGGAAAGTGATGATTGCTGGTGAAAGAAATCATCTTAGGGAACCCAGCTGAAGGTTACCCTTCTGTTATTTAGCCTGAAAGAACATGACCTTGCAGAAGGTGCACCTGGGTATCAGGAGCTCAGACTTTAAATCAAAGATCGTGCCTGGGGCCACCATGGACTCTGCCTCCGTAAAAGGCAGGCCAAAATGTCGCTACCACACTGGAGTACTGGGAGTTTAAAGCAGCCCTGGAGATAAGCCATTCTCTAAAGCCCGAGAATTAAAGAATGAATTACCTTTATCTCTACTGCCAACTGTCAATTAACTGCCTATCATTTCATGCCCAGTAAAGGTTGAATCCCCAGATCACTACACTCTCCCATAAAGAGGTTCTTTCTGGACCACATTCCCAACCAGTGGTCAACATGTGCTCTGAGAATACAAATTCACTGATTATATCCAGCTTGCCAAAGTGGTGAACAATTCATTCATCCAACATTTACTGAATGCCTACTTTGTGCCAAGGACTATGCCCAGCCCAAGGAATATAATAATGAACAGGACATGGTCCCTGCCCCAGAGTTCATGAATTGGTGTAAAAAATGGACTCTCAAATTAACTAGAAACCTTTCACTCATTCTGGATACCTCACTCACACCCTCATCTGCTATAGCCAAATGTCACCAAATGCTACTGATTTTGCTTTCTAAATGTCATCATTCCCCTCCTTTCCATTGCTGCCTCATCACCTCACCTTCTTTCACTTGGACAACTAACAACAGCCTCCAAACTGGCCTGCCTGCCTCTATACCCTCCTCCACCCAACTCCCAGAGAGATATTTCTAAAGTACATATCTGATTATGTCATTCTATTTCTTTTAAAACCTCCAAGAAAATGGAGTAAGGGCACAGGGGTGTGAAAGTGGGTGGCATCTTCAGGCACTGCCAAGAAACCTGGCAAGGCTAGAGGGAAAACTGAAGTGATGGAGAGTGGCAGAAGCCAGATGACAAGGAGCTATGTGAACCCTGCTACAAGATGACTACTTGTTATCTTTGGATTGGATTCCCACGGGAAAGAATGTTTATGGGAGCAGAAGGAGATGAACTCCAAAAACTTTCTATCCATTGAATTCCCATGGAACTCTCCAGTCTTTATAAAGACACTTCTCACACTCTGTAAATTGCAATGAAGTTATATATGCATGCCTTATTTCCACTAGATTTAAGTTCCTTGAGGGAAGGACCCTTGACTGATTCATCTTTGAATCTCAAGGGGCCCATTGTAATTTGGGCTTGATGTTCTCTCCTTTCACTTGGAGGTAATGTCACAACTTCAAGAGAGTTCAGTTTAAAAGGAGCTGGATCAGATTAATTGATGCTACTAGAGCAACTTTTAGAAAAGTGAAAGTATTCACACACATACACACACATCATTGATTATTTAGATGAGGGGAAACACCCTAATAAAAAGAAAACTGGGTTGGAGAACAATGCCAGCTATGCTGGAGTTGGGATGCAGAATCTTTTAGTTTAGAATTCTGCCAGAGGGACTAAGCTAAGGCAATTTTCCTGCCTCCCCTAGTCACTTCTTCACTAATTGTTATTCTACTCAGATAAGTAGCTGAGATCCTGTCTTTCAGAAGATGTATAATTTTTATTTTTCAGATACAATCTTTAAATATGCAGACCTGAGGCATAGTTGAGAATTTCAACACCTTAGGTCCAATCTAAGTGCAAGGTCCCTCCCCGCCATGTATGAAATCACATCAGAGAGAAAAGAGCTCTTCCCTATCAAAGCTAAAATGTTATTATCTGCTCTGCTACCAAATCAGCTGTGTGACTTAATCAAGTGTGTTCCCAAATCTGGGCCTGTTTTCCTCAAAGGGATTGGACTAGCAAGTCTAAGTTTCCCAACTGTAGGGTAATCAATATTCACTGAGCCCATTCTCAACTGGGCATTGGGAGGACACAAAAGAAGCAAAGGACTTGCTTTTGCCCTTTTAGGAAGGTTTTGTCAATATCACTTGAATACACATGAATACGGATATGGGGCTAAGGCAAAGACCAACAAGATGGCCTTTATAGCACTGTATCCCGAGTAATAACCACATGTCCTTTTGTATATATGCCCCTGTATCTCCAGAGGCCAACCAATGGCAGATATCCTCCTGATGGATGGCATGCAGTGGCAAAGGGAAAAACTCTGAAATCAGACCAGAATGTGAACCTCAACTTGGCCACCCACTTAGCCGTGTGATCTTAGGCAAGTTACTTAATCTCTGAGCCTCAGCTTCCTTACCTATGAAATGGAGACAATAACACCTACTCTCAAGGTGGTTGTGAGAATTAAATTAAACTCTTATTTAATGTTTTCCAAACACATGCCTCCATTTCCTGCTTCCCCGTTTTGCTCATGCTTTTCCTGTCTCTGGAGTGCTCTTTCCCTAGCTTCAGCTATTAAAATCTTCTCATCCGTAAGGTCTCTCTCAAGTGTCTTTCACGTTTTTTCCCCCTCCCTTCCAAACGAACTCTTTGAGCTGCTATCTCTCAGAATTTTCAGTACACTTTGTACTTCTCTAAAAATGTGTTTTGCAATCTAGGTTTTGTAGTCATTGGTGTACCTTTCTTATCCCTACTATTAAGTTGTAGGTTTCTGTGGGCAAGAGCTATATTTTGGCCATCTCTGTATTCCCTGACATGGCATAGTGGTTCAGTACATAGTACACACTCAATAAATGGTTAAATTAATGAACAAATATTAGTCAACAATGACAGCCTACTTCCTATACATAGTAATCTCCCTGTCTCTTGAGGCTTTCAGGCATAATTTGGGTAGCAATATCATATACCACAGAATGGACTCCTACACTAGGTAGGAGGCTGAATTTAATGACCCCCAGGGTTCCTTTCTCTCTGTTTCCCTGAAGGCCACACTCTAACTCACTAATCTCTTGACACACCACAGTTGTCACTGGTATGCTCTGATAATGAATCGGAAGAGATGCCCCACAGCCATAAATGTTAGAACTGGTCTTTTGGTCATAAACAAGTATGACAGCATTTCTTCAGAGAATATTTCATCTGTGAAAACTCTATATTTACCACTTTACATGCAAGTTGTACCTAAAACTCAGTATTCCTGAATCTAAAAAGGAAGACTTTTGCCTCACAGATGTTTCTGACTTCTAAAATTCCCTGTAGCTGATATTTCAGCAAACCACAAAGACCAGGTGAAAAGCTGCAGTAGATTGCAAGTGCACCACCGCCTTGATCCTACAGATCCCGCAAAAAGGTTTTTCAGGTGCATAATAAACAACAATTGCCTTCCCATGGCAAAAGTGCTTAGAAAAAATATTATATTTTTTCAGAAAAAAAGTCCAACAAGAATGATGAGGTAAGACCTAAAGCCCATGGTGAAATGGCTTAACCAAAGTAGTAACTCACCAATGATGACACATTTAGACATTAATAGGCAGAAACATTTAGGTCAGGTAGAGGGGGAAAGAGTGTATTAGTTTCCTAGGGCTTCCATATCAAATTACTTCAAATTGGGTGGCTTAAAACAACTGAAATTTATTCTCTCACAGCTCTGGTGGCCAGAAGTAAAGTTGTCTTGTTTCAGACCTCTTCTTCTGATCCAGGGACTTGGGTAAGAGTCATTGTTTCAGACCTCTTCTTCTGATCTTGTTCAGAACTCTTCTGTTTCAGAACTCTTCTTCTGATCCAGTGACTTGGGTAAGTCATTTTATTTCCCAGGTCCTCAATTTAACCATTTAAAAAATGAGTTAACAGTAGTTGCCACCCACATCCCCCTCAGGAAGCACACTGACATTTTTGACACTTTACAACTAACTTTAAGATTTCTTCAAACAAGTTCCTCCTTACAGTAGAGAGTCCTGGTAAACTGGTATGATTCAGAAAGCCCCAGAAAGCTCTTCTCTATATGGTGGGTTGAATGGTGTCCACCCCACCCCTGCTCCCCCAATATATGTCCATGTCCTAATCCCTGGAACCTGTAAATCCCCACCCCTGCTCCCCCAATATATGTCCATGTCCTAATCCCTGGAACCTGTAAATGTGACCTTATTTGGAAAAAGCGGTCTTTGCAGATGTAATTAAGGATCAGGCTAGAGATCTTCCTCCAGCACAGGACAGAAGGAGTAGAGGGGAGGGAGGCAACCCAGAACACCTGGATAGGACTGGGCTGGAGAGGTGTCAATCCTCCTGGATTATCTAGGTGGATCCTAAATCCAAAGACAAGTGCCCTTATAAGAGACACACATAGGAGAGATACAGGAAGAGTAAAAGGCCATGTGAGGATGGAGGCAGAGATTGGAATGATACAACCAGAAACCAAAAAATGCCCGGAGCCACCAGAAGCTGGAAGAGGCGAGGAATGATTCTGAGAATCTGTGGAGAGAGCACAGCCCTGCTGACCCCTTGATTTTGGACTTCTGACCACGAGAGCTGTGAGAGAATAAATTTCAGTTGTTTTAAGCCACCCAATTTGAGGTAATTTGATATGACAACCCTAGGAAATTAATACACTCTCTTTCTTCCTCTACCCAACCTAAATGTTTCATCATTGCTGAGTTACTACTTTGGTTAAGCCATTTCGTCAGGTGTTGTCTTCATGTATTATACTCTGTGAGTAATGCCCTCATACCTCAGGCTAAAGACTTTACTAGGAATCTTCCTCTAGCACAGGACAGAAGGAGGGGGTGGGGCGGCGGGCCGGAGAGGCAATCCAGAACACCTGGATAGTACTGGCGAAGTATTAAAAAGGAGGGAAAGATCAAGAAAAAGATAAACAGGGGCCAAAACCAAATTTTCTGTAAGGTCAGCTCTGAGGAAGTAATATTAACAGAGGCCGAATATTACTTTAACAGCCATAGTCCCATATAATAAGAAGGAAAAAGTCTTGTAGAAGCAAAAAATACTAATAATATTGTCTTCGTTGGCCCATATTCCAGAATGTCTGTTAGAAGAATGCTCAGGCCAATCTAAAAGCCTCATTCTCACTGCTCAAAGGCATTTCTTTTGTTACGCTTACCAAATTAGGCATATTTTGAATACATGAAAAAAAACTGTTTCAAGCTATTAGCAATTGAATAATCACAAAGGGAGCTAGGCAATAATGAAAGATGAAGATCAGTCTGGGCCTCCAGCACAACTCTGAATTTGGTATGAGCTTCTCTTCACATTCCCCCGTCCTGGTCTTCAGCATTCCTGGAGATGTTGTTTAACAAGCTCCCAGGCAAATCTTTCCGATGCCCAATTGCCCTTACTGTTAAGATGCTTCTCCTAGCTCTAATGGCTAACTTAAATTTCAGTTTCAAGCCATTGCACCTTGTAATTACATTCTCAGCCACTGTAAATAATCCGTGCCCTCTATTATATCTCTCCCCTTTCCCTATGATAGGAACCTGTGGAAAAAGGAGTCAGTTGCCTTGTTAGTACAACATACACACTGCACCTGAGCAAAATGCAACCAAAAGAAAATCACTCACTCTTGATCCCCAAGTGAGAAGCGCTGTTATTGATCTTTTCCTTTTTCCCATTCTTCAGCTTATCTGAGTGTCTACACAAACGTGCTCTAGTGCTGTGGCATTTATGCCATCTTGGGGAATAGCTGTGTAAATGCTCCAGTAATTTTACACATCTTCAACATACTGTTGTGTTATAACTTGAGTATCTGAAGGACTGGGAAGGACAGATTTTCCTCCTCCTCCTCCTACCCTCATGTAATGCGAATCCTCACTAATTCGCCCTCCTTCTGCATGTTACTAAAGTCTAGACTTGGTGGCAACCCTTTTCTATGGAAGAGATTTAATGGAGGAGAAAGTGCACAGGAGGGGAGTTGGCAAGCAAAGCACTGCAGAGCAACTATAAGAAACTTGGAGACACAAGAGTTCTTGGAAAGCTGACGCTGGAAGCTAGAGGATATTGTTTCAAAAACACCCACACGTACATTAGTGAATTCACTTTTCTCTGAACCAAATGTTTCCTAAAATTGAGGGAAATCTTAGGTTATGAATGTAACACATAAAAGACTTTTAAGTGATGCTCAGTAATAACTTTTTTACTTCTTGCTTTCTTTAGGAACTATGAAAAACACAAATTATCCAAACAGGTGATTTGGAGATTTCCCTTCCATTCCTATAGTTATACTGAAAAACTCAAAAACGGTAAGAGTAACTTCATTCTCCCATCAAATCGTGGGTGACCCAGATGCAGAGATCTCCAGATCCCAGTGTGGGCTCCAAGAGGTAGCACCAGGAGGGCTCTAGATCAAGCTGAATGAACCAAGCCTGGATCCAGAGTCTCCCTGTGGCTTGCCAGTCTTATATAACTTGTCTTCAGAAAACCACCAGCTCTTGAGAGGACAGCAGTTTGGTTCAGGAATATGCCTCATTTATTTTTTACTTTTTTTTTTTTTTTGAGACAGGGTTTTACTCCCATTGCCCAGGCTGGAGTGCAATGGTGCAATCTTGGCTCACTACAACCTCCACCTCTCAGGCTCAAGCGATCCTCACCTCAGCCTCCCAAGTAACTGGGATTACAGGTGCACAGCACCCTGCCCAGCTAATTTTTTTTGTAGAGATGGGGGATTTTGCCATGTTTCCCAGGCTGGTCTTGAACTCCTGAGCTCAAGTCATCTGCCCACTTCAGCCTCCCAAAGTACTGCGTGGGGTGAACCACTGTGTCCAGCCTACGTTTTACTTTTTTTTTTTTTTTTTTTAAGGGAAAACTGAAAGGGAAATGGTGACACTATGAGGCCAATTGCCCCAAACTGTGCTGACCGTGCATGTCTTAGGAGTGCTGGGTTCAAGGTAGCTGATGCTACACTGGGTTGAGGCAATGATGGAAACAGGTCAATACAATCATTGAGACAATTCAATTCAAAGGATGACCTTCACCAAACAGGAAAAGAAATACCTGTAACCCCTGGCTGCTGGGCTGCCTTCGTGATGTAGCATTCCCACAGGTTCAAGCCACTGTACTGGTCTTCCCATTTCTTCCTCTTTCCCCCCCAACCACCGTGGGGACCACTCCATAAATGGCCGTCGTCTGTCTACATGTCTGCTTCTCCCACCAAGAGCAGGGAGAGGGGAGTATTTGAATTTGAATCCCTAGCATCTCACACATACTGGGTTCTCAAAACTGATTTAACGAGTAATTCCTACAAATGCTGAACCCATCACAAGAGTAATCATTAGGAACATGGCTCTGGAACCAGACTAACTGGGCTTGATTAATTTCATAGCTATTTGACCTTGAACAAGTCATTAAACCTCTCTAAGCATCAGTTTCCTCATCTGTAAAATGGGGAAAATAATGCTACCCACCTGGTAGTGCTGTTGTGAGGATTAAGTGGGATGTTGCCCATAAAGGGCTTAGCACAGCACCTGGCTCAATAAATGTTAACGATTATTAGCACCGCCCCCACCACAGGTGCTCAATAAAAACTTGCTGAATTGAAGTCACACTAGTGGGAATGACTAGCAGATGTGAAGTCGACCTGGGTTTTTTTTGTTGTTTTTTTGTTTTTTTTTTTGCTTTTTAGTTTTTCCCTCCTCACTGCACTCACTGCACCAGATGACCTCTGTGAATTTTATTTTTTTTTTTTTAAATAGAAAACGGATAGAATAGGGGATACTTAGGCTACACTTTTGCACTGATACCCATTTTTCATTCAGGGCAGAAAACCAAGTCTGGCAAAGTCAGGCACATGATTTTCCAAGAAATATGACAAGGCTATTAAAAATCCTAAATTAAAGTTGTATAATGAGCATGAATCTGAATACATTTAAATGTCCTCTAGAGCCAGTAATTCCAGCAACATCCTAATATATTTTTAAGTGTGTTTCTGCAAATGTGAGGAGACCAACGCTCTAAAACAGCAGAATTTCTTCAGGGGTGGGGGTGGAGAGGCAACACACAATTGTCATGAAAATTAACCCCTGAAAATGCACAGGACTTTATTACCAAATGGATGTCTGAGGAGATTACTAGATTTTTAGGGTCTTTACTATAAAGAGAGCAACCTGCATGCCTGACATAATTAAGAAGAAGAGGCTCAATTATCTAGTAAACTGAAATTTCAAACCACCCTGCCTACCTAAATGAGAAAAGCTGCTTAGACTAAAGCGTCATTACTTCTATTTAGAAGAGCCTTAGCAAAGACATACAAGGAGCTAAAGAATGGGACCCCACATTCTTCCCTAAGCCACAACAATGCCTGTTTATGTAAATAGGATTTTCAATAACACAACGGAATCTGAAAAAAATGTTTTCATTATTGTCTCTGAAAACATGCAAATGCAGAAGATGAAAGTCAAGGGGCTTTCACTATGATGGGCACTGAATACCCTAAAATATTTATTCTACGTGAATCTGAGCCTGGATTCCAAGTGGATCTAAGAAACAGGCAACGAGGATTTCTCCTTTAAAAAAACATCTGAGTGCAATATGAGGAGGCACAAAGGTTTCTCTGACTCCATGGCAAGTTGAATGCATATGCAAAAAAAACCTCAGTTTAAAAAGAAATAAAAATAGTAGTAGATATCTATTTACCTTAATTTGGCAGCCCCTTCCAAAATCTGGGCCAAAATATAAATATCCTCACCTCCATCATCATCACTAGATGACAATCAAACACTCCTACACGACCATAACAACCTCCAGGCACAAACTAAAAGCTCATTAAAGAGTATATGAAGGCTATTTATAGAAGAACTAAACAAAGAAGGAAAGAACTATTAACAAAATTAATTAGACGATTCATACTTTTGCCAACTATTACTATTTGTTTGAACTCAAGTGTCTAACTCCTTTACTGACAGGTATCAATGACTATAGCGATACCACATATCTAGAGTTTTAAACTGACCTTGTAGCTTTTTGGTTCAAGAACTCAGGTTTTGACCTGTACTCCGTATATCAGCCTTCCTGTTGCTGTTTAGGCAGCTGATAAGAGACAGAAATCCTTCTTGCTCATTAGGCCACTAGCTGCTGTTAAGCAAAGGGCTGGGGAGGGGCGTGCTCAGTGGCCCAAAGGAATGTGCCAGGCTCCACATATAAAGCCAGCTCCGATTTGGGGTTAAGAATTTAACCTTAAAAGGCTGACAAGTCATAAATTTGCTTGAGGTTCATATATATGTGTGACTTTCACAGTTTATATTTCCTAGCCAGGACCCAAAGTCAAAACATGCCCCCTGATTAATGAATGGTACTAATTGTTATTCCTGACTTGAGAACATTAGTCTTTATCCATAATATTTTCTTAAAAAACACACAATCTCATACCTAAAACTCTCTGGCTTAAGGGAGTTTGGATAACCAGTTAGAAAAAAAAAAATAGGAAGAAGAACCTAATGTTATCTGTTACGTGGTGCTACTATTTTGGTAGTCAAGATTGACTCAAAGACTTCCATTTAATTGTGTCCATCAAGCAAAGTGCAAAGGAATGTCCTCCAAATCTAAACATCTGAGATAAAGCAACCATCTGCGACTCTATGCAAAAAATGAGCTGGGGTTGGGGGGTGTGGAAAGGTCGGGGGCAGGGCTAAAATGTCTTTAAGCACATTTTGTCTAACTTATCTTGTTAAATATTTATACATAAGTGCATAACCTAACAACCTTGGCCAAGCTCGGAAGAGATAATAGATACAGGACAAACAACAGAGCCCCATAAGTATAAAGACAAAGAGAAAAAATACCAAGGAATAGTCCAATTGGAATACAATCTCTAACCTGCAGTCAAAATTGAAACTGGGACAATAAGACCCCACAAGCAAAACAATGTCCCTGAAGTGTGATAACTTCATCAGGGAACAGCAGGTTATAATTTGGTAAGCTTACAAGGTAGGTGTCAGTTCTAACCCACACTAGCGCTGTTTCAAAGGGACTCCCTTATCTTTAGAAAAAAGGAAAGCATTCAATGTAAGAAAAGAGATTTCTAAGAACAAAGATGCAATTTTCATGTATTTAGAGTTATGACAAGGTGAGAGAGAATGTAAACTACATAGCAATGATCTGAGGTACACAAGTCAGGTCATCTAGTCTTTATCTGTATAGAAAGCTTTTTAAATACTCAGTTCTTAGAAAATGGAATGTAAATTCATTGGTGTATTTTTTTAGAGCTCTTCATTTTCAAACTAAAGAATGGAATTTTACAATATCCCAAGATAAGTAAACCAGGTACCCAAACAAAATACGTGGGCAGAAATGGAAAGCCTGTTTTCTCTCCAGTGAGGACAGACAGAAGCCGAGGAGGCAGAGGAAAACGGAGGAAGAGAGAGGAGAGATGGCAATCAGAAGCTACAGGGAAAGGAAACACAGCTTCAAACTAAAATGCAGAGGAAAATATAAAACATTTCACTCATCTTTTTTTTTTAAGAGAGAACAAGAAACACAAAACCATTTAATAAATAAACCATAAAGCACCTTCTGTTCTAAATTATAACCAGTTGAGAGAGGGCGTGAGGGTAGGAGGAAGGGGAAAAGGGAAGATGTGGAGAACAGTCAAACAGACAGATGAAGGAGGGCCCTCAGTAGCTTCAGAGGTATACTGAGCCCCAGGAGGGCTGTGATGAGAACGCACAGAACATCCATTGTTCCCCTTAACTGTGGGTGTTAGAGTAACCTAGGCTACTTCTTATCACTACTCTATGAAATGTTGAGGAGCTTTTCAAGAATCTTACCCATTTTACCTAGAATTATTAGTTGGTAGTAAATTTCATTGCCACTAGGATCTAATTTGAAGATAAAACTGGATATTGTTGGGAAAAGACTCTGAATGACTGAATAAATGCTGGTTCCAACATCTCCTTCAAGCTTCCTAAATGAGGCAACCTTACACTCTCAAAGAACAAAGAAAAAGCAATCTGACAGCTTTTGAAGGCCAAAAAACCCTTCAGGCAACGTTCTTAAATTGACCCAGAGCACTGAAGTTTTAAAGCCAAGAAATGACTTAGGTTTTAGAAATTAACACTTGTATAATACCTTCAGAATACCATGGAGAAAATAAACCTTTATTTCAGAAATAAACTTTGAAGTTTGAAAACAAAGCAGAAAACCTGTTTCTGAAACAGAAAGGACTATGGGAAACACTGAGCGTAGTTCTTCTACAGCTCTTTGAAACTCTTCAACAGTTCCACTCTGACTTCTGGAGATGGCCAAGTAAGATATACCCCAGAATGCCAGCAAAAGAAAAAGTGGGAAACCATTGGTTCCCTATGGGAAGAGCCAAATGATCTCAGGAGATAGCTGCCTCTGGCCACACTAAATTAAGCCAAGACCAAGACTAGACGTTCTACCCATCTAAGGCAGCAAAGGCAGTACTTTCCAACTAGTTACAAATTATTAGCCACTGAGTAGAGATCCTACTGGCTCTCCCTAGCCCATTCAATATCACATTCTCATTCATTGGCTCAGTCTGTTATGCTTAAATAGAGGCCATGCATGCCAAGGCCATAAGAGTGAGAGACATAATAGACAGAGGTAGACTTGCAAGATTTAGTCACTTAATTTGGGTGTGGGATGTGTAAAAGGAGAAATCAAAGACAATTTCAAGGTTTCGAGTTGTGCCAGGCAGAGATACCATCCCCAGAAATATAGAACGTTAAGGAGAGGCAGGTTTGTGTGGATGGGAAAAGAAGATAATGGACTAATTTTTGGCTCGGCTGAAAATGAAACACTGGCAGGACTTCCAGATGGACATGTCCAGCAGACAACTGGGAAATACTGAACTGAAGAGCAAGGAAGAGGTCAGGTTGAAAAGAGATATGGGAATCATTCAAAGAGCAAAGATAATGAAGTCATGGGAATGGATTTGGGAATAAGCAAAGAGAGAACAGAAAGGGCAAAAGACAAACACTACTGGGACACTTACATCTAAAATGTAGGAGGAAGAGGGCAAACAAGCAAAGATTGAAGTGAGTAGGAAGGGAACCCAGAGTACACAGTGTCACAGAAGTTGATAGAGTATGAGAATTTAAGTCAAATACTTTATATCCAGACTATATCCCTTCCTCTCATATTCTAGTAGGTATTCTGGAAACAGCATGAGCTATGGAGTAAGACAAACCTGGGTGAAAATTCCGGCTCCACCACTTACACAACCTTTGGGAAAGTAAACTTTTTTGAGCCTCAGTTTCTTCATCTGTAAAATGGAGTTGATACCACCTACCTTTCAGGTTTCCTGTGTTGATTAAATGAGAGGTTACATATAAAGTAATTGACATATAGTAGGCACTCAGTAAAGGTTATTTTCCATAATCTTCCCTCATGGTCCTTCTAAACTATTCCACCAACCTGAAAGTGGTGTCAAAAAATCGACTGGAATACAAGGAGTTTCAAGCTTATGTGGAAAGAAACACTGATGAAGGCAATCTCGTAAACAATGGACAAATTAAAGAAACCATTTATGCCAGAGGAACAGAAAATTATACAACCCTCTCCAACCCCCAAACCAAAAAATAATACATCTCCATAGACACTTATGAAAGATCAGCCCAATTACACAAGTATTCCTAGCTTTTACTTGGAACCACATGTTTCAGAGACCAGCCATCAGGGCCAAGTCTGAAACAGAATACAGACTACAGCTCCAAAAGCTACACATTGTTACAGTTTTCATTCTTTACATTGGGAGAGTACTCCCCTGGGGAAGGGACAGAGGAGCCACCATGTTGGAAGCACTAAAGTTGCTAGAACTCAGAAGCTACAGACACTTTATGAGTAGTTGCATTGTGTGCACATGAGATATATGAGGACAAGGCTTTCACAAGACAAATGTAATGTGTGATTGTGAAAGACCACCTACTGCTAAGAGTAACAGCTAACAACTGTGAGGGATTTTTTGTTTTGTTTTGTTTTGTTTTTGTTTTTCTTTGTTTTGTGTGTGTGTGTGTTTTCTTTTTTTGAGACAGAGTCTCGCTCTGTCACCCAGGCTGGAGTATGGTGGCGTGATCTCAGCTCACTGCAACCTCTGCCTCCTGGGTTCAGGCAATCCTCCAACCTCAGCCTCCTGAGTCACAGAGACTACAGGTACATGCCACCATGCCTGGGTGATTTTTGTATTTTTTTCTAGAGGTAGGGTTTCACTATGTTGCCCAGGCTGGTCTTGAACTCTTGGGCTCAAGCAGTTCTCCAACCTTAGCCTTCAAAAGCGCTGGGATTACAGGTGTGAGCCACCGTGTCCAGCCTTTCTGTTTAAATAACATGCATAATTATTCATTATTACTATTAAGAATAATAGAAGTCTGACTCTTTGATTCTAATATATTCCTCTACATGGAGATGTATGTGTATGCACATGTGCACATGCACGTGTATGTGTTTGGTAGTACATTATTTCATTTGCAGACTCTTGGATCATGACAACATATACTCATACTTTCTCTTAATCAAGAGGGTTCTTGAAGTCTTTGGCAGGTTTTTTTTTTTTTTTTTTTTAATCATCAGATGTTGGCAAAATACATTTTAATACATGTCACATGCAAAAGCCTGGAAAATATCATCCACACTCATGACTTCCAACTTAAGCCTATATGCTGATGAGTCCCAACTATGTGCTTCTCCTTAACTCCAGAAGAATATATACACTCTTTCCCAGTGATCTCATCTGTTCCCAAGGCTTCAATTACCATCTATATGCTGATAATTTCCAAGTATACATCTCCATCCCTGATTTCTCCCTCTTTTGTAATCCAAAACGCAACTTGAACTACTTAGCAGACATTTTCTACCTCCATCATCAAAGGACCTTTCAAACTCAATCTGTTTGAAACCAAATTGACTATTTCAGCCCTTAAAAACATGTTCCTCCTATATTTCAAGCACACTCATTTGTTCAACAAATATTTACCAGGCACCTATTATGTGCCACAGCACCACCACCCAGAAAAACCAAAAGTTCTAGATTCTCCCTTCTGTCCTCATATCCAGTCACTAAGTCATGTCTATTCTATTCCCTCTATTCTCTCAAGTTTAGATTTTATTCTCCTATTTATGGTCCCCTGCCCTATCACCTGTGTTACTAAAACTCCCTGCCACTGCTCACTCTCCAGTCATCTTCCAACTGAATAATGTTTCCCTTCTTAAAATGTTTTTAAGGCTCCTCATCATCCTTGGATATAACCCAAACTCCTCATCATTTCCTTTTTTTCTAATTCATCTTCTTCATCTGTGCTCCAAGAAATCCCAACTACTCCAGTCCAACAAATGTGTCATTTTGTCTCTTAACTTTGTACCTTTGTACATGCCTTATATGATAGCCACCTACCCCACCCCCCCACTTTTTTATTGAGACAAGGTCTCTCTCTGCCACCCAGGCTGGAGTGCAGTGGTATGATGGTAGCTCAATGCAGCCTTGAACTCAGCCCTCTTAAGACAACTAGGCAACTTCCTCCATAGCTCAAGAGCCCTCAGGCCTCCACATGGTGCCCAGCTCAATGGCAGGCCATAGTCATGCTGCCTTGACATCTATGTTTTTCCTTGCCTGGATCCCTTGCTAGGCAGCGAGTTCCTTGCTGGCAGTGATTTTATCTTGTTCATCAGCTCCTAGCTCAGTACCTGGCATAGTATCAGTGCTCAATAAATGTTGGTTGAAGTAAAGAATACATTTTAAACTTTTAAATATTTATGCAGAAATGGCATATAAAGTTCATTATTAAGTGAGTTCCTATTCTGCAAATTTCCATCTGTTTTCCAAATCAGATAACTGTGGTCCTCAGTGCAATCACTCCATGAAACCTAACCTGGAAACTGCTTCTTGAGTCATATTCTCATTTCTATGGTGCTCAACATGCAAAGCTGCCAGTGCTAGAAGTAGTTCTCCAAAGTGGGCCAAACTCATATTATTGGTGACTGTCACTGCTTAACAAGGATAACATCTGTGTACTTGGGGAAATTATGGAACTTGATTTTAAGAGTGGTACCTCTATGATATCAGTGACGATTAGCTCTGCTACAATTTCAGGCCAATCCAACTGAAAAGGGTTTACTCAATGTCTGAAAGCTATACCCATTAGATCTCCTCCAGCATAAATTAGGCTTAGTCTCTAGATTATTAAAGATCTAGGGATATTATATGTGTGTATGTATGAGTGTACAAATATGTGTGTGTATGAGTGCTGGAACCAGGCAAGTTGTTGGAAGTCGGAAGTGACAGATACTTTATGAGTGGTTGCCTTGTGTGTACATGAGATAATATGAAAGCAAGGCTTTCATGAGACAAATGTAAGGTATGACTGTGAAAGACCACCTACTGCTTAGAGTAACAATTAACTTTCAAACAGTTTAAGTAACAGAAATATTTATTAATTATTGCTGTCTAAATAACGGAAATCATTCTATACATACATAAAATCTATGAATACAAATATATAAAACATATCCAAACACTACACTTAGGTAAAGCTATAGCTAAAAAATATTTCTTTACTTGTCACCTCCTCTTCAATCTTAAGTTTTAAAAGAGGGGCAACTCGCCAGGAACAAAATTGGCTCACACTTGAAATCCCAGCACTTTGGGAGGCCGAGGCAGGTGGATCATCTGAGGTCAGGAGTTCAAGACCAGTCTGGCCAATGTGGTGAAATGCCATCTTTACTAAAAATACAAAAATTAGCCAGGTGTGGTGATGGGCACCTGTAATCCCAGCTACTCGGGTAGCTGAGGCAGTAGAATCTCTTGAACCTGGGAGGCAGAGGTTGCAGTGAGCTGAGATTAAGAAGAATATGCAAATAGAATTCTGATTTTTGTTTTCAAATGAACATCATCCCTTTGTTTTTTATCCTTTTTCCTACTTGGGCCTCTATTTGAATATTTGAAAGAACTTCCCATCAACTTTCAATTAGTTTACCTAGGCAACTAATTGAAAGTTTGGCCTAATGCAGACAGAAATTAAGAGAACTCTAATGAGGCCCTTTATCCTACCCAAATGAAATTTCCACGGCTGAAAATCCACTCTGTATTATGTTCTTTTTTAAATTTTATTTATTTATTTATTTATTTATTTATTTGACAGAGTCTTCCTCTATCGCCCAGGCTGTAGTGCAGTGGTATGATCTCAGCTCACTGCAACCTCTGCCTCCCGGGTTCAAGCGATTCTCCTGCCTCAGCCTCCTGAATAGTTGGGATTACAGGTATGTACCATCATGTCCAGCTAATTTTTGTATTTTTTAGTAGAGATGGGGTTTTGCCATGTTGGCCAGGCTGATCTGGAACTCCTGGCCTCAAGCAATCCACCTGCCTTGGCCTACAAAAGTGTTGGGATTACAGGTGTGAGACACCATGGCCAGTCTGGATTATGTCCTTTTAAATGTACATTTATGAAGCTTGATACCTTAGGTAAGAAACACCAAACACTGAGGAAAAACTTACATACATTCAGTGTATGTTTCCATAACTGGCACCAAGTTGCATTATTTTCACAAACCTAAATACCACAGATCTGTAAGGTGAAGATAAACATATGCATTTATATATACATGTATAATATATCTTCAATTTATCTTGAAATTACTTATAATATCCTTATAAACAAGCACAAAATACTTACCTCTTATAAGATTTGACTAGTCTATTTCTTCCAGAGAGTTATAGTATAGCCAAATGAATTAAACTAATATCCTTTATCATTTACCTATAGAAAACAAATGGATTTTTGACCTAAAAAAAAAACTGGTTACTTTTTTAGAAGGCTTAGTATATTGGTAAAAATAAATCAACTACTTAAATATTGGCTTTATGGAAATTTTATGTTTGTAATACATTTCTAACTCCATTCAGTCTATAAATATATATTTAGTACCTATTATTTGTACCCTGTGCTGTGCTAGACACTGGGATACAAAGATGAATAAGATGTAGCCCCTAACCTCAAGATGATCACAGTCTAGTAGGGAAGACATCATTAGAAACATGAACTTCAAAGTTGCCATAATCGGGGACTTCTAATTTTCCAGTAATAAATTTAGTTGCAAAAGGCAGACAAAAAGGCCATTTAAAATTTTACTCTAAAGTTGTGCTTTCTTCTGGATTTATAAGGAATAAATACATGTTTCACTGTGGAAATTTTGAAAAATACAGAATATTTTCAAAAACATCACTTCTACTGAGACATGTACATTTTTCAGCTTTCAGGTGGCCGGACGGTGGAAGTTTCTTTTATAATAGCTTTTGACTTCTCTTCTTATTGCCACTCCCACTTGTATTTTATCTCCCTTCCTATCAATTATTTATCAATATAAGCCTATTAAGTACGCTTCAAAGAGCTTAGTAGATTTACTAATCTAGCATATAAATACAATTTCAGCTACTAGAAGTAATTAACTGTTCGGAACACTAGCAATGCATTTTGGTCATAACATTGACTTCCTTTTATTCATGAGGAAGAATACAAACCCTCAAATTAGGCTTTGTCCAGCTACACACAAAAAGAGGGAAAAGTGAAAATGCCTCTCCTAGTAATCAATCTTGATTCATTTTTTTTTAATTGCAAACAAGTATTTCTAATAATTAACACTTGGTTAATTGATCTTGAATTGCCCTAATTAGAAGTACAGAACTAAATCTTCTTTACTTTGTATATGCAACAAGATATTCAAGTAAGGCTACAATGTTCCAATGAGCATTCTCACCACCCCCACCCCCATACACATAGCATTTCAAAACACACACTTTCTCTGCTAATATACCCACCTTTACCTTGATTTTTGAACAGCATTCTCCCTGTCATCATGTCTCAGAAGGTAAATTCCCATTACTTTATGCTGTCTCTAAAGCCAGTCTGGGGCCTGTAACTTGGATTCTATTTTCTGACGCTCATTTCCTAATGGAGTGCCAGGGATCCTGTTTCAAGCCAGACAATTTGCTAAATATGGGCAGATGAGTGGGAGATTTTTCTGCCCACACTTTCCATTAGATCCTAGATTACCAAAAACATCTAACCCATTTACAAGATTGGCTAGGACTGAATAGATATTGGCTCCTGGCTCTTGAATTGAGCCTGCACACGAATTCTGATTCCAGGTTACAAAAACCTGTGAGATACTTCAACAGGTCCATGCATGTGTTATATAGCTCAACTCCCAAATATGGTAATATCAACCTTAGCAAGAAAGGTCTAGCTGACATTAAATCAAAGAGGGCTTGATTTAAGAGATGTCCTACAATTTATGTGCTGTAATAATTGTTGATCGTTAATGATACTAAGCCAGTCATAACAATTCTGCTAATTTCAATTTGTTATTTGGGTGCTCAACAATTTAATAAGCCCCGCTGATGGTAAAAGTTGCCAGCTAACTGAGGTAAGCCTGCATCTGTCTCCAGCCAAAATATATGTAGGCTGAAAAGTTTGTCCACATGCCCCAATAATGTATCGTAACAATTTGGGCTTAGACTTTTAAAATATGTAAGATGACATATGGCTTAGGAAAGTATGTGAGAGTTTATAGGGAATACATAATGATCTAGAAACTCTATTTTTGTCAATTATTTACTAAATGCTGTATGGCCTTGTGCTCAACACTGCTCAAATGTAGTGCTTTCCCTTTAAGAGGCTTATAATCTAAAACATACAAATAACCATATGCAGAAAAAAAGCTAGAGATCAGAGTAAAAGGAAGCATTCACAAAAAAATGTACAAATTCAGCATGCCAGAACTTTTCAGTTGAGCAACATGATCCCCAGTGAAATTCTTTCCAAATGATGTATCGTGTGCACAAGTTATAAGTGATTATCTTCAATTTTCTTAGAAATGAGTAATAAGATACCTCTTAAGACCCATGCTTTTGTATATGCATCAAACACTGAAGTTGGCGTGGTCATTGATAGCTGTCATTTAGGGAGAAAACATATTTTCTGTCTTTTCTCATACCAGACAAATCCAGGACTCTTTTATCCCAGATCGGTAATAAGCCGCCTTTTTCTAGGCTACAGTGAACAGCAAACATTGCAACTCTAAAGATGGAAGTAGCAGAATGCTCAAAAATATTGCATCAAAATATTGGATACAACCTACCAGTCTATAAGGAAAAAACACATTGCAAAACTGACACCATCTGTGTCATTTAGCATCCATCAAAATTCTTATGTCTGTATTTCCTAATGCTTCCAAAATGGAATTTGCTCCAAGAATTAAGAAACTCTTTAAGATGGCGGCCCTATTAAGAGACTTCTCCCTATCTCCCACTTCATCTCTTCAGTTCTTTTCCCTTGCCCAGGCTGGCTATTGTGACCATTTCAGCCAATTTCCTGGAGGTATTTTCTAGCCCTTTTCACCCTTTTTAATCCTACAAGTTTCCTGGGAAGCCTGTTTACTTGTATGCTCCCCCACTAGACTGTGAGCTCCTTGACAAAAGGGATTGTGTCTCACTCCTCTCTGCACCCCCAGCACCTATTACAGAGGCTGCCAAGGAGTTGGCAGTGTTAGACTCCTTTCAGCCCAAGGTGCCCCACCAATCATCAGCCATGTCCTCCATCAGATTGATGGCTCCCTCTAAGCACAGCTTGGTATCAGTATCAGGATTCGTGTACTATTCAGACCACATTTGAAAGAATTCTCTAACTGTTCCAAGTTAGCACACAATACAAAGTTTTTTGTATTGTTCAAAGTTTTAACAAATCACCTGGTCACCCAAATGTCTAGTGCAATCTCAGAAGAGAGAAAACCTTTCCACACCTCACTTATTATTCTCTCTCGATATTAGGACCGCTAACTGCTTCAAACTAATTGGGGAACCGCAGCTGGCAACCCAGATACGGAGGCTAGTTCTCACAGTAAAAACAACAACAACAAATACCAAACTCTCTCTTTGTTTCAAGCACGTTGCTTTTTATTTTTATGTTGTTTCATCTATTTCAAGAAACTGCAAGTCAATTTTGGCTGTTCAAGACTGCCTTTTACCCATACAGGCATTTGGCCTTCTGGATTGGTTCTCGCACTTTCCAAGGCCTTCCAAGGCAAGATCCCTCAATCTTTTGGGAGTTGCAACACTACCACGGTTTGTTTGATTTTCTCATTTCCATCCATCCCTTACGCTACCCGCCTCCCCTGACAAAAGTGGTGTATGGCATTCATAAAGTGAATTACACTTGATTTTTGTTTAGAGGAATTTTTTTCTAGACTTCTGTAACATTCCCTTGAGACAATTGGAAACATCATTGTCTGATTACTAGCTCACTTTCCTTGCCTAAAATTGTATCCATTCTTGATTGCGCCTGTGGGTAGGTTAAGCAAAACAAAATAAACATCTAGACTTATGAGCTCATTGGCTTTTTTCTGAATTTTTCTAAATTAAATAAGGGCAAAAGAGCTGTACTGAAAGTCAGTTATATGGATTTTTCTGCCAAATGCTAACTCTGTGCGCCTGGTTTCCATCTGTGGTGCTTTCCAAGTTACAAATCCTTAAAAAAATAAGTGGGGTATGAAAAGATCTATGGATTTTGGGGACATGCTATTTAGAACTGCTATCCTGTGACTTGAACACTCCAAAAGAAATGGGAACATGAGATTTTAAGGCTTTAGATCAGCTTTGTGGAAGTCTAGTGTAGTCCTTCAGCACCAGTGATTTATTTTTTAGGCTGGCTTGTCTCAAATGCCATTTAGTCTCATCCATATCCGCATAAGAAATGTACCTTATTCAGGCTAACCCAATTCTGCTAATGGCCAAAGTTAGCCGTCAATCCCAAATGCTCCCCCTAAGTGAAACAGGACATTCTTGAGGATTTCTCCTTACTGTGACTGAATCTCATTTGATCTGGGACAAAGAAAGCTTTAATGCAGTTAATATAGTACAGCAGGCAAACTGAACGTGGCTTAAAATATGGATGTGGAGGGGGAAAGTCAAGCGGTCATCGTGATGGTTCATAATTATCAAATAATTTTCAGCTCTCTTTCAATTTCCAACCACTGAACGACAGCAGCAAATTATACATTCATTCACTTCAAAATTATGCACTTACCATTGTATTTAGTCTGCCATTATTGTCTCTTCCCTAAAATACTGATGCGCTCTTTCCACACACGAACATTAGGATTTTCACATTTTCCATATCTACAGTGACCATATTTGTCCCACTAAAATTCAGGACACATGGTTTCATGCCAGGGCAGAGTATTAGAAACCTGCACTGCCCCTGGAAAATCCAGGATATATAATGGTAGCTGTATGGGTATCACCATATTTGAAGTTTGGCTTGGCCAGTGCAAGTCAGGACAGTGCCTGCCATGTAGAAGGTGCTCAACAGTGTTTGTGTTTGTTAAATAGAACTGAAGCAGGGAATGTTGGGTTTATATGATGAAAACCCTTGAAAAGTGATTTCTCCTATAGAGTTTGTGAAATAGCAGAGGAAAATGAAAAACCTTTATTACAAATCCCTCTTCTCTATAAGTGTATGGCTATCCCTAGGCCTAAAGGGAGGGAAGGAGCCCAGGCCAAATCTCATACACACAGTGTGTGGGCCCTCCCAATACTTTTATACAGATGCTGCAAAGAGGCAGGCAGCCAGAGAGCTGGGGGAGAGCGAGGGAGGGCGATTGCCTGCAGGAGTGTGTGTGGAGAGGGGGGTTGCTAAATGACTATCTGTGCTTTCCTCTGGCCTTTTTCTTCTTTTGGGCACCATCTTTACCTCCTGGCTTTGAATCAGCCAAATGTGGCCCCAACCCCAACCCTGGACCCATTCGTCTTGTGGGGGCTCAGCCTGTGAGGACCAATTTTTACATTACCAACAAAAGCATGTTCTCTAGCCTTAACAATCTAATTACCATGGCACTTCCAGGGGAGAGAGATTCGCCAGTTGTTTCAGTTCTGTGGAACTGATTCATAGGTTGCCCCTTACAGCTCCTGCACACGCCCACGTGGTACATTATTAACACTTAACAGTGGATGAGGTAGTTCGACCCTCCCTTAGAGGGAAATCCTGCAATGCAATATTTAACATATGCGCAAATGCATTTCAGTCACCAAAAAGGGTGACCAATTACCTTTGCAACTAAACAGCAGGCTCACTCGGCTCTTTTCATCAACCTAAAGAAAAGGCTGAGGGCGCGCTGGCTGCCTAGGTAACCTCCTACCAGTGAACGCTGGCTGGTAGCGCCCACGGGGCGCGCATCCGCATTCACAACTTGGTCCAACCATCGGGCCCGCCTCCATGACTTGTTGAGAGCCACCAGCCAAGTTTTGGCTAGGGCTGCTCCCCGATCCCTCGGAAGCGCGGGACGCGCGCCTCACTGGATGCCTGAGTTGAGAAGAGACCCTGGAGGCCACAAACGTCTCACGGTTACGGAATACAACTGGCCGTTTCTTCTCAGTGCACCCCTGACAAATTAACCTGTTTGAAACCGACTCTTCTTGTCCGCATTGTCAGTGTAGCAACTTGGTCTAATTGGATTCTAAGGCGGGCGTTAGGAGCCCAACCGCTGGACAGTCAATCACGCAGGGCCATTAATATTCATCTGTTGACAGCGGCAGCCCTCCGCTAATGTTAAAATACGTCGTTACGGCACGATCTGATTGTGCAGAACAAAAGGCAGGCGTTCAGAAACTTTCCTCCACCTAAAATCATCTCCCCTTTAGGATCCAGCCTGTCAAGAAGGCAGATGAATTTGGGAGGAGGAGGAGTTAAATTTCTTTGGACTCCGGCTCCCTGGGCCAGCAGCACCGGTTTTAAAGCGATTTCGCTAACCTAAATAAGGGATGCTGTTTTGAAGGAAAAGGTTCAGTCCTCCTCATTTTGGGGACCCTCTTATTCAAAAGTTTGCCTCGGTGTGTCTTCACCCGCCACTGCAAATTCAGAAATCTGTCCTCAACTTTGCTTGCACTTGGGCCCAGGCTTAGGAAACCCAGGCTGGGTAAAGGAGGGCATGGGGGGCACGCTGGGGAAGGGACGGCTGGAGCTGTGGTCCAGCTAAGGCTGAAATTCTGACACGTATGTGCGAGCAAGGATGGCAAATTCCCGAGGCACCAGCTCGGCTGCGGGGCGCCAGTTCGCAAAGACCCGGGAAAATAGCTCCCACCTTCTCGCCCTTCCAAAAAAAACAGGCGCTCACGAGAGGGCGATCCCCACGGTTCCTCCCGCTCACACCTTCCCTGACAGCAGCGTGAGACTGGGGTATGTGGGCTCCGTCCACACACACCCTCTCTCCCTCCCTCAGTAGATCCAGCCAGGCCCCAGGCACACCGACCACTCCCAAGTGCCCAGCTGCAGGGCGCACGACTACAGCCCGGCGGGGCCACCACGCGCCCCTTGCTCCCCGCTGAGTGCGGGGAACGCTCAAGGGACCCCTCCTCACCTGGCACGGGAGTTTCGGGCACCCACTTGAGTCCGGGCTGCAGTCTCTGGAAGAAGGAGCGGACTTGGTGACAGGTGGCGTCCGGCGGCGGCGGCGGGGGCTGCGCCTGTCCCGGGAAGTCCAAGCTGAGCAGCATCGCCACCACCAAGCACGCGGTGCGCACGGTCCCGGCCATCCTGCTTCGCAGGGAGCTAGGAGAGCGCGGGAGAGTGGCAGCCGGAGCGAGAGCAGTCCCAGGACTCGGCAAGCCTGGCAGTGGCCCTGTGGAGCAAGAGACGTGCTGCTACCCAGCCGCTGCAAAAGTTTCCTCGCAGCTACCTGGGCGCTGGGCGAGGGCGGGAACCGCTTGGCGGCGCGGGGCAGGGCGGGGCTGACTGGGGTGGGGCGGAGCGAGGAGAGACGGGGCGGGGCGAGGCGAGCCGCGCGGCCAGGGGGCGGCGGCGGTTGTGCAGCCGGTAGCCTGCGGGGTGCGGGGGCGCGGCGTGGAGGGCGGCGGGGGCCACTAGGGCACCGCGTGCGGGGACCGGGCGGAGGCAGTGCGAGAGGAGGGTGCGGAGCGCGCGCGGTGGCTCCCGGCAGCCGAGCCAAGCTGCCCGTTCGCCGCCGCTCTACACAGGGCGCTCTGGCATAACTACTGCAGAGGGGCTGCAGGCTCGAGCGCGCTGATTGGCTTCCCAGCAGCCGTCCCCTCTGACTGGCTCTGGGAGAAGTTCCCCAGCCTCACTCCTCCTTCCCGCCGCTCATTGGCCTACAGCCTGGAGGGCTTTTCCCTTTAGGATTTTTGCCTCCTTTTCATCCTTCCTGGGGGCAGGTGGGGGTCCCTGGCTTAGGTGCCCCTCCGCTTCGCCACAGGCCTTCTTTCAGCCTGTGCCAGCTCTTTCCTGGCCACCAGAGCCACACAAGGTATTCCTTCACACAAAATCCACCTCCTCATTCTACTCTCTGAGGAGCTTCCCGTGAACAGTTTTCCTAACGCAGCTCTGACCAGGTTCTCAAAGCCAACCCGCAAATAGTCACGTTCAGGGACAGCCAGGGACCACTGGGCTTTTCACAGCCTGCCTCACCTTTGAATACTGTATCTTAAAAGTCTGAAAGCCCCTGTGGCTTGCTAGATTTGATTCAATAGAGCCACACAAAGTCAGAGAAAGCACCTGATTCTGGGGCGTTAAAAGAAAATCTACTGCACGAGAGTCCCAGGTGGCCCTTCAAGAGGCAAAGCCTAACTAGTTACAACGAAATAACCAGGGGCTTAAAGCTAGCCTAACTCATTAGAAAATCATTACACAGCAAATTTATTGAGCCAAAGCTAGCCTATTTCATAGATGGAGTAGAAGGCTATTTGAAAGATCTTCTACACCCAAATCCCACCTCTCCTGCTTAGATTTCACCATTAGAAATCCAGTTCTTTGAGAATCAAATATCTCGCCGAGGAGGAATACATTTTGGTCATTACCTATATGCTGGTAAGGAGGGATCTTTAGCATGGATTCTTTTCATGATCCTCCACACCCTACTCCACTAGAGAACTCAATAAGTATTTGTATGATGAAATTACTTAACACCTCTGCATGAATTAGTTTGTCATCTGAGGTTTTGTTTCCGACCTAGGTGAAAGTAGGTTTTGAGGGATAACCTCAGCACCAGGAAATTGTCTGGGGTGTGCAAGGTCAGGGGAGAGGAGGTTGTGTTCCAGGACCCATGGGCTGAGAAGGGAGACAAAGAGAGAGGAAGGTCACGGTGGAAGTTCATTTATCCATTTATTCATTCGGTAACAAATATTTGAACTCCTACTGTGTTCCAGGCACTGTAGATTACAAACAGACAATGAGGATACAAAGATTAACCAACCCGTGGTACCTGACCTCAAAGAACTGCAAACTAATGGGGAAAACAACCAAGTCGAATGTTAACCCACTGTGTGAATGCTAAGATAAGAAAGTTCTAAGGGTTACTAAGAGGGGGAATCGGAGAAAGCGTGCCGGAGATGATGACCTAAACTCAGACCAGTAGGAGTTTAGGTGAGACAAGCAGATGGGGAGAAGGGTGCTGAGGCAAAGAAAGCAGTGTAAACAAAGACACTGAGGGGAGAGGGCTTGGCATGGCCCATTTGGAAGATGGGAGGTGCAAGTAATGATTTCATGTTGGGGAGTTGGAAGAGCTAAGGTGAGAGAGGTAAGCAAGGGCCAGATTATGCAGTCTTGAAGCCATGTGGAGGAGCCTGGGGAACCACTTAAGGAAATTTTCAGCACGGTGGGGGAGGGGGGCGCCATGATCACATTTGCCTGATTAAAAGATCTCTCCAGCAGCACTGTGGAGAATGGCTTGGAGAAGGAAAAAGATTGGAAGCAAGGAGACCAGTTCAGAGGCTGTGAAAATAATTCAGACAAGAAATGATAAAGTCCTGTAGCAGAGAAGATTTGGAAATGGAAAAAAATTACTGGAGATATTTAGCATATAGCGTTAAAAGGGTATAATGACCTAGTGGATATGGGGGATGGGAGAGAAGGAGTCAAGGACGGAGGGCCCATTCACTCTTTTTTCAACAAACATTTGAGTGCGGCCAATGTATCTGGCATTCTTCTCCTACTTCATAATTTTGCCTGGGGCTAGGCCTGCGCCTGCATTGAACATTTGACAAATGACATATCCACTTTAAAAGAAACACCAATTAAGAGTCATAATTTGGCTGGTGAGTTTGATATGTTCCACCTGTGGAGCCCTGTGACCAAAGGGCAGATTGGAAGGCAAGCATTGATTGAATTTCATGACCTTGCAGAGGAAGACATGACCTCCCATAAATTCATGATCTTCCAGAGCTCATGCAACTAACTACAAAGGCAACAGTTGTTTTCAACTACTGGGTATTGAGTACCTGGAAAAAGGGGAATGTGACTTATTTTTAATACATGCCTTTATATTTAATATACTTTATATGAGCTAGGTCAGTGCTTTCCAAAGTGAAGTGTGTGAATCCCTGGGTTAACTGAAGTGGACCAATGAAGTTTTTGCTTTTCATTTTAATAAATATTTATTTTAATGGTGGATTAGAAAAAATATATGTAACTAGTACATCCAACCCATGATTTTGTTAGGACAAAACTAAGTAGCTGGTGCCATGATACATTTATTTCAATAAAAATGTGAACTGGTTTGAAGAAAAATATTTAATTGTAATGGGAATATGAAGATATAACAAAATGTGTGGGGTGATATGTGAATGACTAGGCTTTGGGCTGTCATAGGCAAGCTGGCCCTGAGGTTTTGGAAAATATTTCTTTGGCCTAAAAGCTTCTGCTGCCCCTCCAAGTGGCTACTTCAGAGCTTTTAGCCAACCTAAGGTAAGAGTTAATAAAACTTGCTAGGTTTAAGGAGTGGTTCCATTTTTATAAGTGCCTCTCAAAGACTTTCTAACCTTCTACTCCCTAAGCGATGACTCTAATAGCACAATTTCAGGCACTGAAACTGACATGGAGGAAAGCTTGCAGGAAAGCTATGAGCAGCTGTCCGCCCTGCCTACCCAGTAACTTGGAATTTTACTGATGAAAATCCAGTTCCTTAACCAAAGCATACAATCTGTTACATCACATACTATATACTGCCCAAATGGGCGACTGTGAATTAAGACTGAGTTGTCTTTTCCTCTTTTACATAAACAACTGTCTTATCTTTCAAGGTTCCCTTCCTTGTGTTAGAAGTAAGGCCAGTGATTCATCCTTACTCTTCAGCTAGTAGAGACAAAGAGAAACAATCAGTCTAGAAACACAAAAGGATGTGCTGATTGAGCCAGTGTTCACTTTTGACAATTCATGATTCTGTGCTTTCAGGCCCAGTTGGAAGCATTTAGATAACATCGTTGGGCCCCATCTTTCTCTTTGGACCCCAGAGGAAGGCTACCTAGCACAGCAGGCCCAGAAGAACTTTTCTTCACCTTTCGCTCCTAGTCTCCAGTTTGAAAGAATTCGAGAATTCCCAGCTGTAGCCAGCAGCTATTATCTTGCTGTAGCTGGGAGGAGAGTCTGGTTCCATGGCTCCAAAAGCAGCATAAATCAAGTTTTCTGGGAGAGGGTTAAGAAAGGGTGTTCAACAGCTGCCGCCATGGGAGGAGCTCATACACAGCCGTGCACGCGGCCACACACGCACACATTGTTTGTCTTGGGCCCAGTTTCCTTTGCCCCCCAGGTGATGTTCTCCTTTCCCCATATCCCTCAGGTACACAGTATCTTCTGCCCTGAACTCCACTCTCAAAACCTGCTTTCAGAAAAGAAACTTTAAAACTCATCCGTTTACAGTGTATATGGTTGATAGGTTATAATGGGGCTGCCCACCCAGGGGTACAAGTATTTTAACAGGATCAAAGCTTTAAACCAAAGGAACAGAGCTCTAAAAACAGTGGAATTCCAGGCATCCGCCAGTGGGAAGGGAGTGTTTAAACTGAGGGGCAATGAGGCCTTTTTTGGTGCACCTGAAATCACATCATGTAGACAGTTGCTTATATGTTAGACTGGTGCTGCTCACAGTCAACACCTCCCTGGCCACACCTCTGCACTCTATGGCACACAGCCACTTTGTCTCCCCTTCTCTTGCAGTGTATGACTCCTTTGTGGGGCAGAGGGGAGGGGAGGCGCCAGGCACACTGATCCCAATGCTCCCAAATGTATAAGCTATGATCAGAGAATGAATTATGGTCCTTTGGGAAAGAGTGTTCATTCATCCATCCCAGCCAGCAGGCCAGTGCAATGTAAATGGTAACTTTGTAAGTTGAAAGACTTAGAGCCATTTTGAAAATTGCATAATAATCCCAAGCAGAATTTGGCTCCATGTGTATGGAAAATTAATAGACCCTGCTGAGATGCTTGCATTGTGAGTTGTGGATGGATAGCCTCTCCTCAGACCAGGGACTATGCTTTGCCCTCACTAAATCCACAAAATATACTGAGCTTCTTGTAAGTCAGAGTCCAAGTCTTGAAAAAAACTACTGAAAATTTTATTTGTACCATCATGTTGATTACCACAAATAAAAAATTATTCTGTGTTTATTTGTATAAGGGATATTGACGTAGATTTCTAACATATTTCTTCATATCCCAGTCCATTGATTTTCTTTTTGATTGGGCAGATGCACTGTATGTAAATCTAACATTTTGTGTCTCTTGCATAGGATATTTGGTTTTCTATAAAAATTTAAGGGGTTTTAGTTTGGTGATTGAGAGCACAGTAGCTTTAAATCCAAATGCTGGTGATGCCTGAGGCATGGCTTTATGTGCCACATGGCAATTCACACGTACTTTGTTTTGCTTTGAATCATTTTGGACCAAAAAACACAGTGGTTCAGGTAATGTAATATATCTGTTTTGATGTACGATGTGTAGAACCTCTAATAATTTCACTAAGATTTTTTCTGGGTCTTTATGCTCTGGAGCCTGGGTCCCCAGTAAGCCAACTGGCATTCAACAGTTGACATCTCACGTGTTTGCTTCCAGTAAGGTCCTTTCCTCTCACCAGAGCTCCATGAATTTCAAGCAACTTATCATGGGAAATCAACAGCCACCATCACAGATAACAACTCATATTTTTGATAACTTCTCCCTTCCCCTTCTCAAACTCTATCCACACTCCTAAGTCTTGTGGAATTTCAAAAGTAGCATATCATAAGAAAACCCCATCCCCAGCACCACCTGTAACTCTATAGTCACCATAAACATTATCCCTTAGGAACTGTGTGTTTTGTTTTGTTTTGTTTTGTTTGTTTGTTTGTTTTGAGACAGAGTCTCGCTTTGTCGCCCAGGCTGGAGTGCAGTAGCACAATCTCGGCTCACTGCCACCTCCACCTCCCAGGTTCAAGTGATTCTCCTGCCACAGCCTCTTGAATAGCTGGGATTACAGGTGCACACCGCCACGCCTGGCAAATTTTTGTATTTTTAGTAGAGATGGGTTTCACCATGTTGGTCAGGCTGGTCTCGAACTCCTGACCTTATGATCCGCCCACCTCAGCCTCCCAGAGTGCTGGAATTACAGGCGTGAGCCACTGCGCCTGGCAAGAACTGTGTTCTTGAGAGGCAGTATGGTTGAGACCTGCAGTTAAAGGAGAGGGACAGAGCAGGTCCAAGCCATTCCATACCCTACCAACCAGGCCCAGGGGCTGCCTGACTTGCGGTACCAACATTGGGGTGACCACTACACTTGCCAAATTGTGCAGCAAATGTATGTTTTCCTATGTATCTCCACAATAACTTGAGAGCTTTAAAAGAGTAGGGATTCATATGCTTCTTTTCTGTACTCCCTGTAGTACAGTGCTACTCAGAGTGCAGTCCGTGTACCTGTGCTGGTCAGTGCCCTGTTTCCTACCAGTCTGTGAATCTGTTACTGCTACCAAGTAAACATTTAGAAACTTTTTTTTTTTTTTTTGAGACAGGGTCTTGCCCAGACTGTACTGGAGTGGTATGATCCTGGCTTGCTGCAGCCTTGACCTCCTGAACTCAAGCTATCCTTCCACCTCAGCACCCTTCCCAAACTAGCTGGGACCACAGACACGTACCACCATGCCTGGCTAATTTTTTTTTAATTTTGTGCAGAGATGAGGGTCTCACAATGTTGCCCTGGCTGATCTCGAACTCCTGAACTCAAGGGATCCTTCCACCTCAGCCTCCCAAATTTCTGAGATTACAGGCATGAACTACTGCACCTGGCCCCTAGAAACTTTTATAGCATTTTTATATTGCTGCCACTTGTAAGCACATGAAGAGTTGGTCACACTGTTGAGTCAAATAATTGTTTTAAAATGGCCTTATATTTTGTATTTCTTTTTCAGTTTTTCCAGTAAATCATTTTCATGATGTTTTCCCAAAGTATTTGTCCATGTCAGAAAATAAAAATAATATAAAATAAGCTGATTTTACTACAGATGGTTTGAGAAGCATCGCCCTAGTATATGCACAGTACTTTGGTCCATAGTAGTCCCTTAGTAAATGTTTTTCAGTGAAGCCCTGTGATGCTTTTCTTTACAAAAATAAGTCCACACATCCCGATTCATGGAGAGTTCCTATTAAGATCATAACATATAAAAACTTTCCAATAATAAGTGACTTATTTAAAGATAAATTTCTAGCTAAAATATTCCTGCTATAAAAATTATCACATAAGAATGCTTTTCTTCTTCAGCTCACTTTTATTCAAGAAACACTCAGAAGAGAGTAAATGTGGCTTACATGAGGTTGTGCATCTCAGAAGATCTTAGTATAAATTACAAACAGAGGTTGAACTCCATAACCTTTATATTTTATTTTATCAATTATTTCCTTCCTAATTTATATCATGTTTTCTGTTGTAAATGAAAGAGATACTAGCCTGAGTACCAAAACATATCTTTTTAAGAGCAAGATGATAAGATCCAGAGGGAAGTACTGCTTCCTTGGAATGCCTTCATCTCATTCATCCTTACAACATGTCAGAAGCATAGCAAGTCTCCCCTGCCGTAAATAAATTGCATGTCATTACTCAGAAGATTTACGCTCTCTTGGATGTCTCCAGTTCTTCCCTAACTCCTGTTAAACGTATGGTTAATACCATATGTTTTGTTAGCAGTTTTTTGTCTGGTATTGTTTTGAAGTTAGCAGTTGTTTCATGTGGGAGTATCCCATCTTCCCAAGTAGATTGGAATAATGAAAAGAACGGCAGACCAGCAGTCAAAGAGCTCATTTCTAGTTCTTGTTTTGCCACTCTGAGCATTGCGACTCTAAATCAGTAACTTAACATTTCTGAACTACAGCCTCCTTAACTATAAATTGAGAACGGTGGACTACATGCTTTCTAAAATTCCTTCTACCTTTGACCATCTGTGTTTCTATGTTAGTGAATTCCTTGAGGGAAGGAATCTTCCATTTCTGTATATAGCCTCCAGAACCTTGCCTAGAATGCAGTAGGCCCCCAGTACACATTGTTGAAGACATGACAAAATGTATTCCTCATGACACAGACCCCAGTAATGGCTCCATAGGAGATGCTCAAGAAATATTAGTTGTTGATCAGTGCTCTTCTTAATCAAAGTACTGTATAATAACATTAAAAATTTAATTTTTCTCCTGGTTGGACGTGGTGGCTCATGCCTGTAATCCCAGCACTTTGGGAGGCTGAGGCGGGTGGATTACTTGAGGTCAGGAGTTCGAGACCAACCTGGCCAACATGGTGAAGTCCCGTATCTACAAAAATACAAAAATTATCTGGGCATGGTGGCGTGTGCCTGTAATCCCAGCTACTTAGGAGGCTTAGGCCCAAGAATCGCTTGAACCCAAGAGGAGGAGGTTGCAGTGAGCCAAGATCATGCCACTGCACTCCAGCCTGGGCGACAGAGCAAGACATCTCAAAATAAATAAATAAATAAATAAATAAATGAATAAATAAATTTTCTCCTAATAAGCAAGATAGTAATTTTGTTGTGAGCAGTTTTGCAAGAGTGGAGATATAAACAGACATACCTCTATCATATTTTATTTATCTCTAGAAATCTAAGTCAAATATTTTTAAAATTAATTCATTAACATTTTTAAATAACCAAGGCTTTGATATTGATTTTTTAAGATTATAAAATACTAAAGGTAAGATACTATATTTATCTAAATCTCACTGTATGAGGGGTCTAATTGATTATTTTATTGTTTGGAAATGATTATAGTAATGTTTTAGGAAGATTTATTATTAACTTTTTCCTATTGGAAAACCTGTGTCAATCCCTTCTATGGAAAGCCTTCCGAAATGTATTGCCTATTTCTCTGCCTTAGTAAACAAAGCATACATATGAAATCTAATATAACCTATCCTTGATGCTCTGTTTTATCATATTCAATTTTTGTGCAATGTTGTAAATATACAAAAATGGTGAGACAATGAGCTGAGTCTGTATTGGGCCTACTATACATCATGAAATTTGATTTTTAAAAAATAACAACAAATCCTCTGAAATGAGTTTTCTCTTCCTCTTTAATGTATGATTCAGCATATACAGATGCATGCTCTCCTGCATTAATCTGCTTTTTAAAAACTGTAATTCTGGAATCAAAGGCCAAAGTAGCCCTTCCTAGGTCATTCCTTTGGTTTAACCTCAGTTAAACAGCAATCATTTTCAATAACAGCTATTTCAACTCACTCTCCAGTTGACTTGCTTTAACTTATGTTGCAACACAGTGATCACAAGAGCCAGCACAGTGTTGTGGAATGGACATAAGTTCCACAGTCAGATAGTCCTGGGTCCAAATTCCAACTCTATTACTTACCAGCTAGATAACCTTGGGCAAGCACCCTTATCGGTCTAAGCCTTCACTTAGAAAATGAGGATTAAAAACTTAACCTTCAAAAAGACCACAAGTATTAGTGAGGATGTGGAAATTGGAAACCTTGCATACTGTTGGTGGGAATATAAAATGGTGCAGCTGCTATGGAAAACAGTATGGAGGCTCTTCAAAAAATTAAAAATGGAACTGTCATATGATCCAGCAATCCCACTTCTGGGTATTCATTAAAAGAATTGAAATCGGGATCCTAAACAGATACTAACACCCCCCTGTTCATTGCTGCAGTTCTTCGCAATAGCCAACATGTGAAAACAACCTAAATGACAATGGACAGATGAATAAAGACAATGTGACAGAAAACCAAATACCTCATGTTCTCACTTGTAAGTGGGAGCTAAATGATGAGAACACACGGACACAGAGGGGAACAACACACACTGGGGCCTATTGGAGGATGAAAGATGGGAGGGGGGAGAGGATCAGGAAAAATAACTAATGGATACTAGGCTTCATACCTACAGGATGAAATCATCTGTACAACAACCCCCCATGGCACACGTTTACCTATGTAACAAACCTGCACATCCTGCACATGTAACCCTGAAGTTATGATAGAAGTTGTAAAAAAAAGACAATGAGGTATATACATGCAATGGAATACTATTTGGCCTTCAAAAGGAAAGAAATCTTGCCATTTGTGACAACATGGATGAACCTGGAGGACATTATGCTAAGTGAAAAAAGCCAGGCACAGAAGGACAAATACTGCACAATTCCACTTATATAAAGTATCTAAAATGGTCAAATACATAGATACATAGAGTAGAATAGTGTTTACCAAGGACTGGGGGTAAGGAAGAATAGGACATAAAGTATCAGTCAAGCAAGATGAATAGGCTCTAGAAATCTGCTGTACAACATTGTACCCATAGTCAACAATAGTGTATAATATGCTTAAATTTTGTTAAGAGGGGGGATCTCATGTTAAGTGTTCTTACCACAATTTTTTTAAACTTAATCTTGGTCAATGAATGGATGGATATATATATATATCCACGTGATAATACACATATATTACAATGCATTGTACAGCTTCTCTGTATGCTAAGAAAAATACAACTTTGCAACATCTTTGAGGGAACTAGAGATCATATAGGTAAAGTGTCTGGCACATTGCAGGTATTCACATTATTGTGTGAACCTTAAGGCTACTTCTTTTAAAGGCCATCAAAGCCAGGTTTGGTTTTTGTTTGTTTTAACAAACATTATTTACTTGTTTCTTTCTTTGTCATTTATTACTAACATTTATTCAGCAGTCACTGTGTTCTAAGCACTGGTGATACAGTGATGAGGGCAAAATTCTCCTCCTCATGGTCCTTAGCCAAGTTTGATTTTAACCTCCAGAGTGATCAGACATGACTGAGATCTTGAGGTTTTAGTTGTGAGTTCATTGCCAGGTTTGCCACAATGCCAGCTTTTGGGAGTTCCAGATTACCAAAGGTTTGCAGAGTTGTAAGTCTGAAGGCAGGCATACGCCCTCAAAGGGTCTCCTTTAACTTCACACTCTTGACTCCTGCTTAGTCTTCCTCCAGCTTCTCCTTAAAACAGGTCCATGTGGAGATTACGGGAGCTAAGCAGTGTTCAGTGATGGCCTGGGTCCAGCAAGAGACCTGCCACGGGCCCAGGAATTCTCAGACACCAATTTGCCTTTCCATTTCCCAGGGCTTAACCTCTGTCATTTGGCCTCCCCAATTACAATTACATTTCCAGACTTTTTTTTTTCTTTTGGCCTTACCCTCAATTCCCAGATCTTAGTAATGGCTCATATTTCCTGGACGTAACTACAGGAGCTCAAATTCACCTCTGAAAAAACGTTTTCAAACTTGAGCTTACAGCCAGATCTACCCCAGTTTTCAACTTTACCATCAAACTCATATATTCATACCTTTTCTAATTTATCACCTTACGGAAATATCATGCCATATTTACTTTCTTTTCTTCTGCTTGGTACTAGGTAATGAAGTGACTCTTCTTCAGAGGCAAAAGGCTAATGATTTCCCAGTAAAAAGAAACAATGTCAGTCTCTCAGCTAATACTCTATGGCGTGGAGGGAAAACAATTATCTCGCATATGGAAGGGAAAGTTCATCTTCCTTGGTGTAACTTCTCCTATGGCAAAGAGGTCATTTAGTCACATGCAAGCAGCTAGACAAGATGATAATATAAAGCAGATATATTATCTGTGTGCTTCTAAACCATCTGGGGTTTATCAAATGCCCTACACCACTCAAGGATGAGTCAGTTAAAGAGAAACATCAAAGAATGAAGGATGGAATCACCTACTGTTCTTCTGTGTATTTTCACACAAAAAAAGGTTTAGTTCTCATTAAGATAAAAAGATCAGAATATCGTTCTATGAGCAGTTCAGTTTTGTTTTGTTTTGTTTTTGTTTGTTTGTTTGTTTTTTGAGACAGAGTTTGCTCTTGTTGCCCAGGTCAGAGTGCAATGGCGTGACCTCAGTTCACTGCAACCTCCACCTCCTGGATTCAAGCGATTCTCCTGCCTCAGCCTCCTGAGTGGCTGGGATTGCTGGGATTACAGGCACCTGCCACCATGCCCAGCAATATTTTTAAATTTTTTTTATGTTTTTTGTTGTTGTTGTTGTTTTTTTTTTTTTTTTTTTTTAGCAGAGACCAGGTTTCACCATGTTGGTCAGGCTGGTTTCGAACTCTGACCTCAAGTGATCCGACCACCTCGGACTCCAAAAGTTCTAGGATTACAGGTGTGAGCCACCTCACCCAGCCTATGAGCAGTATTGTATTCACACCTGAAGCAGCCATAATTCTAAAATCCAGAGATCTCTATTTCTCACCCTAGTTTTGCTGCAAATAGAATGCATTATACTGATGCACTTTAACATATTCATAGTATCCCTAACTCTAAAAAAATCAAGCCTGCCAAGTGTCCTTATCCCTATATTAATATTATTGATTCTCAAATCTTAGGCAGTATATCTACTCATACCATTTTTTCCTTAGAATTTGATCTTTTGGGGTGTTTCAATTCAGCAAACAGGGATTACAGTAATGATTACACATAGTCAAATTTGGGGACCTGATAACAAACCTCTTAATCTGAGAAGGAAGAACCAAATTTCCAGGACTACCTAATAATCCCAGTTAAATTGTCTCCTTTCAGAACCTCTTGTATTTGTTTAAAACTTCCTATTTCTCACAGAGGACTTCCTCATACCTTATCAGATTGTTCTTTCCAACAGCCCTATCAGATAGACCAGGCAAGCAAGTATTATTACCCCCATAATATTGATGGGAAAGCCTCTGAGATTGAGAGAGATGAAGTGATGATCCCAAGGTCGCATAGCAGGTCAGCAATGAAGACAGGACCATGCCCCAAGTCTAAAAGAAAAGAAAAAATCCCAACAAGCCATGTGGCAGTGCTTTAAAACGTAAATGTCATAGGCAAAAACTTTGAATGTTATCCAGATGTCTATGGAAGGCTCATGGGAATCAATACTCACCTTAAAAAGCTAGGCAGGAAAAATGACACGTTATGAAAAACATGCCAATTTGAGATTTACTGGATGAGAGAGAAAAGTTGAGAACAATATAAACAGGCCAAACTTCGGAATATTTCTTGTGCTCTTCTCTTCACTGCAAACAGTGACCTTTGCACAGATAGAAAAGGTACAATGTGGGCAGCAGAAAAATGAGTTTGTGTCATACGGTTCATTCAGAATTTGTGAAAATAAAAGTGGAAGACATTTTCAAGATCACCCTTACAGTTCAATTTTAAATGTTCAGGGAATCTTTTCTTGCTCACAAGTGAAAAACCTGAGGATAAGTCATTTAAGGAAAGTCTGTCTCTGTTCTACTTTCATCATGTTATCAGTAAGGTAAATGAAGAAATCAAAATGTAAGTCTGAAAGAAGTAGCCTTTGAAAGCATCTGAATTGCACTTCCTCAGGCCAGTGGAATTTGACAGCTAATTATGAGAACTATAGATAGTACAAAACTCTGAATTTCTCAGAATGTACCAGTAATTGTCTGTGTAGAGAGAACTGGTGACACACGTAATGGGAAACTCCCAGCTTCCCTTAGGAAAAGTGGTTACATGGGTGAGCGTCAGGCCTTATGCTTGGAATTATGGGGTACAGGTCTGACCGAAGCCCTCTCATTCCTGCTTTGCCTTTAGCAGACTGAGAGGAACACTGAGCCCCTCAAAGGAGAGCTCCCCACAGGAAGGAAAAGTCAGCCTAAGAGGGAGCGAAATCCATGAAGCTGAGTTGCCAGAATCCCTCCACAGGCCACCCAAGCAGCGAAGAAATTCATGGAGAGAAAGAAAGAAAAGACCCACAGCCGTGAGCAGAGCCAGCTGGGAGGGATGTTATTACTTTATTTCTGTTTTCTTAACTATGTGTGTGTGTGTGCGTGCATGTGTGTGTGTGTGCATGCGCGTGCGTGTGTTTTGAGGAGGGGGGAGGATTGATTGCAGAAAATGTCTTGATCCACAGCACTCAAGATGGAAACTTTTGTTGATATAATTTCTCCTAACTTTCCTACACCTTCCTTCCTTCTACTCCATTTCCCCAGTGGCTATCAAGAGCTGTATATATCTGACCACAAAACATCCAGTCAGTCAGTTCAAGTCAAAAATGCAGCCAGCCATCTGGATTGACTCAAACTCTGTCTACACACACCAATTGGCTTGGGGGTAAAAAAATGTAATTCAGTGGAACAACTGGTTATTTTTAAAACAACGAGTTGAATTCAGACAACCATCCAATTAGTTGATTTCAAAATGCCTGTTTGGCGACATGAAAAGGGTTATTTTCAAAGGGTCTTGTGTGTGCATAAACAACCTGAATGCTATTAAATTGACGAGCTATTTTAGAATCAAGGAGATAAGGCCAAGGCTGGACTCTGTTTATAAAGGGGAAACCTGGTCGGGTAGCAGTCCATCAAGCCCTCTAGAGGGTGACGCCTTCTGTGGCAAGGATGAAGTCTTTCACTTGACAGTGACATAACCATGCCCCTCTTTGCAGAGGCAAGCACCTCGGTTCTTTTTTCTTTTAATTGTTTTACTTTTTTTTTTTTTTTTTAAGACAGGGTCTCGCTCTGTTACCTAGAATGGAGTGCAGTGGCAGGATCTCGGCTCACTGAAACCTCTGCCTCCCAGGTTCAAGTGATTCTCCTGCCTCAGCCTCCTGAGTGGCTGGGATTACAGGCACCCAACATCATGCCTGGCTGATTTTTGTATTTTTAGTAGAGACGAGGTTTCACCATGTTGGCCAAGGTGGTCTTGAACTCCTGTCCTCAGGTGATCCACCCAGGTCATCCTCCCAAAGTGCTGGGGTTACAGGTGTGAGCCACCACACCCGGCCAGTTCTTTTTTAGAGAAGCCACCTGTATGCCTTCTTCCTGGACGCCCTATGCTAGCCAGAAGGCCAAAGATCCCAACAGAGTCTATAAAGGACCAATGTGCTTGTATTACCTATTGCCGCACCACATTTCCTAATGCACACAATGATGTTAACTTGATTCTCACCTTTTATGGGTTGCAGTCTGACAACATTCAGCAAGGGAGCTTCCTCTGAGCCATTTGACCCAATTGGTAATGAGTTTGGTCAGTTTCAACTGCACAGTTATACCTCCCTGGGCTTCCTCCCCCAACCCTAAATGTGAACGTTCTTTTCTTGTGCTACATTACTAAGAAATGATTTCAGAAAAAAAAAAAAAAAAAAAAGTGGGGGAGAAGGTCTTCTCCTGAAGAGAATTTTATTTGCACTCCTCATGCTTTGTCATAAAGGGCATTCAGCCGTGTTAATCATATAAGAAGTTTTAGCGAAGCTCTCTTTTTCACATTAGGCTTAAAACATCACCCCTGAGGTGGTGCTGATGGCGCCCTTAGAAAAGATTTCTTTGACATCTAAGACACAAAGGACTTCAGCAAACGCGCTCAGAGTTAAATGAGTGGTGCCTAAGTGCTGACTCTCCATCCCCAGTGACAAGCATTTACTAAGTACAACTTTTGTTTCTGCGAATGTCTTACTTGGGTGTGTCTTAATCCCAAGTGTTGAGGAGGTTTTGTTTTATTGTCTGTGTGTGTGTTTTTTAAACATTTATTTTATCAGAAAGGATTTCCACAATGGAAGCATTCATTGCCATCGCTGTGGCTGAGTCTTTAGGTTTAAGACTAGTTAAGCTGCCCCAGGTAGAAGTGTTTGCACAGCTACAGAAGTATAGAATCGCAGCCCCGGAGTTGGAAGGGGCCCCCTTAAGCCCGTCCTTGCCTTCAAGCATCTAAGCCAGAGGAATAGCCACTCTTTTCTTTAAGATCTCCAAGGACAAAAACTCCACATGCAGTTATTTTATTATAAAAGTGTGAACTGTAAAACATATTTACAAGGGAATAATATTATCATCCATATTTAAATGATTTCCTTTTCAAAACATTTGCTTGCCCAATTTTTAAAAAAATTAATGAACAGTAAAGTTCTTTGAAAAAAAATCCTTTCAAATCCTTTCAATAGAATCATTTCTCCTCTTTTTGAAGTACTACAAGGGTCATTTCTCCCAGAAAATTCTGCCAGAAATTGCTATGTTTCTTCTAAAAAGCGGGTTTGCTTTTATCTTGCAGATACCCTGAATCAAGACACGCTTCCTTTTTTGCTTTGGCTGTTGGAAAGCCCACAGCCGAATGCGTGTCCCCTCCCTTCTAATCAATGCACAGGACCTCACCCCAGCTTCACCTGTTTGTCTTCCTTTATTTTTCCATCATCCAAATTTCTACACTTAGTTGTGCTTTTTGGCTTTCATGTTGTTTCTGGGCTTTCTGGTTTTCTGGTTTGTTTTGATGTTTGGAAGCAATATAGTGAAGCAAGAGCAGAGACTCTGGGGACTAATATACTTAACGCTTGGCTTCCTGCTCTACCCTTTCCTATCTTAACCTTTCATTTTCCTCATCTGTAAAATGGAGAAAACAATAGTAGTCATGGGGTTGTTGTGAGGGTTAAATGAGAAAATACACGTGTAGTGTCAAGCCAACAGTAAGCACTCAAGATATGTTCATTATTAATATTATAACATTGCTGCCTTAAATTATTTCAGGAGCAAGAGGTGCAAAAGAGAATATAATTATTTATTCTCCTATTTCAAATGTTCAATCTTTATCTCCCCTCTTATTTTTCCTGTTGCATGAATTGCCTTTCAAGCAAATTATTTGCTGCTGTTTCTGCACTTTAATGAAACTCCTTCTACTATGTCACAGGCTAGTGTTTCCCAAACTTACTAGATCTTAAGAATCAGCAGAAGCACTTACTAAAAATACAAATTTCAATTGGGTGCGGTGGCTCACGCCTGTAATCCTAGCACTTTGGGAGGCTGAGGTGGGAGGATTGCTTAAGGCCAGTAGTTGAGACCAGCCTGGACAACATGAAACCCTGTCTCTATTTTTTTAAAAAATACAGATTTCTGGCTGGGCACGGTGGCTCACGCCTGTAATCCAAGCACTTTGGGAGGCCGAGGTGGGTGGATCACGAGGTCAAGAGATCAAGACCATCCTGGCTAACATGGTAAAACCCCGCCTCTACTAAAAATACAAAAAATTAGCCAGGCGTGGTGGCGGGTGCCTGTAGTCCCAGCTACATTGGGAGGCTGAGGCAGGAGAATGGCGTGAACCCGGGAGGCAGAGCTTGCAGTGAGCAGAGGTAGCACCACTGCACTCCAGCCTGGGCCACAGTCTACAAAAAAAAAAAAAAAAAAAAAAAAAAAAAAAAAAAAAAAAAAAAATTCTAGTCTTTTTGTTGTTGTTGAGACAGTGTCTTGCCCTTTCACCCAGGCTGGAGTGCAATGGCAGAGTCTCGGCTCACTGCAAACTCCACCCTCCTGGGTTCAAGTGATTCTCCTGCCTCAGCCTCCCAAGTAGCTGGGATTACAGGCGCCTGCCACCATGCCAGGCTAATTTTTGTGTTTTTTTAGAACAGATGGGGTTTCACCATGTTGGCCAGACTGGTCTCGAACTCCTGACCTCGTGATCTACCCACCTCGGCACCCCAACAGTGCTGGGATCACAGGTGTGAGCCACCACGCCCAGCCCAGATTTCTAGTCTTAAACACCTAAAATTATTTTATAAGTGAATAGCTCTAGAATAGGTGTTTCTGGGACTAAAGTATTTTATACCACATTTTCTATACTTTTCTCCAAGAACGTAATCACAGACAAATTTCCATACTTGCTTCCTCTGTAGTTAGTGTTTCTTTACTATTTCAATTTTTGTTTCCTTGTTTTCCCTTCAGTAACTTTTTATGCTTTTTTTTTGTTGTTGTTCTGTTATGTCTTGTCCTGCCACTTGTGTGAGTCTGTCTTTTTCCAACTCCTGAGGCAATAGCAGGTCTTTTTCCACCGGTCACCCCAGCACTCCTTTGGGTAAAGTATTTAAGAGCTAAATTTGTTGGCCTGTTTGGGTCTATTGGGGACTGAAGGTATATCCACATTAAGAGAAACAGTTACTCAGTAACTGTTTCAACCACTTCTTCACAGAGAAAAACATCTGTGCCTTTTTAAATTTTTATTGGCCTGCTTGACAGCTCCACAACACAGTGAAGAAGGAGCCCCACCTACCACAAGGTTCTTCATCCTGCTGGGGAAGCCACACAGAGTTGAGACCAAAACGTATGGAAGGAAGGAAGGTAGAAAGGAAAGAAGGAAGGTTTTATCTGCCTTCCTTTGTTTTCTATGGATAAATGCCAAATCCCTCATACTTAAACTTTTCCCCCTTCCTTTACTTTGCCTCCCAGTTTTCTTTCGAATGAATGAGTAAATTGTTCAAATTTTCTCAATAATCTCCCGCTGTAGCTCATTCCAGTGTTTAATTACTTTGACAGAAGGAAGGGAGGAAGGAAGGGAAGAAGGAAGGAAGAATGGAAGGAAAGGAGGGAGGGAAGGGGGGAGGATGGAAAAGAAGGAAGGAAAGAAAAAGAAAAAGAGAGGAAAGAAGAACGAACGAACGAACGAACGAACGAAAGAAAGAAAGAAAGAAAGAAAGAAAGAAAGAAAGAAAGAAAGAAAGAAAGAAAAAGAAAGAGAGAAAGGAGAAAAGAGAACCCTGCCTATTAAAATCCTACAATCTGCCCTGCTTTTATATTAGGACTGTTCTGGCAGTTTCCCCTTGTTACACGTGTGTTGCTAGGATAGTACAAGTATTTTCAAGATGAATTTTCTGCCAAAAGGTCTTGCCACTGAGTCATCACCATCTTCATCTTTTTAAAAAACATGAGCAAGTCTCAGCAGCATTTCATTCACGTTAGTAAACATTACCTAGGAAAAGAAAGAACAGGCCTCAAGAACATGACATCATCATTAAAAAATAAATGTTTACTGAGTCCCTACTCAGTGTGTGGCACGTGTTAGCCCTAGATATATAAAACTGTGCCTGCTTTTAGGCTCACATGCACACACATATACTCCCATGTGTTAAATCTAGAGAAGTGGTGCAGACTAGAAGGATTATTGGAATTCCAAGGAGGGAGCCATTCTGCTCCAAGGGCTGGGGTGGTCACAAAAGGTAGGGCTCCAGGCCCCAAAGAAAGGGTAGAGAGCTTGAGGGAATTAATGTGAACAAAGACCAGGAAATAGGAATGAAAATAGTTTGGGGGAAAATAATTAGTAGACCATTTGATGGGAGCAGACAGTTTGTGTGGACTGGAAGATGAGTAGGAGATAATAATGGAATGGTAGACCATAGTCTGCTTGTAGAGGGCCTTGAATGCTAGGCTAATTAGTGTAGCCTTAGCCTATAAGCAATAAGAAGCACCACTCTCCTTAGAAGACTGATAAAAGAGAGCAGACTACTCCAGCTTCAGAGTACCTTCAATCAAAAGAAGCACAGACATTGATTACAGGAACTTTTGTGAAATGTCTCAAGTGTGTATAACTATTTCCCATATTTGTAACTTTATTATCTCCATCGTATCAGTGTTATTTGGGAGGACAGCAAGAAGAGGATAGCTGGCAAGATTACATCCTACCACATAGGCCAGTCTGGAGATGAAAAGGACTCTAAGAAATGGTAAGTGGCAGTGGTTTTAAAGTAGAAAGATAGACATGAACAATCTCTGGGGCTCAGAAGGGAGAAGGGAGAAAAAAACAATCTCTGGGGCTCACAGAAGGGCTTGTCATATGTTCACAGCATGCAGTCCCACACTGGCATATTGGGGGCCAGCGTGGGACTGCAAAATGCCTTTGAGGGCTTAACTGGAAGGAATCCTAGACAGTTCCTGCCAGCCCCTTAACCTGCTGAATTTCTCCAATAGCATATCTCATGCCAGTTTAAAGGAGGAGACTTAAATGGACATTGTTAACTGAATGCACCATTTTGTGAACTCCAGAGAGTCCTGAGAGTATTCTGTAAATACCACCTTATTGAACTAAGTGGGATTAACTGGGTACCAGGTAACATTTGGGTGAGTTTGTTCAGTCTTCTAATTTGAAGTTGCTGCTTAGACAATAGTGGTTCCCCACCTTTGCACCCAAATTTGAGGCAAAAGTGAAAAAGCAAAAAAAAAAAAAAAAGAAAAAATTCAGGCAGGAGTTGATTGTGGCCTGTTAAAATAAACAGTTGATGTGGATAACCAGGCGCTACTTTCTGCTCTCCTCCAAATTAAAAAATGTCTTCAGTATTGGTGAATAAGCAATTGTCCATCCAGGATCAGTTGGAAAAGGCTTCTGCCTCCACTGATCTTCTCTTCTAGCTGAGTTGCTCTCTTCCAGTCCTAAATTTACCCCCATCCTCCTTTGCAAGTAAAGGGGTTGTTAACATTTAGCTGATGGGGCACAAAGTGATCAGAAAAGACCTTGTTGCCTCCTTTCATCAACTCTGCCCATTAGCCAAGCAGAAAAGAAACATTGGTTTCTTAATTGACTTTCATAATCACTTTCATAATCACTTTGTATGTGGTACATACTAGATACTCAGTAATTATTTGCTGAACAAAGGAATGACTGAATGCTGGGCACTATCCTAGGTCCTGGACATGCAACAGTAAAGAAGAAATAAATAGATATAAATCTACCCCCATGGAGGTCAGAGTCTAGTGACAGAAAAGAAGGAACCGTAGGGTCCCAAGTCCTGCTAGAAACAGCACTAAGTACATGATAGGTACTCAATAGATACGTGGGGAAATGGGAGACACTGTAATATAATAATGCATATAGTTTATGTTTCTCCTTCTCAGTCTCATTGAAAAACATCATTATCCTCAAATAATTAAAAAATAGAGTTATGAGCCCATGAGTTCAAGACCAGTCTGGGCAACATAGCAAGACCTCGTCTCTAACAAAAATAAAAACAGAATTAACATATAATCCAGCCATTTCACTCATAGGTATATTACCAAAAGAATTGAAAGCAAAAACTCAAACAGATAGATATTTGTATGTCAATGTTCATAGCAGCATTAACCACAGTAGCCAGGAGGTGGAAGCAACCCAAGTGTCCATCAACAGATGAATGGAGAAACAAAATATGGTATATACATACAATGAAATATTATCCAGCCTTGAAAAGGAAGGAAATTCTGACACATGCTACAACATGGATGAACCTGGAGAACATTACGCTAAGTGAAATAAGCCAGTCACAGAAAGACAAATTCTATATGACTCCACTTGTATGAGTTATCTAGAGTAGTCAAATTCATAGAGATAGAAAGTAGAATGGGGTTTGCCAGGGACTGAGGGGAGGGAGGAATGGGGAGTTACTGTGTAATGAGTATAGTTTCAGTTTTGCAAGATGAAACAGTTTTGGACATTGGTTGCACAATAATGTGAATATACTTATCATTACTAAACCGTATACTTAGAAATGGTTGTGATGATACATTTTATGTTATGTGTATTTTGCCACAATTAGAAAATTTTTAAAGCCACTTATTAAACATTCTCTTTTTTCGAGAATTGTACAAAGATTAACAAACGCGAACCCTTTGCTGGAGTTTACATTGTAATACAGACCCTTCATGATGTGGCCAGGCATGTCAAGGCCATACAGACAAGAGAAGACAAACATTCAGCCTAGATATGGAGAGGCAGCTGAATATTTACATTACCCAACAGAGCAAAGGTGAGTGCATTTTGGGATGGACGGAGGGCAGGCTGTCCACACGGTGTGATTTGACTAAATATTGTTGGTGATTCATTTCTCAAAAATATATCAACTCCATTGCTTGTCATATGTTCTGAAATTTTAGCTCTTTCTTTTGGTTCTTTAAGGATTAGGAACTTCCGCAATTCCTTATGAATAGACAAAGAACCCAGAAACAGACAAGATTGTTTTCTAGCTAACAGTTAGCCTCGCATTTTTTTTTTTATTATGGGGGTCCAAGATGAGAGAGGAAGCAGTGGGAGAAGAAAGGAGATGGGTGGGTAACAAAGATCAACTTCCCCCTTTCACACCCAAGTAGAGGAGGCTGGGGAGACAACACATATTGATGTAGCAAGTCCACACTCACAGACTTAGAGGAGCTGTCTGCCCATTAAGTAATGGAGAGTCAAGGAAAACCATTTCCAAATATTAGTACTGACCAGCCTCCAGAGGTAGTGGTCTCCATTCCTGCTGCCAGAAGTACACCAGTAGAGGCTGGGGTGGGGATAGGATGTTTCTCCCAACTTTACATTCTATGCATCTCTTAATAGAGACATCAGGGTGAACCGCCTTTACCTTACCCCATCAGTAGTCATACCTCAGTCCCTCAGGTGCCACCAACTGTGTGTGTGAGATTCTAGAGAGAAAGATCTTTGCATTCTCCATGAGGGTAAAGTTTGCTGGGCAGGATTCTTTAAATCACATCACAAATGTCTTTTTATCTTAAAGGAACAAACTGTTTCTAAGGACTTTAGCACGTTGTTTATGAGTCAGTGAATACTGCTAATAACAAATGGGTCTTATCTATTCATGAAAGCAAGTCTCTGAGTATCTCTCTTGGGAACCACTGTGAGCAGTTAGTTTGAGTTATGGTACACATAGACTTCAACTAATAAAAGGGCATGTTTTAAAACATTCCAGAATTCCAACCTGTCACTAATTCAGATTGGTCTGCCTGCCCCCACCCCCATTAGTCCAAATAGATGAGATTTTGCTGAGGCAGATTTTCAAGTAGTTTGCAAATGGTAAACACAAAGAGGGGATCTCTTTCTCTCTCTGCCTCTCTCTCTCTCTCTCTCTCTCTCTCTCTCTCTGAAACATATCACTTGACATCTTACTATTAGGATCAATCGGTGACAATTTCTCTCGATTTATTATTTACCTTTTACTCACTACAAAGTTAGATTACAACAAGAATGGACGCTGACTTTCTTGCTTAGTGCTCAACGGCTTTGTTTTCCTTACACTGACTCTCTTTTGTTATCACGAAAGTCATTATTAGGCTAATGTAAAATTAAATTAGCTTACATTCAACATGTACAGGAAGCACAAATATTCATCAGTGGGATGGCTTAGAAGGATCCTAGAAATGAAATCAGTATCTCAAAGAGATATCAGCACACCCATGTTTGTGCAGCATTATACACAACAGCGAAAACAACCTAAGCATGCATTGAAGGATGAATGGATAAAGAAAATGTCATATATATATGAGATTGTATACATATATATGTGTGTGTATATATATACATATACACACACACACACACACACACACACAATGAAATATTATTCAGCCTTAAAAAAGGAGATCCTGCCATTTGCCACGGCATTGATGAACCTGGAGAACATTATGTCAAGTGAAATAAGCCAGACACAGAAAGACAAATATTGTATGATGGCATTTATATGTGGAATCTAAAACAGTTGAACTCATGGAAGCAGAGAATAGAACAATGATTGCCAGAGGTTGGGGGTTGGGGAAATGGGGAGATGTTGTTCAAAGGGTACAAACCTTCAGTTATAAAATGAACAAGCTCTGGGAATCTAATGTACAGCCTGGTACCTATAGTTAATAATACACTGGATTGTTTACTTGAAATTTGGTAAAAGGGCAGATTTTAAGTGTCCTCACCCTACCTCCCCACACAGAATGGCAATTACAGATAGTGATGGATGTGTTAATTTGACTTCAGTAATCAGTACACAATGTAAATGTATATCAAATCCTCACGTTGTACACCTTGAATACATACATTTTTTTTTTATTTGTCAATTAAGTTTTTTTCTAAAACTTTTTTTTAAAAAGGAAGTATCCTAGAAGATGCTCTGGCCAGTCACTCTCTTGGAAACATCCCTCGGTTGCAATACCTGTTATGTGCTACTTTTGAATATTTTCCAAGATCATCAAGCTATAAGCCACATGCTAAAGAAAATATAGCTATGATCTATTTGAGGGACATGTGTAAAGAGAATATTTAAATGATAATCTAGTTTTTCAAATCAGACAAAGAGCGCTTCAGCTGTAAAGGCCTGTAGAAGTCCATCACACCGAGGGTTCCAGCTTGTGTGGAATGGTTAGTTTCTAAGGAAGATACCAAGCTAGGTTCAGAAACTATAAAAGGTATTTGACTTCAGATAGAAAGACAGATAGATAGATAGATAGATAGATAGATAGATAGATAGATAGATAGATAGACAGACAGACAGACAGACAGTTGCATTTGCTTTCTTCATCACAGGAATTGTGACTTGCTGTTGAGAAAACATTTTGAGAGACCCAGGAATAAAAATAGAAACAGAGATGCAGCTCTGGTTTTCATTCTCATCAATAGAGAGGGAATGTCAAGGCTGTGGTAATATGAACTTCCCTGGCTTGCAGCAGGTAAGAAATGCAACTGAGAGTCTGAGGCAGTTTGGTGCTAGGAGGAAGATATTCTGAACTGGGCTTTGCAGCCCAAATACTTTCTCATCCCTCACCTCCCAGCATGCATCTCTTGAAATAAGCTTTCAAAGCTTATCAGGCAGTTTGTAAAAACAAAGGGATTCCTCTTCCAAGAAGTTTCCGGTCTGGGATGACACAGGTAGTACAGAAATGTTCCGTTGTCAAGCAACCAAATATGTGCATTAACTGAGGAATAGAAGAGCATCAGCATTTTAGCTTCAAAGGCAAATTCAATGAATTTGAGATGCACAATCTTACAACTAAGACTTCAAAACGAATTTTCAAAGTACAAGTAGATAGATCTAAGTCAGTAGAAGAGGGCTCAAATAAATGCAGAATCAAAGATGCTGTGGCCAAAACAAGTGTGAGTGAATCTTAGGGAGGCACTTTTCTTATTGAAATGGTTCTTTTTATTTGTACGGTTGAAATGGGCCACCTCCTTTATGAAGCCTTTCCTGTTCCTCACTCTTTACCTGGCTACAGTGGGCTACTCCTATCTTTAGGTCTCACTATGCCCCAAACATACTCCATCATGTCACCTGTGACAATTGATTGTATCTTTTTGTTTTCATGTCTGTGTGCCCCACTAGACTTTAAGTACCTTGAGGACAGAGTCTTATTTATTTGTGTGTATGCACCCTAGCTCAATACCTGGTACATAGTAGGTGTTCAATAAACTTTCTGGAATGGATGATATCCCATGATTCCTTATGATAAAAAGAGCAACAGCTAAACAAATGTTCCTATTAGAGTTATGTTAAGCAAATTTAGGGCTCTGCAGACAAAAGAGAACTGTAAATTCCCAGCTCCTAAATCAAAGGTTGAAGGCTTGCCCCACCCTAGCCATAGCTCCTTGATATGGCTCCCGATTAATAATCTGTTACATCCTCAAAAGAGGTCATTTTAAGGTAACCCAGTAGAGCTCCCATGACCTCTTGACCTTGTTATATCGCCAAAAAGGAGCTAACTTTTGGTCAAAGGATGGCAGAGTACTTTCCTGTGATTCACGTATTACCCAGAAACCTCTGGTTTCCTGGAATTCATAATAAAAGTTCCAAATCCCCAGCAATAACGTCTCAACCCCACAATTCTTGCTAACACAGCAGAGTAACACTTGGATTCTATACCAGGCCTACTGACCTTTTGCTAATTGCAGAATAAACAGATCTCCAGTTTAGAGGGGACTTCTCCTTTTATGGGCTCCCTGCAGTGTAGGCACTGCTTGAATGGTATTTATTTCTGCCATATTTGCTTTCCAACACTTGTTCAGAGCAGGGGGCAGGTGTCTGGGAATGGAAGAAATAGAGACTGGAATAAGAGGAGAAAAGCAGGTGCCCCAACATCCTGAATGAAGTGCCCAGCTTATTCTTCATAAGAAGCTGAGGTCCTAGGAAGATGTGTGCAAATGAAATTTTATTTTAAAAAACTATCAAGTATTTCTGAGCCCTTACTCTTATGCCTAGCCCTGCCTCCACATAATTCACTGTCCAGTAGGGAAAACAGACACGTAAAAAGTGATAAGCACTGTTACAGACACAAAGGCTGGGGAAGCCCAGGGGATAGATAACTGTTCTCCACTGGCCAGTGCTAGTGATTGGCCCAGAAATGTGGCAAGGAAAGACTGCGGTAGCACCATGAAGATGCTGCCACAGGTCGTGGGGCTCCTTCTCAGTTCTGCACTTTTAGAAACTTAATTTTATGTGTTGCTGTAGGACTAATCAGACTCCAAGGGATTGACCCATGATAAATCAAAAAGATATACGTTCATATAAATGATAAACTAGGGGCTGGGCGCCATGGCTCATGCCTGTAATCCCAGCACTTTGGGAGGCAGAGACAGGCAGATCACTTGAGCCCAGAAGTTTGAGACCAGTCGAAGCAACATACTGAAACCCCGTCTCTACCAAAAACACAAAAATTAGTGAGGCCTGGTGGCACACACCTGTAGTTCAGCTACCTGAAAGGCTGAGGCGGGAAGATCGCTTGAGCCCGGGAGGTCGAGGCTGCAGTGAACCGTGATGGCACCACTGCACTCCAGCCTGGGTGACAGAGCAAGACCTTGTCTTAAATAAATAAATAAATAAATAAATAAATAAACAAACTAACTAAAAATGATTTACTATATATTTACTATATGCCAAGAGACATTCTAAGTACTTTACATGAATTATCTGACATTCATGGCAACACTGTGAGTAAAGTAGTATCATCACCTTCATTTTTTAAATAAACAGAGGCTCTGAAAGGTTATGACTTGCCCAAGCTGGTCAAGTTGGGATTCTTATATAAAGTATGTCTGATTCTAATACCAGTGTCCTTAACACCCACACTCACAGCCCCTCATTGCTATATACTGAAAAACAGAGCTGTTGGCTACTTTGTGTATTCTTTCCCCAAGAAGGAAGATGATGGAAACTGAGTGAGATCCTGAAGATTGCTTAATGAGTGCCAAAATCAGAACAAAGAGCTCAATAAATATCATACATGAATGAATACTTTAGAGTCCTCAAACTATGCTAGCCTAGTGAATTAGACTCCTTCATCCCTTCACCATAGATCCCAGACATTAAGTTGACCAGTCAGGATACTCTTTCCCCCTCAAAACCCCAATGGTTAAGTTGAACTCTGGGTTGCTGCTTTTTCTGGCCTTAAATACACATAATTGGGCCCTGCTTGAACCCTAGTCTGTGACTAGGATCTTAAATACTATCCTTACTCAGTTTTTGCCAGCTCTTTTCTGAAAGCTGAATCCTGTTCTCCCAAAATCCTACCCCATTGCCCTAGGGTGTTCCATCTACCAGACTGGTCCTCCTAGAACTAATGATACTCAGACTTATACCTGAGTTACCTATGTCCTTTGGACCACTCCACTATCCTAATCAAAGTTCATTAATGTATTGATCTAACTAACCTTTACTGGGCACCTAGAATGTTCCAATCTCTGCGCTAGGGGCTTAGGATATAGTTTAAAAACACCAAGGTTTATCCATCAAGGTCTGGACAGGAAACAGATGGCACACTCAAACTGAGTAATCTGGGGAGCATTTCATAAAGAGCCTATTTAGAAAAGTGTGGGTAGAGTATAGGAACAAGAGATGGGGTCGCACCCTAGAGATAGTAACAGCAGGGAGCCATTACCCCTCTAGGCCTGAAGGGCCAAGAAGAGGGAACAGTATGAAGAGAGTGGCTTTATAAGAGCTGTGGTCTTCAGTAGAGGGACACAGCCACTGCCAATACTTGGCCATCAAGAAAGAGCCTGGGGAATAAACAGTCCAACTGCATTCTCTTCCTACCTACCAATCTCCATTTGGTGCCAAACATAATCAGGGGGCAGAAAGCAAGGGAGCCCATTAATGTAATCCATACAGGTCAGCCTGCAGTGGCACAGGGCAGGCTGAAGAGTGGTTCTGAATATCCAGTAACACTATGCAATGGGATGATTTACTTCCTAGCCCCAATCTGCCCCACTCATGATTCTTTCTACTTCCCCCCTCCTCCTTAACTCATACTGCCAAAGACTCAGCTTGTTATCATGCCACATGAGTCATCCCAGTCTTAAAATTAAGTGAGCTCCCCATAGATCCCATGACTAATTACTCACAAAACCAGATTACAGATCTGAACTTCTAAATCTCAATCCAAAGTGTTTTCTCCTATAGTGCCTTATTCTCTGTAAGGTGGTGAAGTGCTAGTATAAGGCTGATGATGATGATGATAGCTGTCATCTGTTGAATTCTTATGATTCGCCAGAAACTGTAGTAAGTGTTTTGCATATAATGCCTCACTCTGAGAATAGTGTGGCTTCCTCAAGTGTCTAATACTCAGGCAGGAAAAAACCTGATTTCCAGGGGTGAAGTGAGAATAAAGACCAACTTCTTAACTTAACAGATAGCAGAACATTTTTATGGGTCCCATTTCCATTCTGCCTCTGTCACCCTTGAATTGCCATGTACCAGATGCAAAGAGGATGTAGTTAACACATTCTAATAATGGGCTGTAGGAAGAGAGCTGCTTTTATGGAACGCCCTCCTGCTGCCACTTTGGCTTCTGTTGCAGAGGCTGCTGAGTGTGCTAAATGCTCTCCAAATGCCCAAGGGGCACCCTCAAGATTTGAACATGCAACCAGAGGAGCTTAATTATGGTTCCTGAGAACTAGAATGATTCCATTTACAGCCATTAAGTCCTGAAAGGCAAGGTAGGTGTTTGGGGGAAAACTCAAACTGCTCCTAAGGGTCAAAGCCGTTTCATCAGTGATTTGATATATCCATCTAGCACAGCTCCCCACAAAAATTACAGAATCTGGAAGGAACCCAGCGTCTCTACTTGCCAGACCTTCCTTGGGGAGCTGAACATAAGCAGAGTAGGCATTCCCACACATATGCAGAGCAGTTTACCTTTGTTCACCAAATGCGTACCTAACAGTATGTAATCTCCATTAAATTAGAGATTTTTGTCTGCTCCTCTCATCTCCGGTACTGCATTTCTAGTACCCAGGTGCTTGGTGTTTAGTTGGTGCTCAATAAATACTTGTTAAATGAATAGATCAATGAAGTGGGAGGTTTCCTCTGCTGCCCAGAGACTCCATAAAAACTCCTGATGTTATCTCTCTTTTTTTTTTTTTTTTGATATGGAATCTCACTCAGTTGTCCAAGTTGGAGTGCAGTGGTGCGATCTTGGCTCACTGCAACCTCCACCTCCCGGGTTCAAGCGATTCTCCTGCCTCAGCCTCCTGAGTAGCTGGGATTACAGGCACGTGCCACCACGCCTGGCTAATTTTTGTATTTTTAGTAGAGGCAGGGCTTCACCATGTTGGCCAGGCTGGTCTCAAACTCCTGACCTCAGATAATCCACCCGCCTCGACCTCCCAAAGTGTTGGGATTACAGGCGTGAGCCACTGTGCCTGGCCTCCTGATGTTATCTCAATTGGATATTTCTCTGGGCCTCCAGAGGATACTGTCCTTCCATTGTCTCTCATACTGGAGTTTAGAAGTTTATCTTTCTCCTAGCATTTTTTCCAATCGTAGTTGAAATGAGTCTTTTCCTAGCATGGGTTCAGACTAAAGCTATTCAGTTAGGTAGAATAAATATCTTTAGAACACTTTTGGCCAGGCGCAGTGGCTCACGCCTGTAATCCCAGCACTTTGGGAAGCTGAGGCAGGTGGATCACCTGAGGACTGGAGTTCGAGACCAGCCTGGTCAATATGGTGACACCCCAACTCTACTAAAAGTACAAAAATTAGCCAGGCTTGGTGGTGGGTGCCTGTAATCCCAGCTACTTGGCAGGCTGAGGCAGGAGAATCTCTTGAACCTGAGGGACAGAGATTGCAGTGAGCCGAGATCAGGCCATTGCACTCTAGCCTAGGCAACAAGAGCGAAACTCCGAAAACTAAAAATAAAATAAAACAGAACACTTTTTAAAATGTAGAGATTTACCTCTTTGCATTTGGATATCTTAGTGTTACAGTTGAGTTTGAAAGATTCTTGGCAACGAGATAACAGGCCTAGGCCTCGCTTGACACACAGTGCCAAAGTTAATGTTAACTGTTTCTGTGAACATTAACTGTTTCGCACTAGTGAGCTTTTCATTATTCCACTGTTGCCCCAGCTCCTGACCTTAAGCAGTCTGCCTGTCTCAGCCTCCCAAAGTGTTGGTGGCATGAGCCACCGCACCCAGCAACACAGTAAATATTTTAGGCACCATCTTTTTTTTTTTTTTTAATATACTTCAAGTTCTAGGGTACATGTGCACAATGTGCAGGTTTGATACACAGGTATACATGTGCCATGTTGGTTTGCTGCACCCATCAACTCATCATTTACATTAGGTATTTCTCCTAATGCTAGCCCTCCCCCAGTCCCCCAGCCCCCAGCAGACCCGGGTGTGTGATGTTCTCTGCCCTGTGTCCAAGTGATCTTATTGTTCAATTCCCACTTATGAGTGAGAACATGCGGTGTTTGGTTTTCTGTCCTTGTGATAGTTTGCTGAGAATGATGGTTTCCAGCTTCAACCATGTCCCTGCAAAGGACATGAACTTATCCGTTTTTATGGCTGCATAGTATTCCATGGTGTATATGTGCTACATTTTCTTAATCCAGTCTATCACTGATGGACATTTGGGTTGGTTCCAAGTCTTTGCTATTGAGGCACCATCTTAAAGGAAGACCAGTGGTGACGGTGATGACAAGCAACAAATTCTACTCTTTGGGATCTAAACAGTAATTTGTATGGGTTCTGTGGCCATTCATTTAAAAAACATTTATTGAAACACGTACCATGTGCCACATACGGGGGATACAATGGTGAATAAACTGATATCTGCTGTCAAGGAATTCAGTCTCTCCAGGGAACAGACAATAAAATAATTACAATGCTATCTAATAATTGTTATGAGAGGGCAGGCACTGAGGACCATGAGAGACAGAGGAGGGACATCTAATTTACACTGGGAGGTCAGGGAATGCTTCCCAAAAGAGGTGAGAATTTAATGGTGTTTTGAAGGGCAAGTGGGTATGAGTCTGATGAAAAAGGGGGAGAAAGGCATTCCAAACACATTTTGGGTGCATACAAGTAAAACCAGCATGATGCTTCCAAAGTAGTTAATACAGTTTATTGCTGATATTTGGGGCTGGATAATTCTTTGTTGTGGGAGGCTGTGTATTGTAGCATGTTTACCAGCAGTATCCCTGAATTCTACCCACTAAATGTCAGTAGCACCTTACTTCTCTGAGTTGTGACAACCAAAAATATCACCAGCATTGCGAGATGTTCTCTAGGAGACAAAATTGCCCCCAGTTGAGAAATAGAGCCAAAGGTATGTGTGAGAAAGTGATGAAAAACAAGGTTGGAAAGCCAGTCAGGGTCCAGGTCATGGGAGTCATGTGTGCTGTGATAAGAATTTTGGACTTTATCCTAAAGATCACAAGGACCCCTTGAAGGATTTCAAACAAGAGGATAATGTACTCAGATGTGTGTTAGGAATATCACTCTAGCAGCAGTATAGAGTATAAGTTTGAAGGGATTGTGTGGCAAGACTAGAAACAGGGTGCTGAGTTAGGAGACTCTTGAAATCATCTATAAAAGAAGATGAGAGGCAGTGTTAAGGCAATAGCAGTGGGAATGGAGCAAAGGAAGAAGGTTTAAGAGATATTAGGAAAAGCCAAATGCTTAGGAGTTAGTGATTTAAGGATGTTAGGGAATAAGGAAAAAAGTGTGACTCTCAGATTTGTAATTTCTTCCTTTCTTCCTTCCTTCTTTCCTTCCTTCCTTCCTTCCTTTCTTCCTTCCTTTCTTTCTTTATTTTTTTTTTTTGATGGAGTTTCGCTTTTGTTGCCCAGGCTGGCGTGCAGTGGTGCGATCTTGGCTCACTGCAACCTGCAACCTCCACCTCCTGGGTTCAAGCAATTCTCCTGTCTCAGCCTCCCAAGCAACTGGAACTACAGGCATGCACCACCATGCCCAGCTATTTTTTTTTTTTTTTTGTATTTTTAGTAGAGATGGGGTTTCACCATGTTGGCCAGTCTGGTTTCAAACTCCTGACCTCAGGTGATCCACCCGCCTTGGCCTTCCAAAGTGCTGGGATTACAGGCATGAGCCACCATGCCCAGCCTCTTTTTCTTTTCTCTCTCTCTTTTTTTTTTTTTTTTTTTTTTTTTTTTTGAGACAGGGTGTCACTCTGTCACCCAGGCTGGAGTGCAAAAGTGTAATCATGGCTCCCTGCAGCCTTGAACTCCTGGGCTCAAGCAATCCCCCCACCTCAACCTCCTGAGTAGCTAGGACCGCAAGTGTGCACTACTACCCCAGCTAATTTATTTAACATTTTTTTGAAAAAACTTGGGGTCTCACTATGTTGGCCAGGCTGGTCTTGAATGCCTGAGCTTGAGTGACCCTCCCACCTCAGCCTCCCAAAGTGCTGGGATTATAGACATGAGCCACTGTGCCTGGCCTCTAGTATCAATAATAGCATAAATTATGGGACCATTCACAGATAAAGAGAACATGACAAGTCTCCACAGATTTGAGGAGAACCACACATTTTGTAAGGAACATGGTGAGTTTGAGCTACTATGGGACTTTCGAGTGAAAATGTCAGTAGGGAATTTTCTCTACTCGTGGGGATTAAGCAGAGGGTCATTGGAGCCAGTAGGGTAGAAAGGTATTAAACTGCTTCAGAGCCTTCTCTCGCTTTCATTCATTTAATAAGCATTTACTAGGTGCCAGCGCCTAGGCTGGGTGCAAGGGATACAAAGTAAGACAAAGCTCCTGCCTTTAAGGTTCTCACAATCCACAGAGGGAGACAGACAAGTCAATATGCAATAATGCAGTTTGACAAGTGTTATGGTGGATGTATGTACAGTGCTATGAAGACAAGAAAGGAAGGACATCTAATGGAATGAGTGTAAAGGAGAAAGGAAGGGAAAGCTTACTGGTAGGAGCAATATGACAGAGAGGTGGAGAACTACAGTGGCCCTGAGAACACCATGCAAGCCTCCAACTATGGCAGGGTTTCTCAACCTTGTCACTATTGACACTTTGGACCAGATTATTCTTGATTATTCTTTGATGTGGGGAGCTGGCCTGTGCATTGTAGGATACTGAGCGGTATCCCTGGCCTCTACTCATTGGATGCCAGGTGCCATCCTCTCCCTACTTGGGACAAGCAAAAGTGTCTCTGGCTGTTGCCAACTGTCCCCTGGGGGGACAAAATCAGCTGGTTGAGAACCACTAAATTACAGGATCATCATTGATCAAGAGCCCCAACTGCTGTGATCTGAAATTCATCACCGTTTTTGTACAATGCCACACTTTCCATGGGCTATTTCTAGCCAAGGGACTGAGCACAGCAGGGACACTAAGGCAGTACTATTGTGGGGAGATGCAGAGTTTAGCTTAAGGACTTAACCTTACCAAACCTTTCTTTGACTGCATGACAGGCTAGGATGCCCCCACCCACCATTTCTTTCTTCCTCCTTCACCAAGGGTCAGACTTACATCAGTCTGATGGCTGTCTCCGCCTTCTCTGGTTCCCCCAACCATTTGCTCTCATACTGATATTTCCTTTACTGAAATCCTTGAACATTTAATTCCTTTTTGCTTTCTGCTTCTCAGAGGACCCAAACTAACATTAGAGGTTAGAATCTGAAATCAGAAACATCAGAATTTAAATCCTGCTTCCCCTTATTAGCTGTGCAGCCTTAAGCAAGTTACCATACTTCTCTAAACCTCAGTTCACTCATATGTAAAATGAGGGTAATGGCATCCACCTTAGAAGGTTGTTATGAGCATTAAATGAACTACTGGATTTAAGATATTTAGCGTGGTGCTGGATAGCAAGTAAGAGCTCAGGAAGTTCCAACTCTTAGTAAAGGATGGATATGTGGGGAAAGAGGTGCTATGAGTAGAGTGATACCATGATACACAGGCATGATGTGAGAAATACCATAGAAAGATTGGAAGGAATGTAAAATGTTACAAACATTTTGGTATTGCTGGAACAAAGTGCAAAGCAGGAAGTGATGAGAAATCATATGAGAGGTAGGCAGGTCCCAAACTGAACAATTTCAACCACTTCAAACTTTTTTTTTTCTTTTTTTTCTTTTCCTTCTTTTTTTTTTTTTTTTTTTTTTTTTTTTTTTTTTTTTTTTTTTGAGACAGAGTCTAACCCTCTGTCACCCAGGTTGGGGTGCAGTGGCGCAATCTCGGCTCATTGCAACCTCTGCCTCCTGGGTTCAAGCAATTCTCCTGCCTCAGCTTCCCGAGCAGCTGGGATTATAGGTGCCTGCCACCACACGTGGCTAATTTTTGTATTTTTGGTAGAGACGGGTTTTACCATGTTGGCCAGGCTGGTCTTGAACTTGTGACCTCAGGTGATCCACCTACCTCACCTCAGCCTCCCAAAGTGCTGGGATTACAGGTGTGAGCCACTGTGCTTGCCCCCCTTCTACCTTTGTTGAATGCAAGTTATATTATTCTATCCTTTTATCATCTCCTTTGAGCCTTCTTTAACTTCGCTACATCTGCCTTTAAGCTGAAAACCCAAACCTTCACACAAAAGCCATCCAAATTCTCTAATTCGAATGGGACTGACTAGTTTGGAGAGAGACTAATGGGCTTGTTGCTTCACAGTTCCTCCCTTCAGGATTCCAATTTATGCAGCCTTGAATGGGGATTACTTGGAGGGAAAAAGATCTAATCGCTACTTGGCCCTTGCCCTGAAAACTCTTTCATTCAATCCAAAAACATTAACAGGGACCACTTTTTTCCCTAAGGAGAGTTAATCATTACTCCAACCTCCTACTCTGTGCTCTCCCCTCCCCCCAGCACACACATGCAAGAATCATCATGCCCATGAGCATGAGAATTGAAAATCAAGCGATAATGTGACCGATGTGTGGATGTTGTGCCAGCTAAAGACCTGAATTCAAATCTCAGCTCCACCATTGAAGGGCTACGCAATCTTAGGCAAGTCAGCCTCTAGACCTCAATTTTCTGTTCTATATAATGGGGGCAAGAAATCATGCCCTGGGTGAGAAAGCATTTTGAAAACTACAAAACATTTGACCAGTTATTATTATTCAACTTGTGTCATTAAAGGAGTCTAAAACTACCTCTCTGATGCCTTTCAGAGTGTTCTATGCACTCCCTGATACCCTTGCCCAGGCAACAGATGTGAAGCAATTGAACTGGTCTTATACATAGGCAGAGAAACAGCTGCCCAAAGCTTCTCTGAGTAAAACAAAACAAAAGAATAGGCAGGCCGGGTGCGGTGGCTCATGTCTGTAATCCCAGCACTTTGGGAGGCTGAGGTGGGCAGATCACCTGAGGTCAGGAGTTCGAGACCAGCCTGGTCAACATGGTGAAACCCCGTTTCTACTAACAATACAAAAATTAGCTGGGTGTGGTGGTGGGCGCCTGCAATCCCAGCTACTTGGGAGGCTGAGGCAGGAGAATTGCTTGAACCCAGGAGGTGAAGGTTGCAGTGAGCTGAGATCACACCATTGCACTCCAGCCTAGGCGACAGATCAAGAGCTCAAAAAAAAAAAAAAAAAGATAAGCAGAAAAGGGCTGGTGAAGCCAAGCTCTGAACTGGGTTTCTCATTCAGCTTTGCAAAACTTAAATTTATCTTCCTATTTCCTAAACCCACTTCTGAGGTTTAGCTACTCTATTCTTATTTCCCCTACTTTACCTGGCTTAGATGTTCACCCCTTTAGGGCTAAAATCAGTCTCTATATTTTTGTCTACTTGTTTACTGTCTGTCACCCATATTATAAATGTAAGCTCCATGAGAACAGATTTTTTTTTTTTGGTTTGGGTTTTTTTATTTTTGACTGTAAAATTCATTAATATATTTCCAGTACTTTTCGTCATGTATGACACATAGCAGGCATTCAGTAAATCTCTTAATGAATGGATGGATGAATAAATGAATGCATTGGTGAACATCTATAGCGGCTTCCTTGCTTAGATTCCATCCCCCAGTCTCTCCAATCCTGTATGCACCCTCCTATCAAGCTTTACCTGGGTAGTAGGAAGAGTAAGGGGATATAGACTTTGAAAAGGTGGTGAAGGGGCATGAGCTCCACCCACAGGAGTGGAAGAGTAATAGTGAGAGGTCTTAAAATGTCTAGAACCATCTTTAAAAGTATATTAGAAGTGATAAAACATGAGTAGACTTTCCCAGTGTTTTCTGTGGAAAGCTAATCCTACAAATACTTTTCAATAAAAGGGTTCTGTGGTCAAGTAAGTTTGAGAAACACTGCATGATTAACTCCACACTCAGTGCACACAAAGATTTGCAGTGTATATTAGCATATTAAAGGCTCTGGGATGTCAGATAGTAAAGAAACTAGTTTAATTACGGAACCCTGTTATCATATAATACCTGCTGTAAATATTTTAGAAAATACTAGTCTAGGACATAACCATGATGAGAATGTTATCAGATTTCTAAAAGCTTGAAATCACTTCCCCAGATTTGTTGTTGTTGTTGTTGTTGTTGTTTTTTTTTTTTTTTTTTTTTTTTTTTTTTTTTTTTTTTAGAAATTACTTTCCTTTTGCCTACTTCCTTTTAGTCATTGCCAGCAAAATCTTTAAAACAAAATAGAGCTTTAAGGGCAAAGAGCTTGAGTGCCCTGAGGGAGGTACTAAAATTGGGGTTAGGTAAAAGACTTGAGAGATGGGCTCAGGCAAAGAGAAACTCAAGGAGAAAAATCAGGTAGTGGGATCTATGAGAAAAGGAAAAAATCAAGCTTCTTATGAATCATCCTTTCAATGACTATAATCAGTCTTTTTCTTCCCACACTCCACTGAAATTGCACTCACCAATGGACTCCTTATTGCAAAACCCAATGGGCATTTTTTCAGTCCTTAGCTCTCAGATGTATCTGATGCACTGTTCTCTTTTTGTTGCCCAGGCTGGAGTGCAATGGTGTGATCTTGGCTCACTGCAACCTCCACCTCCCAGGTTCAAGCAATTCTCCTGGCTCAGCCTCCCAAGCAGCTAGGATTACAGGCACCCACCACCACACACGGCTAATTTTTGTATTTTTAGAGACGGGGTTTCACCATGTTGGCCAGGCTGGTTTTTAACTCCTGACCTCAGGTGATCCACCCGCCTCGGCCTCCCAAAGTTCTGAAATTACAGGTGTGAGCCACCGTGTCCGGCCCCCTTCCTCATTCTTGAAAAACTCTCTCACTGGGCTTCAATAAGACCATACCCTCCTGTTTTTTGTCTTACTTCTCTGGCTCCTCTAGCTCTGTCTCCTCATATCTGCCAATCCTTAAGGTGTTCACTGGGGTGTTCACTGGGTCTATGTCCTAGGCCCCATTCTCTTCTCACCTGACACATCATCCTGAACACTGTCATCTACTTCCACAGTTTCTAAATGCCATGTATAGACTGATAACTCCCCAAAATCTGTATTTATAGCATGGCCTTTTCTCTTTTTCAGATCACTATATCCAACTTTCTATTCAACATCTAGACTTGAATGTCCCATGGGTACCAACATGCCTGAAGCTGAACTCATCCTCCTTCTTTGATCTCAGAAGATATCACCATCATCAACCCAGCTGCCCAAGTGAAAATTCTGGGAGTCAACCTCTATTCCTTCTTTCTCCCACTTCACATTCAGTCAGTCATCAAGTCCTGCCAATTAATTCTCCTAAAAATTTTTAAAATCCATTCACTTCTCTCCATCCTCATTGCAAATGCCATTCTTACTTCAGGCCCCCAAGTTCAGACCAACTTACTGAACTCCCTGCCTCTAATCTTGCCACCCTCTCTCATCTCCAATTCAATTGGTCACATTGCAAAAGAATGCCATTGATTTTTTTCCACACAGATCTGATCTTATCACCTTTGTTTAAAACACTTCAAAGGCCTTCAAGAAAAAAATTAAACTCTTTAACATGGTTTTCAAGGCCCTTCATAATCAGATCTTGCTTTGACAGTTCTGTGTAATGATTAGACTTGAGCAAGACTGGCTGGGTTCAAATCTCAGCTTTAACGCTTTTAGTAGCTGTGTATCTTTGAGCAAGTTAACCTCCCTGTACTTGAGTTTTCTGATCTATAAAATGAAGTAATTACAATGCCTACCTTCCGGGGTTGTTGTTTTTTGTTTGTTTTTGTTTTTTTTCTTTATAGAGTCTCACTCTGTCACCCAGGCTGCAGTGCAGTGACTCACTCTTGACTCACTGCAACCTCCGCCTACCAGGTTCACGCGATTCTCCTGCCTTAGCCTCCCACATAGCTGGGATTACAAGCACCCACCACTATGCCTGGCTAATTTTTGTATTTTCAGTAGAGTCAGGGTTTCACCATGTTGGCCAGGCTGGTCTTGAACTCCTGACCTCAAGTGGTCCACCCACCCCGGCCTCCCAAAGTGCTGAGATTACAGGTCTGAGCCACGGCGCCCTGCCAATATTAGCTTTTAGTAGTAGTATTCTCTCTTTAACTTTATCTCTTGCTTCTCTCTCTCTGTCCCCCCCTTCTCTAGCCACATAATATGTTTTTTTTTTTTAAATTTCTACAGCATGCCATATTCTCTTATTTAACTGTAAAATTCAATGGCTTTTAGTATATTTACAGAATTGTGCATTCATCACCACAATCAATTTTAGAACATTTTCATTACCCCAAAAAGAAGCCTCACACCCCTTAGCCTTAGGCAACCATTAATCTACTTTCTGTCTCCAAGGATTTGCCTATTCTGGACTTTTCATATACCTGGAATCATACAATATGTGGTCTTTTGTGTCTGACTTCCCTTCACTTGGCATAATGTTTTCAAGGTTTATCCATGTTGTAGCATGGATCAGTGCTTCATCCTTTTTATGGCTGCACCACGTTCTCTTTCATCGCCCAGCCTTTGTACAGGGAATCCTTCTGTCAGTAATCCATCCCTTTTCTCCACCCCCTACTCACATGATTAAGTCTCATTCAAACTTCAGCCCTGTAGTTTAGATGGAATGACAAGACTTCCTCCTGGAAGCCTTTGATGATCACCTTCTCCCATCCCCACCCCACCTAGAACTGTTTAAGTAAGCTTTCTAGGTGCTCCCCCCAGTATCCTGTATGTCCCCTATTGCTTATTTATTTATCTGTCTTTCTCCTCAACTGCTGGCTGAACAACAACTGCAGCCATATTTATATACTGCTCATATCCAGTACCTAGCAGAGGATGTGGCAACCACTAGGCACTCAATTACTTTGCTGAATTATGAAACAGGAACAGAAGGAGCAGGGCCAGCACAGAAAAGAGGAGGCTCAATTGGTAGCAGGCCAATGGAGGTTTTCTGCTGTGCTACCAGACTAAACTTTCTAAAACACTGCTTTCTTCAAGCCATATGTCTTCAAGCGAGATGCTGGGCCTGTTTCTCCTCTAAAAAATGAAGGATCCACCTGAATAATCCCTATAATCCCTTTTCAGCCCCAACACTGATTGCTTACAAGTATATGTTTAATTAGTCCCATAATTATGAAGGAGAGTCAAAAGGATGCCAAGTGCATTGAAATACATTTCTCTCAAATTAATGCATAATAACTGTGTACAAAATAGGACTTTTTTCCCTTAAAGTATTAGCAATGTGGACTAGCTGGGGTCAAATAAACAAAAAAATATGATGTCTTACATGACAATAGTAAAGGAATACAGTTTCCATCAACTAGAAGCTTTTGAATCCTCTTTTAATCAGTTCAATCTTGACACTTGATTGAAATATTAGCAGTAGGTGCCTCTTCATTTATCAGTTTTTAAAGGCCTGTATTAATTTCCCTACACTGGACTGTCTTTGTAAGATGGAACGGAAAGTAAGAGGCACCATTCCCTCTCAGAGTAGCACTTTCCAGCTCTAGATCTGGACTGCTCTCCATTAGAGAAGCCGGAACCAAAGATAGGCAGAAGCAAAAAAAAAAAAAAAAAAGAATCTCAATATACTCTATGTATACCACTCTAGGGATTCAGTAACAGTAACTCCCATTTATCAAACTCTGTATTGACCCTTTATATCATCTCATATAATGTTCCTAACAATTCCATGGGGTATTATTATTTTCATTTTATAAATAAGGAAAGTGAGCCACAGAGAGATTGAGCAATCACCCACGGTCATGTGACTAGTAAATAGTAGAGCCAGGATTTAAACCAGTCAGGTCTGAATACAGAGGTGAAGCCTATATTGGTACAGTATACATGCCTCCCATTATTTAACAATTATTCACTTATATATATTTCTCTCCCGCTGTTCTATGAACTCCTTTTGGGTTTGTGCCACCAGCACCTAGCCTAATGCTTGGCACATTGATTCATTCATCCCTTCAAAACAGATTTATCCAATGTATACCATGTGCTAACCACTGGTTGTGAGCACCTGGGCATACAGCAGTGAACAAGGCAGTTAAGATTCCCTGGCCTAGTAAAGCTTACAACTAGGTGAAAGAGACAGACAAGGCCAGGTGCAGTAGCTCATGCCTATAATCCTAACACTTTGGGAGGCTGAGATGGGGTGATTGCTTGCAGTCAGGAGTTCCAGACCAGCCTTGGGAGCATGGTGAAACCCTGTCTCTACAAAAAGTACAAAAATTAGCCAGGTGCGGTGGCTCACACCTGTGGTCTCAGCTACTTGGGAAGTTGAGGTAGGAGGATTGCTTGAGTCTCGGAGTTAAAGGCTGTGGTGAGCCACGATTGTGGCATTGCACTCCAACCTGGGTGACAGAGCAAGACCTGGTTGCTAAAAAAAGAGAGAAGAAAACAAGAATTTCTATGAAGAAAAAAAAGCAAAAAGAATGGGATTGAGAGTAGCTTGGGGTTGGGGGCAGTGCTTTGTTAGGCTAAGGTGCTCAGGGAAGGCTTCTGCAAGTAGGTGACAATTCATTTGAGCTGAGACTTAAACTATGAGAAACAACCAACCATGAGAAAGTCAGAGGAAGCAAGTTTCAAGCAGAGGTACTAGAAAGTACAAAGGTGGGAAAGGGTTTGGCAGGCTTAAGGATCAAAAAGAAGACGAATGTAGGTGGGGCATAGGAAGTGAAGGGGCCTATGGGAGGTATCAGATCTTACAGGGCCTTGTAGGACATGGGTACCTCCTATTATAATTACACTTAAAACTGGGACTGCTGCCCCCTATTGATTCATAACAAGAGCCAGGGTGGGAGAAATATGTTTTTGAAGGGGGAGACTCAGAGGCAGGATGCCTGAGCTTTGGGAAGAAAAGCATGGGCCTTTCTTGCACCTGCGTCCTCTTCCCCTGGGAATCCCTTCCTTTGTAGGCTACTCCCCTTTTTTTTTTTTTTTTACCCTTCTTCTTCTTCCTCCTCCCCCTTCTCCTCCTCCTCCTTTTCTTCCTCCCCAACCCCCACATCTCTAAAACAATTTAAGCACACAGGCCATTTCCCATCAACTCCTCCTGGGACCATGAGACAGCCAATCTATGCCTTAAGCCTCTAACGCCAAAACCTTTGAGCCAGATAAGAGGAGGGAGCCGTGGTGATAGTGGCAGCAGCCATGTCGTCCCAGCTTGAGCTCAAAGCTCAAAGGCTTCTTCTGTCTGACCCCTGAAGGGAGTCAGGCGATTTTGGCTTAGTTAATACAAGCAGTCTGGAGAGCTGAGCTACCTAACTACTGTGACAAACAGAAAGGAAAACAAGACTCAGAAAAAGCCAATACCAGAGAACAAGAATTACAAGCACGCATCGGCACCCGCAGCAGACAGGCTGGGTGGAGGACTCCCAACGTAACATACGCACAGGTTTCAGAGCACCGCAGAATACCTTTGCCTCTCTGGAAAGCTAGTTGCAACACTTCTTACTCCCTACTGCCCCACTGTGGAGAAATGCTTTGGGAAAATGTTGACATGAGCGACTTGTGGAGGAGCATTCACTGCCATACTCTTTGGACTTTGGACTCCTGGCAGTTCTCATTCCCTTTTTCCTCCAGCATCTATCAAGCTCAGAGAAAGAGGCTTTTGACACACATACAACGACGTGGTCTTTACCTCTCCTTATTAAAATTTAAGGCCAATAAAATAAACTAAACATTGAGCTTAACCTTTTCCAAAAATGGCAAAAAGTCGCGCAGGAAAATAGGAGGAAGGAAATAATAAAGATAAAAGCAAAAATAAATAAATTAGAGGTTGTAAAAACAATAGAATTAATAAATAAATTCAAGAGCTGGCTGCTTGAAAGGGCTAATAAAGTAGATAAAACTCTGGCAAATCTATGTAAGAAAAACACATAAAATTAGAAATGAGAAAGGGGATATAACAACCAGTATAAACAATATTTTTTAATTGTAAGAAAATGCTATGCACAATTGTATGCTAATAAATTTTTAAAATATAGTGCAATAGATCCTTTTTGTCTATAAAAATGTAAAATACTAAAATTCATACCACAAGTAGAAAAGCTGATAAATTAATAACTGAAGAATAAATTCAGAAACTGTCACACAAAGTTCCTAAACCTAATGATAAGTAGTTTTAAACCTTCAAAGGAGAAAACATAGAAAAAGTTAAGCATGTGCCTTTCATCCCATGAAACAAATATGGTCCTGATCCCCAAACCTGATAAACATAAAACATGAAAACTGGAGACCAAATGTAGACTATATTATAGTTGACAGGTCCAAAAAATTTAGCCTAAATACAAGCAAACATAGTTTAGCAAAGCTTGAATAGAGCAAAACATCACAATCAAAAAGAATTAATCCTCGGAAAGCAACAATGGTTCAGCCTAAAGCAGTCTACTAGTATAATGCTAACCATAGGTTAAATCAGTCCTTCTCAACATTTTTGTGGCATACATAGAAAATGAGACTGGGTTCGGTGGCACACGCCTGCAATCCCCAGCAATTAGGAAGGCCAAGACAGGCAGATGGCTTGAGTCCAGGTGTTTGATACCAGCCTGGGCGACATGGTGAAACCCTGTCTCTGCAAAAAATATACAAATTAGCTGAGAGTAGTGGCTTGTGCCCATCGTCCTAGCTACTCAGGGGCACTAAGGTGGGAGGATCACTTAAGCCCAGGAGGTCAAGGCTGCAGTGAGCCATGACTCTGCCATTGCACTCCAGCCTGGGAGACAGATCGAGATCCTGCCTCAAAAGGAAAAAAAAAAAGAAAGAAAGAAAATAAAAATATTTGTAAGGGCCACTGAGGTATGAAAACGAGGCTGTTCTTAGCTGGAGGTGGAAAGAAGGGTTTCTGGCTGTCCCAAGCCCACTGGCCACCCTAATAGTTGAGGGGATGGATATATTGGCAGATCTATAACCAGGTATGCTATTCACAGTGTTTACCAAGTGGCAAAGCACAGGGATGGACCAAAGACGCTGGGCAGCAGCATTACATCAGGGTCCTGATGGTCTCCTGCAGTGCCAGGTGTTATCACTTTAGCTGGTGGATTCTGGGAGTGTGTCCCAGGGAATAGCTGGGTCAGTGAGAGGGCACGCTCAGGGCAATAGTGATTTACTATGGAAGTATTTCAGTATTTTAAGGGTGTAGCTGTTCTGGTGTGTACCTGCTGAATATCAGCAATGCCTGCAACCCCGACTCAATCTGTCAGTGGGATCAGTTAGGAAGCTCTTGGTTAAACTGCATTCTGTCTGTTTTAGCATTTGTCATGCTGTATTGTCATGGTTGCCATCTTGTCCTTCTTTTGACTAGCCTGTGACACTATTCATCCTCATCTCTCCAGCACTCTCACACAGTATCTGACACACTGTAGAAGCTTAATAAATGTTTGCCCGATGTATCAAGAATCATTTCCAAGAGATATCCAAAAGAGCAAATCATAACATTGAATATACACTCTGTAAAATTAGGGATGGAAGGATAAGCATGATAAGGATATCCATGAAAATAATAAGGATAACATGATTAAGAACATTGATTTAAAACACAAGGCAAAATTCTATGTAACTAAAGAAATATTAATGACCAGGCTTGGTGGCTCACACATGTAATCCTAGCATTTTTGGAGGCCAAGGTAGGAGGATCACCTGAACTCAGGAGTTCAAGACAAGCATGGGCAACATAGTGAAACCTCATCTCTCAAAAAAAAAAAAAAAAAATTAGCTGGGCATGGTGGTGCATGCCTGAAGTCCCAGGGTCCTGATGGTCTCCTGCTGTGCTAGGTGTTATCACTTTAGTTGGTGGATTCTGGGAGTGTGTCCCAGGGAATAGCTGGGTCAGTGAGAGGGCACTCAGTGTGCCCAGGAGGCTGAGGTGGGAGGATCGCCTGAGCCCAGATCAAGGCTGCAGTGAGCAATGTTCCCACCATTGCACTCCAGCCTGGGCAACAGAGTGAGACCCTGTATCAAAAAAAGAAAGAAAGAAGAGAAAAGAAAAGGAAAGAAGAAAGGCTAGGCACGGTGGCTCATGCCTCTAATCCCAGCACTTTGGGAGGCCGAGGTGGGCGGATCACGAGGTCAGGAGTTCAAGACCAGCCTGACCAACATAGTGAAACCCCGTCTCTACTAAAAATACAAAAATTAGCCAGGCGTGGTGGTGTGTGCCTGTAACCCCAGCTACTCAGGAGGCTGAGGCAGGAGAATCGCTTGAACCCCGGAAGTGGAGGTTGCAGTGAGCCGAGATTGCACCACTGCACTCCAGCCTAGGTGACAGAGTGAGACTCCATCTCAACAAAAAAAAAAAAAAAAAAAAAAAGAAAGAAAGAAAGAAGGAAAGAAGGAAAGAAAAAAGAAAGAAAGAAAAACATTTCTTTCTTTAAAAAAGGAAGCAAAATAGGCATCTTCTATCATTTTTAATATCATTTTGAACTTCTGGTCAATTCAATAAGATATGAAAAAGAAATAAGATATAAGTATTAAATAAGTTACCACGGAAAATACAAAAAAAAATTAAGAATGAATGTGTCAATAGAGGTATGGTATCCATATAAAGAAAACTACAAAACTATTGGAAGATGTAACAAAAAGCCTCCACTCTCACCCATATATGTGTGTTTTGTGTAACTATTGATATAGTGTGTGATTTTCTGAAATCCTTGTCAAATTATAACTGTAGGGAAAGGCCACACGTATGTGGGTGAAGCATGGATGGAGTTTCCCTGGAAAACATAATTATTCCAGATTATCAATCATTTTGAACAAAAAAGACAGGATCTTAAGTTGGCAAGAAATGAATTGCTTGTCTTTCTCTAAGTCTAGCTGTCTTGGATTCAGACATCGGGGGATTCATAAATTCTCACCTTAGGCTCCTGGGTGGTGGTGGGTCGCTAAGATGATATCCACCTGGTGGAAATAAGTAGAGACCTAGATAAGATGGGGTTCCGAAAAGCAAGACTTACATTATAAAGCAGTTTTCTGGTTTCATATTTTTCTGTGTTTATTTATTTACTGTTATTCCCTAGTCTCTAGAACAATATTGTCCAATGTTCCAGTCTTACCTCAACTATACTAAAAGGTACTCAGGAAAGGTTACTGTGTCTACATTTAGGCCAAAGTGCTGAAGGGAGGGTGAGACCTCTTTCTTCACTGGTAGGCATAAGTGGGGTTGTCAGTAATTATTAATAATTGAGTGCCTGAGCCAGGCACAGCATTGCTTTACACACATTATCTCATTCAACCCTCTCAACAACCTGGTGAGGTAGGCACTTTTATTTCTCACCTCCACTTACAAGTGAGAAACTTGAAGCTAAAAGAGGTGTACTGGTTTATCCAACATTACACAGCAAGGAAAATGGCAGAAGTTGAGTAGAAATGCAGCTCTGTTCAACTCCCAACTCCGTGTTCTTAACCACTAGCGACTCCAAGAGACTCCAGGGGGAGAAAATTCTAGGGGACAGGAGTTAAGGGTTCTAGATGTAATTCACTTACCAAAGGTAGAAGTTTTCCTTTCAGGAGATATAAAAGACACATTCAATAAATAAAATTCATGCCATGTTCATAGATGGAATGCTAAATATTAAAGATATCAATTTTCCTTGAGTCAATTTATCATTTTTTTCAGCACCATATCCCAGGGTAAAAATAACTCCAGAGAGGCAGAAAATCTAGGTTACTTATGAAAAGAAAATCCTTAGGTAATTTTTTTATTATACTTTAAGTTCTGGGGTATATGTGCAGAACGTGCAGTTTTGTTACATAGGTATACATGTGCCATGGTGGTTTGCTGCACCCACCAACCTGTCATCTACATTAGGTGTTTCTTCTAATGCTATCCCTCCCCTAGCCCCCCACCCCCCAACAGACCCCAGTGTGTGATGTTCCCCTCCCTATGTCCATGTGTTCTCATTGTTTAAGTCCCACTTATGCATGAGAACATGTGGTGTTTGGTTTTCTGTTCTTGTGATAGTTTGCTGAGAATGATGGTTTCCAGCTTCATTCATGTCCCTGCAAAGGATATGAAGTCATCCTTTTTTATGGCTGCATAGTATTCCATGGTGTATATGTGCCACATTTTCTTTACCCAGTCTATTATTATTAATATTGTATATTTTACTTGACATTCTTAAAAGGGACACTTCAAAGTACAATAGGGATGCTGTCTCCTCTAAACTCTGCCCAAAACATAGAGAGTTGCAAGGCTCTAGTTTCTCCCCTGATAACATCCTGCCAGAGCTCATCAGAATATAGCAAGATCCTTGTACTTGGCTCAGTTAGGCCCCGTCACTCATATCTCAACTCCCTTTTCCTTAAGAGACAAGAATGTAATCCAAAGGCCTTGGTAAGTTTTGATTCTGCTTTCTCCATCTTTTCTCAAGGCTTTCTCTTCTCAGGATGAATTTTCTCCTTTTTCTAATCACTTTTAATATTCCTACCCTTTTTATTTGCTTTATAAGCCTGTCTTTTTTTTTTTTTTTTTTTTTTTTTTTTTTTTTTTTTTTGCTGATGGAGGTCACTGAAACTGACTAAATCACCCCAAGACAGTCATTCCCCCCACACAGGCTGGGCTTCTGTGAGATTGGAGGGGGTTCACAAATAAAACACAGAGCATTAAAAGCATGGGCTAGCTGAGTGATCATGGATTTAATCCTGGAATTGGCTCAGGAATATATAGATTCAACCATTCTCCACTGGATAACCTGAAAAAAAGAGCAAAATTAGCCCTCACTCATGGAGGAGCCCCAAACGGTTTAAAGCACTTCATACTACAAAATAAATCCCCATACACTAAACGCGGAATAATAAGAACTACAACAAAAGAAAAATTTTAGCCTTGGGATGATGTCAAAATCCTGCTTTAGCTCTTTTTACGTGGCTTGTAAAAGACTACGTAATGTAATGGTTGAGAGCAAGGACCTGAGTATGGGCTCTGCCACTTAACTAACTGGGTAACTGGATAAATTACTTCAGGTTCACTATACCTTGGCTTTCTTATTTGTAAAATGAGGTAATAATAGAAACTATATCATAGAGTTGCTGTGAAGATTAAATAAGATAATATGTATTAGATGGTAGATACACTGTTAACAATAATTACTCGTCAAACCCAGCCTCCCCTACCAGAAACCCTATGGTTGCTTCTTTCATTCTTTCCTGCACTGATTTGATTACTTGTCCTTTTGTCACAGGCCGTTTCACTGCTGATTCCCTCCCTCCTTTCCTTCTTCTTTGACTCTTCTTATAGCCTCTTCAAACTTCCCCTCCCTGCAAAATGCCCTTTTGCAAGCTGCTATTAAAGCACCAGAGTGTCGTCTCAGTGCTTTTCCCCATCCCAAGATCCAAGATTGCTTTCTTTTCCAGGAGCTCCAGCTTTATTAATGAAAAATAGCCAAATCCAGGGCACAGGGTGTGTGCTGCAGAGATTTTCAGATGTAAAATAACAGCTGTTCTACCACAACTGTTGTTTTTGAGAAATTCAAACTGTTCAGACTAGACTCATGCCAAAAGGAATTCTTTCAGACCACTGAGTATGCCCTAATTAATTTCTAGACTGGGTCTAACTTCATCAGTGATCTGGAGGTTTAGGAAATCTTCATTTATCTTACTTTATACTTCTTTGCTGTCTTCTCCCAACCTTCCTATGTCCTCATACCAGCTATCACTACATAAGGATGCCATCTGTTCTTCAAATCCCTTCCATAAAGACTTCTAATATTTGCCTTCAGATTTTGTCCTTTGTTTTCAACTACCCCCAAGTCCCTAAGCAGTTAAAAATAGCCAGTCAAGACTTTCAGACTAAAGAACTAAATCAAATATCAAAAACAGTTAGGGAAAATATATATCAAGCAGTTCAGGTTAAACAAGTTCCATAAACTTAATACAACCTTCACAATATTGCCTAGGTCAATGAGCATGAGATCACAAATTCTTCTAAGGCCAAACAAGATACCCATTCCTCTCAAAATAGATTCATGGGTACAGCTGCAATACAGGTACAGGGGCTGCATATTTCAATGACACTTCCATGTTCACATTACATTCTGAATACTACCCAGTATCATTACAAGTCATTCCCAGCCATCATTGGCAAAACTTCAGAATAAGATCCAAATAAAAGAAGCAGAAAGCACACTAAATTATGGACAAGCAATCATCTAGCATTTTTCAGTAAAATCTGCTGCATCCTATGAACATTATTAGACTATGAGTTTCAAGATAGCAAGGATTTTTGTCTGTTTTGTTCACTGTTGTGCTCCTAGGACCTAGCACACATAGGAGGCATTCAACAAATATTTGTTGAGTGAAAGAATGACAGCCTCCTCAATTTTACACTTTGGGGTGCTACATCTTCCCCTGCCACTAACTAACACAGAAATTAAAATAAAATGTTTTTTCTGGCCACTCACGCCTGTAATCCCAGCACTTTGGGAGGCCGAGGCGGGCAGATCACCTGAGGTCAGGAGTCCAAGACCATCCTGGTCAACGTGTTGAAACCCTGTCTCTACTAAAATACAAAAAAATTAGCCAGGCATGGTGGCAGGCACCAGTAATCCCAGCTACTTGGGAGTCTGAGGCAAGAGAATCACTTGAACCCAGGAGGTAGAGGTTGCAGTGAGCTGAGATTACACCATTGCACTCCAGCCCGGGCAACAAGAGTGAAACTCCATTTCAAATAAATAAATAAATAAATATAAAATTGAGAATTCATCTGGGCATGGTGGCTCATGCCTGTAATCCCAGCACTTTGGGAGGCAGAGGTGGGCTCACCACCTGAGGTCAGGAGTTTGAGACCAGCCTGGCCAACATGGTGAAACCCTGGCTCTACTAAAAACACAAAAATTAGCCAGGCACGGTGGCACACACCAATAGTCCCAGCTACTTAGGAGGCTGAGGTAGAAGAATCCCTTTAACCCAGGAGGTGGAGGTTGCAGTGAGCCAAGATTGTGCCATTACACTCCAGCCTGATTAACAAGAGCGAAACTTTGTTTCAAAAAAAATTGAAAATTAAAAGACGGAAACAAAGAGAATACATGTGCATTATGTCTTTGAAAAGGTGATGTATATCAGGGAAATGTATTTAGTTAAATGCTGTGTCCCCCAGGCTGGAGTGCAGTGGCACCATCATAGCTCACTGCAGCCTCGACCTGCTAGGCTCAGGCTATCCTCCCACCTCAGCCTCCTGAGTAGCTAGGACCACAGGTGCATGCCACCATGCCCAGCTAGTTTTTGTGGCTTTTTTTTTTTTTTTTTTGGTAGAGATTGAGTGTCACTATGTTGCCCAGGTTAGTCTCTAAATCCTAGGCTCAAGCAATCCTCCCACCTTGGCCTCACAAAGTGCTGGAATTACAGGTATGATCCATTGCACCCAGCCCAGGAAAAGAAATTTCAAAGGACATGATTAACTGTTATCTTTTTTTTTTTTTTTTTTTTTTTTTTTTTTTTTTTTTTTAAAGATACAGGGTATTACTCTGTTGCCCAGGCTTGTCTTTAGCTCCTGGGCTCAAGCAATCTTCCTGCCTTAGCCTCGCCAAGTAGCTGGGATCACAGGCATGAGCCACCACACCTAGGCTGATTAGCTATTCTAAATTACACTATTGACATAAGCAAACCTCTGTATAATAAAATCTAAAATCCTGTAATGGCCTACAAAGATCTGTATAATTTGGTTTCCTGGTTCCTCTGACCTTGTCTCTCTCTACTCACTCTGCTGCAACCATGCTGGCCTCCTTGCTGTTCCTTCAACATATCATGCAAGCTCTTTCTTCTGGGCCTTTGCACTTGCTATTTTCCTCTGCCCCAAATGCTCTTCATCCAGGTAGCTACATGCTCAAATGTTCCTTACCAGCCTATTTGCAATAGCAACACCTCTACCCAGTACTCCCTGACCTCATTTTGACAACTATTTTTCTTGAACTATAGCATCTATCATCATCTAACCTACCATAAATTTACTTGTTTATTTATTTTTTATATGTTGACCTTACTAGAATTTAAGCACAATAAAGACAGGGCATTTTTTTTTAATTGCTATATGCCTGGGACCTGAAACTAAACCTGGCATGAGCTCAATAGATATTTGCTAAGTTAATGAATGAATAAAAAGGCTGAAATAAGTGGGAAACTCTGCCCTACAAAAAAATTGCATCAACTATGATAGGCAAAGTTTTAATGGCTAGTCTGTATAAAGAGTTTATTTGAATTTATTTTTAAAATGTCATCAAGACTAGGCTCATAGTAGACATTCAAGAAAAATTTGTTCAATGAATAAATGAACAAATAAATGAGCATATAAATGGATAAAGGACATGAACAGTCAATTCATATGAGAAAATAAAAATAGGAAGCAAACATATGGGCAAGTATTCAACTAAAACAAGATTAAGGCAATAATAAGGTATTTATTGAATTAGCAATTTAAAATACTTAATGAAGAAGTTTCAATTCAAGTAATACCAATATAAATTCATAGAATTCTTTAAAAAATATGTCAGTATGCTTCTGCTTAGAAGTAACAGGATGTCCAATTTAAATTGACTCAAACAAAGGGGATTTATTGAATCATATAACTAAGAGATTTGAGTAAGGAGGATTCAAGGCACAATTTAATCCTGGTTCTAGCTCTGTTTCCTTGTAACTCCTTCAGCTCTGCCTGCCTCTTTGTGTTCCCTTCATCCTCACATTGCCACCCTCATTGTTGCAAAAGGGCTGCTAAAGCAACTTTTCTCTTCCTCTTGAACATCCTGGGGAAAAGATTATGCTGCCTTCTAAAACCAGGAAAGAAGCTCTGGGCTCCACACTGACTAGGCCACCACTAAACAAATTTCTTTGACCAGGGGAATACTATATGCTGAACAGCTTAAGCCTGGGTTACCTCAACCAAATACTATGGCAAAGGAATAGATTGCCCAGATTTGCTAAGACTAATGAGGGCTCATGATTGGAGGTGGCAGTGGTGGAATCAATTCCACCCATCAAATGGCTGTGATATGGTTTGGCTGTGTCCCCATCTAAATCTCATCTTGAATTGTAACTCCCATAATTCCCACATGTTGTAGGAGGGACACAGTGGGAGAAGATAATTAAATCATGGGGGGGCAGTTTCTGCCATACTATTCTCGTGGTAGTGAATAAGTCTCACAAGATCTGATAGTTTTATAAGGGGTTTCCCCCTTTCACTTGGCTCTCATTCTCTTGCCTGCCACCATGTAAGATGTGACTTTGCTCCTTATTTGCCTTCTGCCATGATTGTGAGGCCTCCCCAGCCATGTGGAACTGTGAGTCCATTAAACTTCTTTCCTTTATAAATTACCCAGTCTCGGGTATATCTTTATTAACAGGGTGAAAATGGACTAATACAGGCTGCTTGGGAGATATGTCCACTGCAGAAAGCAATTTGGATATACCTATCAAGAGCCTTTAACCTAGTAATTACCCTCTGAGAATTTATCCTAAGGAACAGATTCAAATGAAGTAATGCTACATGCATCAATTTTTACTTTATCTCTGCATTATATGAATAATTTTATTACCTATAACAATAAACATTGTAAAAACTTAAATGCACAAATACTGAGAAATATTTTTAAAGTATGTTATGTAAATCAACATTCCATGGATTATGATGTAACTATTAAGAGTAATAATAAAAAAATATATATAATGACAGGAGGATATATATATATTTTATATTATGACATATAGTAATCATAATATAATCTGTAATCATATAAAATTCTGGTATACTAATCCTGGAATGGAACTTGAAGAGATGAAAACTGTCATATTTAGGCAGGAGAATTAAGAGTCATTACTTTCCTTTCTAAAATTGACTTTAATCTTTTACAGTATTTACAATAAATTTTAAAATCAAAGGGTTACAATCCAAAGACAACTGAGAAATTTCTGAGAAGTATGTGTGCTCTAAGAATAAAATCAAATTCTCAGGGCTCAGTGCGGTGGCTCACACCTGTAATCCCAGCACTTTTGGAGGCCGACGTGGGCAGATCACTTGAGGTTAGGAGTTCGAGACAAGCCTGGTCAAAATGGTAAAACCTTGTCTCCACTTTAAAAAAATTAGATTTTAGGCTAAACCAACAGTTCTGTAAAGCCCTGGGCAAAGCTGGCTTTCAACATGCCTGCCTCTCATCATCACCAAAGCTTCCATTTCCTTCTTGGTTTTCTTTTCCCACTTTGACATCTCCTCCTCCACTGATCTCCATGCTTATTAGAACCTCCAGTCATTATGAGAAAGATCTTAGAAACTCGCTTACACTGAACTTCCTTGGTACGAGAACTTAGAGAGAGAAGTCAGGTAGGGGTGGCAAATTTTAACCCAAAGAAATAAATAGATGAGAATAGATATTTTGATCCAGTTCAATCTCAGGGCTGGAAAACGACAGGCCAGTTTGGAAATGGAAGAGAAGAAAAGAGACAGTATCTGTCATGTGTCTATTAATATCTAAAAATGTATTTAATTACTAAATTCAAAGCATTGTGATAGATATAAATACGAGTAAAAATTACAGACTTAAAAAAGGTAAGCCATGTAAGAAAACAACTATAATAAAATGATGAAAATAAGTACCATGAATGGGATTAAATGATATGGAAAATAAAAAACAGAATATTATTTTTAGCTGTTGATATTAGGAGAGGCTTCATGAAGAAGGTGATAGTACTTCTAGAGCTTGAAAGATAAGAAAGGTTTTAGTATGTATAGAAAGGGAATCAGGGTTCCAGGCAAGGGCAATTGCATGGAAAATTCACTGAGGTGTATACAAGAATAGCAAGTACTAAATTTCAGATAATCTAAGACATCCATGATTATAAGACACATTGCTACTTTATGTAACACAAGAAAAGATAAAGATTGCCAATTAAACAGCAACTCAATGCTTTCTATTCACTCAGAATTTTTATTCTATATTTATTGAAAGAGTTCTTTTAGACTTTAGACATAGACAAAGCAAAATAAACTTATTATGATATTTCTAAAACTTCCTAAAACATCTAACCACAACTTATCTTACCTAACTTATTTTCCATTAGTCATTCCTTGAACATATAAATAGGGAGACTGGTTTAAAAAACTGTCATAATAAATGTGAGGGACCTGGGGAAAGAAAGGAAAAGGGGGACAATTGAAAATGTTTTATTTATTTTTAAAAAGAGAAGTTTGAAAGGAAATAAACAGGGGCCAGGCATGGGTGGCTCAAGCCTGTAATCCCAGCACTTTGGGAGGCCGAGACGGGCGGATCACGAGGTCAGGACATTGAGACCATCCTGGCTAACACGGTGAAACCCCGTCTCTACTAAAAAATACAAAAAATTAGCCGGGTGAGGTGGCGGGCGCCTGTAGTCCCAGCTACTCGGGAGACTGAGGCAGGAGAATGGCGTAAACCCGGGAGGCGGAGCTTGCAGTGAGCTGAGATCCGGCCACTGCACTCCAGCCTGGGCGACAGAGCGAGACTCCGTCTCAAAAAAAAAAAAAAAAAAAAAAATTAAAGGAAATAAACAGATTTGAAAAAGAAGCACATAGAAATGAAAAACACAATAGAATCAAAACTAAACATAATTGGTAGATTAGCCAATAGATTATTCAAAGGAACTGGGAACTTGGACCTAAGTGATGGACATCCAGGATTTATGGCATTCCTGGTAGAGAAGATAACTACAGCAGAACTGTGATCAGGATACTAAGCCTTGGCCAGCGCAAGTAGAAAAGTTTGAGCCTGAAATTCTTTAACTGAGCTGAGATCCAATGGGCTGAATTGTTCTGGGAGAATAGTGCCCAATGACCACATGCAGAAGGATAATCATATCCACTCCAGAGAAAACTTTTCCAAATTTAAATCCATTGGACCCCCACAGTTTAAGATCAATCAATGAGCTCACAATTAAAATTACACAAGAAGGTAAGACATTATAAGGGAGGGTCAACTAGGAACAAGGAAATACAAAAGAGTTCTAGCTACCTAAGAAAAAAGATATTGAAATTATTAGATACAGATTATAGAACAAAGGATGATAATGAAGCTGAACAAGCAATAAGGTGCTACTAGGAATAAACAGGTAGATTTTGGAAAAATAGAATTTCTTAAAATGAAAGCTAAATTTTAAAAAAACACACACAAAACTCAGGATTCGACACCAGCCTGGGCAACATAGAGAGACCCTGTCTCTACAAAAATAAATAACTAAATAAAAACTTATTAGAATAGGTGCTTTGATGGTCTTTCTGAGATGCAAGAAGTGATAAGTATATAAAATGGCAATCACATGTAAACCTAAATAAATACTGGTTGTATAAAATAAAAATAATAATGATGTCTAATTTGTGGGGTTACAAAAAGGACAGAACTAAAATATGGGGCAAAAATAGTATGCAAGTCAAAAAAAAAGGGTGATTGTATTTAAAGCACTCTAAAGCCCTTGTACTGTTTAGAAAAAACATTATACTTATTCACATAAGATTAATATGCATAGTAAAATTTCAAGGGTAATCTGTATAAATTCTAAACCCACAGATAGAAAAACAGGAAATAGGAAATAAAACCCAAAGAACAACAATCCAAAAGCTTACAATAAAAAAGACACACAGAGAAAGTGAGATGAGCAGAAATTATATGTAAGATAGAAGAGACAAATGCAAAGTATTATCACAGTAAATATAAATAAACTAAACTATCTAAAAGATTGGCAGGGAGGATTTATAAACAAAAGCTAGCTATATGCTATTTACAAGAGACCGAAGAGTTGAAAGTAAAAGGATAGAAAAGGATATACCAGCTAAGAAGCAGTGAATTACTATTAAAATATACTTTAAGACAAAAAGCATCCTTAGAGTCTTTATATAACAAGAAAATGTTTAATTCACCAGGAAGATATAACTTTCCTAACTTGCATGCACATAAAACAGTGACCTCAAGCTACATAAAGCAAAAATTACAGAATGAAAAGGAGGAGTTTACAAATTCAGCAAAAATTATAAAACTATGGCGAGGAATTTATACATTCAACAAAATAATGAAATATTTTAACATACTTGTTTCAACTGATAAGACAAGCAGAAAGAAAATCAGTAAAAGTGCATGCAATGATTTGAAGGTATGTGTCTCTCCAAAATCCAGTTGTTGGAACTTAAACCCCAACATGGTGGTATTAAGAACTGGGGTCTTTGGGAAGTGATTAGGCCATAGGGCTCCACTCTCATGAATGAGATTAATGTTCTTATCAAAAGAAGCATTAGAGAGCTGCCTGGACCTTCCATTTCTTCTGCCATGTCAAGATACAGCATTCATCCCTTTTGCCCTTCCGCATAGGAGAATGCAGCAAGAAGGTACCATCTTGTAAGCAGAGAATAGCTTTCACTAGACACTAATTCTGCCCATACCTTGATCCTGGACTTCCCAGCTTCCAGGATTGTGAGCAAGAAATTTCTGCTTATAAATTACCCAGTCTAAGGTATTTTGTTATAGCAGCAGAAATGGACTAAGACAGTGTAGAAGAATATGCTATGACTAAATGTGTTTATCCCAGAAATGCAAGTTTAGTTCAACATTAGAAAAATCTATAAATATCATTCACCACATTAACAGATTAGATGAGAAAAACATGATTATGTCAATAATGGAACTTCCTTAATGTGAGAAAGGGTAACTACAAAACACCTGCAACAATATTCCTAATGGGAAAGTTTTAGAAGCATTCCCTTTAAAATCATCACGGGGAAAAAAACTGTTAACAGTTTTTCTCAACATGGACTGAAGGTCCTAGCTAGCACAGTAATTTCAGAAATTTAAGTTATAAGGATTAGAAAGAAATAAATAAAATTGTCATTATTCAAAGATGTGATTATTGGCCAGGCACAGTGGCTTACGCCTGTAAACATAACACTTTGGGAGGCCGAGGTGGGTGGATCACTTGAGCCTAGGAGTTGGAGACCAGCCTAGGCAAAACCCTAACTCTACAAAAATACAAAACATATTAGCCAGGCATGGTGGTGCACGCCTGTAGTCCCAGGTAGTCAGGAGGCTGGGGAGGGAGGATCACCTGAGCCAAGGGAAGTTTAGGCTGCAATGAATCATGATTACGCCATTGTACTCCAGCCTGGGTGACAGAGCGAGACCCTGTCTCAAGAATTTTTAAAAGATACGTATTAAAAAGATACGATTATCTGCATAGAACATGCAAAATGATGGGTACACAATTATTCTCTTTATTAGTTTAAAAATTAAACATATACATGTTAATTACATGTTAATAACATTACATGTTAATGTATAGTACATTATTGTTTTATTTTTGTGTTTATACAACATGTATTGTTGTATTATGTATAAATACAACATAAATTGAATATATGCATGCTACATACTCTTTTGTATCTTATGTGTATATAAAATAATTAAAAATCATATAACAGGGTTAAAGTTTTATTAAAAATTGCTTGGGGAGGGAAGCAAGTAGGACCAGAAAGTGCTGACAGTCAAAACAGGAAGAGTTGAGAGACTAAAAGTAAAGCGAACATACATTCTGATATTCCTAATATAGTCCCAGTTTATTTTATTTTCTTAGTGTAATTGTTAATATAATCTGCCTCTCGCCTTCAAAAGTATTCCAGTTTAAGGGAAAAAAATTATATTTCCTCCCAAGTATAATAGAAGTCATGGTAAGGAAGAAGAATAGAAGTAAGGGAATGAAAGAGGTTAAAGGGTAAGGGGTTCTAGTAAAAATGTGAGATCTTAAAGATGGAAAAGCTCTTTTTTTTGAGACAAGGTCTTGCTCTGTCGCCCAGGCTGGAGTGTGGTGGTGCAATCTCGGCTCACTGCATCCTCCACGTCCCAGGCTCAAGCAATCCTCTCGCCTCAGCCTCCTGAGTAGCTGGGGCCACAGGTGCACATCACCACGCCTGGCTAATTAAAAAAAATTTTTAAATAGAGATGGGGGTCTCACTTTGTTGCCCAGGCTGGTCTCAAACTCCTGGGTTAAAGTGATCCTCTTGCTATGGCCTCCCAAAGTGCTGGAATTACAGGCATAAGCCACCGTGCCTGGCGAAGGTGGAAAAACTTTAGAGAGATGGCCAGAACCGGGCATGAAGTATAGTGTATGAGTAAATATAGTGAGTAGGAAATAAAGATCATCAAGAGGAGAACAAGTAACTGTGAGCCCATCCTGTTTTAAGAGTTAGCTGTGTTAAATGTTAAAATCCCCAAGGACAAGGTATGCAGTGAAAAAGAAAATTAGGATTCTGTGCTAATGTCATTAATCAGTGTATCCCAGGGGATTATAGATAACCGCTACAAAATGGGAAGAGTAAGGTAAAAGTGGATAGTGTGGACTTCAAAAGAGGAAGGGCTCATGAGAGACAGTGGAAAACATGCCAAATGAGAGTAAAAAGGAAGTCAACCCCAAATCCTTACTCTGAGTTTAGAGGCGAGAGAAAAAGTGGTTTCTATTTTGAGAGTTGCAAGAGAAGGCCAGATTTTAGTTATGACAGTGAAGACTCCAGGAAAACATTCATTATTAAGGGAAGTTTGTTCACAAAAGAATAGAGGTCCCAGGAAGGCAGGAGTGATGTGGATTTCTGCTGAGTGAGGTGAAATAACCATGCAGTGAGCTGTAAGGCCCATCAGAGGCAGAGTAGACCATAGCCTATGTTGTGAATAGAAGGGCAAGGGAAGACCCATCTCCCTGACCTGAAATATGGGTGTTTCCCTCTATATACCTGAGCATTCAAATATTTAGAGGCATGTAGGTTATTATTTCACTTGTTATGCAGTCTTTTGAACATGCAGCTTTCACCATTTTTCTAAGAATCCTATTTATCCCTCCAATCATTTAATGAATATTTTCTAATGACTATGTACTAAACTCAATGCTAGGAACTTGAGGAACAGCAGTGAAAAGGGCAAATATGGTCCTTCCCTTCAAATTATTATATAAAAATGCATTAGAATTGTGATGAATGCTATAAAAGGAAAACACAAGTTTTTCTTTACTATGAGATGACATAATAGGTGAGTCTAACTTAGTTTCAAAGGAAGGAAGATTTTCCTAAGAAGGCGACATTTAAGGATGACTTGGAGTTGATCAGTTTAAAAGATGGGAATGAGTTTTCCATTTAGAGGGGATAGCACATGCAAACAGCTTAAGATGGAAAGGTACTTGAATAAAAATAGGCCAATGTGGCTAGAAGTACAATGAGTTAGGAAGGGACCACATGATGCAGGGCTTTGTAGGGCATATTAAGAATTTTGGTCTTCCCAATGCAGAGAAATGTTTACAACAATCAAACACTAGTGGATAACTCTAATTTTGCTTCTGCTGGGATGGCCATTCTCTTTCACACTTGAACTCTTACCTCACAATCTCCATAGATTACCCCAACAGAGTAATTCCGTCTTTATTTTTTTATTTTATTTATTTATTTATTTTGAGACGGAGTCTCACTCTGTCACCCAGGCTGGAGTGCAGCGGCGCAATCTTGGCTCACTGCAAGCTCCGCCTCCTGGGTTCACATCATTCTCCTGCCTCAGCCTCCCCAGTAGCTGGGACTACAGGCACCCACCACCACGCCCAGCTAATTTTTTGTATTTTTAGTAGAGACGAAGTTTCACCATGTTAGCCAGGATGGTCTCAATCTCCTGACCTTGTTATCCACCCACCTCAGCCTCCCAAAGTGCTGGGATTACAGGCATGAGCCACCACTCATGGCCATAATTCCGTGTTTAAATTTTTAGTTGACATGTAATAATTGTGCATATATATGGGATACACAGTGTTTTTTTTTTATTTTTATTTTGTTTTGTTTTGGTTTTTTGAGATGGAGTTTTGCTCTTGTCATGGGCTAGAGTGCAATGGCATGATCTTGGCTCACTGCAACCTCTGCCTCCCAGGTTCAAGCAATTCTCCTGCCTCAGCCTCACAAATAGCTGGGATTACAGGCGCCCACCGCCAGTCTTGGCTAATTTTTGTATTTTTAGTAGGAACGGGGTTTCACCATGTTTGCCAGGCTGGTCTCGAACTCCTGACCTCAGGTTATCCACCCACCTCAGCCTCCCAATGTGCTGGGATTATAGGCGTGAGCCACTACGACCAGCCCAGAGTGATATTTTGATACATGTATACAGTGTGTGATGATCGAATCAGGGCAATTAGCATATCCATCACATCAAATATTTATCATTTCTTTGTGTTGGGAGCATTCAAAATCCCCTCTTCTAGCTTTTTGAACGTATGCAATAAATCATTGTTAAATACATTCACTCTACAGTGTTAGAGAACACTAGAAATTATTCCTCCTATCTAGCTGTTATTTTGTGTGCATTAGCCAATCTCTCCTTATTTTCTCCTCCCTGTTCTGTTCCTCATCTCTAATGATCACAAGTGTACTCTTTTTATTTATTTATTTATTTTGAGACGGAGTCTCGCTGTGTCGCCCAGGCTGGAGCGCAGTGGCACGATCTCGGCTCACTGTAAGCTCCGCCTCCCGGGATCACGCCATTCTCTGGCCTCTGCCTCCCGAGTAGCTGGGACTACAGGCGCCCGTCACGACGCTCAGCTAAATTTTTTGTATTTTTTTAGTAGAGACGGGTTTCACTGTGTTAGCCAGGATGGTCTCCATCTCCTGACCTCGTGATCCGCCCACCTCAGCCTCCCAAGGTGCTGGGATTACAGGTGTGAGCCAGCACGCCCGGCCCCACAAGTCTACTCTTTACCTTTATGAGCTCAGCTTTTCTTAGCTCCCACAGATGAGTGAGAAGGTGGTTATTTATCTTTCCGTGCTTGACTTATTTTAAACAACACAGTGTCCTCCAGGATCATCCATGTCACTACAAATGACAGGAATTTATTCTTTTTATGGGCTGAATAGTATTCCATTGTGTATATATACATTTTCTTTATTCATTCATCTACTGATGGACATATAGGCTGCTTCCATATCTTGGCTCTTGTGAATAGTGCTGCAGTAAACATGGGGGTGCAGGTATCTCTTCAACATACCAATTTCCTTTCCTTTGGATAGATACCCAGAAGTGGGATTGTTAGATCCTATGTTAATTCTATTTTTAGTGTTTTGAGAATCCTCCATACTGTTTTTCATAATGGCTGCACTAATTTACATTTCCACTGACGGTGTATAAGAGTTCCTTTTTCTCTGCATCCTCACCAGCGTTTGTTATCTTTTGTCTTTTTGATAATAGCTGTTCTAACTGGGGTGAGATGATATCTAATTGTGATTTTGATTCGCGTTTCCCTGATTATTAGTGGTGTTGAACATTTTTTCATATACTTGTTGGCCATTTGTATGTCTTCTTCTGAGAAATGTCTATTCGGATCCTTTGCCCATCTTTTAATTGAATTATTATTATTAGTAGTAGTAGTATTTTGCTGTTGAGTTGTGTTCCGTGTATATTCTGAAAATACTAGTCCCTTGTCAGATGAGTTTGCAAATATTTTCTCCCATTCTGCAGGTTATTGCTTCACTATGTTACTTCCTTTGCTGTGCAGAGCTTTTAAGTTTGATATAGTCCCACTTGTCTCTTTTTGTTTTTGTTGCCTGTGTTTTTGAAGTCTTGCCCATAAAACTTTTTCCTTGACCAATGTTCTGGAGCAGTTTCCCCTATGTTTATTCCTAGCAGTTTTATAGTTTTAGGTCTTACACTTAGGTCTTTAATACAATTTGAGTTAATTATTTTTAAATTTGAATCCTTTTATTATGTTGTTGACAGAATAAATATCTGTATAACAAGTTCTGTCATAGAAAATTATATTAAAGGAATTGTGATTAGGCTTGTCATTTCCCCACTGTATGTACAAATGAGTTTCTTTATAGCTAGATTTTACCATATTCTTAAAATATCACAAACACAAATAACACTCCATGCTAACAATAGGGAATCAATGAATAGTTGCAAGAAAGAGTAACTTTATAATGATTTTTGACCTCCCAAGTCACTATAAGGTTTCAATACTGGTTTGGTTTCTTTCTGATCAAAGAGAGCCCCTTCCTCCCACTCTCCCCCAGCACCCCCTGTTTCTCTCCCTCTCTTTTTCTCTCTAAACTAGCTTTAGCTGCATGGCTCCCATTTATCTTAATAGAAGTTACTTAATTAAGCCTATGCATATCACTTAGAAACTCAGTGGTTAAATTATTCTGTTTTGTGCTTTCTGATCCACAGGTATTTTTTGACTTCAAACCTTCACCAATATATTTCACGACTGCTATTTGTGTTTCTAGCCAGATAATTCATGAGTTTATTTTAAAATATAATTATGCTTATGCAGTCTCTGCAAGACATGATAATAGACAACAGTGGCATAAGTTCCATCAAAATGTAGAATCAAGTATAAACATTGTTATATGTGTGTATGCTGTGCATATAAGCACACAAAATACTTCTTTTTTTTTTTTCTGAGTGACTAAGCAGTCATCATAGAGGTTCAGTCTGAAAATGGACTAACAGCTGTTGGAATTGTCTTTTTCAGTTCAAAAGTGATAGTTAAAAACTAAACTAATTTGTATCAATTCTTACCAGAAAAGAGTTTACCCTCTTGTACATAATACTTTTAATTCTAAATATGTGTGTGTGTTGTAAAATTGCTTGAAATATTGGTTTGAAAATGTAATTGGTCTTTATTTAAACTGAGACAACCCAATATACGCTACAAATAGTTTATTTTAGAAAGTGTAGTCTTTGATAATTTGAACTGATCTTTAAACTCAGTTTACCTCCTACTTGAAAATTTCTAATGGTTGACCGGGTGCGGTGGCTCGCGCCTGTAATCCCAGCACTTTGGGAGGCTGAGGCAGGTGGATCACGAGGTCAGGAGTTCAAGACCAGCCTGGCCAACATGGTGAAACCCTGTCTCCAGTAAAAATACAAAAATTAGCCAGGCATGGTGGCGGGCACCTGTAATCTCAGCTACTCGGTAGACTGAGACAGAGAATTGCTTGAACCCAGGAGGTGGAGGTTGCAGTGAGCTGAGATGGCACCACTACACTCCAGCCTGGGCAACAGAGCGAGACTCCATCTCAAAAAAAAAAAATCCGATGGTTTTCTATGTACTTCCTTCTCATAAACCTCTGGAGATTTTCATGCATGATGAATAAATTTTATATTCTAAACCTAGAATTCAGGCCCTTGCACAGAAATCTCATCCTATTTATCCAAAGTCTTCTCCTCAACTCTCCAAGATAGAACTTCTCTTATGGCTAGAAAGGTTTCATGGGCATCACGACACACTTGCTCATTCTACCCTCAATCTTATATCGAAAAATACCTCCCCTTTATACTTTGCCTACAAATTTTACTCATAGATGAAGACAAGGTTAAATTCTGCCTTTTCCATGAAAGTTTAATTGATCTTATTAAGGCCCAAACTGAGCAGTTCTTTTATTATTATTATTATTAGTTTTACTTTAAGTTCTGGGATATATGTGCAGAACGTGTAGGTTTTTTGCATAGATATACATGTGCCATGGTGGTTTGCTGCACCTATCAACCCATCATCTAGGTTTTAAGCCCCACATGCATTAGGTATTTGTCCTTAATGCTCTCCCTCCTCTTGCCCTCCACCCCCTGACAGGCCTTGGTGTGATGTTCCCCTCCCTGTGTCCATGTGTTCTCATTGTTCAACTCCCACTTATTAGTGAGAACATGTGGTGTTTGGTTTTCTGTTCCTGTGTTAGTTTGCTGAGAATGATGGCTTCCAGCTTCATCCATGTCCCTGCAAAGGACATGAACTCATTATTTTTTATGGCTGCATAGTATTCTATGGTGCATATGTGCCACATTTTCTTAATCCAGTCTATCATCGATAGGCATTTGGGTTGGTTCCAAGTCTTCAGTATTGTAAATAGTGCTGCAATAAACATACATGTACATGTGTCTTTATAGTAGAATGATTAAATTCCTTTAGGTATATACCCAGTAATGGGATTGCTGGGTCAAATGATATTTCTGATTCTAGATCCTTGAGGAATTGCTACACTGTCTTCCACAATGGTTGAACTAATTTACACTCCCACCAACAGTGTAAAAGCATTCCTATTTCTCCACAGCCTCGCCAGCATCTGTTGTTTCCTGACTTTTTAACGATCGCCATTCTAACTGGCATGAGATGGTATCTCATTGTGGTTTTCATTTGCATTTCTCTAATGACCAGTGATGATGAGCCTTTTTTTTTTTTCATATTTTTGTTGGCTGCATAAATATCTTCTTTTGAGAAGTGTCTGTTCATATCCTTCACCCACTTTTTGATGGGATTCTTTTTTTTTCCTTGTAAATTTGTTTAAGTTCCTTGTAGATTCCAGATATTAGACCTTTGTCAGATGGGTAGATTGCAAAAATTTTCTCCCATTCTGTAGGTTGCTTGTTCACTCTGACGATAGTTTCTTTTGCTGTGCAGAAGCTCTTTAGTTTGATTAGATCCCATTTGTCAATTTTGGCTTTTGTTGCAGTTGCTTTTGGTGTTTTAGTCATGAAGTCTTTGCCCATGCCTATGTCCTGAATGGTATTGCCTAGGTTTTCTTCCAGGGTTTTTACGGCTTTGGGTTTTACATTTTAGTCTTTAATCCATCTTGAGTTAATTTTTGTATAAGGTGTAAGGAAGGGGTCCAGTTTCTGTTTTCTGCATATGGCTAGCCAGTTTTCCCAGCACCATTTATTATATAGGGAATCCTTTCCCCATTGCTTGTTTTTGTCACGTTTGTCGAAGATCAGATGGTTGTAGATGTATGATGTTATTTCTGAGGTCTCTGTTCTGTTCCATTGGTCTATATATCTGTTTTCATACAAGTACCATGCTGTTTTGGTTACTGTAGCCTTGTAGTATAGTTTGAAATCAGGCAGCATGATGTCTCCAGCTTTGTGCTTTTTGCTTAGGATTGTTTTGGCTATACAGGCTCTTTTATGGTTCCACGTGAAATTTAGTTTTTTTGTTTGTTTTTGTTTTTTTTTAATTCTGCAAAGAAAGTCAATGGTAGCTTGATGGGAATAGCATTGAATCTATAAATTACTTTGGGCAGTATAGCCATTTTCACTATATTGATTCTTCCTATCCATGAGCATGAATTTTTTTCCCATTTGTTTGTGTCCTCTCTTATTTCCTTGAGCAGTGGTTTGCAATTCTTTGTGAAGAGGTTCTTCACATCCCTTGTAAGTTGTATTTCTAGATATTTTATTCTCTGTAGCAATTGTGAATGGGAGTTAACTTATGATTTGGTTCTCTGCTTGTCTGTTATTGGTGCATAGGAATGCTTGTGATTTTTGCACACTGATTGTGTATCCTGAGACTTTGCTGAAGTTGCTTATCAGCTTAAGGACTTTTTGGGCTGAGACAATGGGGTTTTCTAAATATATAATCATGTTATCTGCATGAGTTAATTTTCGTATGCAGTGACAGATAGGGAATCTAGCTTCATTTTTCTGCATATGGATATTCACTTTTCCGGGCACCATTCACTGAGGATACTGTTCTTTCTCCAATATATGTTCTTGGTGCTTTTGTTGAAAACTGGTTATCTGTAAATACATGGATTTATTTCTGGGTTCTTTATTCTGTTCCATTGGTCTACATGTCTGTTTTTATGCCAATAACATGCTATTTCAGTTACTATATAGCTTTGTAGTATATTTTGAAGCCAGGTAGTGTGGTACCTCCAACTTTGTTCTTTTTGCTCAGTATTGCTTTGACTCTTCAGGGTCCCTTTTTGGTTCCATACACATTTTTCTCTTTTTTTTTTTTTTTTTTTTTTTTTTTTTTTGAGACAGAGTCTCACTCTGTCACCCAGGCTAGAGTGCAGTGGGGCGATCTCCGCTCACTGCAAGCTCCACCCCTGGGTTCATGCCACTCTCCTGCCTCAGCCTCCCAGTAGCTGGGACTACAGGTGCCCGCCACCACGACCGGCTAATTTTTTTGTATTTTTAGTAGAGACGGGGTTTCACTGTGTTAGCCAGGATGGCCTCGATCGCCTGACCTCGTGATCCGCCCACCTGGGCCTCCCAAAGTGCTGGGATTACAGGCATGAGCCACTGCACCTGGCCTTTTTTTTTTTTTTTTTTTTTCTATTTTTGTGAAGAGTGTCATTGGTATTTTGATAGGGATTGTGTTGAATCTAGATTGGTTTGGTTAGTATGGTCATTTTAACAATATTAAATCCTGTGGTCCATGAGGATGGAATGCCTTTCCATTTTTTAATGGTCTCTTCAATTTCCTTCATCTGCATTTTGCAATTTTCACTGTAGAGATCTTTCACCTCCTTGGTTCAATTTATTCCTAGGTATTTTGTGGTTTTGGTAGCTATGGTAAATGAGATTGCTTTCTCTATTCCTGAGTATGAGTAATTTATAAAAATTTATAAAGAGTAAGTCGTCCGGTTTTTTAAATTATTTCATTTGAAAAGTGATAGGCCAGAAGAGAAAAAAAGGCAGGAAGAAGAAATGGAACCATATATACTATCAAGTCATGTTAATGAAGGATGCCTAAATAAACCACAAATAAACTACATTTTACTTATGCCACAATGACTTAGGAAGAAAATGAACACGGGTTCTGGCTAACTTGGTGATTATTAATGGCCAGAAACCCATACTTGAGAGAATCTGAAACTGAACTGCAAAATAAAATCCCTAGCTATATAGGAAGATCAAGAAAACCATTTTATCATCAAAACGGATATTCAAAGGACATAATATTACTTTAGAAAGGCAAGAATAGAGTTATTTGGGTTTTACTAAATTCATATATGTAATTATTTCCACAAAATGCTTTCAAAGTTTATCATACGATAATCCCAAAATACATGCAATATACAATTATTAAATATTGCTGAAATTAATGTACATAACAGTTTTGTTTTATGAAACTGGTGTGTTGTGTTATCTTAATTTTTACATAAATGAAAGAGCAGTTCCATAAAATTGAAAATGTAATTTAGCATTCTAACAAGGACATAACAATCCTTTGAAAACAAACAGCTTTTAACTAAGTAGCATAACTTACCCACTTGGCACATTAATCAAATAATACACTAAATAGTTTTCCTTACTACTGAATTTAACTTAAAAATTACAAGTTATCTTTGTACCCATACTTTTAATTAAAACTTCAATACTTTTAAAAAAGTGCACTAAGCAGGTTTGTCTCCTTGAAATATATAAAACTGTTCATAATAATGCAAATTAGCATTAAAATATCACTGAAAAAACATGTATCATAGGATTTTACAAAGGGCTATGGAAAGTAATAGATTATAAGTAAGGGAAGAAATTATATTAAAATGGACTGACTTTCACTTTTTAGGATTGTGATTACATCTATGATGAGTCTATATAGAGAACAGTCAACATAATACAATATTAAATATGCTGCCACCACCTCACTCTCAGACTGATTAAAGGGCAAATTAAAGTGTCATGAAGTCATACTGCTAACCTTCAGGCTAGTGCTTCTCAGACTGCAATGTGCATGCCAAACACCTGTGAATCTTATTAAAATGCCCATTCTGATTCAGTAAGTCTCAATGAGACCTGTGATTCTGCATTTGCAACAAGATCCCAAGTGGTGCTAATGCTACTGGACCACAATTTGAGTAGCAAGGCTTTAAACTATAAGAAACTTTATTCTGCAAGAAATTTTTATAACAAATATGTTTTTGACTCTACTTTTTTCATTCGTAATTCCAACAATTTCAACAAAAATGAAAAGTATTCCTTCTAGGTGGAAATATTCTTCATTCACATTGCTGCATATTAGATACTGACTTTAGGAATGCTAACCCCATATCAAACACAGAGAGGATAATAAACACTTGTTGGCTGATTCCTTAAAATAACAGATATACTAAAATATAATTAATATACCATAAAATTCACCCTTTTAAAGTATACAATCCAGTGGTTTTTAGTATATTCATATTTGTGCAACCATCACCACTCTCTAATTTTAGAACATATTCATTATTCCAAAAAGAAATCTAATACTCGTTACTAGTCACTTCCCATTTCCCCCTAAGCCCTCCAGCTCTCAGCAACCACCAATCAGTTTTCTGTCCCTAAGGATATAACTGTTTAACATGTAGTCTTTTGTGACTGGCTTCTTTCACATCACATAAAGCTTTCAAGGTTCACCTATATTGCAGCATGTATCAGTACTTCCTTCCTTTTTATGGCCAATTATATTTCATTGTATAGATATATACAATTTGTTTATCCATTCATTAGGTGATGGACATTGAGTTGTTTCTACATTTGGCCATTAGGAATAATCCTACTACGAACATTTCTGTATACGTTTTTTGATAGATGTATGTTTTTTAATTCTTTGAAGTATATAGCTAGGAGTGGAATTGCTGGATTGTATGTTAACTCTATGTTTAACTTTTTGAGAAACCACTTGTTTTCTAGACTGCCTGCACCATTTTATATCCCCACCAGCAATGGACAAAGGTTCCAATTTGTCAACACCCTGGTCAACACTTGTTACTATTTGTTGTTTTTCATTATAACCATCCTAGTGGGTGTGAAGTGGTATCTCATTTGTGATTTTGATTAGCATTCTCTGATAGCTAATAATGTTTAGCATCTTTTCATGTGCTTTGGCCATTTGCCTATCTAATTAGTTTTCCTTACAATCTATATTGCTATACTTTAATCTCTCCAATCTATAAGGCAGATGGAGTTGAGAAAAATATTGTAAACATTATTTTTGTTAGTACATACCCCTCTTGAAACAAAGTGAGAAGATTCTATGAACCTCCTAGTTGGGCAAGGTGTCAATTTACCATACAATATGGGGCCCACATGGTTCTCTATCAGGATCCTGTTTGAATTTCACAATGAATAGATTAATAAGTAGGTCTATTGCAGAAAGGAGACACATAAGTCAAAAGACAGCAAGAGAAAGAAGGCATGAGTGCTCCCAATCTGCCCATTCTACCACAGAAAAGCATTGAACTAGGCCTACTTTTAAGATGGCCTCTGAGATGCCTGCCTCTTGTTTTACAACCTCCATTTGTGTATAGGTGAAAGGCTGTAATTGCAATGCAGTGTTGCTTCAGTGATTAGGTTATGTTACAGGGAAAAGGTGAGGGGATTTTCAAATATAATTAATGTCCCAAATCAGTTGATTTTCCAGTTAATCAAAAAGGTAATTTGAGAGTGGGCCTGACTTAATCAGACGGCATGGACTCTACCTGAGGTGAAAAGCACTTAATGGCTGGGTATGGTGGCTCATATCTATAATCCCAGCCCTTTGGGAGGCCGAGGTGACAGGATCACTTGAGCCCAGAAGTTTGAGACCAGCCTGGGCAAAATAGCAAGACATTGTCTCACTAAAAATAAATAAATAAATAAATAAATAAAATTGAAATAGAAAAGGAAGAAAAGCACTTAATTACCTATCTCAAAGAAGCAAATAGCATATTGTAGCATACTGTGAATTGCCTATGGAAAGGGTAGTCCCTAGGAGTGGAGGCACAAAGAAATTAATGTTTTCAACAACTCCAGGGAGATTAGAAGTGATCTTTCCCTTTCTCAAGCCTCCAAATGAGAATGCTATCTAGTCAGCACCTTGGTGTCAGCTTTGTGAGACCTCAAGCAGAGAATAAAGGTAAGCTGTGCTGTCTTTTCACAAATGTAAATGATGAAATAATAAATGGGTATTGTTTTAAGCCATTAAGTTTGTGAATCTATGCAACACAGAAAACAAATACAAGAATGATGAATTCAGGTTTTCATTGGGTCAATGTAGGGCTGAATTCCTATAGTGAAACCCTGCTATGGTTTGAATGTTTGCCATCCAAAACTCCTGTTGAAATGTAATTACCATTTTAACAGTAGTAAAAGTTGGAACTTTTAAGATGTGATTATACTATGGAAGCTCTGCTTTCATGGGTGTGGTTAATGCCTTTTAAAAG